>NC_139512.1:309795262-311009201 GCF_947247035.1 Vipera ursinii | reverse complement strand
GGGACCCTGCAGAGTGCAGGAAGCATGTATCTACTTCTCTGAACAGGTCATTTGTCCTCTTACAGTTTCTTGCAGTCAGAGGCTGCCAAGAATAATAGTTTGCCTTAATATTTCATATGAATACACCACGAAGCACAGTGTGAATGCAAATTCTCACAACACCCCCATGGTCATGTGATCGCATTTTCGGTACTCAGCAACTGGCCACATTCACAGGCATTTGCAGCGCCCCATGGTCATGTGACTACAATTTATGATGGTTTGCTGAAAAACAGTGTTTACTTCTGGTCTCCGGTAAAAACCACCCTGTAGTGAACAATAACAACCACAACTTTGCTTAATGACTATGACATTTGCTTAATGAGTGCCGCAAACAATACTGTAAAATCAGGTCTAGTTCCATGGTGATCCACTTTATGACCATCACAATTTATGACTGTAATTGCCAGGGTCAATTACAGTCCTAACTCGAGGAGTACTTGTATTTTGTGGCAAATTTTGTTCCTAAGAAAGAAAGACACTGAACAAGTATTATTTTTGTAATGGTTTGTACTGAAAATCATATAGGGGTCTACAGAAATGTGTGACCCTCAAAAATTGATCCCAGAACTGAGACTTGGCAGTTTGGTGTGTTGGGCCCTGGTTGTAATAAGCTCCAATTGAGGTTTGATTGAATGAAAACCATTGTCTGGATCCCTTTCTTCCTACAGTACTTCAATCACAGAAGATGCAGCAAGCAATTTTATAAACCTATTCCAGGCAGCTTTGACTCTGCATATGAGACTAAGATACTGAATAGACTTTATGTTTTGCAAGTTTGCCATTGAACCATGAAGTGTAGATGTTGTTACTTCTAGATGAATATGAGCTCCTAAACTGACTAAATTTGATCCAAATGGAAGATTATTCTTACGGTGGCCTAAGTGGAAATATTCCCATCTTCTGGTATCTGAATAACAGAAGGAAAAACCAAAGAAGCAGTGCCAGCATTTGCACCAAACTCTTTTGGGCGTGGTCTCTACTAACAGATTTCATTAGTTCATCCTCTTCCAGTAATTGCTATTTGGATAGCCACCTTCCCCAGTGGCAAAAGATTCACCCTATAAGACCCCATGGACTTGCAACAGTCTGAGATTGGAAAGGAAATTGTCAGCAAAGACTACTTGCCTTAAAATTAGTCCTATTAAGCTTCAGAGAAGATCATTAGGGCTATTGCTTCCATCTGTTAACTTCTTCCATGCCCTCCACTCCCCAGAAGGATCGAGAATAATCTTTCAACCAAGGAAACAGCACAGGGAACCTCTACCTAAGGGGTCCCCAACCTTTTGGGCACCAGGGACTGGTTCCATGGAGAGAAGTTTTTCCGCAGACTTGACGGTGCGTGGTTTGGTGTGTTGCCTGCATATCGCAGATGGGACTTTGCTTGTTTGTGCGGACTGGTTGCTGGCATGCCACAGCCCGGTACCAGTCCATGGAGTGGGGGTTGGGGACCCCTGCTCTAACTAGTATGCTGCAGATGCCAAGGGTGGTCCCTGAAAAGAGCTACATGGAGAACTGCCTTTGTAAGTTCTGTTGAAGATACTATTCAGATTCCAAATCACCTGGTATAAAGATGATCTTGATGGAAATATGCAAGAATCATTACCTAGGCTGGGGGTAGGCAACCTTGGCTCTTTTATGACTCGCTGGCTCAGGAATTCTGGGAGTTGAAGTCCACGGGTCATAAAAGAGCCAAGGTTGCCTACCCCTGGCCTAGGCAGAAGCAGCCAAAATACTTTTCAAGTCCAGAGTCAGGCGATATCATTTGGAAGCGGCTCAGAGAGATTCCTCCTCATTCGCTGAAGTACGGAAGAGGAAGGAAGTACAGCACAAACAGCCTTGCAAGATTCTGTTAATATTGCCAATCTCAGTAAAGGTAAGTTTTAGCTTTCCCTTGGAGTTGATTTTCTGATTTGGGGCTGACATTCACCTGTCAGAAAGCTTTCCTGAAGCACCTGAGGAGCTACTCAAGACTTCAGAGGTCAACGGCAGTAAAGAAAATTAAAATGAATTTGAAAAAGGAATTGTTTTGGTAGCTTAATAGCGCTGCACAACTTTGTGTAAACGACAAAATTTACAGCATACCAGAATGCTAATTTATACAAATTATACATGCAACACAATACAGAGTGAAACCTCAAGAGTACTTTTAAGATTCTGATCGGATAGCAGCTGTTTCATAAATATTCAAAATGTTTCATACCTGATACAGGAACCTCTTCACCCACCAAAGTTCCATTTTCTTGCTGAGCTACCAGATTTTTCAGTATAACTTGTGTGGCTCCCAGTCTTGGCAGTGTGACATGTGTAAGAAATGGCAAATTGTTTTTCTTGGCAAATGCCTGACTGGTTTCTCTTCTTTTTCTAAGAAAACCGCCTTCTGGAAACAATACAATCCACTTGCGACTACGGCTCCTGTAATATTTTTCTAGATGTTCATGGAGGAGTACAAGCTGCTGGTCACGATAAGCTTTTCCCTAAAATGGAAACGACAAAAAGAATACTGTATAAAATATCAGAATAATCTCTACTTTCCCCACCCAAACTAGTTATTTTTACTCAAACCAATTTGTTTCTAATAAATTGTGAATTTAGGAAATAAAAAACATGAAATTAATATATAATGAAATATTTTTTTCAGAACTTCAGTTTTCTTTATCAACAGCTAGATTCATACATTACCACAAGGTATATAATATGCTTTGTTTTGATTAGAACTTAGTATGAAGTATACCAAGTAGGTATGGATTTTTAAATAAAATACAAAATAAGCCATGGCTTATCACATTGTATGATGAGCGGTCCCTGGTATTCTCTGAGCTTGGTTGTTTTCTTACAGATGTTTCATTACCCAAACTAGGTAACATAATCAGTATCACGCTAGTAGGGAGTGGGGTTTACGCTTAGTTCATATTCTAGTCTAGTGGCTTGCTCTGTCAGTGTTGGTGGAGGTGGTCTTAGAAGTTCTTTGGCTGGGCTATTTGTTAGCTTGTTTTGCAGTTACTTGATTGGGGTACTGTTTACGCCTTGATAGTTAGTCTGATGTTAATCTACAGTGCTCATGTGGGTGGAGATATTTTGGTCTTTTTGTTCCCTTTTTAGTTTTTTGTCTCCTTGCATAGTAAGTAGATGTTATTTCTATCTATGTGTCTATTAATGGCTGATTTGTCAGAGTTCCAGGCTTCCAAGAATTCTCTAGCATTTTTGGACTTGGCTTGGTATCGGATGGTCACAATTTTCCAGTTGAAACTATAGATAAGTCTCTCCATATGTTGTGAAATTAAGAGTTTTTTTCATCATTAAAGACATATACATATAACACTTCCTCTATATATGAAGAGGTTATATATGACTCGTTTTTTCTTCTGGGACTGCTCAATTTTTTGGTTTACTTAAGGTGTTTTTGGAGAGCTTTAGTTGATTTGTGTGCTATGCTGATGCCATGTGGTAGTAACTGTCTGTTAATGGTTTCTGAGATGATTTTGCTATGCATGTTCTGAGGTTTTGCTTGATAAAAAATACCGGAAACCAGAAGTTGCCTTTAAGCTTTACGTTTTTATACAGCTGAACAAAGAACGGGATCCTCTAAAATAGAGAAGCCCCAAATGACAAGAAATCCTTGTATTTATTCTTTCTGATTACATAAGCAATCCACCCAAGCAAAGCTGACACATATAAGATAAAGATTTCACCCAGTAAGTCTGGCACACTGTAGATAAAGAAGGGAGAAAAGAGAAGTAGCTAAAAATGTTCCCTTTTGGGTATTTCCCTAAAGGCATCGTACGTTCCCGGGTGGGTTAGGACATTAGGTGTTCTCCTTGCTGGCCTTTCATGACCATGCACTCTGCAAGTGCCCAAAGACAGCAGGGCCATCTGCACATATTCACAACTGAAACTTCCTATGCTCTCTCCTAATTCCAGGTCAACATACTCCTAATACCTTTCATACTTTGAGCAGCGCGCAGAAGTATGATCATCAAACTGGAGAGACACAGGATAAGCTTCTGCAGTATGTGGGCCACATTGTTGAGGACAGGCAGAGGTGAGTAGGGGCAAGTAGTGAAAGATATAACAGAAAAAGATAACAAGGAACACCACAAAGTGAAGACCAATAAATAGTTCCCTAAACCATCCCCATCCCGGGAGCCAGCCGGTAAGGAACGAGAATTTACTACTGAAGACTCCCCATATAGCATCAGTGAAAACCTCCAGATCCTCTGGGCAATTCCTGATTCCTCCTTCCATGAGATGGATGTTGTGACTAATATTAACTTGATAATCAGTGAAAAAAATCTAAGTGGAACAAAGCACACACCGCTCTTTTGCTGCTAGTACCATATCTAACGTTTGGCGATTCTGTAACACTACTTCCCTTATTTCTCCCTGTTCCTTACTGAATTGTGTAAATGCCTATATGGTGTTGTTAAACATTTCCTCTGTCCAGTCAATTCTATAAAAGATTTACAATTCAAACCAACCCCCATAGCTGGGATTACTGCTTGTGCAATAGCATTTCCTAGAACATGAGGTACAGGATGGTGTTCAATATGGTCTTTATGCGATTGTGGATGGGGCAGTTCCAGTCATTATGTCAGATGATACAAACCGAGGAAAAGATCATTCCTCCAGTACATGTACCTGACCAGTAAGCTGGCAAAGACTTGTAGGCAAACAGGCTACAATAGAACCACCAGTCCGAGTGGTTAACCAGATAAATGCCTTGTTTGCCTTTTAACCGCTCAGGCATAGAAGCTCGAACACCAGACATATAAGCTACAAACAGCAGAGGGATCCTTTTTGTAGTCAAGACCAAAGGTCTGATGACATTTATGCCATCCATCCCACATGTTAGTACTCACCTTTCATGTGACCATGCAAGGAGCATAAATCCCTAACTTATCTGGAAGAAGAATTAAAATGACTAAGGCAAGCTGCTGCAGGGTGCTGTATAGTTGACCAATCTGCAGCTTTCCTGCCCCCAAACCCAGGGAGTGCCCAGCCCCTTGTGACAATGATCATGCTGAACATAGAGGCTCCCAGAGGTGTAGCTTCCATAACCAAACCATGGGTACCAGTTGGGGTTATGTGGGTGGAAATCCAACAGTCCATTACATTCAAGAGTTTAACCCAAGCCGGTGCATTCTGCATAAGGGTGTTGGAACCTTAAATTCTCAAGAGGGGCTGGGAATTGGGAACCACTCTGCCCCTCAATGATAGGAAAGATGGGGAAGGATGTCTGCAGGTCCTTAGGCTTTTCAGGCATGAACGTAGCAGAATCCTGGCCAGCCCCAAGCTTCCCCAAGGGGAACTTAATAATTTCCACAGGATCATTACATCGACAAATCACACATTGCTTGATCATGGTGAGGGCCTTGTTATAGTTCCTAGGACAAATATAATCCTTTATAAGAAACTCAGCCATGGCCTTGTAACCCCAATGAGTGCTGGCATGCAATGTTCCTAGGAGGGCCCATAATTCATGTTTTGGGAGAAGGCATTTCCCATCCTTCTCCAGCCTACGTCCATGATAAATAGCACCCAGTCTATAAGCTCTGTGCCCAACCTGTGAAATATATGTTGGAGCCAGCACAGGCAAATGTGAGGGTACAAACGCACCCATATACCAAGGGGACAGGGGACTTGAAGCGGCAGACTTTGCGGTGCGGTCGACTAAGGCATTTCCCCTTCCATGTTTAGTATCAATCCTAACATGGACCCTCACATGCGTGACAGCCGCCTTATGTGGGAGCAAAACAGCATCCAATAGCCTTAAAATGTCCTGTCCATATTTAATAGGAGCGGTGAACAAACCACACTCGGTCCACAATCCCCCATGTGCATGTATAACACATCCCCGCCCCCTAAATTTGCTGTCTGTAAATATATTAACTGCACCATCTGACTTTTCCAAGGCCCTCATCAAGACAATGAGTTCAGCTTTCTGAGCTGAAGTACCTGCAAGGAGAGCTGCTGCTTCCACTACCTGATCCAACGTGACCATGGCATAGCCAGCTAGCCTTTCTCCCTGTCTCATAAAACTGCTGCCGCCTGTATAGAGGTCCCTGTCCACATCCTCTAGTGGCTGGTCAGTTAAATCCGGCTGGCCAGTAAACACTACAGTAATAGTTTGCACACAATCATGATCACCATCCTGTTCCAGTTGGGGAAGAAAGGTTGCTGGATTGAACCTGCCACTGCACTTGATATGAACTTGTGGGTTGTTAAGGGGACCAATCAGATACTGCTCCAGACAGGATGCTATAAGCCAATAGCCCCCCCCCCCGGATGCTAACAAGCCCTGGATGGAATGAGGTGTTTCCACTGTGATAAGAGCCCCAAAAGTTAATTGTTTAGAAGCCTCCAAAAGGAGAATAGCAGCTGCTGGAGCCCAAAGGCATGCCGGCCATCTTTGAGCAGTAAGATCAAGTTGTTTGGAAAAACAGGCCATTGGGTGAGACCAAGTACCAAGGGTCTGAGTAAGTACTCCAGCAGCTACCTTTGCTTTCAGCCACATATACGGTGAACGGTTTCCTGTGGTAGCCTGATACAAGGGCTTAGCCATTAGAGCAAAGATGGTGGCTTGTAATTTAGCAAACAAATCACATCCTAAAAGGGGCATAGAGCAGTCTGGAAGGTAAAGAAATTGATGAGTAAGGCGAATATCACCCATAAAGCATTCCAAAGGGCTGAGTACTGCAGCTGACACAGAATGGCCATTGGCCCCAAAGACCTGGAACGTTTGTCAGGAATGTGATGCTCCTGTATCAATCAAAAAGGGTATTGTTTTCCTCTGACTTTGAACTTTACCAGGGGTGAAGAGGAAGAATCATCCATAAGGGCAGGGAGACAAAGGCCCCCAGCCCCTCACTCCCCCCCTTATATCTGCAGCATGGTTTTGGAACAGCACCCTATAAGAGCGTTAGGAAGGGAACATAAAAGACATTCCCTGCTCCAGTGGCCAAATGTCATGCATATACAACACTGGTCCTGTCTTAGGGCAAGACTACAGTGGGTGGGGTGGGGTGGGGTGGGGTGTGGTGTGTGTGTGTGTGTGTGTGTGTGTGTGTGTGTCTGGAATCTGGGTGACATTGTCCCATTTCTCTCTTGAGGGGGCCGTACCACTCCTCACCATCCTCTTCCACAAGACCCACTTCTTCCCCCTTCCACTAGAGGCTTTCAGCTGGCAACCGATGAACGTCATAAATTTTGCCCAAATTTTTCTGTTTAGGGAGGGCAATCTACAATGCAGTGACAATAATGTCTTGGAAACCTTTTAAGTTGCAGGACAAAGGACCTTCCTTTCTTTTTAGCAGCATTTCCTACCAGATGCCTTTCCTCTGTTGTTAAAAAGACATCCAGCATGGCTTGGATGTCTGCCCAGCATGCCAGAAACCCGGCCACGCAAACAAGTGAAGCCCCATCTGCGGGATGCAGGCAGCCCAAAAACCATGCCTCCTCCGGTCCACAGAAAAACCTTTCTCCACAGAAACGATCCCTGGTGCCCAAAAGGTTGGGGGCTGCTGATCTACAAGAAAACAACAGAGCTCAAAGAACACCATCTCAACCCTGAACTACAAATATTTTTCTTTACTGATATCTTGTATGATTTCATACAGTGTTTGGATTAAGGGTATTATTAGAAATTAGACACAAAATTAAATCATGTAGTTGATCATTATTTAAGTAAGAAGATATTCAAATATTAGCAGTTATAAACAACACTATATATATCAATTTCTACACTTCACTAACAAGGATCGGTAAAAGAATAATACTATTAACAGAACTGAAAAAAGGATAGCTTTCATTCAAGTTTAAGTGCTGATCCTGACCCAGAGAACCCTTTATGGCACTAAGTTACCTTCAGGACTGTAGTCACCCACCCACTGATCAAGTTGATTTGAAGAAAGAAGTTTGGGGAAGGGGAAAAGCCTCAGAGTGCTGTTTCTGCCACCAGAGATTAGGCAAGCACTTACAGGTGCATCTGAAAACAGAACTCTTCCAGAGGGTGTTCTGAGATATGACACTAGGGTTTTTGATTTATTCTACATGTTTGTGTTTTCTATTTTTAACTTCCTCCATTCCCTCCACTCCACAGAAGGATTGAGAATGATCTTTCACTCAAGGAAACTGAAAAGGGAACCTCCTCAGATGCCAACGGTGGCACCTGAGGAGAGCTACATGGAGAATGCCTTGACAGGTAGTCAGATGTCCTGGTGAAAATATTATTCAGATTCCCAATCTCCATGAATGGTCACTAAATGTACTTACTAGTAAAGATGACTGCACACCAACTTTGCATTAATTGTTGTATTCCCATAAAGCAATCAGAGCCTTGTGGGATTGTGATAGGGCACAAATAAAATAAATAAACGTTAAGGTAAGAATATATGGACAATAGAAAGAATGCAATCTTATTCTGGCCCTAGGAAGTATGTACACAGAGGTAAGGACATCATTCATTCATAGGGGAGACCTGCAGATATATAAAACCACTAGCAGACAGTTAATTATATGTAATTTGATTTTCACAGAGGTAAGCACTATATTTAGTTTAAAAGATTTACATAAATTATGCAAATTTAAAACTATTTCTTTCTTATGCATTTTTCTAAGTTTCCTAGTACTAAGGTTCAAGTCAGCAGGTGGGCAAAGATTGAATCGTTTCTTGTAAGTGGACTTAAGCACGAAGCTTCAATTTTAGAAATAATTCTGCCCCTTCTTTACCCTAGAAAAAGCATCCAAAAGCTGGAGAAGCAACATGAGATGAGCTTTATGTTAAAAAAGTAGTTCTTTTAATCTTAATTTAAAAAAAAAGGAAAAAGAGAACACAGAAGCTGTTCAACAGAGTAAACCAAGACAATCTAATCAGTCTTATCATTTCATAAACTTGTAAGGCACTAATCCAGTTAAAAGTAAACTTCCCAGAGAACAGGGAATCAAAATTAAATTTAATTATTTGTGAATTTATCATTCTTCCATTTCTCCCTGTAGCTAAACAAGGTAGACTAGACTAAAAAAACAATGCCACATAGATCAAGATTTTTATTTTAACAGATAAGTATGTTCTCCTCCATTTTTATCTTCTTGTTGGGAAGGGAGGGCCCTGACTGATATGTTTATGCAATCCCTCTTATCTGACCATTGCTGTGATATTTACTCTTCCTCCTGCCTTCAAGGAGGAATGCCCTATGCCCTCTATACTCCCCCATTGACATCATCTTTTATATTTGGGGACAAATCCAATCAAAATATGTTCCTGCCATTATTTCTTTTGTTGCCAGCTTTATAACTAATTGCTGAGTCTCCCAAGCTCAACAATTTCTAGCCAAATGGAAATTAATATTCAAAACTTCTAAACTGTGTCCATTTCTTTTCATATTTTTTCCATAGAAACCTGGAGTGATGAGAAACTGAAGGAGTGATCAACAAACTCTTATAGAACAGAACTAGACCTAAAGAAGAGCAGGAAGTAGGTATCATAGTTTGCAGAGCTATGTTCATTCTATTTTGAACATTGTGGTCTGGATCTAGGCTACTTTGATTCTCCAGCTATTCTCTAAAATGGTCCATTAGGAAATGTTATTTTTCAACTCACTCTTCTTTCTCCAGGGACCATTTTTTTGTCTTTAACTTATAGCCTAATTGTTCACCTTAATCCTTTTGAAGTTAATAGGGTGCTTGTTCTTATCACTTTTTTCCGACTTTCACTTTTTTTCTGCAAGCACTGTTGAACAGCAGGAAACAATTTCCAAAAAGCAGAATATTGCATCTGCATCAGTAGTATTCTCTGAAATATATAGGGTTGATTGTGGGCTATCTGATAATATACTGTATCTTAGAATTTGCTAAATCAACAATTAAATAAAGGTATTTGCAAAAGCCTATAAAACCAAAAAAGTCATTCTGTTCAGCTTTTTTCCTGACATGTCTACTATGCAGATCTATAAGAGATGAATTTTACAGCTTAAACAATCCTTTCCAAATCTATAATTCTATGAAGAATATAAATGTTTTATACATCAATGATACATTATTATAATTTTTGGTTCCCTGACGTTTAAGGATGCGAAATATTCTGTTCCACTTCAATTCCAAAAAATCATTTATATGTGTAAAAACACTAAACTCTTAGATAAGTGTGTTTTACAGTTTTTAAAATGAGTTGCCCAGAGTTGCCTGAAAGGTGGGTGGTTATATAAATGTTTTAAATAAATAAGTATGGGACACACCTGGCATATGAAGAAGTCATTCAGACAAAGACAAAACATGGATTAATAGTATATTTAAAAAGTTTGGATTCACTTGTTCTTATCTCACACTAGATTAGATACTTGTGGCAAACCATGTACTCCAATCCCCCAAAAACCAGAGTTTGCTGTAAGCAGAGAGGTCTGGTATTCCTAGGTGGGTGAACAAAATAAATGACACAAATCTACAGTACACATAAAACCAAACCAGTATTCTTAGAAGTTACTCTGTTTTTCTCCACATTCTGTTAATTTTTTCATTAATTGTTGACACTATTTGAAATGGATTTCAATTTAATATATAGCAATATCAACACAATAGATATACTGTCCCACAGTATTTTACAGCACTCTCTGGCTGGTTTACAATATCAGCATATTGCCCTCAGCAATTGGGGTCCTCATTTTACCGACCTTGGAAGGATGGAAAGTGGAATCAACCTTGAGCCCATCAGGATTGAACTCCAGGCTGTGAGCAGAATTAGCCTGCAATACTGCATTCTAACCATTGCACCACCAGGGCTCTTCATATACACTGACAATCATAGCAAGGTACAAATAAATATTTAGAAAAGCAGATTTTACTATTAAAATATTTGTAATTCTTGCCTGTCTTATAAAGAAGTCTCCATGAATCAGAGATACAATTCCAAAATTTGTGTATTTAAATATATGATCCATCAGCCACATCATCCGACGAACAACCTGCGAAAATTGAGATAAGAAATAGTGTGCATTCTGCATATAAATAAAAGAAAAATCAGAGAGGGGTTTTCTGTTCCATAGAAGCAAATGTATAAAAAAAATACAAAAAATATTCTTGCTATTAAACAGAAAACTGAATATAAATTGCATCCTTAAGAGATGTTCATGTAAATGTTTTTACTAAAAGCTTACTAGCTTTCAAGAAGTATTCACTAAAGCAACATTCTCTCAGTATATGTCTCTTCTTCCTAAAATCCTTACTTTCGCTTTATATAAAATAGATAGCTATTTCTTCAATATCTTGGATAAATCATATTATTTAAAATCTACTTTCATTAGTTAACATTTTTAAAGCTCTCATACAATCTTTAATTTTATTTTTTTTTAATTTCAGGTAAGAAAAAAACAAGAGAATATAAAGCAAATATGTAGATGTAAACAAGATTTGCAAAAATATACTGATTATTCAAAAAATATACCTATCCAATAATACTTCTTAACATCTTTAAGCATTTCTATTTTACAAAGCATTTCTTTACAATGTTAACTTAATTTTTAAAATTTTTGTAGATGTACAAAGTTGACAAAGTTAACCTAATTCCTGTATTATATCCATCACATTCATTTTAAACACGCCATTATATGTTCTCTACAGGTAGTCCTACAGGTTCTCTACAGGTAGTCCTCGACTTACAACAGTTCATTTAGTGACTGTTCAAAGTTACAGTGGCACTGAAAAAAGTAGTTTATGACTGGTTCATATTTCTGACGGTTGCAATGTTCCAGGGTTATATGATCACCTTTCGTGACCTTCTGACAAGCAGTCAATAGGATACCCAGATTCATTTAACAACCAGGTTAGTAACTAATCAACTTAACTGCACTTAACAACTGTGGCAAGAAACATTGTAAAATGGGGCAAAACTCACTTAATAAATGTCTCACTTTACAACCGAAATTTTGGGCTCAATTGTGGTTGTAAGTCGAGGACAACCTGTATTTTATTTGTCCCATTTTGAATGATATAATTTCTTATCCAACAAAAATGAGATAAGAAAAAAACATGAAGACCAAATTAAGGTATCTAATTGCCATCACCAATCTCCCAATATAAAAATATAAAACAAAAACAGATATACGCAAAATAGTTCAGATAATCCTCAAGTTTCAAGAGCAACTGTATCTGGGGTTGCTGTTGCTAAGCAGTGTGAATACAATCCATGACCACATCATTTAACAATGGCAATCCAGGTAGTCCCAGTTGCCACTATAAACCCAAGATGTGCAGGTTGTTATGGAGGGAAGCGATATTGCACTAATGATACCCACGTATGGCTTTCTACTACTAAATTCAATCAGTACTTTTGAATGTTTCTTAAGTTCAAAAATGGGATGGGTGAAAGAAAAAAAGAGAACCAGCTGAATTAGATGAAAAGATTGTAAACAGGACTTGGGGACTGAGGTTCAACCTCTTGAATAAAATTGCATTATCCTTAAAACAGTGGCCTCCAACCATCTGGACATCAGGGACCAGTTCCCTGGAGAAAGGTTTTTCTGTGAACTGGAGGGGGCGTGGTTTCGCGCGCTGCCTGCATCCCAAGGATGAGGCTTCACTTATTTGTGCGGTCTGGTTCCTGGCATGCCACAGACCAGTGCCAGGCCATGGACCATGGGTTGGGGAACCCTGCCTTAAAAGTTCAGAACCTCTATGTGGGAATATTCATTGAACCTTAGCTGTAAATCCCTTAGCATTTACACCTGGCCCCAAATCTTTCAGGGCTTAGAAAATTTGTAAAGATGCATGCCTTCTATCAGACTCTTAACTGTCCAGTGATTTGATTATTTTGTTCTTTACATGTCTATTTTAACTTCAATACAGGTAGTCCTCTACTTATGAAACACAACTGAACCCAACATTTCCATTACTAAGCAAGACAGCTGTTAAATCAGTTTTGCCTCATTTTACCACCTTGCCATAGTTGCTAAGTGAATCACTGCAGTTGCTAAGTTAGAAACAAGGTTTTTAAGTGAATCTGCCTTCCCTATTGACTTTGTCAGGTTGCAAAAGGTGATCAGATGACCCTGGGAAATTGCAACCATTATAAATATATATATCAGTTGCCAAACATCCAAATTTTTATCACATGACTATGGAGATGCTAGAATGGTCATAAGTATGAAAAATGGTCAGAATTCACTGTTTTCAATACCATTTGTAACTTCAGTCACAATGGTTGTAAATTTTTATTTTTATTTGTGAACACTTGCGTGTCCTGCTTCTACAACAGATATGTACCGTGTTTCCCCCAAAATCAGACCTACCCCAAAAACAAGCCCTAGCTTGATTGGGGGGGCTAATATAAGCCCTACCGCAAAAATAAGCCCTAGGTTTAGGGCAAGGCGCATGCCTAAAGATGTCGAGCCCCGTGTCCCTGACATTCGGGGGGGCAGAGTCTCGCGTCGGCGTCTCTCCCCTGGATTCCGGATGCGTTGGAGGGCGTCATCGGGCCGCCGCTTCCCTATCTGGGACTGCCACCACTGCCGAGCTCCCCGCGGACCCTACCAACAATCAGCTGGGTTCGGGTCCTCTTGCAGATGCCGCCGGTCACCTTGGGCGTCTTGCTCCTTCCGCCGCCTGCCAGCTAGCTCCGGAAATGCTGGCGGGCACGGCTGCACAGTCGGGCCTCCCTGCCGGGTCTGCCACCAGCCAGCTGGTCCAGGAGACGTCAGCAGAGCAGCCAGATTTTCCTGGTGGGTCTGCCACCGGCTAGCTGTTCCAGGGAACATCGGTGGAGGCAGTGGAGCAGCCGGAGCTCCCTGCCAGTTCTACCACCGGCCAGCTGATACGGGGAGTGTCGGTGGGTACTGCTGAGGTGCAGGCAACACTGTCATCTTCCTGCACACCGCTGTAATCAGACATTCCAGGGCTTGCTTTGCCTCAGTTGAGGCTTGGGGGCAGTTTGGGCTGCACCGTCCCTCGTGAGACTGGACTCGGCAGGCCTGGACATCTAGAAGTAAGGGTGGGGGTTGCATGGTCTACTCACCTGGTCGTCGGTGGACTGTTGGATGTGGGGGGAAAAGGCTGATGGACGCGCGGGGGGATGGTGAATAGGAGAGAGCAGCAAACGGGGATGTAGGGGGAAGGAAGGATTATAAGGGATTGTGGGCGGATGTTAGTTTGTGGGTTGGGAGCGGGGTCCTGTCTCTGACCGGCTATGTAAGGGTTGGGAGAAATGAACACCCAACACTGACTTTGCTTTTGCTTTATGTGCTTTGGAGTTGAATAAAGTCTCTTTTGTTTTGTCACACATTCCTGTTGGACACTCGTGCTTGCTTTCATCAAAGGATGTGTATTGACAAAAGATCAAGCTAGGGCAAGGATGGAGCTATCCCACACTCCCCACACCTTCTTACTGTTGCAGCCAAGCCTCCCATACCCAGACACCTGCCTCACCAGGCCACTTCTTCTGTGACCACTTGCTATCGGTCAAGTGCATCACCCCCGGACTCCATTTCACTGTCAGAGGCCTTCAGGAAATGCCTCTGCAACTGAGAATGCAGCTCCGGATTGATGCACATGTCACCCCCGGGCTTCATTTCGCTGTCAGAGGCCTTCAGGAAAGGCCTCCACAGCCAAGAACTGAGTTCTGGATTGACACGTGCAGCACCCCCTGAAGGCCCCTGATGGCGAAACGTAGGCTGAGAGCAAAGCATGCAAGCAGTGGCAAGCAGCCGCAGAGGTGAGATGAGTGGCAAGCAGCCACAGAGGTGAGGTGAGTCTGTGGAAAAGACATCCCCCAAAATAAGAACTGTGCCTCTTTTAGAGGCAAAAAAATAAAAAAAAATAAGATTGGGTCTTATTTTGGGGGAAACACGGTAAATAATGTAAGTTGATGTGAGAAGATACAGAAATAAAAAATATGGTTAAAGTATTGGACGGACATAGATTTTGTGTATTAGTTCTCTAATGTTATATTTCTGAAAAAATTACCCAGATTGTTCAACAAGTACAGCATATCAACAATATCTACCAAAGTAGCATACCGTGCCTTTGTCTTGAAGGCACATCATTAGGGTGCAAATATCTCCGGTTGCTTGATGATTCACCAGCATCAAAGCTTCATCTTCTGAAACTGTTCTAATATCATCTCCCCATTCCATGACTATGCAGAAACAGAAGGGAAGAACAGACTTAATTAAAATAATGGTCCCTTAAAATTTAAAATAGATGAAAATAACTCATGTTTCAGAGGTATTCCAACAGATTAGAATACATTGATTTGTAAATTTGGAGTACTTCAAATTTAATACACTATTTAAATATAAAGTGATGTTTGATGGAAATACTTTCAAATTCTCTTAAGCTTTCTCTTAGAAAGCCCCAAATATACATTCTCCCACATTTATTTTTCCCCTACCTTTTCTCAATTGCTGGTCAATTAATGCATTTTCAAAGGAAATGTGTATGCAAAAAATCATCTGAGATGCCATTTTTAAAAATTACTTTATAAAAATTATGTTCTTAATTTTTCACATGTATATATATGCATGAAATCAAATTTCAATAGCAAGTGATAAGAAGAAACAAAGATTTATAAAAATGAGGTAAAACTAAAATATAATAATCTTGCAGTAAATTTTCTAACTCCAGGAACAAACACTATTTTCAATTTTTAAATTTGTAAATTATTATATGCTATATATTGAATATGTATGTCAAAACTATCTTTGAAAATAAGTAAAACAATGATTAGGCAAGAAAAAAATGAAGACTTATAAAAATGAGACAAAATTAAAATGTAGTAATCTCACGGGTAAATTTCTAAATTCAGAAACAAATACCTTAGATTTTCCATTTCTAAATTTGTAAATTATAATATACTCTATACTGAACATGTATGTTGAAACTATCTTGAAAAATAAAACAATGATAAGTCCCTTCAAAGTGAACTCAATACTTAGTGATTTCATGATTATGTCCTTACTATTTTCAAAAACTTGGAATGATTTACCATTGCATTCTTCTATTATTATTTCCTTAATTTTCTACTCTAGCTTGATATTTTCTGTAAGTCTCCCAGTCAAATAACAACCCAGCATGGACAAAGATTGTTACAATGCTTCAGTTTTTAATTCAAGCATTCATATCCTGATACCAAATGCTTAAAACTTAAAAAACACTGATGAATGAGAAAGACTTGGATACCTCCTTGAGAGGTACATAAAAGTGTCTACCAACAACACTGAATCATACAAAAATATAGCGTATCATAAAATCCCAATTCAAGTCACAGAAATTCAGTCCAGGTTGAGTTATGTTAACCCACCAAAATGGGTCAACTTTAGTTAACCATGGATAAATGTCATGTGATGATAGCACATGACTCAGTAGGGTATGCAAGGAGAGCTGCAAAACATAACTTGCTAAAATTACCATGGGACAATGATGGGTTCTTGTTTTTATTTTCAGAATTTAAAATCCAATCCCTGATGATGGCTCACTTTGTAGTTTTCCTATGAGCATACTAACACTAGCTCTGATACAATACTGAAGCTGGCTAGTTTTCTTGTAGGGTACAGAGAATCATGCTTCAACAATTCTGAGTATACATTTGTGAATTATCCCATATGAACCATCTGCCTATTGTAAATATTACTGAAATATTAGCTTCATATATCATAATTAAGGAAAGTAAAGAATAGTCACGCAAGAGTACTATAGATGTAGAATGATCTCCATCAAGAGTTCCAATAGTAATGTAAAGTTCAGTTATCTAGGAAAGCTTAGCAATGTCAATGCCTAAGTGTTAACTACACTTTGGAATTTTTAGATAGGGTTCTCTCACTACAGCATGTTCTACAGTTACATTGGAAGCTACAAAATGTTCCTAAGAAAAGATACAGTATGGAGAAAAATCATAATTATCCTCTTCAATTAAATTTGATTAGGTCTTAAGACTGAAGGTTACTACCATATTTTTCTGTCTATAAGAGGCACCCTTGTATAAGACGCTCTGGCATGCGAGTTTCTCTACGCCAAACAGCTGAGCCAGCAAATCCGGAAGTTCGGCAGGACAACGATCTTGTCCCTCCCCCCCCATTAGTGGCAAGCCCACAGGGCCTTGACACCTGCACCAGGCGGCATGGCAACCCACACAGGTATGCCCTGGGCTGCAGAGGTTACCATTATTTTTCCATGTATAAGACGCTGCACTTGTATAAGACGAACCTGATTTTTGAACAGGGTTTTTGCGGGGGAAAATAGCATCATACATGGAAAAATACGGTACTCTAATAAATGTAAGAAAATGTCTGTAAATAATTATCCAGTTTTTTTATTTAATAACATTACTGATTCATTACTATATTAAGAATTCTAAATTTCTGAAGCTTGCTATGTCATCCTGAGAGAACATGAATTTCTTCTATCAATTCTCTTTGAAGCCTATGTAATAAGCAAAACTAAAAGTATCTTATGCATTTGACAAGACTGGTCAAAGTCTAAATTTTATCTTAAGTTCAAAATACACATACACATTTTTCAAACATAAAAATGTTCAAGTGGCAAGATTAAGGTGACATTAGCTAGTAGATGTGTCATAACACCCAACATATGTAATTTCATATACAAACATAAAAAGATCTATACCTATTCATAACCAGAAATAATTAATATACTCCTAAAGCAATGTTAAATACTTTTGAACTTAACAAATCTTAAGATCCTAAGTTTTTCTTTTAAAAAAATCTGTTTTATTATTTTTAATATCAAGTACAGTTAAAAAGTATTGAAAAAGAAAGAATATACAAAAAACAAAGAATATATGTAAAGAAAAAAGAAAAAGAGTCCATAGGAGTTCCATTTCATTCAAATGCTGAAATTAGGGGAAGGATGACAAATGCAGCACCCCTCTGAAAGAAAGATAACACAGCAGCAGTGACTACAAAGATGCTGCACCAAGACTACAAGAATTGCTACTCCTGTCAATGTAGGAGGTTTCTGGGACAGAATGTTTGAGACAACCAATCTTTCAATCTAATGATGTTATCCCTCTACAGCAGGGGTGTCAAACTCGCAACGTCACGTGACGTGTTGCGATGTGTCACAACTTTTTTCCCATTGCCAGCAATGGGGTGGGCGCAGTTTTGGCATGACACATCTGGCTCGTAGGCCAGCAGTTTGACACCCCTGTTCTACAGGTATTCTAATTATATTGTGTGCCTTTTGATAACTCATCACTATTCAAATTACCATGTTTCCCCCAAAATAAGAGCGAGACTTATTATTTTGCCTCCAAAAGAGGCATTGGTCGTATTTTTGGGTGGGGGAGTGTCTTTTCCATTCACCTTGCGGTGGTGGCACCAACAGCCCCACCCAGCCGGCCCACTTCTTCTGCGGCCGAAGCTCAGTTCTCCGCCGCATTGGCCATCTGGAAAGGCCTGACTGTAAAATGCAGGCCAGGGGATGCCGCAGAAGTGGACCAGCGAGGAGAGGAAGGTGTCGATTCATGGGAGGCCTGGTAATCAAGCTCCAAACACCCCGCTTGATTTTTAGGCATGCGCCTTGCTTCAAAACTAGGGCTTATTTTTGAGGTTGGGCTTATTTTAGGCCCACCCCACCCCCAAAATCAAGCTAGGGGTAAATTCAGGGTAGGTCTTACTTTTGGGGAAACACGGTAATAATATTCTGTGGTCAAGCTGTAAGTCTCTTTGATAATTGAGAAATATTTTGAAAACAAACTCTTCAAATTTACTTTTGAGAAATAAAAATGTACTTAAAAGTTAGAAGATATTAAAGCCTAAACACTATGATACAATCCATGTAGCCAGCTACAAAAATGAAACTTCAAAAAACATAATATTTGGGTATTTTGAAGATAATTTCAAGGATGAGAAAGAACAATACATTCAAGGTTATCAGTGGTTCAGCATAGTCCACTGCAACATTATTTGTTTTTTGTATCCCTTTATTATCTTTTTATCAGAAAGCACTAGTAGGAATCAATATTAAAGTGTTATTTAAAAATATTCTAACAAAAGATTTGTTCTGTAAACACACCAAAAACAGGACCATCAGACTTTAGCTTAAAAGTACAATAAATATTACCTTTTCCCTTCCTTCCTGAAACATAAGGCATTCAACACAATTACTGAACACTAGATTGCCATTTCTATCAACTGGAGGAGAATAACATTGGAAGTTTTTAGAAAAGAACTGGTTAAACTGCACAAATTGGCTACTACTGAAATGAAGGATGATTTTTAAAAATAAATGTGGAAATGAAATTAGTAGCCCGAAATATCTCAGATTACCAGAAACCATCTTTCAGGAGCAACACATTTATCCTGTTTTCATCCAGATTAACATCTGTATAACAGGGCAGAACAGAGAAGAGAAGCAGTTGAAGATGTTCGTTACATTTGATTTTTAAAAATTTGATCCTATATCTGGAGTCTATTTTAAAATCTATAAATGGAAGATGCAAATTATCACCCCCGAGTTTCTAAATTATATTTAACGTTGTAAGAAAAACAGCTAAATATTACTTTATACATTCTTCCATATACTGTATGATGAATTCTTACTACCAGTAGAAAATGTAGATATAATAGCCATTATTTCAACTATCACAGTTCAAACAGTTTTAGCAAAAAGCTATAAAACATTTTGGCACCTGGGGAAGTCAAATGCTTGGATAATAGGTAGCAGATGATATAACTGTAAAGCACATGCTGCAAATGTAAAGAAAAAAACTAAAGGGCAGGTGGGAGGGATGTTCAGTGTTTTTTTTTCCTTGCCAGGGCAGTTTTCTGTATCTCATATATGAAATTTGGTGCTTGTTTTCTTCTAGGCTAGGAGTGTCAAACTGCCGGCCCACAGCCCAGACGCATCATCCAGAAGCTGCACCCACCCCATTGCTGGCAATGGCAAAACCGTCCCAATACATTGCGCGACATGATGTGACGCCGTGAGTTTGACATGTCTGTTCTAGGCAGAGAAGCACTGAAAAATCCTAGTTATTACTGACTTTTCAGAACTTATTAAATCCTTTAAACAGGTAGATTCTTTATACACGAAAGAGAAAAATCATTTTACCAATATTGTTTCTTAATTCTATTGTCAATCTGTACAACTATATTGTAAATTCAAGAATTCTTAAACATTGTAAAAAGAAATGTCTAGTCCAAATGCCATTAGGTCTGTTACAATTTCAAAGATACAGAACATTCTAAAGCATCCTTTGAAAAAGATCTGAGGGAACCAACAGGTAGTCCTCAACTTACAACAGTTTGTCTGAAGTTACAACACTGAAAAAAGTGACTTAGCACTGTTTTTCAAACTTATGACCATCACAATATCCCCATGATTACATGATCAAAATTCAGATACTTGGCACCTGACTCATGTTTATGGCAGATGCAGTGTTCCAGTCATGTGATCATCTGTTGCAACCTTCTAACAAGCCGTCAATGGGGAAGTCAGCTTAATTTAACTGTGTTACTAACTTACCAACTGCAATGATTTATTTAGCAACTGTGACAAAAAAGGTCGTAAAATGGGGCAAAACTCACTTAACAAATGTCTCACTTAGCAACAGAAATTTGGGGCTCAATTGTAGTCATAAGTCAAGGACTACCTATCATGTTCAATCATAAAAGAGCACAAACACATACACATATCCTTGAATCACACCCAAGAGGTTTTTTACTTTGCCCGGCTGACTTCACACATCACACTACGGCAAGCAAAATGTGATTTACATGTTTATGCTTTAGACTGTTATATGAACTTAAACTTTATGCCTTGTAAAGTTTGGTTTATGGCCTAATGTTATTTTGTTATTTTGTCATTAAATCAACAAGTCATAAACAAATAGCTTTACAGAACTTGTGAACTAGGTCTAATTACCATTTGGGAAATCCAAGGTACAATGTATGCTTTAGCTTCATTTGATTAACCAAAGCATTATGTGAGATCATTTCACCTTGAAGAATAATCAGAATTTTATGTTAAAACAGAGATCAACTTGCAGCCTTAAGGTTGCAATGGATATGTTATATCCAATCTTCAGACCCAATGTTTGTGATCCCAAGCACCCTTTAGGTATGTCACTGAATACACTGAACAACAAAGATTCGGAGTGTACAGTATCTTAAGAGATTTTTGGCTACTAATCACGAAAATAATCTGCAATTTAACCTATCACATATCATTTTATAGAAATCTCTTTTTATACAATGGCAATGTCCACCCTTCATATTTATTGGCTATGATGCACAAATTAAAGAAACATATGAAAATATAGAACAGTTGTTGAAGCACATCCAAGACACCAAGTACAACTGGAATATCTAACATTTAAGATCTAAAAGTAGTGGGTCTGCTACTTGGAATGCAGCTCAGATATACCAAGTTCTGTTGTTACATATGTGAATGGGGCAGCCATGCAAGAGAGTCACACTGCATTAAAAACACTCCAAAATAATTTGCTTCCAAGAGAGAATGTGGCACACAAACCACTTATTGACCTGATTAAAAAAAATGCCTCCGTTTCACATGAAGTTCAGACTAATAAAAAATTTTGTGAAAACAATGAGCAAGTGGAGGTTTTTGTTATTTAATACAAATGTTTCCAAGAGTAACTGATACCAAGGTTAAAGAAGGCATTTTTGTTGGTCCGCAGATCAGATCAGACAAGCAGTTCAAGGATCTATTAGTGCGGCTAGAGAAAATCACCTAGAAAGCATCCAAGGATATAGTTGAGAATATTCTTGGCAACACCAGAGCACCAAACTACATTCAGCTGGTTGACAAACCTCTTACAGCATATAAGATCATGAAGTACAACATGTCACTGAAGATTCATTTTCTGCATTCACACTTGGACTTGTAGGTGCAGTCAGTGATGAACATGGTGAAAGATTTCATCAGGACATTGCCACAATGGAAAAACATTATCAGGGCAACTGGAATCCACCAATACTGCTGACTAGTTGGATTCAGCAAGATACATCAGACAACGAGTGTAAACAAAAATCAGCGGCAAAACAGTTAGCCCTGTTGAACTCATGCAGTGTGTCAGAAACTTTATGCATTTAAATACATTGAAAGTTAATTTCATATTTCTCAAGATTTCTACATAATATAGTCATTCTGAAACTATACTTGTGTTCAGTTTGAAGGGGTCTTCATAATCACCGAACATTTTTCAAGAAGCAAAACTTGGAAAAAATCTGTTGTCCAGTGATATTAATGACATTTCTACCAAAAAGCCAACATTGCAGTTTCCCCTAATTTTGAAATAAGAAACCAAAAAAACATATTTAAACTCTCATGAGTTGTTTGATGACTGCCATAAATCCATTGTTTTTGGCAATACGCAAGTATTTAAAAACTTAATCCCAGACAATCCTATCATGTTATAGCATTGAAGTGCCCATACATTTTTTTGCCATCAAAAGCCTGTAGCAAAATATTCAGTAGAAATGTTTACTAAAGGTATGTAATAACAAAATACTAAAAACATTTTAGAGGATGGTATCTCCTAATACAAACTTCAAATGCTGCATTTACATCATGCTTAACTGGTTGGACTCTCCCTGTCATTTGAATTCAGTAGTCTGGACATTTCCAGGTTTGAAGGTTATTTTACCCATGTGTATCCAAGGCTAGTTACTAGTACTGTACTTTTACAAAGAGGGCATTTTGAGGCTATTTATCTTCATCGGTTTCCAAAGAAAATAATTTGAATATTCATCATACAACATAGGCTTCTCCTATTGTGTGGTCTCCTTTCTTCCCCTCCTTCAAGGACCTATGAGGAGCTGGAACTGTGCAGAGTAAGTCTTTGCAAATCCAATCTCTGGGGGCTCCACTACCAATCAACCTCTGTGAATTTTAAGTCTTAAATTATACGGAAGGAAGTAATAGTGAACAATGAATGAACCTTCATTGTCAAAGTACAACCACGTATACATTGAGATTGGCTGAGCAATCTACTATATAGCTAGATGGAAGGTTGTCCAAAATGACTGCTCCATAGCAAACTGAGACTTATCATCTATTTCTTGGTATGTGGTCACTAAGGTAGGTAACTTACTCATTGTTCATTGAGCATTTTCAAACTGGATTGATATGAAGTGCAAACCAAAATATCCTAGATATATATGACTGAATATTTATGACATACTGTTATGTCATATTGTTAACATTTGTATTAGTTTTACACATGGTATAAACCTGCCAAATTAATTTATGGAACACCAAACTAGTTTGAAGATAAATAATGGCAGACTGCCTTACCCAATACAGTATTATAAAGACTCATTTTTAATTATTAAAATTTTCTAACACTCTTTATCAGAACAAACTTGGGCAACTTTTGGGTGGCATGAACTAAATTGCTTTGAAAATAGCACAGTGACATTTTAGGTTTCCACAACAGGTTTATTTTCTGTCTTAAACTGCACTACTGTATTTCAATAACTTAAGACTGCTAAAATTAATAGAGGTTGCATATAAACCCTTATATTGTACACTTTATTAGCTCAAACTTATAAAATGAAAAACACCAACATACAACTTTTTATTTTAACATGTCCAGATATCAGAGAGAAAATAGTATTTTTAAAACAGATACAGAATCACAAGTAAGAGTTATGCACTTCCCTTCAAATATTTTAAAATACAGCCTTTATTTTTAAAATTAGTTATCTTAAGCATGAAGAACTATTACCTATAGATCAGAGGTCTCCAACCTTTCCAGGCTCGAGGACCGGAGGGGAAGAAGAGCAGCTTCAAAATTAGTGTGCGTGCATGTGCACATGCACATGGGGCCACGCACACTGGTGCAGCACTAGAAGCCCCATTTGTGCATGTGGCATGTGCTGGCGCCGAGCACATGTGCGAACAGCCACACACTCCGCCATGGTGGCTAGCTGCCCGTTCATGCATGCACAAATGGGCCATGCAAACTGCCTGGGCTAGCAGCGCATGTGCAAACGGGCTGCGGACACCCACCCCACAGTAGCATTCCTGTCCATGCCCATGTGCATGTACAAGCAGGGCTATGGGCGCTAACCCAAGTGGGGAGGGGGAAATGCACACCCAAGCGTGCGCACACCTGCCAGTCGTTTCTGTGGCCCGCTGGCCAAGAGCCCACAGCCCAGTCCTGGGCCACAGACCATAGGTTGGGCACCCCTGTTATAGATCATGCCAACTGCAATGATGTGTTTGACAATGCTGCAACCACAGAGGAATTCCTCTTTATCAATTACTTACTATCAGGAGATATAACTTTGTTTCACGCAGCACCTACTGATCATTCATGAACAATGTTGATTATGCGTGTGTATATAATTCACAAACATAATTAGCATGGTAGCTGAATATGACCTGGATGGCATGAAAATTACGTGGATATAGAGCAGGTATTAAAATCATACTGAATTGTGCTCATCAACAGACATTTACTATGTTGGAATGAAGTATCAGCTAAAATACCATAGAATTTTGGCCATCAACCTCACATTTTAAAATATTTTTATTTCAGGCTTACATCAGAAGATAGAGAGTACTTATTATAGGTCTAGTTATCCCAAAAATGATGGAAAAGCTTACATTCTTGAAGACAGCAAGAATTAAAAAATGATTTTATTAGAGAAGTGGGCTGAAAATAATAAGTGTTTTATGAAGGGAGCAGAAACCAAATGTATAGATATGAACTTGGCAATATCTGATCTTGCATTAGTGAATAAAGTGAATAAGTCATCAGTGTGATGTGACAGCAAAAAAGGCAAATGAAATTTTTGGATATATCAATAGAAGTATGGCTTCTAATCTTAAGAAGCAATAATTCTACTTCAGTCCTACTTATTAGATCTCACCAGAACTCTGTCATCTTCAGTCATCATACTTTATAGTTAACAAAACTGGATTAAGCTCAAAAAAATGGCAATGAAAATCATCATGACATTAGAAACTACGTTTTATGAGGATAGACAGGAGGCATTAGATATGTTTTGCCATAAGACAACTGGGAGAGGATGTGAGTTAACATTTCTAAGCACCAGAAAGGCTACCAATAGAGAATATAAATATTTGTTCTTCATCAACCCAAACAAAAGATACAGAATGATGAATTTAGGTAACAAGACAGCAAATTTCAGCTGAACATTTAGAATAAAATCCTAACAGAAAGAGCAGTTTAACAGTACAACCACTTATTCAAAGAGGCGCTTTTGATTCCCCCAAAAGTGGATGAGTTCAGCAGAAGCAGATATATACAACCAATTTATCACTGTTTTCATATGGATTCTTCCTTTGAACAAAGAACTGACCTTCATGGTTTAAAGAATTTCTTTCAATTCTATTATTATGAGTACATAACTATCCTGTAACTATCTAGGTTATCACTTGGGATATCAACACTATTTGGATGAATATGACAATAAAACAATAAAATGAAATAATAAAGGGTGACATTCACAGAAACATTTCCACAAACTATTTGTGACAGTTGTTATAAAAAACAGTATTAATTTCAGCATTCACTATGACTGATTTCACACGTGTTGTCATATTTTAACCATGATTTATTGAACAAACCTGGTTAAATTCACAAGCTCATACACCATAGTTGACAAATCACTACAGCTGACTTTGCACAATATTCTAGGCTACAAATGCAAACAAACCACCTTTTGGTTTACTCTGCTAAATGTATTCAAGCTCTATGTTTCCAATCCACAAATTTCAATGCAGCCCAAATAACAGCATCTAGGATAGCATGCAGATTCAATATAACCTCCTCTTCACCACAAACAATGAAGCTTTTTTTGTAAACTACTTGCAAATGAATCTGTATTCAATACAGCTTTTTTTCTCTTCAATATCAACTTGCCTTTTTTGAAGTGTCAAATAAAAGCATGTTTAAGAATGCCTCTGAGGCAAGAATAGACTAAATGAGCTTCAAAACTCATAGACTTAATATACATTTTCTGTTGGAGAATCACATTGGTACTGGGTTCTTTAGCTGTCATGTATACTTTACATTACTTTAAACAAGGCACAATAATGTGGACAAGAAGACAACCTAATTTGTAATACTCTAAGCATTTCTTGTATCTGTGCAAGAACATATGTAATTATTTTAAGAATATATTAATATGCTTAAAACACAGCTGTTTGTCCAACATCCTTAACTGAACTATGGTTTAAAATATATGACTTGCATAGCAAACTGTGCCATAAATTAACAACATAGGGTTCATATATGTTAGCCTAAGTGTGGTTGAGTGCATCATGTAATCGCTGCCAGTGATTTATTCCTGTACATATAAACATTTCATATCAAGAAAATGTTCTTACCTGTATATCCTGCCCACCAGCCCCAGGATGCCACCATGGCTAAAAGCCATTTAAATAATACTCCTTCGATATACCAAAACCTTTTATTATCCAACAATCGAAGAGGTTGCAGTACTATCATGTACAGAACATAGGACGGAATAGCAACAAGGTTATTAGCAACCATGAAGCTAAATCTTAACACTGCTTTCAGAAATATATAGGTTGCCCTTTGGGCCTTTTCCAAAGTTATAGCCATTCTTTTCACACAGAAGCCTGTAGTCTTTTCCTACAGAATAAGAAAGAGAAAAATTACTCAGAATAAAGTACACAACTTCATGTTTTTTTAAAAAAAATCCTTCCTAATCAAAAAGATTTTCATCTAAAAATATTAGCAATATATGTTGCCAGTATTTTCATTTTTTTTTTCAATTTTCTAGACCAGTACATAAGATTTGTTCTCAAATCTTTTTTAAAAAGCATAATAAACTTCACTGCAGGCTACCAATCAGAATTACTTGTCTTTATTGTTGTTATATTCACAATTGCTAGAAGAGATCTTACAAAACTGTTCCTCATGGCCCTAGGGTTTGTGTTTTTACAAGTATATTTTACACAATTATACATTTACAAGGATATACATTTTATCTCTCAATAAGATTATTGAATATAAAGTAAATCATTTTCAATGTCTTAAGTATGCCACACCAGGCACACTAAAGAAATGTGCAATCTATTTGATAACATAGAAAACCTATTTATGATATACAAAGGGCTGATCTTTTGAGACAAAAGAATTCCCTTTGCTTTTCCTCCATAAAAAATTGTAAAGATGGTTTACATATTAACATCAAGAATATCTAACTGCTCTTTATTTTGCAAGAGGAACTGTAGGTAAAAAAAATGGAAAACATGCAGACTATTATGCTTTTAAGCGTATGCCTTGAGATTTTATTGTGAGGCACTGTAGATCACTGTAGATCACTAAATGATTTTAAAAAGGACAAAGCCATTAATTAGTAACATGATTAGAATGATCACAACTCCTAAATTACAAGAAGGAAACAGTGAAATTAAAATACAAAAGGAAGCACCAATTTAAAAGGCAAATAGGTAGCAAAGGGGAACAAAGCCTAGAGACTCCATCCGAAAGAGACTTATCTAGGAGCAGGATTTATGACGTTCAATGCTTGTATCTGGAATATGTAGAATTCTAGTGAAGGGCTGGGGAAGGAGAACAGAAGAAAGACAAACAGGCTCAGCCCCACACTATTCGCTGAATCGCTCACCTTCTGCTGCGCAGAGGAAAGGGAACAGGAGGGCCCAGAGAAGTGGGCCTGATGGCCTTAGCGGTAGAGGGGGGCGCCTTGATCGGTGGCTGCCGGTGAAGGAGAAGGAAGTGGAGGCAGCGGCAGCAACTCTGGCGGGATAACGGCGGTCTCATGGACATGGAGGTTGCTGGCCTAGATCCAACGGAATGGGCTGGGAACACTCCCTATTTCCCCTGCACTTCACTGAGGGGGGAAAAAAAACACAAGCGGAGATACCACTGAGAGAGACTGAAACACCACAAACGCCGGAACCAGCCAGGTTATATACAAGGGAAGGCGCAGTCCAGAAGACCTATCGCGCACCCTAAGAAGATTTTGCACAATATTCGGGGCCTGTGGCGATTCGCGCGCCTTCCCAAGAGAAGAGGCTTGAATTCCGCCGCGGATCACCCCGGCTGGTTGGATCCGCTTCTCCTCCCGGGAGGAAGAGGGCAGCAAGCGCAACTCTCGCACCTGTTGGGGGATCTGAGCGCTTGTGCGCCGTAAGGCAGGAAAAAAAAGACGCGGAGGATCTCTTAAATCTCAGCCGCCGCTATCGAGTATTTCGGATCAGGAACACAGGCTCGAGCTCTCTGGACAAGCACAAGTTTGCACGGGCTTCCAAAAAATAAATAAATGAGCAAGCGCTAGTCATTCCCGGGTCAAACGGAGAAGAACTAAGCGCACTACTCCGCGGTGCTCAGAAGCATTTACTCTTGTTTAAGTAACGGAAGAGGAAGGATAGGTCTCTTGAGAAAATTCTCCCTCCAAACCGTGCGTGTTTCACCACGTAGTAATAAAATTCGCCTCCTCCCTTATAGGGCAGGTTGAAGAGAGTAGATTTTCACAAGTGCTACAAGCAAGGGATGCACAGACACGGAGGGGCGGCATAGAAAGCATGGGGAGTGACCCATTTTACCTGTATGAAAATGCCCTCGAAAATACACTTATCACCTCACGTTCACACGGAAAACTGGAATTTCCCCCCCCTCCCCTCACGTCCTCTAACGGCGCGGGGAGTGTGAATCCTCCACCTTTTTCCAATAACGGAGGAAACCGAAAGGATCCTAAGCGGGAATAGAGCCGCAAACTTTAAAGCAGCGTTTCCCAACCTTAGGAACTTGAAGATGCGTGGACTTCAACTCCCAGAATTCCCCAGCCAGCATAGCTGGCTGGGGAATTCTGGGAGTTGAAGTCCACGCATCTTCAAGTTCCTAAGGTTGGGAAACGCTGCTTTCAAGGTTGGGACTGGGTCTTTCCCAGGAACTTGAATTGGCTTCCTCCCTCCCGATTAGAAACTTCTTTCAAGGGCACTAACGGTGCGCCTCCTCAGCCTCCAGTGGGAGAACCTTTCGCAAAAAAGCACCGTCGCCTACCTAGGACGCCGGTGGGTCGCTCTCCTCCGACCGACCGCCGTCCCCGTCCGTCCCCCCCCCCGGAACGAAAGCCCTGAAAGGGTCACGTTCTCTCTGGGCGGGCGAAGGCATCTCCCCGTTTTGCCCAAAATGAGCCTAGAAAGGCAGCCGTGGACATGACGACCCCGTCCCTTTTTTCAAGTTCAACCTCGGGCTCCAGGGTAGCCTCCTCAAGGGCGACAGCCGCCGCCCTCCTCTTCTTCCTCCTCCTCCTCCTCCTCCTCCTCCTCCATCACCGCCGCCACGCCGCGCTGCTCACCCAGAGCAAGGGGAGGATCTGAAGAGAGCGCCAATGGGAAGGAAGCGCCCCGACCTCGCTTCGGGCGACAAGAGGGGGTCCTTTGAAGGGCGGCGAGAGCCTGTCCTCGGCTTCTCCCCCAGGAGGGGCTCCTTCCCGAAAAACCCCGGGAAAGAGGAGGGGAGCGGCTGGAAGGCTCCCTCACTTAGCTGGCGCCCCCGTCCCTCCTCTTCCCCCTCTCGAGAGGCGCCGCCGGCAGGCAAAGGATGGCTGGGGACTTTCGTACCTCCGACTAGGGCTAGGCGGCTTTCCTTCCCGGGCCGGTTCTGAGGAGCCCGTCGGATTCATAACGGTGGCAACCGTGGCCGCCAGGGCCCTCGCCCACCTCGACTGCCGCGAAGAGGCTGCGCCGTGACCCCTCGACGCCGCCTCTTTCTCCTGCGGCTAACTCGGCTCGCCGGCAAGTTTCGCTGGCTCTCGAGGAGGTGGAAGCGAAAGCACGAGCAGGTCCTTCACTGCAGCAAGCCCCGCTGTCTCCGGCCGATAGCTCCCTCTAACGAGCCGAAGCTTAGCAGTCTGGCTTCCTTCGTCCGTCCCTCCGCCCGCCAGTCAGCCAAACTCCCGGCGGGCTGGGCCTCAGCAGGCCGCCTCCCTCGCAACTCCCCTCCCCGGTCCCGGAAGAGGCAGCCAAAGCGTGCCCTTCTTCCCGCTGAAAGGAACGCGAAAGGCAGAATATCGGAGAAACGGCGACAAGAATTGCGGCCGATAAAAAATGCGAAGAGGTTTCGCAGCCTTCCCGTTGTCCTCAGCCTTGAATGGCTGTACCAGCAGCAAGAAGAGGATATGGCCGAATGGCTGCCAGGGCGACCTGACAACGCCACGGCTTTTGCACACTTCGTGACTCTCGAGTCTTGAATTTAAAAAGTCCTGTTAGGAGATTAAGACTGGTGGTGTAAAAAAAAAAAACAAACCCAGCCCTGTCGCCCCAATTTCTCACGTGTTCTCTAAAGGCCCGGAGAAGGGAAAGGAAGGAAGGAAGGAGAGGCAGCAAAAGGAAACTTGAGCCAGGGCCTATTGAAAGTAAAACTTAGTATTGTAGGCAGGAATAGGTTTGCAACACCATTCTGCTCTAATTTTCACTGTTGTTAAAGATTGTTGGGTGCATGGAGGTCTGTAGTGACCTGCATTTTTAGCTAAAAATGAGAAAATCGTTATTGCATTAGTTTTATTTCTGTTTATTACTTGTAGTAATTTTCTAAGTATTTATGAGCAAACTGGCTCATCTACAAAGAAGAGGTAAACCCAAGGAAGTTCTGCAAAGTTTGCAAAAATTTAAACTTTAGAAAAATGCCTAAAATGGGATATTCTGCAACAACTCAGAGAACAATTAGCAAGTGCCAACTGTTGTTCAGGGTCAAAACATAAAAGACATTCTGATAGGAACAACTAGCTGGAACTCTGAATCTATTCTGTATTACAATTTTAAATTCTTTTCTCTGTGAATATGCAACCAAAACCACATAACATTAAACAACATAATTTTGCATGATATACCTTGGAAATCAAGATAGACTGAACTAAAAGGATCTTATGCAACATGACCATTGTTTTACATCTATATTTTTAATGAGACATTGGGAAAAGAAAATAAGAATTGGCTGAATTAATTAAGGTGAATTAATTTTCCCTCTGACTATTAGATTTGAATTAAAATATGCAGCAATTTTTAGAGGGGCTCTGGTTTCAACTAAGGCAGTGATGGCGAACCTCAGGGCGAAGCTTGTAAGCCGCCCTGAGTCTTCGGAGAAGGGCGGGGTATAAATGGAATAAAAAAATAAAAAAATAAAAAAGACTGAGTGCCCAAACTGCAACCAGAAACCCACTTATGTATCTTCGGGTGCCGGGTGGGTGTGGCCCATTGGGTTGGTGTGGCTGCAGTGGTAACGGCAGACTGGGTGGGACTAAAAAGTTCAATCAATTCCAACTTTGCGAGATCTCCCCTCCCCAAGAAGTTGAAATTGATTGATTGAACCTTTTTTTTTTTTGCACACGGCGGCAGAGGCCTAAAGTGGTAATGTTTTGTAAAACCCAGCTGAAGGCCTAGGACTGGGGTGACGGCACATGTGCCCACAGAGAGGGCTCTGCGTGCTACGTGCCATAGGTTTGCCACCATGGAACTAAGGCTTGCAGGAGCACATGTGACCCTGGAGTCTCAATCTATATACATCCTTGTATTAGAATACATTAAAATTCTTCAGCCAGTTATTTAGGTGGATAGTATACTTACTGGTAGTACTAATTTGGCCAGAAGTACTCTGTAAAATTATTTAAGTCAAAATTTATACTGTTTGGCATTTCAGCAAAGCTAAATATTTAGTACTTCAGGCTTTAATAATCATTTCGTCTGGATCTGTTACATCACTGAAAATTATGTTTAAGATCAACTCCTCATACTGTTCAAGTGAGACAACTCTGAAGTCAGGCTTTATCTTGAATTCCAAAATCTGCAAATGAATTATGGCAGGACGTTAAATTTGATATAATTTATATAAAATATGGACAAACATAAACTTTGTAATCAAATCCTTATTCTTAAAATCATAAATATGTGACTGATGTTCATCCATGATTTCTAACAATGTAAAAGTTATTAATCTGGTTTTATGGTACTAAATCACTGTTATACTATTGTTATACTATTGTGATAACTTCCACAGAGGCTTTGTTCTCACAACTATTTGTGATTTATTGAATACACCTCAGTTGACTGGGATTAAGCAGTTTTCTGAGCAATAAACAGTTATTTACAGTCACAGCATCTAAGTATACACAGCATCCCAGCAGCATAAAGCAACCAAATTTTAGTTTATATCTTAGAATTTTATGCAAGTTCAACTGTTTTTATGATTCCTATACTCAGTCATTAACAATCTTTATTCAGCAAATTTAAATACCACAGAACATAATCATTTTAGTAGGCATACATAGGAATGCACTATGACATGAAAACGATTGATTGATTGATTTTATTTGATTTATTATATTTATATGCCACCCTTCTCCCTTAGGACTCAGGGTGGCTCACAACAATAAAAACTGAAAAAGAACATGAAAATACAAAATTTAAAAAAGAATTAAACAGTAGATATGTTCAATACATAGTAATTTATGTGTTTACATAAGCAATGGAATTTTCTACTTCAATCACAAATGACTGTCTTTCCATGCAAAGATCCTTAATTCAGTCTTTGGTGTCTAGAAAGATTTATTTACCCAATTACTCTCATAAATTTTCCCTTTCTGTTGTCTACTTTCCTACTCAAATTCTACATCATTGGCAGTAGGAGGGTTGGTAGAGAAAAAACACCTTGATGTCTTATCAAGTGTTTCATTTCTGCACATTGCACAAGAAAAGAGAGAAGTAAAATACAAAACAGCTGTTTTCAGCAACAGTCCTAAATATTCAGTAAAGTTTAATTCTGAGTTTTCCAATTTCTTAAAATCAGGATGTGCTTAACTTTAATTCCCCAAAATTCCAGCCAGTATAGGTATCATTGGACATTATCTTTCTTAATCTGGAAGGAAACAAGTTATGAAAGGCTGATCTAGCTTAACTCATTTTAAAAAAACTGACATATACATCCGTAAGAAAATACACTTTCTATAATTAGACAATCAGTAATGAAACATCAAATAGGTATTGAAATTTACGGATGATGATAATACAGAAGACTTTACTTGCTATTGGTCAAATTGGCACAAATATATACTAAGACTTAATTCAGGAAGTAATTTTATTCGGTGAGCAAGACATCAGCATGAAACAATTATCAAATTTGTTTACTGCAAGTTAATTATACAGCTGCTGAAGTACAAGTTCCAACTTGTTAATCTTTTTAGAAGAGAGTGTGACAGAGTGCATAATGCAAAAGTACTCAAGTAGTCATTTGTATGTAGATAAAATCTAAATCTCACTCAAACTTTGTGGAAATCCTGTAGTCAGATAGGCTGGGTTATGACTTACTAAGTTTTAGCATTTTTGAATGGCACGGGCCTATTTTAATATGAAAAGAAAGAGTCAGCCCTTAGCACGTGCCTGTTAATTATTCACTATGTATTTTGTGAGTTAATACATATTAAGCAGGGAGACAAATTATTATTTATATAATGCTATTTTCAAAGATTTAATCCTCTTCTTTTGGTATAAGTCAGATGGTTAAGTCAAATGGAATGATAAATGATAACAGTGACACTAAAGACAGTGTCTACTAGTAAAAACAGACAGAAAAATGTGAAGTATTTGAAAGAAATTAACTCCTTCAACAAGAAATGCTTTTTTGGTCTATTTCTACAACAGTCTTCCGCAAACTGGAGCAGGGTGTTTTATGGGAGACGGGTGAAAAAAGACAAGATGGCAGCCATGACTGAGGAATTGAAGTCCCATCCTTATTTGTGTGACTGATTAGAATAGAATAGAGCTGGAAGGGACTATGGAGGTCTTCTAGTCCAGCCCCCTGCTCAAGCAGGAGAACCTATTCCATTTCAGACAAGTGACTGTCTACTAGTCTCTTCTTAAAAATCTCCAGTGATGGAGCGCCCATGATTTCTGGTTAGTTGCTCTCACTGTTAGGAAGTTTCTCCTTAATTCCAGGTTGCTTCTCTCTTTGATCGGTTTCCAACCATTGTTTCTTGTCCTGCCTTCTGGTGCTTTGGAGAATAATTTGACCCACTCTTCTTTGTGGCAGCCCCTCAAATACTGGAATACTGCTATCATGTCACCGCTATTTCTTCTTTTCTTTAGACTAGCCAAACCCAAGTCCTTCAGCCGTTCTTCACATGTTTTAGTCTCCAGACCTTTCATCATCTTAGTTGCTCTTCTCTGAATTTTTTCCAAAGTCTCAACATCTTTTTTGTAGTATGGTGACCAAAATTGGTTGCAGTATTCCAGGTTTGGTCTTACTAGAGGTTTTATAAAGTGGTACTGATACTTCTATGCCTCGGTTTATACAACCCAGGATTGTATTAGCTTTTTGGCTGCTGCTGCACACTGCTGGCTCATATTCAAGTGATCATCCACTAGGACTCCAAGGCCCCTCTCACAGTTACTGTTTTTGAGCCAAGTCTCACCTAATCTTAACATACCTTTGATTTTTCTTGCCTAAATGTAAAACTTTGCTTTTCTCCACATTAAAGTTCATTTTGTTGGATAGGGCCCATTGTTCAAGTTTGTCAAGATCTTTTTGGATCCTGATTGTCTTCTAGGATGTTGGCTATTCCTGCCCGTTTAGTATCATCTGCAAATGTAATGAGTTGCCCTTCTATTCCCTCATCTAAGTCATTTATGAAGATATTGAAGAGAACTGGGCCTAAGACAGTGCCTTGTGGTACCCCACTGCTTACTTCTCTCCATGTGGATGTAGTACCATTGAGGACTATTCTCTGTGTACGGTTTGTCAGCCAGCTACAAATCCATCTGGTGGTGACGTTGTCTATTCCGCCTTTTTCTAGATTACCAAGAAGTAGGTTGTATTCTACTTTGTCAAATGCCTTACTGAAATCTAAGTATACTATGTCAATGGCATTTCACTGGTCTACTAATATAGTCACCTTATCAAAGAATGAAATAAGATTGGTTTGGCATGATCTGTTTTTAAAAACCAGTGCTGGCTACCAGTTATAACTTTGTTTGCTTCTAGTTGTTTGCAGATCTGTTTTTTGATTGTCTTTTCCAAGATCTTCACAGGTATTGATGTTAGACTGATTGGTCTGTAGTTTCCTGGGTCTGGTTTTTTTCCCTTTCTTGAAGATGGGAATCATATCAGCCCTTTTCCAATCCTCAGGTAGTTCCCCAGTGCTCCAGGATTTTTCAAAGATATGGTGCAATGGTTCTGAGATAACATCTGCCAACTCCTTCAGAACTCATATGTTACTTATTCAGGGCTTCTGGTTTGCGATCGCGGTGCTGGCGGACATTGGGGAGATTGCTCTCTCCACCATCTGGTTTTCTCCTGCCGGGGACCCTGAAGTGGGTCAGAAGTCGCCCTGTAGGGGCAGCGAGTGCAAAGAGGACCCCCAAGTGATTGCAGAAGGGTGGCAGCCCTCCTGTTTGATCCAGGGCAGCTCTTCAAACTGACGGGAAAGATCAGCCACTAATATGGCCCATCATCAAGCTGCTGACAGCCAACGCCAAATTTACTAACAAGCACCTTGAAAGCAACGTGGAGGAATTGGATGAGATCTTACCTTCTCTGTACCCCAAGTACTTTTCCTGTTAAAAGCTTCTTGAAAAATTTTCTCTTTGTGAGGAGAGAGGGAAGGGAATTTTTTCTTTCCCACTCTCTAAAATGGCAGTGTCTGATCACCAAGGGGAAACAAAGCATTGAAAAGATCAACTTAATATAATTGGATATTTATTATTTTGGAATTTGGGGACCCAAAAAGTTCCTATTCTTACTGAAACCTGGTATTTTATTTTATTTGCAAAAAAAGAATTTAAATCAGATAAGAACTTAGCCCAGGATCTGAAAAAGACTCCAAATGCTAGCGGGGACATCTTGTGGTGAAGCTTGGTACAACAGTTTATTCCTTCTGACAAAGAGACTTGCTCACAGCCCAGACCTGACCTTGGTATTATCTATGAGAGATTTCACTGTGAAAGAGCAGCTGGGCAGTGAAATTGGTGTCTAGGAACGGTGGAGGTGTACATTTACTGACTTTTGTTTAATGGCCTTCACTAGAAAGACTGTTTATAAATATGTCAGAAATGGAGGAGGATCAGCAAAAAACCTTGGCTATGTTAAAATTTGTACTTGAAAGTATGTTTGCAAACAATGAGAAACTCAAAGCTCTCTTGAAAAACAAAGGTGCCAGCCTAGAGCTACAAAACAAAACCCTGATTGTAGCTAAGGAACTATTAATCCAAAAAACAACAGGAGTGGAAGAAGTGAATACTAAGATAGAGGACTTTACTGATCATCAAATTCAGTTTACTGAAAATCCAGACAATGAAACAATAATGATCTACTTTCAAAGGGTTGACAGTACCAAGAAATAGTGCAAAGGTAGAAAGGTTCCACAAGCTCAAGTAATATTTAATACTATCAAAAAGTCATGGAGTCCTGTCTCTAAAAAAACAATCTAGTAAAAACTAAAGGCATAGAGAACAGTATGGAATATTGTACGGGAAAAAATATAAAACTTGATGTAGGAGGGGAAATTGTTAGAATCCTGGCATCCTGAATAGGGAGCATTTATATTGCAATATTTTATTGTATACCATTCTGGTTATTACTAAATATGCTGTGTGATACTGATTTACTCAGAGCTGTTCCTACCGGCTGCAAAATCAATTGATCTTGACTTCAGTTTCTGTACTCTAGTAGAAGGAGGTCATTGTCCTAAGCTTTTCAGAAAAGTCCAGCATGAACACAACTCTTACAAGGTAGCAATAATATTTTAAGAGTTTTTATTAATGATTTTCTGCAAATCTTGGCTTTTCCCACACTCCTGCTCTGTCATTGTGACATCAATTGACTTTATAAATCTCCCATGTGGAATGTTGGATTAGCACTCTTCCCAGTGGTATTGAGACCTGGCTTGAGTTCAGAAGCTTGAGGGAATGGGATATCAACAATTGCTATTCTTGCTGGCAAAGAACCATTGCCTTGGGTGATTCTTTTTAAGGAATGAAACAGTAATAGCAATACAGTGGCCAGATTTCATTCCAGGTAACATTACAGTGCATTAATACATAATATACACCAAACAAATGAAGAACATCTCAAAAGACACATCATCTCCATGTGGTGACTAGTTTCCTACCTTGCAAATTTAGGAATAAATAATTTGGAATGCCTTAGTCTCCAATATTATTCAATCCCATCCACCATACTTAAAGAGAGGAAATAGTGAAATTGCCTACTTTCAAGTGAAACAGGTTACTCTTGTCTCTCCCTGATCTTTTTTTCCTCCTCTTTCCTTTTCTTGCAGCGGGATGATTCCAAGTCCAGTTTCCTACAGAAAAAAGGGAGGCGGATAGATAGAAGTCACAATGGCTGAATGCCAAACTGGATACGATTTAATAATTAGTTTCTACATACTGTATGTTTAATCTTGGCTTGTTCTTGTAAATAAAAGCCTGGGGGAAGAAGCAAGTGTAAACAATTCTTTATTTCATTAAAAAAGAGAAATTAGATTGCAAAAATCTCAATAGTCATACACTATCTAGTTACACTCCTTATAGTAAAATTAAATTTAAATTAAGTTTAGAGGATTACTTAAATTTCAGTGCAGGAATAATACTAATAAAAACAGGGTATTTCATTAATCCAGTAATCTTTCCCATTAAGTATTTCCAGTAATTTTACTACTGACCAGGAGTTTCTAAACTCTGACCTTAGCTATCCAATTTCATTTTGAGGAACTAAACTCATAGTACTTCAATGATAACAGAAAGTACATGCTACTATAGCCTCTGAATTTTGACCCTGTGATACTCTCATCAGTTGTAAAACTCTTTATCTGCATTCTTTTTCCTGACCCAAGTTTTTTTTTTAAAAAACCACATTTAAACCATTTGTTTCCATTTCAAAGTCCACAACAAACAAGATAACAGGAACTCGATAGCTAGTCTCGATAGCTAGTCTCTCTGCATATATTTCAGATATGCAGAGGTATTTTTTGCTCCACTCAAAGGTAAATCTGTAACACAAATAAAAATATGGAAGGCCACCCTCTATATTGCAACATGCAGAGTGATCCCAACTACCTAAGGCCAATTATGGAAGGCCAGAATGCTACAGCTTTTTTGTTGCAGTCCTAAAAACAGCCAGAAATCTGGACCTACACCAGTATTTCTAAAGTATTAGTAATTTGAAGATGTGTGGACTAAAATTCTCAGAATTCTGACTGGGAAATTCTTCAGATTTTATCCTCTTCTCTTAGTATGAAACAGACTGTTAAGCCAAATGGAATGACAAATAATTGTAATAACACTAAAAACAGCGTCTATCAGTAAAAGAACTTTATAACAAAAACGTGAAGTATTTGAATCAAAAGTCCACATATTTTAAAATTCCCCAGGTTAAAAAACACTAACCTAGATATTTATGTCATGTCTTACTTCTAAACTAATTTTGATCTAAATTCTTGTCTAGGTCAATATATCCGAATATGATTATCCAATTATATATACATACTACTCATTTCTCTAGTACCTTTAATCTTTTTAGTAGTATTTCAAGAAACGTTTCCCCCTTTCCACAGCCATGTTCTGCTTTTAAAAAAAAAAGCCAACCCAGTAAGCACGCATTAAGGCTACATATTCTAAAATATGATTTGGAAGTAATGCTTTTGATCTCACATACGAGCAGCACTTCTATTCTTTTGCTTCTTTTATTCCTTTTATTCATAGTTTGGAAACATAGAAAATAGATTTCTGTAGCACTCAGCCTACAGTCATGGAAACTTCCAGTGAGGACATGGCAAACTAGACATCCCTAGCAGAGACAGAATTATGGCAGAGATTGGCAGCCAGAGGGTAGATCCTGCCTGCTGCTAAAGTTTCTCCAGAAAGTTTGTGAGATTGGCCACATGTTCCTCAGACAGTTGCTCCCCATGGGTAGACTGCAGAAACTAAGGTTTTTGCAGTCAGATGGTGAATTGAACACCTGGAAGTTAACTGATTTTTTAAAAAAATTTTTATTTTTTATTTTAATCTCATTTATATCCCGCCCTTCTCCGAAGACTCAGGGCGGCTTACAATTTAAGCACAAACCAATGTGCTTAGCAATAGCCTTCATTCTATGTATATGCCTGCTTATTAGGGCTTTTGCCCCCCCCCCCAAGCGGCATTATTACAAAGTCAGCTTATTGCCCCCAACAATCTGGGTCCTCATTTTACCTACCTCGGAAGGATGGAAGGCTGAGTCAACCTTGAGCCTGGTGGGATGCGAACCTGCACTAATTGCAGGCAGCTGGTGTTACCTAAGGAGGCATTAGCCCACTGCGCCACCAAGACTCATACCTACGTTGACAGTGATAATGTAGCCTATATGAGCATAAAGTTCAGCCAAGCCTCATTTCTTAATCACTTTTGGAATTAAGTTTTTACTACTTCTCAAACATTAAGAACATTCAGAACAGCAAGTTTTATGGCAATTAAATTCAACTTACAAACACAGATTGGAGCAAAATACTTTAACGTTAGACATATTGAAGGCTATTCGTGAACAATGGACTCAGAATTCAATTTTAAAAACATAGTCTATATGTAAATGATATTTTGGAAGAGGAACAGGTTGTACCAAGCAAGACTAAATTGATTTGAATGTGTAATTAAAAATGACACACTACAAGAATCTAGAAAAAAAATAATATACTAGATATACAAATGAAACCTGATGTCCTAATAATTAAAAGGGACATACAAATAACAAAAGAGAAAAATGACTTGGATAACTTTCCTTTATTGGATTTATAAAACAGATCTGTTTAAGCTTTTAAGGATTTAGTGAAAAGGGAACAAATAAAAAAAGGAAAAGAAATCAAATTGTAGGACATGATCTGAAGAAATTAAAGACCAATATTGTTAAAAGTAGGGGAATGTAAATGTGCTTTATTTGAACAAGATTAAAGCAGATATTATTTCTGGTAACCTTTAATGGACTTTTCCTGATCATATCAGCCCTCCTAGGTAAACCAGACAGGAAACACCACAAGATGAACTAATTCTACTTTATTGTAAGGTGACATTAAGAGTATCTTTCAAGTCTGAAGGCACAAACTTCTCATCTCCACTTTTAACTGCTTGATCCATTTAGGATGAGTACTTCCTAAGCTTCATTCTCTGACCACTAAGTGATTACAGGCTTCTGCCTCTCTTCTCTGAGGCAGCATCTCTTCCCCTTTTTCAAGAAAGATAATTCATCCAGTCCATTATAGATCGGGACTGAATGAGGAGGCTTTAAGAATCTGTTTATAAATAAGAGATGTTTGTTGTATTTTAAGAGAAGGTGATAAGTTGTTAAAATTGTCTATATTTTTTACGACGTATGAGAAAGCTATTTATTTTCTTTTTCTTTGCTAAATTCTATTTTTCTTTTTTTAAAATCTTACCCTTTGTATCCTTTTTTCTGCACTGGCTTTTCTTTTTACCTTTTTTGTAGTTTTTATTAGTTTTTATCTGTACAACTGTAATGCTTAATACAATTATTAAATATTCTTCATTTGTCTGGACTTTAAATCCCAGAATTCTCCACCATGATCATTGCTGACAATCCTAGGATTTCAAGTTACATTTGGTGGATGCTCAGGAAAAAGAAGCCTGCTTAAAACTATATGGAATTGTGTACATATGTGTCTCAACAACCAGCACGAAGAAGGAAGATCTCAAGAAATGGAGAAAAACCTGCAAGTAATTGGAATGCTAAATGGAGTATTTCATTTCCAAACTATAGAGCTGACTTTTCAGAAAGATCAAAGCATATGAGAATTAGGAACTTGAGTTCATATCAGAAAATGTGATAGAAAGAGATGTACAGTAGTAGGTTAAAAATAGCCATAATCCAACAAAATATTAACCTGTTATCTGTCAGATGATGCACCCTCTGAATTTAGTTATTTGTACAAAGATAGCTCTTAGCTGGGAAAGTAGAAAAGTTTTGAGTCCAATAGTGCTTTTCAATCTGGCAGTAGATTTTCAATGCTCTGATTATTTGCAATCATACCATAATACAGTAAAAAGAGGAGATTAGGGGGTTTTTTCCCCTAGCATGGGACTCATAATCAAAAAACTGTCTAATTTCAAGCTCAGTCATGAGAGAGAAATATTATTGGTCACTACCATGCATCATTTGTGGAGTGATCTGAATAGAAGAAATGTGACCATTGTTTTTCTCCTACAGCATTTCCACTTACCAGGAGGTGTGTAAAAAAGCTACTGAGATAACTTCGGAAAAACTAGGCATAGGCAGTGACAGTTACATGAAAAAAATCATATTTTAAGTCTGGGCTTCAACAAAACATAAGGAGTTCTGATTGATTCCTTCCTAATTCCCTATAGTATAAAGAGGGACAGAGGGAGGGAATAATTCAGTTATTCTTTCAAGATTCTGATAGCCAATATCAATAATGTACAGTTCCAGTCAAATTTGTGAAATCTGTTTCTTGAGCTGGCCTACACTGAAGGGCTGACAATGTGGTAGGAGGTAACCCAGCAGCTAATGGTTTCTGTGGGAGTTCCCCTTCTTCACTGTGGCTCATTTTTATGGCCTTGCAGAAGCTAGCAAAAACCTTCCTCTTCTTGAGGGCTGGAGGATTATTTGCAGAACCTTGGGTGCATACATTAAGACTGTCATTATTATAATTAAATATTATTTATTCTTGTTTTGTTGTGCTTTTTATTATCTATAAACCATCTAGAGTCTTCACACTGGTCCAGGGATAAATCACACACAAAAAATCTGGTATTGTTCAGGTGTTTTGGGCCTCCATCACGGGAAGGCTATCAGAGTTTTATGGGAGGTACAGTATAGCTTAACACTTTAAGGAAGCAGTCCTATTCAGATGGCTGATTAAGAAGACGAAAAGATAGAAAGGTCATATTTTGACGATGTATGACTGCTTCAGTACCATCAGCTGCATAGGAACACCTCTGAATGATAGGTGCTGAGCTTATCTTACTTCAGTGGTTGTCACCTTCATAAACATTTGGCTAGCAAGGAATGGGAAGGGAAGGGAAAACTGAGTTAGGTAAGTTTTGTATGATCCATCAAGGCTTTTCTTAAAATAGGTTTTGCATTAATGGACATCATTCTTTATCTTGCTATTATTGATTTTGGTTGCAAAGCCACTTATGTTAATTTTTATTTCATTAGGTACAGTATTGTTGGCTTCAATATCAAAGCCCTTTGGCCATAGCAAAGTTTAAGCACTCTAATGTCAAACAATCTTTCATCACTGTCTTTTTGAAAGCCTCAAACTCTCCCTAGAAGGAAAGAAGAGATCTGCATCAGCTTCCCATGTGAGATGAGTTGATATGGGCCAACTTTGAACTATCTTTCAGCCAGCTCTCACCAGCCTCAAGTCATCCAGATGCGTTGAATTCTCTTAGTTCCCAACCAATACAGTCACAGGTTGTAGAAGCTACAGAACAAATGAAAACAGTATTGTACTGTCAATATGAGATGCAACATTTTTGCCCTTGACTATCTTCCTTCCTTCCTTCCTTCTGGTCAGTGCCAAAGTGTAAACTGCAAGCCCTTTGCACAGCAATTTTTTCCCCATATGCTAAGTTCAGCAAAATGTCATATATTGATGGTAATTAATAAAAAATAACATACCCTTCCCCCAACCATATATCTCACAAATGTACAGTAAATTCTAAACCTGAAAATGATTGAGGACACCATCTACCAGCACCTTCATATAGATCTTAAATACCATGAGGAAAAGTATTAGTCCTTGTGGAATTCTAGACAGGAGTAACCTTGAATAGCTGTTCTTCCATAATTGCAACCTGAAACTGCCCATTCAGGTAAAAAGAGAACCACTACAAAACAGTCCCTTCAACTGGTTACTGTTTTAAAGCCATTTAATACCTCTATGCAAACTGATTAGGGTTTTTTTCCTAATTTATCTTCACTGGCTACTATTACTGATTCCTAAGATAATATATATGCTTAAAAGAGGAAAATGTTCACCTTGCCATTGATAAAATCTGTACGGCAAGTAGTCTTATCTATTCTTTGAATTGACTCCTGTGGAGGTTACAGTAACTATGTTCAAACATTGCAGAAAACTATAATGTAGCTTGGTTTTGGTTTAGTGTAAATATGTGAATTCAACCATTATGGTTTATAGAGTGTATTATATGATCATGTAGGTCATCAGCAAGCAATGATGTAGCTAACCATGCAGGGTATAATGTAAAGCCTCTCCCCAAAGCAGAATGTTTTCAGAAGATGTCACTAAATTGTAATGTTTCATGAGGAAAAAAAGAGAAATTATTAAATACATGGGAAACAACTGTATTAGCTACATTTGAGTAAATCATTTTTTTTATCTTGACCTTAGTTTTTTGGAGTCTAATACTTGGACTGGAAAAAGTTGTCTAACTGAGACTTCAGAGTTTTAGATTATTTCGAGTTCAGCTGCTACCACAGCCACCAAAGGGATTTCCTTGTGCATATTCTTAAAAAAAAAACCCACTTGCAGCAAATAAGAGAATGAGTGTAAACAATCACCAGGGATTTCCATTATCTTCATTTCATGCCACAAAACTGTTTCTACTTCAAAACATATTTTTGCTTGATTTGATAGAGTAGAAATTACTAGCCGCCAAACTTTTTGCTTCCAAAAACAAAGTCACGGATCAGATGTGTGGAAGACCACCACACACCAAAGCAGTCTCTGTTTAGGTTCAGATAGTGCTGCTATTATATGATCCACGTACACAGTTCCTTCTTTGATTTCATACTGCACTGATTGAGTAATTGTAGCATTGTTTGGCATCTCAGGTTTCTGAAAACTATACCAGGCTTGTCACTGATGTCCCTTCAAGGCTTTAATATTGCATAGGGGTACAAATGAGTCATGAGTTGAAGCCCTATTCTGCCTTTTGACCATAAATTATGCATTTGTTTCTTTATATTATGAAATAAAATAAAGGGGACCAGTTTTGGAATCTACTGAATCACTTTTCTGTCATGTTAACACTACAGGAGTTGACCAATTATATACTTTAACATTTCCAAGAGTAGTATATAAATAAAAAAATTTCGTCATGACAATATAAAAAAAATGTTGAGACTCCAGAAAAAGTACAAAGAAGAGGGGAAAAGATGATTAGGGGAATGGAGGCTAAAACATATAAAGAACAGTTGCAGGAACTGGGTACATCTAGTTTAATGAAGAGAAGGATTAGGGGTAGATGATAGCAGTTTTTCCAACATGTAAGGGGCTGCCCTAAAGAAGAAGGGATCAAGCTATTCTCCAAAGCACCTGAAGGCAGAAGGCAGAAGAACCACAGTTCCCATAATCTTGTGGCTATGCTGGGTAGAAATACAATGCCTTATTTTCTCTGCAGTATGCGCCTAGGAAGCAGTAGGTCTGTGGGATTTAGATGTATTTAAGCATTTGTTCTTCTGCCTAATTTATTAAATCAACATCTAATTCGAAATTAAATGTTTCTGAGAAATCCAGGGTGGTTTACAAAAAACCTCTCAAAGACAGCTATTGTAAAGCATCACCAGCACTGCTTGAAACAATATTAAGTGTGTATTTTAAGAAAGAAAAATATTAGTAGTAATTTATTTAGTGCTGTTTGATCACAAAATGTGGTGATGTTCTACATATGCTTGGCTGAACAGTGTTTGGAGTTGCCTCTAAACGGGTGAGGGATGCACTGTCCATGTTTTCCTTGGAAGAAAGTTCTATAATTGGGGTGCTGTCTCTGAGAAGGCTCTGCTCGTGGCCACTGTTCTATAAACCAAACCAGGAGGACCATCTGGTCTAAATGGATGGTAAACATAGATGATTAGAGGGGGCTGGAGGCTAAAACATATGACAAATGTTTGTGAGAATTGGGTGTGTCTAGCTTTGTGAAAAGGACTAGGGGTGGTGACATGATAGCAATGTTCTAATATTTGATCGCTGCCACAGAGAAGAAGGGGTCAACCTATTTTCTAAAGCATTAGAAGGCAATAATAGATGGAAACTAATCAAGAAGAAAACCAGCCTAGAACTAAGGACATGTGAAAACAACTAACCAGCGAAAAAGCTTGCCTTCAGAAGTTGTGGATGCTCCATCACTGGAGGCTTTTAAGTAGAGATTGGATATTCCATTATCTGGAATGGTATACATTCCCTGCTTGAGCAGGGGCTTGGACAAAAGATCTCAAAGGTCTCTTCCAACTCTCTTACTCTTTGAGAGAAGTGCTGCCAACCTCTCCCCCTCCCCTCATCCCTTTCTGGGCACAGAGGGAGGGCGGGAAGGAAGGAAGGAGGGGAGGGAAACAGGAAGAAAGAAAGAGAAGGAAAGGAAAGAGATGGGAATGAAAAGGAGGGAGGGAGGGAAGGAGGGAGGGAGGGAGGGTGGGAAGGAAGGAAGGAAGGAAGGAAGGAGGGAGGGAGGGAGGGAGATTGGAATAAGAGGGAGGGAGGGTCTGAGGGAAGTCCTGCCTTAGCACTTGCCACCAGCAGCCCTCTTGCCCTCTTGCCATCCCCTGGTGGTCTCCCATCCTATTGCTGAGGATGCTTTGGTTACAAAGCCAGGTCTCCTCGCATGGAGAGGGAGTGGGCCTCCCTCTGACCCATGCACTTTGCTGTCTTGCAGCCACCATGAGCAACCTGGCCAAGGAAAGCGAGCATAGAAGCAGTAGCCTTGAGGAGGAGGTAAACACAGCTGGGCACCCCGTCAGGGAAGTGTGGCTAGGGTAGGCAGGGCTGTGGGGTCCTGGTGCTGTGGGAGCTCAAGGGCCAAGTGGACGTTTGACCTCCACTGCCCAGGGCTCCAGGCAGTCCCTGCCACCATCCAGGGCCCCCCTGCATAGCCTGAGGCTCAGTGAGACTCCTCCAGTGAACCATGCCCCGGGGCTTGCCCTGGTCCCACCCCTCTCTGCCAGAGACCCTCAGATCCACCCCAGTCCTGCCCTGGCCTACACAAGTGCCCCTGACATGAGTGACGTTGAGCTGGCCACACCCACTCAGTAGACCACACTTATGCCAGCCATGCCCACCCAGTAGACCACACCCACCCAGTGGCTACACCCAATCATAAATAAGTGAGGTTTGGGTTGCAGTTTGGGCACTTGGTCTCTAAATGTTTCGCCATCGCTGTATTATATGATCATATGTATCAAAGGAACCTCATTTCCAATTTGTTAAAGATACTGTTAACTAATAATTCTACAGCAATCACAAGGTTTATGAAGAGCAAAACTATTAATACTTATGTCAATGCTGCTAACATCGAATGCTATTGCTTGATGAAGAAGTAGCTATTTCATATGTTAAACTTGTGTATTGCTTTAAGACATTTAGTTTAAGGTTGGGAGGGGGGACTAGTAGGATTGCACCTTTCAAGGCCATCTCTAACTAAGAAGATAAGACCTTGGCCCGGTTTTCTAATGGAAGGGAAACTGATTCTTTAAATTAATTGGAGAATATGATTAATGACAAAATTAGAAAGGTGGAGAATTGTATTTTAATATATTGTGCAAGGGGGGGGGAGATTTCAGATTCCAGCTTCCTTTCAGCAAGCATTTGCTGGTGTATTAGGCTAATAAAGGACTTTTAAGGTAAACAATGCCTCACTTGAAAAGCCCATACGTCAGAAACTTGACAACTTATTTCAAATGCTAATAATTCCTATCCATTCTTATATGCTAATAAATATAGTGTTGGATGTGATACAGATTTTCCACTCAGAAAGACATGAATGTTATTTGTTATGCAAGAGAAACATGCCATATGAATTCTTTAAAGAGAAAGTTCTTCAATACTACTTATGACCTTATATAGTTTCTTGCATTCATAAGTAAAAGCATTTTGTCTTCTTGTTTTGAGAATTTCATCCAATGAGAGGCTAGTGTACCTGATTTTATGTTATAAAATATTAGGCATTTCTTGACATATAGGAGATACTATGGACCTCTGGTAGGATATCTGAAAGAGATGCATAAAATTTTAAAGATAATGTAAGGCTTGAATAAGGGACGCGGTGGCTCAGTGGGTTAGGACGCTGAGCTTGTCGATCAGAAGGTCGGCAGTTTGGTGGGTCGAATCCCGAGTGCCGCGTAACAGAGTGAGCGCCTGTTACTCATCCCAGCTTCTGCCAACCTAGCAGTTCGAAAGCACGTAAAAAATGCAAGTAGAAAAATAGGGACCACTACGGTGGGAAGGTAACAGCGTTCCATGAGCCTTTGGTGTCTAGTCATGCCGGCCACATGACCATGGAGACGTCCTCAGACAAGCACTGGCTCTTCAGCTTTGAAATGGAGATGAGCACCGGCCCCTAGAGTCGGAAACGATTAGCACGCATGTGCGTGGGAACCTTTACCTTTACTTTAAGGCTTGAATAGTATTGTACAAAATATTAAATTATCACTGAGGTAATTTTTTTCCACCTCACTTAACTATGAACTGTGAACATCTGCACATCTAGTTTTTCAGCTATTATTCCAAATTAATTAGGCAACAATTATTGTTGTAGCTTTTACTGGTCCTAATGCCACACCTAAATTGTAATGGTCTGTGCTAGAAATGTACAAAACTCAACATCCCAGAATCATAACTTTCTGGAGAACACTGGAATTACTTTTTTATTCCAGAACATATCATTCTGCCCATTCTGGATACAGATCAATTGTTTTTCTGGAAGTAAATCTTTCTGAACAGGAAGTCATTTATAGTGTTTTAGCTATTGCCTTGCCTTGACATAAACACGGTGGCTCGTGTGGTTAGCACAATGGGCTAATGATTGGAAGGCTTGTGTTCAAGACCCGGTTGCTGCCATGAGATGGTGTGAGCTCCTGTCATATGCTCAAGCTCCTGTTGAACCAGCAGTTGGAAAGCAGGCGACCAGGAATAGATAAATGGTAGCACTTCGGAACCCCCAACTGAGTGCCCCAGGCAATGTTGATGTCACTGCTCCATCAAAATATTTCATTAAAAGTTCTTTACTAAAGGTCCAGTAAGGGCAACTATATATACTCATATTCTCTCTCTCTCTCTCTCCCTCCCTCTCTCTCTCCCTCCCACTCCCTCCCTCCCTCTCTCCCTCTCCCTCCCTCTCCCTCTTTCTGCCCAATCATTCATTAATCCATCCTGAGCACCCACATGCGCCCAAAGACACAAGTTTTTCTCTCTTGCTCTTGTGGGGATTGAGAGGAGGAGGAACCAGCCCAAACGGAATGGGACAAATGAACATAGCTGCCTTAAGACACCCACTGCATCTCAGGCACCCCACCACAGCTGACACACCACGGACATTCTTATACGGCTGGGTCTCCACCGGCGCTTGTCTCCTGCCCTTGGTCTGCCAGTCCTCTTCCCCCAGTCAGTGTGTTTGTGTGTGTGTGTGTGTGTGTGTGTGAGTGAGACAGACAGAGAGAGAGAGAGAGAGAGAGGCTTCTCTCTCTCTCTCTCTCTCTCTCTCTCTCTCTCTCTCTCTCTCTCTCTCTCTCTCTCGGAGGGGGGGGCTTTAAGGCTGCGGACCTTCTGGACCTCTGTCTTCTTGCAGGTTCCAACCAACTGCTTTGTATCTCACCGAGGTCCCAGGGCTGTAGCCAAAATAGCTGCGATCGGAATACGCAGATAAAGCAGAGTTATGCTGGCATTGAAGGCAAGCAAAGGCAGCAGCTGGAGCAGGCAGGGCTCACTCCCAATGTCTAGCCTGGGAGCCAGGGCATCTCCTTTGGACTAACAGACTGCCTGCTAGCTAAGCACTTGGAGCACTCTGCCGCTTCCCCTTCCCAGGACGAGGCAGTGGCATCCTGACTGCAGGAGATGGAGGAGCCCTGCTGGGCAGAGGTGCTGCCGAAGAAGCGGGACCCAGGTGAGGGGGACTGAGGGAAAGGCAAGTGAGACAGGGAGAGAGCAGGTGCCATGGGCATCGCACCGTTAGCAGAAGGCAGCTCTTTTGCAAGTGGCAGAGGAGAAATGGGGGTGGCCTTTTGGGCAGCAGCTCGGCCGTGGCGTGCAGTCAGACTTGCTTGCCAGGTTGCCAGCTCCGAGTGCTTAGCTAGCAGGCAGTCTGTTAGTCCAAAGGAGCTGCCCTGGATCCCAGGCTAGAGGCTTTCCTGCCTGAGCAGAGGATTGGACTAGATGACCTCCAAGGTCCCTTCCAACATATTAATATTATTATTATTATTATTATTATTATTATTATTATTATTATTATTATTATTATTATTATTATTATTATCGCACAGTCAGCTAGATGTTCAAACTGGATTTGGCATTTTTGTCTACCTATCGATGCTTTACCAAGGACCTGGGATAGGCAAATGTGGATGTTTGATGGTATTACAGATATTGTTGTAGGATGGAAGCAGTTCCTAGTAAGGCCGCCTTTTGCAATTGACTAATGGTGAATTTGTCAACGGCAATGGTGTCCAAGTGGTGCTCCAGTTGTTTTGGGATTGCACCTAAGGCACCTATTACTATTGGTACTACCCTTGCTTGCCTTTGCCACAGTCTTTCTATTTCTATTTGTAGGTCTTTGTATTTTGTTATCTTCTCCAGTTCTTTCTCATCTATTCTGCTGTCTCCAGGCACTGCCACGTCCACCATCCAATTGTTAAGTCCAGGGTGTTATGTTGCAGGTGCTTGTCTGTTTGAATTCTTAAGTCCCAGAGCAGTTTAACTTTATCATTTTCTATGACTTTCTCTATTTTATGATCCCACCAGTTCTTGCTTACAGGCAAATGATATTTCTTGCAGATCTTCCAATGCACCATTGTTGCTACTTTGTCATGCCGCTGCTTGTAGTCAGTCTGTGCGATCTTCTTGCAGCAGCTTACCAGGTGGTCCACTGTTTCTTCAGCTTCTTTGCATAGGCGGCACTTACTGTCTGTTGCTGTCTTCTCAATTTTGACTTTGTATGCATTTGTCCTTAAGGCTTGGTCTTGTGCAGCCAGAATTAGTCCCTCGGTCTCTTTCTTCAATTTTCCTGCTCTTAGACATTGCCAGGTCTTGTTATTATCTGCTTTCCCAGTTATTTTTTTAATGTACTGGCCATATAGTGCTTTGTCTTCTCATGCCTCTATTCTCTTCTTCATTTGGTCTTTCTTTTAGGCCAGTTTGGTCTCTCCAGTAGTCAGTAAGCCTTCCTGATATACTAATTTCAGTGCATCTTCATCATTGTCCTTCAGATATTCTTCCAAAGCCATTTTTAATTCTTCAACCATCTGATGTACTTGCAGCATTCCACATCCACCTATTTGCCTTGGTAGACAGAGTCTGTCAATGTCACTGCATGGATGAAGGGCATGATTCATTGTCATTATTTTTCTGGTCTTCCTGTCCATTACTTTTAGTTCTGCTTGAGTCCAGTCCACTATTCCAGCTGTGTATCTAATGACTGGAATGCCCCAGGTGTCGATTTCTTCACGGTATTTCCTCCATTGAGTTTGGACTTTAAGATCTTTTTCACTCTCTTGATGTATTCACCTCTAATCTTTTTCTTGACTTCAGTGTGCTTGATGTTGTCAGCTTGAAGGATACCCAAGTTTTTGTAGTAATCTTCCTCATTCAGACTCTTAATGTTATTTTCATGGGGCATCTTGATTCCTTCAGTTTTCACTATTTTTCCTTGTTTGAGAGTAAGTGTGGCACATTTGTCCAAGCCAAACTTCATTACAATATCTTGGCTCTATATACAGACAGAGTTCAGCAGCGATTCTGTTTCAGATGATGTTTTTCCATACAGCTTCAGATCATCCATGTAAAGGAGGTGGGATAGTCTGGCAGATGTTTTTGATGTTTGATATCCATGTCCTGAGTTGTTCAGTATTGTTGACAGAGGAAACAGTGCAATAACAAATAGTAGTGGTGATAATGAATCTCCTTGAAATATTCCTCTTTTGATATTAACCTCTCCCACTCTTTTAACACTGACCTGCAACTGTGTCTTCCATTGTGCCATCGAACTTTACACAAATTTTCTGATGTTTCTACTGACTCCTGTTATTTCTAGGCACTTAATCATCCAGTCATGTAGCAGAGAGTCAAATGCATTTTTGTAGTCAATCCATGCCACATTCAGGTTGGTCTTCCTTTTCTTGCAGTTTGCCAAGATCATTTTGTCTATTAGGAGTTGATCTTTTGTTCTTCTGCTATTGGGGCGGTTTCCTTTCTGCTTGGGTGGAAAGAGATTGTTTTCAACTAGATCAGGTGTAGGCAACCTCGGCTCTTTTATGACTCATGGACTTCAACTCCCAGAATTCCTGAGTCAGCCAAGCTGGCTCAGGAATTCTGGGAGTTGAAGTCCATGAGTCATAAAAGAGCCGAGGTTGCCTACCCCTGAACTAGATGCTGTTGTACCACACCAGTTAGCAATTTGAAAGTTGTTAGTAAGCAGGTAATTGGCCTGTAGTTGCCTGGTGTTGCCCCTTTTGCTGGATTTTTCATTATTAGGTAGGTTTTCCCAGTTGTTAGCCACTTTTCAATTTCTCCTCCTTGTAGTATATTGTTGAACTGCTTGGCAATGAGTGGGTATATAACAGTTAGATGTTTCAACCAAAACCCAACCAAAACTCATCTTCGCCTGGTGCTGAATAATAATGATAATAATAATAATTAATAATAATAATTATTATTATTAATAATAATAATAATAATAATAATAATAATAATAATAATAATAGTTGTTGTTATTATTTGGATCACACAATTTAGTCTGAATCCCAGGTGTGCTGTTTCAGTATGGGCTACAACCTGTATACAACAAGCTACTTATTCTGGAAGATTATTTCCAGAAAATAATGTAACCATGGTTAGAAGGGACAAATAGGAACATTCTGGAAATAAAATGAAGTGTGTTAGTATTCACTGGAATGTTATTCTCCCCAAATGGTGAATTTTGCAGACAACTTGTCTCCACCATCAAGAAGAGGTTCTTATACTAATTTAAAGTATGTACTCATCAGCAATATGTACTTGACCTTGCTGCTTGGCTAAATAAACCAGACAGATTTATTGTCAAGCTCTTGGCAGAATTAAAAGTAATTCTTACAAGCAGGGCTTTTACAGAGCTTTCTTTAACAGGATTTATTGAGAGGAAAGAAATGGGATTACAAAAATTTCATCAACCGAATTACTTCTAATTTAGAAAATAAAATATCCTCAATGCATTAGGGCAAAAACTTTATTAGTTTCTTTCTATAGGAATGGCTTTTGTGAATGAAGGAGGTAGTTCTTTTCACTGATCGCAGAAGAGTTTGCAGGTGGCTGTTCACAAAACTGCCTCTTGAATCTTTATCAGCTTCTAAATTAACCTTTACAGTACATATCCTCTAGTAATCAACTGCAACTGAGATAAAGCTGGATGGTAATCCTCAAAATGATCAGTTTCTACTACATCTAAAAATCCCAATTTAAACTACATTTAGGAATAGCTAGTAATAATGTGATTAAATCTTGGTTTACCACAGCATGCAAAGCCCATCCTTCTTTCCCTGCCATAGTCTAACAAAAATTACTTCTCTGAAGCTCCTGTTTGCATTTCAAAGGTAGCTACCATTGATATTAATGCAAAAGGGCTTAATAAGGATTAGATCAAAAGCAGATAAGAGTGGAAAACAAACTTAATTTTTAAAAATTGGATGGTATTTTAACTATTTTTATATTCATAAGTAGCATTGTTCATAACAGTTTTTTTAAAAAAACTCACAAAGGAAAAACGTGTCCAACATCCAATTTTCACGGAAATCAAATTGAACAAAATATAGTTGCAGAAAAGATACAGGGACAAACTAACTTGTCTAGCACAGGACAATCTAAATCACTAACCATGGGGTTAATGCAGAGGTGCATCTCCACACATTTCATTTGCTTATATTCAGCAGGCAACAGGATATTTTGCTATGTCCAATAAGCAGAGATTTGTCTGAAGAAAATGACTAGTACTACCTGTTCTGAAGGTTGGCTACCAGTTAAATACAAACAAAGCTATCATCGTAGTATTGAGACCATTCTTTCACAAAACAATGTTTTGTAACATGAAAGGGCAGGTTAGAGGCTTTCTGTTGGCAGCGTGGTGGTTGTAAGAGAGGAGGTTAAAGGAAATGAATCAGAAAAATTACTAAAACAAGGAAATATGCCATTCAACACCCATTTCTTTCATTTTATTTTTTATTTTTGTAAGAAAACAAAATGCAAAAATGTTTATCCTGTTCGGCAACTCTTTGCTGAATATGCTTCCAACTTTATTTACTTATTCATTCTGCTTCCATTAGCCTTAGGCAAACTGAAGATTTGATAAATTTGGCTATATGTATGGGCATACACTATTTGAGCCATTATTCTCATCGCTTAACTTTTGAACCTTTCAAAAATATAGTTCAAAACCTCCTTACTGCCTGGGAGGCAGGGAGGGAGGGAGGGAGGGAGGGAGGGAGGGAGGAAGGAAGGAAGGAAGGAAGGAAGGAAGGAAGGAAGGAAGGAAGGAAGATGAAAGTCATGCTGTTGTAGGAAGACAGCACCCTCCTCCATATAAGGAAATAGTTTGGGGGATATTAAAAAAAAGCAGAATATATTTCCTCAAAAAAATAGAAAATCTTAGGCAGAAACCACCATCACCCCAGTCTCTGCCCGAAGCAGAAACCAGCTCTGTAGAAATGCAGATTTGATAATCCTTTCAGAAAGACTGGAGCCAGGAAGCTTGGAGCTGATGGGATTAGAACAGGGCTTCCCAACCAGTGGCGCTTGTACCCCCTGGGGGTGCAAGATGATATTCCAGGGGGTGCGAAAACTTGGGTTTTAAAAATTATAGTGCATATGCATAATTCGTTGTCATTATTTCAAACTTTTGTAAGGAGTGCAAGAATATATCTGAAGTGTTTAGAGGTGCAGGGTATAGAAAAGGTTGGGAGCTGCTGGATTAGAAAGACAAAGATCCCTAGAACCAGCAACCTCTCGCCCAAAAAATCTAACACAGGACATTGCCATTAACCACAGCCACAGGGAAGCAGGACATGACCTTTAGGACATAATAGGATTAACCTACCACCATCAGAATACCAAAAGGACTTGCTCAAAAGCTCAGGTCAAAGTTCATGCCACAGGAACAAGAACAACTTCAAACATAAAAGCCCAAGAAAGTATAAAAACCCATCACTCCCAGCACCATGTGGTCAGCTGCTCCAGAGCCATATTTCTGTCTGGTTCTGCAACTCAATAAACAAGAACCTTCTTTCCTAAAGTAGTATCCATTTTGTTTATTCCTGGCTTGGACTGGACCCTGAAGATTTTTCTTTCAGCACTGTGTTTGGTTTTGGTTTTGTGTACTATGTGAAACTGGTCAGCAGAAATTTGTAATAAACTAGGGTTAAGCAAACTAATGTTTAGGCCAACTTGTGCATATAGTAATAAAGTAATTATCTGCATAAGCAACTACTAAAAAAATCACTACACATTGAGCCAAATGTTCTAATCCTTTCAGGTAGTCTTTGACTTTAACAATTGGGACCAGAAGTTCTGTTGTTGAGTGATGTGGTTGTTAAGTGAGTCATGCCCGATTTTACCTTTTTTACCATGGTTGTTAAGCAAATCACAGCAGTTGTTGACCGTTGCAGCATCCCCATGGTTACATGATCAAAATTCTGATGTTTGGCAGCTGATTCATAATGATGATGGTTGCACTGTCCTGGGGTCATGTGATCCATGTTGTGACCTTCTGACAAGCAAAGTCAGTGGGGAAGCCAGATTCACTTAACAACCGTTAAGTTACTAATTTAACAACTGCAGTGATTCACTTTACAAACGTGGCAAGAAAAGTTGTAAAAGGGTTCAAAACTCAATAAATTTCTCTCTTAGCAACATAAATTCTGGGCTCAGTTGTGGTCGTAAGTTGAGGACTACCTGTATGTACACGCATATAACTTCCAAACAGTCAAAGCAGTTCAACTGCAAGACCAACCATTCGAAGAGACAGGGAGCTTTCCTTCACTGGATGTGTGCAGGCAGAGACCGGATAGTCATCTGATGGGCACGTTTTAATGAACATTTTTCCATTGAGGGGATTTAGGGACTCCGTTGCTCTTTCCAAAATTATTATTCTACTAGTGAATATTTAGAAATAGTTAAGAACATAAAAAGGGTTAACCAAAAGCAGAAAAAAAAACAGTTTTCCAGAGATAAAGCTCTTGAATTAATATCTTGAATGGATGCCAATTTTAGAAAGTGCTCTGTATTGATGGCTGAAGGCCAAAACAACTCCTAAATCATTTGAAATCTACACCATGAAAGAGATAAATGCATAAGTATATGTGTGCTAGCACTGCCTCAGGCTTCATATGACTGTTTTGTGTAGGATCTGCACTCCCCTTGCACATAGAGCTTGAGATTAATTGTGCAGCCGAACAGGCCTCTCTAGGCTGGGTGTCCTGAACTGCTCCTACGAAACAAGTAAATTAATTGCTAAATCAAGAATGAATAAGTTAATCAGAGAGTAATCACATAGCCCAGATCTATATAGTGTTCAAAACTACTATATCTTAATCTTGTAAATGTTAGGTCATATTGGATAGGAATTCTGGGAGTTGCAGTCCTTTCACAGAGAAGCCGCTCTAGGCTAGATTGTTTGCACAGCCCATTCATTCAATGTACTGAGTTCACACTAAAACATAAACAAAACCGAATGAGTTGTCTTTGTACAACATTGCCTTGTGCCAGCAACAAATTGTAGGAAGCCAGAGTTCTTTATGATGATATAAATCTTACCATAGTAAAGGAATGCAAGAGCTCTGGAAAACAACAATCATCCAACTTTCATATTCATAGAGGGCGATAGAAAAAAATAATTATTTATTTATTTATTGATGGGATTTATATCCCGCCCTATCTCCTGAAGGACTCAGGGCGGCTCACAATAAAACATATAATAAGTACATAAATCAAGATAAAATGAAATTGAGAACATCAGTGCAATAAAAAATTAGAGAATTTAAAAATGAATTAAAAATACTAAATATAAATTAATTAAAATGCCTGTCAGTCTAGGTCAGCTTGGTGGAACAGGTGTGTTTTGAGGCCGCGGCGAAAGAATTGGAGGTTTTGGGCTATCCGAAGCTCAGGGGGGAGCTGATTCCATAGGGTTGGTGCTCCCACAGAGAAGGCCCTCCCCCTGGGGGTCGCCAGCCGACATTGCCTAGCTGACGGTACCCTGAGGAGGCCTTCTCTGTGTGAGCGTACTGGACGATGGGAATTTGTTCCCGGCAGCAGATGGTCCTGCAAGTATCCCGGACCTAAGCCATGTAGGGCTTTAAAGGTAAGTACCAGCACCTTAAATCTCACCCGGAGGGCAACTGGTAGCCAATGCAGCTCACGCAGGAGGGGTGTAATATGGGAGTATCGGGAAGCTCCCATCACAACCCGTGCAGCTGCATTCTGCACCAGCTGAAGCCTCCGGGTGGTCTTCAAGGGCAGCCCCATGTAGAGAGCATTACAGTAATCAATACGGGAGGTAACGAGTGCGTGGGTGACTGTACGTAGGGCATCTCGGTCCAAGAAGGGGCGCAATTGGTATATAAGACGAATCTGGGCAAATGCCCCCCTAGCCACGGTTCCAATGTGATCTTCAAAACTGAGTCGTGGATCTAGGAGGACGCCCAGATTGCGTGCTTTATCAATGGGAGGTAACATCTCTCCTCCTATAGTCAGAGATGGAACATCTTGGACTAAATGAGATGACGGTATGTATAGCCACTCAGTCTTGGTCGGGTTGAGTCGAAGCCTGTTTTCTCCCATCCAAATCTGTACCGCTTCCAGACAACGGGACATCACATCAAGGGCATCAATTGCTTGAACAATTCTAATTACATTGGTACATATTGGAGCAATGCCAAATAAACCTATTTTACCTGATGTCCCAAAGGTGCCTTTTCCCCCCAAAGGCAATTGGATTTTCTTGGTTTTTGTCTTTGAAAATGTTTAGCTTCTAATCCAAGAAGCTTCTTCAGTTCAGAAGTGAAGAAGCTTCTTGGATAAGGAGTGAAACATTTTCCAAGGAAAACAAAACGAGAGCATTTGTCTTTTTGGGAAGAAAAAAAAAGCATCTTGGGGATAACCATGACCTGGATGATTGAGAATATCCGTAGATATTTTGATTAATTAATTTGGTATACACAGTACACTACCATGTTTTCTTTTATTTATTTATTAAATTTAAACATGTTTTTTAACCTTTATTTATTTATTAAATTTATACGCTGCCCATCTCACTCTGTAAAGCCACTCTGGGCAATTAAAATAATAAATATTAAGAGCCAGATTTTAATGCCTTTCCAGAAGACCAAAAGGCGGGATAGACCTCATTTTAAGCAGCACGATATTCCAAAAAGCAGGGTCCATGGCAGAAAAGGCTCCCCTAAATCTCAGGAGCTGAAACTCTTGACAGATGGAGACTGCAACATGCCTTCTGCCAGATTAAGTGGGGTAGGCTGATATCATTGAGGCATGGGATTGTAACATTGCTCAGCCACCAAAGGCTTTATCTCTTTTGTATGTAAACATTGCGACATGAGCATGGATATTAAATGGGTTACGTGATTTAAATCTGACTTAAAGAGCATTTCAAACAGTAGAGAATCACCTTGTACTAGGAAAATAGGTAGTTCAGCACAGCGTCCGCTTAAAGAGTACATCTTGCAAATATGCTAGCAATCGCAAATTAAATTTGAATGATAGTTTAGAATCACTATCTCTAATATATCCTCTTTTTTTTCAACAACAGAGATAATAGCACCAGCTTGGTTGAAAAATCTTCATTATATGCAGTGAGAATACATTTTATTTATTTACATACTTTAAATCTTGCTCAATTTATTTACTTGAAAGATTTGTATGGCCACTTATCTTAGCACACAACTAAGATGTGGCTCAAACTACATGAAACTCAAGTCCGAAAATTCTTGACTCTTTTTTTCCAAAGGAAGTAAATTTCTAATCTTAGGTACTCAAGAAAATTGGAAAGACTATGAGCATTTGCACGGTATTACCACAATGGTCTATTGCAGGGCTTTTTTTCTAAAAAAAAAAAAGGTGCCGGAACTCTCATCTTGTTAATCTTTTATTTATATAATTTTATTTATATAATTATTTATATAATTAAACAATTATATATTCAATTCTTAACATACATTTACTTTATTGTATTTAAGGCAAATGTTCATAGAAAATTCCAAACTTTTGTCCAATTCTCATCTGGCAAATCTTCTTGACTCCTTTCCTTGCTCTTAGTATCTATGGCCGAATGTCGTCCTCTGGATAACCACAGATCAACGTACTTTGAAGGATCGAAAAGTCTCAGAGGTGGTCTGACAAGTTTGATGAACAAAAGTGCTGAAATTGTCTTAGTCTTTAACGAAGCTCTTGTTGGGGTGGCAATTAGATTCATCTGTGAAAACCCACGTTCACATTCACTTAAAAAAATAAGAATGGTATTCAGAGTCTGTATCAAATGCAACAGTTTTTCTGGATATGTCTTTTTGAGAATATATTCACGGAATCATTTCTCTTTCATTTAGTTGCAGTCTGATTGATAAGTTTCTAATTTCCACTTCTCCAAATGTCAGTTGAGTATTAACATCTTCAGGCCAATGTTTTTGATCAAGTACGCGAGACTAATACGCAAACTCATCGTCTTTGCTATCAAGTAATCTTTTTTCAATTTACTCTTTCAATTTTGTATAAAATATACTTGGGTCAATGGGAGGATCCTTTTTTGAATCTCTTTTGTGAAATAAAACTCCACGAAAGCAAAGATCACTTATAGCAGCAACAGCACATTTATAATAGGGCCCAAAGTTCTGTCTTCTTTCTTCAAAAACTTGTACCAGTATTTTTATTTTCTTATTTGCCTTATACAAGTCGATGTTGCGGTCCTGTAGATCCAAACTTAAATCTGACAATTCTTGGAGAGCGTCACATATCAATCCTAGGTCCAATAAAAATTCTGTAGATGTTATTTTTCTTTTCAAGCCATCATAAGTGCGTTTATCATTTTTATCTCTTGTAGGATCATGCATTGCTTGTTCAAAATGATACACAAGGGATTCAAAATTATTCCATACAGCCAAAATTGTACGCAAACTAGATGACACCCATCGGGTACTTAAAATTCTTCCAATTTTCAGCAGCTCAGTCCGCAGTAATTCTGCACATGAATGCAACTCTCTGCTATTCTTTGGTGAAGCATGGTATATGACATACAGTTTATCAATAAATGATTGGAATCTATTTATTCCTGAAGTTTCCTTGGCAGCATTACCTACTGATAATTCTAGTCTGTGATTAGCACAATGCCAAACTATAATAGAAGGAAAATGTTCTGACAGCAATTTTTTCACTCCACTTTTACATCCCATCATCACAGCGGCACCATCGTATGCCAGAGAAATTCCTTCTGCTGTTACTTTTTCAAGTTCTACCAAGTCCAAAAAAAAATTTACTGGTGAATTCATTCCCATGCCTTCGATACAGCATCGAACAAATACTATGAGGGTAGTTTTTTTGCTTATTGTGGTTGATTCATCAATTATCAATGAAATTTTATTATTGGATCAAACAAATTCTTTAACCACAATTTACCTCATTTCTTCACTTATATGATTAACGATATATAATCTTAAAGGGCTTGCCATTGTGATAGAAGATTGCTACCACTGCTCCAGGGTTTGGCTAACTTAAATATGCATAGCATAATTAGATTTATTATTGCTGCTAAAGCTATGGATTATGGATTCACATTTCCCATGGATTGTCTTCTGTCCATGGGAGGGAAGCTTGGTAGATTCTAAATTTCATAATTTTAGTTATTCCTTTGTGGCAGGGTGTATATGAGAACAAGCTGCAAAGGTCTTTAAAAATATGTTTTTCACATATTTATATTTTTGAATCATAAATATTAAATCTTTTTTCTTTCCAATGATCCAAACTAATGCTTTAGAAATATAATTTCCAGTTTTAGCTACAGTAAACAAGCAAATTACACTAAAGCTAAATTTAACATTACTTGTAAAAGATATTTACTATATTTCAGAATTAGTATTCTTTCAGTCACAATCTTATTCCTATTCAATTTGGCTGATTTTAAAATGTGATATAAAATCATAAGCACATAAAAAGAAAACAGCAGAAACAGCTGCAAATTAACTCAACAGTTCTATGCTTAGCAACATTTCCATTTAATCAAAGTCCTTGCTCTTTCCAAATCTATTTCAGGGTTTACTTTCTATATACACAAACAATGGGAAATGAGTTTCTGGGCTGGTTCAAATTTTTTACACATTCCAAAAATTTCAGGTAATGTATCTGTTCCATATAAATATAAAAGCATGATAGGCTCTGTATTTGTACAATGGCTGATTATCTCAGTGTGCAGAAACGTGGATAACTACAAACAGAAGTTGCAAGCCCTCTCCTTGACTTCAGTCATCCTGGTGAGATAGTTAGCATATAAATTTAATAAATAACTTTTTTTTTCAAATGCCCCTATCAGGAATTGAATTTGAATGAAGTTTCAGAAAAGCAAATGTTCTGTGCTGGTGGTACTAAGCTCCCAAAGATCTAGCCTGGGATAAATGAATTCTTCCTAATAAAAATAACTTCCTGCCTTTTTCTAATCATCATTTCTTCCCTACAGCAATTTGAAAAGTAAAACAAAGTGAAACAAACCACTACTCCCTCCATGCAGGAAAAATTTCCTTGAGTCATAGTTGGACATCCTATTTGCAAATAACATCTTACTTACCTAGTTGAGATGGTGTAGTTGGGGAGCAGGGAGGACTTGGGGAGCCTTCGCTACAACTTACCTGTGCAACATTTGCCTGCCGGGTCTTTTGGCAAGCTCAGCAGCAATTCTTATTGGCTTCCAAAAGCCAATGGCAAAGCTGACTCAGGAATTCTGGTAGTTGAAGTCCATGAGTCATAAAAGAGCAAAGCCTGAAATAGGCTTAAGCCAATAGCAGCACAGCTTGTGTAAAAGCTTTTTTTTTTTTGCAAAAAAAGGTGCCAGAATGCCGTTCTGAGCATTCTATGAGAAAAAAAGCCCTGGTCTATTCCAAATAAACATGCTCTTTCACTTTTTCAAATAATCTAAGATCATTTTCAGCTGATGATGACAAGGAATGAATTTACAACTTCCCAAAGGGTGATTTTTTAAAAATCATACGGTATAGTCCCAAAATGAAGAAAGGAAGTTTGCAGTAAGCCTTACTCTTTGTTCTGTCCCAGCCTACGTGTGTCCTTGTTATGCTCACAAGGAGAAATCCCTCTTCCAAGAAACAGGCGGGAACCGCAAGAAAAAAACCAACCCCTTTTATTCTCACTTACCTGAGCTAATGTCCAAGGCAAACACAGTCCACAGAAACTCTATCTTCAACACGAATGGTTACCTTCTGCAACCAGCACCTCCTATACCTTCCCTTTTATAATTCAGCCAAGGCGTGGCTTCCTAATGCCTTCTCCTTTGCCTTTGGAGCCTCCCCATTGTATTCCTCTGTCCTACTCTGTCCTTCAGTGAGCTTGTAAAGAAACATTAAATAGGTCTTTTACATCTCCACTAGATTTAAACCCTTCTGTCTATGACTAAGGATTAATAATAGGATTGCCAGGATAAATTTGTCTCAGGAAAGGCCTTCCACATCTAGGTAAGGGTTTTCTTTCTAATGAAGAGGATCTAGAACAATCTGAATCCAGTTCTCTCTAGATGTATTGACTACAATTTCTATAGTATTATGTTCAAAGAAGAGTCACACGGAGAGCAGAGACTTCAGAAAATTTGTCGTTCAAGACATGAGATGAGCACACCTGAACAGGGATGGAGAAGTCTGGATCAGTTTATATCATTGTGAGAATTTTCCAGTGATTTACTTACATCCTGTGTTTCTGTTGAGGCAATTTCTACACTTGGCAGTGAATCATCATGTTGAGAAATTAAGACATCAAAAATAGAGACATATGTATCACAGACAAGATTATTAATGGCTGTAAGCTGGTCAGATGACAACCTGGAATTTATAAGGATCAACACTATAGTAGTAGCTCTGGGTCATCTGAAGGAGAAGTCAAAAAGGTCAGGAAGCCAGGCATGACAGTGCAGCTGAAGCCCCACCTTTGTGTACATGTCTGTGACATCAAATGCATACAGATATGAAGGAAGTTGACAGCTGGGGAAGACCAACATGAAAATAATCACTTTTAAGACACTAAAATAGTGTCTTAAAAGTTTCATGGGACATGGAAGCTTACTGCAGTGGCTTGCCTCTGTGTGATGACACCAATTAACAATCTGCAAGTAATCAGTTCTACTGTCAAACTGCTCTTCCTGTTAGGAAGTTTTTAAATTGACCCATGCCTTCACTTTCAATTTGCTGAAGTTCATCTAGTCCAGCACTGCATTCAAGTAAATATTTAAGCAGATAATAACCCTTTTTGGTGTTTTTTTCCCCTAGTCTCAGGGAAAAACAGAGCTGGTTGTCAACAAACAAGTAATCTAACTCAAATTACCTCACAAACAGTATGTACCATTCTGCTATAAAGCCCAATTTCTAGTCCACCCTCCTCCCCAGAATCTTATTGAGTTTTGGCCAGTCAGTCCCCTTCAGTTCATAGGAGTGTTATTGTGGGAAAAGTAGGAGGGAGCACAATCTATATGCCATGAGCTCCTGAATGAAAGGCAGGATATAAACTAAATAAACAAATACTGGATTTCAAAATAATCATAGTAAAGCAGACTTTTTCTGAAGTTATGAAGATTGGGATTACACTGGCTTTTAGATTTGAGTTCTTAGAGCTGCAATATGCATTGGGATGTGGTATTTACTTCATTATTAAGATGTATGTACAGGTCTGTTGACTGTATAATGGCTACATGTGTGTATAATGCCTTTTTTCTTCACGAGGAATTCCATTTTTAATAACCAAATGAAAATTGAAAACAATTTATTAAACTGGCACGTACATAAAAAAAGACCACACAATAATTTAATTAATAAAAACCTATTTAATTTCCCTACCATCAGTATAAAAACCCCTTGCTAAACAAACCAACTAACACACACACACACACCCTAATTCACTTTAACTGAATAAGACAATGAGGATTTCCACCAACATGCTTGTAACTCTCCACAACAAATAATAACCACCAGTTGAAAAGAGGCTTAGACCCACTGCAAACAGCAATTCCTCTAATGTGCCCATTAGAGTGTTCAGATCCACTGACTTCCTTTTATATCTATCAGCAAGTTTTTATTCATGAAATAGGTAACGCGAGAATCTTCTCAACAGGATACTTATTAAGCCTGTATGAGGAAGGAACTAATAATAGCAGGCAAAGTGCATCCCCTTCAGATTACAGGTTAGCAGTCATGCATTGTCCTTCTATCACTGTTCTACTTTAGAATGTATTCTCTCTTTAAGTAGCAATGCCACCTTCTCAGTGTGGACCTTTGTATCAAAATTCTCCCACTTTTAGATGCATTATGTTATATATTTATTTTAAATCCAGATAGTATTATTTTGAGGGCGTGGGGCAGCACTTCCTCATAGTGTAATAAGCAGAATCATATACAGCAGGAACTGGGAACTAGATGATTCAAAGAGCTATTATGATTGCAATTTAAAAAATCCTTTTAGATCCCCTTGCTCACTCACCAAGAAGGATTTCTCACAGGCAGTGCAGATGAAGATGGATGCTTTGGGATACCAATCAAAACTATTCTTATCTCAGGCTCCATAGCGATCTTCATAAAGAAATAATTCAGATAAAATATTCTTTGAGTAGAATACGGTTTAAGACAGAAGGGGTGAAACTAGACCAGGGGTCGGCAACCTCGGCTCTTTTATGACTCGTGGACTTCAACTCCCAGAATTCCTGAGCCAGCTATGCTGGCTCAGGAATTCTGGGAGTTGAAGTCCACGAGTCATAAAAGAGCCGAGGTTGCCGACCCCTGAACTAGACTAAAGAGATTGGTTGGATTATGTAATGCAACTAGACTCCATCACTTGTACCGAATCTTGGTTAATGAGCTGGTTTAGCAGAAAGCTATTGTAAGCAGCTTTTAGATGACTTTGGTCCATCCCAGTCTTTTAGTGACTGATAACCCTGTGTTTGAAAGACATCAGATGAAATTTGGGATTGTTTTTTAAGTTAAACTAAGACATCACAAGGGCAAAACTGTAATGAAGTGAAATGAAAATGATAACTGGAACTTCAAGCAGAACCACTTTACATAACCAGTTTGCCACAAATTGCCTTAATCTACTGTCATATTAGTGATCCCACAGCATTACAAACATGCAAATTGTGCTTAAGGAAACAAAGAAGAATCAAGACTGCTGTTGTTATAGAGGAAGAAATGTGAGCCCTAGGGAAAGAAAATTTTTCCAAACAATCTGTAATGTCTTTGACATAGGCCCTTGTCTGATATATGAGAGTTAAAAACGGGAGTAAGCTGTCCTTGGCTGTGGTTGCAGCTGCTGTGGTTGTTGAGACAGCTGCTGCCCCTGCTGTTGCTGAAGCCGAATCTGCTGGGAGTATGGATCTTCAAGAGACTTAATCAATAGTGTGGTTTTTGGCCCTGTCTTCCATACAATGCCATTGAGATCTCGAACTGAGGACTCCACTGTGATGCTATGGGTGCCAACAACAATGAAGTTCAAGAGGAATTGTGTGCTGAAGTAATCATTGTGAGGCTCCACCATCTGTTCCATCTCATTAGTTAAGTTGTCAATGGGTATCTGCGGGAGAAAACAAGCACCGGGCAACCAAATGTTTAAAGAAATGTTGAGTGTTACTTATACAGACTAGGTTTTCTGAAGACACTATTAACCAGAAATGAATCAAGTAAGCAACAAATATTCCATATATTCATTTAGCATGTTTAAACAAAATATATGAAGTTATTTGTCTATTTTTTTTCTAAGTTACCGTATTTCAAATTGCTGAGCTACTCCTAGGTCTTCTTGGCCACCCTTGGGGAATAGTCCTCTTTCACTTGACTAGATTTGTTTCTTGTTGTCAAGACAGCTGCACAATTTTTAAGCTTGTTGGAATACTAGCAACTACTATTGATTGGTGTTCCTGTCAATGGAGCAAGTGAAGACAAGGATTGTCTTTCCAGGGATGTTATGCTCATCATGGGGATATGACCCCAGCACCAGGATCAGCGTCTTATTCAAGTGTCTCATTTTCAAAGGAACCAGAATCATCACAGAAGCTTGCACTCATATTAACAGACAAGAACATACTTGAAGTGTAAAAAATTCTTGCTACCTAGTGCAGTGAAATTCTATTCTAATTGTGCATGGGTTTCAGGAAGCAGAAATGTTGACAATTCATGCTGTAATGTTTTGGTTTTTTTTTTTTACCTTGTACTCTTGTCCAGGTTTGCTCTGCAGGGTTGATGACACATTTAGACAGATCGATTCAATCTTTCGAAAAAGGCCTGGTTTAGAGCCATGCTGGACTACTCCCTCTATTTTTAATGCAAGTTGTTGGTTATTTTGAACCACAATGGGCTCAGCAGGGTTACGTGGAGAGGGTGATAGGGCAAGCTGAAATAGATAATATTTATATTTATTAACTGATGTTTTTCAGAAAAAAAGAAAACATGTAATACTACCACAAATTAATTAGAACAAGATGCAAGTAGAAGAGAAAAAAGTAAATGCAGTACTGCAAAATTGTGAGTAATGCCCTATTTGAAAGAAACAGGAGATTCCAGTTTGTCAAATTTCCCAAATTTTCATTAGTGTCAGATCTCCCTTACACTGCTTCAGCCCTGCTTCACTTTGAGGGTAGCCTGCCATAAACTATGAGGGGGGATAGAAAGATAGAGGAAGGGGAGATGACAGGGACCAGAACTGCCAACCAGAGGCAATGGCTAAACGATCCAAGGACACGGGAATGGGAATGGAATGCGAACGCCCATCAAAGAGGCACCAAACTTTAGAACGGTTACCAAAACAACTAATTTGAACCTCATTGGACACCAACAAGATGACCAGGGGGAAAGGCCTGGGAGAAGGGAAAAATACTGGGTTTATGTGGGAATTCTCATATCTGATTTTGCTTGTGCTGTAACCACTTGGCATTAGTAAAAGTATACCTTTCGCTACAAATGGAGTTTAGGGTCTTTCTTTCCTAAATGCCCAAGCTGGGACAGGTCTGACATTTAGCCAGAATTTCAATAATTTTTTCTACTTCACTGAATATTATCTCAGCCCACACAGATATGGGAAATAATGAGATCTGTAATCTAGCATGGCTGAGGAGTGCTGAGTTGGAGAGATCTGCACTATTTCACATTACAGCTTCCAAAATTATATAATCTATTTCATGATTGCTTTGTTGTATGTCCACTAGGAAACTACTGTTTGTACAGAAAACATTTTAATAAGAGAGAAAAGTATCTAGGACATTCAGCTTGGCTGAGATATGGAAGAGTAAGCTGTCCTTGTCCTTTCTATTAAACTTAACATTCCCCCCACCCCAATTTTGCCATTTTAAAAAATATTTTTGTAGAAAGTGAGAATTTTGGGGAAAAATATATAAAACAAATAGATTCAAATTTTTGTTTCCATAAGTAAAGTATATTATTACATCTTCTCTTAATTTTTTTTACAGCTCAAGGCAGCATACATAATGGTCCGGCCTTCTCTTTTGGCCACAAAAACAACCCTGTAAGATGGGTTAGACTGAGACAGAGTGACCAGCCCAAAGTCACTCAGCCATCTTTCATGCCTGAGGAACAGTTAAAACTCATGGCTTCCTAGTCCAGCACCTTCACACTTTTTGGGACAGAGAACATATAATCTTAAGACAGATAAGCAACACAAACGTGTCAAGTAAATCAATTGCCTTTTTCACACCCTTTCAAGAACTTAGCAAAGCTTTATGACATCAACATGGAAATTACGATTCCTTCCACAGTATATTAGTGTTGAATCATTTAAAAGCCCAGCACTACAAGGATGGTCACCCGATCTCCCTCAAATATGTGTGTGAAATCTGACCACTGCATATTTGAAGCTTTAAATATTAAGTGCATTGTCATGGAATAAAGCAGGGAGGCAGCCAGTCTACTGTGCCTGCTCTGTATAAAAAGTAACTCAAGAATCTCAACTGCAAGAAATTCCTATGCTCTTAAACATGACTCTTATAGCATTCTACAAGGTTATAAGTAAGCTTCCTCAGTTGTCAAAAGCCCTTAGGTTTTGATTTTGATAATCTTAAACAAACACACTCCAAGCAAATTTAAACAGACATGAACTCAGCGGTTATTGACATAATCAACTGATTACCTGAAAGAGACCTCAAGATTTCCCTACTTTCTGCAAAGAGTAACTTTTCTGCTTGCCTCTTTGCTTTGGAATTATTTTCTTGAGAGATTTATCAGGTAAACATTTGAGCAAGATGCAGCACGGTGGGAAAAGCTATCCAGTTTAGGGAATCAATTTGATGAAAATTCTGGATTTTTCTCCACACGACTTGATTACTTTGTTTTGCATAATCTTTTCTGCTTATACATTGATTTATTTTAATTTTGGTTCTTTTTGCAGTACTGAAATATTTATGCCTAACTATCAGGGGAAGCAACATAATGCAAGCACATAAAATGAATAGAAAGTAAAAACCAATAAATAAATAAATAAAGGGATAAAGAAAAAGAAAAGGAAACATGATTAAAATTAGAGCACACAAATACTATTCACTGTATCTCTCTATTATTTTCTATTACTGCAAACCCTCATTATTTTTACTGTTTCATAAATCAAATCAATTCTATCCAATTATTTTCAATCCTCCTTTTCCTCTCAAACCATACAATTTTCCTTCATGTATTTCCATCTTGTTCATTCTCTCTACAGCATATAACCATACTAAATCAAAATCTGCTATTTTCAAATTGGTCACTTGCTTTTATATTCCATTTACATTCATTCATCATCCATTCATCCTTGACCTTACATCTATTTTACCACATATATTTCCAAGTAACTCATTCTAGTGTATTCAACTTTTTTTTGTAGCCTTGAAATAAATAGAACATTTTGCCTCCCAAACTAATTATTATTATTATTATTATTATTATTATTATTATTATTATTATTATTATTATTATTATTATTATTTATTATTATTATTATTATTATTATTATTATTATTATTATATTTATATTTTATTAATTTTATTTATATACCGCCCTTCTCCCGAAGGAATTGACCACCCAACCTTATTTTCCACTTTGACTAGCAATGAGGGACATGCAGAAGTTTTGTGCACCATCTGCTACCAGCCAGGAAGTGAGCAGAGAACATTCTACATTTTGCCATTTACTACTGAGTTTATCTACTGCATAAATTAAAGCAGCATGTAAAATGCATTTCAAATGTTCCCAAACAAAACACTACATAGATTGTTTACACATACTTTTGTTGGTATGAAGGATATTTGTTAGATCTGCTCGTAAGCAAACATTTTGAATTCACAGGCAGTTGCTTTTAAGATCATCACTAAAACATTCCTAAAGTCTCATTCTCTATGCACACCAATCCATATGCCAGTGACCTATTTATTGAAAGGGATGTAGCAGAGCACAAAACATGAGCTATTTCTTCGGGAAGGCAAATAGTCTTGCTCCTGTCTGCTGGTTTTCTTTAACCATCCTCAAGAGACCTGTACACTGACACATTTCAATTTCCACCTATGCAAGCATCAGAGCTACCACAACATTTAGAAAGTGCATCGAAGTGTAGCATTTAAACTGGATGTTAACATTTACTTATTTACTAGCAGTCCTTTCATCGAGGAGAAAAACTGCACTACTTCTCAATAGAAATAACATACAAACCTTCAGTCACGCAGAGCAATATTTCATTGTGTAATCTTGATAAAATACAGCATGGAAAGTAAGCAGAGCGTGACTTCAGGAATTCTTTCCAAACCTTTGACACAGTGGCCATATGTTTGTGTTTTATATCTGCACTGGGAGGCAAGGGCTGCATACTGCATACGCTGAGCTCTGGGTCACATGATCGAAACAGAGGAGATGCTGCTTAGAATGTACTGTGGGAATTTTTCAACATTTTTTTCTTCGTAGCTCCTGGTATGATCTGGCCCCATTTTCAATATCAGTCATTCTTCTGCCAGTTTCTCCCCACACCCATTTGGCCCTCTTCAGTTCAGTTTTCAAAGAGGTATTTCATTGACAGTCATAGAGTTCTAATCCCAGGTACTTTCTATGCAATCTCATGTTGGATTGGGAAAAAATAAAAACATAAATACATCTTTTGAATGCCTACGTCAAACATTTTTATGGAGAAAGAGATGCTCTCTCTGTGACAAAATTACAACGTGACTAAGGTCTCTAGTGAACATGGAAAACAAGCATGTATTGACATCAGACAATAATTGGAAAACGTTTTTGGCTATATTGTGTCCAGGGGCTCTCCATCAATGATTGCCTTTAATGTACGATCCATGTATAGAGAATATAAATATATTTGTCTAGTAGCATGATTATTTTATAAGCAGGATATATGGTTAACAGACTAGAGGCATCTGAAGCCATCTTATACCAAACGGATAATCAATAAAGCAACCGTTAATATGAAGCAGGAAAATAAAGCAGGAAAAGAGACCACAACATTTAAAAGATCAACTCAAACTACTGGAATCTGTCAAGCTTCCAAAAGATTGTATAGCAGGCAGAAATCAAAATTCTCTCAGAAATTCTGCCAGAGGGAGGGAGGGAGGGAGGGAGGGAGGGAGGGAGGGAGGGAGGGAGGGAGGGAGGAAGGAAGGAAGGAAGGAAGGAAGGAAGGAAGGAATTCAACATCCAATATTAATTTTGTCATTCTTAATTATTCAGCAGTCATTACTATGTTGCATCATTTTTTCTGCACATCTACTTTCTACCCCATCTCCTTCAATACTATGGCTTTCTTCCCACCATTATTAGCTTGGGATGACAAAAACCCAGACAAGAGACATAGAGGACCAGAAGCAGAAACATAACCTTATTGATGTCTCACTTTCTTTCTGTCCAGCAATGACAAAGACTGATTAGCCTTCTGAAATTATTTTCTCTTACTTATTCTGTGGGATAAATTGTGAATATTATATTTTGCATAGGTCTTTCTTCAGTCTTTCTCGGCTAGTTATTACCAGAGTTAAAACAAAACAAAAACACAAAAGTAGGGCAACCCCTCTACTTAAAAAAGGAGAGGTGGCCTAGATCTGAGATACTCATTCAAGCTAAAGAAACAAAACTGCAAAGTGCTACATTTCTCTATTTATGTAAGATAGTTTTATCTTGTTTTATTTCACCATATGTAGTTGTTCAAATAAAAAATACAATAAAATGCATTAGCAAGCTAACGGAAGCAGCACAGCAAAACAAAAAAACATCCCCAACATCAATACATATAAAAAAGCACTACTTGCTTCAAAAGAGATATCTTTATTTGCTAGAAAATGTCGATGTCCATTAAGTCACAAGGCAACAGTGAATTGTAACTGAGGCTCTTCATAAAGCTGTCTCATAATGCAGAATAGAACTCACCGTGATTTAAAATTATTTTTTAAATCAAAACTTTATTTCAGATACGAATTATAGTTCAAATATTTCATTAAAAGTCTAATCTAACATCATTAGTAAATCAGAGCTTAGGCAGCAACTGGCTGCCCCTACCTCACTCCAGCCACTTCTCCCAGCCTGCTTATCTAGGAGTTATAAATAAAATTTCTTCCCCCAAACTGCAATTATAACTCAATGCAAATATAGCTTACCTTAATGCTAGTTGATTGTAGCTTCTGAAAAAAATACCTTTGAAATGACAAGGGGACTTTCAACAAGGCAATGACTGCACTGCATAAGCAAGCTGTATGCTAGAACAAAAGAATGGCAAGTCTGATCAGAATTATTTGTCTTACAAAAGGAATATAAAACATCATGAACAAACAAACTCTGGGCATTACTACTTCAATTCCTGGTGCTTAGGAAGCCAAGACACAACATACTATTGATCCAAAAAGCTTCAGAGACTGGAAACTGGAAATGGAAGAAATCTGGAAGAATATCTGCAAGTCCTAAGAACAACTGAACTGGGCACACAAAAGACTATCTGATGTCAACGGTCAGTGCTTATCTTGACTTAATTCTAGTAATCCTCCAATTAGCAAAATTATTTCCTTGCTTGGTTGGAAGATTACAGGAACTGAGGTCTGAAGCATTTTGGCAAAAGTTGTGCTACATTCAACAAAAGTGGCCAGCAAGATATGGATATGAATGGAGACTAACCCTGTTGAGTCAGATCAAAGTCTAATCCAGCATCCTGTTTAGTCAATCTAATGTTTTTAGGAAGTATGCAAACAAGTCTTGAGATAATTGTCCTCTTTCCTGCTATTCAGGTGTTATTGTAATTTCAGTTTTTCTTCAGAAGTCTATGGCCTTTTCCATGAACATAAAAATTCAAATCTATCTTCACTACAGGCGAAAAAAATCTCAAAATCTATGCTGCCTTTTCCAAGGGATCAAATAAAAAAAAATGGTTGAAATACATCTAAAATCTTGATTTTATTCCAAATATGGAAAATAGAGTATACTCAATGCAACACTGATTGTTTGCCACTTTGTTTTTGGAGCAAGTATAAATGGCACTAGTATTCAAAGATGATTGAGCCAATAAAAGAAATACTAGACTGGTAAAAAGTCGTGCTGAAACCCAATCAGTATTACCGAATAGGAACAATTACATAAGGTCTCTGGCAAGCTCTACAGATAAACCTTTTATACAATGTCCGTCGCAGCATGAGAGCTTGAAGTATATTTTTAAAAAATTCAAGTTCTGGAAAATGAAATAAAATAAGGCAGAAAAGAGAAGCTGTCTCATTCCTACTTTTCTATTGAAGAATATTTTGATTAAATATATGTAAATACATGTAGAAAACCATATTTAGCTTTTCAATTTGAGGATTCTGTTCTCTTATCTCAGGCCAAACGCTGGAGTGTTTTCTATATAAGAAATGATATTACTCACCATGTAGGATACTGGTGCATATTTTCGGTTCAGCGCCTCCACTTCTTCCAACACATAGCCAAAGACAGACATCATTCTCCTTTCGTATTCACTTGCAGCATGAGCTACTCCCGCAGACCCATATTCCTGAAAGCTGTAAAAAAAAAAAGAGAGAGAGATTCAGTTTGTAGTTATTTTATCTTTGCTGTAGAGCACTTTCTGTACAGGTAGTCTTTGACTTACAACAGTTCATTTAGTGATTGTTCAAAAGTTACAACAGCACTGAAAGAGTGACTTATGACCATTTTTCACACTTATGAACGTTGCAGCCATCCCCAAGGCCACATTATCAAAATTAAGACGCTTGACAACTGGCAGGTATTTATGACGGTTGCAGGGTCCCCGGGTCACACGATCACTTTTTGTGATCTTCTGACAAGCAAAAAGTCAATGGGGAAGCCAGATTCACTTAACAACTGTCTCACTTAGCAACAGAAATTTTGGGTCCAATTGTAGTTGTAAGTCAAGAACTACCTGTATTTACACATATTTGAAGTACCTAGTTGAAAGAGTTAACAGAATAAGGAATGTCAATTGTATTACTTATGCAAAATTAACCATAGAAACACAATATACCAAGAGTAATATTCTTTGATAGCTTCTTATATTCTCTTCAATACTGGAGCCATTACGTTGCTTAAATCTTCATAACAGTGTTCTATTTCACAATTAACACCTCTGTTTTCCTGAACATTTAAGTATCTCCAAACCATCTGGGGTATATCTACAAGTTTAACCTTTTTAATAATTGAATAAGTAGCAACTGTTCTCCAAAAAGACGAAAAAGGCCTAAGGGCTCAAACTCACTGAACTTTTAGGCTGAACACGATTCATATGGATTGGTGATGAAGCCTAACAGGACTAAATCAACGCTGAATGCAAAATGTCAACTGTCCTCCAGAACCTTTTATAATATTGCGCAGGAAATATGCAAATGCTCACTAGCAGAAAATAATGGGAAAAGCACTTTCTGAAGGAGGGCATTAGAGCAGTGTTTCTCAACTTTGACAAATTTAACATACATGGGGTTCAGTTCCCAGAATTCCCCAGCTGCTAAGGTTGAGAAACACTGCACTAGAGATTTGGATTCAAACTGAAAAATTGCTTGTATATATACATATACATATACATATACATATACATACACACACACACACATATCCACTCTAAAGCACCTGTGCAGCTTTAGATTAAAATACAGCACATTCCCAGAAAAAATATTCATGTAAGACAGCTGTTTTCCTTAAGTGCAATACTTGTACTTGAGGTCCAAGATTGGGCAGAGGGGGAGGTTATGCTGATATCTATTAACCATTTCAGAGAGTGCTGTAAAGCACTATGGAGTGGTATACAAAGTTATTGCTATTGCTACATTGCTTTTATAAAGAATTCAGGAAGTAGCTGATTGTGTGTTCTTTTACAGAAATGTTGTATAGCTTTTATTTTATAGCAGAACTGCTCAGCTGAGCCTTCCCCAATCTGCTCTTTCCAAATATGCTGGATTTTAGTTCCCATAATGTCCAGCCAACATATGGAGGGAACATGAATATTAGTGAAAAGGTTAGCAAATAAAAGAAAGACAAAAGGCAATCTGAATTACTTATACCTTGCAGATTCAGGATCTAAAATCAGAACTTCAATTGCATGTGATATTAATAAGCAACTCTGCTGCTGCCTGAAGTAATGTTAAAGAATATTAACAAAGAAGAGTTGCAACATATATTTTATATTATTTTACACATAAAAGGATTTGAATAATGATGGGAAACTGGCATGATATACATACACGATATATCCTATAGCGTTGAAAAGTCAACCTATTTATTTGAAGGAGCCCAAGTATTCTTAACCTGGAGACTTTTTTCTCTTGTAATAGTGCAACAAAACGTCAGAAGTTGGCAGTTGGTGGTACAAGACATAAAAGGCCTGAATGAACACAGGATATGGCTAACAGCCCAGGGCAGACATATGTGCAAGCAAGAGAGATCTATGCACAGTTGGAAGTTCATTTGTAGCAGCAGTTCCTATTGCCAAAAGAATAAATGGAGCAAACAGGAGTCTTAAATAACAGAATGGAAGAAATGGAATGAAAGAGCCCTGCTTTCCCAAAGCAAAATTAAACACGTAATACTGCCTTTTAAAAAAATGTAATTTTCTATTTCGCATTGGGTAAGAGAAAGCACATTTTGCATATAGAGAATTGCCTTCTCAATTATTTGCATACTTAGCCAGAGGAAAAAGAAACAAATCTCAGAACTAGGAAAGAAATATCTGTGGCTTGCAATGTGGGGTAGAGACAAAATGAAAACAAAAAACAAACCACCTTCAGAACAGTTCCACTTCAGACATTACAATGGAAGATTCTGAGTTGTCCATGTTCTGGCTGAATCAAATTCAAAACAATTTTGAGTATTCTTGGATAAGGTATAATGAGGAATTCCCTCCTGCTCTCTTACTTTTTGTCCTGGGACTACAACAGTACTGGTAGCTATGCTATGTTGTCTATCAACTTATATGCAGAAAAACTACCTAGAAGGTGACTTTCTAAAATAACTTCAACATTTAAAAAAAATCCAGCCAACGAATGACAACTTTTTCAGATCCCTATACAACTAAGCCATGAAATGAAGCAAAGCAACAATAATGGATTCATCTTAACACAACTGCAATTTGCCTGTAACCTGCGCTCCACAGCACAACAACAGCAGCTGTGTTAATGGGCAGTCTCAATGCCCAATTTTTCAGCTGGTGAACCGCCAAGATATAAATGAAGAAGCAAGGTGGTTTTTGTATTTGGCAACTGGAAGAAAGCAATATACATTGTTTGATGTACATGTACAAAGTACATTTTTGCATTCAGCAACTTATCTAAAAAAGAAAGCATGATTCACAGAGAAGATATAGCAAAAGCAGCATGGCATTACTCTGCAAACTATTAAATTTCTCACATCGGTAATGGAATTTGTTTCTGAAGCTTTAATGGCTTTTGTACTCTCCAACCTTTGGAGAATTGAGAACAACACTATGGAATGGAAGGTCTTGTTTTGTTCCCAACTCAGAACACAGCTTTGAAGTACAGAGTATCACTAATAGGAAGACAATATGGGATGGACTATATTAAATGGGACAAAGGTTAAATTTTAAATTAAATTAAAAGGCGTACTTTCAGTGATGAATTCTGGCAAGCTAACCATAATTATGCTTTGTTTTTAACTTTAAAAATGAACTTGCATGTTTAAACTGTAAGTATCTAAGAATTGCCTGCACAAATTTAGCTCTACCTAAGCTGCCATAATAGATTCAAAGGAGCCTCTTTGGGGGGAAAACATCCACGCTCTGGTTTTTAAGAAGCAAGGTAATCAAATTCAAACAAGAATGGCTTGCATACATACTATACAATAAAAGGCAAGGCAAATCCAAGCACTTACAGTAGGGTTTTAAGGGGTTAAATGTTCATAAACATTGCAAATTGATGGGGGAGTACAGTGAAGGGGGACGTTAAGACACCAAATACCTATCTACATTTTTCAATCAGTTGTCTTTGTTCTTTTCTTTTAAGCATTCACAAATAACAATACAATAGAGGCTTTAGTATTAAGTTCCAAGATTTAAACTTTTTTCATATTATAAGAAGCAGGATACAATTCCACATTTCTCAGTGTTTCAGAGTCTGCATCAAAAGAAGACTGATAGAGATCGCCATATCTTGCTGCAAGGTTTCTGAATTCTTCCATGGAGAGTTTCATCTGCATAACACAGAGTGGAGGCAAAACAGAAAAAGAGAAACAAAAACAAGACACTGGTCATGACTGAACATTATACATAAAGAATTCAACTAAGAGGTTTATATTATATTGGCCTGTCCTTTTTCCTATGCTTCCCTATAACAGCATCCTACACCAAGTACCGGTACACCTATTCTTAGATCAAAGGGCAGTCTCTGCTGCAGAGACTCCTAAATGCTATCCTAAAACAATTTCTGTACTTGGCTCTAGTGACTCTCTTATAGTTCCCTATAAAATGAAGCAAGATGAGATTATTGGTAGCAGGATCAGACTCAAATCTCAATTCATGCTTCTTCCTGTGGCTGAAAGTGCCTTACTTTGCTGAAAGAAGCATTTGTTTTGTCCCCTTGTTCTGCCGTTAGGTTGCATGTAAGATTTTCTCTTTGCTATAACCCCTCATGTTGCTTTACTATTTCACATGTCTCCTCCCCTCATTCCAGATGAATAAATAGAAGGAACGGGACTTTTCATATTATGGGAGAGTCTGCTCTGGAAGACCTGCTAAGCTACATATACTATGCCCTTTAGAATAAGTTAGATGGCAACCAATGCACTCTACTGATTCCTGGTATCCAAGAAATGATGATTTTTCTGATGATGTGCTTGTTTCAATGTCCTAATGTTTCAGTGATATGTTAATATGTATATGTAAATTATTAGGGATATTGCAAGAATCTAATGTTTGAGTATAAAATAGTTATTGATTTTAAAATATCACTTTTCAGTACATTCCAAAAGAGTTTAAATTTTTTCTTTATATAACACCTACTTCTGATTCCATGCAACTTGAAAAATTAAACAAAAATAGACTGTCAACATTTGAAGCCCAGTCTTGGTGTTGCGACCGACATTGCTTCTCAACTTGCCAACGAGCTCTGGGAAAGGGGAGAGTTTTGGAATGCAGACTTCAAAGATTAAGGAAGCAGACCGTGGGAATCAAGGACAATGGCCAGGTGTCTGGCTAGATCCAGAGATGCTCTCTCATAACAATATTTCCCAACTTGATCGGGCAACATGACCTGACCCAGAGGGAGGAGAAAGAAGATAATGCTTTTATTATAGGGTTTTGGGAAGGGCTGGTTTTACTTTCATATGTGCCGATCTTGTGTACTCAGTAAAGATCTCATTAAGAAATTGAAAAGTCTAGGACGTGTTTGCTTGGCTGGGTTTGTCAGTCAGAACTTTGACATAGATCACACAATTGACAAACAAACTTAGATCACAAAACTACAGTGTTTTGGAGTGTTTTAAGAAATTAACTGCCAAAGGCATCCTGAGATGGTTAGCATTAACTTGCCTCCTACAGAAAAATGCACAAAGGTGGGGGGGATATTTTGTGTGAGTGCTCCAAACATTTGACCAGTACCTGACAAGGTCATGCTTTTTGTGGAGGCCATTCCAATTTCATTTAAGTGGGGATACCCAGCAGGATTTCATTAAGCAGATTAAGTGGTGGTGGAAGTAGACTCTAGTCCGACAAAATAAGGCCTACAGATATGAAGCCCTTTTCGTACACTTCCAAGAAATGTGCCACAGAATACAAGATCAGTTTTCTGCTCTCAAAAGCATTGGATCTAGAATATTGACCATAAGTTACAAGAAGGCATATCTCAGCTGATATTAAGAAAAAACCTACAAACAACAGGAATTTTATTACAGAACTACTGTAACTCTTAGGGGGCCTCTGCCTTAGATTCCCTCCTTTTAGGATTGATTTCTATGACTGAAGAGAAGGTGATAAAGACTCAGACTCAGTGAGTGGTGAAGCAGTTACAGATTTGGAGAATACCACTGTGTGAAAGAACTTTATGGTGCTAGAGATGGATTGGAAAAGTGGTAGGCTTTTATCCTTATTTTTCATTCTGCCTTGGGCAGAATGAGGCAAAGCAGGCCTCACAGAATATCTCGAATCCTCAATGTGTCATTTCCACAGTACCAATAATGACAAGCACAGAGATGTAAACATTCTCTCTGGGCAGTGGAACATTTACTTACTATTAGAGAGAGGCATATATCCATCTTGTAAGTGTAACTCTTGACTGATCTCTTGAAAAGACATGAACGCCACTAAACAATTTCTGGGACATGATAGGAAGCTTAGAGAAAGATAAGGAAGTTACCACAGCTTTGATTCTGCTCTCATTAAGGCTTGGTCCAACCCGGTATGGCTCACAAATTAAGAAGACAATTGTGACAAACCACTTTAGTAAACAAGTAGCAATGCTTAGGTAACTAGTATAGTATTTTCAGCAAGGAAAAACACTATTAGCACACACTAGAGAAAGAAAATTTGTTCCTACAATGCTACCACTTGTGAAATGGGCTTCTTGGAGCCATAAGGCCAAAGATTAGGCAATTGCAGTGGGAACACAAGCTTTCCTTACAGGTTTCTTCAACGAACGTGAAGAAGAATTAAGAAAAATAAAAGGAAAAATAAAATGAAAACAATTTATTTTAATGAACGTGCTAACATTTGTGGTCTAAAACAAAATTAAGGAACTGTGGTTAGTGATGTGATACTTGTGGGGTTGTAGCTCCCATTAAACACAGGTAGTCCTCGTTTAGTAACTACAAATGGGAATGGCAACTCAGTTGTTAAGTGGTTGCTATGTGAAACTGTCTATGCTTACTTGAGCTTTCCTTTGTTCTACATCACGGGTGTCAAACTTGCCACGACATGTGACGTGTCGTGACATATCCTGACTCTTTTTGCATTGCTGGCAATGGGGTGAGCGTGGCTTCAGTATGATGAAACTGGCTTGTGGGCCGGCAGTTTGACACCCCCATTCTACATACTTGTAAAGGTTATAAATGTGAGGATTGATCACAGTTACTTTTTCATCACAGTTATAACTACAAACAGTCACTAAATGAGGACTATCTGCAATTCTCTAGACCTGTGGTGGTGAATCTATGGCACGCGTGCCACAGGTGGCACGCAGAGCCCTCAATGTGGGCATGCACCATCGCCCCAGGCCTAGGCCTTCAGCTGGGTTTTATAAAACCTTTTTACTTTAGGCCGAAACCATGTGGGGGAAAAAAAAGTTCAATCAATTTCAACTTCTCGCGGGGAAAAAAAAAGATTTCACAAAGTTGGAATTGATTGATTGAACTTTTTACTCCCACCCAGACTGTTACCACTGCAGCCATGCCCACCCAGTGGGCCATGCCCACCCAATTGGCCACACCTACCCAATGGGCCACGCCCACCTGGCACCCGAAGATACATAAGTGGGTTTTGGGTTGCAGTTTGGGCACTCCGCCTCTAAAAGGTTCACCATCACTGCTCTAGACTCTAGTCTAGAAGGTTTAAAGGGGGATTTTCATAGATGTATAACTTGTGAGTAATCACAGAGCTCATGATAAAAATATTTTTGTTGTTAGCTGCGAAGTCGTGTCCGACCCATTGCGACCCCACAGACAATGTTCCTCCAGGCCTTCCTGTCCTCTACCATCTTCCAGAGTCCATTTAAGCTTACGCCTACTGCTTCAGTGACTCCATCCAGCCACCTCATTCTCTGTCGACCCCTTCTTCTATTGCCCTCAATCTTTCCCAGCATTAGGCTCTTCTCCAGTGAGTCCTTCCTTCTCATTAGGTGGCTAAAGTATTTGAGTTTCAACTTCAGGATCTGGCCTTCTAAAGAGCAGTCAGGGTTGATCTCCTCTAGGACTGACCGGTTTGATCGCCTTACAGTCCAAGAGACACGCAGGAGTCTTCTCCAGCACCATAGTTCAAAGGCCTCAAATAATAAAGTATATTCACACAATAACAGCACAGGTAGATCAGGTCACTTGCCTGGTTGGAAATACGACCACATCTCTGGAGATCACTGCCTGAAGTCATGGCAATTGTTGTGGCAATAGCAGGTGGGGGACTAGTCTTCAGGCTATTACAGGTGCAAATGAGCTGAGAGAAAGCTTGGAGAAAGTCAATCCGTAGTTTAACAAACCCACACTGAAAACTCAAAGGGTTAAGTGGTGTGCTGGCAGCCTGGGAGGAAAAAAAATAACAATCAGGTAAAAGTATAACTTGGAGACTCATAATCTGAGTCCAAAGTAACAAGTTCATAAATAATAATTTAGTGAATAGTTGGAAATGATTTTCCAAAGGGAAAAGAAGGGCTTGTCTAGATAGTGAGGGATTATTAAAAGCAGCAAACCACTTATACAAATGACTGTGCAGATGGTAGCTTCTGATTATGTTTTGAGATTGTTGCAATTTGCGATGGAGGATGGACTAAGTTTAACATATAGATTACCAAACCAATATCATTTGAAGAATGCTCTCATTATGGTGACCTAGTACAGTATGTGCAAGCATTTTACCTACTTCATTGAGCCAATTAAATCACCTTCAGAAGAGAAGAGGAGTGGGGGGGAACAGTGGACATGTTTTCCAATAAGAAATCAACAATTAGTGACTGTAATATTTCAAAGACAAGATGTATAATGGATTACTGTCCTATTGTTATGAAATATGTTATGATACTATGGTTTTGTAATATTCTTAAACTTCAATTACTTAAACTGATTCTTGAATTATCCTTTGAATTCAAGGTAAAGGAGGCAGGATAAAGGAAAAGAAACACACACACACACACACACAGAGAAAGAGAGAGAGAGATGAACATTTTACCACAACTTTGTTGATGTCAACTACAAGGATTTCTTTATTTGCTCAGTTTTTAAATATTCTCTTAAAGGGCAATGCTAAAGACACTCAAAATAACCAAACAAATGTTTGTCCAATGAGATGAATAAATTATATCAGCAATCCCCAACTTTTCTGGCTCCATGGACCAGTGGGGGTGGCAGGGGGATGGTTTCACACACACAACTTAGATCCCCCACATGCTCAGATGAAGCTTCACTTCCCCACTTGTGCAGCCCAGTTGGGGACCCCTGAATTATATGATCACATTTTTATAGTTTCATCAAATAAAATGCTTTTACAAGGTTAATAAAGGCTCAACCTGACACTTGTAAAAGCCTCAATTTTCATATATTCTATTAAAATTAGTACATTTTCATAGCATTAAGCAATTAAATACATTTTCTGCTCTATTTAAACTGTTTCATTTCTGCTTAGCTGAGTTTGACAAATTGCCTTGTTCTGGAGTCAAAAAGTACAACTGTACAACACAAGAATGAAGGAATTTGGCTAACCATTAAGTACCCTTTACCCATTCTTTTCTTTCTATCACACCAAGTGACTTGCTTTGAAAACATAATTTCTATATCCAGAGAATCTGCAGAATATAGACAACCTATGCATAAAAGAAAATTCTACAAATAGTCCTTTACTTACAAACATTCATTTAATTTTAATCCATTTAATGAAAAAAGTAACTTATGACTCATCCTTTAAGTTTTGACAGTCATACCACCCCTCTGGTCACACAATTGCAATTTGGGTGCTTGGCAACTGGCTTGTATTTATAGATGGCTGCAGTGTCCTGTAGTCACATGATGGCAATATATGACCTTCTCAGCTGGCCTTCAACCAGCAAAGTCAATGAGAAAAACCAGATTCACTTAATGGCCATATGATTTATTTAAATACTACATGACTGACTTAAAGAAAGTGATGATTTGCTTAATTACTGCTATAAAAATGATTATAAAATTGACCCTGGTCATGTGATGACACTTATCAACTATATTGCTAAAACTCTTCTCCCAATTGTGGTTGTAAGTTGAGGACTACCTGTAATGCTTATATCTATAACGTTGATTTGAATGTTTAATCATTGCATCTGTACCTCATTTTTCTTTCAGGAAACTTAGAGCCCAGTAAAATAGGAGTATCAGCATACACCTGGGAAGCAAGTAAATAGGCCCAGCCTCAGAGGTAAGTGAGAATTTGACCAAAGGATTCTCTAATTCAAAATCAATGTTCTAATTTACACCAAATTGACAGATGAGTCACTTTTTGAATGAAGCTTTTAAACCTCAACTTTATTTCTTTTCCTCCTTTCAGCTTTACTAACGCAACTCAAGATTATGTGGAAAATACAGCATTTCTGAAATGAACAGTGGGTTATTCAGTTGCAAATCCTCTGTCTCATTTTAATATATGCAGCAGGCAAGTTAACCTCTCTTTTCAAATGCTTCAGGAACGTGGAACAGGGTTGTACTCTGGCAAAAGCCATATTTTTATTAATTAAAAAAAAGAAGCACACGGGAAGAAGGGTCTCCCTTCGCAGAAAGGAACTTTGGCATTTTGGCTGATTATACCAAGATTCAAAGATTGCTCAAATTGCAGTCAAAAATGTTAAAGTGTTCTGACTCTGCCTCCTCCATATTCACTCTTGGAGAAAAGTTAATGCATGTATCAAAGCAATACATGGTGTGCTCACACCTACACTCTTGCACAGCAGTATTTTGTGGCTGAAATTACTGTGGGAGTAAACTAGCTACACAGCAAATGAAGTCATTGAGAGACCAAACACCCCTCCCTTTCACATTGCCCTCACTGCTAATTCAATGAGGACACGCCCTTGAGTTTGCTTCTACAACAAGAATGAATTTTATTGCTGTAGGTGCAAGGGATTTTTTCCTTGTTCTTTTTTAAACAGTAGATATATCTGGCCTTCAAATAACCCAGGCGTAGATTACAATCTACAAAGAGGCTATCAGACTTCCTAATTTGGCCAGGTTTTGGACTATGGATAAAAAGGAGGACTACAGGAGAAAAGAAAAGGATATATCAGACAAGGTTTTCACATGCACCACTGGAATGCCCCACTAACTATATTTGGTTCTTCTTCAGAAAGAGAAGAAGCTTATGGGAGCACCTATCCAGGTCAGGGCATACCAGAGGTCTAGGAAATGATGGAATCTCCATCTCCTAAATAAGAACACACTGAATCTCTGCTGAAATCTCAGTTCCAGCCAAAGCTTGTTCTGAACCATGAGATATAAACCTTATATTGGTGTTCCAAGGACACAGAAGGCTATAGCTGAAAACAGGAAAAAAAGAAAAGAAAAGATTGTTACAGGCAGTCCTCAATTTACGAACACAATTGAGCCCACACTTGTTCGCTGAGTTTTGCCCCATTTTACAACCTTTCTTGTCTCAGTTGTTTAGCGAATTACTGCAGGTGATAAGTTAGTAACCCGGCTGTTACAGCAAATCTGGCTTCCCCACTGACTTTCCTTGTCAGAAGGTTGCAAAAGCTGATCACACGACCTTGGGACACTGCAACGGTCATAAATATGAACCAGCTGCCAAGCATCTGAATACTTGATCACATGTTCCTGGGGATGCTGCAAAGGTTGTAACTGTGAAAAACGGTCATAAGCCACTTTCTTCAGTGCCATTGTAACTCTGAACAGTCACTAAACAAATTATTGTAAATCAAGGACTATTTGTACTTTGACTAGCAGCTCTGCAAGTGGAGGAAAAAAAAATACTGACCGTTAAAGATGCTATTCCTTTGTGATAAGATTTTAGTGACTCAGCAATGCAAGAAAGGGCAGAGCTGTAATCTTCCTCTTGCAGCCCGGTTAAGCACTGCTCTGCATGGGAGAACTCCTTCAGACTGTTCAGCCAGAAGTAGAAGTGTTCCGAAGCTACCTGAGTCAGCAGGCTTTGATAAAGCTCTTTGGCCATGCCATGATTACCCTACAAAGGGTAAAGGCAAAGAGGAAGACAGCAGAAAATTCTCTATACTTAAACGTAGGAGATAGTAATAAACATGTATCTGAAGCAGCCTTGCAATATATAACTCAAGTATAATCAAACTTGCTGGCAATCTTCCCTTCTGTGCTGTAATAGTGCCTGTGCTCCAGTATATAGACATTCCCATCAAGAGCTGCCCAAATAGCATATACATGATACCACACTGTGCTCTTAGTAACATAAAATCAGTTGCATAAAAATAATTTGATTCGCCAAGAAAATTAATTTTCACCAACTGGCATTGATTACCAGAATTTAGTCTGGCACATTTAAGCCAGGAAGAGGTTCGGGTTGCTTCAAAAGAAAAAGATGAGGCAATACATAATGTTGAAAGAGGCTTACATTCTTCCTTGAAGACTCTCTTCACGTCGGATCTGCTCCTGAACCCAGTACTGAAACTGAATGCTAAGGTTTCAGTAGAGCTCAAGAGGAAATCTCCCTAGGGAAGATTTAGAGCAGGGGTGTCAAACTCAATTTCACTGAGGGCCGCATCAGCATTGCAGTTGCCCTCAAGGGGCCAGGTGGGTATGGCCAGGGTGGGCGTGGCCTACTGGGTGGGCGTGGCTAGAGTACATATGGCCTACTGGGTGGGCATGGCCAGCTCTACATTGTTCACATCAAGGGTGCCTATGGGGGCCTGGGCAGGAGTAGGACAGATCTGAGGGTCTCTGGCAGAAGGAGGGTCTCTAGGCCAGGGCCAAGGCAGTGGGGGCCGTTCCCTCACTGTTTCCAGGGTGGCTTCGTGGGCCACATAAAACCACTTCGCGGGCCGGCTCCGGCTCCCGGGCCTTGTGTTTGACATGTCTGATTTAGAGTGCCAAACGCGTCTTTCCCAGGACACGTCCTATAAATTTATAATGCATATGCAATGCACATACACACATATAAAATTATAAATTTATATCATTTATAAAACTAATAAAGGTGGATAAAAAAATCTAATAATCTGCTCACATCATTGTCTTACATTAATTCCAGGGAGAATATGATTTTCCTGACAAATCAGTTTGTTTCCAGCCATAGTTATGATTTGTAAAAACATTAGAAAAGATGGGATGTGGTTGTCTAAAAAAAAAACCCATTCTCCTACAGAGACTTGCTTTAGGCTTGCCATCATTAGAGGCTGATGGAAATGTGAGATAGAATTGCTCTTCATACTGTAGCTGCTCCCAGGCTCTGAAATTTGCTTCCAAGTCTCTTTCAGACCAGTCCTCCCTTTGCTGCACTTTACCAGCAGACAAATGCAATTTCTATTTAGGTAGGTCTCTTAACACTTAGGTGGGTTTTAACTAATGAAGTTGAAAACATGCACAGAAATATTTGAAAGTTTGTTTATTGTGCTTTTAATTACATTCTTGTATCTATTTGCTAGCCCACTGGGTACCATCTATTGGAGGAAAGGACGATTTACTTTATATAAATTATGTAAACTACATAAATTATTTCACATCTTCAACTCTGTTTTAAATCCTTTTTCAAATAAAGAACATAGAGCCGTGGTGGTGCAGCGGTTAGAATACAGTATTGCAGGCTAATTCTGCTGACTGCCAGCTCAAGGTTGACTCAGCCTTCTATCCTTCCGAGGTGGATAAAATCAGGGTCCAGATTGTTGGAGGCAATATGCTGACTCTGTAAACAGCTTAGAAAGGGCTATAAAGCACTGTGAAACAGTATATAAGTCTACGTGTTACTAAAGTTCATCAAAAATACATCTATTTTACATGAGAAGTGGGACATCTGCCTCTGCTATATGATTACCTCTGAAAGCAAAATTTATATAAAGCATATAAAAGAAAAAACACAAAATGTTTTGTGTATTAAAAAAATCTGATGTGTAACTATGCACCACATACCATTCTTGAAGCTTGCCTGGCTATCCTATAAGCTGTCCATCCATTTGAATCATTTTCAAGCTGTTGTTTGATAACAGCTTTCACTTCAGAAGATAATGTCTTCTGACTGGCAACGAATATCACAGTAGCAAGAGAAACCTAATGAGGAAAAAAAAGCAAAAGCAAAAGGCTGAGTAAAAACTAATTCACACAAAGTCTTTACAGGAGGCTGAATTGGATGAGCATCATCAATTTGACTACAGGTATCCTTGACTTACAACAACTGGAACCGGAACTTCAATTGTTAATTGAAGTAGTGGTTAAGTGAGTTGCACCCAATTTTACCACCTTTTTTTGCTGTGGCTAAGGGAATCACAGTGATCATTAAATGAATCACATGGTTGTTAAGAGAATTTGGCTTTCCCCATTGATTTTGTTTGTTGGAAGCCAGCTGGGAAGATCACAAATGGTGGTCACATGACCCCAGGATGCCAGTCATAAACAGGAGGCACAGACTTCTTTCAGTACTGTCATAATTTTGAATGATCGCTAAACAAATGACTGTAAATCAAAGACTACCTGCATCAAACTCTCCTTCCGTACGGATTAGTACTTCTGTAAAATATGCAAACCACAATTTTGCTAGTGTAAAGGAAAGAGAGCCCAAAGCATTTGTTCACTGCACAAGAGAGGACAAAGCAGAGAAAGGGAAAACAGCTTTAATGATAGGGATATTTACAATATTAACTTGCTGCCCAACATGCTGACAATCAGGCTAAACTATGATGTCTGAATGCACTATGTTGGGCTATTCATAAACTAAGCCAAAATTAATAAACCATGCTACAATAGTGCAATATACGAACAGAATCTTTCTCTATGCATCATTTAAAGAGGGTCACCCTCTTTTTTTTTTTATTCTGAACTATAACCGTTTCTTGTAGAGAAACTGTTTCATGCCCTTGATCATTTGGGTTGTTCTTATCTACACTGATTTTCTAGTCTAATGTATATTTTTTGAAGTACTGGGAATGTCTACTCTAACGAAGTGAAGGACTAAGAATGACATGATGGCGGTCTTCCAATATTTGAAGGACTGTCATGAAGAGGTGGCAGTCAACCTATTCTCCAAAGCACCAGAGGGGCTAATGGATGGAAATAATGGATGGAAACTTAACAAAGAGAGATCCAGTCTCGAATCAAGGAGAGATATCCTGCCAGTAAAAACAATCACCGGAATGGCTTGCCTCCAGAAGTTTGAGGTTTTTCCTTACACTGGAGGATTTTACAAAGAGATTGGAGAGCCATTTGCCTGGAATGGTACAGGGTCTGTCATTCTACATTCTGGAAATACAATGCCCTATATAATTTTCAAAGTGTGGTCAAATCCAAGTCTGAATAAAATTGTCATACTGAGAAACACATTAGCATCTTCCATAATGATTCTAATCATTCCTTATAATGATATAGGACTATTTCCCCATAATGACAGAATAAAACTTCCTTGCTTTGCAGCTGTCAAATATTAGGGCAACTTTTTAACTAAAAAAATCTCTTGTGTTCTCAGGATAGGACTGACTATTCGAAACGGTCACCCCTCTGCTTTGTATATACAGGTAGTCCTTGACGTCCAACCATAGTTGGGACCAGAATTTGTGGTCACCATGATCATATATTGAGTTGGACTCAGTTTTATGAGGAGTTTTATGGTGGTTGTTAGCAACGGCGGTTTGCTTAACAAAATGCTTCCCCAATGGAGGTTTTTTGACGGAAATTCATTAAAAAGTTGCCCATCACAACCACAGGATGCATAGTTGGTTGTAAATGCAAGCCGGCTGCCAAGCACTCAACTTACAATCACGTGACCACAACGGTTGTGTGATGGTCAGAAGTGCAATCACAGATTTTAAGTCACTTTTTCCAAGGCCATTGCAACTTTGAACTACTATTAAACAAATGTTCATAAGCCAAGGGCTACTTGTAATATAACACATTTAGCAGTTGTTATTCATTCATCCAGTAATGCTCTTTGCAACCTATGTTCATTTTCCACACACTGCACATTAAATTTATGATTGTTCATTTATAAGCACTAAGGTAAAAGTTTCCAAAAAATACAGGACTCAAGGAAGAAAATCAGTTATAAAGGAATTTGTTAACAAATATACGTATATTTTTAAGCCAGGTTCCAGAGCATGTTAAGAAGAGATGGAAGAGTCAGCAACAGTGTGAAGTTCTCACATTTTCCACGGCATTTGCTAAGGTCAGCCAGGCCAACCATGTAAAATAAGTGCCATCTACTGGGCAGAACAAGATTTGGGAACAGTCATACTGCGGCTTTTTTTTAAAACAAAAAGTTATATTGAAATGGGCTTTTATATTTCCAATGTTGGCTCAATGAGAAAGTTCACTTAATTCTTATTTTCTACATGGGTACTGCTTTACTACCTTCATTTTAAAATGCATTGCCTATTATTTTATTTTAACCATCTTTCTGATTACACTGTTTCTTTTCTCATTTGCAAATACATCCTCGAGATTATTTTTCTTCTCTTACACTTTCTCAGGCTGATATTTTTTTTACACTGTTTATCTCTCCTTGGGCTTCATTTTGCTCTCTACTGCAGGTACAGGCAATCTTCCAAAGACTGAGGCTACTCGATATCTGGGGAGGATAGAACACTGCAAAATGGATTGGGCTATTTCACATATTCATTTATTCATTTGAATTTATTAGCTGCTCGACTCCAATGGACATATGTTGGCAGGGCTGGGGTGTGTGGACATCTCAGTTGTTTCCCAATGGTGATTTATTTCTAGGGATTGCATTATAGTTTTCAGCTGTTTCCCACCTCTAAAATGAAGGGAAATATGCTTTCAGTTTTCACTAATTACTGTCAAAGGAACCATATCAAAAAAAAGACTCAGGAGCTATAGGCAGCCTTTGCCTGATAATGTTCCTTCTCCCCATTCATTGCTCCTTCCCCCATTATTCTCTTTTTTTTATGCTGTATTTCTTTTTAAATTATGGGTCTCTTCAAGCAGGGCCTTTTGACTTAGATTGATTTGGTTTGCTTTCCTCACAAAATCTCCAGTCTGTAGTCGCTATGCAAATAATATTGTTTTTTAGGCAACTTACTGTATTTACTTTATGGAATTTCAAAACATCCAGTGATATCTTTCATTAAGTACTCTGTAATGTTTTGTTTACTGACCAAGTGGAATAATTTTTGGAAAGTTCAGCACAAAACTAGCTAGCTGGCCAGTGCAATTCTTTGCTGAGTTGGTCCCTCAACTCAGTTGGTAAGGATTGATAACTCTCCAGATAGTCCTGAGGTAAAACTCCTTGTATCCTTCACTTTCCCTGAACAGATCTTCCGGAAGTTGTATTTGAAAAGCACTAGACTCCTCAAGCCTATCAGAGGTTTGGAAATAATTTGTCCTTTTGAAGTAAATGGCTAATCTTAGTGGCATCTCCAGGGGGTTTTATCAACAAACATTTCAATTTTCGCCTGGGAGAGCTGGAGAATTAAAAACAATTTAGTCATAGAAAAGAGGTGGCCAAAGACATCAATTTTATAAAGGTGTCATGCTTTTCACTCTATTTATAAATACAACAATTTAAGTCAGGGATGTCCAATCTTGGCAACTTTTAAGACACGTGGACTTCAACTCTGGCTGGGGAATTCTGGGAGTTGAATTTTCCACCCCTGATTTAAGTGTTGCATACACTGTCAGATAGCAACTAGTTCTGCTGCATGTTCAGTAAATGTTTATTCAGCCTGAATCCAAACAGATTCCTCTGTTACCTAGAAGAAATATTCTGAATCAGAGTATCTTACCAAAAGCTCTTGCTGCTTGTTGGAAGCAGAACATCCGATCACTTTGTAGAGATTCATCAGGTCTCCCAGCATTCCATCTCCTAAGACGGGTAACTGCATCGCAATGGCTGCTAAACAATGGCATATGAGAATTCTAGCAGCCTCCTGAGCGCGAGGCAGCTGTGTCAACAAGGACTCCACGATGGATTGGCTCAGATGGGGGCGACTCTTCGCCAGCTTCACCATACAAGTGAGTATGATCTGCATGGAAACAAAATGGCCCTTTTTCAGCTTTCATGATACCCTAGTGTTTTTTTTCTTACAAGACACCATCTACTGCGAGTATTCCTCAACTTATGACTACAATTGAGCCCCCAGTTTATGCTGCTAAGCGAAACTTTTGTTAAGTGAGTTTTGCCCCATTTTAGTTTTCTTTTCACAGTTGTTAAGTGAATCACTGAAGCTGGCAAGTTGGTAACATAGTTGTTAAGTGAATCTAGCTCCCCTCCCCCCCCGGTTGACTTTGCTTGTCAGAAGTTCGCAAAATGTGATCCTGGGACCCTGGGACCCTGCAACGGTTATAAATATGAATCAGTTGCCAAGCATCCGAATTTTGTTCATGTGACCATGAGGATGCTGCAATGGTCGTTAAGTGTGAAAAATGATCATAAGTCACTTTTTTTCAGTGCCGTTGTAACTTCGAACGGCAATTTCAAAATGACAGATTCTGCAGTTCAATATAAACAGAATCATGATGTCAAACTACATGATTCCAAAATTTGGAAGAAGAGCCAGAACACTTCTTTGGCATCAAAATAAAATCAATATTGGCACCAGCCAGAGCAACATCATTAACAAGGTTCTCTCTTGTGCTCTGCAAAACATGCTATTCCCATTAACAATACCTGAAAAAGAATTTCCTTTAAAGACCCTGATGACGGGTCAGTCTGTATAATAGAAAGAGCACATTCTAATATAAACGGCTCAAAAAGCATTAACTGATTTTTTTTTAATCTGGAAGCATACTGGGAATAAATGCAATGACTAAATTTTGTTCCAAACAATAGTGTCATTCCTTGTCCACCACTTTTGTGTAATCCAGGACAGCCCCAAATACCAACTATTGTAGTAACAAATCACAAAGACATCTAAAAAAAAACAAATAACAATTAAAGTAATAGATGATAATAATAATTAAACAAATATACAGGAAAATCTTTTACATCAATTAGTATGAGAGACAAGATGAAAAAAAACCCTACAATTTACCTTTAAAGTTGCTTCGGGAGATGAAGCTGGCTCTTGGCTACAAAGAACAAGAAGAGATTCAAGGCCAAAGACTGCATCTTGCTCCAATGGCAAAAGTTCTAGGGGAGAGATAAATTATCTTCAATCAATCAGAATAGAGCTGGAAGGAACCTTAGAAGTCTTCTAGTCCAACCCCCTGGTCAAGCAGGAGACCCTATAACACGGGTAGGCAACCTCGGCTCTTTTATGACTCATGGACTTCAACTTCCAGAATTCCTGAGTCAGCTATGCTGAATTCTAGAAGTTGAAGTCCATGAGTCATAAAAGAGCCAAGGTTGCCTACCCTTGCCCTATACCAGGGGTAGGCAACCTCGGCTCTTTTATGACTTGTGGACTTCAACTTCCAGAATTCCTGAGTCAGCTATGCTGAATTCTGGAAGTTGAAGTCCATGAGTCATAAAAGAGCCAAGGTTGCCTACCCTTGCCCTAAACCAGGGGTAGGCAACCTCAGCTCTTTTATGACTTGTGGACTTCAACTTCCAGAATTCCTGAGTCAGCTATGCTGAATTCTGGAAGTTAAAGTCCACGAGTCATAAAAGAGCCGAGGTTGCCTACCCCTGCCCTATACCATTTCAGACAGGTGGCTGTCCAGTTTTTTTCTTAAAAACCTCCAGTGATGAAGCACCTACAACTTCTGGAGGCAAGTTGTTCCACTGGTTAATTGTCCTCACTGTTAGGAAGTTTCTCCTTAATTCTAGGTTGCTTCTTTCCCTGATTCTATCCATTGTTTCTTGTCCTGCCTTCTGGTGCTTTGGAAAATAAGCTGACCCCCTCTTCTTTTGTGGCGGCCCCTCAAATACTGGAATACTGCTATCATGTCACCCTTAATCCTTCTTTTCTCTAGACTAGATTATAATGCTTTACTCTTTAGATACTAATCACTCAAGTCACTATGATACACAGGACTATGGAAAATTACATTTACAATTATTTCTATTAAGGCTTTGCCCTGGAGTATAGACCTCTTATCACAGCAACACGACATAACCAAAATCACTCCAAAAGCAAATATATTCTAATCTTATCAGACTTATTGGCATGTGTTTCTACCAAAACACAAACACTTTAGTCTGTGTTTTATTGCTTGGCATCCAGCCAAAATGGCATTATGAAAAAGGCTATAAGATTTGGTTAGGAACTGGAAAGCTTTTGTTTAGTTCCCCCCCCCCCATCAAATTAGCAAAGAAGCAGCAGCAATAGAAAACAGTGGAACTTAGGAACATTTACACTGCATTCTCAGAGGAGAACATGATATGCTACGCTAACTGTCATAAACTGTTCTGCAAACCCTGCTCCTTCCACAACTTTTGGAATTACCTTTTTCTTGACAAGAAGCAGCTATGTTTGTCAGAACACGTACTCCATGTGCTGCAATATTCTGATTATTATGGTAACAGCTCTCCTGGGCAAGCTTGACCAGATCAGATGACCTTGCTGGAGCAGATTTTGTTCCTAGGTAAGAAAGGGTCATCTTTAAGCAGCATGGTACCATTTATTACACGAAACAAGCTTTTTTCTGCAGTTTTCAAAGGAAAGGGAAAACCAAGATGTTAATTGTGTTAATAGTATTGGCAAATCTCTAAGGATGAGTAGACGAAAACATCCAAACTATAAAAGAGTCTCTTGTCAACAGAGAAGTGAGAGCAGCATGAATCTCAGTTTTGCAGGGGGTGAATGAGAAAAAACAAAAACTGCAAGAGGATTTTCAAAAGGCTGCGGGCAGTTTGTATAGAGGATTTTGAGGGAAGATCCAAAGTGAGTAAACCTTTCCCTTCAAGATAATTTTAATTGACAACAATAATACAGATAATCCCGGAGTTACGAGCATTCACTTAAAGTTTGTTCAACGTTACATAACCAGCACCTCCTAGAGTTTACGAGCATGTATTGCACCATCATGGCAGTCATTCACCCTTACGAGCGACCACAGAGGCTCTGCAACATTCACCCTATTTCCCCCCTCCCCCGCAACTCCTCACAACTGCTTCCCCCTTCCTTCCTGCCGCACTGGACTCACTTACCTTGCAAAATCTGTCTCCTCTCTTGGTGAAAACGGAGCGAGAGTGGGGCGCGCTCGCTCCGGAGGCTTGTTTTCGCCAGGAAAGGGCTTGAGAAAAGGCCTGCCAGTGGGGCGCTTCAGAAATGAAAAGGACTGCCACACAGAGCTTCAAAACGCAGCGAATCCCTGCGTTTTGAATAGCCCCATGGGCACTCAAACACTTTTTGTCCAAACGGAGACCTCAGTCATACAGAGCGTCCCTTTCTGTTTCTGAAGCACCCCACTGGCAGGTACATGGACCTTCCAATCTCTGTCAGGTCTGCGTTTGGATAAAAAAGTGTTTGAGTGGCAGTGGCTTGAGTTTCTCTGCTCTGTCCGAGTGGAAAGAAGTGGAAGCGCAGAGCGGGATTGCTCTCAATAAGACCGGCGCACACAAGCGAGCAGCACACCCATGTTTTCTTGAGACCAATCCTGCTCTGTGCCTCTGCTTTCGTCATTTTGGACGGAGTGGAGAAACTGAAGCTGCCACCACCGCTCGAGTGAGGAGGAACATAAGCAGAAGAACAGCCAAGATGTGTGCCACCGGCCGGTCAGGCAAGGAGTAGATCGGGCAGGGTGGGTGGCTGGCTGGGAAGGGGAGATCGTAGCCACTCAGGTGGTTGTTGCTGCCGCAGCCACAGCCAACAACTTGGACGCAGGTCCAAGGGGATTTGCCCCGCGATGCCTCCTCACTCAGTTGAAGGCTTAGTTCCTGCCCTCAAACCAAAGCTGGAGCACATGAGCGAGCAGCACACCCGGGCCGCAGACAGCATTGGTTCCTGCACCCAGCCGACTCCAATTCCCCGCTTTGCCCCATAGACAGGCAAACGAAGCAAATACTTTTCCCCCCCTTAGAATGGAAGCTTCCGGGGGCCATGATCTCTTTTGCAGAGCACTTTTGTTCGAACCTGCGCAATATTACGGCACCCAGGAGCTTCCACTGTCGGCGCAAAAAGCATTTCCAAGCCGACTCTCCTCTCCCTCAAAGGGAAAGAAACTGTGGCAGAGAGGAGACAGATTTTGCAAGGTGAGTCCGACGCAACAGGAAGGGAGGGGGAAACATGAGATTTCTTAGTGGGTCGGGGAGGCCTTGGGGGCCTGTTCCATCACTAGGCCCCCCATGGCCTTCCCCACCCTGAGATACCTCCCTTAACAAGCCTCATGCATTTTAACGAGCAAGGGAGTGATCTTGTTCGAGGTATGAGATTCACTCTACAAGTTTTTGAGTTACGAGTGGAATGTACAGGTTCCATTACACTTGTAATTCGAGGACTGCCTGTAACTGTATTATTGAAATACAGTTATTTCAATATCTTGGTCATTCATCATCAAGTTTTCTGGACATATCCTATATATCAACTATCTAAGCTTTGAGCTCTGCACACTGATATACTTGAACATTACTGTCATGCAATAGCTGTATATATACTGTTTTATATATGTATATGTAAGAATATACAGATACATGCACATCCTGTGTGTGTCAGTATATTGAATCTAACCTAAGTGGTGGAAGGTAGATAACAATATGGTGACTTGCAAGATAATCTCTAGATCAGGGCTTTTCAACTTTTTCACCCATTGTACCACTTTTAGGATATGGCAACATCCGAGTACCATCAGTCGCCTAGCAAGGTGTCAAAAACTTGATGACCAAAAAAAAAAAAGAAAAGAAAAAAAAGGGTCAAAGTGATGAAGTACAGGTAGTCCTCGATTTACAACAGTTCACTTAGTGACTGTTCAAAGTTACAATGGCACTGAAAAAAATGCCTCCCAAGCCACAGCCGAGCAAGACACCTGCCTGCTCGCCCAGCAGCGCTCTTCCTCCTGTCCGAGGTTTTCATTGTTATGAGCATTTCTGTTGAGGACTGGCAGCGAGGGTGGGGTGGGGGAGGTGTTTGGTTTTTATTTCCCCGATCTGCTGGGTGGTTGCAGCAGGTTTTGGTCATTTCACATGACCCTGGGACACTGTGACTGTCATAAATATGAATCAGTTGCCAAGCATCTGAATGTAAATCACAAGACCCTGGAGATGCTCCAACATTCCAGCTGATTGGCGCTTCTTCTGGGCTCAGCAGAAGTGCCGGGATCAACGCTGAGCTCCAGCTGGAGCCTGGCGCTGATCCTGGCGCTTCCACTGAGCCCTGACAGCCCCGGAGAAGCGCTGATCCTGGCGCTTCCACTGAGCCCTGACAGCCCCGGAGAAGCGCTGATCCTGGCGCTTCCACTGAGCCCTGACAGCCCCGGAGAAGCACTGATCCTGGCGCTTCCACTGAGCCCTGACAGCCCCGGAGAAGCGCTGATCCTGGCATTTCCGCTGAGCCCTGACAGCCCTGCAGCTCCAGCCATCTCTCGCTCAGGCTTGTGCAGTGCTGCCACCAGTTCAGCTCATTCTCCTCCCCCACTACTTTTCTAGAAAGGTTGCGTACCACCTGCTAGGTGCCGATGTACCACAGGTGGTACCCGTACCAATGGTAGAAAAGCCCTGCTCTAGATTAAAAGTTCTAGCTTGGTTGGGACAGCATGAAGTTATTTGGACAAAAAGTGGACATTGCTTGCATTTGAGCATACCACTCAAAAACTGATAAAATTGGCAGGTACACCTCTGAGTATTAGCAGCAAAGGCATGTGAAATGGGTACAACTAACGCTGGTAACCTACTCTAGATTAATGACATGAAACTGAATTGGGGAAATGAAGCTGGAAAAAGTATTTCAAAGATTTGTTTGGGGACCACACTGAACCTTGAAGAATAAAAATAATGCTATAACTATTAATGTTCAAGAAAAAATAAAATAAAAAGAAAATTGTGTTTTGAGAATGTAGGAAAATGCTAACAGAGCAAGTGTGGACAATATAACTGGAGAAATATTAAAATATGGATTTGGCTTACTTATGGATTGGCTGTATAAGTGATGGAAATATGTGGAAGTCTTAATTCTAAGCCTGGCAATGGGGAGGATGTTAATTCTGCTTGTTTGTTTGTTCTCATAAACCACCTACGGGGAACAGCTTGTAAAGAATGTGGGTTTGGTGAAATTCTGTCTGATTAGATACAGGAAATGCAAGGAAATTGATCTATCCAAAGAAGACATTTCAGTACACCCAGACCTTTTTCTAAACTTTGTTGATTGTGGCAATTTCTAATAAGAAACAGTGAACCAGAAACTCAGTTGAAAATTCCAGTCACAATCATGGCTGAAACACTCCGGCATGATTAAAATAAACTGGACAATTTCAAGACTTCTCAAAAAAACGGACTACTCACTAACAGTATTTTTTTATGTTAATGCCATAAATAAACACATAAATAAGAAGCATACCCCAGAATTAGGTTTATGTAATTTATTCATACCTGGAGCAATGCTGAAGTACTGTTTGATGGCTATTGTATCTGACAGGGTAGAAAGCACAGATAGCATGCCTAATTTCAAGCTGTCATAAGGAGTTTGAAGAGCACATTCACATAGGGCCTAAAAGACAGACAAGAGAAAAATGGTTTTAAAGAAAACAAATTTTACATCAAATCCCAGACAATTTGTATACACATATTTACCATCTAACAATTCATAGCTCAGTCAGTGAAGTACCTCTATTGACAAACGTTTTATTGGCCACCTTAAAACAATACTTTGAGGTTATACAACAACTGGGTGATCAAAGCCCTTCCTCCACATTATAATTGGGTTTTATAACAGTTACCCTGGAATGCAAGGCTATATTGTGATGGCAGGTAAAAGTGAACAGAGCAAGACAACATGGGTTTCTCTGTTAGGCATAAAGTGTTCTTCTCCATCCTAATCTCGTCCAGTGGTGTTGGATTACAATTCCTATTCCAAGCTTTATTCTATCACATCTGGAGTTCAAGGAGAAGCAGGTTGAAGAAACAGGCATACAGGGCAGAGTTTTCAGCAAAACCTTCCATTTTCAAATGTGAGCTCTGCAGAGGCACAGAGCTTGTAGATGAAACTGTACCAAGACACATGAAAAACTACATAGGATAAAAACAAGCCACAGAGAGATACCCCATGGTTGTTGCATTTTGGCATATTTTAGGTGAAGATTTGACTTTCTTTAGTGCAAATGTTTGGTTTAGAAACAACATTAAAAAAACTAATTAAGGGGGTTTATACTTTATACATTAAAATATATAATTAGGGGGGTTACTTTATACATTAAAATGTATAAAAACCCCAATTAGAATTTTTTAGGTTTAAAAGCTAAGGTAACCTTTACTGTCATTTTTTACTATGAGCCCACTGGCCCATATTAAAAATGAAGTGACATTTTTCATTTTTGCAGGAGCATTCATGTCTGCAGCCAAAATAAATATCATGGGAAGTTTCAAGGTTTTCACTTATTTTATATCTTCTCTTCCTTTTGCTTTTATATGAGCAAACCACATTACAGATATTTTACTAGAGGGCTATTAAATACTTAATAAATCTTCAATATAGTGACCAAAAGACACAATTACTGAGATATCTGAGTTACTGAAAGGATCAAAATGAAGATGATACCAGATGGATGTGGTTTTTATAAAACTGATTCTGATCTACAGTGATAACGTTATGTTCCTCTTCATTATTTATTGCCACGAGAAATCAGTTGTCAGCTTTGTTCTAGGCAGGCTTGCTTTAAAAACTGTAATCTAATTTGTAATCCTTTCCTGACAAAATTTTCCTACTCAGAAACTTAACACAATGGACTGGCAAAGAGTTCTTTTAAAAACAACCACAACTAAATGATACTGGCTAAGGAACAGATTCCAGAAATAATGAAATCTCCTTGGATCTCCTCTGAATAAATAATGAGAAATACTATTTTAAATAACTGACTTCTAAAGGAGAAAAAAGGAAGGCAGTAATGTATGTTGGGAAATCCTGCACTTTACTTCTAAGATCTGTTGGCTACAGTTGCTTATTTATAGAAGAACAAGATTATGAAACCTAGTTGAAATACAATCTTAGGCAACACTTAAAAAAAAAACCAGGCCATATACAGTATATCTATTTAGTAGACCAATTGTAATATATTTAGTCATCCATAATTTGCAGTACATAAATGTGCTGTATTGAGAAAGTTTGCATTATATATTTTCCTTAGTTTGGAGCAAAATATGAATAAATAAATGAGTTCTATATTTCAATTTCAAACACAGTATTTAAATATACTACAGAAACTGTATTCAGCCTGCACATGAAGTTTAAGTAGAAGTTAGTGGCAAATATATAAAAAACAATCCTTCTCAGAATCCCTAGTCTATTCAGGCATTTGAAATTTTCAAGTGCCACATCAAGAACACAAGGTCACTTGAGAAGTATCTTATAAGGAAGATTAAAAATAAACCATAAAATAATTCGACAACAATAATCGTTGTGGATCAGCATAAATAAAAAAAATTAAACTTTTTTAAGAGAAGACCTACATCAAACATGAGCAAAGAAATAACATATCTATAATATATTTGTATAGCAGGGCAAACCAAAACACTATGTGATGAAAGAACACACAGTTGTTTCAAGATTTATATTGACTTGCTATATTAAACAAGCCTTCATAGACACAATTCTATGCATATTTATTTATATATAAATCAAATCATTTCCTGCCCAATGCAAAGACTTAGGAATGCAGCTTTTAATGGTCAATTCCAAAGCATGTCAGCCTTACTAGATAGACCAAATTAAAAACATAATCAGATGAGCCAATTCTATTTTATTGTAAAACTACATTACAGAAACTTGCAAATCTGCAAGTAATTCTCTCCCCCCTGCCCTCCCCTTTATTGCCACAAAATTAGGGAGGGTCTCTTATTAGCCTCCTGCCCTCCTACATTCTTGAAATAAGCTCAGCTGCCTTTTATCTGACCTTGGCTGCATCTCTTTACTCTGTCTCCCAAGGTCATTCCCACATACTATTACAAAGCATGATGCTGTTTCTATACCTCAATATTCTCGTTGCTCCAAGTATGTGGCGTTTTTTTTGCAAGCAGTTTTAAATCTTGGATAGAAAGCCTCTTTACAGCCTCTCTTGGGTCATTCTTCATGTATTGCAATAAGAGTTCTATCTGTAAAAAAAAAAGACTCTAAAATGAAATTTCATTTCATTGGATTTCTTAATATAATTGCAGGTACAAGCAAGTCTCTCTATCTTGGAACTCTCCCTTATTTGTAACTTAATAATGTTTTTTTACATTTTTTATTTTTAAAAAATCTTAAATTATGGTTTTCAGTGTTTTATTATACAATGGCACCTCAGTAGTCGTTAATTGGTTCCAGGAGGTGGATTGAGTACTAAAAATGATGAGTACCAAACAAACTATGTGACTTAAAACATGTCTCTTTGTTTCAGCTGGAAAGGGTAGTGAGTCACAAGGCAGCCAATACCGAAAAGTTCTAGTTTGCGTATCAAGTACCAAAAGAATGACAAATACCAGAGCAAAATTTTCACATCAAAATGCATTGAGTACAAAATGGGACATGTTTTAAAGCAGTCAAGTACCGATGTACCTCTCTATGCCGCCCATAAAAGTATATGTCAGGAAGGATAGATACAATTTCTTCAACTTACCCAGGATAAACGAATGTCACTTTTTGTGTGCATCTAAACACTATATGCTTTCAAAAGAAAAAGCAAATCAGTAAATAATAATGGGATTACCTGCTTGGGGATATCGACCAGAGAGGAGGCAGCAAGCAAGGTAAATGTATGCAAAGTCACAATGACCATCTTAGTAGATGGATAAGATGTCACCAGTTGTTGAAGCAGCTGACGTGCACTGGAAGCCAGGCTGGCATCATGGTGCATATGCTGCAGAATGGGAATCAGCTTCAGTTTCAAGTCTACCGGAGTGGCTAAACCTGTTTAAAGAAAAGTAGCTTTCTGAATAAATCATAATCAAATTGGGAGATGGTGCCCGTAGAGATGTTATAGAACATGCCAAAAACATTAAAGATATGGGTAGTGCTAATATTACAGGATTGCAGCTACAGGGCAAAGATTATGCAGTTCAATTTTCAACCCACTGCCTCCACTGAAATTAGGACTGTAGGGGTGAAACAATAGGTCTTCAAGGACACGGCCTACACTGCTGCTTGTAATAATGAGTAATATAAACACCTAGTCTAAAATGAGTCGGCAGAGCCAGCCACTCAAAAAGAAATATGTTAAGGTTAAAACAAAATACTCTTATCTTCTATGATCCCAAGAAATTCAAATGAGAAAGCATTCCTCCTTGGATGCCCTCAGGCTGTGTTTGTATTTAGATACAAGCTGAAGTTACCACATTCCCACTGTAAGACTATCCAATAATTATTTTACTGATAAGCAAGTTAAGACACAAGCATTCAACTAAACATACTATCCACATAATTTACTACTCCCTCATGTGGTGGTAGAAACAGATAATTTTATCTGTAATTTATTTTAAGAAGCCATCTTCATAACCCATGCTTTGAAGTTTAAAATGAATTCCTGTTTGCTCAGATGAAGCTTGCTCAATCAAAAACAGACAATTTCTTCCTCATAGGCATACTGGAGGAAAAGTGAGCATGTGGGAGCTAATTTCCATTGTAAATGACTTGTGGCATCTGAATCATACTGGAATTTTCTTTTTTCTCTATGTAATGAAATTAACTTCTGAAGCATTAACAAATATACTTCTAAAAATGATTTCGACTATACTGTATATCCAACTAAGTAATGAGGTTTGTGAGCCCTTCAGAACTATCAGTAAGCAATGACACCATAACCAACAATATCCTTATTGACACAAAATACTCCAAGTTGTTGTGTGGGATTCAGCAACAGGTACAAGAAATATTTTGTTGAGACACTCAGCTTAAAGGAGGTGCCACCAGTTACTAAATATTAAAAAAAATGTTTTCCAATAAACAATAAATGCTAGCTCAGTGACAATAAACACAATGTTAATTAAGATATAATACAGGATACTTTTTCATATGTTGTTTAACTAGAATCTACCAGTTGGCAGGATTTAGGTGAAGCTAGGATCACATGACTAGGCGCCTTTGGCATCTAGTCATGCCGGCCACATGACCACGGAGACGTCCTCAGACAAGCGCTGGCTCTTTGGCTTTGAAACGGAGATGAGCACCGGCCCCTAGAGTCAGAAACGACTAGCACGCATGTGCAGGGGAACCTTTACCTTTAGGACCACATGCAGCACTGCAATTTATATTTATAGTTTAAAGAATTATCAAACTTTTTCCTCACTATTGTCAACTTTGGCTGATTTTAAAAGACTAGCAAAGCTGACCTGTGGGTCACTGAAAAGTTACAAAGACTTTCCAGAAGGCAATGCCAAACTACTATTATGGCCAAGAAAACTAGTGAGGGAAAAATTATCTGATCCCCTGCTGATTTTGTATGTTTGCCCGCTGAGAAAGAAATGATCAGTCTATAATTTTAATTGTAGGTTTATTTTAACAGTGAGAGATAGAATAACAAAAAAATCCAGAAAAAACATATTTCAAAAAAGATATAAATTGATCTGCATTTTAATGAGTGAAATAAGTATTTGGTCCCCTATCAATCAGCAAGATTTCTGGCTCCCAGGTGTCTTTTATATAGGTAAAGAGCTGAGATTAGTAGCACTCTCTTAAAGGGAATGCTCCTAATCTCAACTTGTTACCTGTATAAAAGACACCTGTCCACAGAAGCATCAAGCAATCAGATTCCAAACTCTCCACCATGGCCAAGACCAAAGAGCTATCCAACGATGTCAGGGACAAGATTGTGGGCCTACACAAGGCTGGAACGGGCTACAAGACTATCGCCAAGCAGCTTGGTGCAAAGGTGACAACAGTTGGTGCGATTATTAGCAAATGGAAGAAACACAAACTGTCAATCTCCCTCAGTCTGGGACTCCATGCAAGATCTCACCTCATGGAGTTTCAATGATCATGAGAATGGTGAGGAATCAGCCCAGAACTACACGGGAGGATCTTTTCAATAATTTCAAGGCAGCTGGGACCACAGTCACCAAGAAAACAATTGGTAACACACTATGCCGTGAAGGACCGAAATCCTGCAGCGCCCGCAAGGTCCCCCTGCTCAAGAAAGCACACGTACAGGACAGTCTGAAGTTTGCCAATGAACATCTGAATGATTCAGAGAACTGGGTGAAAATGTTGTGGTCAGATGAGACCAAAATCGAGCTCTTTGGCATCAGCTCAACTCGCTGTATTTGGAGGAGGAATGCTGTCTATGACCCCAAGAACATCATCCCCACCGTCAAACGTGGAGGTAGAAACATTGTTTTGGGGGTGTTTTTCTGCTAAGGGGGATGGACGGGGCCATGTACTGTCAAATCTTGGGTGAGAATCTCTTTCCCTCATCAAGGGCATTGAAAATGGGTCATGGATGGGTATTCCAGCATGGCAATGACCCAAATCACACGGCCAAGGCAACAAAGGAGTGGCTATAGAAGAAGCACATTAAAGTCCTGGACTGGCCTAGCCAATCTCCAGACCTTAATCCCATAGAAAATCTGTGGAGGGAACTGAAGGTTCGAGCTGCCAAACATCAGTCTTGAAATCTTAATGATTTGGAGAGGGTCTGCAAAGAGGAGCGGGACAAAATCCCTCCTGAGATGTGTGCAAACCTGGTAGCCAACTACAAGAAACATCTCACCTCTGTGATTGCCAACAAGGGTTTTGCCATCAGGTACTAAGTCATGTTTTGCAAAGGGGTCAAATACTTATTTCTCTCATTAAAATGCAAATCAATCTATAACGTTTGAAATGCATTTTTCTGGATTTTTTTGTTGTTATTCTGTCTCTCACTGTTAAAATAAACCTACCATTAAAATTATAGACTGATCATCTCTTTGTCAGTGGGCAAACATACAAAATCAGCAGGGGATCAAATATTTTTTTCCTCACTGTACCTGGATGTGTCCATAAAGCCATCAGTATTCAGGTTTTGTCTTTTTATACAGCATTAGCAATAAAACACAGATTCCCTTTAATCATAAGGAATCTTTACAAACTAGTACATTTTATTAACATTTTATTCATTAATAAATAATTTTATTAATTTATTTAATATTTAATATTTTTTAATCTGAAACAGTGCTATCATATTCCTGATTTTGTTACCATAGAGTAGATTAACACAGCTATCCTCACAATATCTACAACGAGATGTTTTCTTGAAATACCAACCCCAGAAATACTTTCTGTTGCATCCAGGCAGATATAAGATTAAAATGGACAAAACGTTTACCCAGCAAATCCTCAACCTTTGATTAAGCTAGCATTTCTAGAATTTTACTTCAAATTTGAAATATTTTAAATAACAGAATTACCACTTCTTAAAAAACTCTGTCAAAGGGACAGATATGCAAGGAGAAAATCCAGAGGACACATACCTTGAATCATTTCACTGATTTTGTTACATATTCCTCCTGCAAAATCTCTGTCAAGAAGGAAAAATATAATGAATCAAAATAAGAATAAACCGGGAAAACTCTGGCAGTGTGATGTTTTCTTTTGAAGCATAATATTAGATCTGATATTATCAGATTAAAGTTGTACGTAAAATAATGAATACATCAAGAACACCGAAGAAAATGGTAAGTCAACCATACCAAATTGTTGCATTAACTAGGATTTGCATGTAGGCTTCCAACATTAAGCCTTAAAAAATAAACTAGTTAATTACTTAATTACATTACTCATTCTATCTCCTTCTCTCCCCTTCTCTGCTTGACCTGAGGTAAAGATAGTCGGAGATTACCAAGCTCCCAAGAATGCTATACTATACTTCAAGATTTGTACTGCTGCCACTACAGCATAGTTAAATGACTGTTGGCATTAGTGGTTTTCAGTGTTCAAAAAACCTACAACTTCATTGTTGTACAGTACAAACTAATATGAACTATAAAGGTAAAGGTTCCCCCGCACATGCATGCTAGTCGTTTCCAACTTTAGGGGCCGGTGCTCATCTCCGTTTCAAAGCCAAAGAGCCAGCGCTTGTCCGAGGACATCTCCATGGTCATGTGGCTGGCATGACTAGACACCAAAGGCGCACGGAACGCTGTTACCTTCCCACCGTAGTGGTCCCTATTTTTCTACTTGCATTTTTTACGTGCTTTTGAACTGCTAGGTTGGCAGAAACTGGGATGAGTAACAGGCGCTCATTCTGTTATGCGGCACTCGGGATTCGACCCGCCAAACTGCCGACCATTTGATCGACAAGCTCAGCGTCCTAACTCACTGAGCCACCGCGTCCCTAATATGAACTATACCCATCTCTAAATGTCAGTAAGAGCTAGTGTCATGCAACAGATAGGAAATTAATAAAATATTTCTGTTCTTGAGGTCAGAAATATATTTCACAAAAATTTGTGGGCTTTAGTTCTAAGTAAGAATACTATTTCAGTCAAAACGATAAAGTTCCTGGTTTATGTTTTGTTCATTTCCTATATATGACTCAATCTTAATTAGCAATTTATTAGTAACTTATAATACAATATTTTTATTACAAAACAATCTATAAAACAAAGCACTGGTGAGGTTCACTCTATTAGTCTCCCCCCCTCCCCCCGACACTCCTCTAAATTATAGGGGAACACAGCAGTGAAAGATCAGTACTTGGCTTCCCCACTGATTTTGCTTGTCAGCAGGTTGTAAAAGGTGATCACATGACCCTGGGACACTGCAACCGTCATAAAAATGAGCCAGTTGCCAAGCATCTGAATTTTGATCATGTGACCATGAAGATGCTGCAATGGTCCTAGGTGTGAAAAACAGTCACTTTTTTCAGTGCAATTATAACTTTGAATGGTCATTAAGCAAACTGTTGTAAGCTGAGAGCTACCTGTACTGACATTTTTGCAAAAATTGCCAAAGTTTATTTTATTGTTTATATTTCATATCTCTAAACCACCCATTTCCCTCAAAGAAAATAATGAAAAGAAATGAATAAGAAAATAATGTAAATAAAAGTCTATTGAAATATCAAGGATTAATTGATTGCTAACTTGGGAACAACATCCTAGCTGTTGTTCTTACTTGGACTGGGCAGAAAAATTGGCTGCAGCAAAAATGGCAGCTTCAACTTCAACGTTGTCATGCGAATCAAGGCTTTGGCGGATACTGTGATGTGCATTCTTCCTCTCAGGGATAATGGAAGCCATACTGCCTAACATCCTGGAGAACAAAACAGAAGAATTCAGTATAAAACCTTCATAATAATAGTGATATTGGGGGAAAGTATTTTTTTAATCCTATCTTAATTTTAATGTTATTTTTTATGTTACTTTACTTATCAATTATATATTACACACTGGCCAGAGCACCTCTTTTTTAGGGGAAGATGAGTGGTTTAGAATAGACAGACAGACAGAAAAATACCGTGTTTCCCTGAAAATATGGGGGGGGGGGGTTTTGCACCAAAAGACACATTAGGGCTTATTTTGGGGGGATGTCTTATTTTTGAGGGAGGAGGTGCCTCACGCACCCTGCAGACCAGGCGGTGCACACCTCCCCTGCCCTGTGCAGCATTGGCGGGTGTCTGGCAGGCAGAGGGAGACGGCCAGCAACATTCGGCAGGCTAGTGCCGCCACAAGGTGAGGTGAGGCAGTTGATGGGGTGTGGAGCTGCCTCACGCACCCTGCACCCATTTACCTCAGGGCCCCCAGTCAGGCCACTCCTAGCTCAGTGACTTCCCCCAGTAAGTTCAGTGACCCTGGTTGCCCATCCACCTCTTTCCTTTCACTCCCCTCCTGAGCCAGTCTGCCATGCTACGGAGGTTGGGCGGTGGAGGCTCGGTCACCTTACCCAGTCCCTCTCCACCATTTGGGAGCCAGGGGGGAGTAATGGTGAAAGACTCCACTGCCACTGCATAACAGCTGGACCTGCTGGGACCAAAGACTGCTGTTGCGCAGCAGTGGCCGAGCCTTTTGCTATCACTCTCCCCTGGCTCCGAAACAGTGGAGGGGGACAAGGTAAGGCGACTAAGCCTCTCCCGCCCATGTAGCATAGCAGTCTGGCTTGGGAGGGGAGTGAAAGGGAAGAGGCAGGCGGGGAGCCAGGTTGTTCTGTACCAGCCTACTACCGGCCCTGCAGAAAAGGCAGGGACAACCCCTTTACAAAATGGCAAGAGGCTGGAACTAAGCCTGCCAAATTTATTAACATAAAACAGAGCAAACAGAGCAAAACGAAACACGAACCATGAAACAGGAGCTATTCAAACGGTTGCCTTCAGCAAACCAGCCCTCCCACACATTCCCCTTTTAAACAGTTCAAGGCGTGGCTTCTCTCTGCCTCCTTCCAAGGTGCCCCATTGCCTTCCTCTGTTTACTCCTGATTGACTGCCTCCTGAGTCGGGCGTCCTTGAACAGGGCCAGCTGTGGGTCATCTTCATCCATGCTGTCAGGCTCACACAGCTGGGTCTGCGTCGTAACCAGATGGGAGGGGCCTGGCTGAGGGCTCTGCGGAGCCTCAGGGCTATCCTCTGGAGGCTCTCCAACACCCCCCCTCCTCCTCTGAATTGTCCGACCCAACTGCCGAACCCACAAGCTGACCCTGAATCACAACACCAGGTCATTGAACGGGCGGGGGGAGGTTGCTGAGCAGGGAATGGCCTGACTGCGGGGGCCCTGAGGTAAGCATGTGCGGAGTCTGTAGGGCAGCTCCACCCTACCTACCTCGCCTCAAGTCGTGGTGGCGCCACTGGTGTGACGCGCGCTCTCTTGCCCTGTTGCAGCAGCTAGCAACCAGAAGGTGGGGCAGAGTAGGCGGGCTCTTAACTAGCACTTACTTTGGGGACAGGCTTATATTAAGTGCATGCATAAAAATCAGGTTAGATCTTATTTTCGGGATAGGTCTTATTTTCGGGAAAACACAGTAGATAGGACACCGACAGACAGATAGGCAGCATCTGGACAGCCTTCCTTGATAGACAGGCATACCTTAGTGTGATTGCTCGAGCAACTGGATCATTGCTATGAATAACTGAAAAAATTCTTTTTACAAATTCATCCACATTCAGGATCTTTTCCAAGTGCTTCTCACTTTGCTGGGTCACTTTCAGAACACACAGCCTCAGGAAGTTGTTACTGTTTTTAAAAATATAATGTGTTTAATTGATGATAATTGTACTGTTTCTTTCCTGATCAATTCCAAAGCAGTTAGCTAACATAATGAAAGAGTGTGCATCAAATAAAGTTTCAGAATTAAATACCATATTTAAAAATAGTCAAAATTGCAAATCTCCCAAAAGAAAAAAAATCAGCATAATAAAGAAGAGCTTTCTTCAGTTGCAAGCAGCTTCTTGCTAGTCCTATTCAAAAAAATAACACAGAAACATAGAACAGGACCTCCATTGATTATTTTACAAAGAATACAAGACTTAAAATGAAGAAGCTAATCTTCCAGCAATCCTGATTCTAAACTGTCTGAGAAAAAATCACCAGGGATCAAATAGAAAACAATGCAGGTACTAGGGTACTAAAATTAAGAAATAAAAAATATTCACTCACCCAACTCTGAAAACATCAGCTAGCTTTAAAAATGCTGAATTAATTAAAATTGGGAATGGATATTTCTGAAAGAGTCTTGGAAAACGGACAACAGCCTCACATTGTTCTCCCAACTTGCCAGATCGAAGACCTGTGACAAATAATAACACAGCACAATGCTACAGTCTATAGAAACAACAACAAAGAATCATACAATGATTACAGAGCGTTCAAAATCATTTGTCTAAGGGACAACACATATGACCTGAGCATGAAATAAATTCATAAAACATATATTAAATTCATTTACTTTAAAAATTCCACACAATGCAGTTCATTCATTGAAGAAGCCTGCATAGGACACAATTTTCAATCCCATCTCCACGGGAGAAGCCCTATGGGAAAAAGTGATATATCACAAAGACCTTTCCACTGCTCCTATAGAGGACTAGAAATAGAAATCCAGTGTTTCTTCAATTGCACCCAACCGGATTACTGCCATGATGCAAAAAGAATTCAGGCAACAAAGTTATAAATAATAATAATAAACCTTTATTGTCAAAGTACAAGATGTGTACATTGAGATTAGCTGAGCCTCCCCCCCCCCCGTGTTCTCTCCCCCCAACACACAGTGACAACAAACCCTCCATCCTACCACACCATGTGAACCAACTACACCACACACCGGCCTCCCAAGTCAATTCTGCATAAGTTCACAGAGATTATGTCCCATTTAAAAGCCTAACAGCCCACGGATAAAAGCTATTTTTCAGCCTGTTGGCACGGCTGGCTATATTCCTATATCTCCTACCGGATGGTAGGAGAGTAAAGAGATACCTTCCAGGGTGTGAGTCATCCCTGAGAATCTTCCTCACTCTTCCAAGGCAGCAAGCCCTGGCAATGTCATCCAATGGTGTCAGGGAACGGCCCACAATGTCTTGTGCTGTGCTCACTACCCTCTGTAATACTTTCCTGTCCGCGGCTGTCAGACCAGCATACCAAACCACAATACCATACGAGAGGACGCTCTCTATGGTAGACCGGTAAAAGAGGGTCATTAGCCGTTGTTCTACCCTGTTCTTCCGCAAGACCCTAAGAAAGTGAAGCCTCTGTTGAGCCTTTCTAGCCACCTGGGTTGTGTTAACTTTCCAGGTCAGATCTTCAGAGGTAGACTCCCAGAAATTTAAAGAAGGAAACTCTCTCTACACAGTCCTCCCCGATGTAAAGTGGGGCAGGTTCCTCCTTTTTTCTCCGGAAGTCTAACACCATCTCTTTCGTCTTGCCAATGTTTAGGTGCAAGTTGTTGTTACAAGTTGCCTCTTAATTGTGTAGCTATACCATTGTGATCGCTTTGTTCTAGTCAGTGTGTATATTGTTATTTGTTTTACTCTTTATCCTGCTAGTATATTATTATTTACATGGCTCTGGATTTTAGTCTAGCACAGGGGCATCTACGGGAAAAGTGAAAACCCCAGGGTCAAAATCTACATGTATATGATATCACTGCATATCAAAAGGGATGGAGCAATCACAATGCCATGCCTGGCACCTTGCAGGTTTTATTCCCATCCCTTTCCCTAAGCTTATGTTGTTGTTCCAGTGCATCCTGGGAATAAGAATGAAAAGGAGATATAAAGAAAGATGGAGAGAGAGAGAGACTTAGAATTAAATGCTCCTAATGAAATGATTTCGGATAGTAGTACAACAATGGATAAGCACTGATCACATATGGAAAACTTGGGCTAGATGTTTGAAAACTGTCCTTTTTATTGTTTATACTTGTGATGAAGGCAGAAATCATTTCCTTATACATTTTCTTTTCTTTATCATATTCTTAGTTTTTTCTTTTTTTTCTGTACTTTTCTTTTTCCTAGTTTGTATTAGTTTTTTAATGTAATGTTTAATAAAATTATTTTAAATAGCAAACTATCCTGTTTATGTTTTTCATTTTAAAGTTTGGGGTTTAAGATTTTTAAGAGTGAGGTCGTACCTTTAAAGAAGCGGGTCATAAACAGAAAAATATGAATCCATAATTCAGTTATATAAATTTGGAGTGATTCAAATCACTCCCAACACTGAGCAGTGATCTTTGGGACAAGACAGTACTTGCTTAATTTTATCCAAGGCATTTCAATGAAAGTATTCAAACAAAAGCCCAATGCACAACTGTCTGGGATGTTTAATCTAAATTTCTTCAGTGCACAAGGGGGATGACTTGACCTAAATAAGCTCATGCTACTCTATAGTAAAACAGATCTGACTTAATGTCACTTGCACCACACAGGATAATTGTTGGCTGAGATAATTAAACGACTCAGGACAATCAACCACTTTGGAAAAGTTGAGTACAGGTAGTCCTCGACTTACGACCACAATTGAGCCCAAAAATCTATGTTGCTAAATGAGACATTTGTTGAGTTTTGCCCCATTTTAGGACTTTTCTTGCCACAGTTGTGAATCATGGCAGTTGTTAAGTTAATTGCATGTTTGTTAAGTGAATCTGGTTTACCCATTGACTTTGCTTGTCAGGTCACAAAAGGTGATCACATGATCCTGCAACCTTCATATTAGTCAGTTGCCAACTGCCTAAATTTGATCACGCAACTGTGGGGGATGCTGCAAGGACAGTAAGTGTAAAAAAATGTTCATAAGTCACTTTTTCCAGTGATGTTGTAATTTTGAACGGTGACTAGATGAATTGTTGTAAATCGAGGACTACCTGTTTTGCCTTGGAATGAGAGCGTGTGTTGTAACGAGAAGCTTGTGGCATCTTAAAATACACAATAATAAAACTGGCAATCTTAAGAAGTCACGAGCCTTCCGCTCCAACCTAAAGCAACTTCATCCTTCTGCTAAGACCCCACAACACGACGACCACGCTCAAACCAAAACGAGAAGGCGGGACTTCCTTTAAAGCAGGGGTCTTCAAACTTGGTCCTTTTATGACTTGAGGACTTCAACTCCCAGAATTCCTAAGCTAGGCATGCTGGCTGTAGAATTCTGGGAGTTGAAGTCCACAAGTCATAAAAGGGCCAAGTTTGAAGACCCCTGCTTTAAAGCACTGGTTAGGTACATTTTCCGCGCATGCGCACATAGTGCCACAGGTTCCCCCCCCCCCGCCGCCGCCCCATTTAACTTACCTTTATCCAATTCCATGAGTGCGGAATTGGCATCCAATTCCTGCTCCCCGTAGCCGGCATCGGCAAGGAAGGATTTGGAAACGGAAGCCATTCCTTGTTATACAAGAAGGATTTTAAAAGGAATTGTAGAATAACGCTTTATTACTTTTGTTTTACATAGACACGAAATCGCCTTATCCCGTCTCTTTTTCCTTTCGAACAGTAACTTTCTGCGCTTGTGCTGACCCCAGGTTTAGGCACCTGCGCAGTCGCGTTCCCGCCGCCAATCCTTGCTACGGTAGCAAGCGGATTACCCTTTCCGGAAGATCGGCTATCGAACGAGTAGGTAGGAGGTGGGGAAAGTTGTTACGCATGCGCAATTCAAAAAAAAAAGAGGGGGGGTTGATTTATAAAACGAACGTCTCGGGTATAAGGGCGTGGCATCCGCTTGCGGTACGCAGGGGTAGCCAATAGAAAAGAGGGGGCGCGGCTTCTTGCCGCCAGGGTAGCCAATAGCTGTAGAAAAGTGACTTTGGCGCGGACTTCGGGTTGGCGGGAGATCTTGTGGAGAAGCTGTTCTTTTTCCCCGCGGACTCAGCGCGAGGGGACAATAGAGCTTTCAGCGGCCGGTAGGGATGCTGTGTCGTTCATTAGTCCGTCGCTGTCAGGCCGGACCGCAGGGTAAGTGTCGGGAAGCCCCTCGTTCCTGAAAAGAGCCGGTTTGGTGGAAGCAGTTTAGACCAGGGGTAGGCAACCTTGGCTCTTTTATGACTCGTGGACCTCAACTCCCAGAATGCCTGAGCCAGCAAAGCTGGCTCAGGCATTCTGGGAGTTGAAGTCCACGAGTCATAAAAGAGCCAAGGTTGCCTACCCCTGGTTTAGACCAGGGGTCTTCAAACTTGGCCCTTTTATGACTTGTGGACTTCAACTCCCAGAATTCCCCAGCCAGGCACGCCTGCTGGGGAATTCTGGGAGTTGAAGTCCACAAGTCATAAAAGGGCCAAGTTTGAAGACACTTGGTTCAGACGGTAACCAAGAAGCCAGGGGACTCTGAATTCCAGCCCTCCCTTAGGCTGGAAACCAGCTGGATGAATTCGGGCCAGTGGCTCTCGGAGCTCAACCCGCCTCATAGAATTAATTGTTGTGGGGGAAACAAGGAAGGAATGCTAGGTGTGCGCTCTGCCTTGAGTTATAAGAAGAATGGGATCAAAACATAACAACCCTCGCTACTTCCTCCACTGGTCTTTAAGACGAGCTTTCTTTTAACTTACAACTCCTCGAGGGAGTGAGGAAAGCATGCCTGCCTCTTCTTCCCTGTTCTCTTTTCCCCTTGTCGTTCCGACATAAACCGATAATCCTCTATTCATGAATCGTTCATTTGCCAATTAGATTTGTATTATTAAGAGTCACCCAAAGTGACTCTGGGCAGCCAGGACCACGCAGCTAAATGGCTCAGCTCACATGCCCCCCAACCTGCCCTAATAAAATGAAGGTTAATAGTAGGCAGAATTATGTTGATTTCTGAATCCAAATACTGTATATTGTAGACCTTGTAAAGCACTTAAAAATACAATATGTAGAGGTGGGGGAGGTGGATCAAAGAAACATGCTGTACCTCAAACCCATATTTGACTGAATAATAGGTGAGATAATTTGGCCTACTGGTGCTACATATACTAATTAGCAGTGCTTTTTTTGTAAAAGAAAAAGGTGCTGGAACTCACACATGTCATACAACCCGCCTTGCCTACCCTACAAGGTAGGGTAGAGAAAAAGGTGCTGGAACTCCGTTCTGAGCCTTCTATGACAAAAAAAGCCCTGCTAATTAGCATTTCCATATGACAAGATCAGTGGAGACTGATGATGAGAGAACTACTTAGCCAATATACTTTGAAGGCACCAGGTGATTTAGGACACATATTGAGGAAGAATATAATGTCAAGCAGTGTTTAATGATGATACATGAAGAAATCTTATAAACCTGCTTGCATGCAAAATTCTCAGCTTTTCAAATATACCTTTAAAAAATTGCCCTTTGGAATACCCTTCAATGCAACCTAACTAAAAAATGTAAATATCTGGCTATTCCTGCAAGTCTTGGGGTGATGTGAAGTTGACATCCAGGGAAGCTCTACAGTTATTTCTAGATGTGAGTATTTGGTGTTTGGGGAAGTTTTTTGTTGATTTTTATGCTTATTACCGTTGGGTTAGGACGCTGAGCCTGTTGATCAGAAGGTCGGCAGTTTGGCGGGTCAAATCCCAAGTGCCATGTAATAGAGTGAGCGCCTGGTACTCGTCCCAGCTTCTGCCAACCTAGCAGTTCGAAAGCACATAAAAATGCAAGTAGAAAAATAGGGACCACTACAGTGGGAAGGTAACAGCGTTCCGTGCGCCTTTGGTGTCCAGTCATGCCGGCCACATGACCACGGAGACGTCCTCGGACAAGCGCTGGCTCTTTGGCTTTGAAACGGAGATGAGCACCGGCCCTTAGAGTCGGAAACGACTAGCACGCATGTGCGGGGGAACCTTTACCTTTATTGTTTTATTACTGTCATTAAAAATTTTTTTAAATAAAATTATCTGTCTTATAAATTTCTTTTTTCTAGGTTTGGCACCAAGATTTTCCTTACACCATCTATTAGGGCAGTATCAGTGTATTAAGGAAGATGACCATCATTCCTATGGAGAAATGGGAATTCCAGTTCCTCCTTTTGGCTGTAGCTTTTCAACAGGTAAAATGGTTTGTCATGTTGGTTTAAAGGTAGACTTTTCTGATGTGATTTCTAATTTTATTTTTCTTTTGTACTATAATACAAAGCCATTATGGTCAATGGAAAAGTACAAATTATCTGATTTGTAGTCCAAACAAACTGGCGCATACTAGACTAAAAAATTTCCTAGTCATAAGGATGAAATAACATGCTGGACAACGTTTGGCAACATTCAAATCATTTGGGCTTAATTAAGTTGAAGACTAGTCACTTTGATGCATTAGGGCAGGGGTGTCAAAGTCGCAACGTTACGTAATGTGTTGCAACGTATCGTGACTTTTTTGCCATTGCCAGCAATGGGGTGGGTGCGGTTTCGCTATGATGCATCAGCTCACAGGCTGGCAGTTTGACACCCCTGCATTAGCAAGTTTATGATGAGTAGTAAATTATATAGAGTCAATTACTTTTGTAGTTGAAAACATCCTACGATTTTCTTTGCAGTATGGAAATGGTTTGCCATTACATTTTTCTGGGATGCTTTTTGAATTTTCAGCTAGGCTACACCCATCCGTATATAAGTATTTCCTTGGCAAAATAAAGAAAATATACACCATCTACCCATAAAATTTGCAAATTTTTACAAATTCAGCAAAGGTAGGAAAGTAAGTAATCTTGGAAAAGTAAAGCAATTAATGCATAAAGAAACTGACCATGCGTTCCTCTTTTGAAAGCAGCTATCAGAAGGATATAGAAAAGGAGAATTTGTTTATGTTCATTAGGTGAATTCCCCTTGCTTAATTACAGTATCTGCCAGTCTTTTAAAGTAGCTTGTTAGTTATTAAGTTAATCTTTCAAAGTAGGCGATGTTTGTCTATTCTTACAATAATAAGAATAAGGAAAAAATGAATAAAGAATGCCTTTGTATTTTGTGTTTGTATGATTAACACTTAGAATATATGATAGTAATTTTCTGATACAGACAAATTGTGTATTATTAAAAAGCGTACAAAAGGTTTTAAAATACAAATGTTGCTACATTATTTTTCAGCTCCAGATGTGCAACATGTACTTGGTGTTGCCAATGAAGAGGGATTTGTTAGGCTGTATGATACCCACACACAACTGAGCAACAAGAAAATTGTTAAAGGTAAAAAAAAAAGTCTTGTATTTGGACCATATAAATTAGATTATTTGATAAAAGGAGTAGCTTGTAGAGGTTTCCCCCCCCCCCGAATACTGTATTTATATTGTGATACTGTTCTTTCTAAATTTGATGAAGGTAATAGTCTTCATTTTTCATATGTGGACTTTTTATTACAAAGAATGTGGTTTATTTAGATCTAATATATTTCACTTTCACTTCAGAATGGCAAGCTCATTTAAATGCTGTGTTTGATCTTGCATGGATGCCCTATGACCACAAAATTGTGAGTATTGTAAATCATTATTTGTTTCATTAAATATTTATTTATTTATTTATTTAGATTTATATACCGCCCTTTCCCGAAGGACTCAGGGCGGTTTACAGGGTATTTAAAAGAAAATCCATACAAAAGTTAAAACAATTAAAAAAGATTAAATGAAACCCTGAGAGAAAATAAAAAACCCCGGTTAAAATTAAAAATTCTCAGCCTGGGCCAGAGAGCTCGAAGAGCCAGGTCTTCAGGTCCCGGCGGAATGAACGGAGGTCAGGGGCAGTCCTCAGCTCCACGGGCAGCTGGTTCCAAAGGGCAGGCGCGCCCACTGAGAAGGCCCTACCCCTGGGTGTTACCCGCCTGCAATCTTTAACCGGCAGCACCCTGAGAAGTCCCTCCCTGTAGGAGCGCACTGGACGAAGGGAGCTTGATGCTGGCAGCAGGTGTTCCCTCAGATATCCCGGACCCTCGCCATTTAGGGCTTTATAGGTCATCACCAGCACTATATGGATGCCACTCAATCCTGGGTAATGCTATTTCCTTTAATTTTTGTTACTTGTAATATATTGTTATGCTTTGTCTGTCTCTTAATACTCTAGCAAGATCATTAGTGGGCTTAGTAATATAACACAGCTTAGAAGATAAATGATATGACCAGAATCTAGGCCATGCATGAAATACAGAAAGGTTTGGTTCTAATTCAGGACAAACTTTCTATAGTAATATCTATGTTCTCTGGGCTCCAGTGGAAGAAAACACGAAATGCCTTGTGTTTTTCTTCATTCAACACAGCAAAACATGATAGGAAACCACCGGGAACTTGAAACTAGCTGCTGGTTTGCTTACTTTTTATGGAGGTTCACAAAAACAGATAAATGGATGTTACATGCTGAAAAAAAATTAAAATAATTTTTTAAAAACTTTGAAATTTGGAATTGCACCAAGCTGTCCATTCACCACTGCCTGTCTAGCTTGGTTTAATATACAGTATAGGTCGGCAGTTTGGCAGGTCGAATCCCGAGTGCCGCGTAGCAGAGTGAGTGCCTGTTACTCGTCCGAGCTTCTGCCAACCTAGCAGTTCGAAAGCACGTAAAAATGCAACTAGAAAAATAGGGACCACTACGGTGGGAAGGTAACAGCGTTCCGTGTGCCTTTGGCGTCTAGTCATGCCAGCCACATGACCACGGAGACATCCTTGGACAAGCGCTGGCTCTTCGGCTTTGAAATGGAGATGAGCACCGGCCCCTAGAGTCGGAAATGACTAGCATGCATGTGCGGGGGAACCTTTACCTTTACCTTTATATAAATTTAAACTAGATATTTATTATTTTTGATGTGAAAGGCGGAACTAAAACTACCAGTTCATTCAGTATAGCAGTGAATTAGACTTAATTGAGAGTTTATCAGTTTTCTTTCACTTTAACAAGAGAAGCAGTGGCTATAAACTGTAACCGTGGCTATAATTGGCAATGTTGCAATTGGACCTTGCATTCTAGACTGGTTTAAAAATGGGATTCAACAATATAATCCTCTTCCGGTGGCTCCGCGGCGATGGAGACAGCCTTCCCGGGCTGCCCGCGGCTCAGCTGTTGTTTTTTCGCCCGAAACAGCGCCGATCAGCTGTTTGGGCGAATTTGAAGCCCCCTCCTCGGGAGAAGAGGAGGGGGTGAGGCCCCAGGTAGGGGTAGAGTTCTCCGGGGCCGCCTGAGCTTGGAGCTTGGGCGGCTAAAGGATTGAACTCCCCCGAAGCCTGGGTTGCTCCCAGCTGGCTGGCGTCTCTGCTCCGGACTTCTTGGAGCAGAGCCAGGCGTCTGCGACCACCCCTGCCTGAAGAAAGGACTATGGATTAAAGGAGCAGGCAGAGCGGTACAAGAGGAAAAGGTGAAGAGGATTATTTTATTATACTCTCGAGCTTGATGGACTTTTTAAACTTTAAGTGAAAGTGCGTCACAATTGAAAAGTAAAAGATGGCGGCTAAACCTCCCCCTAAAACTCTTCGGAGTGGTGGATCTTCTCCGGTGCAACAATCATCATTACAGGCGTTGCACCCTCCTGATGTACTGACACCGAAGGACTTACGAGATGCTTTGGATAAACATGCCCAGGTACTTTTGGAGTCAATTAATCAATCAATGGCTGATAAATTTGCACAGATGGAGGAGAAATTGGAGAAACTGGAGGAGAGAATGGAAGAGAGGATGGAACAGAAGCTCAGTGTGATGAAGGTAGACATTTTGTCTTCAGTGCATAAAGTGGCGGAATGTGTGGAAGATTTAGATGAAAAACTGGATGATTTGACTCAAAAGAATGAAATATTAGAAGTTAAAGTACGGGAGAATGAAAATTTAAGAGACAAAATGGAAAGGGAGTTAAGCCTTGCCCAATATTATCAGATGCAGTTTGCTGTTAGAATTAGAGGTTTAAAAGAGAACATTAAGGAAGATTTAAAGCAGCTGGTTTCTGAGGCTTTTGAAGTGGTATTGAATCAGCCAGCATCTGAAATAAGAGCAGCTATGGATAAAGTGTTCCGTGTAAACTCATGGATTGCCAGACAGAGAAAGTTGCCTAGAGATGTGGTGGTTTACTTCACAAAAAGAGAAATCAGAGATGAAGTTATACAAGCTGCCTACGATGCTAAAGTTGTGATTGCTGATCAAGAAGGCTTGGTTTTAAAAGAGATCCCTCCAAAGATTTTGAGGAGAAGGAAGGACTTTACATTTCTTGTGCAAGAGCTCAAGCAACGAGACGTAAGGTTCAGATGGGAGATTCCAGACGGGCTGATGGTGATGTATGAAGGCAAAAGGTACCGGTTGATTACTGTGAAGCAAGCGCGTGATTTCTACAATACTGTTTTAAAAGCAACCCCATTAACACTTCTGGAAGCTGCAAAGGGATCTGGAGAAGGAGAAGAAGAACATCAAGAGGATGAAACAGAGGAAAATGGTGCTGGAGGAGATCAAGCTATAACCTCTTTGGATGATCCTAGAGAGCAAAGGGTAACGCGTGCTGCTTTAAAAAGAGCAAAGAAAATAAAAGAACAAGACCAGCAAAAGTCTTCAGAATCTTCACAACGTACTCATAGTCAAGCAGTGGGAGGAGCACGGCCTAAAGAAGATAGTCCTATCAAAGCAGTGCTTCAAGAGCTTTGGGAGGATATGCATGGCAACTAAATTTTTGACTTGGAACGTTAATGGACTAAATTCACCACAGAAGAGAAAGAAGGTTTTTCAATATTTAAAACAATTTAAGATAGATGTTATATGTTTGCAAGAAACGCATATTAGGGCTATGGACCAAAAGTTTTTATTGAACTCAAGACTGGGTACGCACTTTGTTGCCTCTGCAATGAATAAGAAAAATGGAGTGGTTGTTTATATTAAAAGTGCCATAACAGCGGATTTAATTGAAGCAGATAAGCATGGAAGATACGTACTGATAGACTTGTTGATAGAAGGCAAAAAGACGCTTCTAGTTGGACTGTATGCCCCTAATCAACAACAACAACAGGCTGACTTTTTTAGTTTACTTCATACAAAGCTTACCCAGTTGGATTATAAATCTTTTATTTTTATGGGGGACTGGAATGGTGTTATGGATGTACAGATGGATAAGGCTGGAGCTTTTAAGCGCATTCCAAGTCATGCTAGACTGCCAAAATCTTTTTTTGAAATGAAGGATGACTTGGAACTGCGAGATATCTGGCGCGAGAGACACTTGCAGGAAAAGGATTATACTTTTTATTCTGATAGACATCAATCTTTTTCGAGGATTGATTTTATTTTGGTGACTAATGATTTTTTTTTGAGGACTAAAAAGGTGAAGATTTGTGCAAGAACTATCTCTGATCACAGTCCAGTGTGGTTAGAGATTGATAAGGAGAAAAGAGACAGGCGCTCGTGGCGCGTAAATGAGAATTTGTTTAGAAATCAGAGAAATGTGGAAGAATGTAAACAGCGGATGAAGGATTTTTTTGAAACTAATATGAACAAAGGTACTTCTATGGATATGGTGTGGGATGCTAGCAAGGCATACATGAGAGGGGTGTTGATATATATGAACAACAAACATAGACGTGCTGTGGAAGCTAGGAGGAAAGAACTGGAGAATGAAATAAAGGAAAAAGAAAAGGCTTTGATTTTGAACTCAGAGGATGTGAAGACTAAGGAGGCTATTAAGTTGTTAAGAGGACAATTTGATAAATTAATGGCTGACCAAGTGGCAACCAATATGCGGTTTGCCAGGCATAATACTTTTTGTAACGCTAACAAACCAGGTAGATGGTTAGCCTATAGATTGAGGAAAAAACAAAGGGCTTCTAATATAGACAAGATTGAGCATAAAGGAAGGGTTGTGTTTCAACAGGACCTTATCAAGGACGCTTTTGTGGATTTTTATTCTAAATTATACGCTAAAGAGAAAATTAATGAAAAAGATATTGATATATATTTGGAAAATGCTAGCATCCCGGTTCTTACGCAAGTACAAAAAGAAGGGATTAATCAATTGATCACAGAAGAAGAAATTTTTACAGCAATTAAGGAATTGAAGGTGGATAAAGCACCAGGTACGGATGGCTTGACTGCGGCCTATTATAAAAATTTACAATTAGAAATCATAAAACCGTTAAAGGAACTGTTCCAGACAATCCAGAGGGGGGGAAAAGGTGCCACCGTCTTGGAGAACAGCTTTTATCTCTTTGATTCCGAAGGAAGACCAAGATGCTACTCAAGTTAAAAATTATAGACCGATATCGCTTTTAAACACAGATTACAAGATATTTGCTAAGGTTTTGGCTAATAGATTGATGAGGGTTCTGCAACAGGTGATTCATGGGGATCAAACAGGGTTTATTAGTGGTAGGCAAATGAAAAATAATGTGAGGCATATAGTTGATGTGTTAGAGTTTTTGGAAAGGAACAACCAGATTGCTGCGGTGCTGATTTTTTTAGATGCTGAAAAAGCTTTTGATCAATTGAACTAGAAATTTTTGTTGAAAGTTTTAGATAAAATGGATTTTGGGGAAATTTTTTTGCAACCGATTAGGGCATTATATCAAAAACAAACTGCCCGAATTATAGTTAATAATAGCTTGACAGAAGCATGTAATATTGAGAAGGGCACAAGGCAAGGGTGTCCGTTATCGCCCTTGTTATTTGTGTTAACATTAGAGATACTATTGGTTAAAATTCGGAATTCGGAAAAAATTAAGGGGATTCAAATTGGAGATCAGGACTACAGATTGAGAGCATTCGCAGACGATCTGGTTGTTACAGTGACCCAGCCAGAGAACTCTGTTGTGGACCTGATGGAGATAATAACACAATATGGGAAGGTTTCTGGATTTAAGGTTAATGTACAAAAAACAAAAATTTTGGCCAAAAATATGACAACACCGCAAAAGGCCCTTTTAGAAGGATTAACTGGATTTGAGATTGTTAAAAGGGTTAAATATTTGGGGGTGATTTTGTCGCCCTCTAATACAAAGCTATATAAAAACAATTATGAAAAATTATGGGGGAAAATTCAAAAAGAATTGGAGAGTTGGAAAAAATTGCAATTGTCTTTGTTGGGACGGATTGCAGCAGTAAAAATGAATGTCCTGCCTAAATTTTTATTTTTATTTCAAATGATACCGATTCTTAAGAAAGATTCTAATCTGGAGGAATGGCAGCGAGGTATCAATAAATTTGTGTGGGCAGGGAAAAAACCACGAGTTAAACTTAAGATTATGCAGGATACTCGTGAGAGAGGTGGCCTTAAATTGCCTAATTTTAAATTATATTATGAAGCTGCTGCATTAGTAGGAATAAGTGACTGGATTAATTTGACGCAAGGGAGGTTATTAAATCTTGAGGGCCACGATTTGTTGTTTGGCTGGCATGCATATTTGTTGTATGATAAGAAAGTAGACAACGTGTTTAGGGTGCATATTTTAAGACAGGCATTGCTGAGAGTTTGGAAGAAGTACAGACATAAGTTAAGTTGCAAGATACCATTGTGGGCAATTCCAAAACACGCAATAGAAAATATACATGCTGGCTTCAAACATGATCGGACTACGTATAAGGAGATTCTCAGTTTGGAAAGAAACGTTTGGTGTTTGAAATCATATAGCCTCTTGCGAGAAGAGAAGGTTGTTCAAAATTGGTTTCAATATATTCAGTTACGGGCCAGGTGGAAAGAAGACCAGAAAAATGGACTTACAATGACTGATGAAAATTTGATAAAGCAAATTAGGAATCAGGGACCAGCACATATCAAACGGATATATCTTGCATTGATAGAGATTGATTCAGAAACAGAGCTTGTTAAGGATTGTATGATAAAATGGGCCCAAAATATCCAGGAAGTCATCACAATGGACACGTGGGAAAAGATTTGGGTGAGGAACGTAAAATTTACACAAGCTCAAAATTTAAGAGAGAATTTCTACAAAATGTTTTATAGATGGCATTTAGATCCTAAAAAGCTTGCAAGTATGTGTCCGAATTATCAGCCTAAATGTTGGAGGTGCGGTGATGAAGACGCAACATATTTTCACATATGGTGGACTTGTAAAAAGGTTAAGGCTTTTTGGATAAAAGTCTGGTGGAACATGCAGAAGATTTTTAAACAGAGGTTAAAGTTTTGTCCGCAATTTTTTTTGTTGGGAATAATTACAGATGCCACAGTTGTGGACATCAAGTTGATGTTGAATTTAATTACGGCGGCAAGACTTTTGATAGGCCAATACTGGAAGAAAGAGGAACTGCCGACCATAGAGGAGTGGACTTTAAAGGTTTCCGACCTGGCAGAGATGGCGAAGATTTCGGCCTATTTGAAAGATCATTCGCAAGAACGCTATATTATGGAATGGAGAAAATGGATTGATTTTATCCAGAACAAGTATAGGGTTAAGAAGTTCTATGTAGCATTTGAATAAGTCTTCTTTCGTTTTTTTTTTCTTTTCTTATCTTAGTTTCTTTTTATATATATTCAATATTATTATTATTTGTTTTATCCTATATAAGCTAGAGAGTGATGGATTTTAGAGTTTATAATTGTTAGTATATGATTGCTTATGATTGCATTTTATATATATACCTTGTATTTAGCTCTGGGAAGTCGGGGGGGGGGAGGTAGGGAGGGGGGAGGAGGGAGGGGGAGGGGGGATTCTTAAAGGAAAACTGTATTTTAAAACTTTTCAATAAAAAACAAAAAACAATATAATCCTCTTTCTGAATTTGATTCTTTAATATGTTTGTGTCTGGCACATCTCTTGTTGGGAAGTTTTATATTTTCATCTAAAAGTAGTCCTCGATTTAACGGTTCATTTAGTGACCGTTTAAACTTACACAGCACTGAAAAAAGTGACTTAAGACTTTTTCACACTTACGACTGTTGCAGCATCCCCCTGGTCACATGATCAAAATTCAGATGCTTGGCAAGTGACTCACATTTATGACGGTTGCTGTGTCCCAGAGTCAGGTGATCACCTTTTGCAAACTTCTGGCAAAGTCTGGGGAAGCCACATTCACTTAACAATCATGATATTAACTTAAGAACTGCAGTGATTCACTTAACACCTGCGACAAGAAAGGTCATAAAATGGGGCAAAACCTACTTAACATCTGTCTCATTTAGTAATAGAAATTGTGGTCATAAATTGAGGACCAGCAGTACATCCAGTCTTATACTTACATGTCTTTAACCATACCTTCCAAAACAAGGAATCCTATGCACTTTATGTAGGGACTAAGTTCTCCTGAACTTGCTGGAGTTTATTTTTGAGTAAATATACATAATATTGAATTAACGCTTCATATATCTATTGAAAAATGGTTCTGTTTCATAAGCTTATGTTAAAGGTGTCATAATTTTTTTTTCCTTCCAGTGGTAAACTATTGCATTTATTTCCTCTAAGGTTACTGCTTCAGGGGATCAAACTGCAAAAGTGTGGGATATAAAGACTGGTGAACTTTTGGGAGTGTGCAAAGGACATCAGTGCAGTCTCAAATCAGTTGCTTTTTCTAAATTTGAAAAAGGTAAACTTTAATATTCTGTTTGTTAATGAATTTTTTTGGGGATATCACTGTAGAAAATACGGAGCATAGGAATTTGGGACTAATGATATGCAGTATAATAACATTATGGTGCCATAGTTACGCCAATGTTCATAGATCATAAATTGTGAAAAAGCTATGCTATTATTGAGGACCTTTTAATGTTCTTAGATGAACTAGCAAGGATAATTCAGCTAGAAATCCCAGTCTAATACTCCATCCTTACATTTACAAAAACAATCATTTCTCAAGGTAAATTTTTTGAAAAGCTCAAGGTAGAATTGAAAACCCCCTCAAAAACAGCAAAGGTATGTGTTTACTTTGAAGTATATGATAGTACATCTGCATTTATAAATGTAAAATATGTTTAGTGCTTGAAATAATGAGTATTACAAAAAAGAGACAAAAAGTTAGAACATGGTTTCTCTATTTTTTTCAACTGTGGCCAACAAAGAAATATTAAGAAAATGAAGCAACCACCTAAACAAATAACCCCCCCAGTTATTCTTGTTTTAATTTATTTAAGAGTCATGGTGGTGCAGTGGTTAGAATGCAGTATTTCAGACTGACCCTGCTCACTGCCAGAGGCTCAATCCTCACAGGCTGAAGGTTGATTCAGCCTTCCATCCATCTGAGGTCAGTAAAATGAGGACCGATACTGTTGGGGGTAATATGCTGAACTCTAAACTGCTTAGAGAGGGCTGTAAAGCATTCTGAAGTGGTATATAAGTTTAATTGCTAATTGCTACTGAAATTAAGAAGTCAGATAATGCCTTCCCATTCCTTCTATTTTTAAAGGGTTTTTTAAAATTAAAATTTGCATCAAAATGTTGATTCAATAATAGATATTAACATTAAATCATTTTATGTATCCCAGGCCTTAATAACATTCACTTTTAGTACAAACCTGTCAGTCAAGAACGTTCTTCTGGAGAAATCTGTGGATCTCCAGCCTAATAAAATCCTATTTTTAAATACTAATTGTTTTTCTTATACTTTTCTTTTGGTGTCCTTCATGTGAGATTACTGTTGTTTTTATTAATAACTGTATTTAAGATCTGTTACTGTAATACGTTTGCTGAATTTTATTACTGTAGTCACATTGCTGGTTCTATTTATACCAAGGATGTGCAAAACATTCTATGCATGGAACAGCTGAATGTTCCAACTGAAAGATACATGTCTCAGAAATTGTGGTCTGTACATGGAATAAACCACTGTTGCTCTTCTGTAAATGAACAAATGTAATTATTTTGCTTGGAAGATTAGTGGCAGGCATGAATGGGAAAAATGCTAAGGGGGGATTCTTCCTTGGCAAAGGGGTGTGCAAACATTAATGCACTAATGGTGAAAGAAGGGAAAAGGTTCTGAGATCAGGAGCAGGTTGGCCAACACACAAGTTGTGCAGTGAAAGAAATGGCCAATCCAAGGCAGCACGGCAGCACTTCTGGAATGCAATGGTGGGTTTATGACCCTTAACTCCTTTGCTTCAAGGAACTACTGCATACCCTTTGCAAAACCAAATGCATGTCTTAACTTTGTTGCTTCAGTGAGCCAATTTTCAGCCATTAGTCCATTCTTGCAAACCAGCTGATTGTCAGGGGATGCAAGAAGGCAAGAGTTGAATAGGTAGACTATGAGTGGAGTGTGAGCGCCTTCCAGGAAGTAAGACTAAGTTGGCAAATGGGCTCTGGCCTGTGAGTGTGCAAAGGCTGAAGTAAATTTCTGCGGACTACTATTAATTCAAGGAATGCATTTGAGGAATTACTGGATTAGGGTCTAATCAACATGACCTGTTTTTTTAGTGAAACACTAATTTTGTATTTTATAGCTGTGTTCTGTACTGGAGGAAGGGATGGGAATATCATGATCTGGGACACTCGATGCTGTAAGAAAGGTATGTGATGTGTCTATTTATTCTCTTGAATCATTGCAATGGTATTATGAGGTGGCAGTGATCACTAGATTATCCCCTGAGTTTTGTGGATATGAACTTGGATCTCCTTGTCTTAATTCCAGTGCTTTCCATTAAATAATATGTACTAATACGAGGAAAGATATTCAGTTTTCAAAAAGTTGGATGAATTTACAGTATGATCGTGGGTCATTTACCATATATGAAAAAGCCAGAAGGGAAGGCCTTTTTAATAATGTTTCCTGAACCTGTTTTACAGATGGATTTTACAGACAAGTTAAACAAATAAGCGGTGCCCACAACATCATAGATAAAACACCATCCAAACTGAAGAAGAAAAAACAGAATGTGAAAGGACTTGCACCCTCAGTGGTAAGAATTTGGAATTTTAAGACCACGTTTTGTCATTTTCTGTCTTGGCAGCTGCACTAGCTTGAAATTATTAGGGAGATGGTAGAAATTAAGGAAAACAACTGAATTAATTACATTGATTTATGTGAACCTCTACTAATATCTAGGGATTTACTAATTAGCATATAAAGAGAATCTGGCCTATTTTTTTAAACAAATATAAAATTTCCTATGCATTCTTCTGGAAAAAATATTCCTACATTGGGAAGTTTGTTCATCTTTGTTTATTTTGCTTTGCCTATTCTGGATTCTTAAGCAAAGGTATTTTAACTCTTAAGGTTTGAAGCAGGTCTCTGCTGCAGATGATACAAATAGGAAAGTAATAAGCTGCTTTAAACTTGAGTTAGAGCTTTGGTTAATTCTACCATATTTAGGCTACAAAAATCTAGATATCAGAAAGCATCTGTCATTTTTTTTATATCTTGGATTCAGTAGACCTAGAGGCATGCCCAAAGAGAAAATGTGTGCATGGAGGAAACATCAGGGCTTGAGTTTGGCTTGTTCCTGGCAGGTTGCAGTCTAATCAAATTGAAACACAGTACTTTGTGATTGATCAGATTTCAGCCAGGGCAGAGAGTGAGCTGAATGAATTTGGTGCGCTTATCTTTCTCTGTGAGCCCACTCAACCACCAATGCTCTTTTTTTTCTCCCTTTTTTCTCCCTTTGCTGCTACCATACTTAAATGGAAGCACAACTTGATCCAACTGACCCATAGTGCTTAGACCTTTTGCAGATCATTCCAGCATCTTTCCTCATATTTTCCTTTTTCCTGCTATAGCAGACAAATGCGTGTGTCTTTTACTGTTATGTCCTGCCTCAGAACACACATATTCTGGGTCAGTACCTAGAGCAAATATACTTACTCTGGGTCTCAGTCATCGAGGTCATAGTTGTCCCAAAAGTGCTTTCAAACAGTTTTTTGAGTACTTCACACACTAATTTAATATGCTTTGCCATATAAATCTGTATAAATCATCTGTACTGCATAAATGAGGATGTCATCAAGATAGACTAAGACCCCTTTGTACAGGTGATCATGCAGCACTTGATTAATCAATTGCATGAACCCACCAGGGGCTTCCTGCAGTCCAAACGGCATAAAATTGAACTGAAAACTTCCCAGTAGGCTGTTAAAAGCTGTTTTCCACTTGTCTCCTTTTTTTACTCTCACTCAATAGTATGCTTCTCTTAGGTCTAGCTTGGTAAAAACTTTCCTTTCGCCAAATGGGCTAACATGTCTTTCATGAAGGAGAGGGGGTACGTATTCTCCATGCTGACTGTGTTTAACACTTTAAAATCCATGCACAGCCTCAGCAACCCATCTTTCCTTTCTTTAAAAAACACAGCGGCAGCTACTCGGGATTTTGCTGGCTGGATGAACCCTCTAGCCAAGTTCTTGCCAATGTACTCCCTCAGCTCTCTCAATTCGTGGGGGTCATTGAGTACATCTTCAGCCAAGTTGGTTTTCAGCGTTGACACTTGTATATTTTCTTTTTTTTTTATTGAAAAGTTTTAAAATACAATTTTCCTTTAAAAAACCCCCCTTCCCCCTCCCTCCTCCCCCCTACCTCCCCTCCTCCCCCCTCCCTCCTCCCCCCCTACCTCCCCCCCTCCCCCCCTACTTCCCAGAGCTAAATACAAGGTATATATATATATATAAAAAAAGGCAAACCTAAGCAACCATATACTAACAACTATAAATTCTAAAATCCATCACTCTCTAGCTCAGGGGTGTCAAACTCAATTTCATTGACGGCCGCATCAGCATTGCGGTTACCCTCAAGGGGCCAGGTGGGTATGGCCAGGGTGGGCATGGCCTACTGGGTGGGCGTGGCTAGAGTGCGTATGGCCTACTGGGTGGGCGTAGCCAGCTCTACATAGTTTTTATCAAGGGTGCCTATGGTTGGCCTGGGCAGGAGTGGGACAGATCTGAGGGTCTCTGGCAGAAGGAGGGTCTCTGGGTCAGGGCCAAGGCAGTGTGGGCCGTTCCCTCCTTGTTTCCAGGATGGCTTCGCGGGCCGCATGAAACCACTTCACGGGCCGAATCCGGCCCCCGGGCCTTGTGTTTGACACGTCTGCTCTAGCTTATATAGGATAAAACAAACCTTAGCAATATTAAATATATATAAAAAACTAAAATAAAAAAGAAACACTCTCTAGCTGATATAGGATGGAACAAACCTTAATAGTATTAAATATATATTAAAGACAAAAAAAGGAAAAAGAAAAAAAAAACCCCTTCTCAACCCTATACTTATCCTAAATAAACTCCATCCATTTTATCTATTCCATGATATAACGTTCTTACAAATAATCTTTCAAGTTAACCAAAATCTTCACCACCTCAACCAAATCAGAAAACTTTAAAGTCAACTCTTCTGTAATCGGCCGTTCCTCTTCCAGTACCACATCTATAATTATTCCAAACAAAAAAAAGGAAAAAAGATTGCGAACAAAACTTTAACCTCCATTTGAGAATCTTCTGTATATTCCACCAAACTTTAATCCAGAAAAGCTCACCCTTTCCACAAAACCACCAAATATAAAAATATATTGCGTCTACACCCAAACCTTTTCCCACCTCCCCTACTTGACTACTTGACTATATCGTAGAAGTTCCATAGACTTCTGCAAATCCTGCTATTTTCTCTTCTTAGATCGTTTTGCAGCAGCACGTGTCACCCTCTGTTTTATAGACTCATCCGACGAGGTTGTATCTTGGTCTCCTCCAACACCGTTGTCTTCTATCTGACCATCTTCGGCCTCTTGATGCACTCCTTCTCCAGATCCCTTTTCAGCTTCCAAAAGTGTTAATGGCGTTGCATTTAAAACATTATTGTAGAAATCACGCGCTTGCATCACAGTAACCAAACGGTACCGTTTACCTTCGTGCGTCACCATCAACCCCACTGGGATCTCCCATCTGAACCTTATATCTCGTTGCTTGAGCTCTTGCACAAGAAATGTAAAATCCTTCCTTCTCCTTAGAATCTTTGGAGGAATTTCTTTTAAAACCAAAACTTCTTGATTAGCAATCACAACTTTAGTATCATAAGCAGCTTGTATAACTTCATCTCTAGTTTCCCTTTTTGCAAAATATACCACCACATCTCTAGGCAACTTTCTCTGTCTAGCAATCCATGAATTCACACGAAACACTTTATCCATGCCTCCTTTTATTTCAGATGCTGGCTGTTTCAACACTACTTCGAAAGCCTCAGAAACCAGCTGCTTTAGATCTTCCTTAGTATTCTCCTTTAAGCCTCTAATTCTAATAGCAAACTGCAGCTGGAAATATTGAGCAAGACTCAGTTCCTTTTCCATTTTATCTTCATTCTCCAATACTTTTGCTTCTAGTATAGCATTCTTTTGAGTCAAGTCTTCTAACTTTTCCTCCAATTCTTCCACACAACGAGCCACTTTACACACTGAAGACAAGATGTCTACCTTCATCGCTCTGAGCTTCTGTTCCATCCTCTCCTCCATTCTCTTCTCCAATTTCTCCAATTTCTCCTCCATCTGTGCAAATCTATCATTAATTGATTCCAAAATTACCTGGGTGTGTTTTTCAAGAGCATCTTGTAAGTCCTTTGATGTCAATACATCAGGAGGATGCAGCGCCTGCAATAATGATTGTTGCACCGGAGAAGTTCCAGCACTCCGAAGAGTTTTAGGGGGTGGTTTAGCCGCCATCTTTTACCAAATGTGACGCACTTTCACTTCAGATTTATAATCCAAAAAAGTCCATCAAGCTGGAGAGTAAAGCATAATAGTCCTCTTTACCTTTTCCTCTTGTATCGCTCTGCCTGCTCCTTTAATCCATAGTCATTCCTTCAGGCAGGGGTGGTCGCAGACGGCTGGCTCTGCTCCAAGAAGTCAGGAGCAGAGGCGACGGCCAGCTGGGAGCAGCCCAGGCTACGGGGGAGTTCAATCCTTCAGCCGCCCAAGCCATAAGCTCAGGCGGCCCTGGAGAACTCTACCCCTACCTGGGAGCTCGCCCCCTCCTCTTCTCCCGAGGAGGGGGCTTCGGATTCGCCCGAACAGCTGATCGGCGCTGTTTCGGGCGAAAAAAACAACAGCTGAGCCGCGGGCAGCCCGGGAAGGCTGTCTCCGTCGCCGCGGAGCCACCGGAAGTCCACTTGTATATTTTCTTATATATTATCACATACTTGTTCTAACTGATGTCAGATGTGTGTTATATCCATTGTATACTCATTTCAAATTGTGGATTCTGAGCACCCAATTTTGAATGCATGCTGCATCTGAAAGCTACCACTGGTTGAGAATGCAGTGGCATGATAGCCCCATGTTACTACTTTGTGAGTCATACTGTCTACTAGTCAGCTTCCAGGTGCAATTCAAGGTGTTGATTACCACCTATAAAGCCATTCATGACACAGGGCAAGTCATTCATGGAACTGTAATTGAACAATTCCAGATGGCATCTAATGCTTCCACGTTTAATTTGTCCCATAATAGCAATCTTGAGAGGTTGATTGGGTGGAGAAATATGTACAATATCTAACATGCTTTGGGTTTCCTGCATGAAATAGTGCCATTTATGGGGACCCAGCTCTTCTGTTGACTAGCATATCCCCTGAAATTCAGATGGTCACAACCTTATTGGCCTTCCTTAAGATGTTGAAAATCTGGCTTTCTCTCCAGAGCCCTGAATCAGGGTGTAGAATGAGCCTGTTTGCAATGGGAATATGATTGTGTTAGCCTTGTATGCTGTATGCTCTTTGTTTCTATTTGTTTGTTGGGTTTCTCTCTCTCTTTCTCTCTCTCTCAATCATAGCCCAGAATCCCAGTGTGCAGTGGGTACATAAATTGATTAAATACATTTTTCTTCACTTTCCATAACTGTTAGGCAGTTGTTTCTTAGTTACGTTATGACTTACCTTTGGAAGGTAGGCTTAAAAATAAATGCAGTAGCTACATCATACTTTACAACCTACTGTATTTCACAAGGAATGACTTAGGCAGGGAACTTCAGATGCATTCTGCATCCAGAAAGATATGGATGCCATCTTGAGAAGCTAGTTTTAATCATTTGTAAGGCATACAATGTAATCTCAATTATGATGACTTAAAAATCAATATATCTATTCAGTGGGACTCAACAATAGATAAATGCAAATACAGTGGTAATTAGGTTTCCCTTTGTGTGCTTTTCTTTATACACAGTTGTTGAACTCTTCAACTATTGAGATAGAGCCACAGTTTTTGAAACGTCAATAAATAATTACTAACTGGGTCAAATGGGAAGCTATTTATAGGAAATGTTCAATACTGAAATTAACTTTGTTATAGTATTAGCCTGTTGAGAAATGACTTTTTTCTCATTCTCTTCTAAGGATTTCCAGCAGAGTGTGACAGTGGTACTACTTCAAGATGAACATACCTTAATCTCAGCAGGGGCAGTTGATGGGTAATAGTCAATACTTCTGTTTCCAGCATTTTTTTTTATTCTCCTTTTGAGAAGCACTATGGATTTCTAATTTTGGATTGTTTGCTCATGTGAACATTCCTGTAATGAAACTTAATTGAAATTTCATAGAATGCCTCTTACCTGGGGAACAAGGACTTTCTTGGGGGGGGGGGTTTAAAAACAGCAGATTTCTTATTTAGTTGTGTCATTATAACTAAGCCATTTGTCAAACAAGGATCCATCCTATAGCTGAAAGGTAGCAGAAGATGGTGAAACACACTCTCCCACATTGTAGGTTTTAAAAGCATATGATGTACTGCTGTCTCTCTTCATTCGTTCATTCATTGGCATCCTTCAATCTTGACAGACTATGGCAGACATGTCAAACACAAGGCCCGGGGGCCAGATTCGGCCCGCAAAGTGGTTTCATGTGGCCCACGAAGCCATCCTGGAAACAGTGAGGGAACGGCCCCCACTGCCTTGGCCCTGGCCCAGAGACCCTCCTCCTGCCAGAGACCGTCAGATCTGTCCCACTCCTGCCCAGGCCCCCATGGGCACCCTTGATGTGAACGTTGTAGAGCTGGCCACGCCCACCCTGGCCATACCCACCCGGCCCCTTGAGGGCAGCCGCAATGCTGATGCGGCCCTCAATGAAATTGAGTTTGACACCCCTGGACTATGGTATCATGCTCTGGAAAGAGGTCCTAAAGCTGCATCTGGTGTGGCTAAAAAGGCCAATTCCAGAGTGGCAGTCCCTTCCACACTGAGGGCAGGTACAATCTGTCCCCTATCCAGCCTCCAGATTTCGCTGGTTCCGGGACTGTCTCTTTGCCTCAGCTTGCCACACAAGTGTCTCTTCGAATTGGAAAAGGCCATGCTGCATCTTTAGGCTCCAAGCTGAGTGATCAGAGGTCAAGGTTTCCCAGCTTAGAGGGATCTAAAGGCCTTGGGAATGGACATTAACAGCTGGGAAACCTTGGCCTCTGATCGCTGTGTCTCTTAGCAATTAAATAAATTGAGAAGATAATTTCTCAGTCTTTTAAGTCCTGTCAAATTCTTCTAGTTGGAAGGTGATATCCTGATAGTAATAACTAATATTTAATATATTGTATTACATTTATAATTGATTAAATCCCTCCAAGGCTGAGTTGCTGTATATCAGTACATGTCATTGTATTAACATAGGCCATTAGACAGGGTCACATTGCCCCATGAAATGTGCTATGTGCCTTGGGGATGTTCTTCCTCGATTGAGAGTGCTGCTTAAATAGCCAGTGGAGGCCATTATTGTGGCCCCTTTGCCCAGCTTTAGCTGATGCACGAGTTGTAGCCTTCCCTAGACCAGGATACACTGGCCTTGATAATCCACACCTTGATGATCACCTGCCAGGAGTACTGTAATGCACTCAGTGGGGAGGGGGAGAGCATTGTAAATGATCTGGAAGCTACAATTTGTCTAGAATGTTAAAGCATTTTTTATACACAATTGTTATGTCAGCTGTTGAGATAGAGCCAAACCTATTGATAGATCAGTTGCTTGCAAGGTAACACCTCTCCTGTTGCTGCACTGACTATCACTAGACTTCTGGGCTCAGTGCAAAGTGCTGGTAATCGCTGATAAAAGCCACATGTGATATGGCACTGGGCTGCATCAGACACTGTCTAATCAGAATTAAATCTGTCCATTTGGGAAAAACATTTTGGGAAGTACAGGTAAGAATTCCACTTTTCTTGAAGTTAGGGGGTCATGAAAAAGTCAGCAGGCCTCTGGGCAGCTCCCATACTTGACCTGTGGGCAGCTCCCCTACTTGACAGCTCCCCTGTGCTTCATATAGTCCTCCCCGTCATGTCATTTAGAAAATTAAGGAAAATAGTTTTATGTTTTTATTGACAATTGTTTAATTTCACTGAGTTGTTGAATCTGGCAAAGTGTTAGTGGTGTTTGTCTTGGGTTTTATTTTTTAAATATCTTGCAACCCACCCATAATATTTTGATTTGGGAGAACTATAACTGTTAAATAAACTAGGTAAGTAGACAGACAGACATACTATGCTTCCTATTTCTCAATTTATATTGCTTCCCAGCCAGTTGAACAAATATCTTGAATGAAGGAATATTCTGTCCATCAATTAATCATATGTAATCTGAATATTACATATGAGACTGGATTACGGCTAGTTTCCTTCACATGTTTTGGGATTATGGTTTACTGAATTCACGTCAGATATATTTGGAGAACATCAAAGTGAGGAAGACTTGATCATTGTATGGAATTCTGAAGAATTCTGTTTTCTTCATTTTAGTGTGATCAAAATATGGGATCTGCGCAAGAACTACACTGCATACCGGCAGGAACCAGTGCCATCCAGAGTTTTCAGCTACCCAGGGAACAGCATCCGTAAACTTGGTATGGCATAACTGAATATTCAAGAAGGAAGACAATTAGGGTCATTTGTATTCATACATTAGAATTATTATTTTTTATTTTAATTCCATTTATATCCCGCCCTTCTCCGAAGACTCAGGGCGGCTTACAAGCTTAGCAGCCTTCATTCTATGTATATGCCTGCTTATTAGGGTTTTCACACACACCCCAAGCGGCATTATTACAAAGTCAGCTTAATTGTCCCCAACAACCTGGGTCCTCATTTTACCTACCTCGGAAGGATGGAAGGCTGAGTCAACCTTGAGCCTGGTGGGATGCGAACCTGCACTAATTGCAGGCAGCTGGTGTTACTTAAGGAGGCATTAGCTCCACCAAGGCTCTTATAAATTACACTTTGAGCTGAGGTCATTTATCAAAATCTGTCTTAGCCTGATTTCAGAACTAGCGTTAGCAAAACAATGGCATTCGTGACCCTGTTTGGTCACTTGTTTTGAGAGAATGGGCAGGATGAATTAATTCTCTAGGTGTCAATAGTCTTCAGTGCTGCCACATTGCCTTTTGGGATGGTCTGTGTAAACAAGCTTAAAGACACAGTGTTTCCATGATCCTGGAAGATGATTTTTTTAAAAGGTTGTGTTTTTGTTTTTGGACAGGATACTATGATGGTCACTTATGCCATAAGGGGCTATAAAATTTATTTTCTGGTCCTTGTGAGTTTGAGTGTTCCATGAAGTGTCAGGCAGGTCATTAGGAGTTAATTAACACACTGATAGTATCCAGCTCTTTTACATCTAGCAGTTGCCCTGTTAGATTAATGTCAGCATTACCAAGGAACTAGATGAAAGCCAGTGGACTGAAGCTTAATCCAAATAAAGCAGAAATTCTGTTGGTGAGTGACCTGATGTTGTCATAGTCAAAACCATTCTGTAAAGTATTGTAAATATGACTCATTATGACATTAATCACGACTGAATAATAAGAGCCTGCCTATACTGTATGCTTAGGTCTTCTCAGAGCTCTGCTCCTTCCTCTGAGGTGATGTAGGCAGAACTGAGGAAAGGGTTTTGTTAGATGCAATTTTCTTTTGGGGAATGCTTTTCAGACAATTTTTTTTCCTCCTGATGCCAAGCAAAGTTTTCCATTTCCCTGTGCTTTTAATTTTTAAGCAGTGATTTGGAACACTTTTTAGATACTTCTGATTTCTACCTTTTTTATATTTTCTATCTGATTTACATGGAGCCAGTTTGGTGGTGTGCAGGGGTCAGCAACCTGAAAAAGAAAAAGAGCCACTGGGAACCGGTTCCATCACACATTAAAAAAAGTGGGAGCCGTGTGCGTGTGTCCATGCACGCGCATGCGCAAAACGGGTTTTCCTTGCGCATGCGCGGACGCGCGCGGTTGCCATTTTTTTATGTGTGATGGAACCGGTTCCCGGTTGCGCGACGGCGACGGCCCGTTTGCAGAGCTACCGCCTTCGGCAGCCTGCAAACGTGCCGCAACAGCTTTCTCAAAGAGTGGCGCCGCTGCCCGTTTGCGCGGAGGTGCGTGCGCACCTCTCCAAAGGTTTGGGGAGGTGCGCATTTGGAGAGGTGCGCGCGCACCTCTTGGAATGGGCAGCGGCGCCGCTTGTTGGGAAAGCTGCCGTGGCCCGTTTGCAGAGCTGCCGCTTTCGGCAGCCTGCAAACATGCTGCGGCAGCTTTCCCAAAGAGCGGCACCGCTGCCCGTTCGCGCGGAGGTGCGTGCGCACCTCTCCAAAGGTTTGGGGAGGTGCACGCGCACCTCTCCAAACGGGTGGTGCCACTCTCCATTTGGAGAGGTGCACGCGCACCACTGCCCGTTTGAAGAGGTGCACGTGCACCGGGCGGCTGGGAGCCACAGGAGACGGCTCAAAGAGCTGCATGCGGTTCCGGAGCCGCGGGTTACCGACCCATGGTGTAGTGGTTTAAGGTGGCAGAATAGAAATTGAGAGACTGAGATTTCTAATCCACCTTAGACGCAAAGCCAGCTGGATGACCTTAAGCTAGTCACTCTCAGCCCTAGGAAAGAGGCAATGGCAAACTACTCCTGAAAAACTTTGCCAAGAAAATTGCAGGGATTTGCTCAGGCGGTCTCTGAGAAACAGTCTCGGCTGAATGGAAGAAAAATAAAATCTGATTTCCACAAGCTATTATAGAAATGTTTTTACACTGCAATATGGGATGTGCTAAAGTATTTTTTTAAAAATCTTTTTTCCTTTTATCACAGACTGACTAAATAAGCATAAGAGGTCAGTTTCCCTAGTTATAAAAAGACCAGCATTTACCAAAATAATGAAAACATCCAGTCTATTCCCCTTCACACAAAAAAAGGCAAGCCGCCTCTTTGTTTTGAAAGAACATAAAACATAGATGAGTTTCACCACTGTAGACTGCTTATACCTTAGTATCTTATTTGAAAGCACTTGCTGGAATTTTTGTCTTTAATCTTCCTTTAACCTTCTAATAAATACTAATAATCAGAGGTCTTAGATTCCTGCTCCTGGGATTAGCTGTTTCTTATCCAGCCTTTAAGGAGGGAAGTCTGACAACAGAATCTTCTGTATTCTAGGATATTCCAGTCTTATTTTGGATTCCACTGGTACCAACCTATTTGCTAATTGCACTGATGATAATATATACATGTTCTGTATGCCGGGTCTGAAGAATGCTCCAGGTAAGTACTAATATTTTGGGATACAGATTATCTGTACGTCTTGCTACTTAACAAGTTTAAAAAGCTATGGCTGATGCACTTACTGTATCTCTGGGAGTACGGGAGTACCATATGCATTTCCAGGAAAGGTAGTCCAATATATTTGATAAGGCTTTTGCCAAGCTGAGTGTCCATAGAATTGCAGTATGTAGTAGATCATACTTTACAATCAAATCTATCAGGACAGCTTCTATGAATCGCAGTACGAAAGTTTATAACCCTACAGATGTCTCCGTACTCTCTTTTCCTTTAGACAAACAAGCTTAGTAGTCTGAGGACTACCTGTATATCTTTTCACTGTATACTTATAGTCATTAGCGGCCTTCTTTACATTAATCCAGAGTGGAACCATTATATCTTATGAATAGTGAATTCATTTGTTAATTGTGCTTATCTCAAGCAAGGCTTGTTTATTTGTCACCTCATTTTCAGAGTCTACAAAATTACCTCTCAGACCACAAGAGAACAGCAAATACTGAAAGGCTAACTTAAATGTGTTTGAAATAGTGGATTTTATTAAGTGTTCCTTGTGTTCTTCTGATTCCTTTTTTCTGAATCATTGCTCTTTCCCTCCCCCCTCCCCTTTTTTTTGAACGAAATGGAAATAAAATTAATGGAAATTGGTTTACATTCCAACCATCTACCTTTACGCTATATTCTGTAATTCTGCAAGAGTCAGAAGGTTCAGTATATTGATTTTTCTGAAGGATAGATCAATAAAATCTACAAAACTTTAATTGCTGCCTTTTTCCAGGTGGCAATGCCACACTCCACTCCAGAATATTTTGAAAATGTAGGAAATTGTATCACTGGTAAGGACTTGGATTTTGAGAAAATGGGAAAGTCAGAAAAGAAAAATACTTACATTCATTTTTATTTGAGTGTTCCTAGTGGAAGGTTAGCAAGCAGAAAGAAAAAATCCATGCAGAATTGGAAAACTTTGGTTCAATTTTTGCTATCTATAAAGATTTCTAATGCTTGGATTGTAATCTAGCCTAGGTTGGTTGATTTGGCATAAATTGGTTGATCTAAGTTTTTCTATCTTCTTGTACCTATTTCTATTTTTGTTCAAACAATATTCTAAAATACTCTATGCCTCTTGGAAATTGTAATAGCATCTTGTTTTATAATAACCTTGTATATACATTGCTTACTCATAACTCCAAAAATATGCAGTTTTATATAGCTGTCTTCATGGCTGCATGGAGATCATTCTGAGTTACTGTAGGTAAATTGATATATTTGTAATTGTAATCATCTTTCCTCAGCCTGATACTTTCACATATATTGCAAATGCAGTCCCCAGAACTTTCAGCCTTGGTACATCTAACAGATACCAGAATGAAGAAAGCTGCTCTAAATGGTCAAGATCATTTCTTGGTTCTGTCACTCTAATCCTACTAGAAGAAGATTATTTTGGATTTCAAGGCCCAGATAGAAGAGAGAGAAAAATTAACTTAGATCTGCCTATGCTGACTGTCATGGTCTCTTTCAAGTCAGAGGACTCAAACTCAGAAGAGCCTGCACTGGACAAATGTCAGCCTGAGGAATTGGAGAGCAATTAATTACCTAGGATCAACCTTGCCAATAATCATTTGGGAGAATCAGTATGAATCAAATGACAGAGGTGCCAATTCCAAGCAGTGCTATCCCTGAGAACATGTTGCAAACTCCAGAGAACCAAGAATGGCATGTTCTCGGAGGAATTCTGTTCAACTCATTGAGAAACAAGCTAGCAATAACTTTAACTGAACCTATACTACTGTAACTGACAGCAATTGCTTTTTTCCATTGGGAGCAACTGCTTAAATTTTAGTTCTATATTTTCACGACTTTGAATCCCCTGTGCCACCCGAATCTCGGTTTTTCTATTTCAGAATTGGCTGACTAGCCTTTAAACAGCTTTTGGACTTATGATTTACCCATGCTCTGATTTGACTTTGGACTCTTACGGGCAAGGCTTTTGATTTCCTGTGTAGCACTGCTAGGGTGTGTGAGCAATTGTACATGCCAACACTCTGCCAACTAAAGCGTGAAAATGTTTGCATACTTGAAAATGCTTGCTTACCCTGCTCCGTGTGTGTTCAACCTAAAACAGAACAAAGCAACATGCTAATTTCTCTGACAAAGGACAACATGGAAAAATGGGAAAAATAGAAGGAATAGAACTGGGAAACGGAAGTATTATGAAAGCACTAGCAAAGGATGACGGTTACAAATACCTAGGCATATCGGAAGCAGATAACATCTTGAATGGAAAAGTCAAAGAGTCAACACAAAAGGAATACATCAGAAGCTGAATGCTGGAAATATAATTAAAGCCATTAATACATGGGCGAAGTCCCAGTGATACGCTACCCAGCTGGAATTATCAACTGGACATTGGCCAAATTGGAACACCTAGACCGGAAAACGCATAAACTTTTGAACATGCACCATGCTCTACATCCACGAAGTGACATCGACAGACTATATCTGCCGAGAAGAATAGGGGGCAGAGGGCTACTGCAAATCCACCAAACTGTAGAAGAAGAAAAGCGAAGTTTGAATGACTATGTGAATCAAAGTACAGAAAAATTGCTGCAGGCTGTGAAAACAGAGAGCATCATCAAAATAACAGAAACAAAGGCAGAATATAAGGAGAAATGGCTGGATGATAGATTAAATAGATGGAAAACCAAAGCTTTGCGTGGACAACATTTGAAAAACATTGAAGGAAAATGTGATAACAACTTGACATGGGCATCTATAGACCATAGTTTTCTTTTCAATACTGATCGGAGGGTCTCTAGTTTTCTGTGCTGAGTCTAGGAATCTGACATCCCATTTGTCCCTGCAGAATGTCCATTGAATCTAACTCTCTGCTACTGACAACTCAGAATTCTTTGGGTCATTAGTTTTAAAGGTGTTTAAAAATAGCCAAGTAAACCATATCTCTGTGTCACTGCACATCCTTCTTAAGAAATAAGATACCAGTTTCAGGAAATGAGAAAAGCAGCAATTTCCCTACTGGATACTGAAACTTCAGTGTCTACCTCACAAGTGCCAAATGTGAAAAGTTGTAAACAATCCGCCATTATCATTAACCTCCGAGATAAACAGTTCAAAACTTACATTCCCTGAAGAAAGAAATAAGTGAACATAATTTTTTTCCCCAAAAAATCTACTCTGAATATCTTTAATACATATTTATTTATATTTTTGCAACATTTTAGAAGTTCTGTGTTAACACAGGAGTCCACTACGTAATTCAGGAACTCATTGAGTATTTGCTATATTCAGGAATAAGAGGATCTGATACTGTTTACAGACGTGTTCTAACATGAAAGTGTGGTCATTTCAAGACTGAACACTAATTTCGAACTTAAAATAGTTTTATACAATTGAAACTTGAAACATTTTACAAACCTCTAGTGGCAAGTTTTATTCTGCTGCACTGAATAAACTTTGTGTCTTCTCTGCTCCTTTTTCTTTGATTGTGAGTATTCAATGTTCTTCCAAATATCTTAGCTGCTGGTCCTAGCTCTTTAAGAAAATTGCCTGAACTGAAAAATGTCTCTTAATTATTTCTCATATTACTTAATTGTGGTTATATTTTTAGCTTGTTATCTTATTGTTCCTCTTTTACTCCAAAGGAATGTTTGTCCATTGTTAAGATATTATAGACAACCATAGAAATTGAAGCCACTTAGCCACTATTAAATCTAACCCTCCATAATGTAAGAATCCAAATAACAGCTTTCAGGTAGCTCTCTGGCTTCAGTAAATTAAATCCGATAAAGAGGAGCTATCAGCTCTCTGGGTAATTTGTTTCACTTACAAATTGTTCTTACTATTGAAAGTTTTTCCTAACAATTTAGTTGGAAATTGTCTTGTAGCTTAAGTCCAGCATTCTGTGCCCTGTAGTCTGATATAAAATAGATCTTGGTCCTCTTCTGTATTTGCACATATTGGTGATATGTAAACATTTCAGTTCCTTCAAACTCCTCTCATAGGGTTTAGTTTTCTAGTCCTTTGAGCTTATCATTAGTCCTGAACGTTTTCTAGTTTTTCTCAATTCTTAAATATAGTTCCCAGGACTAGACAAAGTTATTCAAATGGAATCTGATTAACACAGAATAAAACAGAAGAATTACACTGGGATATAAAAGGTATACAGGTAGTCCTCTATTTACAAAGTTCACTTAGTGAATGTTGCAACAGCACTGAAAAAACTGACGCCCGTTTTTCACACATACAACTATTGCAGCATCCCAGTCACATGATCACGATTTGTATGCTTGGCAATTGACTCGTACTTATGATAGTTGCAGTATCCCAGAGTCATCTAATCACCTTTTGCCACTTTCTGACAAGCAAGGTCTATGGGGAAGCCAGGGGAAAGCCAGATTCACTACACAACTGTGTTACTAACTTAATGATAATTCATGATTCACTTAACAACTGCGGCAAGAAAGGTCATAAAATGGGGCAAAACTCACTTAACAATTGTCTCGCTTAGCAACATAATTTTTGGCTTCAATTGTGGTTGTAAATTGAGGATTACCTGTACTTCCACTGATGCAATCTAAATAAAATATGCATTTTTGTGACCACACCACAGTGCTGTCCCATATTCAAATTTGCAGTTAGCTACTTTTCAATTTTTTCCCTTAAGTGCTATTTACACATCAGATGTCCTTCAAATTGTCTTTCCTTATTTTATTTGTTTCCTAAGTGAAGAAAATTTTAATTTTTCTCTGTAATTTAGTTTTGAAATTTATTCCTATTTTATGATAAGTTATTCCATGTGATTTTGTCTCATTCGCACATTGAAAATTGTTCTCTATTCCTCTTCATCCAAAACACAAATAGAAATATCGAAGAGCACGGAACCCAGGTCCGAATCTTCTGGCACCACATTCAATACTTCTATTTCAATGTGCATGAAAGTAAAAATTTTGAGCTAATTGTGTATCCACCTAACTGTCATTCCATTCAGCCCATATTTAAACAGCTTGATAATCAGAATGCCATGAGGTATTTCGTCGAATTCTTTGCCGATAGGAAGCTTCATCCTGTCTGTGAGCATTTCTGCAATCTGATCAAAATACGATTAGTCTGGCAAAACTGGTTTTCAAAAACCGCGTTCTCATTTCTGGTGCTTATTATATTACTTTCAAGTTGTTTACAGATAAGTCTCTTATCTGCCTCAGAACCTTCCCACCTATCATTGTTATCCTAACTGGTCAATACTTTCCAGCCTCTTCTTTTCCCTTGTTCTGAGCACATTTGCTCTCTTCTCTTCTACTCTGGCCCTTCACCCATTCTCCAGGATATCTAAAATATAATACATGAGGGTTCAGTCAGACAATCAACTACTTCCTTCACTACTCTGGAGATTAGTATTTATTCTAAATTAAGAAATTAATTCAAGATTTTCTCACAGTGTTTCTGTCAAGCTCAAAATTCAGTCTTGCCCTTTTCTTTACCTCCTTGCAACTTCCTAGTAGAACGTATAATTGTTGGAGAAAACTGAATCAAAATAGCTGAGTTTCTGTGTTTTTTCTTTATTGTTATGCTTATTGTCTTCTTCACTTAATAGCAAGTATATCTAGTGCTTTTTTTGTAAAAGAAAAAGGTGCCAGAACTCTCACATTTCATACAACCCGCCCTGCCTACCCTACAAGGTTCCATCCAAAAAAGGTGCCAGAACTCCGTTCTGAGCGTTCTATGAGAAAAAAAGCCCTGAGTATATCAATTCTTTCCCTTTACTTTGAATATATTTAATATTAATTGTTAATTCTTGTTAATTGTAATATTCTTTGTTAAGCTTTTTTTGCTTTTCCTTTCCATTTCAGGGCTATTGTCTATATACTTTTCTTTTATGATCTGCCTTTCCATCATCTACATATGTCCTATTTTTAAATCTTCACTCTTCAAGGGGAGGAGTAATTTGTCTTTGAATATCCTAAAATCTCAATTTATATCATTTTGATAATTATGTAATGTATACAAATAGGGTCATTGGCAATAAAATGTTGATTACCGTATATACTTGAGTATAAGCCGAATTTTTCAGCCCACTTTTTGGGCTGAAAAACTCCACTTCGGCTTATACTCCAGTCAACAAAAAATTTTTACCGAGGACTTGCGCGCGGCCGAGGCTTCGGTGCTTCCCTCCAGAGGAAGAAGGCACTGGATGCGGCCGGCTCTGCGGGGAAGGGGGAGCGGCGGCGGGGGCGACGGAAAAGCCGCAAAAACGGTAGGAGAGATGCTGACTGGCGGCGGCCTCGGAGGAGGCGGAGGGGGAGGAGGGAGGGAAGGGTGACCGGGCGGGGGAGGGGGGAGTGAGCCAGAAGGAAAAGGGAAAGTCATCCCGCAGAGCGGTTGCGAAAAGAGGGAGGAGATAAGCCAGCCCGGTACCTGGATCCGCTTCCTGTGTCTCCTCTGCTCTGCCATGATGTCCCCGTTTTGGTCTCCTGGTGACGTGGGGCTGAGCCGGAAAAGGGGGAGGGGGAGACCGAGGGAGGGAGGAAAGAAGAGAGAGAGAGAGACGAGCTAGCGTCAGCCAGCGGTGTCACGCGGGGCAGCAAGCCATTAGGAGCCCTTGGGGAGGCAGCGCAGTCTGGCCGCTGGGCTTGTGTGTGTGTGTGTGTCCCATCTGCAAAGCTTCCGAGGAAGGAGAAGCGGGATACTGGTTGGGGGGGGAGCGGCAAAAGCGGGGGGGGGAGAGAGAGAAACGGCTCCGCCTTTGGTTCCCCCTCCTAAAGCACAGGGGCGCTAGAGAAAGTTTGGAGTTGGGTAAGGAAGCGCAAAATTCAGGAAGAAAAGCGGGGCGGCAGGCAAACGGGAGACCTGTACAAGGGGGAAGGGGAACTCTCTGCTTTGTGTGTGTGTGTGTGTGTGTGTGTAGCCCATCTGCAAAGCTGCCGAGGAAGGAGAAGCAGGATACTGGTTGGGGGGGGAGCGGCAAAAGCGGGGGGGGAGAGAGAAACGGCTCCGCCTTTGGTTCCCCCTCCTAAAGCACAGGGGCGCTAGAGAAAGTTTGGAGTTGGGTAAGGAAGCGCAAAATTCAGGAAGAAAAGCGGGGCGGCAGGCAAACGGGAGACCTGTACAAGGGGGAAGGGGAACTCTCTGCTTTGTGTGTGTGTGTGTGTGTGTGGCCCATCTGCAAAGCTGCCGAGGAAGGAGAAGTGGAGGAGGCAGTGGCGGCGGAGGCGGCCGCAGCACCGGCAGCCTTCCGCTTTTGCCGCTTTTGTGTGTGCGTGTGTGTGTGTGGCCCATCTGCAAAGCTGCCGAGGAAGGAGAAGTGGAGGAGGCAGTGGCGGCGGAGGCGGCCGCAGCACCGGCAGCCTTCCGCTTTTGCCGCTTTTGTGTGTGCGTGTGTGTGTGTCCCATCTGCAAAGCTGCCGAGGAAGGAGACACACAAAGACACACAAAAGCGGCAAAAGCGGAAGGCTGCCGGTGCTGCGGCCGCCTCCGCCGCCGCCACTGCCTCCTCCACTTCTCCTTCCTCGGCAGCTTTGCAGATGGGCCACACACACACACGCACACACAAAAGCGGCAAAAGCGGAAGACTGCCGGTGCTGCGGCCGCCGCCACTGCCTCCTCCACTTCTCCTTCCTCGGCAGCTTTGCAGATGGGCCACACACACACACACACACACACACACACACACACAAAGCAGAGAGTTCCCCTTCCCCCTTGTACAGGTCTCCCGTTCGCCCGCCGCCCCGCTTTTCTTCCTGAATTTTGCCCTTCCTTACCCAACTCCAAACTTTCTCTAGCGCCCCTGTGCTTTAGGAGGGGGAACCAAAGGCGGAGCCATTTCTCTCTCCCCCCCCCGCTTTTGCCGTTCCCCCCCCCAACCAGTATCCTGCTTCTCCTTCCTCGGAAGCTTTGCAGATGGGACACACACACACACACACACACGCACACACAAAAGCGGCAAAAGCGGGGGGGGGAGAAAGAAACACCTTGTTCTCTCGTCTCAGCGGAGACTTGTTTCGGGGGATCCAACCTCTGTCACCCCCTTCTCTCAGCTGGGCAGCTGACAGAAAGGGGCGGCAGAAGCTGCATCCCCCGAAAGAAGTCTTCGCCGAGAAAATGGGCGCTGAGATTTTCTCGGCGAAGACTCACCTTCTCCCGTTCATCACATTCTTCGGTAAAGAGATTCACTCGATCCATGGTTTCAAGTTTGGGGTAGAGAAATCCCGGTTTGTTTCAAGAAACCGGGGTGGTTTATGAGCCTATAGATTTTAGACTTTGCATCTTGTTTTGCTTCCTCGGTTCCCACGAAGCCCGAAATTCTTTTTTCCCCCCTCTGGTTTCTGCCCAACTGTCAACTCGTGGTAAAACAAACAAACAGAAAGCCCCCCCCCTCTCTCTCTCTCTCTAACAAATTGAACAGGCACCCAAGCTATCAGGTGATGGCGTTCACGCTTGGGTGTTTGCGCGGATCAGAAACGGAAGGAGAAATTCATTTCTGCTTGCAATTCACTATCTCGGGCATCCCTGAGAGAAGAGAGCTTTTAAAGAAGCAGCTGCAAAATTCGTTCATCCTCATCCTCTTCCTCATCCTCATCCTCATCCCCTCTCTCTCTCTCTCTCTCTCTCTCTCTCTCTCTCTCTCTCTCTCTCTCTCTCTCTCTGTGTGTGTGTGTGTGTGTGTGTGGTGTGTTATCTCGAACCAGATGGGATGGCAAAGTCAAATGCAAATGGGGATCTTGCAGATCTTGCCCTGCCTTTCACCCCACGGTTACCTTCTGTTCTTGATGAGCTCACGAGTGCTCAAGGACAAAATAGGGCAGGGCAGAGCCGGCAGTTAAAAATAGGATGCAGATAAAAGGAAAGGTAAGGAGGGGTTCAGGTTGAGAGGAGAGGCTGCATAGCCTTAGTGTAACTCCTGTTTGGGCTGACTGGGTTGCCTCCGATGGGCTCTGACAGTGGAACAGAATGGAATAGAAAATATGGAATGGAATGGAACAGAACGTAGAACAGAACAGAACAGAATAGAATAGAATAGAATAGAATAGAATAGAATAGAATAGAATAGAATAGAAATATAGAAAGTGAATGGAATAGAATAGAATAGAATAGAATAGAAATATAGAAAGTGAATAGAATAGAATAGAATAGAATAGAAATATAGAAAGTGAATGGAATAGAATAGAATAGAGTAGAATAGAATAGAATAGAATAGAATAGAAATATAGAAAGTGAATGGAATAGAATAGAATAGAATAGAATAGAATAGAATAGAATAGAATTATAGAAAGTGAATGGAATAGAATAGAATAGAATAGAATAGAATAGAATAGAATAGAAATATAGAAAGTGAATGGAATAGAATAGAATAGAATGGAAATATAGAAAGTGAATAGAATAGAATAGAATAGAATAGAATAGAATAGAATAGAATAGAAATATAGAAAGTGAATAGAATAGAATAGAATAGAATAGAAATATAGAAAGTGAATGGAATAGAATAGAATAGAATAGAAATATAGAAAGTGAATAGAATAGAATAGAATAGAATAGAATAGAAATATAGAAAGTGAATGGAATAGAATAGAATAGAATAGAAATATAGAAAGTGAATAGAATAGAATAGAATAGAATAGAATAGAATAGAAATATAGAAAGTGAATAGAATAGAATAGAATAGAATAGAATAGAATAGAATTATAGAAAGTGAATGGAATAGAATAGAATAGAATAGAAATATAGAAAGTGAATAGAATAGAATAGAATAGAATAGAATAGAATAGAATAGAATAGAGCTGGAAGGGACCTTGGAGGTCTTCTAGTCTAGCCCCTTGCTCAAGCAGGAGGACCTATACCAGTGGTGGTGAACCTATGGCACGCCTGCCAGAGGTGGCACTCAGAGCCCTCTCTGTTGGCACGTGCGCCACCACCGCTGCCAGCAGCAGGTCCTTGTCGGTTGGTGGACTGGAAGAAAAGGGAGGGGGAAGCATTTTACATGCGTGCATGCGCGCATGGGGCCACGAGCAGGCACATGCTGCAAAGGGGGCGGGGCTAGTGCCTGCGTGATACTCACTAGCCCAGCCCCGTTCTCACGTGGTGCGGTGCCTTGTATCTGCACCCTGCGGTGCGGCGGTTGGCATTTTTGTGCCTTGCGGTACGGTGGCCCATTTTTTGCTCCCCCTTTTTTTTCGTGCCAGAGGCGGCACTCAGAGGCGCCTCCCTGTCCCCTCCCCCGAGGGCACCAGAATGCCGATGCTGCCTTGGCACTTTGTGATAAACAAGTGGGTTTTGGCTTGCGGTTTGGGCACTCGGTCTCTAAAAGTTTCGCCACCACTGACCGATACCATCTCAGACAGGTGAATGTCCAGTCTCTTCTTAAAAACCTCCAGTGATGGAGCACTCTTGATTTCTGGTGGCAAGCTGTTCCACTGGGCAGCTGAGAGAAAGGGGCGGCAGAAGCTGCATCCCCCGAAAGAAGTCTTCGCCGAGAAAATGGGCGCTGAGACGACTCATTCTCTCGCTCAGCGGAGACTTCTTTCGCGAGATCCAGCCTCTGCCGTGCTGCACCGAGAGAACAGCAAGCCGCCCCATTCTCTCGGCAGAGCACTCCACCGCCCCATTCTCTCGGCGGCTTGCCACCCCGTTCTCTCATCTCAGCAGAGACATCTTTCGGGGGATCCAGCCTCCAGCTGCTGCATTTCCCAGCCTCGGCTTATACTCGAGTCAATAACTTTTACCAGTTTTTTGGGGTAAAATTGGGGGTCTCGGCTTATACTCGAGTCGGCTTATACTCAAGTATATACGGTACTCTGCTTGTGAGAGAAATGGTACTAAATGGTTTAGAGCCTTCTCTATGTAAAATATGTAAAGGATTTATCCTCAAATTCAGCTCTCAGTTATATATGGCTTTTTTTTGTTGTTGAATTGCAGTGTCAGTTTTCACTGGACATCAAAATTCCAGTTTCTATGTCAAATCCAGCATTAGCCCAGATAACCAGTTCTTGATCAGTGGTTCAAGTGACCAATGTGCCTATATCTGGAAGGTAAGCAGTATTGGCTCTGACTACAACATTGCTTTGTTATTTCTGTGTTCAGTTTGTGCAGGACAGATGGATATATAGGCGCAGAGGGAAGATAATAAGATTCATTGAACCATGTTTCCAGCATACTGTGCCTAAAGTACACAGCTGTCAAACCTGAATACAAGTCCAGATATAAAACAGAGCTAGCTTCCCTCCTCTACCTTCTCTGTATTTGTAGTTACTGATCTTAAACTGGTTTTAATAGGTCTTTAAAAATCTCTTTTCAGTTCTGTTTTTCAGCAATTAAAACAAGCTGAAAGTTCTTGCTGTATATTTAACAAAAATCTACATTAACCAAAGTTAAATGGTCATAACTGTTTTAAATTTTTTAACCTAATCATTTCCCAAGGTTTATAAACTGAATCCCAATTAGGTTTCTTTCTCTTCCCCTATCTCCGTGATCCTCAGTTTCCAGGAGTTAAGATTTTATTATGATAGTTCAGTCAGAATTTTTAGTAACATTTGCCAGTATCGGCTGGCAGCTTAGAAACTTAGCTTACATGCCAAGCTTTCTTTGGAGAAATGCATATGTTTCAGTGTAATTTTCTCATCCAGTGACATACATTAGGGCATTTCAGATTAACCCATCTAGTAAAAAATAAGGAAAATTAAGTGCTTTCTATTAAATTATATTTCTAAAATAATCCCATATGATAAAAACTCATTTAAACAAGGAGTTGGTATGTTCTTTAGAGCAATCTCCTTTTGTTGTTATACTTGATTCTGTTGACTTAGTATTCAGGAAGCCAAAATGTGCTCCCTAAACATTTTGTAAGAACCCTGAGAAATTGCTGTCTCAAAGTTTGTGATCCCTAGGCTACTTGAATACTAAGATTAATAACATCAAATATCAAAATCTAAATGGCTCTAGGAATGTTTCATCACCACCTAGTTACCAATGTTTGCATATTCCTTCTTATCACAATGTTGCCTCTTCAAAACATTTTCCTGAAAAGGATGGAATTTTCAAAAGCATAAACATTCAGGACAAAATATGAAGCATGAACTGTTTCATGCTAACATCTACATAATTTTTGAGTCATGCAACTTGTTTACTTAAAACATTTACATAGCTGCCTAGCTTAAAAACAACTCTGGGCAGCTTATAACCTATATATATTGGCTCTTCGGCTTTGAAACGGAGATGAGCACCGGCCCCTAGAGTTGGAAACAACTAGCACGCATGTGCGGGGGAACCTTTACCTTTGTTGACGCAGCCTAGGACTCCGTTGACCTTTCAGCAGCTGCAGCACACTGCTGACCCATATACTTAAGCAGTGGTCCAGTATGACACCTAGATCCCTCTCATAAGCACTACTGTTGAGCCAGGTATAGAACTCATTTGAGCTACCATGGTTTTATGCTGAGAATCTGAAAAAAGATAATCACACATATATGTTGATCAATGGACATCACAAGAGATCTGTGTATGTATTTTAAAGATTTTTAATTGATTGAAATTAGAGGTTCAGTGTTCTGCATAATTCATCAACTTACCTTACAATGAAGAATAGGAAAAACTATTTACACTGGGTAAAAAAATGTTCAAAATTTGGCCTGTACAGCATTGGTCTTCTTAGTTTTACCCATAATCTGGCTTTAGCTTTCGCACATTTTGAATATAGAATTTAGCTTACAGATTTACCTACAATGTTCATGCATTTTTTCAGAATGTGTTTGGTTTCTCTACTTCCTTTTATCCTTTAACTAACAATACATGATAGAAGCCGTTCTTTGATAACATGCATCATCTTTCTCTAACCTGAATTCTCTATATTGCACAATTTACAGCTAAGAATGATTGGAGTGGTCCAGCTAATTTGGATGTTAGCTAGGGATGTCTAGATGTCTAGAACGGGGGTCCCCAGCCCCCGGTCCGTGGGCCAGTACTGGGCCACGGCATGCCAGCAACCAGTTTGCACAAATAAGCAAAGCCCCATCTGAGAGATGCAGGCAGCACACAAAACCACACACCCTCCGCTCCGTGGAAATACCTCTCTCCACAGAACTGGTCCTGGTGCCCAAAAGATTGGGGACCTCTGGTCTAGAAGCTCAAGTGTCTTACCTTTGAATTGTGTCCCTTGTGCTAGTCATAAATAAGCAATAATCTTTCCTAATAACTTTTTTTTATTCTTGTTTATTCTATACAGGTATCTGAACCACAACTTCCTCCGATGGTATTTCATGGCCACCTGCAAGAGGTCACTTCTGTTGCCTGGTGTCCATCTGATTTCACTAAGGTTTCTTTCTGGTGTTTTGTCATTTTTAAAGTTCTCTTCCATTTTGCAAAAGTAAAAATGTAACTATTTTCTTTTGCTAATAAGACATGGATGGCTATTTTTAAAGGTTCTTTATCCCAAACATTTGGAATAAATTTCTTATTTCCTTATATATCTCTTCATAATTTTCCTAGAAATCTTTGGCCCTCAAATGGCTTCTCTTACTCCTTTTTACCATGCAGATTAAACGTGTAGATAGAAATCAGTTCTTGTTATATTGTAAAGTATAATGTAATGAAATGGTTGTCTGATCAGAAGTAAGAAGACTTGAGTTTGATAGGACTTCCTAGTGAATGCAGTATGGCTGATTACTTTTTTCTAGGCTGAGGCCTGCATTCCCTCTATATATATCATACATGGGGCATACTGTAAATATCGGCAAGCCTAAGGAAAAAAAATTATGTAGAAATACTGATCCATGAGTTCCATTAATGGGTGATGCTGATGATTTTTAGGGGGTGCTCCTTAAAAAGAAATATCAGTTTCATCCAGTGTAGGTACTGTAAATTGGATAGTAAGGGCCATATGCAACCAGTAATTTGCCCACTCTTACCTTTTGCATTCCATATTTCAAACACTGAAATATTTGTCATGCTGTTTTTTTCAGATTTCCACTTGTTCAGATGACAACACGATCAAGATTTGGCGCTTGAGGCAAAACGCTGAAGAAAAGACCTGGACACACAAAACCAGCTTGGTTGGTTGGACTGATCAAAAGAAAGTAGTGGAACAAAACAAAATAGGTAAGGCCTTGTGAATTAATGATAGCTTTTCTCTCATGTTGATTTAGATCTTAGAAAACTGTTATTTACAAAATAAATGACAAAAGATAATTTATTCCAAATTTTCTCTAAATTCAGCCTGTATGAATTATACAATAATCTGTATGAATTATAAAGAGCATCACTTATGTTGCCATGTGTATATTAATAATGGGAAGAGCTTAAAAGCTGCAATAGGCCCTATTGCAATTCTCATTTGCAACGAATTTGTTGCATGCATTTGCCAAAGTAAAAATTAAAAATATACACAGTCAAAAAGGCAGTAGAAATCAAAGGAATGTGCAGAATTGGGTTTTATAATAAAATATTCCAGGAAATAAAACCTATGTTTCAATTAGTATAAAGATTTCTGAGGTAATTTTGTTAGAAATAGGTTAGTTTAATAATTAATGCAATATTTCAAATTCTAAATCTGATGCTGAACATGTTATAGGACAGGTTGTTTTCAGTATCCTAAATATGAAAGGTTTTACCAATAGTTAACAATTAGTTCTGTCTAAACAAATTCATTGGTGGATGAATAGAATAACAGTTGTAGCAAGGCGTATTTCTTTTGGCCTCATGTGCTTTGCATAAGGAGAATGTCATTCTTAACTCTAGCTTGCAAAGAGGGGTAAACTTACACGGTAAAGAATGTATTGTTAGACATTAGTCTTTAAACTTAGTGTTACAAGAGTGTCTTCTATCTATTGACTGCAACTCACAGCACAATCATATGTGATAGATTTCTTTTATCTCTCATTTTCAATGAAGTTCCCCCAAAATGAATTACGTTGGTATCTCTGAGTGAGCTTTGCAAATGACATATTTCTAGCTGTAGGAATGGCAGTAAATTGTTCTGTAAACATAAAATTCCTATGCAGGAAACCTGCAGAACAATAGGAGGGTATGTGCCAGTTCTCTTTCATGCTGCGAGTATCTCACGTGCACATATACATCATTGTTCTCCTAGGAAACTTTAACGGAATCACTTCCTATTCCCATAGATAAAGAAGGATATTTAATCCTTTGGTCTGCAAACCGCAAGTGATGTGCATGCTGCATCTTTATAAAGTTGGCAGTAGTATTATATAAAATGTCTTATCATCTTATCCTCCTTCATTTTCTCCTGAAACAGCTTAGAAATGGGAAAGGACGTCCGTGAACTTAGCAAACATAAGCAGGCTTCCTTTTGAGACTTTGGTTCTTGAATACAAAGCATATGCTAAATGCATAAAATAGTTATTTGCCCTGATTCATACTGTCTTAACCCCAGTTCTATTTCAGGGTTGCCTAGATAAAAGCATGCAAGCTGTTGGTACTACCTCCCCCCTCCCATTCCCTGGCACAGACAGTGGTACTGTGGCTGCTCAGGAATTACACATGCACAAACTTTGCTAACAGGCTTTCTGAGATCTTAATATTTGGGAAAGGCAAATTCTGCAAGCAAAAGGAATTCCTTGAGCAGGGCCTTTGTTCTTTGTGCAACTGCCTGATCTTTTCAGACTTTATCATTTTGTATCTTGTCTTTTACCACAAAAACCCTTGCCAAGATGCACTGAATTTTCCTAGAAGTAAAGTATTTCCAAATAACTTTATATACATTTTCCTAAGTAGCAATTCTCAAGTTGCCTACTACGAAAACACAGAAAAAAACCCCTTCAAATCTGAGTCATTCAGATTCTAAATATTTAAATATGTCTAGTGTGCAACCTTGCTGTATTTTTTCCTCATGTTACTTTATCTTCACTAAAGCTGCTTTGTTTTCCTTTCAGAAGTTCTTGGCAGCAGGCATGGGACTCCACCTAAAGTTCTTCCAATAGGCAGCCCTCTTATTTCTTCACCACAGCCAGCTGCTTGTGCTCCAACTTATACAGGAGACCTTCCACTTCCTACCAGCACACCATCATCATCATCATCTGCTAGAACACCAATTTACACCTTTACTCCTGCAAAACGGAAAGTTACTTCAAGCACTCCTTCAACTACGTCAATTCAGCAGTGGGTTACAAAGACTCCAAATTCATCTCCACCTATAAAGGAAACAAAGGTAGTTTCTTCACAGATAGCTGCAGCAGATATTCCTGACACTCCCTTTGCTTCCAGGTCACCACACTTGAGGTCAGAAACACGTGCCAAGAGAAGGTTAGAATCCAGTAGGGAAGAAAACACGATGTGTCTCAAAAGCTGCAACTGTATGACTGAACTTCACCCAAAGTCTAAGAAATCCAGACTGGAATGGTTCACTTTGGCAGCAGGTTCAAAGTCTTGTAGTAGAGACTCCCCTACTCTTAATGAAGAAGTGCAGAATAGGCAAAGCTTGAAAGAGCCCTTTTCCCCTAGCAATCCTTGTTCTTCTGCCACCTGTCTAAATTTTCCACATCTTACCAAGACAACTTGTGAGAAGATGGTTGACAAGGAGAATGGTTCACCGGACAGAAGAACCTGGCTGTCTGACTTGGGAAATAAATTACGAACTAACAAGATGAATAACTCAAGTGGGTCGTCCTCATCATTACGGAACTCAAGCACAAAACGAATGGAAGCTAGGACAGGAGCTACATCACCAGGGCCCGTAAGTAAATTACACAGGATTGCTAAAACACCTTTGTCATTTTGGTCAAAATTCTTCTTACAAGCATTACATATTATAGTAAAAGCTATAACAAGTAGCAAAAGAGTTTCTTTGTTATAAAAAGTAGGAAGAGAGGACTAAAACAATGTCAAACTAAGTCAGTATTGTGTAGCCAAAGAGCATCACTCTGGTACATAACAGGCAAAGATGGGGAAGTGGCCCGTGCTTGGGAGATAGTTTGAAGAATCTCTAATACTGATTTATGAAGTAGGGATACTCAATTGTCAGAAATTGAGTTTCTCAGTTTCCAAAACTGAGAACTAAAGTATGACCAGAACTTCTGCCTCCTACGTAGCCCAACTTGCACTGCAGGCCAGTTTTTCTAAGCAACACATGTTTGTACATGTAGAAATACGGAATTTCTACTCTTTTATGTACAGAGTCTGGATAAATTTTATACTTGCTGTCTTTTGTTCTACTTTCTGAAACTAATGGTCAAGCTGTATAGCATAAATCTATAATGGTATAGAGATGATGTTTTTCTTTATTAAGATGTAAGGCTAGTAAAGATTTAATAAATGTACTATTGTTGTTTTTTAATCCTGCCCCACATTCCAAGCAGAAAAATACGGTAGTGTGATTTGATGTTTTGCTAGAATGCTCCTTTGGGAAAGGAGGATTTGGTTTCTGTCCATCTCTTTTTGATAATGGATAGATCTGATACTGTTTATCACTTTCACATCGTGTTACTAGATGTGTACAAACAAACAGCCATCAGTGTGTTGCTTTAATTCCTGCACTAAGTAGGAAGTTGACTTCAATAGTGAAGTCTATTGTATAAGTCTATTGTATAAGTCTTAGGCTGATTTAGACTACCCTGCTATTATGACTGCTTATTAACCTTCTGGCTACATAAGAATTCATGTATGTTAATTAGCTAGCTGCTAATATAGAGAAATTGATTAGAATGACTATGGAAAGGACGAAACTGTAAAGATGAGACCTTTTATGCTGATAATTATATTTGACTAGATATTTCTTTTGTTTTTAATCTTACAGATTATAACTACAATAACAATGAGGAAGATTTGTACATACTTCGAGAGAAAGTCACAAAAAAGCTAAAGAACTTTGTTTTAAGTGTACCTTAGTGCTGAAACACGCTTTTTATTAATCCAGCTGGATTTAGTTTTATCCACAAAAAAGATACCCATGCATCTTAATTAAAACTAATACTTCCTTTTTTTATTTTTTTCTATTTACCATCTTGCATTTAATTATTTAGTACACTAATTAAATGGAGAAATAGGCTCAATGGATGAAACAGCCAATCCCTTTGATTGTAAGATTTAAGTTTATTTTTTCTATGGTAAATTGTAGAAAATATTTTTTCAACCCTTTTTTGAATATACTTGTATCTATTTGAATGTACTTTTAATTGCTAAATTAGCACATAATGCTAAAGAAAAACGGAACCATCCATTCAAGAATGCTTTACTTGATCTGCCTTACACTAAAGGAAATGCCTTTATTTTGTGCTTCACAGTGTCCCATTGTTGTACTGGTGTAAAAATATTTTCTGATAAAGTACATTTTTCTTAACATTGTAACTCTTTTTCTTCTTTTGCAATGAAGCAGATAATAAACAGGAGAGACAAAAATGTACTGTACGCTCCTGAACAAAATCTGACACTTGAATTCTGAGGCAAAGTGGTGAAAGCTAAACTTTTGGCTAGATGATTGTTTTGTATTGAGTGTTTACCTTTTCATAGTACAGTCAAATTCCTAAAATTGATATATGTTGCATCACATTAGGAATATATAGGTCTTTAACTGCAAGAAAAAATAGCGTAATTTCATATCAAGTGATAATGTAGGCCACGGGTGTCAAACTCAATTTCATTGAGGGCTGCATCAGCATTGCGGTTGCCCTCAGGGGGCTGGGTGGGTATGGCCAGGGTGGGTGTGGCCTACTGGGTGGGTGTAGCTAGAGCGTATGGCCTACTGGGTGGGCATGGCCAGCTCTACATCGTTTGCATCAAGGCTGCCTATGGGGGCCTGGGCAGGAGTGGGACAGATCTGAGAGTCTCTGGCAGAAGGAGAGTCTCTGGGCAAGTGCCAAGGCAGTGGGGGTCCGTTCCCTCACTGTTTCCAGGATGGCTTCGCGGGCCACATGAAACCACTTCGCGGGCCGGATCTGGCCCCCGGGCCTTGTGTTTGACATGTCTGATGTAGGCAAACAAGTCAATAAATGAACAATTCCCAAGGTCATTTAGTCATTGGCTCACTACAGAAAGTAATTTTATCTTCTTTTAATAGATTTGTTTTAAATATCTCCCTATATGTACTGACTAGTGACTGCTAATTCAGATCATATCCATATTAATCGTGTGCATGGATGTGCTGAGAGTCTGTATTCACTTGTGCTCTGCTCTCACACAATTGGTATATATACAAGATATACACACACACACACACACACACCTACTTAAGCTAATGTATGTACTACATGTGCTTTGTTTAAATTCACTTGGGCTGCAGTTTATTAGATTACAGATTTGAGAGGACCCTTGTATTTGTTACAAGTGGTTTTACACCTGTCATCCCTCTAAAATTTATTTCTGTATTGGTGCAAGATGCATTTTGTAATTTACAGCTCTGCAGGCTGTTCCCATTCATTTGATTTAGAAGTAAATCATCTACTATGTCGATGATGCAGTGTAACCTCATCTTTTTCCTCTTTTCTAAGAAAATGTGTTCCAAGATGATTAAATTGATTACAAGAAATTTGACACGGTTGTATTATTGTTTTACATTTGCAAACTGGAAGAACTAAAATATTTTTAAAAGGAGATTCTGTGTGTAAAAGATTAGGTTGGCATCTACCTACATAGAAAGAAGATACAATCTGCCCCCAAATGCCCATATTTCTTTTGCATGTGAAACTTTTTCAGACTCCTTATTAAAAAAAACATTAGGAAAATAAGACAGAAGTTTGTCTACATTTGTTGAATGTTTGGCTTGATAGGAGCGTACTAGGCTATACAATCCCTGTTTCAACTGCATGTCTGCACAGGTTTTGTTATATTTGTTTTCCATTTCTCCTCTAGTATTACTCCAGTAGCATTATTCAATTAAATTGCTTATGTACTTTAGATTAAACACTGATTGACATTGGTACTGAACTAAACTGTATGTATAAGGTAATCAGGTAAAAACTCAACTGAGTTTTTTTCTCACATTTTCTGTGTGACATTATTTCTGGCAATTTTTAAGGGCCCTGCTATAAGGCCCATGTCATCAAGTTTAAGAAAAAAGTGGGATATATTTCTACTGTCATTTATAAACCTCATCTGTAAGCATTGATTCGACCTTATATTTGCCTGACCTCCTAGGCATATTCATTTGTCTACCTATAGGAAGCGGCTGTGTGTGACATTTGCAGGTGTGCTATTGGAAGAATACCATTACTGGTTTTTTTTTACTACATACATATATAAAGGGAAAAATAACACAAATGATATAAGTACGGGGGAATTAGTTTGCTAAATGTCTGGAAAGTTGTTTCTGAGAATTCTGATTGGAAGAGTATGAGAGGTAAGCAAAAGGAGGGAAGTGAAGTGTTACTGTATGTCAGATAAGGGATATGCAGGCCATATTTTTGGTGTTTAGATGGTCATTGAAAAAAGTATATAAATATTGTATGCCTGTTGAGTCAGAGAAAATGCACTAAAACTTTAATGGAATTTAATTGTGGAAAGTTTTGCATGAACGTGGAGTTGCTGAATACAAAAATAAAGGACCATGATACAAGTACAGATAAGCCCCAAGTTATGAGCTGGTTCAAAGTTATGCAACAAGCGCTCCCTATATCATAGCCTGAGTGAGGGGTTGTTAGTTCTAGGGATCTTTGTCTTATCTAATCTAATCCCATCAGCTCTAAACTTCCTGGTGCCAGTATTTCTGAAAGGATTATCATATCTGCATTTCTACAGAGCTGGTTTCTGCTTGTCGGGGGTGGGGTGGGGGGTGGGGGCTGATTTCCCACACATTTATATGTGTGTGTTATGTATGTGTACACTTTTGAGAGCAGGCGACAGAATTTCATTTTTTATGTGTGCCCACAGTAAAAAAAATAACCTAATAAAGGTTATCTTATCTTACATGTATAAGACACTAGACTGGGGAAAGCTGGCCTATTTCAACTATCAGAAACTCCTCAAAGTCTCACTAGAGCTCTTCCCATTACCTGCTGCTTGATTTGTTCCATGTGAGGTGATAGAGATAGAACAATGTTCCTTGACACATATCTTCACTGCGACTACTGTCTCTCCCCAGTCAATTTAACTGCTAGGGTTGTCTAAAGACTGATATCTATGAACTGATCTTAAGCTTACTCGAGTCTCAACAAAGCTTATAGATATAATGAAGTGTCCTTGCATATTATAGCATTAGGGGTTTTTTTAGCAGTCAGTATTCTACTTTTTCTACCACTGATTTCAGTGGAAGTATAACTAACTCTTCTGGCTAGTCGAAACTTGGGCAGTGTTTCCAGAAGAGGAAATTTCCAAGAGAGTCTTCAAAAAAGTTTCCAAGAATGAATAATGGATTTTTCTGCAATTGGAGAATAGAATAGAAGAAAGAGATAAGCTGTTGAATCTCTTTTGACTGTATTTTTTGGGGTGGGTGGGAGGAAGGTACAATTTGTAGAGGACAATATTATAACATAAAACAGTAGAAAATAGTTGTTTATTATTGATTAATCTCCTAGAATTTACAATCCTATGAGATTAAAAACATTTCATAATAAATACCTCTGAGCACGTGCAAAATAGTTGGTATGTTTCCCATGAGCTACGGAAATTTGGATTCTAATATATCTTTCCTTATCAATCTGATGTAAAATATATGTTGGAATCAGGATTAGGATTGTAGCTTCCTTTTCATCCCAAAACAGGACAGTATTATGAATAGAAGTTTGTACTTACATCAAGACAAATATTGCATGTGATAAATGCGAAAAGAAACTAATCCTGACGCTAAGTCTCCATGGACATAACATTGTGTGCATGTACAGGAATGTTGTCTCACCAGCCAGGCGAAACCTTACAAGCAAACTATGCAAGTCTGAGTGTTATTTACAGGCTGTATTTCAGATCCTTGAAGAAAGGATCTGAGCTGTCATTGTGGTCTATTGCATCTTATTCTTTTTAATACTGATTAATTTGAAATAACAGCTTCACAGTGTTTCTGCTCAGCCACACTTACATGTTCTCTTTGATCCATCAATTGCCTAATATGAAGATGGCCATTTTGTTTATTGTTCAATTCAAAGCTAAGTCAGTAGATTGTCCTTTCTTCAAGGTATCCCTTATTTCAAGGGTATATAGAATAATGTTAAGAAGCACAGGAAGGGTCAGCAACAGCTTCAGTATCACCCATCATCTGGTCTACAGTCTAAAGAGGCCTATTAGTTTCTTACCACAATCTTACCCACTTATAAAATGCATGAAATTTCCATTTAAATAATTTCTAGCATGCTTCACTTAAAATTAACATTGGGTGAGTATGAAGGAGAAATAAATGAACTTTTTTATGTTATGTATTTCCAATTTTTTATCAATGTAGAAATAACTACAAGTGACACCAACTCAGGGATCCTTGTTGTTCATCCACAAATAAAGCATTGTTTTCTTATCTATGCCAAGGTCATGTCTCTTGTTTTTTTTTAAAAAAGAGTGCTTTGTAGTGCATGAGGGCATGTACATATCTGCCATTCATGCAGCTAATTCTTTTACCAGGATCACATGGCTGTTACATGTCCAACCCTGGGAAAAGACAAGCTGCTTTAAAGAGTTGTTAACTGCTTCTAGGTTAATATTCCTTCATGTTCCAAAGTACTTTTCCATATTATTTCTAAAGCAGTAATTTATTTATTTTTTTGCTTTGGAAACAAACATTTCTTTTTCTATAAAGCACAGTTTGGTGTAGTATTTAAGGTGCTGGCTTAGAAACCAGAAGACTGAGTTCTAATCTCTCCTTAGGCATGAAAGCCCAGTTGAGGTGCCTTTGGGTTTCCCCACAACAAGGTTGTTGTGGGGAAAATAGGAGAAAGGAATATGCTCGTTGACCACCTTGAGTTATTAATAAAATAATGAATGCAGGATATAAATACATGATCTAAAATTTAAGGTTTAAGTTGCATTTAAAACACTGACCAAACCGTCTTAAATTTATAATTGCTATTCAGAAGAGCTTCAGGAGAGCAATACTGGGTGAAACTGATAACTTTATCATTAGTTAGCAAGTTTTAAATTATATGTTGATGGCTGCTGTTCACCCTGATCTTTCAAATAAAGTACAATTACACTCTTCAGCTCCCTATACTATATCTATTTATCAATTAAATTGCTACCCATCTCATGGCTCAGGCAATTTTAACAGTTTACATTTAAGCAAATGTAGAACAGCCTTTTCTAAAGCTAGATTAAATCTATTGCTGTCGAGTAAGTTGTACAATAGATTTCAAAGTATTACCATCTCTCAAAAATGTCTGTGTAGTGGTATTGATCTTGAAACTGATCATATTTATTGTATTATGAATTTTTGTAGGATAATATCTGGCCTATTTTAAAATCAAGACCAGGAAGATATATTTTCAAATATATTAACATTTTACACTCAGATAAAAATGCTCAAATTATAGTACTCACGGTCACATTTTTAACTATTAATAAAGGCTTTTGTATACAATGCAGTAGTTGCAAAAAGTTCATGACAATAAACACTGCTTTCATTTTTATTACATCAATAAATATTCAATATATTGTCATGCAAATACAGCAGATTCTTGCTTCATTGCCATAGTTGCCTTATGGACCCAACCTACAAGCATGGGAAAATATCCCCAAAAGATCCTGGTGACAGTATTAGAAATAATCTGTTAGGCTATTAAGAGCAGCCCATAAATACCTACTAGGTCCTAGTACTATAAAGTTAGCATGTTATGATCAATAGCCTTTGCAAGATCAACAAAACCCTATCTCGCTGGCAATAAATTGCATTTATGGTTGTGAAATATGATTTGGTAGATGAGTAGTCTGGGCTTTGCAGCTACAGATAGCAAGGACTTGGCTTTCCTGGAAAAGGCTCAGCACATTGGCAGAATTGGCTTTCTTCTAAATCCTGTTAATGGTTTTTGTCCTTGGTCACAAACCTTTCTACATGAGGTGAGTCTGAATGAGTCACCATTTTTCACTCTAGTCAGGCTTCTCAGAATTAGAATAAAATGAAGGCTGAGGGAGCCTTGCATGACATTCTGATGATGTTGGAAGGAAATTTGTTTGTTATATATATATATATATATATATATATATATATATATATATATATATATATATATATATATATATATATATATTTGTCTTATATATTGTTTGCCCATATATTTGTCTCGTCTAAATGAAGTCTTCATGAAGTGCTGTAAGGAGCCCAAGGGTCATGGCAGGCAAGCTGTAAAGCATTTCATCTGCAATTGCAGGAAATATACATATTTTAGTCAAGGAAAACTCGACTCTCCCCACATAAAGAGGCTTTCCTTTATCTAAGGCCTGTCTTGCTTTCCAATACATTTCCTTTTTGTTGCCAGGCAACACATTCTATGTGGTGAGTGAATGTTGTGTAACCTCTCCAGTTCTGCTTTTATTAGAAGAATATGCACCTTGGCCAAAAATGGATTTTTCCACTTTTTGTAGGCAAATGTACTGGAAGAAAACAAACCCAGAAACTCTTTTTTAAAATAGATCCTAAACATTTTAAACAACTACTCAACAGAAATTGGCGACTGCCAGTGGCCTGTGTTTTATACCCTTTCTGCCTTTGAATTTCTGTCAGTCCAAAAGGACATTTGTTTTTCCTGGAATTTGTGCAATCTGTTAAAGTAGAATAAATATGTTTAAACGTTATATTTGTGTGCTTGGGCTCTACTAATGTAGTGCTTGTAGAGGATATCTTCCCATTCAGTATTACGTGACTGGCATTGTAGGAAGTCATCACCCCTTCTAGAGAAGAAAATACTTTGGGGAATATTAAAAAGGCAGAATATTATATTTCCTCAAAGGAATATTGGAGAAAAAAATCTTAAGAGCAGCCCCTGCCCCCAGCAAAAACTCATGAGGCCAGCCCTTTAGAAATGCAGGAAATCCATGCAGGAAGACTGGGGCCAGGAAGCTTGGAGCTGATGGGATTAGAAAGACAAAGATCCCTAAAATCTACATCCCCCACCCAAAATCTAATGACATGACCTTTAGGACGTAATAGGATTAGCCTACCACCATTAGAATACTAAAAGGGCACACTGAACCACAGGTCAAAGTTCATTACACAGGAACAGGAACAACCTCAAACAGGAACAACTCTAAACACAAAAGCCCAAGAAGGTATAAAAAGCCACCACTCCCAACTCCATTTTGTCAGTTGCCCCAGAACTGCATGCTGTTGCTATTCTGCTCTTCAATAAAGTTCAAACAGCCTCCATTTTATTTATTCCTGACTTGGACTGGACCTGAAGATTTTTCTTTCAACAGCATGAAGGAGCAAGTGATTTTTTTAAGAATATGTGGAAGTTCTGGAACAGAAGGAGAGCAAATTATTTCATATTAAAGTTATGTTTGTAGAACATGCTTGACTAAGCTCAGTTAACAAGTACCCATTCCATCTTTGTAGTTCCCATTGTACATAGATTTTTAACCAATGTTTTGATTTACCATGTCATCTGAATTTAATTAAAAATGGTTATCATTTGGATGGCATGCAACATAATATAAATATGGAGTACAAGTCTCAATTTCCAGGAACCCAAGATGGTAGTCATTTGGCTTAGACAACAAGATAGCTACAATCACATTCGTTAGGCAAAAGGTGCTGAAGCATTTTAAAGCCCAAGAGTCAAATAATGTAATATGCAAAAAAAGTTATCTCCCCAAAGGTATAAGAGAAGGAAGTATACCACAATCCAAGATTCCAACATTGTGCTATTATAGCCAATCTCAATGTAAAAGTAATTGTAATATTTAGTGTTTGTTTCTTGCTGTATTCTATCTAATGGGACTGATACAAATCTACGTAGTACATCTGTAGTGGATTCACAGTGAGGCCTATAAGGTACAAAAGTTGCAGATAGTGTGTGGTATCAACTAATTAGGATTATACAGTGGTTGTGTGCTGCATATTGACACAACAGTAGGAAATATACCCATTGTGTCTGATGGTAATTAACTATGATGCTGAAATACAGTGCGCCATTGCCAAGCTAGCAGTTCTTTTTTCCATAGAGATCTTAAGTGAAATGACAAGATGCTAGGCATGCAACTATTTATTATTGTGCTTATATTGTGCTCACTCAAAATTTACAAAGCTCTGAAAAAGGAACTATGATGAAAGGCTATTTTGTACAAAAGGATATTACAGTGATGTTGCTTATTGTATGTGCTGAGGAGAGGGACATGATAACCACATGTCCAGTTCAGCTATTGTGGTTGACTTCCTCTGGATGATGTGGAGACATCTTCAACATAACCTCTTTTGATAAACAGGTTGTAGCAAGAGACAACAGAAACATAGCTGGCTTTTTTGCAGTTTTTAAAATAATTCTCTCCATTTGCCTTCTCCTTCCTGGAACAATGACCATACAATACACAATATGAGTTTATTCCAAGCCCAGTAGATTTTATAAAAATTCTTCAACAGCACATTTCCTATAATAATTCTCAGTTTCAGATGAGTTGCACCCCTTTGGAATAAAATAGTTATTCAAAGTGTGGGATTTTTTCCCCAAAACACATTGGGCTTAGAATAAAACTCTTTTTCAGCATCTAGATCAGGGGTCCCCAACCCTCGGTCCGTGGACCAGTACCGGGCCACGGCATGCCAGCAACCGGTCCACACAAACAAGCAAATCCCCATCCGTGAGATGCAGGCAGCACACAAAACCACGCACCCTCCAGTCTGCAGAAAAACCTCTCTCCACTGGAACCGGTCCCTGATGCCCAAAAGGTTGGGGACCTCTGATCTAGATTATCTTATTTTCCGTATGAAACTGGTGGTATCTCATTTTCAAGGTTGTCTCTTTAATCAATTTAGAGCAAATTAAAATTTTGAATAGATGCCAGTTACCAATGGAAAGTATTACTATCCTTAATGGTTAGTAATCAATAATGAAAATAATAACTACAAACAATGGACTGTGGTATGTGGTATACAATAAATAAGTCTACATCATCCATCCAGTTCAGTATATTTTAAAAGCTCTTGTGGGCAATAATGGATTATTTTTGTCTCTAGTTTTTTTTTAATCCCATTTATATCCCGCCCTTCTCCGAAGACTCAGGGCGGCTTACAATCTAAGAAGCACAAATCAATGTGCTTAGCAATAGTTTAAATTACATTTCTTTATATGTGATAAAACTAGTCCATTAGGTGACTGATAAATACCGTAACTGATTCGATCCCACATAGTTCCAGGCTACTAAATTACAAGTGAGAGGAGGCAGCAACTCAAATCATTTGTTTTGTGCTGATTGAGTGGGCAGCTTTGTATTTTGGTCATTTTGGGATGGGATTTTCCTTCTTTGAATCTCCCTGCACTCTCTTTCTCCTCTGAATGCTTCATTAACTAGCTTTATTTTAACATTTTATTTTGTGCTGCATAAATCACAAACATATACACAAAAATGCCTAGGTTTAGACATTTATTTTAAGCCAATTGATTTCTAATGTTTGCCATTTCACTGTGCTTGTTGGATGCCAACCCTGGTTATCAGGGTAACTTACTGAAGAATTACGGTAGATAACTTTAGATATAAAAGCTCTGTCTCAAAAACTAGAACTTCTCTCAGGAACTTCTTAAAAATATTTTGCACTGGTGAATGCTCCCTGGAGTTTGTAAAGATTTCTTGAAACAGTGTTCCTTAGATCGGGTTCCCTATGTTATGAAATAGCACTGGATTTCCTGAAGCTGGATGTCATCAATGAAATAACAGACCTGATCTATAGATAGGAATTCTGAACTCTACCTATCAGCCAACTTAAATCCATTTATCTGCCCTTCAGTCTAATTGCAAATTGTTTCTAACTATAAACTATGGCTGGGTTCATATATTGTTATAATTAAGCTTTTTCTAACCTGGGTGCCCTTCAGATGTGTTGGGACCTGGGTTCTATAAATCCCAGTCATTCTTCCACAATAGATGAATATGTGATATAGTTCAATGTTTATAGCTGGGTGCAGTCATAAATACCACCCAGATAAATCTATTTTATTTCTCCCAGAGCTGCTTGAAAGTTCAGATGTCATAATTTAATGACATGATTCTCTGTAGGAAATACATACACAGAAAAAGAATGAAATCCTTAAATGGACTTGATATCTTTTTTTTCTTTAAAAAAACATAATGTAAGCTCCCTGCAAAAAATACTCAGAAGGAAAAAAAATGCTGGCCTTAACCACTGTAGGATGTTGCAGTCCTATAGAATATTGTGTAAACTTGGTCTATTGTGGTTTTGATCACTCATCTCAAATATCATAACCAACTCTAGATGTAGAAGGAACTAGGGCAGTAAAAGAAAAAGGACAGAATACTTGAACCTTCTGCATCATCCCAAGGGCCAAACTGAGGTTTGATCAGGTTATCTGAGCAGTAATGCCTTGTGGAATGTTATGATATCCATGGCATGTCATAGCAAAGAATTTAGCCTTTCCTTGTTTATCACTTTTACAGTAACTGCAGCCTAGCAGTTTAAGAAGGAATTGGTCATCAAATACTTTATATCACAGCTCTCCGACTGGATAAGAAAACATCCAGGGCTTCAGTTAACCTCCAAGCTCCCTTATTCCAGCCTGGAACTATCTTGGATCAGAGTTATTAAAAATAATTGGCATGGATCCCTGCCATTTTGAAGTGAGAAATATTCACAAATGGTAGCTTAAATCCTAAAATATGCACAACAAAATATGCCGTACAAAAAACAAGATATCCCCATTTTTTCCTCCAAATTATGAAAAACCTCTAAAAGATCTTGGTCCCATAATTTTGCATTGGAAGTCCTAATCCTAAACATTTAGTTGTTTGCCTGTCAGAGATGTTTGCAGGATATGGTCAAAAATATAAAGATGGTGGCCAAGATAGTGCAATTGAAATTTTATTGATTTTATGTGTGTCATGATTTCACTGTTGTGCCTGTCATCTTTATTTTTTGACCATCCCCTGAAGACACAATTGCTGGTCATCATAATATTGCTTACTCCTAGTCTGCACCCTCATGCTTTCTAACAAATGCTATATCATTGCAAACAGCCTAATGATATAGAGTTAGAAACATATTTATTCTTCTGTGATTGGTCTTTTCTGAACAGTAACAACTACAAAATAGCACAGGAGGGGGTCAATTAAAGTTCCATATCTTTTCTATAAGCACATATGAAATGTGCAGAAAGGCTTTTGTTCATGTAGTTTGCTGATGCCATTTTGAGGTGGGGTTTTTTGACTACCCCAATCAAAACACCAGAGATTTGCACCATCTGTGTAATAAAATATTTATAAAAATGCAGGCTGAGGAACATTGGTCAAAGTTCAGAAGGCAGCAGTGCTAGCCCCAGAGCAATTTCTATCTTGTTCCTCCAAACACACATAAAAACCCTCTTTAATAGGTCAGCCTACCAAATAAATGCATCTTTTCAACACTCCTTACCCCTATTCCTTGGTTCCAGACTAGTCAGTCCTGTTTTAGTTGCACCATTCCCTAAAGTAAGGTATGATTTAAATTGCCTATGGCTATCTCTCACTTTACTTGACCTTTTTACCTTTTACTTTGTGACGGAAAAATATTGTTCTTTTCTCTACTAAATAGGATAAATAGCTACACAAAAAGAGTAAATGCATACGTTTTCTCTACTTCACACAACTTATCATTTCTTAAAGGGTATCGGGATATTTAATATTCCCTACCTACAGCATTTATAAGCACAGAGACAACATACAATAATGCATATCAGTATGGAATATAAAAAGCCAAATCAAACAAGACCACAAAAATATGTGTAGATTTTTGAGTTCTCCAGAATTCTTCCCCAGGTGTCAAGACGAGAAATATTGTTTCTAGAGCTGTTTCCTCACAATGGCTACATTCATAAATCTTACTAAAAAAGCAACCATACTATGTTTCAGCATGAGGTATGGTTGTAATCTCATTTCTTCACTTATATAATACCCATTGGATTCATACATCATGTTTAGCCATAATTTGATTTGTTTCCCATTGGCTTACCATATTGTGTCACCTAGCCACTTTCATTTGTAAATCTTATGTTATATCTTATTGTATTATGCTAACCAATTGAGTTTAGTTTATTTAGTTTATTCAGTATACCATAATTAAATAATAGATATCCTCAGGTTTATAAAGCAATGCCAGGTGTGTTTTGTTTGGCTAACTTAGAATATGGTACTATATAAATGCAGCCCTTGTGATAAATAAACCATTATTTATTTTTTTGCATATTGGCAAAGAGACAATTGCAATTTATTCCACAAAGTAAAGTTAAGCAGACCATAGCTTTCTGTAATGTATGGGTCCAGTTATTGAAGCCTTGCCCAAATGGGAAAGGTAAGGGTGAAGAAAAGTGCTGAGTTAAGATGTTTAGAAAAGAGAAGGCAAGGTAAGTCTTTCCAGTATCTCTAGCTGGTGACCTCCAGTGAGCAAATTCAGGGAAGAGCTTCCACAAACTCCTTTATGGCTGAAGACCTAATAAAAGCGCAAGGACCGAAAGTCTCCCGAGTCTGCTTAAGTTTATAAGCTACAAGTAATTAAGGCAACAGTTCCCCAAACTCTTCAGCTCATTAACCCCTTCATAAAGTTTCAGATTGTTCATCAACCCCCAAGCATTTATTACCGGTATATGAAAATAATGTAAATAAAAACTACCTTAATAGTACTACCAATAATAACGACACCAATTCCTTAGATAGTCCCATCAATTCTTGGAAGTCAATAGTACATTGGAGAACTCTGAATTAAAGGAGGCGAAACAATATTATTTGTTAAAGAGATTGCAACACTGAAAACAACAAAAAAATCCTGTGAAAAAATAAATGTTCATATTTTCAATGGAAAAGAGCCCAGTATGCATAAATATAGGGACGCAGTGGCTCAGTGGGTCAGGACGCTGAGCTTGTCCATCAGATGGTTGGCAGTTTGGCAGGTAGAATCCCGAGTGCCGCGTAACAGAGTGAGCGCCTGTTACTCTTCCCAGTTTCTGCCAACCTAGCAGTTTGAAAGCATGTAAAAATGCAAGTAGAAAAATAGGGACCACTACGGTGGGAAGGTAACAGCGTTCCGTGCACCTTTGGTGTCTAGTCATGCTGGCCACATGACCACAGAGACATCCTTGGACAAGCGCTAGCTCTTCGGCTTTGAAACGGAGATGAGCACCGGCCCCTAGAGTTGGAAACGACTAGCACGCATGTGTGGGGGAACCTTTAGCTTTACCTTTACCTTTATGCATAAATATAAATTGTGCCATATATTCTATTTTTGCTTCCTATTTTTACTTATGTATCCCTTGCCATGTCCATTGCTTTTTAACATATTTTTTAAAGTTAAGTTCTAACTGGTTTTAAACTGGAGAAAACTAACATTAATTTGATACTCAGAATGTGTGGTTACATTCAGCCTATGCTTACTTTAAGAAAAAAATTATGTTACAGCAGAAGACAGCCCACAATGTTAACAAGATCTGAGACTGGAGTTTGACATGTAATTTTACTGCTTTGCCTCAATTATTGATAGTTTCATTAAGATTTACATATTTAATATTTTTAAAAGTTTTGTAAGATTAGAATATCTTTTCACCAACTTAATCAAGATTCACAGCATTTATTTATTAAATTTATTTCATGCCTATCTTGCTGTGGGGCTACACTAGATGGCTTACAGCAACAACAACAACAACAACAACAACAACAACAATAATAATAATAATAATAATAATAATAATAATAATAATACAATAAGCTGGAATTGAGAAGACAGCAACAGATAGCAAGTGCCTCCTCTGCAAAGAAGCTGAAGGATGGAGCACTATTTGAACACCATTGGCATTGACAAATTTACCACCAGTCAGTTTCAAAAGGCAGCTTTATTTTGAACAGTTTACATCCTGACACGATATCTATAACATTAAATATCCACATTGGCCTATCCCAGGGCCTTGGGAAGGGCTCGATAGACAAAAATGCCAAATACAGTCTGAACATCTGGCTGAATATGTGGCAAACCATTATTATATACATAATAATTAGAATCATAAGAGGTCTAAATACAATCAGGCATTGTAAATACTCTAGACCAGGGGTGTCAAACTCGCAACGTCACGTGACGTGTTGTGATGTATCATGACTTTTTTTCCATTACCGGCAATGGGGTGGGCACGGTTTTGCCATGACGCATCCAGCTGGTGGGCTGGCAGTTTGACACCCCTGCTCTAGACTGGATATTTCTGCATGGAGTAAACCAGATCAAATAATTCATTTGGCATCTTCTCAGGTTATAGTCAACTGATTACACATTAAATATTATTACTTTGGCGTGTTCAGCTGAAGTCTGGGTATTTGTAAATGGCATATATCAATTTGTGCTATAAACTTCTCTCTATAAAATTCTATCCTGAGCCATAATATTTTATTGCATTAGTAAATATGTGATATGATCAAAGCTTTTATTTGAAAAATGTGTAAGGATGGCAGAAAGTCTCAGTGGTGTTTGTTCAAAACCCTTTTATTGAGGCAAAGGATAAATCATGACTATGTGCTTATATTAATATAATCCAGCAAATTTGGTTGATTTTAATCTGTGGTTAGTTTTTTGTCCAATTCAGTCTGCTATGAAAACCATATGGGTATCAATATAACTAATATATGATTCATTAAAACCAGCTGTATTATTTCATTAAAGCATGTTAACACTATCTAAGCTTAAAGTGTATGAAGCAGCCAGTAAAAGGTTTGGGGAGGCTGGGGGGAAATGTTGAGGTTTTTCAGGCCAAGGTCGCAATATAAAAAGCAGCAGGGTTTCAACCATATTGTTGTACTCTCCACCTTAGCTTTTTAACTCCCTCCCTGTGGATACCCCTGCTGTATTGTAGATACAGTTGTCAGCTCAACTCATTGTAATCTGGAGAGGAATCATTGCTTTGCGAGAATATTGACTTCCTTGTAGAATAGAGGTCCGCAACCTTTTGTGTACCAGGGACCAGTTCCAGGAGAGAGGTTTTTCTGCAGACGGGAGGGGGCGTGGTTTCATGTACGGCCTGCCTTCCGCAATGGGGCTTTGCTTGTTTGTGCAGACTGGTTCTGGCATGCCGCGGCCTGGTGCCAGTCCATGGACAGGGGTTTGGGACCCCTATTGTAAGATTGTCCACATTTCAATCTCAGATGAAAAATCATTTAGGAGATGGCAAGAACTATCTCAGAAGTGTTACTTCTTTCAGGAAAGTAGACAATACTGGAATCAAATGTTTTTCTCTACATATGCTTGCCTCCCCCCCCCATTTTATTTAGTTCCTTATTGTTTTTACATAGCAATTCACCAAATTATATTAGGAGACAGCAAAGGATTACTCATCTGTAGCAGAAGGTGAATATATCTGAAGTTTAAAACCTGTTTCACAAAAAACACAAAACAGCTAATCAGGAGGCATACCTCATGTTCATAAACTCTGAAAGTATTAAAAAGGAAAAAAGAGGTGGGCTCATTTAGTAATTTGATATATTGAGTGTTGCATACTTTATTCAACAAATATCTTTCTAAACAGAAATAATTTATGATTAATCAAATCTTTACTTCAGGATAAAACATAAAATACAAACAAGAAAAATTATATCCATTCTAATAATACAACTGGAATAAAATAATTAAAAGATAGGACAGTTAACACAATACTATAAAATTAGAACACTAAAACATCTCTAAAAGGTAAAGGTTCCCCCGCACATGCGTGCCAGTTGTTTCCGACCCTAGGGGCTGGTGCTCATCTCCGTTTCAAAGCCGAAGAGCCAGCGCTTGTCTGAGGACGTCTCCGTGGTCATGTGGCCGGCATGACTAGACGCCAAAGGCGCACGGAACACTGTTACCTTCCCACCGTAGTGGTCCCTATTTTTCTACTTGCATTTTTATGTGCTTTCGAACTGCTAGGTTGGCAGAAGCTGGGACGAGTAACAGGCGCTTACTCTGTTACGCGGCACTCGGGATTCTACCTGCCAAACTGCCAACCATCTGATCGACAAGCTCAACGTCCTAACCCACTGAGCCACTGCGTCCCTATAAAACATCTCTATAAAACTCTTAATCATTAGAACTATAGACTAAATGACGGCCTCTGAAGGCCATCAATAAATATAAAAAGAAAGTTTACATATAGAATTATAATAAGAGTTGGAAGGGATCTTGGAGGTCTCCTAGTTCAACCCACTGCTTAGGTAGCAAACCCTATACCATTTCAGACAAATGGTTATCCAATCTCTTCTTTAAACGTTAAAATTACTTTTACATTGAGATTGGCTATAATAGCACGTTGGAATCTTGGATTGTGGTATACTTCCTTCTCTTATACCTTTGGGGAGATAGCTGCTTTTGAATATTACATTATATGACTAATAATGATAATAAAGTTGGAAGGGACCTTGGAGGTCATCTAGTCCAACTCCCGCTCAGGCAGGAAACCCTATACCATTTCGGCCAAATGGCTGTCCAGTCTCTTCTTAAAAACTTCCAGTATTGGAGCATTCATAACTTCTGGAGGCAAGTTGCTCCACTGATTAATTGTTCTGTCAGGAAATTTCTCCTTAGTTCTAGGTTGCTTCTCTTCTTGATTAGTTTCCATCCGTTGCTTCTTGTCCTGCCTTCAGGTGCTTTGGAGAATAGCTTAACTCCCTCTTCTTTGTGGCACTTAGATATTGGAACACTGCTATCATGTCACCCCTAGTCCTTCTTTTCATTAAACTAGACATATTCAGTTCCTGCAATCGTTCTTCTTATGTTTTAGCCTCCAGTCCCCTAATCATCTTTGTTCACTTCACTAAGATAACATATGTCACTGTCAGAATACAAACTCTTTTTTGGCAATATTATCTTTGTAGCCAGTGTTAACTTTCAGAATCTATTCTTCTTTTTGTACCAAGTCAGTTCAAAGTAATAAAAAAGCTATGTGCTCATAGTTTATTTTCTGATTTGTATACAGTGTTGACCTGTATGCTACATTAATTACTAACATAAACCACGGAAGTTTTCTTCACCTCCCTGCTCAAGAGCTTGTAGAGATTAGAAGTTCTTGATAACTGAGGTCAAAACTTTCTCCACACATTATCTTGGCTCCATGACTTCTTAAGGACACTCCAGGACTTTCACATATACAAATCCAATTTTTTTTTCAACTATGAAAAAATTTAAAATACTCTTTTTTCTCATACTGAATGAGAGCTGACAGAAAAAAAGTGAAGGACAATTTCTCTTTCCGGGACTAATTTCTAATTTTCAACCCAAGCATCATATCAAGTATATCATTTTAAATCTATCATAATATCTGTGCCCAAGAGTTATGCAAATTAGCTTTAAAAAACCCCATAATGAATTGATGAAATGTACGTGTTATCTATTTAACTGTTGTTTTTGTTCATTAATTATGGTATTAAATTCCAGTATGACAGTAGGATAAACTACTCCAAGCTTAGGTGTCTGTAATTCAGAACGTACAGCGTACTTTTGTTTCTCAAAAAGGTTATGTGTGTGTAAATTAATGCAAATAAGGAATAAGGAAGCAAATATTGAAAAAAGCATGGCAGATAAAAGTAAACCTGATCACTTTTTGACACACGTCGAACAAGATCTAAGTCAGAAAAAAATAATAAAAAATTAAGAGAGATTCTATGGGTTGGAACATCAAATAAAAGTAGCATTGTCTGCTTGTAGATTTTTAAAAAATACACTTTGCTTCTCTGTTTTGAACAGAGTCCCAGTGATAATACTGTGGTCTCTTGTTTAAAATGAGAAGTGAAGCTGGGAGACACAATGAAAGGCAATCAGTCTTAAACAGAGCTTCAACACGCTGGACCTGGAACAAAATGTCCTAATACATCTCAAAACAAACCAGCCTCGTTTCTATAAACACTGACTGGTTGTAACAGGTGAGATTACTCTCCAGTTAAGTGAATGCCTTATTAATTAAAAACAAGGAAGCAGCAGCAGCAGCAGCATGTGGATTAGTATCAAAGAAGCAACACTAGTGGCTTTTGAGATTTGTATTGTAAACATGAAGATTTATAAAAACTGCAGACATTAATGGCCTTTGATTACAGACCTGTCACATTTTAGAAGGACATGAGAGCTAGGAGGAAAATGCAAAGCAAACACCAAGATTCTGAGATGAGATAGAAAAACAATGTATGGATGTCCATCATTTCTCTCATAATCAACCAATTCTCAATCTGTTTTGGCAAGAGAGGACAAAAGAGTCTTAACAGTTGAACTTGAGGATATCTATCTAGCTTTTTACTAATTGTTATGTTGTTTAATTACACTTTTTTCAAAATCTGTAATAAAACTAATTTATCAAAGAATGATCCCTTGAACTTCTTGTCTGTTAAGTTTGAATAAGATTCTGGATGAAGCCTGACAAGAGACTGAAATTAGATTCCTTGAACTCTGTTCTTGAAGCAAAAACCTTTGTTTTTATGGAGAACTGGATGGCATTAACAGATAGGTTTAATATAATTTATGGTGTGACTGCTGTAAAGATAAAAGAGATGGATAGAAGGAAAAAATGATGTATGCTGCTTTGGCTCCTGGAGAAAACTTAACATATGTAAATATAACCAACGAACATTACTGACTTCAGCCTTAATAAGAGTAATAATAACACTCTTAATAATTTAAGAGTAATGTATGTATATGTCCTTCTCTGGGTTCTGGTTTGAAAAGTTGTAGGCTAGGGCTATGATTTTAAAAAGAAGATTTTTAAAATAACAGCTTATCAATTACTTAATTCCACTTTCTGGATGTGACTTTTTCTTATTTGCATTGCTTTGTGTTACCACAGATAGTTACAATCTCCAATGACAACTCTATATGTTTAATTTGATATTACAGATATTGGAATATTGCTTTTTGACAGTATTTTACCATTCTTTTAAAATTCTGTCTATAATATTTTAATTCTTCATTAATTAATATGCAGTTAAAATGATGGTTTGCACATAGCCTAATAGCAACAATCGTAACAATTGCCTTTCTTCAACCTTCCAAATCTGATTTTCTAGCCAAAAGGGCCATGTGCAACTACAGTCTTAATGCTATTTAAAAAAGTGTTCTCTCTCACTAGATTTATTTATAAAATTCCATTTGCAATACTGAACAAGAAATTCAAGTCCTCAGTGAATGTATTTTCTTGCAGATTAAATAAACTGAAGGCTTAATGGGCATTTAATTGTTCATAAAAGATTGATGTGGTCTCAGCCCACATTTAAAAACTAAAACATACAAAGAACAGTTGCAGGAATTGGATATGTCTAGTTTAATGAAAAGAAGCACTGGAGGTGACGTGATAGCAGTGTTCCAATATCTAAGGGGCTGCCACAGAGAAGAGATGGGGGTCAACCTATTCTCCAAAGCACCTGAAAGCAGAACAAGAAGCAATGGATGGAAACTAATCAAGGAGAGAACAAACCTAGAACTAGGGAGAAATTTCCTAACAGTTAGAACAATTAATCAGTGGAATGACTTGCCTCCAGAAATTGTGGATGCACCAACACTGGAAATTTTAATGAAGAGATTGGACAACCATTTCTCTGAAATGGTATAGGCCAGGGTTTCCTGCCTGAGCAGTGGGTTGGGCTACATAGAAAACCTCTCAGGACCCCTCCAATTCTTTTATTCTGTTAGAAACATCCTAGGTTGGATTTTTAAAAAATATATTGTTGCCAAGATTTCTAAAGGAAATCAGCAAGAATGGTAATTGCTTTTTTAAAAAAGAAAAATGTTTTCTCCTTTGGCTTCTGCTTTTGAGATTATTGAATTAAACATAACTCAAATTTTTAAAACAACTTCATCTCTGTTTTCAGGCAAATTTGACAGACTATTATTAAAATTGTTTTTGTCTGAACTGATTAATTAATATATATTTCAGCTCAAAAAAAGTTACATCGCAGTAGAATAACCTCTACTGCAATATGAACAGGATTAATTGACTGAAAAATGAATTAAAAATATATATTTACACAAAGCATTCCTATCTCACTTTTTCACTGAAAATGGCTGCCAGAGGCTTATAAAATTAGTTATTGTAGATTGTCATAAAGCCTACAAAGATTAGTAATTTTTGACAGATTAGTCAAAGACAAGACAGATCCTGCCATGCTATAAAAATAAAAGGTCTTGGGAAGATAGAAAAAAATAAATAACTGATTAGTTCTTAGCATTCTTATAACTTAAGTGCACAATTTGATTGATTAATTGACTGATTCTTCACCTTTCTTTTAGGTTTATATAGCATTTCGTCCTCCAGTTTTGGACTGAGTGAGGCCAGAAAAAAAAGTCTGATCTTGGTCCAATGCCTGAAGCATTATATCACTTGGTTTCTTCCCTCTCTAAAAGAGCCAAATATATCTAAACTGGTTGTGGATCTCCTTCTTTCTATTTTGCTGTAATTAACAACTTGATCAAGTTTTTGGTGGAAGGGCAAAGTAAACCTCAACTTTTTTCACTAAGTAAACCATCTCATTAAACAACTACAGGGATATAATCGTTAGAGGCCATGGTGTTTAGTGCATGGTGATTTTGTGGACATACTGTATGCTCACCTCATCTGTGTTTTTCTAAAGACATAGTAGCCATTTATTTTATTCTATTTATCTGGCTTATCCATTCCTGTCTTCTGCTTTCCCCAGTCTTGCCAAGCATAATATTTTTTTTAGGCCATATCACTGCCCACTTCTCTAGTACCTCTCTCTCTTAATTCCTGAGATCTAGAAAACCAAGCTATCTACCAGTTACATCCCCATCAACTGAGTTTCCCAGCATGCAAGTTTATGTTTTAGTCTTCACAATATTTAATAGTAACCTAGATTTCTCATTTCCTATTTTTACTTTCATGCTGAGCTCTTCTTCATTTTCCCTGCTTTAACAAAGTAATATCAACACATATATCAAGTTTTATAATGTTTTAACCTCCAGTTTTGATTCCAATTATTTCTTCCTATCCTACCATTCTTATAATATATTCACTATAGAAATTAAATGGAGGACAAAATGCATATTTGCTGTACTTCTTTTCTTATTTTGAATTTTGTTTTTCTAAATCCACAAGTTAAGGAAACAGATTAGTAGATCCCTCAGTTTTGTTTACCCTCTTCCAAACATCACCTGTCAAAAAAGAAAGCAACCCCCAATTATTGTCCCTAATGTAGAATGGGGTAAGTCTGGATAAACAGGATGGGGAAAAAATTAAATCAAGTAAGCTAAATAGAACAGGCATTAAAAACTCTGGGATTCTTTAAAAATCAGGCTGGTTTTTATGTCCTGAGAACTCCCCATAAAGTCCTTGAACCAGAAAGAACGGTGTGCTCTCATAGGAAGAAATACAGCCCCATGGACAAAAAAAAGCTGTCATCCCTGACTTGATATAATTAATTAACCCAGCCATTATGTGTTAAATACTTTGAGCTGCAACCTTAAGAGGTTTTACTTAAATACTATGAATTGCATCAAACTCAACAAGGTTTTTTTTTCCTCATATGGCACTGGACTGCACTCAAGGAAAGAACTGTATAAACAATTAGATTGCTGGGTTTAATGATGAGACCTGGTGGTGCAGTGGTAGGAATGCAGTACTGCAAGCTAACTCTACCCACAGCCTGGAGTTTGAACCTGATGGTGCTTGAGATTGACTCAGCCTTCTATCCTTCTGAAGTTGGTAAAATGAGGACCCAGATTGTTGGGGGCATATATACAGCAATATACAGGTCTGAATACTATTGCTATTGGGTTTCAGTTTCATATTTACTATATTTTCTTAACTTACTGTTTCTTTAAGATAAAAAGCAGAAAGATGTCAAGTGGGTTGAGGCTGTAAAAAAAAAATCTCTAGCACAGAAAGCCAACCCATCATATCAAGCAAGGATAGAGGAAAAAACCAGTATGTTGTGAAAGCTCTCCTTTAGGGCAGTAACTGATTGATTTCACATACCACACTAATTTTGGTTTAATGGTTCTCCTTAAAAAAACCATAAAGTATGTACCAATTTCTACCAACAATTGTGCTTATATCACTCATGTAAAATCATACTTGTTGTAGATTTACTATTTGCTAAACCATTTGGGGTTAGCTGTCACAATGGAAATGCTAAAAATAAATGAATAGATGAAAAAGCTAGAGAAAGTTGATCTGGCCTATTTTGGTTATTATTATGTAATGACAAAATGTTCTTACTATATTTACCAGAGAGATATTAAAGCGAGCCTTAATTAAATCACTTTCTTTTTTTTTCTTTTTCTTTTTTTGCTATAACTTATATTTTATAAAAAAGAACCACCTAAATTATTGGGGCAATTGCAATTTCATTTACAAAGCAATAAATTCAGAGATTAAAAACTACAGCGATTACAAAGTTATGCATGTATTATTGATGTATTTTTAAAATAAACCTTAAGTGGTAATTGTTAAATGATATAAATGCTTCACCAGATTTGACTTTTACAAAGATATCTTCTATTTCTTTACGATGGTAGTAGATCAAATTATTAGAATGATTTATAATCTATAAATTTAAGAGAAAGAGTATTGGTTAAATATGAATTATTTTAGAAACAGAAAAAAAATCCAGGTTGTTGGCCTTTTTAAACAATCCATTCCATCTGGCAATCTTTATAGAATGGCAGAATCACATGATATACAAATAACAACAGGTGAAGGCAGCAAAGCCAAGGTTACAGATCAAAATGCAAACTGAAGAGATTATTGGAGAGGATTAACTAAGCAAGGCCACACCTAACTGAGCAATTCTCTAATTATATTGGATGGGAGCAGAGTGATATACTCCTACTGCTAGCAGAATTGCCATAGTATTTCCTACTCATTCTGTAAGAGGGTAGGAAATGTACAGTACAGAAAATCAGAAGGCATTAAAATAACAGACATGTACTAGATGAAGCACCATCATTACAGTGGTAGTGTCAAGGTCCCAGCACTCCATCTCACCCCATATATGGGAATTAAATTGGGAGCTAGAGCATCTCAGGGTAGAAATGTTAACCATGCAAGTAGCCACCTACCTCTAAAATTCAAAAACACCTATCATCATGATCATCATCATCAAATATTGGAAAAAGAAATGTTGGATCTGAACCCCACTGGATCTGAGGACAAATTTCAGTCTCGCATTGAGAAAAGGCAGTCAAGTATCTAAACCTAAAGAGATCCTTCCCCCCAACAGTTTGAGCCAAGGAACCTGACACCATCTGTAAATCCTAATGCAACTAAACAATTCAGACTATTAGTCTAACTGGCATAGGCAGTTATGACCCAAGGATAGCTTCAGATAAAAGTTTGGCATGGAGGAAAATTGCTTTGTTAAGGATGTGTTTATACCATATTTTCCCCAAAACCTTGCCATATGTTGTCAGTTTTGTGGCATATAACTACACAAATAAAACTGATCTGTTTTTTTGACTCCACTCCTGTAACTTGCCTACCTGAGACAAGCTCTGATATTCGATAGGTACACAATAGAATATGAGTTCTGATTTACACATGCTGCTGGGAAATTTTACTTACTGGGAATTCTGGGCAGTCAGTCTACAGTTTAACCAAAGCATATTGTTATGGCTTACAATGCAGCATTAACATTCCACCTGCTGTTTGGGAACTATTCTGGTGTGCCAACACTACTCAGAAAACTGCTGGTGATGGTATGGTTGAAATGAAGCCCTAGCCATGTAAGAACGCTATTTCTCATGTGTTTTCCTCCATTCCTAGCATCCCTGTTAAGTCACTCTACTATCAATTTTTGTTAAAAGACAGGGGAAATGTCAGATTTAAATGTTACAAATGAACAAATATTTAACGTGTGTTACAGTATTGATATTATATATTAGGCAATTTGTTGTTGATAGATGTCGGCTTGATTCTCATTCAGATTGATTAGCCTTGCTAAATTTTAATAATCCTTTTTAAATACTCATTTTTATAAACTTTTGTTTGCAAATAACATCTTATTTAATACATGTAGTACAATTTAAAAACAAGTGAACAACTAAAGGCAAATGAAATAGGAATTTTTTAAAAATAGTCTCCTCTAATATGTTTGCTCCCCCCCTCCCCTTTGCATCCATACAAACTCTGTAGTTGAGATGTGTTTGAATACTAGTAGCTCGGGTTGGTAGCTGGGCTGTTGGTTTGGTCATATATCAAATCCAGTGCAACAACTGTGAAAAGAACTATGTGGGCCAAACAGGAAAAAAGTTATCTACCAGACTGTACAAGCACTTCCTGGCTATCAAAAGACATGACCCATTGTCCCTCATTAATCCACGAGAATTCGGAAGGACACAAGTTCGATCTAACCAGGACCGCAATTATAACCCAAGCAAAGTCAAGGAGAGAAAGAGAATTCCTCAAGGCCTGATTCTTCACCAACCAATCAGTGAACAGATACATTGATATTGGCCCCACCTACCAACCACTGACAGTGAGAGAGCTACTTCAACTGAAATACCAGAAGCAACATTGCAAACAAATCGAACACAATTCAAATTGCACTGAAGATGTCCTCCCGAATGGAGACAAAACGTTTGCAACCTAATTACCAAGCCCGGAGAACAAACCAAAAGCCCAGACTCGGTAGTCTTTGATTTTTATGAACTAGTTCTCAGAAATAATACGAATTTCACCAATAATATGTGAAGTGCCATTCCTGTGTTAAAATAAAGAAAGGGCAAAACTATTTGTTTCGGACCCGTAGTACTATCTGCATTTAATGTCTGTATTGTGTTAGCACAGATCTTTCCTTTCATTGAAGAAACAAAGTATCAATACAAAACATAACAAAATTACAATGTTCAAAAGAAAAACTAAACCAGGACAAAACCAACAGCAAATTAAAAAAAAAGTTGGAAAGCCATTCTAGCATATTCTAAAAATAAGCACAATCAACATTTAAAACATTTTTCTAAAAAACTCACCTTCACCATGTGCATTTCCAAACATATCTTCTCAAAAGGATTGTGTTATTTGGATTGTGTTATTTATATAAATACATTCTTCGAACCATCAGATGAACTAGACCCTTTGAGAAATATAAAGAGCACCAGACAGTTACAATCTGATTTATACAGACTGTATATTGAGATACAGATCACAACAGTTCACCAAGCAATTCTTCCTATGCTATATTCTGGATTATAGTTGAAGCTGACTGCAGCAACTGCACTCAGAGAAGTAGTACACAGGACAATGGCTTCTACAGCCCTTGGCCAGTTTGTTAAAGGCCTTGCTAGCTATATAAGGAAGATATTTGTGGAGAGCTTGATATGCAACACTATTTATTAAATGAAATGGGCTTTGCTTTAAATTACTCAAGATCCCTGATTCAGCATTATGGTACTTAATCTAATGTTCTTAATTCTTCTAAAAAGAAATAAAAAATGGTAGTATGGTAAGATACCTGTCAACGCTGTTAACATTGGATGTTTTTGCATTGACAACAGATGGAAATGTAGCCATTTTTTTCCTTTCACTTTTACAGTTAGATGATGCTGGGGAGGGGGGATGTGAATGAGAGTCCAGCTAGACATAACAACATTGAACCTAGCGTGAGAATCAAGGGTTGTTGAAATTAGAGCTGATAAAGAATTAGAGAGCTGGAGAGGAAGCCCGTGCTTCAAGCTAATTGGGGAATGTGATTTATGACTGTAAATTGGAGGAGGGAATTGTGCTTTGATACTATGTGTGTAGGGGAGGGGAATTCAGTTTTTGGCTTCAATTATGTAAGTGCCGATATTATGCTACTTGAATAAAAGATTCTTTAAGGTAAACAGTGCCTCAAAGTTCTTTTGAAGAGTTTCATCTGTCGGAACCATGACAATACCATTTCCAGATATCCATTTAATAAATAAACCACATTGTCATGGAGATCATTTTACAGTACACAAATAAATAAATTTCCTGGCTTCCGGTTTGCTAAGTCAGCCGACATAGATGTCTGGAGGACGGCTCTCATGTTCTATGTCCAGTTTCGCATCGCTGGGGGGTCCTAAAAGGGCCAAAGAGCTGCCTTGGAGGGGTGACCAGATAGAAGGGGCTTTTGCAGAAACGTGGGGGAGCCGCAACCCCCGCCCCGTTAGTGCCTGCATTCCCTTCGTACCGGCAGACGAAAGACTGGCCATAGTAATATGGCCAGTTACTAGGCCGCAAACAGCCGAAGTCAAACTTACCATCAGGCAACATTAAAGCAGTGTGGAAGAGATGGGGGTAAGATTCCTCTCTTATACCTTAATCATCTTTTCCCCTAAATAAGCTGCTAAGTACCTTCCCCCCTGTGGAGAGGGAGGGAGGAATTCAACCCTCCCTTCAAATAAGCGGTGAGCAAGCCCAGGGGTGTTTTTTTAAAAAAACCTTGAAAAAAGAAACAGACTAAAAGAAAAGAATTTTCAAAGTACTTGGGGGACACTCAATGGCTAAACCTGAAATTGCAATCTGACTTTCTCTTTTAAAAAAAATCAAGAAAATATTTAAGAAAAACAAGATAAGATTAACCTTGAACACCAGATGTGAAACTTCACTATGGAAGAGTTTCAAAAAATCTATGCTATATGGGAAATATCTTACCAAACTTATCAGTTCCTTTCTTCAGCTGGCGATGAAATAAGAGCTTTTAGAAAAGAACTAGAAAGCATCTTGAAGAAACAAACTCAAACTGTGACTACAACTAATATTTTATTGGGACAGAACTTAACAGAAGAAATTGAACAATCAAATACATTGGCAGAAGAATTAAATATTCAACAAATGCAGACTTTTGAAGATTATAATGGAAAAAAGGTGGAAAAAATCTATTTAGACCAGGACAATTATATCAAGAGGCGAAAATAATGAGAAGATTTGGTGTTGTTAACAGACTCCTCAATCCTTCAAAAGTGGAGACTGGAGGGCCACTTCAATATGATATAACAACACCAGAATGCTTTGATGATCCTGAGGCAAAGAAGCGAAAAATGACATGGCAAAGGAAGAAAGCAAGAATAAGATTGAAGAAATATGGACATTCTTAAGAGGCCTGAAATAGATAATACCAAAATAGACAGGATTGTACTTGAATTACGAGAGATTGTTTTGATGAGTAGATAAAAATACTGACTAATTAAAAAATAAAAATAAAACACAGATGTATGAATACTAACATTGAAATATTGAGTTCCTTAAATAATATGGATTAAGATGTATATATGTTAAAAATGATAGAATGTAACTAATATACTTGGATGTAGTGACATGAGAGGATGTATTAAATGTTGAAATGGAAGAAATTTTGGTTAATTTTTAATATGTGGAAACTATAAATGAGAAACAAGAATATTATATTGTCCTCCTCCTCTTTCTCCTCCTTGCAATTGGTATTCTAATGACTACTATTCTAATATTGTACTACTAATATTGATATGGAAATGAGATAAATAAGAAATGTATTACATTACTAGGTATTGGAGAAAATTGTGTAAAGGGAAAGGAGGTTATTTAGCAATATGAAAATGAGAAATTTTAAACGTTTAATTTTAATATCAATGTAAAATTAAAGCTAGAAAAATATATGAGGTGTCTGATGTTTTAAAGATGGAATGTTAAAATATAAAATATACTAAAGTATTGATAAATATAAGAAAACTATTAAATGACTGATGGACAGCAATGAGAAGTATGTTAATTTAGATAAGAGATAGTATGTATTAAAAGATAAAAGAGAGAGGAAGTATTGGTTACAACAATTTGGAGATTTGTAATAATATATATTTGTCTGAAATGGAACTATTGTAACCCAGACACCACGTTGCTTTTTAAAGATACTATTGTAATATTGGAAAACTAATAAATAAATAAATAAATATCCTGCACAATCTTGCTGCTAGGGCAAATATTATGTGCCTTGAAGCCATTTCCAATTGTTAACAACCAGAGAAACCTTTTCCAGAAACCTGTAAGATAGGGAGAGGTGGAACCTGGGGGCAGAATCAAAAGAGGGATCAGCCTAGAATCTGTACACAGCCACAAGCAACCTGTCCAACACCCCCCCCCCTTGAATTTCATTGATCCTTATTTCATGCCTTGCAGGTGCTAACCATTAGTTCAGAACATTCCTGTGCATAGGTGTGAATAGCATTACATCAATGTAATTGGACCTTCATGTGTGGACCTGATCTTTCCCATCTGACAAATCCTGAGTTCCCCTACTTTAGCTATGCAAGAACTGCTATCCCATCCCATCCATGTTGGAAACACCAAGGCGCTTCTAGAGTGAAAGGATTAGCCAGTGACATCACCATTGCCCAGGGGATGCCCAGTTGGGGGTTCCTTTCACATTCTCATTAATGTGCCCACTGAAGTGGTACTATTTATCTACTTGAGTTTGCATGCTTTCTAACTTGTAGATGGGCAGGAGATAGAGCAAATGATGGGAGCTCACCCTGTCACACAGCAGCACTCAGGTCTCGAATGCGGGCTTCCACATTTTTCAACTCAGCATTTTATTCAAATGACCCACTGTGCCCCTTTTAAGAACTGCTGTGAACTGTTGTCAGTGTTGAATCACACAGGCTTGAGAAATCACTAAGCAGAAATTTTAGATAGATGCCCATTAAAAAGAGCAGGGAAACTCTCATGACAAAAACGGATTGGATTTCACCAGTAAATTGGGGTAAATTAAGAGGAAAACAATGAAAGCAAAAACTATTAAGATTAATGCCAATTAAGTTTGAGATATTTAGTGGATCTACATAATTTTCAGACTAAATCCCTTGACAAGATGGCACTGACCTTTTGCTATAATCATTTCTTCAAGGTGAAACTTAAAGATTTAGCATAAAAACACTGGCCAAATTAATGAATTGACTTAAAGAGATACTGCACAGCCTTTTCAGTTTTGGAAAGTTACAGTAAGATGTGTTCCATTAATGCAACTTCATTGTGATATATTGAACAACAGAATATAACCCTGATGTTGTGTTCTTAATTGATTTAGCCCAAGTTAGAATCTAAAATAAATTAAATATATACAGCAAGATATATTTTCTAAATTCATGATATATTTTACTGGCTCTGCAGGAATTTTATCTTTCACTTGCTGCAAATAATATTGATATAGATTGTATCTTCCACATGGGTTGAGATTATATCTTCCAACAATTCTCAGCCAAGATTAGCAGAGTGGAAACATCCCATCATTTATGATGCTGAATGGAGTGTGAGACCAGATCTCAATAAATAAAAATGCCAGTCAAGCTTGCCAGAAATAAACCACAGCAAGCTAAAAAGACATCTTGCACATGGTAAAGTCATCACACAAATGTCATGAAAGATACATCTTAGTATCTGATACAAATATGCAGTGCTTTTTCTGAAGAAAAAAAAAAGGTGCTGGAACTCACACACATCATACAACCCGCCTTGCCTACCCTACAAGGTTTACCTTTGTAGTTGAAGAAAAAAAACCCTTCAATTTTTAATGTATCTAAAAGACTAGGATTTTGTTCAAGGCAACTCTGGAAAATCCGTCAAAAAAAAAAAGGTGCCGAGTGCGTTCTATGACAAAAAAAAGCCCTGCAAATATGTATGACACTTGCATGATTATGTCAACGTTGATTTTATTTATAGGGTTTGCAGGCCACTGCAAAAGCCGATTGCAAGATGCCTACAGCTTCCCAAATCTGTACTTTGGGATTAAAAACGGAGAAATAATCACATATATTATTTAGGTTTTGTCATTTAATCCTCTCGGCGGACACCTACGATTGCATAACAAATTTTGCTCGTTGCCGTTCTATTGTAGAACATTCAGACGGCTAGTTTCTTCTCCATGTTTTAGGCCAGACATGTCAAACACAAGGCCCGGGGGCTGGATCCGGCCCGCGAAGTGGTTTCATGCGGCCCGCGAAGCCATCCTGGAAACAGTGAGGGAACGGCCCCCACTGCCTTGGCCCTGGCCCAGAGACCCTCCTTCTGCCAGAGACCCTCAGATCTGTCCCACTCCAGCCCAGGCCCCCATAGGCACCCTTGATGCGAACGATGTAGAGCTGGCCACGCCCACCCAGTAGGCCATATGCACTCTAGCCACGCCCACCCTGGCTATACCCACCCAGCCCCCTGAGGGCAACCGCAATGCTGATGCGGCCCTCAATGAAATTGAGTTTGACACCCCTGTTTTAGGCTGTTACTTGGCAGCGTGGAGTTTGCACGATCCTCTTTTTGGAGCCCAGATACGGTAGTCTTACCCCTTTCTTGCTCTTTTTTTTTTGACTTTGAATCTTTGGAAGCAGCGAAATTCGGCGAAGTCAGAGCTCGCAAGGGGCATTTAGCCAACTATACGGCAGTTTACTCAATAACCCAAGCGTCTAAATCAGTTATTTCTCAACCTCACAGAGAGCTTTGGACTGCGTGGACGTCAATTCAGTCCAATGATCTTCAGCTGGGGAATTCTGGGAGTTGAAGTGCGTACAGTTTTGAGATAGAGCAGGGGTCTTCAAACTTGGCCCTTTTATGACTTGTGGACTTCAACTCCCAGAATTCCTCAGCCAGCAAAGCTGGCTGAGGAATTCTGGGAGTTGAAGTCCACAAGTCATAAAAGGGCCAAGTTTGAAGACCCCTGAGATAGAGGGACACTGCTCCAAATTCTGGTCTCCCGCACCCTAAACTCGGCGCCCCGACTAAACTCGCAAAGCGGGCCAAGATGAAACGAGAACTGGATCGCCGGATAATAGCTGAAGGCAGCCAATAGAGGGTCGCAAAAGGGCCCATTGCGAAACAAGGGAAGAAGATTCGGAGGAGAGAGAGCGTTCCACAGCAACGCTCAACAATCGCCGAGGAACCTCACCGAAGCGGCTCCTCTCCAAAAGCCACATGAAAACAACCTCCGCCCCAACCCCTGGCTCGGCATCCCAACTCTTCCCGCCCCCCCCCCCGCTGCTTCAGGACCCAATCGCTTTTTCCTCTTGCGACACCCATCCTCTCAGTCTTGCTCACGTTGGGCCGTTCTGCTGTCAGTCTCCTGTAAAGCCGGCTTGCTCTCTTGTTTGTTCCGCCGCCTTCTGGTAATTCGGAGACCTCGCGTTTTTCAATTGGTTGCTTTGCTCTTGTCAATCGTCTTTCGCCCTGCCCACCTCTAACGGTTGTTCCAACCGCTTCCTTTTTCTCCCCCTCCCCCTCGTGAATCCCCTCCCCTTTTCCGAGTTCAGGCGCTGCTTCTGGCCCCGCCTCCGCTCCAGAGTCGGAACTCTTCTTGCCCTTGTTTGTTGCTCGAGCGTTGCCAGCAGGTTGCGCGCTGGTTCTGGAGTGGGAGTTTCGCCCTGGTCGCGGTTACGTTGCGCCGCGCCGCGCCGGGCCGGGCCGGGCCGCCGGGGCTCCAGGAAAGAGGAAGCAGCGTCTCCCGAGGCAGGAAGAAAGCAGCGCGGCGGAATGTTGGCCCGCGAGTCCGAGGGAGCTCCCGATGGGGGCTGAGGGGCTGCACCGTCCGGCCTCTCTGCGGCTTTCTCCCCCAGCTCCATTGTTAAGCTCCTCCGGCTCTTCCCCGCGAGCTCCGGGCAGGGCGACTCGTGCGATCTCTGCGACCCACGCCGACTCCGCGCGCGCGCCGCTGCGAAAGTTTGCTGCTCGCGGGCGGGCAGCGAAGGCAGGCGAGGCGGTGCAACTGCGGGGCGGGATAGAAACTTTCGCCCCGGGTTCTTCTTGCTGCTCGGCGGCTCCGTTCTGGGGAAATCTGACGGACGCAGCGTGGATATAGATCTCCCAGCCGTCTTTTTTCTTCGAGAGCATCGGATTTGGAGCCTCAGCATCGGATTAACAGCCTCCTGTCGAATCGGAAGCCCCGTGCCCTTGGAGGCTTCGCCCGCCTCCCTCCGGGAATCTCCCAAATTTGGACCCCTCTTCGGCCTTTCGGGCACCGGCTTAAGCCTCTCCTGTCCTCCTTTCCTGGGGCGGAGGAGGAGGGGGAGATGTTCCATTAGGGGCGACCCAGGCGCGTCGCCGCTGCTTTTTTGTTTTTGTTTTTTGCTTTCAGTTTCCGGAGTGGATTTTATGCTTCAAGGAAGAAACGGGCCCGCCTGTTGTCTCCTGCGAGCCCCGCCATGTCGACGGCGATCACCGCCGCGGAAAAAGTGGATGGCTTCACCCGGAGGTCGATGCGCAAGGCTCAGAAGCAGAAGCGGTCGCAGGGCTCGTCGCAGTTCCGCAGCCAGAGCAGCCAAGCGGAGCTTTTCCCGCTGCCCCAGCTCAAAGGTAAATGCCATAATAATAATAATAATAATAATAATAATAATAATAATAATAATAATAATAATAATAATAATAATAATAATAATAATAATAATAATAAATAATTAATAATAATAATAATATAAAGTTGGAAGGGATCTTGGAGGTCATCTAGTCCAACCCCCTGCTCAGGCAGGAAACCCTATACCATTTCAGGCAAATGGCTGTCCAGTCTCTTCTTAAAAACCTCCAGTGTTGGAGCATTCACCGCTTCTGGAGGCAGGTTGTTCCACTGGTTAGTTGTTCTAACTGTCAGGAAGTTTCTCCTTAGTTCTAGGTTGCTTCTCTCCTTGACTAGTTTCCATCCGTTGCTTCTTGTCCTGCTTTCAGGTGCTTTGGAGAATAGCTTGACTCCCTCTTCTTTGTGGCAGCCCCTGAGAAGTACACGAGGTGCCGCGCCGCGCTTGGCCTGGGGCTACAGGTGCCGGGGTGGGAGGGTGACTTTCCCGGGTCCTTTCTCGAGTGGGCGGCTGGTGGAGCCCTGTAGTCTCCTTTTGGCGCCTTCTTCGTGCCGCGATCACTCTGGGAGAGAAACTTCTCCGCGCTCTTTTCCATCTTTTAATCTCCTTTTCTGTCGAGAGAGGGGGGAAAAAATGTGACAGCTTTTCCTTTCAAACGCTTTGTCGGACGGGGCCTCGCCTAAACATTTCGTTGTTTTCACTTGTTTCCAGAACCTTGCCCTTGATACGATTAAGCGCTCCTGTCTAAAAGTATCCGCATTTTCACATTTCTTTTGACGGTTGTTATACAGGTAGAAACAATTGGTTATTCCGGTGGGTTGGGGATAAAAGAGGAACTGAATAGATTTTGGCCTTATATAGAGCAAAGTCTGCGAAGTTCGTTCAGAGTTCAAGCTGTTCTTTTTCTCCATTCTGCTTTAGAGATCTTGCACTTACTGTTTTCTTCCTGATCCTGCTGTGCAGCTGCTTCTGTTTGCTTAAAAAAAATAAATCTAAAAAGCTTATTTGTCTTTAAAACTGGAGCGCTATGCTAAATTTATTACTGGAATTCATGTTCAAATAATTCATTAATTTTCTACAAGCTCATAACTGTTTATTATATATTCCTGCACATTTCTTGATTCTTCCTTCATGGTTTATAGCTTGTGTAGTGTAAAACAGCATAATTTTGTACACTTAAGGGCCTAAATGAGAGATTTCACTTCTAAATACCAGCACATATTTTAATTGAATGTTGAAGTAATTTTAATAAAAGAAATGTGATTAGATAGTAAATACTAAAATAGATGCCATGTACTAATAGCATGTTTTTCTACTATACCAGTATTCCTCGACTTACAATTTTTTGCTTAGTGACAATTCAAAGTTACAATGCAACTGAAAAAAGTGTTTTATGACCATTTTTCATACTTACAACCATTGCAGCATCCTCATGGTCATGTGATCAAAATTCAGATGCTTTGCAACAGATTCCTATTTATGGTGGCAATGACCCAGGATGATGTGATCACCTTTTGCCAACCTTATGACAAGCAAAGTCAATGGGGAAGCCAGATTCACTTAACAACTTTGTAACAACTTTGGCAAGAAACGTCATAAAACGGAGAAACACTCAAGAACTGTCTCACTTAGCAACAGAAATTTTGGGCTCAGTTTTGGTTGTAAGTCAAGGACTGCTTGTAGTTCAGACTGAACACTTAAATATTTAAATATCTCAAGTATCTTCAGTCTTTAGACTTTAATATATGAAATACAGATTCTGTTGTATTTCATGAATTGAAACATTGTTTTGAATAATTTTATTGCTGTATTATAATAGGTTATTTGCCATTATAATAATTTATATTTACTATTATGCATTTTATACAAAGGCATATATAGAATAAATGGGTCCTCAGTGCTCTCTGAGCTTGGTTGTTTTCTTGCAAAGGTTTCATTACCCAAACTACGTAACATCAGTGCTAGTATCTCCTTTATTGATATATAGAATCATAATGTATTCATATGCTGACAATTTGTGGATATGCATTAATGATCTGCAGAATTGGCACAGTACTAAAAGTGGATAGTTTTGATTTAGTAATCACTGTAAAAAGTTAATAGGACCTCAGTTTAAATTTCATCAGCACTGGTGGTCTTACGAAACTTCCATTTATTGTAAAATGTTGTTTTTCCCTCCATGCATTAAAAAGTGCTAATGGTAAAATATTTAAAATATAGATTTCATCTCTTTGTAGCGTGGGGGAGGAGGGTGACTTCAGATCAGTGTTGACTCCTGCCTGGATAAGTCACTGCAGTTTTCTTGACAAAATTGTAGCAGTGCTTTGCTGTTGCTTCCTTCCTAGGGCTAATAGAGAGAGTGAATGCCCAAGGTCACCCAGTTGGCTTTGTGCCTAGGGGAGGACTAGAACTCATGGCATTCTGATTTCTAGCTTGGTGCCTTTAACCATTACATCAAACTGGCTCTCCATTACTCTCTTTGTAAAGTTTATTGTAATTATTGCAGGATGTAACTCATTTAAATCCTGATAACATTATTGTGGAATGTTTACAGTTTAATGTTGTGTTATCTATTGAGATGCATGCACTCTTGTTGTATGTATTTTTTTAAATTTGGGGGTTGACTGTTTTTATCTTTTACATATTAGCTACTAATCAAAAAAGGAAATAAATTATTGAAGAGTGGTTGAAGAGTCATGTAGCTGTTGTACCCCACTGTAATTTGCTCACCTACCAGTGGATTGAACAACATTAATATTTTTGACTGATTAAATATATTTGGATTTATTCTGTTGGAAAGTTCCTGGTATTGAATTTAATAGAATAGAGCTGGAAGGGACCTTGGAGGTCGCTTCCAGCCCCCTACTCAAGCAGGAGAACCTGTACCATCTCAGACAAGTGACTATCCAGTCTCTTCTTAAAAACCTCCAGTAAATGGAGTGCCCACAATTTCTGAAGGAATTAATCCACTGATTAATTGTCCTCACTGTTAGGAACTTTCTCCTTAATTCCAGGTTGCTTCTCTCTTTGATCAGTTTCCAACCATTGTTTCTTGTCCTGCCCTCTGATGCTTTGGAAAATAATTTGACCCCCTCTTCTTTGTAGCAGCCTGTCAAATACTGGAATATTGCTATCATGTCATCCCTATTTCTTCTTTTCTTTAGAGTAGTCACTAGCCAAACCCAAGTCCTGCAGCTGTTCTTCATATGTTTTACCCTCCAGGTCTTGGATCATCTTAGTTGCTCTTCTTTGAACTTTTTTCAAGGTCTCAACATCTTTTTTGTAGTATGGTGACTAAAATTGGTTGCAGTATTCCAGGTGTGGTCTCACTAGGATTTTATAAAGTGGTACTAATACTTCATTTGATCTTGATTCTATGCCTCTGTTTATAGAATCCAGGATTGTATTAGCTTTTTTGGCTGCTGCTGCACACTGCTGGCTCATAGTCAAGTGATTGTCCACTAGGGCTCCCAGGTCCCTCTCACAGTTACAGTTTTTGAGCCAGGTCTCACCTAATCTGATCTTATATCTTTGATTTTTCCTGCCTAAATGTAAAACTTTGCTTTCTCCACATTAAAATTCATTTTGTTGGACAGGGCCCACTGTTACAGTTTGTCAAGAACTTTTTGAATCCTGAGCTTCTTGTCTTCTGGGGTATTGGCTATTCCTGCCAGTTTAGTGTCATCTGCAAATTTGATGAGTTCCCCTTCTATTTCCTAATCTATTCTTCCAGTTTATATGATAGTTTACAATAAAATAAAAAGTTTTTATAATACATGATTATTTAACTTGTCAACTATCAACATCCTTTAATATACCATATATATACTGCTCAAAAAAATAAAGAGAACACAAGATAAGACATCCTACTATTAAATACAGTACATTGTGTTGTTTAAGTCTTCCCTTTATTTTTTGAGCAGTATACATCTAAATGGATGAAAGCATTGCAGGCTGGCATGCTATAGGGACAGTAATTCTATAAGACCGATATTATTCATAGACAAGCTGTGGCCTAATTAAATCTCCACCTCAGTTTTCCCGTTCTTCCTTTTCCTGAAGTTCCTTCAGTTCATAGAAATCCTTAGAAGGAATACTTATATCATTCTCAGTGAGTTCTTTGAAAGGAGCAAGATGGTGGTGATGTTGATACAGTTTCTGTAAAATTGTTTCTTCTTTCTAAATTGTTTCTATAGAACTGAAGGTTGTTAATGGTTTAAAACAGCAGCTAGAGAGAGATTACACCAAACCAACATTTGTTTTACCTGAGTATGTTCTCTGTGTGTTGAGGAATCCATGTAGATTCTAGAACTTTTGTTTAACATATGGAATGGTGATACTATTTTTTCTTGTCATTCTGATGTTTGTGCTCTTATTAGTTCCAACTGTTGTATATTGTTATTCAAGTTGTAAAAGAGTCTTATAAATATTAACTTGGTTTGTGTTTAAAACATAGATCTGAAATGTAATATGTCTACTATTATAAATATTATTGATTTTACTGAGTTGCATCTTTATAATGGACTATAAATCATGCTAAAAGTTAATAATTGGGATTAATAAAATGTCAAGTACTTCTCAAAGAATAATTTTTCCATAGATACAGGAAAGACATGCAACTGAGCTTTTTTAACCTGCAGTTTCCTGTAACAAGTAACTTATAGTTTAAATATGGAAAGAAATCTTGTTTGTGTTATGGCAAAAAGTCACAATTTATGATGTATCTTACATGCACCTCACCAGTCTTAGATAAGGTCTTCTACAAATGTTTCATATTGCCTTTTTGCAATCCTGAGAAAATGGCAAAAACAAGGAAGATTATGAATTCTGCAGTTAGGTTTTATTTCCCCCACCTGGTGCTTTTCAGTTGTGTTGGAACTGTAGTTCCAGAATCTTAATTTAGACTCTGTTGGCTAAGAGTAATTCGTAGTCCCAGCATATCTGGGTATATCAGCTTGCTGTAGATTAACCTATGGAACAAGGCCAAGCATCAAATTATGTTTATACATAAATAGTGCATTGACATCTGGTTTGATAAAAATGGAGGAGATAGAATGGGGGTGCATGTTATGGATTTATTATAACAAAGCGAGTGAGTTTCCAAATATGGCTTTATTTTGTGATGTTGAGTTTTCTTGAGAAAGCTTTTGCTCTAACATGGATTTTGTTCTATGATCAACATGGCCTATTTTTTTCTTTTTATGTTCAGAGTGCTGAATTTAGCCAGTGGGAGTATGCATTGAAAGGACAGTATTTTATATCAATTGGAACTTTATTCTGAGAGAGTACATTTTCTTTAACATCTAAGTAAAGCTAAACTGGGGACGCGGTGGCTCAGTGGGTTAGGATGCTGAGCTTGTCGATCAGAAGGTCAGCAGTTTGGCGGGTTGAATCCCGAGTGCCGCATAGCAGAGTGAGCGCCTGTTACTCATCCCAGCTTCTGCCAACCTAGCAGTTCGAAAGCACGTAAAAATGCAAGTAGAAAAATAGGGACCACTACGGTGGGAAGGTAACAGCGTTTTGTGCACCTTTGGCGTCTAGTCATGCCGGCCACATGGCCACGGAGATGTCCTCGGACAAGCGCTGGCTCTTTGGCTTTGAAACGGAGATGAGCACCGGCCCCTAGAGTCGGAAACGACTAGCACGCATGTGCAGGGGAACCTTTACCTTTACCTTTAAAGCTAAACTATTCTTACTAAGTGCATCATCTACATTTTCTAGATTTTTAAATCTGAAAACAATGCTGCACAACAATGACTTGTTCCTGAATACTTTTGAGTTTATCCCACAGTTTTTTGAGGCTAATCACAAAAATAACTGCAATTTAGTCTGTGTACCATTCTATAGAAGTCTTCTCTTTTTTGCAGTTTCTTTATGAATGTATTATAAACCTACTAATTTTCACTGGCATTATAAGGTGCTTTGTGGAAATATAGAACCGTTGAAGAACATCCAGGACACATCTAATACAGCTTACTGGAATATCTGTAGAGATCTAAAAGTAATTTCTTTGCTGCTTGGAATGCAGGTCAGATATACCAAGTACTATTGTTTTATATATATAAATGGGACAGCCTTGCAAGAGAGTAGCATTACCTTAAAAACAAGTGGCCATTCTGAAATAATTTGGTTCCAGGGCCGAAAATCATGGCACACGAACTATACTTGTTGACCTGACAAAGATTTTTTTTTAAATTATGAAAAATTTTGTGAAACAATGAACAAGTGAAGGTTTTCATTATTTGAGACAGATGTTTCCAAGAATAACTGATGCCAAGATTAAGGAAGGCATTTTTATTGGTCCGCAGATGAGATGGCATCAAGACAAGTGGTTCGAAGATCTGTTAGTGGGGCCAGAGAAAATCACCTGGAAAGCATCCAAGGATGTCATTGAGAATTTTCTTGGCAGAACATCAAACTACATTCAGCTATTGACAAACTTTTTACAGCATGAAGACTTAAGAAGTACTATGTGTCACTGAAGATTTATTTTCTGCATTCACACTTGGCCTTCTTTCCTGAAAATCTTGGTGCAGTCAATGATGAACATGGCAAAAGTTTTCATCAGGACATTGCCACAATGGAAAACTGGTATCGGAGCAGCTGGAATCCATCAGTGCTGGCTCACTTCTATTGGATGTTGCAGTGAGATGAATTTCATGGAATTTTTTTTGAAAAGGTTAATGTTAGTTACATGGTAAGATCTATTTATGTGAGCTGAATTTTAAAAATATGAGATGAATGGAAAAAGTGGAATTAAACTGAATTTTCATTCCCCTATTAACATTCTGCATGGGGACATTAATTGGTCTCTGTGGAAGAATAACACAATGAGCCTAGTGGTAAAGACACTTGCCAACCAATTGGAAGGTTAAGCATTCAACCTTAGGTAGTGGGAGATGTTTCTCTCCTAGGACACAGATAAAAATGTCTGCTGGGAACTGTGCATAATGTCAGGAAGGGCATCTGGCTAGTAAACGCTCAGCTCCATTCAATCACCTTGATTCTACCCCAAATCAAAAGATTGCAGGGTCCTAAAAGGGTGTTTTATAGAAGAATAATGCAGACATAAATATGGGACATGCATTTTGCTTGTATAATGGTAAAAAATCAGAGATTTAAAAAGATATAGGACCGTGGTGGCGAACCTATGGCACGCGTGCCACAGGTGGCATGCAGAGCCCTCTCTGTGGCCACACGCACCGTCACCCCAGTCCTAGGCCTTCAGCTGGGTTTTATAAAACCTTTTCACTTTAGGCCTCCACCACCATGTGCAAAAAAAAGGTTCAATCAATCAATCAATCTTAACTTCTCGCAGGAAAAAAAAGATCTCGCAAAGTTGGAATTGATTGATTGAACTTTTTAGTCCCACCCAGTCTGCCGTTACCACCGCAGCTACACTCACCTAATGGGCCATGCGACCCAATTGGCCACGCCCACTCGGCACCCGACGATACATAAGTGGGTTTTGGGTTGCAGTTTGGGCGCTCGGTCTCTAAAAGGTTCGCCATCACTGATATAGGATGAATACTACTGTTTGTAGTAGAACATATTGTGCCATTCATCTTGACCAAATCTGCATTAAATTATTGCTGTTTATTGGAAACCCATATTATATCATTCACTTGATTTCTGGTCATTTAGTGGTCATTCCTATAAGTATTTGTTTACAACATATTCATTTTATACCTCTCTGGTATGTAATCAGGACAGTGTAACTTGGTGTAAGAAGTGGCAATTCTTTTTGACAGAAGAATGTTATATACAAATTGAAATGATGGCTGAGTAATGTCATCCCTATCACGAATTTTATCTAGATGTCTGACTGCATATTTTCATGAGGTTACAGTAACAAAACAGTGAGAAAATCTCCTTGCTTGTGATTTTGACTAGCTGCCAAATGTTAGGGTTTTTTTCCCTTTAAGAATCTAAACCTATTAGAAGTAGATCAGTTGTTCTTGCTTTAAGGAGAGACTCCCTAAGGCAATGGAATAATTACCATGTACAGCCCAAGCCTTTCCTGACAATTTTTGATCAAACAAATTGCACAAAGCCAATGTCATATAGCAGAGTCCATTTGGGAATATTGTATCACTAAGGAATTGCCTTCCGTAGTAGATCTTTTTAACTTTCATGTAAAGACCTTACATAATCCTCCCTTCTCTCAGTATATAATATTCAAATTTGTCTTCAAGAAAGCAGATTTTAATAAACCCCACCTATAATGCTCAAAATCCTGAAAGATAAACAAGCCCAAGAGAGATAGAACATCTTGAAAAATATGATGCTGAAAGCACAAGCACAAACAACTCACATAAATGGAAAAATAGAAAGAAAAGACTGAAGAGGTTTATGTGGATGAATAAAAAGCTGAAAGCTAAAAAAAATGTATAGAAAATGGGGACTAACAGTTAAGTGGGGAACATACACTGGTAATTTGAAACAGCAAGGATAGAAGAAGGAAGATTAAAGTTAAAATGAGATGAGGAATGCAAACTAGAATAACAATTTTGGGAAAAGTAGATCCAAAATAAAAGTATGGTCAAGGAGGATGTTGGTCTGTCATGCAGGAAAAATGGGAAGTAATAACAGGAAATAGGAAGAAGGTGGAACTGTTTAACACTCTTTGGATCTGTCTTCTCTCAGAGAAAGGGAGAGAGCCTACCTAATATTCCTGAGGCAAACAAGAGGGGAAACACAGCTCAGAGAAAAGGATTCTAGGAATTCTCCCTGCCACCTTAAATAAACATGTGTCTCCAGGGCCAGATGAAATATATTCCAGGCTGTTGAAGGAGCCAGTGGAAGTGTTCTCAGAATTATCTAAAACCTCTGAAAATTCTGGAAAATTGATAAATTGCTGGAGGAATGAAGAAGAGAAATTGTAGTTCCAATATTTATAAAGAAGAAGGAGGATCTGGAAAACCACAGACCAACTAGGTTAACATCTGAATTTTGAAAGACACTTGAATGGATTATCAAGTACTTGTCTGTTAGGAAAAGAATGAATATTAGGAGTCACTAGGATTATTAGGAGTCATCAATGTTTTTCCAAAAACAAGTCATATCATATTAGCTTTATCTCTTCTTATGACAGAGTGAATGGTTTCATAGACCAAGGGAGTGCTGTTGGCATAGCATATCTTGTCTCATTTAGCAAAGTCTCTCAACATATAAATGTTTTTATGAAAGTTCCCTAGTTTTACATATTGTATGTTGTGTACTCATAGACAGCAAACAATTTTTGAGAAGTAATACCAAGCTTGCAAATGGCTGCATATAGATATGAGAAGCAAAAGCTTGATTGTACTTTACACTTGTTAAATGGTGCTCTCTTGTACTTTAGAAAATAGATTTGGAACTCAGTATTATGAAGAATTTCCTGATAAACAGTACTTAAGCCATGGCACAGTCTGCTATGAATAGTACACTAGTATGTATCCCTTGATGGAAATGGAGATGTTTTAGCGGATTCCTGTACTTATCATGTAAGAGTGTGGACTAAATGTTTTATGAGATTCTTCTTGACTCATTTATTATACAAAAAATTAGTTTGATTTGAATATTTGAAGAAAAAACCCAAAAACAACAATGGACACTGCTTGATGAATCATATGTCACTTTACATTACCTTACAGAATTATGAAAGGGGCTTATCTTCTGGGGCTCATTATGCCAAATTTGTGAATGCCTTCTATGAAATAATGAATGATTTTTCTAAAGAATTAATAAAAACATTTTTTGGAAGGTTGACTTATACTGTTGAGTTAATATTCTTGGAACTTCACTGTAAATCCCAATGATTTCAATAGAGCCTACTTACTTTTCAGGAAGTAGAGATTCCAACCTGAATCTTCTCTCTAGATTTAATCAAGATCTATCATACATCAGGAACAAGATCCTGGGTTTTTATAAGTATTAAAATTAGAATACAAATTAGATGCATTTTGCTGTGCAAGTTTACTTTTTAGTGGCTTTCGATGTGGCATCTTGAGCCGACTGTGGGAGTTGGAGTGGGAGGCACTGTGCTCACCTTATTCCTCATTGCTGTTGATGGAAGAGAAAAGATTGTGCCCACAATGCCTCACATGTAGGGTTCCCCAGGCTTTTCCCTTACTGTTTAACATCTACACGAACTTGCTGAGTGAGGTTATCCATTTGGTTTGGGGTTCAGTATCATAATTATACTGGTATTACCCAGCTTTGTGTTTCAATCCTGGGCTGTGCAAATGAAGCTTTAAGGTACTGACCCAGTTTCTGGTGCTATTTTGTGTCTGGATGGTTAGAACAGACTTTTGCTCAGTCCTGACAAGACTGAATGGCTATGGCTGTTTGATAGCCCTCCCCCCTTCCCACCCATTTTAATTGTAGGTGATTGATGGGGTTGCACTTCCTTCAAGACTGGGACTTAACTTTGGGGTCCCTTTGGACTCACAGCTGTTGCTTAAAGAGTATGTGGCAGTTGTGTCTAGAAAGATCTTTGGAGAGATACATCATATGAATGAGTTGCACTCTTTCCTTGTTGGAGAGGTTCTGCAGGGAGTCATTCATGTCCTAGACACCTCAATGAGACTACTACAGTGTGCTCTACATAGGGCTGCCCTTGAAGATCATCTAGAAGCTACAACTAGTTCAAAATACAGTAAGGGGCAGTTTTCATACCCTTATGTCACCACTGTTTGCAAGCTGCATTGAATGTCATTTGACCTCAGGGTACAATTCAAGATGTTGGTTGTTATCTCTAAACAACCAGGAGTCCTGGTGGCACAGTAGTTAGAATGCAGTACTGCAGGTTAACTCTGTCCACAGCCTGGAGTTCGATCCTGATGGGGCTCAAGGTTGACCTAGATTTTCATTCTTCTAGGGTGAGTAAAATGAGGACTCAGATTATTGGGGGCAATCTCCTGATACTGTAAACAGCCCAGAGAGTGCTGTAAAGCACTATAGGGCAGTATAAGTCTAAGTGCTATTGGTTTTGCTATTGTGCTGTTCTGAAGCCTTTCATGACAAAAAACGGTTATCTAAAGCAGGGATCCCCAGTCTGTGGCCTGTTAGGAGCTGGGCTGCACAGCTGGAGGTGAGCAGCAGGTGAGTGAGCGAAGCTTCATCTTTATGTGCAGTCATTCCCCAGCGCTATTATCATCAACCCAGCTCCACCTCAGATCATCAGGCATTAGATTCTCATAGAGTGCAAACCCTACTATAACCTGCACATTCAAGGGATCTAGGTTGTGGGCTCCTCCTCCTCCCCTCCTTCATGGAAAAAATGGCTTCCACGAAACCAGTCCTCTGCCAAAAAGGTTGTGACCACTGATTTAAATGACTGTTTTTCTTCATTGGTTCTGCCTACATGGTAATTAGGTAGAGTGGGTGCTATCCATGTCCCTTCTGTTAAATGTTGTCACCTTATACGGCCTAGCAAATATGTCTTCTGTGTTGTGGCTCCTGCCCTCTGAGATAATCTCAGAGTATGGTGTCCTCTCTCCTGGGGTTCCTCCATGCTTTTAAAACCTTGCTTTGGTCCCAGGTTTGGGGTTAATATGTTCAGAGGGCGGGTAAGTTGTACTGAGTGTTAATAGTTATTTTAGTATGGACTATTTCATTTTGTTTATGAATTACATTTGGTAAACTATCCACGGGTGTCTATATTAAATCTAAAAAAAAATCCCTACACATAAACATTGAAAAAGATTGATACCAAACTCTTATTCTGTCTAAAATTATGTTCATTGACAAGTCCGAAAAAATACCATAATTTCTCAATGGAAGATTTGCAATTGAATAAATTGCAAAGAATAACTGATTTTAAAGTCACACTTTAAAAAAAAGCATTCATAGATTTTAGAATTGATTTCCACTGCAGCTTCCATTGCGGCATCTGCAAGGTTGGTAAGGGATCCAAATGATGAAGCATGTGTAACAATCTCATGCAAACACTGGTACTCGTTTGTTTGGTTCTCGACACGCTGTGATACAAAAAGGGGAGGACCATAGAGGGTGGACAGAAAGTCGGCCATGCTGGGAAGGTCACTGACAGAGGAAAAGGGAGAGACAACAAGTCCTTCCAGTAGAAACAAAGGGTCATGTGGTAAGTCGCGTGGTTGGTTTGGCACTCGTTTTTAATATTTGTTGCACCTCCCAGAACCAATTAACAAATACCAAGGTACCACTGTAGTATATTTCAGTATATTAACGAAACTATATTTTCTCCTGCTGCCAAAAGCATCCATCATCCTTATTTGAACTTAGGCTTTATTTATTTATACAGTCCTCCATCTCGTATAAGTCATTCTGAGCAGTTTACAAGATTAAAACAAACTTCCCAAACAGGCCACCCCTCACCCACCTCCATTTCTCCCCACCCAGCGCACAAGGATAAAATGTTAACATCATCAACAGCAGCGGAGCTCATCTACCCCTCACCCAAAATGCTTTCTACAGATAGATACATTAATTACAGACTTCCTTTGTTCTTTGCAGCTACTCCTTTGCCTTACCTCTGGAAAATTCCTTTAGACTCAATTTTCTGGGCTACGTAGGGTTGTTATTCTGGAGGTGGGGGTTTAAAAAACAGCTATTGTTGTAGAGCGGCTGCATAGCCCTCTTGATTCTTATTTTAATAGACTTTGTTTTACTTGCATAATAACTAGCCAGTTTTGGTTGGTCTCAAAAAGCTAGGCAAGGTCAATCCTGGATAGCATTTGGAAAGAAGATTCTGGGAAATACCAAAGCTGTATAGGGCTGGGAAGTTTGAAAACAAAAATCAACCCTGGAAGAAGAAAATGACAAAACAACTTTCTCATTATTAACATGAAAAATACATGAAATCTCAGTTGGGAATTGAATTCAACACAAAAGAGATTTTACATTTTTCTGTATTTTAGTAATTGATATATTACTGAATGCAGATGTATTTCTTTGGAAGAGAAAATTATATTTTTTCCAGAAATGAAAAAAAATTGTATCTTTATATATAATATTTTAAAGTATGGATCATTAAAATTGTTTTTGTGCAGTAATTTTTCCAGAGACTGTTCTTAACATGAGTTTTTCAAGAAGTGACCTTCTTAGAACACTTGGTTTTTAAAAAAATAAATGTCAGTGAACATTAACAACTAAGTATAGTAGCTGCCCATTGGCAATCTTCATATTAAACTTCTATTTAAATCTTCAACATCTTGTGGGGCAGCATAGTATTATATTTCTTTTTCCATGATTATGGCATTCAAGTTGTGTTACAGTCTAACTGTGTAGGCATAAAATTGAATTGCCATAATTTATTGAATAAGATGAGTTACTGTTCAAATTTACTGGCTTATATTTACATAAGTTGTATATATTTAGATTTCTTAAACTGAAATCTAGGAATAATTGTGAAATCTGGCCAGGCAGGTAGGATGTCCTTAGATGCCTAATAGCTCTAAATTATATGGAGTGTTAACACCTATATTATTTCTGTGTCATTTATTATGTTATTTATTTTAATTATAGTTGTATTTTTGCAGTTCAAGTAGAGATAATGTAACTTGCTATAAAATGTTACTCAATATCAAGTGTAATTATTTTTTTTTGTACTTCTAAATAGATGGGTTGTGACTATTGTTATTAAGTCTAAATGTAATGTAAGTCAGGCATTTGCAACTACTTATGCAACATTAGCAACAAATTGTTTCCTTCTTTTTTCCATTCTTTGTTAACCTGTGTCCTCATCTTAGTTGCTTAGCAGCTCATAATAACCAAGATGAAACACTTGATGTTCCTATTAGGATATTTAGTTTGGCATTTTATCTGGTTTCGCCCCATAGATTATGCTACTATTAGTGGTAAATTATGCTGTGGCAGCATCAAGATTGTTAAATAGGAGCCTGAACCAAACCATCTGGTCAGCATCAGCTTACCATTATTGGCTCAGAAACTCTAGATGAAACTTGTTCTATCAATATCATGATTAGAATAGTAATCTTAAATCACCAAGATACCGCATTTTGCAATCCCTATACTATTTAATTATTTTCAGTAATTTAAATTATAATTATTTATTTATTTATTTATTTTAATTCCATTTATATCCCGCCCTTCTCCGAAGACTCAGGGCGGCTTAATTAGGATTTATATTTTAAAAAATCACATTAGGGACTTTATTATGCCCTTATGACACACTGCAGCATGATTTATGTATTGTTTTTTGTACTTCTAGAACTTGAGTTTTAAAAATTAAAATATTAAAAACTTTTACTTTAGTTTTGAAAATGAATGAAAGTAAACAAAATGTCAAAAATATGCAACAAATTGTTCAAATTTCTGTGAAAAGAATAAAACAGGGTATAAGTTTAGAAATCTACCCATAAACAAAGTACGTATAATTTAGCTAATTGGACAAAAACAACACCCATGATCTGAAATAGTTAATGTCTTTCTCAGCACTTTTGCCTTCAAATTGATCCTAAGGCTATGCCTGATATTTGTTAGTTACTCAGATAAGTATTTATGAAAATTATCAGCATTCTGCAAGTCTCCCTAGATGCATTGTGGCATTAATACTTTCTAGATGAAGCAGATATAACCCATAGGATTGTGCTCTCCTGTCAGCATTTTTTCATAGATCTGAATTTATTTATGTGAATGTAACACAAAGATGTTTTGGGACTAAGCTTGTGACTGTCTTTAATAACCTTCATGTCAAGATATCCTGAGCCAGTTAGATTTTGCTCTTGTGCTGGAAACCACAGTGTGGTTACCAAACATGCACAGCTCAAAATAGGTCATGTGTTTGCCAGCTTGAGGGTCACACTGAAATAACCTTACTTTAAAAATAACCTTTTTTCCATTATAGGGTTCTTCTGTTCTTTTAGCAGTCAGTTTTGAATATATTTGTCCTGGCTGGCAGTTTCAGTTTCGTCTAAATTTATAAAGTTTGTTGTTTATTGCTTCAGGATACTAAATTTCAGTATTGAAAAATCAGCTGTGACGTTTTAGTCATCCAGGATAAAATGCATTGTTTCAGTATAAAGATTGTCATCTCTTAGATTGTCCATGTGATATTTGTTCAATACAACTTCCTTGTGTATTTGTATTTTATAAATATGTTGTGGTTATTTCTTTTTGGTTTCTGCTGGTTAATGACTGTGATAAAGCTATTTGTAATTTCCTTTTGGTACAATTCAGTGATTCTGATTTCCTAATTTTTATATTATTTCTAGTTTGTTCCCTTAAAATTTGGTATTGTAGAGCCTGAGAGTAGCCACTGTCTAAGGTGAAAACTGAGCCCTCCAATCATGCAAATTGCTATAGATGATCTTTTGTGACTTAGATTTATTTTGAATCCCCATGGTTTTAATTCATGCTCTTTTCCTCTGTTAAATGGCCTGAGAACACAAGAGACACCATCCTTGTTGAAGCCTCCCTGGCATCATTTTTTTTCAGATCTTCTCAAAATGAAATTTGTGCTAAAACAAGCACAGTGGCCACATCTTTCATTTGGCAGGAATAATAAGATACTTGAGGGTCATTTTCCAATAGCCTTGCCATGCACATGCTACCCTGATAAAGCTTGAACAAGCAGTCCTCCTTTTTACCAAGATTCATTATCTACAATTATTTATTTATTTATAAAATGAATATGCTGTTGAACCCAAATGACTTAAGGTGGCTTACAATCAAAACAGAATCAGTACCAAAATGTACACAACAATATGTACATTATATGCATGTAAGTTAACAATATATACCTTACAGTTGCATGCCTATTTTCAAGAGTGCAAAATGCATAGTGAACATTACCTTTGTGTTTGTTTCAAATTGGCAAAATATTTGGAGAAATTTTGCTTATCTTATTGTGTGCTATGTCTGCATTGGAAATGAGTATCGCATATTTTAAAGTTTTATTGTCTCATATGCATACGGAATATGTAGCCCTCCACAATTGTTGGAATTCAGCTCACAGCAGCCTCAGCCATTACAACCAGTTGTAAGCCGAGACTGATTCTCTACTCCATTTTGTGGCTTGTGGAAGATTTCACTTCATTTCTAAATCTATTGCTATAATTGACTTCAAACGATCATTTGAGGTCATTTACTTGCTAATTTTAGCTCACAGTCCTTTTCCAAATGTAACTTGTATAACCAAGACTGATGGCAAAATTCAGATTCATGTGGTTTCTGATTGAAGTTGTTCTGCTAATATGAATAGTTATTAGTGTTTTGAAATAAATCTCATATCTAACTGCTCAGAGAAATTTATAAAAGTTATAGCAATGTAATAAGAGTCTTTTAGGGAACCCCATGAGATAGGTGAGAGTGAGTGAGAGAAAGATATTGCTGATTATATTTTGTATTGGCAATGAGATTTCAAACTTTGTGGTTGTGTAATTGGAGGAAAAAGAAAGAGCTAAACTTCTGAGAAAGCAAAGAAACCAAGAACAGCAGAGCCAACAGACTCAAGAGGTGAAAAAATTAACCCTGTGATAATCAGCTGAAATTCTTTTATTTCTAACCTTTGCTTTTACAATGGGAAATAGTCTAAACTAGATAAGATAGATGCATCATGTTTTCACATAAAATTCTCATAATTTTGGCAATTAACAATTTTTAAATAATTTTGCTTGAAAAGTTCAGCATATATATATATAGTCCTTGTGTCATGGTTCTGACAAATAAAACTCTTCAAAGAACTTCAAGGCATTGTTTACCTTAAAGAATCTTTATTCAAGTAGCATAGCTTCGGCACATACATGGTCGAAGCCAAAATCTGAATTCTCCCCTTAGCACATAGTATCAAACACAATTCCCTCCTCTAATTAGCAGTCATAAATCACATTTTCTAATTAGTTTGAATTGCAGGTTTTCCCTCCTGTTGTCTAGCCTGCCATCTCTTATCATCTCTTATTTCAAAAGCCCATGAGTTCATACACTTTTACAATATTGTTATGTCTAACTAACTCCCATCACATTCCTCCTTCTCCCCCAGTATTATGTAATTCTAAGAATAAAGCATAGGAAAGAAAAAGGCTGCATCTCCATATGTTGTCAAAGCAAGAACATCCCATTTTAGCAGCGTTGACACCTTGTTTAACTACCACAATTGCATAATACTAAGTGGGAAATCACGTGACTGTGCTTAAGATTTTACTGCAGCTTTCCTTTTCCTCCACTCCCCCACCCTTTGGAATGCTTACCTAAGCCCTGGGATAATTAGAAGAAGGGAATTAATGTTTTGTATTTACATTCATTAGGCAGGAAGGGATTGCAAAAGAAAAAGCAGGCACACGATGGGGAATACATTTTGAAAGGAATGCACAGCCCCAAGTGCATTAAGCAAACAGACTGCAGTAACACATTCTTTCAATGAGTATGCCCCATCATGTGCTTGCTTTCTCTCTTTTTGTCCCTTCCTCTCCAATCTCTCTGCTCTACAAAAGGAAAAAAGAAAAGAAAAGAGTGAGGCATCGGACAATGTGTACTAATTGACTGTAATCGAGAACATGTGACTGAAGGAGGTGCTGCAAAGATTGTAAATGAATGCCATGGTCGCAAAGTTATTTTTCATCATTGTAACTTTGAACAGTTGTGGTATAAGACAGTTAGCAAGCAAGGTTTAACTCTCTTAATTACTATGCAAAAGTTTGGTAACATAAATAGGTATAAAAATTTGCATTCAGCACTCAATGTAAATTTAATTCTGATTTTCTCTCCAAGAAAGGATAGTCATTTCTTATGTGTGGAAAATATGCTGCTTTATTCTCTGAAATTTATTTAACTGTTTTGTCAGTATCAGGAATAGTATTTTAGAGATTAGGCTAGAAGACCAAATTTAAATTCAGTGTTCATAATGCATTTTTCGTAGTTCTGTTCCTGTTGTTGAATAATCATATTTTGTGTAGAGGGACTCCATAGATAAGATTCATAGGTTGAATAATGGAATATCTGTTCAACTAATCATTGAACAATTAGTTTAGATAAGTTATTTTAAAACAGTTAAGGTATTTAAATAAGATGTCGTACTTGATCATAGAACATATTGAATATCCTTGGACCAATCACTGTGTCTCAACCTAACACAGCATGTTTTGAACACAATTTTATGAGACTCTAGTAACTACTACCTTGAACTTCCTGAGGAAAGATATACTACAAATGTGATATTAAATAAACCACATATTTGACCTATATACTAAAATTTATAGAACAGTAAATTCTAATTCACTTTTTTCCTTTTATAGATGCCACTTCAAATGACCAGCAAGTTCTCTTCTGTCAGAAATTACAGCAGTGCTGTGTATTATTTGATTTCATGGACTCTGTCTCTGACTTAAGGAGCAAAGAAATTAAAAGAGCAACACTGAATGAATTAGTGGAGTATGTTTCTACAAATCGTGGTGTGATTACTGAATCAGCATATTCAGAAATTGTAAAAATGGTAAGTAAGTCATGTGAACTATAACTCCTTTGAAAGGATTTAGAAATGAAATTTATTAAAGACTTGTCTGTCTTCTGAGTTGCCTTTTTTGTGGCAATTAGATAGTGGTTTTGCAGTTAATCTCTTGTAGTTAAAATTTAACATTAAAATTGGTCTAAAGGGTGATTTTTTCACACCAATAAATAGCTTGTTTGATTATTTATCATATAAATGAAATGTTTCATACTGATGTTATTTTTTCACTTGGATTCATTTTAGATATCAGTAGGACCTACTGAAAACTCTGATAATATTAAGTGGGAAACATAAGCATACATTCAGAAAAACTGAAATAAAATGGACTATTTTATATGTAAATGTATACTATCCCTCAGTTCTACTGTGCTGTATTTTAATTCCTAGCTTCTTGTGGTATCACCTTGGTTCTTCCTTGTTCAGTACCTTGTGACATGCAAAAACCCCTTTATCTTTGTACCATCAAAATTTAGTTTTAGTAGTGCGATGGCTAAAAATCAATTATAACAGTTTATTATCACACTCAGGAGGGAAATAATGACAGTTTGCTTTAAGACGCAAAAAGGCTTACTGTAGTTTAAACAAACAAGGCACCTTGTTGTATAATTTGGAAATATAAAAATCTGCGGAGCTCTCTTAATCTGTAATATACATCTTGTTATTTTCCATGATCATGCTGCTTATTAGTCTTCAATTTTGCAAGAAACAAATCAAATCAAAATACTCCTCCTCCCTCACAATATTTAACTGTGGCTTTTGGTCGTCAAAATGTTGCCTATGCTGGTAGATACTAACGTTTTTCAAGGACTAAATTGAACTTTGCAAAGGCCCAGGATTCAGTTCTCCCTTCTGGGAGTCTGGTACATAGAACAAAAACAAAATTAAAGTTAGCTAGCTAGATGTGGGGTTAAATAAAAGTTCGCAATATTTTCTTCTCAGGAGCAGGGCTTTTTTTGTCATAGAACGCTCAGAACGGAGTTCCGGCACCTTTTTTTGGATGGAACCTTGTAGAGTAGGCAAGGTGGGTTGTATGACATGTGTGAGTTCCGGCACCTTTTTCTTTTACAAAAAAAGCACTGCTCAGGAGTATAGAGTATTTGGATCTGAAGTGCTGCTTGTTTAAGGAACCACTGACAGGTAGTGAACACTGTACTGAATCTAAATACCTTTCCTACTTGGGATCTGAACTGTTCCTTTCAGAAACTGTTGTCTAGTTGTGGCTCTTTACTACAACCAGAACCATCTCTGTCCCCACACTGGTTCTGTAAATGACCATTATGGAAGACAAAGTCATGGAATGGTCAAAGAGAACAATCAGAATTTGCTTATTTCATCATCCCACAGAAGTTACAACAGGATTAGCAGGGATCTAGAAATGGATATTAACTTGAAAATATTTCCTGTCAGCTGCCCATGTCTTTTAGATTCTAAAAATCTTGTTTGTTATATTTTGCTACACAAGCAAAATCAGTTTGTAAAGGTACAGCTGAAGTTCTTTGAAAACAATTGGCTTTCAATAGGCAAAGCTGAACTGAAGGAGTGTATATCCATGCATAGCTTTGTATGTAACAAAATAACAGAGTTGAAAGGGACCTTTGAAGTGTTCTAGTCCAACCCCCTGCTCAGGCAGGAAACCCTATACCATTTCAGACAAATGGTTGTCCAGTCTGTTCTTAAAAATTTCCATTGTTGGAGCTTTCACAACTTCTGGAGGTGTAAGGTGTTCCACTGATTAATTAATTGTTCTGTCAGGAAATTTCTCCTTAGTTCTAGGTTGCTTCTCTCCTTAGTTTCCATCCATTGCTTCTTGTCCTGCCTTCAGGTGCTTTGGAGAATAGCTTGACCCCCTCTTCTTTGTGGCAACCACTGAGATATTGGAACACTGCTATCATGTTACCGCTAGTCCTTCTCTTCATTAAACTAGAGATATCTAATTCCAGCAACCGTTCTTTATATGTTTTAGCCTCCAGTTCCCTAATCATCTTTGTTGCTCTTCTCTGTATTCTTTCTAGAGTCTCAACATCTTTTTTACATCATGGTAACCAAAACTGGATGCAGTATTCCAAATGTGGTCTTACCAAGGCATTATAAAGTGGTATTAACATTTCATGTGATCTTGATTCTATCCCTCTGTTAATGCAGCCTAGCATTGTGTTGGCTTTTTTAGCAGCTGCAGCACACTGCTGGCTCATATTTAAGTGATTGTCCACTAGGACTCTGAGTTCCCTCTCACAGTTAGTACTATTAAGCAAGGCACTACCTATACTGTACCTGTGCATTTGGTTTTTCTTGCCTTATTTTTTTCACTATTGAATTTCATTTTGTTAGATGACCAATGTTTAAGTCTGTCAAGATCCTTCTGTATCTTAAGTCTATCTTCTGGAGTATTGGCTATTCCTGCCAGCTTGGTGTCATCTGCAAATTTGATGAATTCCTCATCTATCCCCTCATCCAAATCATGTAATATATAATACCTCTGCTATTTCTAAATCTTCAATGGATAATTGCAAAAAAGAAAGAAAGTAGAGGTTAATAGACCATTTCTAGCTTGATGCTATATGCTATAAAGGTGGTCTGTGTAGGAGAATAGTGGTCAAATGGTCTGTTCTAAATATGTAGCAGCATTAATTTCAGCACTTGAGAAAACAGGTTCTTGACAGATTTGAGTTTTATTAAACTACATTTATACTAAAATTAATGGTGATGTTTTCATTTATTTAAATGGCTGTAAATTTTAGACATTTCACAGAAATCTTTGTTTTGCAAACATGGCTGTTGTCAGGTTTCATTGTCATTCCTTATTAGTTTCTTCACACTGAAATAGATGTGGAATGGTGTTCTCATTTACTAAAGATGGCTACTTTGAAAATAAATACAAGCCTAGTGATGGGAATAGTTGTTAATATATGGCTTTTCTTCAGTTTTGGTTAAACTGAAAACCTTACAAGAAGCTGCTATTGGTGGAATATTTTGCTCATCAAATTAGTATCCATAGTTCCCCAAGCTGAAACATACTTGTAACTTGAGAATGGGAGAAGTGCAGTCCTGAATGGAATTTCATCTAAATAGAAGGAAGCATTCAATGGGGTATCTCAAGGTTCTGTTTTAGATCCATTACTCTTAAACATCTTCATAATGATCTAGATCAGCATGGCTGGCTCAGGAATTCTGGGAGTTGAAGTCCACAAGTCATAAAAGAGCCAAGGTTGCCTACCCCGATCTAGATGAAGGGATTGAAGGGGAACTCATTAAATTTGCAATTGATATCAAGTGGGGGGAATAGCCAACACTTTAAAAGATAGACTCAATATATAGAAGGGTCTTGACAGACTTGAACACTAAGCCCTATGTAACAAAATGCAATTCAGTGATGACAAAACTAAGATCTTATATTTAAGAAAGAAAAACCAAATGCACAGGTATAGAGTAGGACAGTAGGTAGTACCTGGCTTAACAGCAGTAACTGTAAAAGGGATTTAGGAGTCCTCGAGGAGAAACACTTAAGAATGAGCCAGCAGTGTGCCACAACTGCCAAAAAGGCCAATATACTCCCAGGGATCAAGATCAAGATTGTGTTAGTACTGCTTTATACTGCACTGGTAAAACTACACCTGGAATACTATATTTAATTTAATTTAATAATTTAATTTGTATACCGCCCTTCTCCCGAAGGACTCAGGGCGGTGAACAGGGCAATACATAATAAAAAACAGGATACAAAAATTAAAAAGTGATTAAACAACTATGCCCGTAGTAATTGATACATATTAAAAATTAAAACTAATTATAAAAAACCCAACCCCATCCCGTCAGACCAGGCCAGCTTGTTCAAAAAAGAAGGTTTTGAGATCGCGCCGGAAGGAGCGAAGGTTGGGGGTCATCCAGAGCTCGACCGGTAAGCGGTTCCATAGGTCTGGTGCGCCCACAGAGAACGCTCTCCCCCTGGGGGCCACCAATCGGCATTCGTTGATCGGAGGCACCCTGAGGAGGCCCTCTCTGTGGGAGCGCACTGGATGGAGGGAAGTTGACGCCGGCCGCAGGTGTTGCCGTAGGTAATCCGGACCCATGCCATGAAAGGCTTTGTAAGTCATCCAGTTTCAGTCACCATAATACAAAAAAATACGTTAAGACTCTAGAAAAAGTGCATGGAAGAACAGCAAAGGTAATTAGGGACCTGAAAGCTATACAATGAATGGTTGCAGGAACTGGGAATGTCTAGTCTAATGAAGAGAAAGACTAGGGGTGACATGATAATAGTCTTCCAATATTTGAGGAGCTGTCACAGAAGGGAGGGGTCAGCCTATTCTCCCAAACACATGAGAGTATGATAAGAAGTAACAGGTGGAAGCTTAACAAGAAAGATCCAACCTAGAATTAAGACGAAATATCCCGTCAGTGGCAACAATTAACCACTGGAAAAGATTGCCTCCAGAGGTTGTGGGTGCTTCATGACTAGAGGTCTTTAAGAAGAGATTGGACAACATTTGGCTAGAATGGTTGAGCAGGGACTAGAAGACCACAAGATCCGCTCCAACCCTGTTATTCTATGCTCTAAGTAAGTAGGCAGAGTCCCAGTACAAAGTCCTCTTTTTTGCATAGGTAGAACTTCCAAGCTGATGTACTTGAATTCAGAACAAACAAAATAAATTGGTAATATAGAATAAAAAAAATAAGAAAATGGAGAACTATTCTTGGAGACACTCTCCAGACATTCAATGACTTATAGTGATAGCAGTTTACATACTGCCCTTGCTTAGTTTGAGGAGATTTTGTTCATACTTCTTTTATTGTAGAAGAGTTATGTCAAATGCCTTTATGACATTCAGATAATAGAATTACATTCAAGAAAATTTCAAATTTTCTCATGAACCTCATGAGAGACATTTGTAATTTTGGAATGTAACAGACCAAAGATAGTAGTCAGTGTTTTCAGGAATCAAAAAATTATTAGTAGAAAAGTGACAGACATTAAATTTTTGTTGTGTAGTGCAAGTGCTGCTTTGCATATCTGTTACCAAGTAAGCCTGAACTAATTGCAAAATATTACATAAAATTAATTATAAAAACAAATTCATTTCATTGATTCATGTTTAGTTACATAATCATCCTATATAATTATAAAGTTTTGACGTAGCACTGTTGGATAAAGTTTCTACAATTATTATCAGTTTTCAAAATAACTATATTTAGTGTTCTTCTAAATACAGGTATTCTGTAGTTAATTTTTTTTTAGTCCTTCAGCTAAAAGACCCAAGTAATAGAAATTATTAGCAGAAGAAAAGAAATGTTTAAGGTTTCTTGTAAAAAGTCTTCTTGTGGAGATTACTGCTACTAAGGTTTGCTCACCAGATTCAAATAATGCATCTCTCTCTCTCTCTTTTGTGGAGAAACTGGGGATTATTCTGTAATAACCGAGAAATCCAGTCATTAACATTCCACTAAATTATGTTAGCTTAATGTGAGACCTTGTATCTATAATTACTTTCCATCACAGTGTGGCTCTTGATACCAATGAACCTTACCAAATATCTTGGATTTCTACATGCTACCTATTTTTATAATGGACATCATTTATATCATTTTAACAATTAGGTTATTGAATACTCCTCTGCATGAAACAATCAGTTTTAATTGTTTTGTTGTCTTGAGCATGTGTACAAAAGTTCTTATTCTTAATATTACCTGCAATCAATTGTTTTGATCATCACAATATTCCCCGCCAGGATAATTTTCCATTCCTTTTCTTACATCTACTATGGAGTTATCTGTATGCTACAGTCTGTTACTTCCAGCAATATCATTGTTTTCTCTAGTATTGAAACCAACAATATTGATGATTTCTTTAGTCTCTGATCTTCCCTTGGTGTTATTGTCCTTTGCAGAAGTATAGATACTCGCTCCTGCAGTCTCAAATGTTCTTTCTTATAAGGTAGTTTGATGCATCAGGGTATGAAGATAGTGACTCCAAGATTACATCCTTAATTTCATCATCCATTTCATCCTTAGGGTTGCAATTCTGTTTCTGATTGATGCTCTTTTGCTGAGAATAAATCCTTGCCTACAGTCTTCTGGCTTTCCTAGATATGCTCAGAATAGGGTTAGAACTGCAGAGAGCATACGTGTAATTATGACGTTTAGTTCACAGTCTGCCAAATAGATAGCAATGTTAGGAGAGGCTGTTGCCAATGAGTAGAAACCATATAACCACTTAAATGCTGCAGTTGCTAAAAAAACCAATGTAGTCCTAGGCTGTATCAAGAGAGGGATAGTATCAAGATCACATGAAGTGTCCATCCCACTTTATACTTCACTGATAAGGCTGATAAGACCACACATTGCATCCTGTTCTGGTCAGCACAATACAAAAAAAGATACAGAGACTCTAGAGCAGAGGCCCAAACCTTTTGGGCACCGGGGACCAATTTTGTGTAGAAAGATTTTTCCGCAAACCAGAGGGGGCGTGGTTTCGTGTGCTGCCTGCATCCCATGGATGGGGCTTCCCTTGTTTGCACGGCCCGGTGCCAGTCCACGGACTGAGGGTTGGGGATCCCCATTCTAGAGAATACAGAGAAGAGGAACAAAGATGATTAGGGGACTGGAGGCTAAACTATATGAATAGTCGTAGCAACTACGTATGTCTAGACTAAGAAAGAGAAATAGGGTGACATGATAGTAATTAAGACTTCTAAAGCTTCAGGGACAGAGAAGGAGCAGCTTTATAGATTTCAATACCTTATAACGTCAGCCTCCATAGCGACTAATAGAATCAAGTAAGGTGTTGTAAACAAATGTGCATATTTCAGATAGATACTTTTTTTTACTTTTTAGATACATATTGATACAGATTTAGAATCTGCCGTTGTTCTGACTCTGATTTTTCAAGAAATAATTTGCCTACATATTACATTGTCACTGTGAAAGTAGAACATAGCCATAAGCCTAAGGTGCCCGTGGAGCTTAGGACTGCCCCCGACCTCCGTTCATTCCGCCGGGACCTGAAAACCTGGCTCTTCGAGCTCTCTGGCCCAGGCTGAGAATTTTTAATTTTTAATTTTAACTGGGGGTTTTATTTTCTCTCAGGGTTTCATTTAATCTTTTTTAATTGTTTTAACTTTTCTATGGATTTTCTTTTAAATACCCTGTAAACCGCCCTGAGTCCTTTGGGAAAGGGCGGTATATAAATCTAAATAATAATAATAATAATAATAATAATAATAATAATAATAATAATAATAATAATAATAATAATAACAATAGTCTTCCAGTATTTGAGGGGTGTCACAGCAAAGAGGGGCTTGACCTATTCTCCAAAGCACCTGAGGGCAAGACAAGAAATAACGGATGAAAGATTATCAGAGAGAGATCCAATCTAGAACTAAGAGAAATTTCCTGACAATGAGAACAATTAATCGGTGGAATGGATTGCTTCTAGAAGTTGCGGGTGCTCCATGACTTTTAAGAAGGGATTGGACAGCCATTTTTCCAGAATGGTATAGGCTCTACTGCTCGAGCAGGGGGTTGGGCTAGAAGACCTCCAAGGTCCCTTCCAGCTGTGTTATTCTGTATATATTGGACTAGATGAAACAATGGTCTTAAAAGTATTTTGTAGTTGCACGTGAGTGTATTCAGTCATAAATGTTTGTTATGTATTGTATTAAATAAAATCAGATTGAAAATAGCTTTTAAAATGTGACTATGTTCCCCTAGATTAGCTCTAATATCTTTAGAACACTTCCTCCAAGTGAAAATCCTGATTTTGATCCAGAAGAGGATGAGCCTACATTAGAAGCTTCTTGGCCCCATATACAGGTAACTTTTTCAGACTTGTTTGTTGATAATCATGCCAGCTTTATTAGGATTACAGATATTAGATGTAATATCAAACAAAGTCATGTTTTCTATGTCTTGCTTCTGTACTTGTGGTCATCCGGATTTCAGCTCAGGTAACCCTAAAATTTTGTACTTGTCACCTACCATCAGTTCTGCAAATGCAAATATACATTTTCTATGTATATGCTCATGAATCTCTTTTCAAATCATTCCATATGGTCACCTGATTTCTACCTTCCAGGGTTCTGAAATGTTATTTCTCCTGTTTCATTTACATTTTACCTTTTTCTTTTTCATTCAGTCCTACCATCTAAAATGCAGGACCTGCTATCAGTAAAGTTACTGGTTTTACTGTAACCAAATTAAACCCTGGTTCTTCTTTATCCTCAACCTATAACTTGTTCCTGCCTTGGATGCTACTGATTATGTCCTCTGGCTTTAACTAGATTGAATTCTTTGTCTTTTAACTTGCATTTAGTATTGGCGCAGCAACTGTGAGTAGAGGCAAACTCACCTCTGCATAATAAGGCTTAATAAATCTTTTATTGGCTCTTCTAGAAAGAAATTAAGTATAGTTGCCCTGAGGAATGTTGGTAAGATGTTTGTGGGATTTATATTGGATGGTGATGATAGTAAGCTTCTTTCGGTTTCTCAACCTGAACAGCTTTAAGATGTATGGACTTCAATCCCCAGATTTCTCCCCCAGCCAACATGCTTTAAAGAAACCCTTTAAGAAGCCTAATTGCCTGAAAACAACTGCAAATATTAAGCATGGAATTACCTTCAGTAATTAATCTTTTTAAAAAGTCTTTTTAAAACTCTTTATGACCTCTGTTCAAAGATACTTTACTTTGAACTCTGTTCAAAGATACTGTAGCTGGTTAGTGTTAACCCTGGTGCACTTATAATACAAAAAAATAGCACTAAAAAGGAAGAATTGGCTATGTAATGAATAGGAAGAGATACAAGAGATCATATGGAAGAAAATAACATGGCAACCTCAGAGCAGCTCTGGTTTCGTATCTGTTTTTTGCAATGGATTTGAGAGAAGCTGTTCTTGAGGCTTAAAGATTATAGTAGTGGGTCATAAGAGCCTGAACTGTTAATATGCTAGTTAATATGCTAATATTAGCATGCTGAATTTTATTGAAATGGGTTTCTGTATTTTCTAATGGGCTTTGCCAATGTACATGAAATGTATTGCATATGAAAGTATTTTTTATAACATTTATTTTATTCTTTCATAGCTGGTGTATGAATTTTTACTAAGGTTTTTAGAAAGTCCTGATTTCCAACCCAGCATTGCAAAACGTCATATTGACCAGAAATTTGTACAGCAGGTAAATATTCATCTGAAATATATAGTTTTAAGCTTAGATTGATATTTTTTAATGTAAATGTTGCTTTTGCGGATGGAAGATTCATTTTGTTTTGTAGGAATATTTTTAGACAAGCATGTTTACTATGTAAACTATAAAAAGGGAAGAAATGACATTTTTTGAGGATATTCCTTTTGAGTTGAAAAGCGGTTATGTATCTTTCTTCCCATACTGTTGTAAAATACATAGAATCATAGGGTTGGAAGGGACCTTGGTGGTCTTCTAGTTCAACCCCCTGCCCATACACCCCACTCCCACAATTGGAGAGTGTGCACACATTTCCCTTCTAACTACTGTTGAAGAATATGTTCCAAACAGTGCGGCACAATTTGGTGTGTTTCAGGAGGAGCACAGATAAAAATTGACTCTATTAGTGGTTTCCCTCAAATCAGAGATCAGAGTTTAAGCCAGCATCCCTTATATTGTTAAACCAGGGGTGTCAAACTCGCAACTTCACATGACGGGTCACGACGTATTGTGACTTTTTTGCCATTGCTGGCAATGGGGTGGCTGCGGTTTCGCTATGATGCATCCAACCCACGGGCCGACAGTTTGAACCCCCTGTGTTAAACAGAGGGAGAAATAAAAGAGTAACCTGTAAGACATGTAAGACTGGCACTATTGAATTGTCATTCTGTATTACATTGATTTTTTAAAAAAATTATGGCAAAGATAACTGTATAGTGGGATTTGCATATCCTACGTAAACATTATTAAGGTATAGAAATGCATTATTACATAAATAATATTAGTTCTGTTCCTTATTTTTAAGATGAGGCAATACACACTGCATTTGTTAGCAATAATTACAGTGCCACCACACAGTAACTGTGGTTTGGTTAGTCTCAGTTTAGCATTTCCTTGTTATTGAATTTGTTTGCCTATGACCAGTAAGACTGTTCGTATTTCTAAGCACTTGCTAATCTTGACCTTCTGAAAATTTTATCCTATGAGCTCCCTGCCATAGATTGGCAAATTGTTTATTGTTGGCATTGTATTGTTGAAGCCATCTTGAACTTACCTTAGTTTATGTGGGAAGGTGTGGAATAAATTTGGTTGAATTTGTATACCAATAGGTACTTATTGAAGTAATAAACAATACTTTATTAATAGCTGTTGGAGCTTTTTGACAGTGAAGATCCACGAGAGCGTGACTTTCTAAAAACAGTACTTCATCGAATTTATGGCAAATTCCTTGGATTAAGAGCATTCATCAGGAAACAAATCAACAATATTTTTTTCAGGTATAATATATATTGTTTACAATCTTACTGCCAACTTTTGCATATATTAAATTTGTACTTTAAAAAGTACAGAATTAATAACCCACAATTTATTCTTAATGCACTAATAGCATATTTGAAGTTAAACTTCTGAAAGGCTTTGGGTAGTTTGCCCCCAACTCTCCCACAGGACAAATTGACTTAATTACTTGAGGGGTTTTTTTAGTTGTAAAGGTTGCAAAGGATTCAGAAGGTTAAAGCATCTTTTTTATGCCTGGTTTCTGAGGGAGCTCTGGAGCTAGAAGTAGGCCTGTTTGGGACCATTTGTGGGTTGTGGGTTACCCGTCTCTGTTCTGGAGGGTTGTTGTGATCTGCTTTGGATTTTCCCCATGATGTATAAGAGCTATTTTAAGGCAAATTTCTTACATCAAATAGAAGGTGCATTCTGCTTTTCCTGAGTTTTCAGGAAAAATACTAATCCCTCAACTGTCATGTGGAGAACTTTTTAATATTTAACTGTATTTTCCTCTTCAGTTTTTGGTGAAACATTAACTGTAATTTTTTAAAACAGGTTTATATATGAAACAGAACATTTCAATGGTGTTGCTGAGCTACTTGAGATACTGGGGAGGTAGGTTGATTTCTTCATTGCAGTTAGGAAGGACCAAGATTTGCATCAAGTTGGAAAAAAAACAAAAACCCAGTGCTTACAGTTATTGTCACCAACTCAGTCATTATCAGGTCTGCCGGGGAGATAAAGCTGCTGTAACTGGAATCAGCTCTTGGAATTAATATACTCCTGGGAGGACCAAGAGCTTTGCAAGAAGATTCCATATGGACATTGTTACTGGCCTTATAAAATCAGGTATTTGAGTAAATATGCTTCCAGAAAACATTAAAGAGGTGTACTGTGAAGTTCAGATGACTTGTAGAATTGCCATATGGGGACATCATATATAAACAAACAATTAAAATATGTTAGGCAGTATGCAATATCACAGTTATGTGTCTGCAATGTAGATAGACCTTGACTGAATAACTGTAATTGAGCCCACAGTTATACTTGTAAGTTGAGTCAGTTTTTAACAGGTCATCATACATGACTGTCCTGATTTATGTCTTTTTTTGTAGCAGTCATAAAACAAGCCTGTTGTTTACAATGGGTGATTTTTGCTAGAAACCAGAAGTAATGACTGATTTCCTGTAAGAAACTAGTAAATTGTGGACATGTGATATAAATGAGGGCTGGTTGCCGAGAGTCCAAAATGCAATCACGATCGTTTGAGAGGGGATGGATGCCAAAACATTTAATCTTGGTCATAGTAAGTTTTCGGGGATTGTTGTAACTTCAACCGTTGGCTAAGCAACTGGTCATTAAGCAAGACTGCCTGTAGAACAGATACTGCTAACCTGATACCTTCCTTTCCCTTTTTACTTTCAAACAGGGTTTGATAGATTTGGCCAGAAAAAAAGGGGAGGAAAAAAGAAAATGAAAATCTCATGATATTAGCAGAAATCCCCCATGCCTAAAGCTGTATGAGGTCCATAAACTGCATGTAATTAATTTTACATTTAATGGAACAGTTACAATTTTTCCTGCAGTTCCAAATGTGTTTTTTTTATTTGTAAATTTTTTCATAAAGTGGAAGTCTTAGAAATGACCTCAAGTTGGTGCAAATTGGAGAACTGAATCTGCAGTTATTTAATTTCTATCCTACTTAAAGCACTTTTTTCTCGGTTGGTTGAATGTGCAGTTGGTGCTAATATGGGGAGTCAAGCAGCCAAAGTAGTGGATACAAACAAGCAGCATGTAGGATTTGCTTATTTGTAGCTACTAACTTCAGCAAAAAGATTGGAAAAGTCACTGGTCCTTATTACCCTGTGGAAAATAGAGCTGGTCTTGTTCTATGCATTTAGAGGAATAATGTTATTCACAATCTTCAGAATAAAATGTAAACTTAAAAAATACACGAATTGCTGTAGTATACAGTACGTTTTCATATTGAATCTGTTTTTTCTTCTCAGTATTATCAATGGTTTTGCATTGCCACTGAAAGCTGAACATAAACAGTTCCTTCTGAAGGTTCTTATTCCCATGCATACTGCAAAGGGATTAGCTCTATTTCACGCACAGGTATGTTGAACCAAGGAAATAAAATATTGCAGTTATTTAATTGCACGTTGAATTTTTAAGGGGCAGTAGTCATTATTTAAAGATACGTAACTTTAATATACTTCACACAGTGGAAAATCAGAATGAATATTTATTTCCACACTGCTAATTATGAACCAATATTGTAAAATAAATGTTTTTCCTCAGCTACTTGTACTTTTGAATTTATAGTATCTATTATTGATTGTATATTGTAATTTTAAAAATAACTTACCTGTATGCTCCTACAGGCATAGCTTGAAATCTCTGCTTCCCAAGGTATTTGATAGAAGAGTTAAACAGGGTATTAACCAATAATACTAAATAGTAATTATCTGCCCTTTGAGAGTCATCTGATGATGCAATCAGCGTGTGGCACTTGGGAAATGTTCCTCTTTGTGCTTGACAACTTTGTGGCATTCATTGTGATCCTGTGCTACATGATGCTTATAAGAGTCTGTATTTTTCAAAATGGAAGTTTTGTTATATATTTCTTGTTTTTCTTTGAAGAAATTTCACTTCTCATCCAAGAAGCTTCTTCATCTCTGACTGGATGGTGGGGAATGGAAGGATTTATACTCCTTGCAGACAGCTGGTCATTTGCATTCTTTAGAGAGTCATTGAGGCCACTTGGAGGTTTATGTGTGTCATCAGAGTCACTTGAGTAGTGCAAATGGGTGTTGAGCCTTCTTGGAACTGTTGAAAGGATTGTGTTGTAGACTGGAGATAGATGTTTTTGCTTTGACAGTTGTATCCCTCCCCCTCTGTTAAGAGAGGGCTGTTCAGCTCCGTTGCGAGTTTGGAAAAAGTATAGACATAAGTTAAACTACAAGATACCCATTTGGGCAATACCTAAACACGCAATAGAAAATATAAATGTGGGATTTAAACATGATGAGACTACATATAAGGAAATCTTAAGTTTAGAAAGGAATGTATGGCAATTAAAGCCATATAATATTTTAAAAGAAGAAAAGATTGTACAAACTTGGTTTCAGTATGGGCAATTACAGGCTAGATGGAAAGAGGATCAGAAAACTGGTTTTTCGATGACTGATGAAAACTTGGTAAAGCAAATCAGAGATCAAGGTCAAGCACATATAAAAAGGATATATAATGCATTGATAGAAATTGATTCAGAAACGGAACTTGTCAAAGACTGTATGATAAAGTGGGCTCAGAATTTTCAAGAAGTTATAACAATGGATACTTGGGAAAAGATTTGGGTTAGAAATGTGAAATTCACACAGGCCCAAAATTTAAGAGAGAATTTTTATAAAATGTTTTATAGATGGCATTTAGATCCTAAAAAATAGCAAGTATGTATCCGAATTGCCAGCCCAATTGTTGGAGGTGTGGTTGTGAGGATGCAACGTATTTTCATATATGGTGGACTTGTAATAAGGTTAAAGCTTTTTGGATTAAAATTTGGTGGAATATGCAAAAGATATTTAAGAAAAGGATAACGTTTTGTCCACAATTGTTTTTATTGGGTATTATTGCAGATACTACTGTTATAGATATTAAGTTGATGTTGAATTTAATTACGGCAGCGAGACTTTTAGTAGCGCAATATTGGAAGAAGGAAGAACTGCCGACTATAGAAGAGTGGACTTTAAAAGTTTCTAACTTGGCGGAGATGGCAAAGATTTCAGCGTATTTGAAAGACCAATCGCAACAGAGATACATTGTGGAATGGAGGAGATGGATTGATTATATTCAGAATAAATATGGGACTAAAAAGTTTCATTTAGCATTTGAATAAGTAGTGGATCTATATGATGTATAACTAGTTAGTAGTTATTTTATTAATATTTTGACGATGGTGAGTTAAAGTGCGATAGAATTTAATGTTTTATTGTTGTTAGCATATTTTAGATTATGTTTGTTTGTATTTTTATACCCTGTATTCAGCTCTGGGAAGTCAGGGAAGGGGGAGGGGAGGGGAGGGAGGGGTTGGGGGGAGGAGGGGGGGTTTGTATTCAAAAATGTATTGTAAAACTTTTCAATAAAAAAAAAGAGAGGGCTGTTCAGTTTTGACATAGATGGCCTCTTTGACCCCTCTCAAACCAGTGGTCCTCTCTGTCCAAAATGTGGACTTTGCTGTCATTGAAAAAGTGGCCTTTGTCTTTTAAATGCAGATGGACTGCTGAATCTTGTCTTGATGGGTTTGTTGTCCTATGTTGTGCCATATGTTTATAAAGTGGTTGTTTTGTTTCCCCAATGTACAGATTTGCACATGGCTCACTGCATTGTACTGCATGTACCACATTGCTCAGTTTGTGTCTGGGTGTTTCATCCTTGGGATGGACAAGCTTCTGCCTTAATGTATTCTTGGGTTTGAAGTGCGCATGCATGTTGTGTTGATTGAAGACCCTCCTGAGCTTTTCTGATATTCCTGCAATGTATGAAATGACAATGTTGCTTCATTTATTATTGTCTTCTTTGTCTATTATGGAGGAGTTCCTGCTGGGTCTTCTTTGGGATTTGATGAAGGCCCACTTGGGATAGCTACAAGTTCTGAGGGCTTCCTTGATGTGTTTTAGTTCTTTTTCTTTCACATCTTTGCTGGTAGGCAGGCCTTCAGGTTGGTGATGTAGGGTTCTGATAACTCCCATTTTGTGCTCCAGTGGGTGGTGAGAATCAAAATGTAAATATTGATCTGTGTGTGTAAGTTTTCTGTAAATTTCAATTTAAGGCTTCTGTCTTCCTTAATGTGTACTGCACAGTCCAGGAAGGCTAAACTCTTTTTCTTAACATCTTCCTGTGTGAATTTTATGTATCTGTCCACCGAGTGGATATGTTTAGTGAATACTACCAATTCCTGTGAACGAGTTTAGGGCTTTGGTTTCTACCTCTTCCATGTAGAGATTGGCCACAATGGGGGACACAGGTGAACTGATGGCACAGCCATGATTTTTTCTGTAGAAACCTTCATTGTATTAAAAATAGGTAGTGGTCAGGCAGAGGTCCAGCATGGAATATATGTGGTCTGGACTGAGGTTGGTTGGTTTGTAGCAGTCGTTTCTTCATTACTGTGATAGTCTCAGTCTATTCCCCACCATCCAGTCAGAACAGAAGAAGCTTCTTGGATGAGAAGTGAAATGTCTTTAAAAAAAAAGAACGAGAAAGTCTAGTTGCCTTGTGAAAAAGCATCTTTGGGACAACTATGGACCTGGATGAATGAGAATCTTCATAGACATACATATGAATGACAGATGACCATACAAAGAATATGTTACAGATAATATCTTGTTGAAATTATGAGAATTTAATAATGCTGTAATGAATTATGAATTTTCAAAAAACTTTTTTTAAGCTGGCATACTGTGTTGTTCAGTTCTTGGAAAAAGATATGACATTAACAGAGCCGGTAAGTATTATTGTTTTTGTCTCTCTTTGAACTTTTGCAATATAGCTCAAACTTGGACCTAGCAAACTTAGATCTAGTAAATAATAATGATTATCCACACTTCTGTACCAATGTGATTCAGCAGCTAGAGTTTTCAGGAAGAAATCACAATTCATATGAACCCTATAAAGAACATCCTATCATTATTTACAGTGTATCAATAGAATAGGAATGTGCCCCAGAAATTAATAGAAGAGACTTAGTGCCCATGGCAAACTTCATTTGTTTCACTTTAGAAGTGCTTTGCTTCTAAAGCGACTCACTGGCTTTCAACTACTAGTTATAAAGTGTATTTTAATTCTAAGATATTTCTAAAATCAGCCTTATGCTGTCATACTGAATCAACTTATCCAGTAATTTATAACTGCAGTAATTACCAGTATACAGTTTGTTATATTAATGCAACAGATACATTTTTTCTGTGAATTGTGTTTTCCACAGAATAGTCTAGTTAAGGAATGATTGAGAAATATACTTAAATAGGGAAAGGACAGGCAATGGAAATTCTAGAGCAGTGGTCCCCAACCTTTTTGGCACCACAGACCGGTTTTTGGGAAGACGGTTTTTCCACGGGCCAAGGGAGATGGATGTTTTTGATTTTGCTTATTCTCCTGCTGCTCATGTCCAGCTGTGCGGTCCATTTCCTAACAGCCAGAGGGCTTGGGGACCCCTGTTCTAGAAAATATGTAGGGATTTTATTTTAAAAAAATGTCCAGGCCCAGAATGGACTTCCAGAAGCGGCATCCACACAGAGAACCGGTTGTTCACTTATTTCAATCCCACCACTGGTTACATGCAGGCATTATGTCTGACTGAGCTCTAAATTGATGTGTTTGTCTGCATTTGTTGTATAAACCCAGTCAGTTACAGTGTGGGATTTTGTACATTTGCCCACTGACAAAGAAATGATCAGTCTATAATTTTAATGGTAGGTTTATTTTAACAGTGAGAGACAGAATAACAACAACAAAAAAATCCAGAAGAACGCATTTCAAACAAGTTATAAATTGATTTGCATTTTAATGAGTGAAATAAATATATGACCCCTTTGCAAAACGTGACTTAGTACTTGGTGGCAAAACCCTTGTTGGCAGTCACAGAGGTCAGACGTTTCTTGTAGTTGGCCACCAGGTTTGCACACATCTCAGGAGGGATTTTGTCCCACTCCTCTTTGCAGATCCTCTCCAAGTCATTAAGGTTTCAAGGCTGACATTTGGCAGCTTGAATCTTCAGCTGCCTCCACAGATTTTCTATGGGATTAAGGTCTGGAGACTGGCTAGGTCACTCCAGAACCTTAATGTGCTTCTTTAGCCACTCCTTTGTTGCCTTGGCCATGTATTTGGGTCATTGTGATGCTGGAATACCCATCCATGACCCATTTTCAATGCCCTTGCTGAGGGAAGGAGGTTCTCACCCAAGATTTAATGGTACATGGTCCTGTCCATTGTCCCTTTGATGCAGTGAAGTTGTCCTGTCCCCTTAGCAGATAAACACCCCCAAAGCATAATGTTTCCCCTTTCATGTTTGACGATGGGGATGGTGTTGGGGTCACAGACAGCATTCCTCCTCTTCCAAACCCGGCAAGTTGAGTTGATGCCAAAGAGCTCGATTTTGGTCTCATCTGACCACAACACTTTCACCCAGTTCTCCTCTGAATCATTCAGATGTTCATTGGCAAACTTCAGACGGGCCTGTACGTGTGCTTTCTTGAGCAGGGCGACCTTGTGGGCACTGCAGGATTTCAGTCCTTCACGGTGTATTGTGTTACCAATTGTTTTCTTGGTGACTATGGTTTGAACTGCCTTGAGATCATTGACAAGATCTTCCTGTGTAGTTCTGGGCTGATTTCTCACCGTTCTTATGATAATTGAAACTTCACAAGGTGAGATCTTGCATGGAGTCCCAGACCGAGGGAGATTGACAGTTAGTTTGTGTTTCTTCCATTTGCGAATAATAAAGATGTTGTCATCTTCTCACCAAGCTGCTTGGCGATAGTCTTGTAGCCCGTTCCAGCCTTGTGTAGGCCCACAATCCTGTCCCTGACATCCTTGGACAGCTCTTTGGAGAGTTTGGAATCTGATTGATTGATTGCTTCTGTGGACAGGTGTCTTTTATACAGGTAACAAGCTGAGATTAGGAGCATTCCCTTTAAGAGAGTGCTCCTAATCTCAGCTTCTTACCTGTATAAATGACACCTGGGAGCCAGAAATCTTGCTGATTGATAGGGGATCAAATACTTATTTCACTCATTAAAATGCAAATCAATTTATAACTTTTTTGAAATGTGTTTTTCTGGATTTTTGTTGTTATTCTATCTCTCACTGTTAAAATAAACCTGTGTTGTTGTTGTTGTTGTTAGTTGCAAAGTTGTGTCCGACCCATCGTGACCCCATGGACAATGTTCCTCCAGGCCTTTCTGGCCTCTACCATCTTCTGGAGTCCATTTAAGCTCACACCTACTGCTTCAGTTACTCCATCCAGCCACCTCATTCTCTGTCATCCCTTTCTTCTCTTGCCCTCAATCTTTCCCAGCATTAGGCTCTTCTCCAGTGAGCCCTTCCTTCTCATTAGGTGGCCAAAGTATTTGAGTTTCAACTTCAGGATCTGGCCTTCTAAAGAGCAGTCAGGGTTGATCTCCTCTAGGACTGACTGGTTTGATTGTCTTGCAGTCAGAGGAACTCGCAGGAGTCTTCTCCAGCACCATAGTTCAAAGGCTTCAATTCTTTGGCGCTCAGCCTTTCTTATGGTCCAACTTTCACAGCCATCCATTGCAACTGGGAAGACCATAGCCTTGACTATATGCACTTTTGTTGGCAGGGTGATGTCTCTGCTTTTTAGTGTGCTGTCTAGATTTGCCATGGCTTTCCTCCCCAGGAGCAAGTGTCTTTTAATTTCTTGGCTGCAGTCCCCATCTGTGATGATCTTGGAGCCCAGGAAAATAAAATCTGTCACTACCTCCATTTCCTCCCCATCTATTTGCCAGGAATTGAGAGGGACGGATGCCATGATCTTGGTTTTTTTAATGTTAAGTTTCAACCCAACTTTTGCACTCTCCTTCTTCACCCGCACCCTTTTCACTTTCTGCCATTAGAGTAGTATCATCTGCATATCTTAGGTTGTTGATATTTCTCCCGGCAATCTTAATTCCAACTTTTGAGTCATCTAGCCCTGCCTTTCTCATGGTGTGCTCTGCATATAAGTTAAATAGGCAGGGCGACAGTATACAGCCTTTCCGGCCTCCTTTCCCAATTTTAAACCAATTAGTGGTTCCGTGTCCAGTTCTCACTGTTGCTTCTTGGCTCACATATAGGTTTCTCAAGAGACAAATAAGATGGTCTGGTACTCCCATCTCTTTAAGAACTTGCCACAGTTTGTTGTGATCCACACAATCGAAGTCTTTAGCATAGTCAATGAAGCAGTAGATGTTTTTCTGGAACTCCCTAGCTTTCTCCATGATCCAGCGTATGTTGGCAATTTGATCTCTAGTTCCTCTGCCTCTTCAAAATCCTGCCTGTACTTCTGGTAGTTCTCGATCCACATACTGCTGGAGTCTAGCTTGTAGGATTTTAAGCATAACTTTACTAGCATGTGAAATGAGTGCAATAGTTTGAACATTCTTTGGCACTGCCTTTCTTTGGAATTGGAATGTAAACTGATCTTTTCCAATCCTGTGGCCACTGTTGAGTTTTCCAAATTTGCTGGCAACTTTTACTGCATCGTCTTTTAAGATTTTGAATAGCTCAGCTGGAATACTCTCACCTCCACTAGCTTTGTTGTTGCTCAGCTTTCCTAAGGCCCACTTCACTTCACTTCACGTTCTAGGATGTCTGGCTCGAGGTCAGTGACCACCTCATCGTGGTTATCGGGGATGTTAAGCTCGTTCTTGTATAGTTCTTCTGTGTAATTTTGCCACCTCTTCTTAATCTCTTCTGCCTCTGTTAGTTCCCTGCCATTTTGGTCCTTTATCATGCCCATTTTTGCATGAAACGTTCCCTTCATCTCTCCAATTTTCTTGAAGAGATCTCTGGTCCTCCCTATTCTATTGTTTTCTTCTATTTGTTTGCACTGTTCATTTAAGAAGGCATTCTTATCTCTTCTAGCTATTCTCTGGAATTCTGCATTCAATTGGGCGTATCTTTCTTTTTCTCCCTTGCCTTTCACTTCCCTCCTTTCCTCAGCTATTTACAAAGCTTCCTCAGACAGCCATTTTGCTTTCTTGCATTTCTTTTTCTTTGGGATGGTTTTAGTTGCTACCTCTTGTACAATGTTGCGAACCTCCGTCTATAGTTCTTCAGGCACTCTGTCTATCAGATATAATTCCTTAAATCTGTTTGTCACGTGGTGTTGTGACTCAGGGCCAGCCTGTGGGTCCAACAGCCGGCTCCGACGTATCGGAGGACTCAGATGAGGGGGAGGAGGGAGACGAACCGGCTGATGATGGTTTGGAGGCTTTGCAGAGTCCTCAGCCGGGGACCTCTTCTCAGCTGCGTGAGCCCGAGAGTGCGGAGGATGATGACCCACAGCTGGCCCTGTTCAAGGACGCCCGACGCAGGAGGCAGTCGAGCAGGAACAAACAAAGAAAGGCTATGGGACTCCTCGGGAGGAGGCACAGGGAGACCACGCCCTGAGCTCTCTATAAAAGGAGTGTTTGGGGAGGGGCTGGTTGCTGAAAGCAACTTTTCCGCTTGAGAAGACAAGCTCTAGTGTTTTTGTTAACTGCGTAATTAAATCTTGGCAGAAGCCTTTTAGCCTTGGACGCTCTCCAGTCTCTTCTTTCTGATAAGGGGTTTGTTAGAAGAGGGCTGGTTCAGAACACGTGGCCTAGTGCTTTTCCCTACTTTCTTCAGTTTAAGCCTAAATTTTGCAACAAGAAGCTCATGGTCTGAGCCACAGTGAGCTCCTGGTCTTGTTTTTACTGACTGTATAGAGCTTCTCTTTGGCTGCAGAGCACATAATCAGTCTTATTTCTGTGTCCATGTGTAGAGCCGTCTCTTGGGTTGTTGGAAAAGAGTGTTTGCTATGACCATCATTTTCTCTTGACAAAATTGTATCAGCCTGTGCCCTGCTTCATTTTGTACTCCAAGGCCAAACTTGCCTGTTATTCCGGTTATCTTTTGGCTTCGTATTTTAGCATTCCAATCCCCCATGGTGATAAGGACATCATTTTTTGGTGTTAATTCTATAAGGTGCTGTAAGGCTTCATAGAATCGGTCAATTTCATCTTCAGCACTGGTGGTTCGGGCATAGACTTGGACCACTGTGATATTGAATGGTTTGCCTTGGAGTCGAACTGAGATCATTCTGTCATTTTGGGGATTGTATCCCAGTATTGCTTTTCCTATTCTTTTATTGACTATGAAGGCTACTCCATTTCTTCTGAGGGATTCATGCCCGCAGTAGTATACCTGATGGTCATCTGAATTAAATTCACCCATTCCTGTCCATTTTTGTTCGTTGATTCCTAAGATATCGATGTTCAGGCTTGTCATCTCTTTTTTGACCACATCCAGCTTGCCTTGATTCATGGATCTTACATTCCAGGTTCCTATGGAGAAAAAATCTTTACAGCATCAGACTTTCCTTTTACCACCAGATACATCCACAGCTGAGTGTCCTTTCAGCTTTGGCCCAGTCACTTCATTCTTTCTGGTGCTACTAGTACTAGCCCTCTGCTCTTCCCCAGTAACATATTGGACACCTTCCTACCTGAGAGGCTCATCTTCCAGCGTCATATCTTTTTGCCTTTTGGTAGTGTCCATGGGGTTTTCATGGCAAAAATACTGGAGTGGGTTGCCATTTCCTTCTCCAGTGGATCACGTTTTGTCAGAACTCTCTGCTATAACCTGTCTGTCTTGGGTGGCCTTGCATGGCATAGGTCATAGCTTCATTGAATTACACAAGCCCCTTCACCACGACAAGGCAGTAATCCATGAAGGGGAAAATAAACCTACTATTAGAATTATAGTGTGATCATTTCTTTGTCAGTGGGCAAATGTACAAAATCAGCAGGAGATCAAATAATTTTCCCCCTCACTGTATCCTTAAATTCAAGAAATCATTGTTAACCTATTATGGCTTAATATGATGAGTGAATGTAGTAATTCATTAATCTGTTATCTCTCGTTTAAAAATGAAAAATGAAAAAAAACTTTGCAATATAGTTGGGACAAATTCCATTTTTGGTGATACATCTATGTCAAATACATTGAACAAAATGATTGAATTTAGTAAATCTAAAGACAGCATTGTCATCATTCAAGTACCGGTATCAGTTTTCATAGATATGCTCTGATGAGTTCTCATTTTTGCAACCCAGGTTATCAGAGGACTGCTGAAATTTTGGCCAAAAATATGCAGCCAGAAAGAGGTAAGTTTTATTATTTTTCTAAAGCATTATACTAAAAATCAGTTTACTATAGCTGAGTAGGTTTATCCCAGCTGTAATAAGGATAATGCATAAAGTCTCCATTTTCATCTTAAGAAAATTATCTTGGCACCCTAAGGAGAGCCTTAACTATGGCCCTTATTTGCAAGAATCCTCTGGGATTAGAGTTCTTACTTACCTGGCTATGATAAGGCAGCATGACAGGTTATTATGCAGAACATGAGTATTCTCTTTGTAACTCCTTCCAATGCACACTTCCCCAGGCTGATACACTTCAAAACTGTCCTTTGGAAGGGAGTTTGTAGAGTTTTCATTACTTTTCTAGTGTGCTGCCTATTTACGGACCTTGAGAAAAACAGATCTGAGTCTTGCATGCAAATTTCAGGCTGGGAGGAAACGTGCCCTGCATACTCTTAAGAAATAAGTATTACACTGTATTAAATTGGAAATAGTTAAATGTTGTGTTTTAAGAATTAAATGACTATTGGAATCCTACTGTAAAAAGATACTTAATGTATTTGTACCTTTTTCATGTTATAGTAGTACACAGTACAGTGTTATGCGTAATAATGCATAGAATATATAAATATTGTTCACATTTTGTTTTACAGAATTTTAGTCATATTGACTTTCTGAATTATATATTATTTTAAATATAGTTGCTGCAGAATATTTGTGCTTACAATAGTTTAGCTCTGAATCACAATCTGAGTATCTGTGTAAACCTGTGTTTATCCCTGTAAAATCCTAGGAGTTTTTAATTTGGATAATTTTTAAATCATTTACTAAATCATCTCAATAGATGGTTCTAAAAATACCAGATATGTAGCATTGCTGATATTTAAAAGATGAGGAGTTTGTTGGTTGCTACTGCTTCTGGGTTGTTTCAGTAATTTATATCAAATTAAAAATACTTTATTTATGTAAAAAATGGGCAAATAGAATTAGCATAGATTACAGAAAATCCTACCAGTAGATGAAAAAAATTTTTTTCCAGTCAATTGTCTTTCTGAATGGTAATGATGTTAATTATACAAACCTTTCTTGCCTAAATATTTTTTCTATGTAACAGGTCATGTTTTTAGGTGAAATTGAAGAAATTCTGGATGTAATAGAACTAACACAGTTCAGAAAAATACAAGAGCCTCTTTTTAAACAGATAGCAAAGTGTGTGTCAAGTTCACATTTTCAGGTATAAATTTAGATTTTCAATATTTAAACATAGGTATTATCCAATCTCATTATCCTGATATTTTAAATGTCTATTTCAGATTGCAGAAAGGGCTCTCTACTTTTGGAATAATGAATACATTCTTGGTCTGATTGAAGATAACATTGATACAATTTTGCCAATTATGTTTGGCAGTTTATATAAGATCTCCAAAGAACACTGGAATCCGTATGTACCTCTTACTGTTTAGTCTTTTAAAATGCCTTTATGTGTTGTGGATTAGTTCGGGCTTAAATCCTTTGGTTTGTTAAAAGAATGCACTTGTGTATATGAAAATGCATGAGGAAACAACTTTGCACAGAACTGCAAATGCTGAATCATTGATACTGCTACTTGTAAGATGTGTTTTGAAATGATTTATTATACATTGTCATAAAATCATAAAGTTGGAAGTGACTTCAATTCATCTAGTGCAACCCTCTGCTCAGTACAGGATCCATTAGAGCATTTTCTGATAGATGACTATCCAATCTATGTTTGACAACCTCCAATGAAGAAGACGCCTCTTTATGAGGCAATCTATTCCATTGATTGATAATTCTTATGATAGGAAAATCCACCTCATATCTCTTATCTGAGCTGACTTCCTTATACTTTCACCCTAGGGCTCTGATAGTTTCACACAAGGCAAAAGAAAAATCATCTAATGACATATTTTTCCTCAATCTGCTTTTACACAGGCTAAATCTATTCAGTTCTTTTAACTATTCTTCGTAGGATTTCATTTCCAGTCCGTATCATCTTGGTACCATCCTCTGAACTTCTTCCAGTTTATGGATTTCCTTTTTTAGAGTTCAGTGACCAAGCAGAATAATGTTGTGAATGGGACCTCATCAAGGCAAAATAGAGTGGGACAATTACTTGATCCCATGATCTCTGTAATCTGTACTCCTATCTATATATTCCAAAATAGCATTTGCATGGTTAGCAACTGCATCAAATTATTAACTATTGTTTAATTTGTGATCTGCTTGAACATTCAGATCCTTTCCATGTTGTTACTGCCAAGCAGATCTCCTCCATTGTTGTTTTTTTTTGTTTTGTTTTCCCCCCTAAGTTATAGGAGAATTTTTCATTTGGATTACAGTTTAAACCTCTGTAGATTTTTTTTAAAAAAATCTTCTCTTTCTCTTCTGAAGTGTTTTGTGCCATCTGCAGATTTGGTACTCATTCCCTCAACCCCACCCAGTCACCTGGTTGAATAAATAAATAAAAAATAAACAAACTTCTTCCAGTTCGGTAATAAAAAGGTTGGTCCAAAGACAGATTTGTGGCACTCCACATTGTGCTGCTGTCCAGGTTGATAAGGAGACATTTATCAGTGGCTATTCATACAATTATAAATCCATGCAACAGCGATATCATCTAGGCCATATTTTACAGTTTTATTGAGGATTTCATGAAAGGCTTTGTCAAATGCTTTGCTGTGGTCAATGTCTAACTTTTCAGACAAAATGCAATAAAATGTTACTTTTAGAGAATACAGGTAATGCCCAAGTTACGAGCGTTCACTTAACACTCTTTCGAAGTTACATGATGAGCACCCCCTAGGGCTTACAAACAAGTCCCAAAGTTACAAATATTGCAGCACCACGGCTGTCATTCTCCCTTACGAGCGACCGCAGTGGCTCTGCAACATTCATCCTATCCCCACCCACTCCTCACAACTGCTTTCCCCTCCCTTCCTGCCATGCCAGACTCACTTACCTTGCAAAAATTGTCTCTGCCGCGGTTTCTTTCCCTTTGAGGGAGAGGAGAGTCGGCTTGGAAATGTTTTCCGCGCTGAGAATGGAATCTTGTGATCTCGCATGAGTGCTTGAAGTTGCGCCAAATCACAAAACTCAGAAAGTTTCATTCTCTGTGTGAAAGGTGTCTGTCTCCTGCTACTGCCCCCAACTCCTTTCTGCCTGACAACAAGCCTGAAGCCTTTAACTGAGGGAGAAGGCCAGGTCCCTTGCACCCACCTCCAGCCCGCCAGAGCTCACCACGCTGGGGGAGAAAGTGACCCCGTTGTCCTCGGAGCCCTCTAAGAGGCCTGGAACGGAGGCCGGCGGAGGCTTCTGCATGCCTCCGGAGGTTGGATCCAGCCCTCAGAGGACTGCTCCAAGCTGCTGCCGCATGGAACGGAGCTTTCAAGGGTCTGATCCAAGCCTTGGAGGCGTTTTCCTAGCCGTTTGTGACAGGAACGGAAGTGGGGGGGGGCTTCTGCATGCCTCTGGAGGTTGGGTCCAGCTCGCAGGGGACTGCTCCAAGCTGCCGCCACCCGGAACAGAGCCCCAAAGGCATGCAGAACCCCCCCAACGTCCGTTCCTGGCGCAAACGGCTAGGAAAACCCCTCTGAGGCTTGGATCAGGCCCTTGGAAATTCTGTTACAGGCAGCAGCGGCGGCTTGGAGCAGTCCTCCGAGGGCTGGATCCAACCTCCAGAGGCATGCAGAAGCCCCCCTGATCTCCATTCCTGGGGCGGTGGCCGCATGGCTCCGGAGTTGGGGGGAAGCAGGAGGCAGGCACCACAAACAGTGCAAGAATTCAGGGCCCCATTCTCTGTGAAATGCCTGAACCCGTGCAATATTATGGCACTCAGGGTCTTCCATCGACTCTCCTGTCCCTCAAAAGCAGGAACCGTGGCAGAAAGGAGATGGATCTTTTCAAGGTAAGCGAGTCCAGTGTGGCAAGAATGGAGGGGGAAGCATGAGGTATCTTAGTGGGTTAGGAGGGCCTTGGCGGCCTGTTCCATCACTAGGCCCCCATGGCCTTCCTCACCCTGAGATACCTCACTTAACAAGCCCCGTGCATTTTAACGAGCAAGGGAGTGATCTCGTTCGAGGTACAAGAGTCACTTTACAAGTTTTCAAGTTACGAGTGGAATGTGCAGGCTCCATTACACTCGTAACTTGAGGACTACCTGTAGTTAAAATTATGACTGCAGCCAACTACTTAAAAATCTGTCTGAAACAATTAAGAAGCTCAGTATGGTATGTAGGTTTATGTAAACAACTTTCAAGTCACTGACTTGGGACTCTTCTCTGTCCCTAAACTCTTATCCACAATATCTGCTGGCAGAGGTTTTTTCTGAGAATGGACATCAGTAGATTCAATCTCAGAGTTAAAAATCTGATGGAAGCTTATTAGAAAGGCATTCTATAATCAAAATAATGTTATGTTAAAATTAATCAAATGTTTGTCATAGTCATAAAGGAATTTACATGTTAATGGAAACTCACTCTCAAGGAAATCATTTTGCTACTCAGATAATCTTATCCCTTGATTTTTCATTTATTGCCAAGCAAATTTAGTTGAAATACTAAATGTAGGATCCCTTATGAATATAATTTTGCATTTTGTACTTTAGATTTGGGCAGCACCCTTTGCTCATGCCCTTGACCTTGACTTAAATTAGATTGTAATTTTGCTGCTATTTATTATGATATTAATTCCACGACACTGTTGCTTTAAGTTTGAAGACAAACAAGCCTAATGTCCATGCTTTGAGTTTGCAGACCCCATCATTTCAAAACTAAGTGCAATTGTTTCTTTTATGTAAAATGGTGGCAGAGTGAAAGCAGAAGCTAGATAATCAGACTCGATGATAGAATACATCTCTTAACAATACTTTTGCAACTTACCCTGTTGTTCTAGGACCATTGTAGCATTAGTATATAATGTGCTGAAAACACTGACGGAGATGAATGGGAAACTATTTGATGAACTCACAAGCACTTACAAAGCAGAAAGACAAAGGTACACTTTTTCCAATTTGATTACAAATCATGTGCCTGAAACAGTCTTCCAGATTAATGCTGATTTGACATTACAATAAAAAAATAGTTTTGCAAATGAATGATCTCTCCCTACTATTCACATTAATAATGTTTTCTACTAAATAAATGCATCCCTTCCTTAACCTCGTTTCTTCCGAGGGGCTTTGCTTAGGATACTTCGCCTTGTTTTGTACTTAGCCCCTCTTCCCGCTACACATCCAGTCCTTTCTTTTTCACCTTTGCTTTTGCAAGGATTTGTGCTTATACTTGAGGTTTTCTGATTAAGGGCTGTTTCAGTTTTTCTCTTGCCATGTAATAAGGTACAGATTCATTCTTTCTTTTTACTAACCCATTGATTGTAGTTAATCCGCCTAGCTTTTCTCCCAGGGGCATCTTACCAACCGTATGTTGAGGCATCAGCCTGCACATCCATATAAGATGCCTGCATCAGCAGAAGCTTTGGGACATCTCCACCTGCTATTAGAGGGGTAATTAGCAGTCACATGGGACACAACCTTTCCCAGGTTACCTTTGCTTCAGCATTTTTTTTTTCTGTTGAGATTTTGTTGCTCTGTATGGCAATGTGCTTCTGTTTGTTTTTACATATATACAGGTGGGCTTTCATTGAGCGTATGGAAGTAAATGTTGGTAAGGAAGTAGCCCAAATAGTAATACAGAGCTAATCTAATTCAGGATGGATCTTTTCTGCACTGTAGCTCCACACCAAATTGTTTGAGAAGTTGTTGTCATCTTGTTTAATAGTGCCACTTTTTTCCTCCTCTATCCTTTAGCAAATTCCTTATAAATTAAAGAAGAAAAGACACATTTAGGGTTGTGCTAGTAGAACTATAACATGGGTGTCAAACTCGCTGCATCACGTGACGTGCCGCGACGTATCGCGATGTTTTTTGCATTGCCGGAACTGGGGTGGGCGCAGCCTTATGATGCAACCGGCCCACGGGCTGGCAGTTTGACATCCCTGATCTATAATTTACTAGGTCCTTACCAATCAGACTTCACTTCCAGGAAGAAATGAAACACATTCTCCTGCAGATGTTTCCCTGTTCGTGAAGCCTGGAGCAGTATGTGATGTAGATGTTAGCGGATTGTTTCTGAACCTCAGCAGTTTTTAATATGTGTGGGATTTTAACTCCCAGAATTCCTCAGCCAGTTACAGAGGATAGCCTGGTATAAGCTGTCAATCTGACCAGCCCTGATCTAGAGAGACTTGGTTAAAAACTGGTATCTTAAATTAAGAGACATTTTTAAAAGATTTTCAATGTATTCAGAGTATCTTTTAAAAAAACCTTCATGCTTTACTTCCTATTGGAAAAAAAAATCTCAGTGTGGTCTACTGTTAGCATAGCATTCTGCAATGCTATGGATTAAAGGCAAAAATATACTGTGGATTGTGTAGGGGACATGCACAATGTCTTGTCTGTAATTCCTTAAACTAAACACACCTGTTCCTGGAATCATAGTATGCTCCTGAGAAGAGATACAGCTACAGGTAGACCTTGCTTACTGCCTGCCTTATGGAGTAACCAAAGGTATGACAGTACTGAAAAAAACAATTTTGCAATCAAGGCATACATTTAATTACTTTTAAAGGGTTTCTCTCTCAGTCATATTAATTAATTAATTAATTAATTAATTAATTAATTAATGGGACTCAGGGCGGCTAACAACAATAAAATACAATAATACAGAAGTTAAAAGAAAAATAAATTAATGGCCCCTGTAGAATAAATTAAAATTAAAATATGTTTGCCATTAGTCAATTAGTATGCATTGTCCTGACCTTTTCCCCTTTTTTCACCTCAGTGTGGATATTGGAGAGGAAGGACATTACAAGAGGAGAAGCAGGCACACAAAGGGGAATACACATTGAATGGAATGCATTAGTTAATAGCCGTGGTGGTGCAATGGTTAGAAAGCAGTACTGTAGGCTACTTGTGCTGCCTGCTGGCTGGCTGCAGTTTGGCAGTTCAATTCTCACTGGCTCAAGGTTGACTCAGCCTTCCATCCTTCCGAGGTTGGTAAAATGAGGACCCAGATTGTATGCTGACTCTGTAAACCACTTGGAGAGGAGTGTAAAGCACTGTGAAGAGATATATAAGTCTTAAGTGCTATTGCTAGTGCCAGTTTTTGCCCAGCACACTTGCAGCCCAGCCCCTGGTGTGCTAGGCAAATAGACAGTACCAATGTATATTCCCCATTGTGTGCCTGCTAATTCTTGTAATCTTATCCTCTCCAATGAATGTAAATGCATAATTCCATTCTTGCTAATATCCCAGCACCACTTGAGCATCCTAAAGGGTGGAAAAGTAAGGAAAAAAGTAAAATTGTAAGCAGAGTTGCTTTTCACTTAGTAACTAAGATGCTGGTCACAGCTGTGATCACTAAACAAGGACTACTTGTATTGAAAGGAGTTGCCAAAAAAAGGTTCTGTTTGAGCATCTCTGACACACTCTGAAGCACTGAATGTTGTTCTTGATCATCTGTAGAGAAACTTTCCAACTCTTTACTTTTTTGAGTAAAATACCAGAAAAGTCCTACTGGAACAGCTGATCTTTCTATGGGCTGATCAGACTTACTTTAATTAATGGCAGGTGTGTGCTGACCACTATTTGACATCAGTTTGAATGTGATTGGTTAATTCTGAACACATCCCTTCTCATAAGAGTGTGACTTATGCAGCCACATTATTCTAGTTTTTCCCCCTCCTTAACAAATTTCAGGTTGTTTTTAATTTAATTGTACAGCCAATATGTTATATTAAAGGTGGGGAAAAATCTGAAGTGATGTATTTTGGTCTGATTTTTTTACATCTCAAAAATCTAGTATTTTAATAGGGATATATTGACTTTCTTATATCTACTTTACATATTTTATGTGGCTTATTCAAGGAATATGTTTTAGCGACAATTCAATCTTTTAAAACATAATTTTTTAAAAAGGAAGGGAATGTAAACAGCAAAGTATTCTCTTATGCTCAAGACACAGTGTTGTTTCTGGCTTAAGCTTAGGAGGAATACTTTGAAAATTCAATATATAATGTTAGCAGAAAGCCCTAAAATTAAAATTTGTTAACATATTTGGCTACATTCTTTGTCTAAGCTGTTTTTTAATAGGAAGATTGGGTAACAGTGTTTGAAAATACTAAAGAAATTGCTGCGAAATCAGGCCATAAAAGCTTTGTATATATTTGAACCTGATCTAGCATCTTGTCTGATACCAGTTTTTGGACTGACAAAGACTATGGTGGCTCCATTCTTTGTCTAAGCTGTTTTTGGACAGGAAGCAGTGGTGGGATTCAAATATGTGAACAACCAGTTCTCTGTGTGGATGCTGCTTCTGGAAGTCCATTCTGGGCCTGGGCGACAAAATATTAGCTACCGGTTCTGCCAAAGTGGTGCAAACTGGCTGAATCCCACCACTGATAGGAAGATTAGGTAACAATTTAGACATGCTCCAATCTAAAAGTCACACACACACCCCATTATAATGCCAAGAAAAGCAGCCTCCTTACCTTTAATAGTAATGTCTATTTGTACTTTAAAAAGAAAGTCATTTCAACACTTTTTTGATTACTATATTTTGTAGCACTACAGTATACTAGAGGTTATTTATTCTCATAAAACTTTAGTTATATTTTCTCATTACCTTTTTTATTTTTCTAAACTTTAGGTTCTTGTAAATACAGAGACCAGAGTGTTAAAAAAAATTGCTAGTCAAACCATGATATTATTTAGCTCACTATTTTCTGTACTGACTGGTACCAAACAGGTTCATGCTAGGATATTCAAGTTAATTTTTATGAAATATTTAGGATTTCTGATCATCTTTATTAGCTTCTTACACACATAATGGTTAAGAATCTTTCACGTTTCTTTTTTTTTTTTTACAGAGAGAAGAAGAAAGAATTAGAACGTGAAGAATTGTGGAAAAAGCTGGAAGAGCTCAAACTCAGCGGAACTTTGTCTAACCAGCCAAGTAATACCTCCTCCTCTCTGACAAATATGCCAAATGATAGTGCCAAGTGAGTGTGAAAAAGCCTGTTTGTGAGGCATATCTTTTGTACACAGATTTTTTTTTACAAAAAATGTAAAAAATGCAGAAGAGAAATCTCATGAGTATCTTTGAAATGGCCATCCCACCCGCAAAATGTAAATGAAAATATTTTGAATTGAAATACAGTAATTGAATGTGATATTATTTCTCATAGCATATTGTAAATTTGTCTCTAATCATTGCTATATTGTCAACTCTGGCATCTCACAGAAAAATTTTTTATCATCCATGAAGTGTTTGATTTAATTATGGGAATGGTGAAATTTTGACTTGAAGTTTTTTTTTTCTTTTTTAATTGTGTTGCACTTAGGCATAGATGTCAGGCAGCTTACATTTTCTCCCTATGTGCTTTTCATAGTGCTGCAGCCTTTGGCTGAGACTCAGGAAGAGACTTCTAGCTTTACTGTTTTTCCTGAAATGAAACTGATAATCTAGTATCAAGTTGATGGGATTGACTCCCATGAAGCTTGGTGGGGTTTGCTTCTGAATAAACGTCTATCACTTGAGTTGAATTTGCCCATTATGTTATCACGGGTCAGGCTATTTTTAAAAGAATGTTTAGTTAAGACAGATTAAGATTCAAAATTTTATGAGGAACCTTTTCAAGTAGAAAAGACTTGTTACAGAGGTGGGTAGAGTGGGCTATATAAATGGATAGCGACAGGGAAAGGGAGTAAGATCAGGTTAGCTGAATTGGGCTTCTCCCTCAGATAATTGGAACTTGGACAGGACTTGGGCTGCATTATGTGTTTCGCTTCAGCAGTTACGTGAGCTCTGAGGAAAAATTGTTAACTTTTAGAAAAGAATTATTCATATAGTTCTTATGCTTCCTCTTAGAAAAGATTCAGTAATCATGTTTCTGTTCCCATAACTAAACATTGGAACCTTCCAATTTCAATCTATAGTTTGGCAAATTTTTGTAGAACCTAATTGATCTTGCTTTCCCCCCCTACTTTTACTTATATTTACTCCTGCCATGGGGTTGGACTAGAAGACCTCTGAAGTCCCCTCCAGCCCTATGATTCTATGATTCAATCTGGCCCTGCGGGATGGGCCAGCTGCTCCATTTAAAGTTTAGGCTGTGCAATTCCTATGCAGTTATGCAAGAGAGCTCTCTTTGTGTTAAAGAAAAAGCAGTGCTTAAGATGGCAAAAAATGATTCTTAAAGTTTTGTCTGTTTTTACTTGATCAGTGGGGTGCTCTTTTGCAGATCTTTATATCAGAGTATCATTCCAATCTCTTAAATTTCAATTGTGTGGAAAATGGTTTTGTATTGAAAGACTGAGGGATTGAGCAGCATTCAATAAAGTCTTTATGTTTGTAATTAGTGCTGTATATTACCATTTTTGTAATTTAATAATTATAAACAGGAGAATGGTTAGATTGATAAGCTATTTTCCAGCAAAATATTAACATTTAATTAAAAGATTTAAATAATAAGGTTAAAGCAGGTGGCAATTATCAAACTGAAATGAAGATAGTTTGACAAAATAAATGTTGATACTCAAATTTTAGTTAGGCTTTTTGTAGGAAAAAAAATGGATACTATCCAGTTGTGCATTGTCAGCTGTATACTTTTGGGGTGGGATTTTTGTTACTCAGATCTGCTCCAAAGGGTCCCCCCAACATTCCAGACTAGTTTTTAGGAGAATGGGATAGGATGGGAAATTGCAGGAGAAAAGTCAATTCATTCTACTTAATGGACATCATTTGTTTCACCCAACATCAAATTGTTATGGCCCTTCATTAAAACAAGGTTCTATCTATGTAGGAGATATGTTCACGCTTCAGAATAAAATGGATGCCTAGTGCATATTCATCTTTATGTCTATAAATTAAATATAATAGCATTTTGAATTTGTATGGGAAACATTCCAAACATATAAATCATGGGCCCGTTCATGCTTCACATGATTCAAAGTAAAATACTATGGACTACACTTTACTATATTCTACTACCCTAAGGTAGCAGAAAACTAATGCAGAATTTAATGGTTAACATATTTTTAAGTAATTTTCTTCATCATACCACCATAATCTGCCTGGAGGTTTTAAAGAGGAGAAAAATATTTTAAGTAAATATAAAATGAGTATATAACCTAAATCTTTCTCGTTTAAGGAATAATAATCTTTATAATATTTCATTATTACATGCTTTCTCTTTTTACTGCTTATGGATTTATGAGTAAATTTTATATATATAGGTTTTGGAAGAGTTCTGAACTTTATTATGACAGTATTAATATTTTAAGTGTATCACAGAGGTATATTTTATTGAAAAATCTTTAGCATAAGTATTTAATAAGAATGCTTGATAAAATTACTGTTTTCAATGTTTGGTTTTGTTTCAGTAAATAATAACTCTTGCTAAGACAAGAGCTATTTTTAGATTTATTGTACTGTATTCTGTTAACAGAGGAGTAGGCAAACCAAAATTGGTACATGGCACCATGTCCCCCTAAATTGGCAGCATATTGCATCATAGCAATACCACTTAGACTTATATACCGCTTCACAGTGCTTTACAGCCCTCTCTAAGCAGTTTACAGAATCAGCATATTGCCCCCAACAATCTGGTTCCTCATTTTACTGACCTCAGAAGGATGGAAGGCTAAGTCAACCTTGAACAGGTGAGGATCGAAGGAATCGAACTCCTGGCAGTGTGAGCAAAGTTACCTTGCAATACTGCATTCTAACCACTGGGCCACCATGGCTCTTATAATCATCACAATGCTTCCACAGTAGTTATCAGATATCAGCTGTCCTTTTTATAAAAAAGATTGTACCTACTTTTATAACTAAAAGTCCAACACACAAAAGAGCTGAAATCCAATAGAGAATGCATTGTTTCAGTTAGACAGGGTAAGATATCAAACTGTTGTTGTCCTACATCCAACCAATATTGATCAATCTCTTTAGTCATACTTTTGGGGTTAGTTGTTAATCAGGGATATGTTCAATATACAGTCAGTGCATATAGCTTTAACAATGCGTTTCATCCCTTGGAGTGTGTTTGTCAGAGCAACAGCTGGAATGTAAGTGATACATAATGCTCAATCAGAATCCAATAAAGTGCTGTTCCCTCTGATTGGCAGCATATTCATTTAAAGGCCTTGAAGCAAACGTCTTTGTCCCTGAGTTGATTAGTGATTGGACTCAATATTTGGGGACAGGATTAACTAAGCCTATTACTGGTGGACTCTATATTTTAAATTCCCATTTTTTTAAAAAAACAACAACAACCCTACTTCATTCATACAAATTGTTTCTTTTTTATAGGAAGCTTTTTCCCCAGGAATATTCTTACCACTAAGTAACAGTTTGTAAAAGAAATCATATATTTAGAAAAGACTGTGGATTTATGGAGTCAAATCATTTTCTAAAAATTCCAAATATTAAGTTCAGTCCAACAAAGCAATTTGTCCTTCCATCAATGCAGTTTTCTTGTGTAAGACAGAAGTTGTATTGGTTTAATCGTCCTAGTTGAACTTCTCAGTGAAACAAAAATCTGTGAAGCACGTTGTTTTCAACTTATATGGTTCAAGGCTTGAGTTTTTCTCTTGAGATGCCGTTTTCGGATTTTTATCATCCATTTCACACTCAGTTTGGCAAAATCAGCTGCTTTAAACAAAGCCAGGAATATACCACACAAAAGAGCAATCATGTTCCAAGGATTTGCAGTGACAATCTATGAAAATAAATTAATTGTTTAAACTGTTGATTAAAGAGCTACTGTTTACTTTTTATTATGAAATGTTTTATAATAAAACACTTGGTTTATAATAAACATATTAAACTTCTACTTATGGTTACTTCTCCAAACAGACCAAGAGAAAAAGTTGCATTTCAGTATCATTTTCCTTGTTTCATATTCACTTGACTAAATAGAGCACTATCTAAAGCTGGTTTATGGATCCTGTCTATAGTGATGCTTAAAAGGTTACGAACCCTTTTGAATCGTCAATATTGGTACATATGATCTAAAATGTGATCAGATATGTGGCTTTGGATCAGTTTCCTCAGTAAATAAAATAACGAGTATAATATTTTTGATGTATTAGTTTAATTTGGTTCTTTTTAATTAATTTAGGACGTGTGTGAAGAGGTGATAAGTTATATTTTAAGTTATATTTATGCAGAAATATTGAAAATTCAAAAGGATTCACAAATGTTTAAGCACCAGTGGATACGTCTACTTTTAAGATGTAACCAGATACAGGTAATCCCCGAGTTACGAATATTCACTAACGCTCATTCAAAGTTATGCGCCCCCTAGAGGTTACGAGCAAGTCCCAAAGTTACAAATATTGCAGCACTATAGCAGTTGTTCGCCCTTACGAGCAATCGCAGTGGCTCTGCAGCATTCACCATGGTTATTCCCTACCTACCTACCCCTGCCCTGTGTCTCCCTAGGCACCAGGCCTTCAATACACCCTGTGAAGATCGAGATCCTTCACTTCCTTGGCTGCTCCAGGCCTTCGGTGCGTTTGCAGAGAATGGAGGCCTAAAGTAACACAAGCTCACGCGAGATCAGTAGCATGAGATCTTACGCTACTGATCTCGCATGATCTCATGGTACTTTAGATCTCTGTTCTCTGAAACAGAGAATGGAATCAAAACTGGGGAATGTTTCCGCAGCTCCCTGCAGCCTGATCAAGCCTGGAAAACTACTCTGGAGCCTGCATCTGGCCATGGGGGGGGAGCACGGAAGCATTCCCCGGCCTCAGATCTGGGTGGCAGTGGCCTGGAAAAGGCCTCCAGAGCCCGGATCGGGATGTGATGGGGCATAGAAGTGTTCCCTGACATCAGATCCGGGTGGCAGCGGCCTGGAAAAGGCCTCTGGAGCACAGATCAGGCCGTGGGGAGGGGGGTGCGGAAGCATTCCCCTGCCTCAGATCCAGGCGGCAGCAGCCTGGAAAAGGCCTCCAGAGTCTGGATCAGGCTGTGAGGGGGTTGGGGGTGGTGCAGAAGCGTTCCCGGCCTCAAATCTGGGCGGCAGCAGGAACCACGGCAGACAGGAGACGGATCTTTTCCAGGTGAGTCTGGTGTGGCAGGAAGGGAGGGGGAAGCAGTTCAGGGAGGTCTTGTTCCATCACTAGGCCCTCCATGGCCTTCCCCATCCTGAGATACCTCATGTTCGCTTAATGAGCTGCATGCATTTTAACGAGCAAGGGAGTGATCTCGTTCAAGGTACAAGATTAACTCTGAGTTTTTGAGTTACGAGTGGAATGGGCAGGCTCCATTACACTTGTAACTCGAGGACTACCTGTATACATTTTCCATGGAATAAGATGCCATGAAAGCAAAGAAACTTCCTTCTAAATAGACATATTATTGTTAAAATGTTATGTTTCCATAGTTATTATATTTCAGACAAGTCACAGTGTACAGCAGCAATCAAGTTTTTCCTGCCATTACTTCACTCTTTGATAAACCTGCATCTGGGAGTCTACATAGGGTGCAAATTTCTAACTATTCTGACTACATTCTAAGGGAAGGTAAATTCTAATTACAACCATTCAGTGACCAAAGTTTCACTGGCAGTGAAAAAAGTGATTTATGATTGTTTTTCACACTTAACATCTGTTGCAGCATCCCCATGGTCACGATCAAAATTCAGATGCTTGGCCACCGGTTCATATGTATGACAGTTACAGTGTCCTATGATAACCTTTTGTGGCCTTCTGACAAGCAAAGTCAACAGGGAAGCCAGATTCACCTAATGACCGTGTTACTAACAAATGCAGTGAATCACTCAATAACTGGCAAGAAAGGTCATAAAATGGGGCAAAACTTACTTAACAACTGTTGCTTAGCAACAGAAATTTTGGGCTCAATTGTTGTAACACAAGGACTAGCAGTATATCATTTGGAAATAGTGGATCTCCTATTTGTGCTCCTAATTTATACTGGCACCTTACATCCATGCAAAAATGATCCACATTTACTTACATCTTGAACTTCCTGAATAAAAGGATCTTTCCATTCAAACACCACAAAAAATAGCTGGTCAGTGCCAGCTTTTGTCCTCCGTTCAATGTAGTTAACCACACTAATCTGACGAAATAAAGGAAAAAATAGGTAATTATTCATATATAACATACCAAAACACTTTTTAAAAAAGCCCAAGAATCCAAATGCCTTAGAAATAAAAATAAAATTGACAGCCTGCTGTTGTGGGACTAAGTTGAGGAGAAAAATAGGAACTTACCAAGATGTGTAGGAATGAGGCATGCAAACAATACCGGCTTCTAAAAGGTAAGTAAAATGGGGGGAAATTCCCAAAATGGCTGAAGTGTGGAATATAGCCAGCAATAAAACCCTTATTTTTCAAAAAAGCAAAATGGGATAAGCTAAAATACATACAGTACAATACCTTCATGAAAGGCTACACTTTTTTTTCTTTTACAGATAATTGATGGGGAAAATTGCTAGAAAAAAATCTTGAGCAAAAGTCTTAATGATCAGTAGTTCACAGACCTAATTTCTCAAATGTATTTCATTATGAGTTTAATGCATTTCTTAATGGTGGATCATTTTTTCTTTGCTATTTGTTGCCTTCAGATTGCAGAAAAACAAAGGCCAGTACTGTAGTTGTCAGGACCAGCTTTATCATTAAGCAAAGTGAAGGGCTGCCTTAGGGGCAGATACTGGGGAATAAGCAGGCATATATGCTAGTCCATATGAATGGGGGAAATTGTGCTGTGGAACCTGCCTACTATCCCAAGCATTGTGAAAGATACCATCCTATTGTCAGTGCTGAAGATTAAGTTATCAGTTTAGCTAATTTGTGTAACATCTTGAGTTTGGTCGCTGGCATAAAAGTTCCTTAGGAAATCCCTGAATTCCAAGCTAAAATTGTGATTTAAGTATCTAGGGCAAGATTAGGAAAAACTTTACCTATCTGAATACTTTGCTGGTTGATACTTATAATTAGCGAAGAAATTTTGCAAAGTGTTCAGTGTGTACTTTTCCAACCTTTAGTGGTTCACTTTTTCACAAAACTCAAGATGATACAACAACCAACAGCAAACAGAATCCCAGCTATTTGTACAACAGTAAAAGCTGTGTGGTCAGAAAGCCTCATGAGACATCATTACCTCCTGCCTGAATTCAACTGCCATCAAGCCATTTTCTTCTTTAGTTTTCACCAAAGACATTTTGACCCAAGTTCGGAAACCTCCAGAGAATTTCCAACTGGAATAGGAGCTCTCACACACCTTCATAAATTCCGACTTGTTTGGACTGTAATGGGAAGAAATCTTATGTTTAGACAGATTATTATGGTTTACTATGAAGCTTTGTTATCCTGAGGAAGAAAAACGTGTACAGCTCCTGGCTTCACAGATTGTTGCTTTGACTATGATCTTCCTTCAAATCTCTCATTTCAGGTTTCCGAGCATATTTGTAATACTTTTAAACTTGAACATGTTTACAATGCAAAAGTAAACCCATCGGCATCTATGGGAATGGGGCAGCAAATAACAAAAAAGAATTGTAATGCAAATCACAAGGCTTATTTATGTTTGATGTCACAATGCAAGTACAAAAGCTTATGTTTGTGTTGTAATATACATTCTGCCATTTTTTGATTTTCACACTTTGAATTCACATTTATGATGAGCTGAAGCTAACAGAATTCTGTCTTGCCCTAAGAACAGCTACTGAGGTTTTAAAGAATTCAGAATTATTGCATTATTTATCATTTAAACTAGAGTTATGCCTTAAAAGGTCCCGAGTGTCGCGTAACAGAGTGAGCGCCTGTTACTTGTCCCAGCTTCTGCCAACCTAGCAGTTCGAAAGCCGTAAAAATGCAAGTAGAAAAATAGGGACCACTACGGTGGGAAGGTAACAGCGTTCCATGCGCCTTTGGCGTCTAGTCATGCTGGCCACATGACCACGGAGACGTCCTTGGACAAGCGCTGGGTCTTCGGCTTTGAAATGGAGATGAGCACTGGCCCTTAGAGTCGGAAACGACTAGCACACATGTGCGGGGGAACCTTTACCTTTTTTATGCCTTACAATCTTTCCTAGGGCTTTCCAAATATTTTGGTCCTACAATTCCCCTTAGCCCAAGGCAAGATGAACTCTGGTGAAGAAAGGCTGAGCCTTTAGCTCAGAGCCTGTGGAGAAGCCCATTCTGAGAAGAACTGCTACATATACTACTACTTCATCATTATTTTAGCCATTATCCATTGCAGGATGAAGGCCTCCTCCACATGTTTTCAACCAATACAGTCCTGAACTTTCTTTTGCCAATTGGGCCCGCAATATTTGCTAATCTCGTCAATCCATCTTGTTTTAGGTCTCTTTCATGGGCGCTTTTTATCAAGTGGAATCAATTCTATGACTGCCTTGGTCCACCTGACATCAGTTCTACTTGCTATTTGATCACTTCCATTTCATTTACTCACTTTTTTCATAGATATTTTATTGAGTTTTTATAGTTACAAATCTTTAATGCTTAATAAACAATGTGTTGTCTGGGTTCACATATTTACCATTAATAGTAATACAACTTCCATTTCTACTCTATTCTGCTTTTCTAGCCTTTTATAAAAATTATCCCATTTTTGAAAATATTCTGTATCTTTTTTTCCCTTTCATTTTCAATGTGAGCCTATCCATTTCCGCACAATCCAAAATTTTTCTAGTCATATCTTCTTCCGATGGTGTTTCTTCATTTTTCCAATGTTGTGCAAATGTAATTCTTGCTAATACATGTAATATTAAATATATACATTTTGTCATAGTTCTCTGTAATTATACCTAGAAGAAATAGTTCTGATTTAAGATGTATATGCTTTCTTAACATTTTCTGTAACCACGTGTATTTTTGACCAAAATTTTTTTTTGCTTTAGGGCATGTCCACCAAAGGTGATAATACGTTTCTGGCTTTTGCCTACATTTCCAACTAGACATGTTTTGAAACATTTTTGCTAATCTTGCAGGTGGTAAATGCCATCTATAAAACATTTTATATAGATTTTCTTTATAAGTAGCTGCCCTTGTTATTTTATAGTTTCTTTCCCACAAGTTTTGCCATTTTTCTAATTCTACATTGTGTCCAAAAACCTTTGCTCAACTTATCATTGTTTCTTTAACTTGTTCAAGTTTAACAAAAATTTATAAAGTTCTTTAATCAATTTTTCATCTGATGACAGTAGTATCTGGTCAGAGACTGTTTGATCTTTATAAAAAAGCATATGTTTTGGCATATTTTTTGTATCATTTGCATTTGTATGTGTGGCCACCAGTGCTTTTTTTGTAAAAGAAAAAGGTGCCGGAACTCACACATATCATACAATGCGCCTTGCCTACGCTACAAGGTTCCATCCAAAAAAGGTTCCGGAACTCCGTTCTGAGCGTTCTATGAGAAAAAAAGCCCTGGTGGCCACCATGATAGCTCAATGCCCTGTTCTTCCAATTCTTGTTTAGTTTGTAATTTCCCATCATTATTCAAAATCTCTCTGTATGTCACAGTTTTCTCATAGTTGATTAAATTTGGGTGCACAAACGCTTCCATTGTTGAGATCCATCCTGGTATTTTCATATAAATTTTCATTTTTATCTTTTCCCATGTCAGAAGTAAGGCATTTCTTATGTAGTGAATTTTACTCTCTTGATGATATTGTATATTTTTGTTTGTTCTCTAATCCATGTGCAGGTCTTTCTTTCTTGTCTTGTAATGCTGACATGTATCTTTCCATGGCTCTTTGCGCCTTTCATAGCTTTTGTATTAAATATATATACTTATTTAGATGTAATTTCCCTGAAGTTAAAGGAGGTTGATTTCTGAGCACATAAATACCAGCACATAAACTTTGGCTGGTATGCAGCATCAACACCTAAGCCTAACAAGGGTTTTGAGTTGCATACTATACCAGTTTGCTGGTCTTTGCCTTTTTCCTGGCATAAAAGCCTGTTCTGCTATTGTTTGGAAACAAATTCCTCATTGATAGGTTCATATTAAAAATTCCACTGGAAATAACTAATATTTTTTTAAAAAAATTGAGGCACACATGGATTTAATTTTTCAAATAAATAAAAGCTGGAAGAATTAAGCCTCCTAGTTCCATGCAGAGTACATTGGACTATCATGCATTTCAGGTAGAGTAAGTAAAATATGAAAGTAGAAGTTAACATAACAATTTAATTTAGCCTTCTGTTCTTTGAATCTTGGTGTGTGTGTGTGTGTGTGTGTGAAAAATCTCAGAACTTTGCGCTCTTCCAATACATTAGCAAAATTAGTTCCAAGCTCACCTTGGAAAATGCAACATAACCATGAGACTATAACAGGCATGTCAAACTCGCAACGTCACTTGAGGTCGCGTGACGTATTGCAACTTTTTCCCCATTGCTGGCAATGGGGTGGGTGCAGTTTCGGCGTGATGCATCCAGCCCACAGGCCAGCAGTTTGACATGACTGGACTATAACACAAACTGGGCTTTTCTTATGGCCCCAAAGCCACAGTCAGTGTGAAATGTTATCGGGTGGGAAGCATGTAGCTATAAATACGAGGGCAATTTGGAAATAAACCTCCATTTGGTTATCAATGACAAGACACTCGCAGATACAGAACTTTTATTATACACATAGAAAACTACAACATTACATTACTTTTTGACAATCACCATTCAAACAGAGGCACTTGTTAGAAGTCAGCATGCCCCGACGCTTGGTATGGATGCCTCGTTTGAGTTTTTGTAACGTTTCACACTAGACTTCTGAACTGATGGTCAAATCACACTCCATGAACTTCACTAGCAGTACTCCTTTGGCATCTTCACATTTGATGGGATTTTCTATGGCACCACTTCAGGTGTGGTGTTGGTTCACAATAATGCTTGCCCACACACCACTAGACTCACCCAAGAACTTCTGAAGCAGTTCCGTTGGGATGTTTCTGATCACTCCCCCTATAGCCCAGATTTGGCGCTGAGTGACTACTACTAAGGAATTTCAAACCTTGGAAGACGTTATGACAAGTGCCTCACTTTGAATGGTGATTATGTCCAAAAGTAATGTAGTTTTCTAATGTGTATAATAAAATGTTCTGTATCTGCGAGTGTGTCATTGATAACCAAATGGAGGTTTATTTCCGAATGGCCCTCATATGGATAGCTGCCTTTCTGAATGTGAGCTTGCTGCCTGCCTGAAAAAATATGTCCTCTAATGATATGCAGGTCCTTTCTAGTTTTGAACACTATCTGAAATGACATTTAGAGACAAATTTAACTGATAGCAGCAATAGCAGGGGATAAAAAAAAAGTTCAGTAATAATAAGGTACCTAAGATACGCATCAGACACAAATACATGAAAATGAAATGTAAAAATAGTGATTTTATGGATTATAAATCAGTTTTGGAATTTTAACATTTTTGAAATATGTTCAAACAAGCCCACATAGAAAAAGTTAGAGGCAAATTTGTCTTTTCACACAGCGATACTCAAAAGTCAGATGTACAGCTAATAGGGTTAGCCTCACTGCATTTCACCTCTGAAATTTTTCTGTTTGCTTATGGATCATTCTACATTTAAATTCGACACTGTCCCCATTTTGTGCTTTTAAAAATAGAACTATTTCTCTAACTTGCTTCTGACTCTTCCCATACATTAAATAAATATTAGCTCTTTTTTTCTATTCCTAATCTACTGAACTGCTGCTTAGTTACTTCAGGAAATGCTAGCAGGCTGGAAGCAAAACACTTCACTTTGGGGGCCTGCTATTCTTCCTCATCACTCTTACATTTAGGTTTGTCCAAAACAAGCGGTTTGTAGGCAGGGAATCAAGGTGACTTGTGTTTCTTCCATCTATTTTATATCACAATACTATAAAGCTGAGCTAAGACATGATTTGTTGTACACTGGACAGAGCTTTAGATTCCCAATTATTATACCATTCCCCCCCCTCTAAAGTAGATTGTAGAAGAAAAATGGGAGCAAATTAGCAGTGGATTTGCATGCTTACTTGACCGAGTAAGGCCAATCAATTCCCTCTAAAGTAGATTGTAGAAGAAAAATGGGAGCAAATTAGCAGTGGATTTGCATGCTTACTTGACTGAGTAAGGCCAATCAATTCCTACTGTATCTTTCCCCAACCAGAGTGTCCCAAGATATAAATATATAATCATTGATGAGGATTGTGAAAGTTGAAGGCTGGAGATTTGGAAGATACCCAGGAGAAAAGATTTGACTTAGCATAAGTAACCGAGGAGTATTAGATCTGCTCTTCTGTATTTAACTCTCTTTGGTGAACCTTGGAATCTTACTAAAAAAAAAAAAGATCTTCACAGTCATGGATTTGCCCAATCTTTTATGTGTCTCTACTTTCTGATGTGACTGAAAATTAAAGAGGGCCATACCTGTGGATGAATGAGGAGGAAGGACTCACTGGAGAAGAGCCTAATGCTGGGAAAGATTGAGGGCAATAGAAGAAGGGGACGACAGAGAATGAGGTGGCTGGATGGAGTCACTGAAGCAGTAGGCGTGAGCTTAAATGGACTCCAGAAGATGGTAGAGAAAAGGAAAGCCTGGAGGAACATTGTCCATAGGGTCGCGATGGGTCGGACACGACTTTGCAACTAACAACAACAACAACATACCTGTGGAGAAAATCTTGAAATGAAGAAAAAAGAAGATAATCTATTGCACTGAAATCCTGATCAGTCTCATTCAGATGAAACTGCATGAAGACCAATTCCCGTTTCTTCACATCTTGGGGTCCTTTGACAATCACAGCATGTTTCTACAAGTGCAAGCGCAAGGAGAAAAAAATGAACATTGCCTTTTATATGGATGTAAATATTAAGATAGTCCTGACCCTAGAATCCATTCACTCACCAACATTTAAAAAAATAATATTCCAAACCATTCCATTGTTTATATTACAACAGGCTAAATCTAAATTTAGGCAAATGATACTGGCAGATAGAGATTTCTGCTCTTGTCTTCCTACCCCATAGTAATTTTCATAATACCTTCTTCCTATATGTAACATGGTCAGCAAACTGAAGAAAGAAAGAAGGCAGTAGAAGCCTCTTCTCTTCCCTGAGTGTTTGTCCCAGTAAGATCACTTGCCTTCATTCATTCCAGTATCATCCCTTTCATTTGACACACTTTTCTTTGCACACTATTTGCAAAGAAAATGTGTCATCATTGTGATACAAGCTCCACAACTTTTGAACATGTGTCTTCACACACACACAAAGAGGTGGAAATTGTATCATAATTGTGCTTCTGTCATTTTGATGGAAATGCTGTGTCCTGCTTTGAATACATACAGACCAATGGGTAAGGACTTTGTTCATCTTAGCCTTATTCACATTACTATAATTAGTATAGCATAATAACGCTACAGCAGTGTTAACACTGTAGCATAAGTTAATGTTCCAAAGTTGTTTTGCGTCAGGAGCATGTTATACCTGTGTTGAAAAATTGTCAGCTGCTTTCCAAAACCATTTAAAGTGCCGATTTAGGACCTGACATTTTGAGGAACTAATAGGGACCTGTATAGAAACTAAGGTCAGCAAGAAAGGCCCTCAAAGATGCCTTTGTGTTCTCTTGCTTTGCTTCTAATTTATATGCTGTTTGGGTAGGATATTATTATTATTATTATTATTATTATTATTATTATTATTATTATTATTATTATTATTATTATTTAATTTTTATACCGCCCTTCTCCCGAAGGACTCAGGGCGGTGAACAGGGCATATCTTAAAACTACAAAAATACAAAAATTAAAAAAAGAATTAAATTATTGCCCACAATAAAAACAATAAATATATATATAAATATTAAAACCCTAAGTGATTCCCCATCAGGCCAGGCCAGCTTGTTCAAATAAATGGGTCTTTAACCCGCGACGGAAGGAGCGGAGATCTGGTGCCATCCGGAGCTCAACCGGCAGCTGGTTCTACAAAGCCGGAGCGCCCACAGAGAAGGCCCTCCCCCTGGGGGCCACCAGCCGGCATTCTCTGACCGGAGGCACCCTGAGGAGGCCCTCTCTGTGGGAACGCACGGGGCGGAGGGGAGTTGACGCCGGCAGCAGGTGGTCCCCGAGGTATTCCGGACCCATGCCATGTAAGGACTTAAAGACCATCACTAAGACCTTGAACCTCACCCGGAAGACAACTGGTAACCAATGCAGCTCGCGGAGCAAAGGTGTAACATGGGAGTACCGGGAAACTCCCAAGACAACTCTCGCGGCCGCATTCTGTACCAGTTGGAGCCTCCGAGTGGTCTTCAAGGGAAGCCCCATGTAGAGAGCATTGCAATAGTCAAGACGAGAGGTCACGAGCGCATGAGTGACCGTACACAGGGCATCCCGGTCCAGATAGGGCTGCAACTGCCACACCAGGCGAACCTGTGCGAAAGCCCCCCTGGTCACGGCTACTACATGATCTTCTAAGGTGAGCCGTGCATCAAGGAGGACTCCCAAGTTGCGAGCCCTATCTACGGGGGGTAAAGACTCACCCCCCATAGAAAGTGATGGGACGTTTTGAATGTCCTGGGATGCCGGAATGTACAGCCACTCAGTCTTGTCAGGGTTGAGTTGAAGTCTGTTCCTCCCCATCCAGACCCGAACCGCCTCCAGGCAACGGGACATCACAGCGAGGGCATCACTGGGGTGGTTTGGGGTCGAAATGAAAAGTTGGGTATCATCAGCATATTGATGATACCCAACTCCAAAACCACGAATGATCTCACCCAGCGGTTTCATGTAGATGTTGAACAGGAGAGGCGAGAGAACCGAACCCTGAGGAACTCCACAAACGAGAGACCTAGGGGCCGATCTCTGCCCCCCTGCCAACACCGACTGCGAACGTCCCAGGAGATAGGAGGAGAACCACCGAAGAACTGTGCCTCCCACTCCCAATCCCCTGAGATGCCGCAGCAGGATACCATGGTCGATGGTATCGAAAGCCGCCGAGAGGTCTAATAGGACCAGGACAGAGGAATATCCCCTATCCCGGGCCCTCCAGAGATCATTCACCAGAGCGACCAATGCCGTCTCCGTGCTGTACCCGGGCCTGAAACCCGATTGGTACGGGTCCAGATAATCCGCTTCATCCAGGACCAGAGGGAGCTGATGCGCCACCACACTCTCAACAACCTTCGCAAGAAAGCGAAGGTTGGAGACTGGACGAAAGTTGTTCAAGATAGCTGGGTCCAAGGCAGGCTTCTTGAGGAGAGGTCTCACCACCGCCTCCTTCAAGACGGTGGGGAAATTACCCTCACTCAAAGAAGCAGATATCACCGCCTGGAACCAGCCTCGTGTCCTCTCCCTGGCTGCATAAACCAGCCAGGAAGGGCACGGATCCAATAAACATGTGGTGGAGCTCAACCTCCCCATAATCCTGTCCACTTCATCAGGGGTCACAGAATCAAACTCCTCCCAGATAACATTGACAAGACCGCCCGTGTCCTGATCGTCAGACTCTGCCCAGCTGGAGTCCAAACCGGTCCAAATCCGAGCGATTTTATCCGACAGATGTTGACCAAACTCCTCGGCACGACCCTGCAAGGGATCCTCCCTCACCTCCTGATTAAGGAGGGAGCGAGTCACCCTAAACAGGGCGGCCGGGCGATTATCTGCGGACGTGATGAGGGCAGGGAAGTAATTGCACCTCGCTGCCCTCATCGCTGCGAGATAAGACCTAATATAGGTTCTTAATCGCAACCGGTCGGATTCGGATCGGCTGGACCTCCAGCAGCTCTCTAGGCCCCGTTTCCGACGCTTCATCTCCCGGAGCTCCGCGGAGAACCATGGAGCTCGATGGGATCTGCACCGGGTCAGGGGCCACAGGGGTACAACTCGGTCCAGTGCCTCAGTGGCTGCCCTTTCCCAGGCTTCCACTAAGGCATCCGCCGAGCTGTGAGCGACGGAGGCAGGTGGGGATCCCAGCGCTGCCTGGAACCCGAGAGGGTCCATTAAGCGTCTGGGGCGGTACCATCTAGTTGGTTCCGCATCCCCACGGTGGGGGGTGGCAAGACGGAAGACCAGCCGCAGGAGGGGATGATCGGTCCATGACAGGGGCATAATAAATGGAGAACCCCCACCAAGATCATCCAACCACCGTCCAGATAAAAAAACCAAGTCAAGGGTGTGGCCTCCCTCATGAGTTGGTTCAGAAATTACCTGCGTCAGGTCCATGGCCGTCATGGAAGCCATGAACTCCCGGGCTAACTCAGATGACCCTCCCAGGGATGGTAGATTGAAGTCACCCAAAACTAGAAGTTTGGGGAACTCAATCACCAAACCGGAGAGGACATCGAGTAGCACGGGCAGGGCTGCCGCTGTGTGACTAGGCGAAACGTACACCAGCAGCAAGCCCAACTGCGCCCCCGAACCAAACCTCAAAAAGAGAGACTCACACCCGACTATCTGAGGAACGGTGGTCTCCCGCGGACATAAGGTCTCCCTAATAACAACCGCCACTCCCCCACCCCTACCTTGAGCCCGAGGCCGGTGTAACGCTCGGAAACCTGGTGGGCAAAGGTCAACCAAAGGGACCCCACCCTCTGGACCCAACCAGGTCTCGGTGATACAAGCCAGGTCCGCATGCTCACCCTCCACCAGATCCCGCACAAGGGGAGCCTTATTAACCACGGACCTGGCATTCAGGTACACCAGCCGGAGCTCAGGAGGCTGCACATCCTCGCTCCCGGCACCTCGGGGAAGAACCAGAGGGTCGGAGTGCCTCACCGCTCGCAAACAGCGGAGACGGCCCTCCCGGTAACGATACGGCCCTCTGTCCATACGCCTGCTGCCATACCCCAGTGTCGTGGGAATCGGTAATCCCACGACCCGCTCCAGAGCCCCAGATGTAACCACAACCCGCTCCCCCCGAACGCCGTCAGACCCAGGCCTGGCCTGCAACACGGTTGTATGGCCACCCCCCACAGCCAGACAACCACTACCCCCCACCCCCCTCCCCAACCCCCTAAAAAATTTGACTAAAAAGTTAACCAGGGGCCTCTTATTAAATTTATATCGAGAGCCCCTGGTCTTACCCGGATAGTGCAGTATGAATATCATACTAGCTCCTGCTTTGTGCTGAGGCATCTCCACTATGCACAGAGTGGACTTTATGTTCTCTTTAATTATTACCTTGTTTGCATTAGTAAACGGATCTGTGTAGTTGATTCTCTGGGTAATGCATTCAATTTTCCCTGGCTGGCCTGGGTTGACCAGAGGTGGAATGTAATCATAGTAATGATGCTTGCAGGTTAGCAGTTCAGCTTTGCCTGGATAGAGGGCAATACCTATTTTTGAAAAACAGTTTTATATTTGAAATTAATGGAATCAATTCCCATGCCATGCCAAGCCCATCACATGCTTAACTCTGTAAGCAAACAATATTGCCATTATCCATAATACAAAATGTAATATGGTGATCAAAATGGGGAGACCTTTAAGCTAACCTGGAAGATAATAGTACAAAATCCACTTTTATTCAAAACATTTGAGAGGGACCATTCAGTTCAATAGCACAGCACAGACTATTTCAGAAAGATTAACCACCTGCATTTCTAAAGGAAAGTCTCTATCCAATATGCTATAGAACTACTGATAGTCTCAAGGGGAGATAAATGAATAGCACAACAGTACGAAGCTGTAGTTTAAAAGGCCATTATTTGTCCCATAAGTGAAGATGTGAATCAGTCAAACATACGAGAGGAAACAAAAGGGGCACTTGGCAACACTTTCTGAAGTAAAAATCTGACACTAATGGGAGCAGCCCCGAGACACAAAGCTGCTTTTAACTACATAGCCCTGTCCAAGATTCTTAGTCATACTGAAGTGCAACTGACTCTAATCAGGTTCTCACACTCAAGTGAATAAGGATACCTGCTGGTCTGATTTGTCCAAAGCATTACATTATACTAAAGATATAACTTCAGCTACGATATCCAGATTATTATGGCTAGTTCCACAAATGATACAATGCTGGTGTGGATGCACCTACAACATGAACATGTACTCATTGTTGGTATCCCTTTATGGTGCTTATATGTCAAAGAACTGTATGACTATATTGATCAATTGTGGAAATAAGTCCATGGTTTACACATACACTGGAATATGAATACCCTTAGAATAAAATGGAGTACAATGTTGGAGATGGGCTTTTCAACACAGAGAGAGGAAGAAATATTAACTTGGAGATTACATTACAGAAAGCTAATGAAACGGGATTTCACACCAATTTCTGGAATCTCCTAGTGAGGTAAGAGTGCAAATATTATTAAACAGCCCTCTCTTCTCGCACTACATATAAACCCACATACTGGGTTTACACATTGTGCTACACTATGATTTGATGTATAATGCCTTTGTGTGGAGTGAATAAATATCACACTTACAGGAGCTATTTTCTTTATTTGTAATTAATTAAAATAAAATAAAAAATAAAATAAAATTAATTAAATTTAATTCTAATCAAATTAGAATGAAAGAACTCTGAGCATTGTTCTGATTATAAGAAATGAATGGAGAGGACAGATAATACTGGTAAACCTAAGCTTTCTTCAATTCCTATAGTTTAAGATACTTATTAAAACAACTCACAAATCTTTACTGATCAAGTGGAAATCCCCAGGTATCTAGCAAATGATCTAGTCACAGCTGCTGCCTACCCCTTTAATACAGGCACATTAAGGGCATGGTTTTGGATCCTGTCACATCTAATGGCTCCTCATCCAACTCAGAGGAAGATTGGAACAGTGTTCTCACCTCACAAGAAAACTACATCGAATAAGAATATACAAACACGAAGCTGATGGAGAAGAATCTTCTCTTCCTCAGCAATCTGCCCTACAGCAGATCCTATAGTACATTATAATTCATCTTCCATAAATCTATGGTGAATTGTTGAAAGAAAGGTGCTATGAGCATAGTTTCACTGCTGTAACTCCCTAATTGTAAACAAATCTTTATTACACATTTCTGCTAAATGGCCTCTGTGCTATTCAGAAGAACAACTCAGACTACAACATGGCTTTAATCCAGCAACCTTTAGCACAGAAGCTTCTATTAAAAAATTGTTCCACAGTGAGATAATGTGTACATTAGTCATTTTTCCTCACCACTGGCTGTCTTGACTATGATTGATGGACTGATTAGATTTCATTGGTTCTAGAAGGTGCATGTTGTCTGTCTCCAAATAAAACAATCTGCATGACCCAAGGAAGGGAAAGGCAATTGTATATGGCTCCCAACCCATTCTACAGCCTCCAAGTTCCCCAACATCACCCTATCAAAATTCTGCAAAATTCTCATTGTGGGTGGGATCACTTCTTCTTCACTCCTCTTAATGAACAAAACCGACAAATAGATATGTGAAGTTTTTGGCAGGTTGAACAAAAGTACTTCAGTTTTAACACATGCTGGAAATTTAAGCATGTTTGACCTCCTAGAAAATGCCATCTAATTGCTCTTATGTTCCCAGGAATTTTTGGAAGCCTTTTTTAAAAAAATTAAGTCCACTCTATTGCTAAAAAGTAAAAAAAAACAAAAAACTATGAAACAACCAAAAAAAACAATGAATGTGAAATAACATTAGGTTGGATTCACACAATAAATCACAGTGTAATCTAAATTTTGGGTTACTTCTAATTGTTGTTATAATCCATCATGTCAATCCTATCTTCTGGTGACTACAGGAAGAAGTCCATGTGGTTTTCTTAGCAACATTTTTTGATTCCCTCTCATCTCCTTCCTAAGGCTGAGAAAGAGTGACTGGTCCAAAGTCAGTGCTTTTAACCACTCCAAGAAAGTGGCTCTTTGACTTTAAAAGATGGATAAAATGAGCCATTGTGATTTATAAAACACTGTTTATATATGAACTGGGCCACTGTGACTTGTTCAAGAAATCTTAATGAAAATCATAGTTTACCACAATGCATGAACCTAGCCAAAGATTTCAGTTAGAGTACAAAAGTGTAAATTTATATAATATTGCTCTGCTCATAGATTCATATTCTAGCCCAAACTTCTGAATTTCCAAAGCCTTCAACAGAATTTGCAGAACTACAGCTCCCAGAATTCCTTAGAGAAACTTCACCTTTATAAAGATAGCATATGTACTGCACAAGTTTAGATTTAAGTCATCAAGAGTTGCTTTATCGAGGAGATGGGCAGATTTAATAAAAAAACAAATAAATAGCAGTTAAGACAAATAGCAGTAATGGCAATCCTTTAATTCCAAGGATAACTGCAGATGCTACCTGATTCCCCAGAAAATATGCTATCCACCCTCTGGTCTTACCAGGAGCATCGTAAGTGGGCACTTCTTTGAATGAGACTGACATCACTGGATGCTTGAGTTTCTCCCTAAAGTCAGCAATGGTTTGATAAGCCAAAAAAATGGCCACTGCCATAAGCACCAAATATATGAAGAGAAGTATTGCAGAGAAGACATTTTTCAGGCAGGACTTGCTGAAACGCACTGAAGGGCTGCTACCATCTAGGACTAAAGATAATATTAATTTGAAAATGCATTTATTTATTTATTTATTTATTTATTTATTTATTTATTTATTTATTTATTTATTTAGCATATGGCATACAATGGCAGGAAAATCTATAAATGCTAGACACAGTGCAGTCCTGACAGCCTAAATTGCTAGTTCATTCTGTTTGGCACTTGCATGCCTATCCTTGGTGCACTGCAGGTGGTGAACTAGCTTCAACTGACTAGCGTTGCTCAGGTTGCTGGCTCTTCTAGGCTCCTCCAGTCTCACCTCGCCTTCTGCCTCGTGTTGCGCTGTCTTGCATCTGGCCAGGTCCAGCACTGGCTTCCATTCTCCGTGCACACAAATGGAGCTAGGTTTTTCCCACCGAAGTGGTACCCATTTATCTACTTGCAATATTGCATGCTTTCAAACTGCTGGGTGAGCAGGAGCTGGGGAGTGAGCAGTGGGAGCTCACCCTGTTCTCACGGAGCCGGGCTTGAACCACCAGCCTGCAGACCTTTTCTTGTCCACAGTTCCAGCATCATTAAGCCATTATGCCACTGCAGTACCTAATGGACTATAGTTGCCTCTTGCGAAAGAGGCCAGATTCAAAACTCTGAATCTGATGGAGAGTATTTGGAAAGTCAGATCCTATTTTCTTCTTGCGTAGAAAGAATGCAGAAGAAAATCAATTATTTTGCTTTTGAAGCAGCATTTTTCAGCATCTAAGGCCACAGAAAACATGTCTTTCATGCAACCATTTCATTAGAGATGGTGGGGCTAGAAATTTTAGACCATTAAAAAGAGACTTTTTAAAATATTGGGTTGCTGTTATTTTTAAAACAATAAGCCTGTCCAAAACTTATTTCTTTAAATCTGTGAAAAACTATGCCCTTGCATGCTGAAAAAAGGAATGTGGGGCAGAGGTGAATAACATTTGCTATGCAGCAACTTTGGATTAAATTCCAAAAGGTGTTTCTGAGCATGTAAACTGTGAATTGTTATAGAAGGTTTCTACAACAATTTAAAGTAGTTCCATGTTTTCATGGGATACCATTACTGCCATATGATTCTAGAATGCAGCTGTTTAAATAGTTGCTAACAGCCACTGTAGATGGGCCTTCAAAAGGTCCAAAACACTATATAATCCTATTGTCTACCCTTGATGTAGTGATCAGCTTTCTCCACATTTTGAGTGTCTAAGTACCGTATTCCTGGGGTGTGCTACCACAGACAGAATATTCATTGCAAAGGAAACCCTTCCCTCACCTTCTAGCTTATATGCCTTATATCTGTCTTTCACAAATAGCAACTCTCTCTTGATACTTTGGAGAGATGTCATTGCTTTGAATATTACTTGTCAATCGGTAACAATATCCAACAAGAGCTTAGGATGCTCCACTGTGAATTATTCAATTTGACAAGATCAGAAGGCCTCACCTGGAAGGATTGTTGAGCTGGTATCTTCCTGATCCTCTTCATCTAAGAGTTCATCTGTTGGTTCAGAATTTGCAGGTGCACACTCCATATCTTCATTTAGCTGCAAACAGAATTACTGCTGCTCAGTATTAAATGCTGTAATATTACTGGGCTGTAGTTGGCATATTACTGGGCTCAAATGTAAATATTAGCTACCTCAGTAGACCATTCTTATTCTAATCACTTCATATCTTACAGACTCTCTATTATGGCTGTTCTATACATGCTTAAAGCATGCAGGAAGCACGCATTACAGCTTGTTGAAACGAAGCAAACATGGGATGGGTGATCTTGGGTTCTATGATGGATTAACACTGACCCCTGTGGAAAAAAACCAAAAGTTTCTGTTTGACTCTTAGGAAGTACTATCTTACTAAACACACACCACTTTAACCACAATTGTGAACAGCTAGGAACAGCACAGCTAGGAAATAATTTGAGTTCTTAGATGATACAACTGAGTACACATTAACGTCATGCTATAATTGCTACATCCAAAATTCAAATTCCCACTGAACTACAGAGTTCTCGGGGTAACTTTGGCCCTGTTACTACTCTCTCTTCATGCCAGTGCTTTTATGTTTCATTTCAAATGACCACAATAAACAAATGGCCAAAGACTTTTTCTTGCATCAATATAGGCTAGATGCGTTCTTGCTCTTTCCCTCAAAGCTAATGGCTCAAGCTGTCAGGACGATTTTTATCTATGTCTCAAGCTTGTCATGTCTGACAATCCCTGCACACTGCACTGCACAGCAATCTCAAGAACTGGGTGAAAATAAAGGAAGTCATCTCAGAAAAAAAAATCTAGCTTTCGTTTCTTGGCGCTCTCCGTGTTCTAAAACAAGCAGCTGAATCATAATGTAGTATTTTTTTCTCCCATTCCCCACTAATCGGGCCATTTTTTTAATGTTACTTTTGCAAATGTTTTTAAAAGGCCTTTTCCAGGCCTTCCTGCTACCACATTTCAACTTGATTTTCCGTGGGACAGGAATAGGAGATTGCTACATGGATGAGCCTCACTCCAGAGCAAGAGGCGCTGAACTCCAACAAATACCCCACAAAGAATTCGTTTCTTTTTCCAGGCTGCTTGCTGGGATTGTATTACTTCTGAAGGTTTGTATCTTGTTCAGCTGAAAGCAGGGATTCTGCTGATGTTGCAACTGTTAGGCTTCCCAATCAGGTCTTGACAGTAAATCACTTCTTACCAGCATTTTATCATTCAGCTCACCACCTTGACTTGAGTTGGCAGAAGCCTCATAGACACAGAGGCATCAAAGCATAAACATATCTAAGAATCTGATGGATTTTATAGTTTCTGGGGGCCATAACTAGACTGTTTTAGGAACTGTCCATGAGACTGGCCATACCTTCATCTGGCATTTGCCTTGGAGTGGAGAAGTTGATGGATAGGAATCCCAGAAGTGATGCCTTGTCATGAATGGTTCTGTATCTAGTCAAATAGATGTATATCACAGCATGGCCTCCTCTCTGAAGACAGAGTTCAGAGTTCCCTCCACCTCCAGAAGTTAATGATCTAACTGGTTTTGAAGTAGCTCTGGGGGATGTTTCTTATATATGACCAACCACTCTAATAACAATTTAGTTAGGTGTTCCAGATATTGCATTGTGATTCTGTCCTGTTTCTGAGACAAAAATGCCTCAAGGTATATGGAGTACATGTGGAAAAAGGAGCACAAAGGCCAGCAGCTTAAACAACAATAATACAATTTTGAAATGGATACAGCTGAACATAGCATAAGCACCATTACAAAGTATGTGGAGAAGTCATTGGAGAGGAAAAGAAGTAAAATATGGAATCCCATGCACACAGAATTGGCCAGTGGAACTCTTAAGGGCTGCCAGGTAGAAGATGTAACTTTTGTTGCTGGTAATGTCCTAGTATTGTTTCATGAAGATTTCCCATGGTTCTTCATGAATAATAATAATACACCCCTACTGGGCTTCATAATGCCTAAAATGTCCAGCGTACCATCTAATAAGATCTGTTTGAACTTGTTCCACTGCTGATTTGTGGAGGAAATGAATAAGGTTCTTCAATTTAGTCACACTGCAATTTGCTTGTTAGATTCCCTCTCTAGCTGACAAATGATCTCTTAGATAAGATCCCTCTACAACAGAAGAGTTCCTCCTTCCTTAAAAGAGAAGATGGTGAAGCCTTTGCTTGAGAAACTACCTCCAAACTGGATTGATTTTACTGACGATAAATATTCCTGGCTTGTCTAATATTTTATATTTAAGCAAGCCAGTAGAAAAACCAATGGTCCTTTTGAAGATATGGATTAGCTAGATCCTTTCCAGTCTCTCTTCAGACCTAGATATGGCACAGAGGGGGTTTCCATTATTTTGATGGGTGATCCTTATGAGTGACAGATATGGCAGTATGCTTCTATTGATACTCTCTCAGTGGCTTCTAATATTATTGATCATCATATCTTTTGGAACTTCTGTGGGAGCTGTAGGCTAGAGATCCCAAATTTCTGATGCTTTTACTCTTGTCTCTCTAGGTATTTCTAGGTGGTGGCATTGGAACTGTCCCAAGATTTTATCTTGTTTCCCAGTAACTGTATGAGTTATTTGGAAGGATTATGCCTGATTTAGTATCAGTTGCAACTAGCATGTTGAAGATTCCCAGCTATAGTACACTTTTTCTACAAGCTCAATATTGATGTTCGAGCACCTTTATACAATATCAGATAAAAGGGACTGAATAGGGGAGAAACAGAATTCAGTCAAGACAAGTTGTTGGTGATTCCTGGAATAGATTTCAAGTTTTAAGTGAAATACCTGTTCTGGATGGAGCACGCTCCCCCTATGGAATAGGTTTGCTGTTTGGGAATTGTCTTGTATCCAACTTTGACTTATGTAACCTAAGGTTGGATTATTACAATGAGCTTTCTATGTCTCCCTCTGTAAGACAGTTCAGAAATTGTAGCTGGTTCAGAATGCAACAGCATATTTGTGACCTTGCTTGTTGCTTGTTGAATTCCAATGCAAGATTACCATTTTGCTATATAAAATTTGACATGATTTAAATCCAGATGGTTAGGCACAGCTTTGGGATTTTTTTTGCAGATCCTGCTAAATCAACAGGGTAGAACAATTTGCCCCTAGAATTGCAACAGAGTGCCTATTTATAACAGCTTTCGATGGCAAGATGGGTGGACCATAAATTTAATATCAATAATAAATAAATCTTCTAACTAAGGCCTTTTAGATGTGCAGAATCGTTTTATGCTGTTGGTCATACTGTATGGCAGTTAATTAAAACCAAAAAAGAATAAGTTGCCTAGAATTATTGGAGACAGCAATATCTACTGTATATTTATTTATATGTTTAAATCATTGCCATGAGGTGTGGCCCACACAGCCATCAAAATATTGCTTAGTACTGCTTCAATATCTGAGCAATCTTTGGATCCAGCATATTATTCATTCTATTCCATTTCCCTTCACTATCATCCTTCTGTTTTCCCCTCCTTGTGAGCTTCTCAAATGCATCTGGTTAGATTTAGTCAGACCAGAATGCTGGAATTTACAAAAGCTGTTATGTTCTTGTAAGGATATTTGAAATCTTTACTTGGATCTGTGGGTTTATATCACCACTATATATCAGACACAAATAATGAGTGGCATTTATATCATATTATTTTTTATTATTAATTGCCTATAAGAAGATCTAACAGGGTGCTCTGTAATTTCGAGTTTCCGTTTATTTAATTCTTAGGTCCAGTGGAAGAGAAACTGGAATTTCCTTTTAATTAGTTGGATTAGTGTTCTGGGAAATACATAGGAAATATATTCCATGTAACTCAGGAGACTCACTTTATTTCTGAATAAATGTGCACTGGTTCAAATCTCAGCCCCCTTTCCCATTTACAAGGATGTGAGAAAAACACCAATCTCCTTTCATCTTTAAAGGTTTAAAGGGAGAGCAAATGGTATTTCTTTTCCATGCATCTCAGCAACAAACCTACCTAACTACCTACCACTTCCCCATTCCATTTTTGAACCATGACTTTTTTTTTAAATGTTGCCTAACAATACTTTCAGTTTGCCTGGGTCAGCCCTCACCCTTTTAGTTATTTTCTTGGTTAAAAACTTCAGATGAATTCCAAATTAGCTCTCTTCTTTCTTTGCAAGTGTCTAGGAACTCCTAACCTAACCAAAGTTCAGAAAATGATTAATGTTAAGCCATAGAATCCCTTGACTCTTGAAACGATGGCTGCTCTCAGTAACCTCACAGTTTGTGCTCTTAACACTTATATCATTGCTTCTGTAGCCAAAACTTGGGGAAACCTCAAGGTTTACTAAAGAACACTCAAAACCCCTAACCCTTCTCTGGATCCTTGCTCCTCTGAAAAAGAGTTAAGTGAAGAGAGATTCAGTGTGAACAGAATAACAATGTCAACTAGGGGGGAAAAAATTGAGGGTGAAGGAGAGAGGAGAATCTCCTGGAAGACGCCTGCTACTCATATGGAGTCCCAAACAGAAATGTTCCACACTGCAACCACAATTTGTTGTAGCAACAACCCTTTGTAAAAGAAATGAATATTCTTTTACAGTGCTCCTGACTGAAGACAAATATTTTTCCTCAGTACGTGAATATAAAAGCTACAACAAAATGGATTAAAATTATTCTATAAAATCATCTGGTGTTTAAGGTGTTACGGAACGTTTTGGTTTCCCTGTCAGATTTAAAAAAACTAAACTGTTGCCACAGTTAGCAGCCTTTCTTAAGCTGATGCTATCCAGAGATGCTATCCAACTCCATCATCCAAGCCAGTCTCCTGATTGACTGATGGAGTGGTAATTCAAAGCACCTGGACAGCGTCTTCTTAAGGAAAGCTGAGGGAGAAGCAGATAAGCAGACTTATGATTGCAGCAGCTGATTTATTGATATGCAAAACAAGAAGCCGAAAGCTCTGTCAAAGTGACCAGCAGAGAGAACTTGTCAACACAGCTCAGATAGTCTGACAAAGGCTAAGTGAATGCAAACACACAGCCAATTTCCTGAACTTTCTAAAAATGCATTTGAAAGTGTGTATCTGTCTGTAATAGGCTTGTTTATCTTGACAGCCAGCAGTACCCCCTCACCTTCCTTTTCCTGCCTATTTGCTCTCACACAGGTCTGCCAAGCAGATAAGCAATGCAGCAACTTAAAAGCTGTTGCATGCAAATGGCAGCACAATATTTTTTTTCCTTAAAATATGCTCAGAGAAATAAAACACTAAGCAATCATTAGAATTAAAAAGAAAATGGAAGTTAAAATTCATGCTTTAAGCAAGCTTCATTTACTGTGAAAATCCAAAGGAAAAGAGAGGGTAAATTTCAATTCTATGGGAATGAAGAGTGAAACCTATAGAAAACAAAAGCAGCCTTAACTATGTTAGGTACCATATGGATAACATCTCCTTGCAGAATTACTGAAATAGTCTTTCTAAAACCAGTGCTCTCCAGATGTGTTGACCTATAATATTCATCAGTCATGGGAAAGGGGAGAAGAGTATAAATTCCTTAAACTTACTGGGAGTTTACTTCTGAGTAAACAGATAATGACAACCCACAAAGCCAAGAACATATGACACTTTAGAAACATAGATACAGGTTAGTTTCTTGGAATCCTTAATTACTGCCCTATATTGGCAGTTGCATATAATTTTCTAAAATGTTCTTCAAATGGAACATATGTAGTGTCTAATGAAGACAAATTGAAGTTTGTTGACTTTCACATAATCAGAACATCTGTCAACCCCTTGCTTTGTTTACTGTGTTCATGAAGTTTCAACAAGAGTTTTGGAAGACTCTAAAGCCAGGATATTGGTCTTATTTCAATTGCATAATAAAAATTTTTGCTGTAATCTATTTTTTTAGTTTTTTTTCTTTAAACACTACTTTTAAGGTTCTTCCTGGAGAAGTGAACATGTTAGACTGACAGTAACAGCAAAAATCTTAAGGCATCTGTAAGACTAATATTTACTATGACACATAACTCTTTGTACGTCAAGAAAACTTGCAAGCTAGAATTCTCTGGAAGTTGAAGTCCATACATCTTAAAATTGCCAAGGTTGAAAAAAAAAACACTGCTGCACACTATCTTTGAAGAAAGGTTGCTAAAGATACAGGTAATGAGTCACCCGGCCCAGATGGTGAAACAGGCAGCATATAAATTGAATAAATAAAATTAAAATGCTCTGGAAGCTGCATCAAAGTTGGAGGGCAGGGGAGTGGAGGTTCGGGTTAACAAAGCCTATTTCCGAATTCTTGCCATCTTGCCTAAAAAAAACCCCTTTAAATTCTGGGGGAAGAAATCAACCTAATGCAATCCAGTCCTACTAAACTTTAATAAGAAAAAAAGCTCCCGGCTTTGAATGGGCTTGTTACTACGTACTAAAATTCTGCATTAACAGGAGCTCAGTCCACAGTTTGTTCAAAGGGCATCCCCTCTGCCTGCATGGAGCTCTGCAAGGGTCTGACCTGCTCTCCCCTTAAGTTGCGGGAGCTGGACTCGCTTCCGACGCATCCACAGCGGCAATGCCCGAACGACCAATTAATGGGACAACGCCGAGGATACCCACACTTATAGCGTAAAGGGGCACACCTATTATGCACGTGTGCCCCAATGCATCCCTTTGTCTAATACGACATCCACAGGCTTGTACTATTTATTACTCTGGAGTAAGTCTCGTTGAACTTGGCGGGACTCACTTCCGAAGTTTATACGGTTGTTGTTGCTGTTGCTTGCTTGCCAGTGAACGCGCAAAGGCATGGTCTTTTCCAGGGGTCTTCAAACTTGGCAACTTTAAGACTTGTGGACTTCAACTCCCAGAATTCCTCAGCCAGCATGCCTGGCTGAGGAATTCTGGGAGTTGAAGTCCACAAGTCTTAAAGTTGCCAAGTTTGAAGATCCCTGGTCTTTTCGGTGCAGGCTAATTGTTTCTCGACGCTGCCAAGTTGTAACGTTAAGCGCCGGCCGCGTACAAAGCCTCGCCTACTGCAGGCACCTCGTAGCAGCAGAGTGCAAATACTGCGCCTCCCTCCCCGCTTTGCTCCCAATACCTCTTGATAAGATGGCGAGCTCTCTGGTCCAATCATGGCACCGGCGAAAAGAGAGCGCAGGGGAGAGCCGGATCAAACAGCGGCATCTATTAAGATAAAGCGGGGAGCGGAGACGAAATCTAAGAAACAGCCATCCGCACGCCGCGCTTCACTCCTCACCAAGCGCACGGACATGACCCGACCAATAGCGCAAGCGCATGTAACGCACCAACTCCGCAAGGTGCCGCTAGTTTATCTTCTTCCACCGCTCTGGCCATTACTGCTATAATGTATTGCTGACACCGGTTGCGGAAGAGAAGTCGAAGCAGAAAGGCCGCTGGGAGATGTAGTTTATTATAAAGTAACGCTCTCTTGGCGTCTCAAGAAGCTTTATACTGGATAAAGCTTTATATGGATAAATTATATTCAAAACAAATATGGGACTAAAAAGTTCCATTTAGCTTATGAGTAGATTTTAGTGGGATATTGTTATTGGTACGTTGTTTGTAGTTGTGTTAAAAGAGAGTTAAAGCGCATTATGAATTTGGTTAATTGTATATTATGCATAATTTTTATTTAGAATATGATTATTGTAACTATAATCCTGTATTTAGCTCTGGGAAGTGGGGGGGAAGTGGGTGGGTTTGGGGTGGGAGGGATTTGGGGATATATTGTAAAATTTTGTTTTTGTAAAACTCTTTAATTAAAAAAAAGAAGCTTTATACTTAACCGGATACTGTTCGGCCGGGTTAGCCTATTCAGGAAATCGGTTGAAAGAATGAAGAATGTAAGCGGGATGCAGAGCGGTTATATGTAGAGCTGCAACAAACCTGAATGACCGGTATCCGTTAACAGTATCTATCTAACAAATTTAGCACAATTTAAATAATCCGTTAAATGGGATTTATTTTAATGTGCACAAGGTTGAAGATAAGACTTGGAAGCGTGTCCCAATAAACAGGATTTACACTAAAGCAAATACGTGCAAATATTTCTGTAAAGAACTTCAAGCAAGAAGCTATTTAAAGAAGTTTAACTTTTTAAATTCAAAACCTGTAGATAGACTTCATCAGGGCTATCATACCCTAATACTGTAATAACGCATACCTGGGCTGCAGGCATCCAGATGAGCACCACACGGCAGCAAAGAAAGTTTCCTGTAATATGACACAGGTGAATTCTGGAGAGTATTGTCAATTCTCTTGAATGTTAGTACTCCTGATAGCAGTAGTAGTAACTGCCTCTTTATTATTATATACCACCTTACTGTACATGTAATAATGACTCATTTTAATCACTTAAAGCAGACATGTCAAACACAAGGCCCGGGGGCCGGATCCGGCCCACGAAGTGGTTACATGTGGCCCGCGAAGCCATCCTGGAAACAGTGAGGGAATGGCCCCCACTGCCTTGGCCCTGGCCCACAGACCCTCCTCCTGCCAGAGACCCTCAGATCTGTCCCACTCCTGCCCAGGCCCCCATAGGCACCCTTGATGCAAAAGATGTAGAGCTGACCACACCCACCCAGCAGGCCATACGCACTCTAGCCACGCCCACCCAGTAGGCCACGCCCACCCAGGCCACACCCACCCGGCCCCCTGAGGGCAACCGCAATGCTGATGCGGCCCTCAATGAAATTGAGTTTGACACCCCTGACTTAAAGCCACTTGTTGCACAAAGCTCTTCTGTGTACAATATACAGCTGGATGGCTTCCAGACCAGTCAATCTGATGCTTTATAGATAAAAGTAGGATTTAAGGTTGGTTTGCAGTGTTTGAAGAGTTAATAAGAGACAACCAAGAAAACAAACCATAGTACATTGTACTTGGTGAAGAGTAAATCAAGCAGTTGGCACCGGAGCACTGGTGCAGTTAGGAAAAAAAATGGGCATTTAAATATATTTCTGAAATCAGGCGTTAGTCAGCAGAGGTTTTCAGCTTTAAGTCCCACTATTCACTTTTAACAATATTACAACCCGTTTCTAACATGTAAAACAAAACCCAAGAATAAAACAACGTTTACAGTTATATTTAAATATTGTTTTCACTTGTAGTATCTTTTAATTAAACTTTCAGCCTTATTCCGAGATAGGCTATCTCGAATTCAGAACTACGGAGGAATAGCACCATCTTGAGTGCCCGGAGTCAATCATTCTACATCTGCAACTAGACTTTACATTAGCATTGCAAGGTACAAAATTGCTTTAATCAGTCAAAGAATCAAGTAAGAGGGTGTTGTTTTTTCTCTTCCCGCCAGTGAACTTTTTTTTGTGTTTTGTTTTCAATAGCTGAACGACGCTCGCATCCGACAGCCATCCACAGCTTGTTCGAACTAAGCAAAAGGAAGAGGCAGGAAGGACTCTCTGGAGCAGGGGTCTTCAAACTTGGCCCTTTTGTGACTTGTGGACTTCAACTCCCAGAATTCCTCAGCCAGCCATGCTGGCTGAGGAATTCTGGGAGTTGAAGTCCACAAGTCACAAAAGGGCCAAGTTTGAAGACCCCTGCTCTGGAGCCTTCGGGCTGAGGCGACGTATAAACGAAGTGGGTGAATAGACAAGGCGTTTCCCTCGCCAGCCTCCTCTCCCGGCTGGATTTGGAAGCCGTCCACCGCCTGAGCGCCATGGCCCAAGGCCGCCGCCTGGCGCTTGCCCTGCTAGCGTTGACCCTCGCGGGCTCTCGGGAGGCGCGATGCGAGCAGGAGCTCCGCTTCAAGCCCCCGCCCTCGCAGAGACCGGTGCGCCTCTTCACCGAAGACGAGCTGGCCAGGTACGACGGACACAAGGTAGGCAAAGCTTTCGGAATGGTTGCCGGGACGGGCCTTCTCGGCAGCAAAGGCCGGGCTCGAGCCGCTTTCTCCGGGGGGGGGGAATTATCTTTTCTCGGTCGCGGAAGCTGCGCCTCTGGCCTCTGTTGCAATCACAGGACTGGAGCAGTTGTGGGCGTTTTGATCCCGCCTTGGACCTTTCGGCCGGAAGGGACTGAAGTTCTTCTGCGGAAGGCGGGTTGGGGAGCTGCAATCTCTTTCAACTCGGCGGAGTTTGTTAGGCGGCTTTCTTTCTTTCTTTTTTTTTTGCCTTGTAGTTAACAGCCTCGATAATCCACGAGGAAGAGTAAGGAAGATTTTGTACAGCATTAAAACATGACTGCCCAAATTGGGATGCTGCGCGTTAGGACACAGCAGTGAGGTTTCACGCTGTCGCCAAAACTTTGTTGTAGCGTCTTTTCCTTAGTTTTGTGGCACTGTAAATTACTTTTACACACACACACACACACACACACACACACACACACACTTGTGTAGAGTTGGACTGCAATGCAAAAATAAATGCATTTAAGGTCTGTTTTGGGGAGCCCTGGCATTTTAAGGGGAAAATTGAGTGCCTTTAGGGCCTGGAAGTTTGCTCCTAAAAGTGACCACGATTAGAAGCCCTACTAATTCTGGGTTTTGGGGTCTTTAGAAAGATGCTTATGGCAGGCAACAAGGAGCTTTGGATTACACTTTTGCAACACTGTAATTAAAAAAAAGCAATTGGCAACATAGATAGCCTTGTGGAAAACTGGAAACACAGTTTCTTATGCTCATAGGAACACCTGAAGGCAAAAGAAAGAAAACTAAGATTGATTGTAAATATTAAAGCCATTTCAAATATGTATGCAGTAAGGACTTCTTTGTTTGCTGTTCCTCTTCATTTAAAAAATTGATGGATGTTTTGTACAAATATTATACCTTTGTATTCAGAACTTTCATTTGCACATTATATATCATAAAGGATATGATAACTTCCATTCTATTTATTCATTAGCAAAGGAATTAGATGTGGACATTTTCAAAAGCAGTGAAATCAGGGCCTTCCAGCTGCGTTTAAAGTATAATACTGAGCAACACCAGCTATCATGGCCAAGAGTAAAGAGTTTTGGGTTCTAGAGTTTATCCACCACCTCTGGAGAACCACAAATCCTTCACCATTAGCAACCACTCTACATCTAGTTAGTACATTCAGTGCTACAGATTTTCCTTTTTATTTACACCAGAAATTTCTCTGCTCAGGTTTATGCTGCAGTCTTTCTTTTTATACTAGAGCATCTCTTTGTTAATGGGAACAGGCGTTCCTCTTTAAAGATAAGAAACTTCAAGTTCCAGTAAGCGACTTTTGGTTTTCTTGGAAAGAAAGGATGACCAGGCAAACAGTATGCTGTTGGTATTTCTTGTATATCAGTACATTTCATGATAAAGTATATAAATTGTACTTTTCAGGAGGATGAACCTATTTACCTAGCTGTGAAGGGTGTGGTGTTTGATGTCACTTCTGGAAAAGGTAAAAATCACATTAGAAGCAGAATGTTTCCCCCCTTCAGTATGGTTCACAATAAGAAGTACCAGTATATCTCAGTGTTTTCACCTCAACCAGATGGCCCTTTTAAAGAGCAAGGGCAACTGCCCAAGGATATGCTGCAAAGGTGTTCCTCTCATTTATGAATGCTGCTAGTTTTTTAAAATTATTTTTCAGATGTTTATTATCCTTAACTCCAGAGCTGGATAACATTAGCTTTCCATTTGTTGTTGAATTTCAGCTCCTATCAGCTCCAACCAACATGATTGATAGTGAGCAATCCTGGGACTTGCAGTCCAGCATTAGCTAAGGTGGCCACAGATTGCTCTTTAGAAGAAAGACAGCACTTGTGTATAATGACAAATTTTATCCATTCAGCAGCCTTCTGTGCTAATTTCATCTGAAGAATAATCTAGGTCTTCTCCTGTTAGCAGCCCAGTGCTGCTGCCCCAGGAACATTCATTTTGCCACTGCTTAAAACCAAAGGGAGCAAGTTCTTACTTGCTTTCCTCTGGATTTCAAAACCTCAATCATTTCTGCCTGTTTTGCCTTTTTAAAGAGTTCAGATTCAAACCAGGGTCCTGAGAGGAATGTGAACAATTTGAAAAAAATATTGCTGCTTCAAAAGATTCAGTAACCCAATCCAAATCTGATTGTTTATCTCAGTCCTGAATAGTTTATCTCAAAATCCCATCTGATAACTTATAAATAGTTTTAATGCACATCCCTTCACATATGCAAAAAATCCATAAAGCAGTAAGGATGAATAATTCCCAATATCAATATAGTATTCATACACTTTTGTAAGTAGTTGCCATAGGGTTATTAAAAGGGAACATAAATAGCATGTATGCAAAAGTATATGGCAAATACACTCTTCTGCCCATCATAGAATACCTTTTGCTAGCAGCTAGTAGACTAGAAATTCTTGGTTTGGATAATAGGTTAGAACTGTGACACTTGTGGTCAGACCTAGGTATTGCATACAAAATTGTTCATAGTAACATTTTACCTGCAAATGACTTTTTAGCTTTAATCGTAATGTAATGCTTGCAAACAATCACTTTAAACTTAATGTAAACTGCTTTAAACTTGATTGTAAAAAAATCAGTTTTTGTTACAGCGTTGTCCAAGTCTGGAATATCATATCTGGTTCAATTGTCTCAGCCACCTACTTTCAGGGGGCTGAAAGCCCTAATAAGCAGGCATATACATAGAATGAAGGCTATTGCTAAGCACATTGGTTTGTGCTTAAATTGTAAGCCGCCCTGAGTCTTCGGAGAAGGGCGGGATATAAATGGGATTAAAATAAAAAAAATAGTTTTAATTGTAACTTAACTTCTGTGGACCTCAACCCATATTTAAGAGATCCCTAAGGGAGCATGTGTAAGTGCATTAACACGCCTATCATCCCTGGCACATTTTATTATTTCTTTCATTGCTTGTTCTAATTTGTAATTTTTGTTTGACGAATAAACACATACTGTATGTATACAAATTTCTGGGAATGGGCAGTTATGTAAGGAAAGCTTGGGAATCCAGTTATATGATTCCTACCACTCATGACCACTCATAGGGTAAAGTTTTGGCCAAATAGTATTTTTGAGAAGAACTTTGGGAGATAGTAAGAGAGGATGCAGTTCCACCATGTATGACGTAAGACCAAATAATATAGAAATTTGACACAGAATGAGGGTTCTGTCTTACTATTAAAGTAAAGGTAAAGGTTCCCCCGCACATGCATGCTAGTCGTTTCCGACTCTAGGGGCCGGTGCTCATCTCCATTTCAAAGCCGAAGAGCCAGCGCTTGTCCGAGGACGTCTCCATGGTCATGTGGCTGGCATGACTAGACGCCAAAGGTGCACGGAACGCTGTTACCTTCCCACCTATTTTTCTACTTGCATTTTTTATGTGCTTTCAAACTGCTAGGTTGGCAGAAGCTGGGACGAGTAACAGGCACTCTGTTACACGGCACTCAGGATTCGACCCGCCAAACTGCCGACCATCTGATCAATAAGCTCAGTGTCCTAACCCACTGAGCCACCGCATCCCTGTATCTTACTATTACAAGTCCTTATATTCTGTGAATGTAGTTTCCAGTGGGCATTTTCTTTTTCCCAGTTTTAGGATCATCCAAATGTATGGTTGCCTTGTTCAATTTGGTATTTTCCAAGTATTTTGTATAACAGCTCACAGAATGCAGTCAAGCTTGGGTTGCTCCTGGTTGGAGAAATTGTGTACTTCACTTCCATTTCTCATCTTTGATTTCCCTTTTCCTTTCTGGTCACCATTTCACCCCTTAATCTACCTCTTATATTATTCATTGTATGCCACTGTATGCCAGCTCTTTCTGTGCGTTGTTGTTAAGGCTTTATAACGTTGAGGATTTCAGCAGTTTAGGATATTTATATTATTGTATTAAAGTTAGTTCAAGACAACCTGAAAGATGGACCTTCTTCTCTTGTTACACAGTTGAAGATAACATTTCATGCTTACTAGTTTTTGAACATTTTATGGCCTGGTATCATGCAAAGTCAGGATAAAATAAACCAATTTCAAGGAAGTCTCAAAATATATCAACACTTAATTCTAGGCTTGTGAATAATGAAGTCTCTGGGATGTAATTTACAATAGTTCTTAAAAGAGGTTAAATATCTCAGACTAAACACACACATACGCTTGTGTGTGTGTGTGTGTGTGTGTGTGAGAGAGAGAGAGAGAGAGAGAGAGAGAGAGAGAGAGAGAGAGAGAGAGATCCTGAAAATCTTAAGTCCTGCACTTAACTGCTATTTGTCTTATTTTTCCGCAACAGAATTTTATGGGAAAGGAGCACCTTACAATGTACTTGCTGGCAAAGATTCAACCCGAAGTGTTGCAAAAATGTCCCTTGATCCAGCGGATCTCACTTATGATACAGTAAGAAAAAGATCTTTTCAGCATAGCTTGATCTGAAGCCACAACTAAGAAATGGTTTTATTTGCGCACGGCTTTATTGGTCCTAGTGATCTAATCCACGTACAGGATCATTAAAGAGACAGTGGGATGAGGGAGGGATTTAAAAATAGAAAAGGTACAGAAATCTGAAAAACCTGGTTCGGTGCAATTAGTAGTCCTTTGCATTCACATTACATAGCATGGAGGTATGCAATAATCATTGTATTTCTTCTGTCTACCCACTCCTTTTCTCTCCATCTTTCTTTCTTTACACAATTGCAATTCATTGAGACGGGACTCACAGAAGAGCAGTTGCAATCTCTGGATGTGACCTTTAGTAATGTTTACAAGGCCAAGTATCCTATTGTGGGCTACACTGCCCGAAGAATTCTCAATGAAGATGGCAGCCCTAACCCAAACTTTAAACCTGAAGATCAGCCACATTTCACTATTAAGGATGAGTTTTAACAATAACTTGGCAATCCCGTGACTACTACAAAGAACCAGGAAGGTATCTAAAAACTGAAAAAATATAATGGACCTAAAATGGCTTCATATCTTTTGAGGATGATTGCTTTCTATTTTATCATGCTCTTACCATTGGTTAGTTAGTAATATTGATATGCATGATAAAACTGTAGTTTATGTGTTGAAATTGTTTTGACCAGCAAAGTGTTGTGTTTCAGTGTCAGTGGAGAAGCAGTTATTTTTCCTTAGCTAATTATTTGGCTAACTAAATGCAAAAGCTTAAGAGAAGAGCAGTATCTGATGACAAGGAGTCCCATGTTCAATCCCACTGCATATTACTTATAAAAAAATCCTCAAGGCCATATAAAACATGCAATTTGACAAACCATCCTGCTAATAATTGGCCATTAGCAATATCCAGTTGAATCAGTGATCCTTGATTGATGTTATCTAGGCCCCCTTCCAGGACAGTTTGTTGTCTGTCTATTTCTTCTACTCAACAGTCAGTATGAACTTTGAGTGTTTCCCATCAACTGTGCATTATTTCCACAAACTACCAGTAGAAAGCCTGTGTCTTTCTGTTCCAGAGTTCCCTGCTTTGTAGTAAAGTCCATAAAGAGGAGAGGCAGGGCATAAGTCTCAGCAGAGGAGTACAGAGCTGCTGTTTTTAGTATTAGCAAGGTGACATTGAAAATGTTTACTGGAAATTAATAATACTAACCTATTTTGCATATCATTTTAAGACTGAATTAATACAATTTTAATGTAGTATCAGAAACATTAAAAGTCTGATTCTTTATTCATCTTAGTATTCAAATGGATATACTTGCTACAGCGTGTGTCTACAAAATTCTTCCTCTCTAACACTGAATTCCACAAAAACCAGGTCTGCAATTTTGCAGCAGAAGTACAGTGTGCACAGCATGGCTTGGGTAGCCTCTATACCGTCATAGCCTTTCACTCATTCTCCTAATACCCAATAATGGTCCAGCTGGATGAAATGAACGCTGTTGGATGCATTAACCACTGTTTATAATAACCATGTGGATCTGATATTTGGTACCTCAAGTGTATATCTGATTGTATTTCACTTACTACTCCTTTCTTGTAGGCAAAATAAAATAATCTTTAAGACTCAAATCTACCTCACTAAACGACTTTGGACATAGCAAAAGAAAATTATGTCTCATTTGATAACATATGTGATATATTGTTAATGATTTCTGCCTTGCTATGCCTTTTTTCTTTTTCTTCTTAAAACAAGTTTCATTCCTGCAGGTCAGTTTGAGAAGCACTTTGAAATGGGTTGAATGTACTCTTTCACAAGTGATTTTTTAAGCATCAGACAGATGTACTAAAAATGCTGTAGTATATTCTGACCCCAAACCCCTCATTTCATTAATTAGCAGCCAATTAAGGTTCATCCATCCCTATATCTGCTTTAAAATACCTTTTGCAATTATTTGATTACAATATTTATAAAATAATGCCTTAGCCTAAAGAAATTTGCTGTTTCCACACATCACTAGATAGCCCTGCTCTCTGGCAGTGCTACATTTCAGCTGTTCTGGAAAAATCCTCCCCCCCCCCCCGCTGCCCAAATTTTTTCTGGCTCCATCCTGTTAGATAGGAATAGATTTTTCTCTTTTCAGACACTGGGAATATCTTGGAAGTTATTACATGCATAGCTTTTTGCAATTCTCCAGAAGTTGAGTGAATGATTTCTCTATATTTGTCCAAGAGGAAGTAACCAACTGTTACTCAAGGGTGGCAATGTCTCTTAGTGGCAGGAGAGATGCTATTGTAAAATTTCAGTTCAGGAGAGAGTTCCTACTGATATCTTCCCATGAGATTTATCAGAAGTGTGGGAAGCCAAAGAGTGTATGATGAAAGTGCAGTGAAAGACAGATTATTCTCATGTACTTCTTCACTATCTCATAGTATGGGATGAAAAACCTCATACTTCACTCACTAACATCTTCATGGAAATGCTCTTCTACTTTAAAAGAAAGTTTGAAAGCAAATTCCATTCATCTTTCTTATCCAACTGAATGAAAACTGATATGAAAATATGCAGAGAATATTATTGTGATTAATATTTGTACTGTTTCTACTTTCTATTATCAGGAAATGAATGTGAATCCACTGTTGCATGTTATCCATTCTTTAAATCCACCCCGTCTATGATATGCATTCTCTAGGCTCAGTCACATAGCTCAACAAATATAATTTAGATTGCAAAAAATTGCCTGTTTTTAACTACACCCTTCATGGATTTTAATGCTGAGGATTATCAAATTTGAGTAGGGTACTAATATGTTACACTTGCTAGATGAAAACAGGAATTGAAAACAAGATGATAGAGTTGCTACGTCTTATTGACAAAGCACTATGTTCTTTTTAAAAGCAAATTTATTTAAAAACTATTATTTGGGACTAGGAGCAATGTGCATATATAAATATTCAAGCCACTAGAGGGCAATGCCGCACTATTAGAAACAACATTATAGCTGGCAAACACAGTAATTGCCACTTGGTAATTGGAAAAATCCAAATTTCTTCAGTGTTCTGTTAAAATTGTAGAATGATAATGTGTAACACCTTTAATAAATGGATTATCTTATGCACTACAAGAAATATACCATAAGAGACATACTTGCATCATTTCAGTTTATACTGGTAGTCGTCTTCTTTAACCTAGAGTCCTTAGACGTGTCCCAGTAACCAGAGCCCAGTCATGCTTGTGAGCCATATAAAGTGCAGTCATACAACTTCCTGAGATTTCAAGTCCAAAAAGAAGTCCCACAGGTGGAGAAGGTGATACTTTTATCAAAGGGTTTCCCAACCTCTTGACAATTTAGGGATGTTTACAATAACATAAATGAGGAAAAACACTCAAACGTTAGAACATCCATTACCCAGCATTATCTAAAAATGTTTCTTGAAAATGAGAAAATAGGAAAGTAAAAATTGGCTCTTGAGTGTCAAATGATCCATCACACTATGCTGAATCACATCTGCTTGCCTTGCATTAGAATAGATCACATGGCAGGAAAGTTGTGGAATGAATAACTTTTTTCAACTTTGATTTGAGACTTAAACTCTTGTAATCCCTCCCACCCCTTCATGGATTACTGCCTTGTCATGGCGAAGAGGCTTGTGTAATTCTATGAAGCTATGAGCTATGCCGTGCAGGACCACCCAAGACGGACAGGTCATAGCCGAGAGTTCTGACAAAACGTGATCCACTGGAGAAGGAAATGGCAACCCCCTCCAGTATCTTTGACATGAAAACCCCATGGACAGTACCAAAAGGAAAAAAGATATGACGCTGGAAGATGAGCCCCTCAGGTCGGAAGGCATCCAATATGCTACTGGGGAAGAGCAGAGGGCTAGTACTAGTAGCACCAGAAAGAATGAAGCGACTGGGCCAAAGCCGAAAGGATGCTCAGCTGGTGGTGAAAGGAAAGTCCGATGCTGTAAATATTTTTTCTCCATAGAAAATGTAATGTAAGATCCACGAATCAAGGCAAGCTGGACATGGTCAAACCAAGAGATGACAAGACTGAACATAGACATCTTAGGAAGCAGTGAGCTAAAATGGACAGGAATGGGTGAATTTAATTCAAATAACCCTCAGGTATACTACTGCAGGCAAGAATCCCTCAGACGAAATGGAGTAGCCTTCATAGTCAATAAAAGAGTAGGAAAAGCAATACTGGGATACAATCCCCAAAATAACAGAATGATCTCAGTTCAAATCCAAGGCAAACCCTTCAATATCACAATAGTCCAAGTCTATGACCCAAACACCGGTGCTGAAGAGGATGAAATTGACTGGTTCTATGAAGCCCTACATTACCTTATAGAGCTAACTAAAAAGCAGAGGCATCACCCTGCCAACAAAAGTGTGTATAGTCAAGGCTATGGTCTTCCCAGTTTCAATGTATGGCTGTGAAAGTTGGACCATAACAAAGGCTGAGCGCCAAAGAATTGAAGCCTTTGAACTATGGTGTTGGAGAAGACTCCTGCGAGTCCCTTGGACTGCAAGGCAATCAAACCGGTCAGTCCTAGAGGAGATCAACCCTGACTGCTCTTTAGAAGGTCATATCCTGAAGCTAAAACTCAAATACTTTGGCCACCTAATGAGAAGGAAGGACTCACTGGAGAAGAGCCTAATGCTGGGAAAGATTGAGGGCAAGTGAAGAAGGGGACGACAGAGAATGAGGTGGCTGGATGGAGTCACTGAAGCAGTAGGCATGAGCCTAAATAGACTTCAGAAGATGGTAGAGGACAGGAAAGCCTGCAGGAACGTTGTCCATGGGGTCGCGATGGGTCGGACATGACTTTGCAACTAACAACAACAAATCCCTCCCAGTTGTGATATACCATGCAAGAAAAAGACAAGAAATCCAGTGCTATCAAGGAAATAAATAGCAACAGAATCATTACAAATAAATTTAATGTGTAAAGGTACATCTGCATCTATATACCACTTTTAAATGCTCATAAATTTTTATGAACATTTGTGCACCTAATATACATATACACACTCACTTTTCCAAAATTGCAAACTTCCATTTCTCTTGGCAACTAGAATTCTCCAGATATATTGCTCTTTGCTTTTGCCTAGTGGTTATTTAGATTTTTTTTCCAGGCCAGTACTGTGTGGGAAGTCAGCCCCACAGAGAAGGAAATATTAAAAGGGAAGAAAAATATATTTCCTAAAAGGATCTTAAAGAAGCAGAAAAGCATGCCCAGTTTTTTCTTAATAGCCCCAAGTCTCCCTCCCCCAAGCAGAAACCACCTCTGTAGAAATGCAGATGTAAATAATCCATTCAGGAAGGTTGGAGGCCTCCAGCTAGAAGCTTAGGAAGATGAAGACACCTAAAATCTACATACCCCACCCAAATTCTAAGACAGGACATATTGGATTAACCCACAGATGCCAAAGGGCACACTCAGACTCAGGTCAAAATACATGACACAGGAAATACAAAGCATTGAACAGGAACAGGAAACAACCTCAAGAGCCCCTAAGGATATAAAAACCCACTCCCTACATGTGTTCTTGCTCTTTTCTTCCAGAGCCATCTTTCTGTCTGGCTCTCCTCTTAATAAACTGCAACCTTCTTTCTAAAGCAGTCGCCATGTTGTTTATTCCCAGCTTGGACTGAACTATGATGAAGACTTTTCCTTCAACAATTGGAAGCCCTAGTTTGGTCTAAGCTCTTAAGCTGAGCCTTAGGCAAAATTCATTTGCTGCTCTGGAATATTCTTTCTTGAGCAGAAACTTTACTGCTAAGTAGCCCATTATTCATAATGAGTTCTGTATCTTAGGTTGGTGCTCTTGCACCTGACAACTCACTTTGTTTGCTCTAGTATACAATAGTGTTGCTTTTTTAAAAATGCAGTTAGTATTGCCCTGGTTCAGTAAAACAAATTATAAGCAAAATCAGATAAATCATTGTATCAAAAATGTGCCTATTTTCCTGCACATATTTCTCAGGTAATTATCAAAGAGGATGTTACACAGAAGTAGAAGCTCTGTTTTCTATCACTCCAGAATGGCAGAACAGAGTAATGGATTCAGATTACAGATGTTAATTGAAAGTTAGGAGGAATCCTCTTCAAGAGTATATTCAACGGGATCTAATTACCCAGAGAGGTGATGGGCTGTCCTATCTTGGATAGGGGAAGATAAGCATTTGTCTAGGATACTTTAAGTTGGATTTGTACTGCCCTCAGGGTGCATTGAGCAGGAGTCACACTCCATAGGCTAAAGAACTCTTTCTAGACCTGTGAGTTTATTAAACTGTACAGGAACCAGATCAATCACCTCATTGCCAAACTGTTCAGGATTATAAGTCAACCTAGTTCAAATTCATTTGCCTAGAATGAACCTTTTTCCCACTTTGTGCAACTTGAAAATGTACGTGCTTCTTTGCACAAATATATTCCTTTTGACCAAGCTAGGAACACAGGAAGCTGCCTTATCTATGGATTGTTTGGTGAATGCAGGAAAGCTCACAACACGCAGTGATCTTTACAAGGGTGAAATTCTGATAAAATATGTTCATGACAGCATTCCTTCCAAGTCAAGTCCATTCTTCAGAAGTATCTACACCATAAGATGAGCTGAATGTAGATCAGCTCCCACCCAACCCATTTTCTTCCTCACAAAAACCAATCAAAATACTCCTTTGTCACTTAACCAGGTACAGGCAGTCCTTGATTTTTGACCAGCCATTTATGACAGATTTTTAAAAAGGTTATTTTTGACCTGTCCTCAGGGATGACTATCACCTGCACAGGTCACATGATTATAATTTTGGGCATTTGGTAACTGGTTTGCATTCATGATGCTGCAATATTCCATGATCATGAAATCCACAACTGGTGACATTTTTTTTGCCATTTTCCAACTGAAAACAATTAAAAACATCGACTGTGTATGATGGATTTGCTTAAGAACCATGTGGCTCACTTAACAACCACATGATTCACTTTACAGTGACTCTCTTTACAGCCATCATAAAAATGGTCCTAAAATCAAATCCAGTCACATGTTGCCTTGACTTACAATCACAATGACGACCAAAATTCTGGATTTCATTGTGGTAGCAAATTGAGGATTACCTGTAGATATCAAACGTAACTAAGTCCAGAAGTTATCTTTTGCTAGAACAATCACTAGACTCAGAATAATCTATTATCTGAGAACTCTTCCTTGGACCCAGTAGTAGTTCTTGTTTAATCATGGTAACTGGAACTGGAATTTCCATCATTAATCAATGTGGTTGTAAAGGTCAACATCATGTGACCACATCACTTAGTGATGGCAGATCTGGCACTTTCAGTTGCTATTGTTAAATGAATCCCATGATGAAGAGAGAGAAAGAGAGGGAATGAGGGAGGGAAGAGAGAGAGAGAGAGAGAGAGAGAGAGAGAGAGAGAGAGACTACAGTTCCCTAACTTAATTCTTTCTGCTGATCTGCTTTTCTACACAGTTTCACTGCTGAGCTGCTGAAAGTCATGCAACAGCAGGAATGAGAACCTGGAGTGAGATGCAGAGTCTGATGCAAGAGGATTACTCGCTCTTTTTGTGTTTTCCTTTTTAAATGCTGCAATATGTACCAAACGTGCAAAACAGATGTAGCCCTGTGCAAAACTTCAGGCTTGGTAAAGGTTGATAATTTGAATTGCTGCTTCGGCACTGAGTCACACGGTAGAGAGGGGCCTTCCTCAGAAGCTGGGTGCGGATGGGCATGCGTCCTTTGGAATGTATAAACACATACACATACACACACTTCACAAAATAGTCCATCCTAACTTGTTACAAAATCTAATCTTGTGATGGTAATATTGTTTCCTCAAACTGAAAACAATACACGAGTTAGATTCTGAAAGAACAAAACTCGCTTTCCAATTTACAGATAACCAAGGAGCTGAAAAAATGTAATACAGTGCTATTGTACAACATTCTGCAAAAAATAACAATCCTCCAGAACACTGTGGTTCTAGCAATCGGATCCTGTGTACACATTTACTCAGAAGTAAATCTTATTTCCCTGAGACTTATTCATAAATAGGTACCTAAGATTTCAAGCATACTATTAATTTGGTAAAAAATACCTTGGTGATTTTTAAAAGTATAATTCTCACTTATGAGTAAAGCTGATTGCTAGTTGGAATTTCTTGAGAATTCGCCATGCAAGAGTTAACAGAATAGGAGACTGACACTCCCCACTCCACCTAGCTAAAGTTGTAAGGGCTGATGCAAGAGCTGATGTAAGAGGTGTGTGTACGTGTATACACATCTCTCTCTCTCTCTCTCTCTCTCTCTCTCTCTCTCTCTCTCTCTGTGTGTGTGTGTGTGTGTGTGTGTGTTTCGGTCTTAATTCAGCTCATCAGCTCAGCCCTTCCAATCTGTGGTCTGAGGTGAAGCTCTCCCTCCCTCCTTCGCTATCATTGGCCATTTCCAATGAAGGTAGCTGGAGCTGAGAAGAAATCCTGGAGAAAGCTCCTGTTCTAGTTTCAGTCTTGTCCACATGCCTGATTTAGATTGAGACACTGAATAGCAATCCCTTCTCAGAGGATCACTTGGCGTTTTCCACACTTCAGCACTTCTTGGCAGCTGGCATCATTGCCAATTCTGGCAAGATACCCAGCAGCAACCTAGGGTGGGGCTTGAGTCAGCATGCAGGAACAGAAGAGCTTTACGTTTGGAGGGCTGGTATGCTTGGCAATAGCTGCTGGCTTTTCCTCAGAGATGATACATCTTTAGGCTTTTCTTTCCCTCTAGGTGTATTTCTTGTAGTCCTCGACTTACAACTACAATTGAGTCCAAAATGTCTGTTGCTAAGCAAGACATTTGTTAAGTGAGTTTTGTCCTGATTTATGACTTTTCTTGGCACAGTTGTTACGTTTTTGTTGTTGTTAGCTGCGAAGTCATGTCCGACCCATCGCGACCCCATGGACAATGTTCCTGCAGGCCCTCCTGTCCTCTACCATCTTCTGGAGTCCATTTAAGCTCACGCCTACTGCTTCAGTGATTCCATCCAGCCACCTCATTCTCTGTCGTCCCCTTCTTCTCTTGCCCTCAACCTTTCCCAGCATTAGGCTCTTCTCCAGTGAGTCTTTCCTTCTCATTAGGTGGCCAAAGTATTTGAGTTTCAACTTCAGGATCTGGCCTTCTAAAGAGCAGTCAGGGTTGATCTCCTCTAGGACTGACCGGTTTGATCACCTTTCAGTCCAAGAGACTCGCAGGAGTCTTCTCCAGCACCATAGTTCAAAGGCCTCAATTCTTTGGCACTCAGCCTTTCTTATGGTCCAACTTTCACAGCCATACATTGCAAATGGGAAGACCTAGCCTTGACTATACACACTTTTGTTGGCAGGGTGATGTCTCTGCTTTTTAGTGTGCTGTCTAGATTTAGGTTTAGGTTTCTCAAGAGACAAATAAGATGGTCTGGTAGTCCCATCTCTTTAAGAACTTGCCACAGATTGTTGTGATCCACACAATCAAAGGCTTTAGCATAGTCAATGAAGCAGAAGTAGATGTTTTTCTGGAACTCCCTAGCTTTCTCCAGGATCCAGCGTATGTTGGCAATTTGATCTCTAGTTCCTCTGCCTCTTCAAAATCCTGCCTGTACTTCTGGTAGTTCTGGATCCACATACTGCTGGAGTCTAGCTTGTAGGATTTTAAGCATAACTTTACTAGCATGTGAAATGAGTGCAATGGTGCGATAGTTTGAACATTCTTTGGCACTGCCTTTCTTTGAAATTGGAATGTAAACTGAAGGAACAGGCTCAGGCTGAACCCCTCCAAGACCGAGTGGCTGTGGATACCGGCATCTTGCATTGTCCAACATGTTCCATCTCTTTTGATGGGGAGAGAGCTCTTGCCCCACTCAGAAGGGGCCCACAACTTGGGTGTCTTCCTGGATTCACGGCTTAACCTGGAAGATCATCTAACTGCCGTGACCAGAGGGGCCTTTGCACAGGTTCGCCTGGTGCGCCAGTTGTGCCCCTTTTTGGACTGAGATGCCCTATGCACGGTCACCCACACCCTTGTCACTTCTCGCCTGGATTACTGCAATGCTCTCTACATGGGGCTGCCCTTGAAGTGCACCCGGAGGCTTCAGCTGGTGCAAAATGCAGCCGCGCGTGTGCTTATGGGAGTATCTCGATACTCCCATGTTACACCTCTCCTGCGCGAGCTGCATTGGCTTCTGGTTGCCCTCCGGGTGCGATTCAAGGTGCTGGTAATTACCTTTAAAGCCCTACATGGCTTAGGCCTGGTGTATTTACGAGACCACCTGCTGCCAATGTCAACCTCCCATCGCCCAGTTCGCTTCCACAGTCAGCCTCCTCAGGGTTCCGTCGGCCAGGCAATGCCAGCTGGCGACCCCCAGGGGGAGAGCCTTCTCTGTGGGCGCGCCGACCCTCTGGAATGAACTGCCTCCAGAGCTGCGGACGGCCCCTGACCTTCGATCCTTCCACCGTGACCTGAAGACATGGTTGTTCCAACAAGCGGGCCTGGACTGACCATGGTTTTTAATTTGGTTTTTATTGTGTAAATTGTCCCGTATTTCTTATATTCATTGTTTAATTCTTTTTTAATTTTTGTATTTTATGTCTCTTAATTTTTATTGTTGTGAGCCGCCCTGAGTCCTTAGGGAGAAGGGCGGCATATAAATTTAATAAATCCTTAAATCCTTAATCCTTTTCCAATCCTGTGGCCACTGTTGAGTTTTCCAAATTTGCTGGCAAATTGAGTGTAGCACTTTTACTGCATCGTCTTTTAAGATTTTGAATAGCTCTACTGTCACCTCCACTAGCTTTATTGTTGCTCAGCTTTTCTAAGGCCCACTTCACTTCACATTCTAGGATGTCTGGCTTGAGGTCAGTGACCACCTCATCGTGGTTATCAGGGACGTTAAGCTCGTTCTTGTATAGTTCTTCTGTGTAATTTTGCCACCTCTTCTTAATCTCTTCTGCCTCTGTTAGGTCCCTGCCATTTTGGTCCTTTATCATGCCCATTTTTGCATGAAACTTTCCCTTCATCTCTGTTGTTAAGTGAATCTGACCTCCTCATTGACTTTGCTTGTCAGAAGGTCACAAAAGGTGATCACATGACCCCCTGAGACACAGCAGTTGTCATAAATATGAGCCAGTTGCCAAGCATCTGAATTTTGACCTCATGATCATGGAGATGCCGCAATAGTTATAAGTGTGAAAAATGGTCAAAAGTCACTTTTTTCAGTGCCGGTTACTAAATGAACTGTTATATGTTGACGACTACCTGTATTCTTCCAGAATAATTGGTAATCTGAGGGGCCTGCAATGCAAAACATATTCCAAACTGCCTTACAAAATACATGTTACAATATTGCATATGGAAACTGCAAGGGGGTGGTGGAATCATCTTTTCAATGATATAAGTAAATGGAACCTCTTTTAAGAGAATCAGATTTATTTTTTTCTGCTTACCTTCACAAAAATTGATACTAAAATATGGCACTCAGTCTTCATTATACCTATTAATGAATAGTTGCAGATGACTTTGAACAAGAATCACTTGTTATACTATGCTATGCATACTTAAAAATGCATTGGATTCTGGGCACGTTTCTACCCCAAGTAAAGGCAGGGCTTAGCTGGACCCGAAGTGTTTGAAGCAACAATGAAGCCTCCTTTTTCTCCTTTTTAGAGCATAATTTCTAAAGAGCCATGTTGACAGTTTGGACATGCAGTGTGGTTAAAAACGACATTCATCTGTGCCTTAAATAACTGTCACATGGATCCTCCTTCCTTATTTTAAACACGTTTATGAGCATTAATAGAGTTTGCAATAATTACTTCATTCACAGTGGCTTTTTCCTAACATATTTATAGATTTACCACAGTGCTGTTTTTCCCCCCACTTCTCCAATGGGTTCATTATAACATCTATTATAATCTCCTGCTAAATTACAGGATTTAACGAATGACCCATGGCAAGCATATCCTAAAGCTTAGCCATTGAGACTATCAAAACAAAAGCCATCAGCTCTTCCTGCCTGCCCAAATAACATCTTGCAAGGAAAAGACACTTCTCTTCTGTGGCCCATGCTAACATGTTGGGAGCAAGGATATTTTTCAATATGTTTTCCTATGCTAGTAGTCAGAGTTTTTCCAAAGATGCTAGGATTTTCACCCAATGCTTGTTTCTTGAACTCCAACAGAACTCTTTGTTGATACCCTTGTCTGAAGTGCCTTTGAAATGAATCCTATTTTTATCTACTAGATGGCATCATGCAGTAAGCAGCTGATTTCATTTCTCACAATGTAATCTTCCTGCACGGCATTAAGGGAGTGCTGTTTAGAAGACTACTGCTGGCCACTACTTTGATCAGATAGTCCTGAAAATGGATCTGCTCCTGAAGATCCACAGCTATTAGTTTGAAGATCAGTAATGGAGCGGGGAGAGAGGGGAGGGAAGAGCAGCTTCTTCACCTATTAAATTGTTTTATTTGAAATGGAAAGTGTCTAGAACAATGTTGCTCAACCTTGGCAATTTTACTGTGTGTGGCTTTCACCTCCCAGCATCAGATTTGGCTGGAGTAATTCTGGGAGTTGGCTGGAATGTTTTACACATCTTAAAGTTGCTAAGGTTGTGAAATACTGATCTAGAATATGTCCGTGTCCCAGAATGCTTTGCAGTACACAGAGATTTCTACCCAGACATGTTGGGTCACCTCAGCAAATTTCCCAGGCAGAGGCATTTGTAAACCATGTTGGCTTGCTAAGAATCCCTAAATGTTTGAATTCTGTTTTTAATATGGTATTGAAGTCCCTACTTTGGGGCTCATGTAAAAGTAAAACCAGCCTAGCATTCCTACTTGAGAGAACAGGTCCTTCGTGCAGAAATGTTCTGGACCACAGAACTAACAGTCATACTGAGAAGGCAAAAAAGAAGATCTGCAGCTGAAACATACAAGTGAAATATTGGAGAGAGCCAGGGTTATGTACAGGCATTCCTTCTTGGGGCTGAGTACTGCGTATAGTAGAAAAGACAAAAAGGATAGGAATATGCCAAGCAGTTTCACTACTGCTGATGAAGACTTCGGCCATGTTTATAAAAGTAAGACATGCGCTCTGATTTTAAATAGAGATCCAATGGTTCAAATAGGAAAGAACAGCTAATAAATGACATTAAAATAAAACAACTCACGTTTGGTGTTGTTTTACTTATGTTTACAGAAAGGTCTTAAAAGATATTAAGAAAGTATCCCAGATTGTTAGTGGAGGTTTGAGAAGGCAACCTGGAAATCAGACATGTTGGGCACTGCAGCTGCCACAAGCTCCCATTGGCCATACTGACTGGGCTTTGACTGGGCCAAACATCTGGGATGTATGAAGTTGCCTACATTTAGGATAGCCATTTCATGTTGGAATTATAAGTTAAATGGGTATCAAATTCTCAGCTTCTGTTAACCCAGGATAGCGTACAGCATGTCTGAATATAACTTATAATACTGTAGTAATTTTTTAAAAGTTAGTATGTGCAGTACAAGCAAACTAATACAAATTATCCTGTATAAATCAATGTCAACAATATAACAATACTGTATAACCTGAAGTCCAAGGCAACTGCAACACCTTATTCTATGGATCTTCAAGAATGTAGTTCTGGATGTTCTTGTGTTTATGGATGATAAAGAGCATATATAACATAGCAAAAGCAACCCCTTTCTTTCTTGCTCTTCTAACAACACAAAAAACAAACAACAGAGTGCAGAAACGATAAGCATATCTTGCAATACCAATAAGGAATCTCCAGTGTATAATAGTATTGAAGTGAAAATCACAGTGAAGTTACGCTGCAAAAAATAAATTAAAATTCAGACACTAAATGCCTATCTGAAAAGTGATGTCCAATAATTTAAACTAAAAGCAACTTAGCTGGAAGTCTCATAATTACATTTGTATAGTTGCCACCCAAGTGTCACTTTAGAGATTTCCATACCTTAGAGAAACAGGCTGCTTTAAGATAGACAGCTCCTACCACTAGTAATTAAAATATTTTCCTCACCAATCGATTAACTATGGAAATGAAAGGGCAGGGCCATTTCCCAATCGAAATCTCATCTTGGTTTTTAGGACTTCCTGCGCAAGGTGAACGACTTATTTAAAGGCCATCTTAAAGATATGTCATTAATCAGAAGATTAAGAAGCCATAATGTGCATTGTTTTCCTGGCCAATGTTCAGTTAGTAAACCCTTGAACTGTACAGAAAGATATACTATCTGTGGGAATCATCTGGTTTGGCCATATTTGTACACAACCTCTTTTCTTTAAGATTTGTCTTCTGACTCTTGAGTGTCTTACCACTTCCTCCATCCAAAGCTGCTCAGTGAGTCGACCAAATTAAGTGAAACAACTTTAACTGAACTAGTCTCTTGATATTCAGTAGACAAGTTTTTGCTTTCGGTCTTTGCAAACTGCTGTGTTTTTAACTGCCACAAAAAGTAGCTGCACACTGAGGTAACTGGTCAAATTGATTGAATGAACCTGGTAAGGATTTTGTCTCCTAATCTTTTATTCCAAACATTCAGAACCATGCCTTGAATGCTGCTCCCAAAAGAAATGAATCATTTAATATGATGGAAAATATTATTAAGTACACAGGCAGTATCATATTAATAGTTGAGTCTTTCCTGGCTTGAAAAAGTCGCACTTCTTTAATAGCACAGATGTTTTTACGAAGACTTCCAGAGGGAAATGCCATAAGATGGTTCATACAGAATCAGCCCAACTCATTTCCGCTTGTTAAGCAGTTGCTTCTCATGGTCCAAAAGTGGCATTCCAAGATCCTCTGCAGATGATGTGGGAGTCTTAATATGCAAGGGAGACCAGGTTGAAGAAAGGTGCCTTAGGAGCCTTTAAAAATCAAAGGACACTATGACAAACAAGCTGCACAGCTATATGCATTATAAATTCAGGGTAATAGTATTTACCCACTCCTGTAATGTTATAGTTCTGCAAGATCACTGTTACCTTTGGGCCTTTGAAAATATCTTCAAAGTAACTTTTGCCCTCCAGTCATCTTTTTTTTAATGAAGCAAAAGACAAGAGGAACAAGAGGCAAGTGTGAGTAAGCAGAGGCTAAAGGAAGGACAAAGATTGCAGAAGGAAAGGTTGACATCTACTCTTTTATGACACATCTTGTAAGTTCCTTAGTTTTATGCAAGTTTCACAGTACAATCTAAAGGGACAAGGAAAGGCCATGGGTAGACATACATCATGTTAATATACAATGCTGTCTTACACTGAGCCTGAGATATATGATAGTACTGAGCCCGTCTAGTTCTGAATAACACAGTATTTATTTATTACTTATTTATTTTGGGGACTTATATGCCGCCCTATCTCCCGAAGGACTCAGGGCGGCTAACAACAATAAAAATACAATAATACAAAAGTTTAAAAAAAGAATTAAAGTAGCAGCCCCAATAATAAGTTAAAAACATTTTAAAAGTCCCTGTCAGTCCAGGTCAGCCTGATGGAAAAGAAATGTTTTAAGGCCACGGCGAAAGGACCGGAGCTCAAGGGGAAGTTGGTTCCACAGGGCTGGCGCTCCCACAGAGAAGGCCCTCCTCCTGGGGGTCGCCAGCCGACATTGTCTAGCCGACGGCACCCTGAGGCCCTCGCTGTGTGAGCGCACTGGGTGATGGGAAGCTGTTCCTGGCAGCAGACGGTCCTGCAAATATCCTGGGCCTAGGCCAGGGGTCGGCAACCTCGGCTCTTTTATGACTCGTGGACTTCAACTCCCAGAATTCCTGAGCCAGCTATGCTGGCTCAGGAATTCTGGGAGTTGAAGTCCACGAGTCATAAAAGAGCCGAGGTTGCCGACCCCTGGCCTAGGCCATGTAGGGCTTTAAAGGTAAGTACCAACACCTTTAATCTCACCCGGAGGGCAACCGGTAACCAATGCAGCTCACACAGGAGGGGTGTAATATGGGAGTATCGGGATGCTCACTACCCGCGCGGCCGCATTCTGCACCAGCTGGAGCCTCCGGGTGGTCTTCAAGGGCAGCCCCATGTAGTTGCTCTGCATTTCTATGCTGCTTTCCCACACATAACTGTCATCTCTGGAAATGTTATTCATTTGTTTCGTTATTGATCCTGATCCCCTCTTGTAGATTGATCTTTAGTTTAAGGATAATTTAAATTCTTGACTGCTACTCTAATTTTACCTATTCTGTTCTTTGTTTTTAATTATCATAATTGTATGCTTTTAATATTCAAAACCACTCTGGGGCCTCTGTTGAAATCTAAAAGATGAAGTAACATAATATATATACTAAATCATCTGTTGAACCACAAGAAACCTAAAACCGAAGAACTCTAGCATCCTATTTTCTCCATTGGTCAACTAGATGCCTACATTAACTCTCCTATATGGATAGAATGGCTTCTTGCTAGAGAAAAAGATAAAACATCTGTAACGTTTGAAGATGCTAATTTTTTCCAATAGATGCCAATGTCGGAAAAGCAAATGCCCGTATGCAAGTTCAATCCATGGTCTGGCTAGTAATGGGCAACACTTCAAGGCCTCCTCAGCTGTCACTTTTTTACTCTCAGTGATACACAGTCCTTAAAAACAGAAGGCATTTTCCAATGAAGTAAGGGATAAAGCTAACCTACCCATTTAGGTTTCCCAACAACAGGAATGCAGAGGCATGATGCTTTTGATCCAGAAGTAAAATAGAAGAACACCTTTATGGCTATTAGCCATTGTTGGTTTTCTCAATTTTTGCATATTCCCTTTGAAATCTCTCTTAGGAGCTGTGTCACTGCATCCCTATGGCACTAAAACCTTGGACTGTGTGGAAATAGACATCGTTAATACCAGCATTTCCCACCCACTGACCATGGTGATTGGGAGTTCCAGGAGTTATAATCAAATATATCTTAATGGCACCAAGTGGGGGAATGTTGTTCAAGCCAGGATACTTGTCCTACTGTTGTTTCTTTTAATAATCCACCTTTTTTTCAAATGGAGACTCCTTAAAAGATACAACGCCTAATGCCTCTTCAGTGTGCTCTCCTCCCCAGAATATAGGCAAGGGAAGCTCTACTACTAGGAGGCATCCTGGCCTTTAGGGAGATGGCTCAGAACAATTTGTCCAAAGTGTCTTCTGATAAATGGGTATTTTGTGCTTAGACCTGCCCACAATAACATCTATTCTACCCAATCCAGATGTGCTACTATCCCAAAAAGACTGCTGATCCCTGATTTCAGTCATGTTGACCGCGAACGATAATGACACCACCACCACAACTATACGTACACACATATTAACATTAAGCAATTGATACTGACGTGCACCTCCCACAATCTAGGGCAGAAGCTCATTCATGAATAGACATTAAGTGTCAGGGTCTCAGGAGCAGAGTTTTTCCACAGCATTCGGAGTCTGTAACTAGAAATGTTGGGGGCTGAAGCCACACTGTCAGTAGATTACTGTAAAAGACAATTGCATCAGGGATTATTAAACATTAGCTTTCTAAGAAGTATGTCAATGGGAGAAAAGTGCACTTGTGCATTGCTAGCAGCACTGGTGGAACTCTCTGAAAACAAACAGATAAAGACAGAACCATGGCTTAGACCAGGGGTAGGCAACCTCAGCTCTTTTATGACTCATGGACTTCAATTCTGGGAATTGAGGTTGCCTACCCCTGGCTTAGACACCGAGCCCTACAGGGACTTCCCCTGTCAATGGCCTAACTCAGGAGATTCTAAGAAAAGGTGTCTTGCTTGACCATCACCTGACAGGACTTTGTCCAAGAGAGAAATTTTGCGTTGCATCACTCTGCTACTAATCCTGTTTCTCCTTCCTCTCTGCTGTAGCATGTCCAGCACCTTAAAGTGAGTTCAGCAGCCACCAATTCTGTAGAAATGTGAGCCCCTCTTTCTCCAGAAATTGAAGATTTTGTAATCAAAAGAGGTTCCTCTCTCCAGTAGAAATGGTATGATCTCAGAGGGAACTTCAGTCACTCTGTCACATGTACAGCTAAGGCAACTTTATTAGTCGTAAAGCTTTACAAGAAATTGTAAGCAAAAATGAGACTGATGAGCAGGGAGAGTGATGAACAAGCTCTGTGTCATTGCTTAGGCAATTACAAGCTCCTATTACCAGAAGTAAAAATTCTGTTTTCAAACTCTATGCAACAATGAGAGTGTCTCTTACTTATTAATGCCTGCATTCATGTTACAAATAGCAAATGTAAAATAACAAGGCTAACCAACATGCTCTGCATTTTATCAGGGCTATTTATATATAAACTTCATTTCCCCAGAAATAAAAAACACAGTGATTACCTTCAGGCTTTCTCAGATTGCTGAAGACAAAACTCTTTTAATTTAATGAAGTTTCACTGCCAGACCAGAGAAACAGAACCAAACAGTGGCTGCAGCAACAAAGGTCCTCAGATAGAAGTAAGAAGAGATTCACCCTTTCCCTCCTGTTTTCCAGTAAAAGCTGTTATTGCTCAGTATCAGGGAACAAGTTTTGCCATGTGGGGTATTTGTGTGTGTGCGTGTGTATGTACCCTTGAGTTCATTTTTGACTCCTGGTAAATGTCTTGACCAATCCATGCAGTTTTCTTGGCAAGGTTTTTTGGAAATGGTTTGCCCTTGTCTCCTTTCTAGGGCTGAGAGAGAATGACTGGCTAAAGGTCACCCAGCCGGCTTGGTGCCTTTGAAGAAGTGGAATGGCTGCAAAAATAAATGCAGAGAAGATCATCCCTCTCTTCTTTAAAGAAAGGCAATCAAGATACCCTGTTGGTAGTGAATCTAAGGAACAATTGTTACAGGAACATCATTCTGGCTCCATTGTCTACTAGACTGCATGTCATTCAGACCTTTTAATCTATCCTGCCTAGCAAAGATTCATGTGTAGAATGCCCTATGACCAATCCATGCCAAAGCTTTATAAACTCAACAATCCTCTAGCCGCGTGTAGCCAAGAATGGAAGCCACTTGATCCAATGAGATCTCAGTGTTCTTTGCTTTTAAAAGACATTTTGAGAATCCTCCCTTTTCAGGATTCACAGGATCAACAATTGTTTTGTATGTCAGACAAATCACAACTTATGCAAAAGCTGTGATTTGTCTGTCAAATATCCCATGAATCCTGGAAAAGGAGGATTCTCAGCATGTCTTCTAAAAGCATATAAACATCACATATCATTGGATGATCCCATTTCATTTCTGCTACAAATTGACAGGATTTTCATGTCATCTATTTCCTATGCTATAAACTGAATGCCTTCAGACTGAACTAGTCATAAACAATAAAGTTTGTTGGACTATAAGAAGACCAGGGAATGTTTTGAGTTAATATCATCTGAATAGTGAGATTCCAGGTCTTTATTTTCATGAAGTCAGAATAAATAGGATCATTTTCTGGGTCAGGAAGATTGTTTATGAATGATCAGATGACTGGATGTAATGGGCAGCTTCAAGGATTCTGGGCCTCCTTGTGGTAGTGATTTTTTATTTGAACTTGGATTAAATATCTTTTCCAACAAAGAAAGTTATTCAACCAAAAATTGCCGTGCAAATGCCTCTGCACGAGAATCATATGGTACCTGGTGGGAATATACATCTTCTTTGCTTCCTCTGTGTCCTATTAGCATATATGTGTATAAATCAAATACTGGGGGGGAAAAATCACGTCCTCAAAATTTCTAAAGGAAGCAAACTCCATATACCACTGACTCTAGAATTTTCTACCAGATGGATGAAAGAGGATATATAACAATATGATCATGGAATGGTGCTTGGTCATGGGTTCATTTGGCCTAAAGTTTATCCATTTAGCATTTCTAATCTCACAAATTCTTGGAAGGGTGTTTTAGGTTTACACGGTGATTGTTGCTTAGTCTTGCCCATCTTATAGGGCTGACAGTATGGTTCTGCTGATGAATTGTAAAATGCAGATTGGCAACAGTATATCTCAGCACTTTATAGACAGGGATGATTTTCCTTGCATAAGGCTCTTAATCCGCTACATACTGAGAAATAAATCCCACAAGACCTCCTGGGATCAGATGCAGGCTGCTTCTAATATTCCTATAAAGTTATTTATTTTTTTATTTTATTTTATTTCCATTTTATATCCCGCCCTTCTCCGAAGACTCAGGGTGGCTTACAAGCTTAGCAGTAGCCTTCATTCTATGTATATGCCTGCTTATTAGGGCTTTCACACACACCCCAAGCGGCATTATTACAAAGTCAGCTTAATTGCCCCCAACAATCTGGGTCCTCATTTTACCTACCTCGGAAGGATGGAAGGCTGAGTCAACCTTGAGCCTGGTGGGACGCAAACCTGCACTAATTGCAGGCAGCTGGTGTTACAGTTATGCTCCAAATAGCATAATTTCTTGAAAGCTGAGGCTGGAAGAATGCTCGATTCTGTATCTGAGATGTTAAAACATCTTATCTCTTATCAACACACTCTATTAGTTTCTTCCAGGAGGATGAGTTGTATCGATTACTTCACATCACACTTGTGACTTGGCAGCAGTATTAGATACCAGCCCATAAAACATCATCTCCTCATGAATCTTTCATTACCAGTGTGGTCTGACAAGCCAGCAGTAATCATTCCATCCTTACTCTTGTGGATGATGCCACTGCAGAGGCTTGTCCTATTGGACTAGAGTGCTCCATCTGCTTACAATATAGATCTTGAGAGCCTTATCAAATTTCCCCCAGGTACAGAGGCTTACAAAACAGTCATGTGCTACTTGTTTGGTGAGGACATTGCAGAAATAAACTGAAATCATTTCCAATTAAACAGATGACTTGCAGTACCAAGATGAAATACTGTCATCCTTGCTTAGAGCATATTAACTCTTTTACGGAAAGGCTGGGCTTGCATAAATAAGGTGGTTCTTAAAATTACACTTTCCAGTTAATTATTCTGCATAATGAAGTAAAGAAACCTGGATAGCTGTATTGAAATTCAGCTGTATTGCTTTCTGATACATGCTTTTCAAGCAGAATCATTTTATAGACAGATGGATGGGCCTGCAGCTATTACTGAATTTTGAGCATTATTGCTCAGTGTTGATGATGTGGCTCCTGGGAATTGTAGTTCACAATGTTGGGAGATTACTGGTTCTCCATCCTTGATTAAAAACTGAATTTGAAGTGCAACAGCTTTCTACTGCTTGGTCTTGATGAGTATATTGAGAAGGAAAGGGAAAGATAATCATAATTTTCTGAGCTCAGGGTTCAAAGAACTGTCAGAGAACTAGTCAGATGCATTAATATCTCTTCAGCAGCATCAACTTGATGATAGAAAATAGCTGATGAAGATTGTACCTGCATGGTATTATTTTTCCAACGTGTGTGAACCAAGATGTGTAGGACCAAGTTAGGTAAGAATAAGGAAATTTGTCTTATATTGCAGTAAAATTATTTCCTTATCCCTTTTTTATCATTTCTCCACTAAAACTTATGGCATCTTCTGGAATCACCCAACCATTGTGTTTAAATAACAATAAAAAAGACAGGCCTTATATCACCAGAATAATGGCTGGGTAAAGCTATGAAGACACTATAATTCTCTAAGGTGAAAAAAGGCTTTGTTTGGCAGTTGCTGCCTAGAATTTCTGGCAGTATTGCTTCCTATCCCTTGCTAATAGATCTTTTAACTTGAGATTCAAGAAAATGTCCTAAATGGCATGGGTCCGGGTTACTTACGGGAGCACCTGCTGCCGGCATCAACTTCCCTTCGTCCAGTGCGCTCCCACAGAGAGGGCCTCCTTAGGGTGCCGTCGGTCAAAGAGTGTAGACTGGTGGCCCCCAGGGGGAGGGCGTTCTCTGTGGGCACGCCAGACCTTTGGAACCGTCTACTGGTTGAGCTCCGGATGGCTCCCGACCTTTGCTCCTTCCGACGGGACCTAAAAACACATTTATTTGAACAAGCCGGCCTGGTCTGATGGGTTTAGGGGTATTTTATAGTTTTGTATTAATTTATTGAATAGGGCTGTAGTATTTAATATTTTTAATTTTTGTACATTGTATTTTATTGCATTGCCCTTTACACCGCCCTGAGTCCTTCGGGAGAAGGGCGGTATATAAATTAAATAAAATAAATAAATAAATAAATAAATTTAAAAAATGAATCTGGAACTTTCAGAATGCAAAGCATCCCCCTTTTAGAAAGGAGAAGCCCAACATGATGTGCAAGCACTTTGAATTCCAACCTTTGGCATTATTAGTGCTACATTCTAAAGAACAAGTTGGTCAGAAACCCAATTTTATTATACTTTTTTTGTTTACATATTTATTACACAATCTTAGTGATTAGAGGGACAAGTTCCTGCAGTTACTGGCAAGATTTTCGGAGGTGGCTTGCCATTGTTGTCTTCTTAGGGTTGAGAAAGAATGAGTGGCCCAAAGCCATCCAGTTGGCTACATGTACAAACAGAACTACAACTCAAGGCCTGCCAGTTTTTAGTCTGGTGCATTAAACCACTACACCAAATTGGGTTGAGCCAACATTAAAAACCATAAATTACAATGTGAATTAAAAAGAAAACAAGCATATGAAGCAAAACTGACAGGAAAAAAACAGAAAAAACTTGCAAGGGTCAATAAGCACTAAAAATCCTGAAATGCTGGAAAAATAAAGTCTTCCCTTGCCAGCAACAACAACAATGAAAAAAAAATACTTAGATATCAATAGAACTTCCTTCTGGGGAAGGAAGAATAAATTCAGCGGAGCCAATAACAGCAGTGGAATGAACAGCTGGTGAATAAATTGCCTCTTTGATAAACCCAGACCAGGAGAAGACTTGAGATTGCCCAGCACTGCACCATGCAGTTATTTCTCATAAGGAATAAAACAAGACAACATTTTGATTGGGAGCCACCAGTTTGTTATAAGATGGTCAGCTATATATATGATGAATGAACCTTTATTGTCATAGTACAACATGTATACATTGAGATTGGCTGAGCCTCCCTTCGTGCCTCCCCCAACTCACGGTGAAAACAAACCCACCATTTTGTTACACCATGTGAGCTAATTGCACAACACACCGGCCTCACAAATCATTCATTCATAAAGTTATTTCCCATTCAGGAGCCTGACAGCCCATGGATAGAAACTGTTCTTCAGCCTGTTGGTATGGCTGGCTATACTCCTGTATCTCCTACCGGATGGTAGGAGAATAAAGAGGTACCGACAAGGGTGTGAGTCATCCCTGAGAATTTTCCTCACTCTTCCAAGGCAGCGAGCCCTGGCGATGTCATCCAGTGGTGTCAGGGGAAAGCCAACGATGTTTTGTGCTGTGCTCACCACCCTCTGTAATATCTGCCTATCCGCGGCTGTCAGGCCAGCATACCAAACCACAATACAGTGCGAGAGGATGCTCTCTATAGTAGACCGGCAAAAGAAAGTCATTAGCCTTTGTTCTACCCTGTTCTTCCGCAAGACCCTGAGGAAGTGGAGTCTGTTGGGCCTTTCTGGCCACCTGGCTTGTATTGACTTTCCAGGTAAGATCTTCACAGAGGTAGACTCCCAGGAATTTAAAGGAGGAAACTCTCCCCACACAGCCCCCCCCCATGTAAATTGGGGCAGGTTCTTCTCTTTTCTTCCCGAAGTCTAGCACCATCTCCTTTGTCTTGCTGACGTTCAGGTGCAAGTTGTTCTCTAAACACCATAGGGATAGTTTTTGTACCTCCCCCCCTTCTACGTTGTTTCATTACTTTTAAATAGAGTAATATAATATGAACATGAATATGAAAATAAAATTAAATTAAATTAAAAAGACAGCACTTTCTGGTTGGTTTAGAGCTTTAGGATATGAGGTAATCACCATCTTGGTCAAACTTTGGTCAGCACATTTGAAAGGACACTGGATTTGCATACTTGTTTTCTAATGTCTTTTGGAAATTGCTTATTAATTCCTTTTTGGCTGTTAGGAACCTCTGGATCAATAGCTTTTACAGCAGCAAGTTACTTTCTTAAAATCCTTATCAAAAGGTAAGGTAAGATTAAGGGCTTAATTTTTTTTAATAAACAGCGAAAAGGTGATTAAAACTTTAAGTTTTGAAAATTACAAATGCATTAAGGACCCAGATAAATTTGAAAGAAGATTTTAGAAATAATTATAAAAATCCTTTCAATGGGAAAATGGTTTTTTTTTAATTCTTAAAAAATGTAATAAGATAAGAATTTAAAAATTGGACAGTAGAGGGAGTTAGAAGAAATTAAAGATTACAATAAAGGAGAAAACTCAAATTCAATTTACAAATGCAAAAAGAAGCCAAATGTTGCACTGCTGGACATATTAAAGGATGTTTTGAACACTTGCCCTAGAAGTTAATTTTAAGAGTGTCTGCCTCTATAGATGGGCTATATTTAAAAGAAGTTATGGAAGATGAAATAGTTTAACCTCATAAGATTGAGACCTTAAAAGTGTATTTTAAAATGTCAAGCTAAAAGAATGACATTGGAAAAAACGTCACAGTGGACATACCCTCCCCCCCAAAAAAACCTACTGATGTGTTAATAATTAAAAAGGATATACAAATAACAAACCAAGAGAATGACCTGAATAATTTTTCTATATCAGATTTAGAAAAGAGGCTTGTTAAAGCTTTGAAGAATTTTGGGAGAAAGGACAAGGAAAAAATGAAAAGAAATTAAGTTCTAGGTCTAGGATATTATTTGGAAGGACTAAAGATTAAGATTGTTAAAAATAAAAGGAATATAAAGTTGATTTATAGCATTAACTAAAATAAACATAACATCTAAAACAGTTTATCAAGTTAAATGAAATTATTATTTATATGCCACCCGGCTGCCAGCTGCTCTGGGTAGTTATTAAGACACCTTTTTAAATTATCTAACCCAAACCATTTGGAGTTTGAAAATGAAAAAACTACAGTGTTTTTACCTATCCATGGCAAAAAGCAAAATTTCTGCCTCCTACAGAAGCCAAGTTCATGAAATTATTTTTTTATGCTTTTCAGCATTCATTGTCATCATTTCATTCTTGATGTCATGTGGCTAAATTTTTCCTTGTAGATCTACAACAGAAAGACTATCACTGAAACTTTCATTTTCATCATTTATTAAATTTCATTTTCATCATTTATTAATACACCAGTAACTGCATGCAAGTAGTGTGAGATAGAAGAACTGGTTCTGTTAGGAGGACAGAATAATGTGAAGGAAATTTTCACTTTCCACATCTCTATCTCCCAGACTAACCGAGCAAGGTTTCACTTGTAGCAATAAGCACATTAAAATGCAGCATGTTATGCCTGATGTGCCTTCTCTTCTTTCTATAGCAAATTCTTGGAGAGTGTTAAATCCTGTTTCTGGCTGCTAGTGTATAAATGAGTCCTGAAGACAGGATCACATTACCAATCTACATTTCTGAAATATTTCTCTGTCTTGTCTGAAGCATCAGATATTTTGACACTAGGTAGGAACAGCACCACAAGGTCATTAGGAAATAGAGGTGTTTCATAAGTAATCAGGCATCCCTTGTGCTTATTAGTGAAACAAAGGTAAAGGTAAAGGTTCCCCCGCACACGCGTGCTAGTCGTTTCCGACTCTAGGGGCCGGTGCTCATCTCCGTTTCAAAGCCGAAGAGCCAGCGCTTGTCCGAGGACGTATCCGTGGTCATGTGGCCAGCATGACTAGACGCCAAAGGCGCATGGAACGCTGTTACCTTCCCACCATAGTGGTCCCTATTTTTCTACTTGCATTTTTACGTGCTTTCGAACTGCTAGGTTGGCAGAAGCTGGGACGAGTAACAGGCGCTCACTCTGTTACGTGGCACTCGGGATTCGACCCGCCAAACTGCTGACCTTCTGATTGACAAGCTCAGCGTCCTAACCCACTGAGCCACCGCGTCCCTATTAGTGAAATATCCTTGGTCTAAATTTTACTTTTCATGTGATGAAAAGCACTGCACAGCATTCCAAGGAGAATGAGGTCAGCAACTTTTGCAGACATCACATCTTTTATCTTTGGGCGTGGGATTGATGTATGCAATGCCCTCTAAGAAAATGTATGTGTATGCATAATTTTGTGGCTAAACTGCTTGTGCGAGAATTTCCTCCAATGGTACTGTGAAAAAAAAAGACCCCAAAACAAAATGCAACAGCAGAATAACTTCAGCTTTTGAATCCAGTTCTCTGCAGCAGACTGATACCACTTAAAAGATAGACTTCCCTAATACCCAGTGATTTCTAGTTAGAAACACAATCCCCAGTTGAGGTTACTGGAATTTGGTCTCTTTGCACCAAATGCACAAATCAGAACATCAGAATCAGGAAACCTTTTTCTAAATCTTCAGTGGACAACTTGCAGTTGGCCTAGGGCAGGCAACCTTGGCTCTTTTATGACTCATGGACTTCAACTCCCAGAATTCCTGAGTCTGACTCAGAAATTCTGGGAGTTGAAGTCCATGAGTCATAAAAGAGCCGAGGTTGCCTACCCATGGCCTAGGGTTTGATACAGCCCCGAAAGAACCAGAGTCAGAACTGAATAAGCTTTTTAGATGAGAAGCAAAATGTCTTCAAGGAGAAACAAAATCCAGTTGCCTTTAAAAAAAAACACCTTTGGGACAATCATGACCTGGATGATTGAGAATCTCCATAGACACAGTCCCCAAAGAACCACTTTCTGCATTTCCTCCATTCCTTGCACTCCAAACTTACTGGTCTCTCTGCCTTGTTACTCCTCTTCTTGGCTTCTACCCATTCATCTCATTTCTCTTTCCCAATGCTGCCTTGCACAGAAGAGCATTGGTTTTCCTTTCTCTTTGCTGTTTGCCTGCTTTGTAAATCTTTATGTTAGTATTTGTACTGCCACCATACTAAAGGGTTCGCTTTTCATTTTATTTACTTTTTGTTTGTTTACTGTCTTTTTAAAATGTTTTTATCTTGCCTTTATTATATTTATAAATAGCACAAGTCAGCCAATACATGCAATACTTTCACTTCTTATTTTCCCCACAACACCCCTGTGAGGTGAGTTGGGCTGAAAGTGACTGACTGACACAGTCACCCAGTCAACATTTTTGGCTAAGGCAGGACTAGAACTCATGGTTCCTGGTTTCTAGGCTAGTGCCTTATTCATTGGACAAAACTGGCCCTCAACTTATTTTCTTAGTGCTGAGAAACAGCCCATAAACAGCCTAGCTTTCTGAACCATTTCATTCCCATTACAACCATTCTTGTCCCATCAAACAAGATGGTGTTTGAGTGAAAGACCACCCTTTCAATCAGGAAAGAACCATAACTAGAACATAAAACATTTTCTTTGCAGATAGTTGGCTATGAACCACATCCTCTATGATTTCATTATTCATTTCCCTAAAATAGCCATGATCAACTTTGAACCAATTATCCCTATTTGCAAGAGGGAGAGAACAATGATTATGATGGTGGAGTTGATCCTAACCGTGTTTTCTTCAGTACTATAATGGGGACATTTATAATTAGAATAATTAGCCCAGCTAGTAGCAGCAGTTACCCAACCTTGGCTAGTCTTGGAAATAAAGCAAGGTAAGTATTTGGAATTAGGATTAGCTAAGAAGGTCAAGCGTATAGTGTAAATTAAGAGGTGAAAATGCTGGGATAATTTACTTTCATACATGTGGATATAGCCATGTAAGTCACCAAAAGTCATGTTCACTTGGAAAAAATAGAAAAAACACTTATTCAAACCAACCTACTTTTATTGACAGAGAATTTCTGACCTGTTATTTGTAAACTGTCTACTACTCTTGCATTTTTAACCAACGGATCTTGGTGCTTGGGCCTGGTAGGAGTTGAAATCTAACAAATCCTGTTACCCTAACTGTGTGGCTCTTATGACTCTTGGCTGGAGATGATGGCAGTGGTAAATCAACATAACTGAAGGATGCAAAGTTAGGGAAGAGTGTATTAAGAAAGACAGAACATTTATGACTGGGAGTAGTAATTACTACTAGTACTATTTTTATTTGGGATAAGTTTCTGTCTAAGCATAATACAAGTAAACAATAAAACTATTACACAGGATAGACCAAAATCAACAATATAACAAAATAACATTTGAAATCCAATGTACTTGCATGACCCATGCACAAATTGGGGGAATTAGGTTAAGCAATAGCAAACCTGATCGGAAGAGAATTTGCTTACAATAGAAATTACAAAAGAGGTCATAACTTTGGAGATTGATTAGTCCAAGTGGGACTGGCACCCTTTATCAATATCTTAACTAAAAATGGTACATTGAAATTAGCCAAAAGCTATGTAAGGTGCCTGGGTTAAAAAATGATTTTTTAAAAGAGGGTATACAAATGATTTATAAAGTCTTTAGCTACCATTGCGTGAAACATAGCATCTAGTTTAAGATTGGGAATGAGCAATTTTGTTCTCAAACTGCTTAGCAAACTGCTCACAAGAGTATGGTCTCCCAAAATGCAACAGCCCAAAAGACCAACTCACTCTTTAATACAGTTTACTGAACAACTGGCTTTCCAAGGAGGCAGTAATATGAAGAAATGATTAGAAAGAAGTACACTATCAGGGTAGAGATGTGAATTTCAACTTCACCTGTGTTGGTTCATCTCCGATCATCTTCACTCCTTGTTTCCCTCCAGCATTTATCCAGGTTTACTTGTAGGCACTTCATCTCCCAGAGCTTCGCAGTAAAGCAAGTGACCATCATGGACAAATACATTTGGAAAGACTGCTTGAGAGCAACCTATTGTGCATCCCAGCTACTCAGGGTTCAACCAGGCTTCCAACAGAGATTAAAATACTGAGATCACACATAATCCTGGGATATGGTATGGTACAGTATGATTTAATATATTGTGAAAACTCGGCTCTGAGTTTGTAAGCTCAGGTAAATATGACAAATTTAACAGCCACTGTTAAGCATAATGGTTTATAATAATGAGTGAACCAGGCCATAATAAAATTAATTTACCAGAGCCTTTTTTAATACTGGTTAACAAAAGGAACTGTTGAAGAGGCAAGTTAGTGATCAACTTAAGAAGTATCTTATTAGATTCTAGCTTCTCTAGAACAATACACGTGGCTCAGGTAATCTTCCCCATCTTCTTTAATCAATCTGCAGATAAAATTATTCTAGGGAAAAATTTGGGGAAAACACCTTCTGCAGCAATTACTAATAACTCCTCAAGCAGCTTCTTCCTAGTTTGCAAATCACAGTTCTAAGGAATTTGTTTCATATTTACTTAGCTTACTATTTACAGAGACAAAGCAGAGAAAAAGGCAAAAACACTCACATGTGTCTTTTTACCATAAATAAAATGCTTTTGTAGCTAGCTATTTTTAGTAAGTCCTTATAAATAATCCAATTTGGATGTTCATAAGTTCTTTATTATAGCTTTGATTGCTGATCACAGTATTAAAAGGAAACAACACAGAAATAATTGAGTGCCACTTTTGGACAAATGCTGAGTCATTGCTCTTTTTCACTATGTCACATAGAGTTCTTTGTGTTTCTCTAACTACAAAAAGCAGGAACTTGAGTAGTCAACAGTCATGCTCAACAGGCAGGCAATTAGATGATCTAAGCATCTCTCTTATCATATGGGTCACATGGATTTGTGGTCATGATTTGAGGGAAAGTTCTAAGTGTAGAAAACATTGTTTCTACCATCATTATGAAGTGGGTACAAACATTAAAGCTTTTTGGAGTGTTTTTTTTTAAAAAAGTTGGTTGGAAATAAGAGTAATGACGGCAAAAATGAGTAATTGTGTTTTTTCTCAGTTTAGCTGAAGCAACACAATTAATACAATATTAAATTCACATTAAATACAATGTCTTAAATTCAAGTTTTAAGACATAATCTTTGTAATAGTTGTATAACTATTACAAGAGGGAAATTCACAAAAATAAAGCTTGCTGCTCTGCTCCCTTCCTGCTGCCATCAGTACCCCCTAAAAGTCTCTACAGAGGATTACTCATCTAATCCAAAGTGTTTTCTCCCATCTCAGCTGCATCTTCTGCAAAGAAGCCATGTATTTATTTATTAAATTTATTTGCCTATTTTTTATTCAATGAGTCTGGGCAACTTATAGCATGTAATACCCAGAGACACTGAGCACTGACTAGTGGCTCTATACAGTTGGAAGCCAATATAAAATACAAGCATTTAAAGTGTTATATTATCTCAACCTGTTTGATATAAACATGTAATGTCTTCTGCATTAGGCTGCCTTTGAAGAGCATCCAGAATTTTCACTTGATGTTCAGCAGACAATGCACTTCTGCTCCATAGGCTACATCAGTTGCTAGTCTGCTTCCAGATTCAACCCCAGGTTCTAGTAATAATCTATAAGGGGGCAGGGTTATTTGAGGGACTCTCTCTTGCCAGGTAACATCTACCTGGCAAGAGGGTAGGCATAAAGATCTGGCAGAAGGGACCTGTTATAGATCTCGTTGATTAAGAAATGTCATCTGATAGGTAAGTGGAAGGTGTTTACTGCCACAGTGCCCACCTGAACATCATCCTCCCAAATCTTAGATTGGACCTTTTGAAAGACTCTAAAGACACGGATGTGTCAATGGGTATGGGGATCTGATTATGGTTTGGAGTCTGCTAGTTTTACTGATTGAACCATGACTTGTACTTGCTTGCTTTTTATGTTTTTTGAGTTTAATTAGGTTTTTCATTTTTAGGAGTTATTGCATTTTACTGGTTTCCTATATCTTATTTATTTGGTTGTGTTATTTAGATATTTTTAAATATGTGAGCTGCCCTGGTCTTATAACAGAATAACAGAATGACAGAATTGGAAGAGACTTGGAAGTCTTCTAGTTCAACTTCCTTCTCAGGCAGAAAGCCTTATACCATTTCAGACAAATGGCTGTCCAGTCTCTTCTTAAAAATTTCCAGTGTTGGAGCATCAGGGCATTTTTTCTCATAGAACGCTCAGAACTGAGTTCTGGCACCCTTTTTGGATGGAACCTTGTAGGGTAGGCAAGGTGGGTTGTAAGACATGTGTGAGTTCCGGCACCTTTTTCTTTTACAAAAAAAGCACTGTGGAGCATTCACAGCTTCTGGAGGCAGGTTGTTCCACTGGTTGTTTTAACTGTCAGGAAGTTTCTCCTTAGTTCTAGATTGCTTCTCTCCTTGATTAGTTTCCATACGTTGCTTCTTGTCATGCCTTCGGGCGCTTTGGAGAATAGCTTGACTCCCTCTTCTTTGTGGCAGCCCCTGAGAAATTGGAACACTGCATGTCCCCCCTCGTCCTTCTCTTCATTAAACTAGACATACCCAATTCCAGCAACCGTTCCTTATATGTTTTAGCCTCCATTTCCCTAATCATCTTTGTTGCTCTTCTCTGCACTCTTTCTAGAGTCTCAACATCTTTTTTACATTGTGGTGAACAAAACTAGATGCAGTATTCCAAGTGTGGCCTTACCAAGGCATTGTTAAGTGGTATTAACACTTCGTATATTTGAGATGGTCAGATATTCAAATCAAATGAATAAATAAATGATTCAACAAATGATGATTTGATATATTGTGTGACCAGAAGGTATAGAATGGCAATGGTTCACTACAAAATTAAAAAGCTCAATTAAATCTTAGGTTCCCAATCAAGATGATAACTACCTTAAGTCTGGCCTTCAGGTGAAGTTCTCATGAATGAAAAAGTCCATATATCAGTCAATATATTTCTACTACTTTATTGATTATTAGGTAATATTACCTTGCTTTAATTGTCACCTTTCCCTGTATAATTACTCTTTCAGCTAGTCCAAACTCCATTCTGTATTCTCAAAATGATAGGGTTCCTTACTATTATCCTTTTCTTACTGACAGGTTTGAGAATGAAGGAAACAGATCTTTCCAATCTAAGCTCTAGCAAAGGAAAAAAATCTTGTCAGTCCTGTAAGTGTATATGCCAATCACTCTTGACATTTCTACCGGTAATAGCATTAAGAAGTCTATTGACTCTCTGTGCATACCTATAATTCTGAAAAAAGACAAGGAAAAGGTTTTTCTTTATTCAGAGTAAACATAGGTACAATTTTTCGTATCTAAAAAAGCCTATCCACTCACAAAAAATATAGGAAACTGGAATGTATTTATCACATCAGTTTTCTTTATTACCATTACTATAAAAAACTATAACAGAGAAGTTTTAAAAGCAGCTGATTTCTCCTGTAATACATGGGAACAAGTAGTAAGTAAAATTTGTGACAGATGTAGTATGAAACCACTGGCCAATTTCTAGTGCTTTTAGCTTCCTTCGCTAAGGAATTCTAGAGAAAATGGCTCACTCATAGACTGGTGTCAAATTCTGATTGTGATACTACATTCTTCTCCATAAGGTCTACAGGGTGTTCCTGCTTTGAGGTTCATCTCCAGCAGGCTAAGAGATTTTGCAACCTTGATGGAAATAATTTTACCTTAAGCTTACTACAGGATTCTGAAAAATTGTTAAGCCATCTATTCCATAATTCATTTAATGTTACAATTGGCTATGTTCTCTCTCTTGCCCTCATATATGACATCAATCTGTATTTCATAATAAAATACACGCCTGAAAAATTATGAAGATATTATTCAACCTTTGACCCCCCGCTCTCCAAGTTCCATTCATCTTCCACTGTAATGTCCGATATAACATATTCAGTCCCAAACTCTGATATGATACAGTTGCTGGGAATTGATCATTTGTGGCCCCACAAGACATGCAGACTCTCCTAATGTCCCATATTACTCTTTCTAATATTACACTACCAGCTTCCTTTCAGCAATGATTCTTGGGCTGAAGTGCATCTTTTCCTACCTATGGAGCTAAGGTGGTTTCTGTACACTCACAGATTATCTGGAGTGGAAAAAAATCATTTGCAAACTCTAAATTAATATTCAGCTTTAACTTCTAATAGCTGAGCATGTAGAAATCCAGCCTCCAGATTTTGGAAATTAAGAAATGAGTAGGTCACGTGAAAAGACCCAGAGACTGCTTTTGCTCAGTTCTGTTTTTCCTATCATATTGAGAAATAAAACTAAATTTAGAAAAATCACGGGTACTCCAACTGTTCATTCTATTTATATAACCAGGAACAGGAAGAGGATAATTATATTAAAAAGAAGTTGTCCAGTCTTAGAAATGTGGAAAAAAGCTTATTCCATGCTGATATAAAGAAATAGTGGTTATACTCACACAACATGCTCATTCTCTGTCGTCCCCTTCTTTTATTGCCCTCAATCTTTCCAGCATTAGGCTCTTCTCCAGTGAGTACTTCCTTCTCATTAGGTGGCCAAAGTATTTGAGTTTTAGCTTCAGGATCTGGCCTTCTAAAGAGCAGTTAGGGTTGATCTCCTCTAGGACTGACTGGTTTGATCGCCTTGCAGTCCAAGGAACTCGCAGGAGTCTTCTCCAGCACCATAGTTCAAAGGCTTCAATTCTTTGGCGCTCAGCCTTTCTTATGGCCCAACTTTCACTGCCATACATTGCAACTGGGAAGACCATAGCCTTGACTATACGCACTTTTGTTGACAGGGTGATGTCTCTGCTTTTTAGTGTGCTGTCTAGATTTGCCATGGCTTTCCTCCCAAGGAGCAAGCATCTTTTAATTTCTTGGCTACAGTCCCCATCTGCAGTGATCTTGGAGCCCAGGAAAATAAAATCTGTCACTACCTCCATTTCTTCCCCATCTATTTGCCAGGAATTGAGAGGGCCGGATGCCATGATCTTGGTTTTCTTAATGTTAAGTTTCAACCCAACTTTTGCACTCTCCTTCTTCACCCGCAACAAGAGGCTCTTTAGTTCTTCTTCACTTTCTGCCATTAGAGTGGTGTCATCTGCATATCTTAGGTTGTTGATATTTCTCCCGGCAATCTTAATTCCAACTTTTGATTCATCTAGCCCTGCCTTTCTCATGATGTGCTCTGCATATAAGTTAAATAGGCAGGGTGACAGTATACAGCCTTGCCGGACTCCTTTCCCAATTTTGAACCAATCGGTGGTTCCGTGTCCAGTTCTCACTGTTGCTTCTTGACCCGCATATAGATTTCTCAAGAGACAAATAAGATGGTCTGGTATGCCCATCTCTTTAAGGACTTGCCACAGTTTGTTATGATCCACACAATCAAAGGCTTTAGCATAGTCAATGAAGCAGAAGTAGATGTTTTTCTGGAACTCTCTAGCTTTCTCCATGATCCAGCGTATGTTAGCTATTTGATCTCTAGTTCCTCTGCCTCTTCGAAATCCTGCCTGTACTTCTGGTAGTTCTCAATCCACATACTGCTGGAGTCTAGCTTGTAGAATTTTAAGCATAACTTTACTAGCATGAGAAATGAGTGCAATGGTGCGATAGTTTGAACATTCTTTGGCACTGCCTTTCTTTGGAATTGGAATGTAAACTGATCTTTTCCAATCCTGTGGCCACTGTTGAGTTTTCCAAATTTGCTGGCAAATTGAGTGTAGCACTTTTACTGCATCATCTTTTAAGATTTTGAATAGCTCAGCTGGAATACTGTCACCTCCACTAGCTTTGTTGTTGCTCAGCTTTTCTAAGGCCCACTTCACTTCACATTCTAGGATGTCTGGCTCGAGGTCAGTGACCACCTCATTGTGATTATCAGGGACGTTAAGGTCATTCTTGTATAGTTCTTCTGTGTAATTTTGCCACCTCTTCTTAATCTCTTCTGCCTCTGTTAGGTCCCCGCCATTTTGGTCCTTTATCATGCCCATTTTTGCATGAAACGTTCCTTTCATCTCTCCAATTTTCTTGAAAAGATCTCTGGTCCTCCCTATTCTATTGTTTTCTTCTATTCCTTTGCATTGTTCATTTAAGAAGGCATTCTTATCTCTTCTAGCTATTCTTTGGAATTCTGCATTTAATTGGGAATATCTTTCTTTTTCTCCCTTGCCTTTCGCTTCCCTCCTTTCCTCAGCTATTTGCAAAGCTTCCTCAGACAGCCATTTTGCTTTCTTGCATTTCTTTTTCTTTGGGATGGTTTTGGTTGCTACCTGTTGTACAATGTTGCGAACCTCTGTCCATAGTTCTTCAGGCACTCTGTATATCAGATCTAATTCCTTAAATCTATTTGTCACCTCTACTGTATATTCAACAGGGATATGGTTTAATTCATACCTGACTGGCCTAGCGCTTTTCCCTACTTTCTTCAGTTTAAGCCTAAACTTTGCAACAAGAAGCTCCTGGTCTGAGCCACAGTCAGCTCCTGGTCTTGTTTTTACAGACTGCATAGAGCTTCTCCATCTTTGGCTGCAGAGCATATAGTCAATCTGATTTCTGTGTTGACCGTCTGGTGATGTCCATGTGTAAAGCCGTCTCTTGGGTTGTTGGAAAAGAGTGTTTGCTATGTCCATCGTATTCTCTTGACAAAATTCTATCAGCCTGTGCCCTGCTTCATTTTGTACTCCAAGGCCAAACTTGCCTGTTATTCCAGTTATCTTTTGGCTTCCTACTTTAGCATTCCAATCCCCCATGATGATAAGGACATCATTTTTGGGTGTTAGTTCTATAAGGTGCTGTAGGGCTTCATAGAACTGGTCAATTTCATCCTCTTCAGCACCGGTGGTTGGGGCATAGACTTGGACTACTGTGATATTGAATGGTTTGCCTTGGATTCGAACTGAGATCATTCTGTCATTTTGAGGATTATATCCCAGTATTGCTTTTCCTATTTTTTTATTGACTATGAAGGCTACTCCATTTCTTCTGAGGGATTCTTGCCCGCAGTAGTATACCTGATGGTTATCTGAATTAAATTCACCCATTTGAGAGAAATAAGTAGTAAATAGGCATAAACATAGTGTGGAAGGTACAACAATTATTAATGGATTGAACTTTTGAAAAGGATGAGAAAGGATGCTTAGTATAATAGCAAAATCAAGAACTATATGAAAAAATGATGAAATAAAGTATAATGGATAGAAAAAGACGGTAGCAATTAGTGTGGTTAGAAAGTTGAAGGAATAGATAACTACAAGTTAAAAAAAATGTAGTGATTTTGATGAAAATTAAATAAATGTTTGGAAGTGGGTAAAGAGGTCTACATTAAGAGTTTCCATCACAGTGAATGGAATTAAAAATAAAAGTTTTTTTTTAAAAATTCCATTTATATCCCGCCCTTCTCCGAAGACTCAGGGCGGCTTACAAGCTTAGCAGTATGAAATTAATTGAAGCAATTCTAAAGTAAGAAGGAATATTTTAGAGAGCTTTATCAATACAATGGTATCTTAAGTTGAACTGAGTTGAAGTAGCATTTGAGTTGAAACAAATGCTACAAATTAAAGTTATGTAAGAAATTGCTATGAATGTTAAAAAAACAAGCAGGCTGCAGATGTAGACAATGGTTAGACAATGGATGGGATTGCTTACTGACTGGCTATGTGACTTTTTTAACATGTATGTTGGGACTACATCTATGCTTGATGATTGGAAGCATGCCATAATTATTTCTCTACAAAAAGAAAAACATAGCAAAAGTGAATGTGGTGGGGAACAATTTATAAAAACTACCTACAAAATATTAGGGAAAATTCTAATCAAAAAATATGAGAAATCACAATAAGCAACATTTGAAATGTTCACTGTAGTTTTTCTCAGGCAAAGGATGTGCTTCAAAAAGATTTTACTCTTCAGAAAGTCAGGGAGGTATGTATGATTGCAAGATAAGAAAGTTTATTGTGTGCTTAATAGTTTAAATCTATGAAAAAGTAAATAGGCTTGAATTCTGGAATGTTTTGTATGAATATGCAGTTGATGGTTGTTTCTACTCTACTTAATTATACTGAAGTGAGAGTTTGATATGTCAGGGAAATATAAAAATATATTCAATGCAGAATTTAAGAAACGCATGTAGTAAAGCAAAAATAGATGAGATCTAAAATGAATGGATGCTGAATAAATATCAATTAAATACAAAAATGAGTGATCAGTATGAAAGACTGACTGGTCATATAGACACAACAAATGAGAATCAACTTGCAAAACACATATGCAAAGGAAGACTGAATACTATAATAATAATAATAATAATAATAATAATAATAATAATAATAATAATAATAATAATAATAATAATGATGATGATGATAATGATGATGATGTTGAAAGGGACCTTGGAGGTCATCTACTCCAACCCTCTGCTCAGGCAGGAAACCCTATACCATTTCAGGCAAATGGCTGAGATCCCTCTCACAGTTAGTACTATTGAGCAAGGTACCACCTACTATATCTGTGTATTTGGTTTTTCTTGGCTAAATGTAGAACCTTACTTTTTTCACCATTTTGTTAGATAGTGTGCAATGTTAAAGTCTGTCAAGATCCTTCTGTATCTTAAGCCTATCTTCTGGAGTGTTGGCTATTCCTGCCAGCTTAGTGTCACCTGCAAATTTGATGAGTTCCCCATCTATCCCCTCATCCAAATCATTGATGATGTTGAAGAGCATTGGGCCCACAACAGAGCCCTGGGGCACCCCACTACACACTTGCCTCCATGAAGATGCAGTTCCATTGAGGACCACACACTGAGTACAGCCGGTCAGCCAGCTATGAATCCATCTGGTGGTGATGCGGTCTAACCCACATTTTTCTCTTATCAAGTAGTAGGTTGTGGTCTTCTTAACAAATGTCTTACTGAAATCGAAGCAAATTATATCCACAGCATTCCTCTGGTCCACTAATTTTGTCACCTGGTCAAAGAATACAATAAGATTTGTCTGGCATGACCTGTTTTTGACAAACCCATGTTGGCTTTTGGTAATGACTTTGCCTCTAGGTGTTCGCTGATTCGTTGCTTATCTTTTCCAAGATCTTCCCAGGTATTGAGGTCAGGCTGATAGGTCTGTAGTTTCCTGGATCTATTTTTTTCCCTTTTTTGAATATGGGAACTACATCAGCTCTCTTCCAGTCCTCTGGTAGTTCCCCAGTGCTCCAGGATCTATGAAAAATATAGTTCAGCGGTTCTGAGATCACGTCTGCCAGTTCCTTGAGAACTTTGGGATGTAATCCATCTGGTCCTGGTGATTTGAACTCATCTAGGCTGGACAGGTGTTCTCTTACCATTTTTTGCCTATCTTAACTTGCGTTTCTATTCTGTTTTTTATGGCACTGGTTTTGGTAGGTTGGACTGTTTTTTCTCTTTGTGTAAATATGGATGCAAAAAATGAGTTGAGTAGTTCTGCTTTCTCCTGTTGCTTGTCACCTTCTTGCCACTTTCTCCCACTAATGGACCAATCATTTCCTTAACTTTTTTTCTTGTTTTTACATGTTGAAAGCAGCCTTTTTTGTTATTTTTGACAGTTGTTGCAAGCCTTACTTCATTTTGAGCCTTTGTTTTCTTCACTTCACCTTTGCAGGCAGGGGCTATTTGCTGATATTCTGCCTTAGTTATGTGCCCTTCTTTCCACTTTTTGTCTTTCAATTAATCAGAGAATTCTTTATGCAGCCATGCTGGTTTCTTTTGAGAGCTGTTTTTCTTCTTTGTTGCTATTGTGCTAGACTGGGCTTTTATAATCTCACTTTTCAAAATTTCCCAAGCTTCTTGAGTTGTTTTCCCTTTGAAGATTCTCATCCATTGAATCCTTCCCAAGCTCTCTCTAAGTTTGTTGAAATTAGCTCTCTTAAAGTCCAAGACTCTAGTTTGACTGTGTTCTATTGCTTGTGCTTACATAATGTTGAATTCCAATATTGCATGGTCACTCCCCAAGGTTCCTGTGGTTTCAACATCTTCTATCATAAACTGAATAAACTGATACAAAGGTAAGACTAAGACAACTGTGGTTGAATGGAGCTAATGAACATGGACTTTAAAAGACAGAAGGGAAAAGTTTTAAAAACCAAAAGCTTATGTTTTAACAGCTATATGGACATGTGAAAACAAAGACAATTTGAAAAAAACTGTATGAAGAAACATTTTGAATGACAACAGCATAAAGTAATTTTCCTTTTATACTTGTGTGGTAGGCTTTTACAGCTGGTGTCAAACAAGCAGCGATGAATTTTCATGCTAAATAACCATGGTCTAGTTTTCTGGTGTACTGACAATTGTAGCATCTTCAGAGGCAGAATGAGCTACTTTGTAGTGAACTTCTGGGACCTTCTATTTGAACTTGGCAAACTGCTCTCTGATTGGATAATGTCACAGGAGTCCAAGAAAACTGATTCTAGGTCAGGAAAAAGTTGTAAAATTGGGCACAACTCACCTAACAACTGCATCACTTAGCAACAGAAATTCCAGTCTCAATTGTCTGATCGTAAGACAACCTGTAACTAAGACATACAGTATACTGAAAGTCAACACACATGAGTCATTATCTATATAAAAGTTCCATCATCCTCCCAGAAGTGAAGCATTATGAAAACTCCGAGTGACTGTTCCAGATGCATCTATGACATTACAAGATTATCAGATGACTTCAGACACCTTGATAATGCTCTATAAGCTAATGCTAGTAAGATCAAGTGAGCAATAAATTTAACAGCAATAAATATACTGTACATCCTGTTTTCCAAATAGGAAAAGTTTTTCTTTCCTATATTGAGAAAGTTATACATCATATTGGAAAATTATTACAGGAATAAGGCAAATCTAACTTAAAAGCATTCTACAAGCCAACAAAGATTTAACATATCTGATCACTCAAGGATGGCAGATCATCAGGGGTTTACCACATCCCCTGCAGTTATGTAGAGGTATGTACTGGAACCACAAAACTATTAAGCACCAGTACACTGAAATATTATCAAGATCCATAAACATTCCAATAGCTTCAATAGGAAGGAGGAAAGTTTGGAAATCAATTAAACATGGATCCTAGCCTTATGCCACATCAAGACTAAACAGCCCTCAGCTAATCACAATGCAAAGAACTGGTAGTAATTTGGCTTAAAAACTGGCTAAGGAGGAACAGGTTCTCTTGGATTGCTCCAAAACAGATCTGTCATAAGTCTGAACTGATTGATTACATGCCACCAAGTTATTGTCAATTTTTAGCACCAGCACAGATAGATTTTCTCCATGTGAATCTGTCCCTCTTTTGGTCCTTCAGCATGTCCAACAGCGCACTTATCACTATTGTAACTATATCTATTCATCTTCTCAGAGCTTTTCCAGAGAGCTAGGTCTTTGCATAATGGGTCTAAAGTAGGATAAGTAGAGTCTGGTCATTTGTGCCCAGTAAGACTTCTGGGTTGATCTGTTTGGTGATCCATTTGTTTGGGGTTTTTTTATCAGTCCATGGTATTCTCAGAAGTCTTCTCCAACAGCAAAATTCAAAAGTTATTTATGTAAATACTCCATTTACATAAAGAACCAATCAGCAGCCTCATTCAAGGAAAGGCAAATCAGGAATCAATTTTTTTTGGAAGTTCTTCAGAGTAGAACACATCAGAAATCTATGTAGATGAGAAACCAGCTTCCTTGGAATCCCGTTATATGGGCCAACCAGAGCATCTCGCCAGATGTAAATACAAGAACCCAGTCAGTTGCCAGTGAAGTACACTGCAAAGCAGCTCACTCTGCCCTGAAGGTGCCACCAGGACATCCAAAACCATGGCTATTCAGCCTGAAAGTTCATTACTGATTAATTTTCCTTTTGTTCTTATTCTATGCTGTTATTATTTTGGGCTGGTATTACTCCTTTTCATAATACCAACAACATACTTTCCCTTTGGGATTGAATCACCTTTTCATAATACAAACACAAGTTTTCCCTTTGAGATTGAACAAAAGGGAATCAGATGATGCCTGTGACTGTACTATCACCAATTAAAAGTAATTCACATCTATTCATAAAATTAAAGGTTACCCTTTACAACAACTGCCTTGATAAAAAATTGCAGTAGCCAGATTCATTTTATAACCTTACACTAAGGTAAACAGTAGCTTCATTTCACAAGGCTTCTAGAAATTTAAATAGTTTGTTAAATTGCCAGGTAATTCCATTGCACAATGACCCTTCACAGTAGCTGCGTTACTTCAGAACTGTTACAAAAATAAAACTGCAGCACTCAAGGATTACTACACCCAGAACTGTAGAAAACCTTTCAATACCTGCTCCTCTCTTAACCACTCCATTTATAATCAGCAGGAGGGCAAAGCTTTTACATGTAGACAGACCTCAACTTACAACCACAGTTGTTCCCAAAATTTCTATTATTAAATGAGACATTTGTTAAGTGAGTTTTGCTCCATTTTACAATCTTTCTTGCCACAATTGTTAAGTGAATCACTGCAGTTAATAAATTAGTAACTTGGTTGTTAAGTGAATCTGGCTTCCCCTTTGACTTTGCTTGTCAAAAGGTTGCAAAAGGTGATCACATGATCTCGGGACACAGCAATGATCATAACCATTCACTATATGAACCAGTTGCCAAGCATTTGAATCTTGATCACATGATCATGGGGATGCTGGACAGGTCCTAACTGTGAAAAACGGTCATAAGTCACTTTTTTCAGCGCCACTGTAGCTTTCAACGGTCACTAAATGAGCTGTTGTAAGTTGAGGACTACCTGTATTCAAACATTATAATTTACACTGAAAAGGAAGCAACTAAGTCTCTGAATGAATCCTTGGGTATGATACATCATGGGACTCGAGAACACTGTTTCTCAAACTTGGCAACTTTTAAGATGTGTGGACTTCAAACTCCCAGAATCCCCCACTCAGCTCTGCTGAGTTGCCAAGTCTGAGAAACATAACCCACAGCTACTCTTAGGTGAGCAGCCTATGCCTGGAAAACAGCACAGCTGCTGTTAAGTCACCTCGTCGTTCAGAGCACCAAAAATCCGGACGACCACTTATACCAGGGATTTTCAAACTCGACCCTTTTATGACTCCTGGACTTCAACTCCCAGAATTCCTCAGCCAGCATAGCTGGCTGAGGAATTCTGGGAGTTGGAGTCCAGGAGTCATAAAAGGGCCGAGTTTGAAGATCCCTGACTTATACGTCTAGACTCCGTCGATTCGGGATCCATTTGCTGCCACCTAACGGTTATCCGGATTCTTGCACCGCACATTTGCTGGCTCCACGCTCAAAAGCCATCCCGAGGGGGCCAGCCAGGCCAACCGTGGGGCGAGGCCGAAACCCGGTCGCCACCCGCCTACCGTTTGCCTGACGTCGTTCTTCAGCCTTCTCGGAGGCTATAAATAGTCACAGAGATAATGCGCCTTTGGAGTAGGCTTCCGCGGTCACCGATGAGTCACCCCCTCAAGAAGGAGAAACGGATCGTTGCCCCGCCCCGTATGAATCATCGCTTTGCAGCGATCCGCTCGCTTGTGAGCCGAAGATGGAAAAAGCCGATAAGTGAAAAGAGGCGTGTTCCTTTCCTTGCTGCCTGCATTGAAGCCGCTCGGCCCGACCGACCTGCTCAGACGTTCTTGTTCCACGACGTTATTCTTTTGTTTCACGTCGGTACCCTGCTCGCCATCCGGGCTGCAAGGGACGAGATCATCGACGTCCCGGTTTGCCAGTGACGTGTCTATGGGGGCCGGAGGAAGCCTGGGACGTTGATTGGAGTAGCCCAGGGGTCGGCAACCTCGGCTCTTTTATGACTCGTGGACTTCAACTCCCAGAATTCCGAGCTGGCTCAGGAATTCTGGGAGTTGAAGTCCACGAGTCATAAAAGAGCCGAGGTTGCCGACCCCTGGAGTAGCCGAAGTCTTAAAGAGGCAGCAGATGAGACACCCCCCCCCCCGCCAGTGGAAAAAGCCATGAACGTTGGAACTTCTTAACAGATGGCGGCTGCAAAGTTTTTAAATTTTTTAATAAATGGTAGCTAAGCAAAACATCTCGGTCTCAAAACGTTTCACAAACCCTGAGATAGCTTATTTATTTTTATTTCTTTATTTTATTACATTTATATACCGCCCTTTCCCTGAGGACTCAGGGCGGTTTACAGGGAGTTAAAAAACCAGCAATACAAAAGTTAAAACCAATTTTAAAAATGCTTTACTCAAATGCTTGTATTCTGTGCAGTCGGAAAAGAAGAAAAACACCTGTAATGGTTTACAAACGATTGTTACTCCCATTGGTCAGTTATTGGTGAAAGTACATTCTAAGACAGGGGTGTCAAACTCAATTCCATTGAGGGCTGCACCAGCATTGCGGTTGCCCTCAGGGAGCCGGGTGGGTATGGCCAGGGTGGGCGTGGCCTACTGGGTGGGTGTGGCTAGAGTGTGTATAGCCTACTGCAGGGGTCTTCAAACTTGACCCTTTTATGACTTGTAGACTTCAACTCCCAGAATTCCTCAGCCAGGCATGCTGGCTGAGGAATTCTGGGAGTTGAAGTCCACAAGTCATAAAAGGGCCAAGTTTGAAGACCCCGGGCCTACTGGGTGGGCGTGGTCAGCTCTACATCATTCGCATCAAGGGTGCCTAGGGGGGCCTGGGCTGGAGTGGGACAGATCTGAGGGTCTCTGGCAGAAGGAGGGTCTCTGGGCCAGGGCCAAGGCAATGGGGGCTGTTCCCTCACTGTTTCCAGGATGGCTTCGTGGGTCACATGAAACTACTTTGCGGCCCGGATCTGGCCCCGGGCCTTGTGTTTGACATGTCTGTTCTAAGAGATAAAATGACAGAAGCAGGGCTTCTGTTGTATAGTTAGTCCTATAGTCCTTCACTATCTACACTGGCCTTAACACTTCTAGGATAAGTGGTCTGGCCATGAAAAAAGTCTACACCTGTTTACTTATACAAGCAAGTCCTATTCACTTCAGTTAGACTTGTAGATAGCAAGCATAGGATTGTAATCTGAAAGATAAACTAGCTCACTCCAATCTGGGAAAATGTATTGGAAGATGTATAAGTGGACTTCAAGTCTAGAATTCCCCCAGCCAAAAATTTTAGCAATTGAAGTCTACATATCTTAAAGTTGCCAAGGTTGAAAAACGCCAATATAGGCAGATTTGCAAATTTTGAGGGTAGTGACGTAATTTAACATTGCTGCCACCCGGGCTGTTAAGAGTAGGAAAAAATGTTATATCAGTAACTGGAAACTCAAGAAGAAATATCAGTGGCTCATTGGGTTATATTTGCCAGATTTTGTGTTTATCTTCCTCTGACTTAAAGTCCATAATTGTAATGATACTCCTTTACTGTTGGGCTAGAATGGTAATATATTTCACTTTATGCAGTCTCAATATGCATACTTTTTTTCTGAAATAATGTAATCAATGATATACCTAACTAGTCCTTGTCTTTTCCAGATGTTAGACAACAAGGAAGTATGTTCAAGTAGATATAGAGATGGCAAACACACCTTTGGAAGAACAAAAAAATTACACTGGTATTTGTCAATATGAAGAAACGGCTAGCTGGGAAATTCTGGGAACTGAAGTCCACACATGTTGAAGTTGCTGAGAATGAGAAACACCTGAATTACACAATTGGATTTTAAAAATGCCATTGTGAACTGTTAGTGAAGCCTCTTGGACTGCTTTGTGTTTCCAATTTATCTTTGGCAAAAAACCTAAACTTGCTATAGTTTAGTTTTAGAGGTTTATGCATGAAATTAATTATCTAGCCCAGTTTAATCTGGCTTAAGGCAGGTTTTTGGATAAGAACAACTCTAGTTGCTCTCTAGCAGATCATTTACACTACTAATTAGACAAAGAGAATTCATATCTGCTGGTTTTGCTAAACTTCTCAGTTGTATTGCTATCCTTACAGGATTTCTGCTTGATGGAAGGGAACTTTGGAGGAGTTTTGGTGACTTGTATTCACTCCTAGAATTCTTTTTTAATGTCTGCATGAAACCAGTAGAAAAAGTTACCAAGAGATTTGGAAATTTGTTACCAATATGAAGATGACAGAAAATAATCATATCACCAAGAAAGCTGCTGTTTTGAAATAGTATTTGAAGGCAATAATGTCCGGAAAGAAGTGTAACAAAGGTAATCTAGGATAAAGGGAGAAGCCCCTAGTCAGAAAACAGATGAACTCAAATACAAATGCAATCTGTTTGGGATGAGAGAATACTTTCCTTGAAGAATGAAGTTTCAGGTTGATATCTATATATTATATTATAAGTAACTTTGTCTAGTTTAAATAGATACATCAATTGTGTCTATTCTTGATGAAGTCAGACCTGGCTTTGGTGACACAAAGCTTGTAATTGCATCTGAACTACATTACCTGTGTTATGACACTCGTAAAGTCTTAGAAATTAATGACGCAAAGCCCAGATAAAAATGCAGATAGGCGTTATCCAACCGACAAGAACACACTAGTTACAGATTTGTTTTCAGGCACAATTCACTATAGTATTAATGACTTTCAAATTTCTCAAAGCCTGAAGTCCAAGTTATCTTAGGGTCACCTCTCTCCCAAATCAGCTTCCCAGCTCTACCTATGGTAGAGATCCAGTTAATATGAATGAGAAGAAGGATCATCTTGTGATTGCATTAAAACTGTGGAATCTTCCCCTGGGAAGCTGATACCCTCTTTAATAGCGGTGGAGTGCTGAAGGTTGATTGTTATCTAAATCTTTTTCATGTAATTATGCTATTATCTTACTACAATTAAATTGTACGTTACTGTGTTAATGTGAGCCACCATAAATAGTGTGGAATAAAAGCAAGGTAGAATTTATATTTTTATACTAAATAAAATAGTATCCTATTTGCCTCTCATCTAGCCTCATGAAGAGTTCGGGAGAATGCAAATTTTGATTGGCCTGTCCTAATATCAGTTTGGGGACATTTATTTCATTATTTTAAAGATGTTTTAAATTGTAATGCATTTTGAGGAAGTTGTCAATTGAAGTATTGCTTGTACACACAGTAGAAACAGATGCATTTGAAAGGAAAAAATGCAGTCCAACATTGATGAAATACATCGCTTATAATAACACCCACATTCCATGTTTTTGTTCCAAATATGTATTTGTTATATTGGGTCATGCATTGTAAACACTCTAGTGTATAATTCTCCTATGGTTTGAAGTCAGATGTCCTGTTTCTGATAGATGAAACCCTTGAAAAGAACTCCGAGGCATTGTTTTCCTTAAAGAATCTTTTATTCAGGATACAAAGTATTGGCACTACATAGTTGAATCCAAAAACTAAATTCTCCTCCCCTGGATACAAAGTAACAAAGTACAATTCCCATCCCCAATAAACAGTCATAAAGCACATTCCCCAATTAGCTTAAAGGGCAGGCTTTCTCCCCAGCTCTCCAGCCCACCAAAACTTTTATCAGCTCTGGACCCAGTTTGTCGTTGGGTTCCCATGGCAGAGTTATTATTATGACTAACTGAGCTCGGATTCCAATCCCCCCTCCCTGCACCAACTAATTCTAGTTGGTGCAGAAAAAGGGAAAAGAGAAAATGGCTGCATTTTCATCTGTTATCAAAGCAAGAACATCCGATGTTAGCAGCATTGACATCCGCCCCTCCTTACAAAAAGGATAAATCCTGTAATACAAACAAAATCATAAGTTAGGGGTTGTCTCTCAGTTTATTAGGGTGTTTCTTATAGAATTTACTAATGAGTGTGACAGTTTTTACATCACTAGACTTAACCCAGGTGGCCTTCTTATGGGGAGATTGTAAGGTGGAATCCCAAAAAGGTTTCAGCAGGCTACAATGGAACACAGGGTGAATATTTCTTAAGAGTCTGGGAAGCTTTAATTCTACTGTGATCAGGTTAATGATCCTTACGATAGAGAAGGGTCCTAAGTATTTTGGTCCTAATTTCTTACTAGGTAACTTAAGCTGTAAATATTTTGTGGACAAATAAATCTTTTCCCCAACTTGGAATGATCTTTGAGGAGCTCTCTTTTTATCTGCTTGCTATTTATATGTCTCTGAAACCTTTTTCAAAGCAATTTCTGTGGTTCTCCAGACCTCTTCCCGCCCCTTGACCCACGGGTCAAGCATTTGGGAAGTGGAGGGGCCCTGAGGATATTCAGGTATTGGGCTGAACTCTTTCCCTGTGGCCACTTTGAAACAGGTGCTGTTGTGAACAGAGTTATAGTAAGCCACCTCTGCAAAAGGGAGGAGGTCAGTCCAGTTTGTCTGCTGATAATCCATATAGCATCTGAGATACTGCTCCACCATTGAGTTCGCAGACTCAGTTGCCCCATTGGTAGCCAGAGGAAAGGCCAACAACAGTCCTTGAGATGAGCCAATTAGCTTAAAGAACCCCCAAAATTTGGCTGTAAACTGCACCCTCTGGTCTGAGATTATATGTTTTGGTGCACCATGCAGTCTGTAGATATGCTTCAGAAACATCTTGGTTAGTCGCTGGGTGGACAGGATCCCTTTGTAGGCAATGAAGTGAGCCTGCTTTGAAAAGAGATCTATCACAGTCCAGATAACTGTATTCCTCCTGTTTTCAGGTAGGTCTACTATAAAATCCATAGCAATTTCTTCCCATGGCTGGGAAGAGTCCACCACAGGCTGTAGTAGTCCAGGGGGTTTCCCTGGGATTCTTTTCACAGTGGCACATACAGCACAACTTTTGACATAGTTTTCTACATCCCATTTCAAACCCGGCCACCAAAATTGCCAGCGGATTAGATGTAGTGTTTTTTAATATCCAAAATGCCCAGCCTGTTTTACATCCTGGCTGTGCCGGAGCGTGTTAAGACGGAGGGCTTCAGGCAACTACAACTTCCCCCTTTGTAAGCCAAACCATCCTTGCATGTTAGGGAGGTTTGATTGTCTTTGAGCCATCGATCGGTGAGGAGCTCCAATTTTATTTTCTTTGCCCCAGTGTCGTCGGGATTCAGGGCTTTCAAAGGTGAGACTCTATGCGGCATTAGTTGTGAATCAGTTTGTGGAGTAGATATAATTGCTTCATTAATCTCTTCACGCTGGCTCTTATATTGGGGCAATCTGGATAAAGCATCAACCAAAACATTTCCCCCCCTGGCATGTACTTTAGGATGAAGTTAAATCGGTTAAAATGTTGCACCCATCGTACTTGTTTTGGGGACAATTTGCAGGGAATAATAATAATAATAATAATAATAATAATAATAATAATAATAATAAGAAGAAGAAGAAGAAGAAGAAGAAGAAGAAGAAGAAGAAGAAGTAGTAGTTGGAAGGGACCTTGGAGGTCATCTAGTCCAACCCCCTGCTCAGGCAGGAAACCCTATACCATTTCAGACAACTGGCTGGCCAGTCTCTTCTTAGAAATTCCTATTTTGGAGCATTCACCACTTCTGGAGGCAGGTTGTTCCACTGGTTAGTTGTTCTAACTGTCAGGAAGTTTCTCCTTAGTTCTAGTTTGCTTCTCCCCTTGACTAGTTTCCATCTGTTGCTTCTTGTCCTGCTTTCAGGTGCTTTCAGTGCCTCTAGGCTTTTGTGATCGGTCCATACCTCAAAAGGCACCTTGTTCCCTTCCAGACAGTGTCGCCAGCTTAATAGAGTCCAACGAATAGCGAAGGCTTCCTTCTCCCACACAGCCCACTTCCTCTTGCAATCAGTGAATTTTTTCTAGGTGTAGGTGCAGGGTTGTAGGACCCCATCCTGGTTTTCTTGCAATAGCATAGCTCCAATGGCTACGTCGCTAGCATCAGCTTGAATCACAAAGGGTTTCCCTGGACAAGAATGCTTTAAGATCGGCTCGACCACAAATAGCCTTTTCAGGTTCTCAAAAGCAGTTTGACAGTTTATAGTCCATGCTAGTGGTTGGCCCGGCCATGGTTTCCCCCCTCCCTTACCAGTTCTCAATAAGTTGGTGAGGGGTAATGCAATTTCAGCGAAGGAGGGGATGAACTGCCAATAAAAGTTGACAAACCCTAGAAAGCTTTGAAGCTGCTTGTGAGTCTTTGGGGGTTGCCACTCAATCATGGTTCTCACTTTGGCGGGGTCCATCTCAATACCCTCATTGGAAATTCAATAGCAAAGGTAATCTAGTTGAGTCTGATGGAACTCACACTTAGATAGCTTAACATATAGCTTGGCATTCGGTAATTTCTTTAACATTTCCTGCACTAACTTTATGTCGTCAGCCATATTCATGCTGTATATCAGGATGTCATCAAGTTACACCAAAAACCCTTTGTATAAATGATCAAGTAGCACCTGATTTATTAATTGTGTGAAAACAGCTGGAGCCCCCTGTAGCCAGAACGGCATGACTTTGAATTGATAGCTTCCCATGGGACAGTTAAAAGCAGTTTTCAACTTGTCTCCTTTTATCTTTACTCGGTAATATGCCTCTCTCATGTCCAATTTAGTGAAGACGCTCCCCTTCACCAGGTGGGTTAATAGGTCCTTCAGGAGGGGAAGGGGGTACTTGTTTTCCATGCTTACAGCATTTAACCCTTTATAATCCACGCAGAGACGAAGCAACCCATCTTTTTTTCCTTAAATAACACCGGAGCCCCCACCTGAGAGTTGGTCCATTCAATAAACTCTCTTGCTAGGTTCTTGTTTACATACTGCTGTAGTTCCTCAATTTCAAGGGGGGGGCCATAGCGTATATCCTTGGCCATGGGAGTTTGGCTCCCGGTAACAGTTCAATGGAGCAGTCATTAGGCCAATGGGGAGGCAGGCTGTCACATTCCTTTTCACTAAAGACCTCTGATAGGTTCCGGTATTCTCTGGGGATAAGTGGTTCGCCTGGTTGAGACATAGCAACTATTTTCACTAGCTCATTAGATGGGCTAAACTCTCCGGTAACATCAGCCGAGTTAAGGGGGGGGGGGCTTGGGTCCTATGGGTAATCTCACAGTTCTCATTCCCTTCTCCCACTAGATAAATGGTTTCCATTTGTCTAACCAGGCTCACCCTAGGATCACAGCTTCAGTCATTCTCGGAGCTATCATGAAACGAACGAACTCCCAGTGCTCACCTATTTCTAAGCGTATGGGTTCAGTTAATTGTGTGACTAAAGTTCCTCCCATTAAAGAGCCATCGGCTTGCTCAAACCTCATGGAGTTAGAGAGCAGCCTTGCTCGTTTGCCCATTTTCAGGGCAAGTGGCAACCTATATATCATCCCCTATGGATTCAGAGTTCCCTGGGTAATAGCCACCGTGAGAGGGTGGCTTGAACTTACATCTGCTGCCCCTAGAGGTGAGAGCTCTAGGGGACATGCTATACCCAGGATGGGTGTTTCAGACCCCCCCCCCAGGAATAGGCCTTGCGACTGTCGTGAGAGGACGGTGGTTGGCCTGTCCTGGGGGTGCACCCAGCTTAGTGGCAGTGGCTGGGTGGAGGGCCGGGACACCTATTTGTTCTCTGCTTAGACCCTCCTTACTGACTATGGACCGCCTGCATCTGGACTGCTCTTATGCCTTATCTTAGGTATTCTTCTACGGACTTGCTCGCCCTCAGGGGTGCTCCCCCTTCCTGGGGGCGACCCGCCTTTCCAGCCACGTACAATCTCGAGGAAGGGCCCACTTGTTGGGACCCTGAGAGATGGCTGGGCACAGGTAGGGGCCTCCGACGTAAACCTAATAAGAGGCCCCTGGTTTGTTTTTTATCGAAATTTTTTCGGGGGTTAGGGAGGAGGGAGGGTACTTCTTTTGGTTGTTTGGACGAGGGGGGAAGTCCAACAACCTCTGTTCAGGCCAGTGCTGAGGCGGATCGCGGGGGGGAGGAGCGGGGGTCGGTTGCTTCTGGGGCTCCAGGGCCAGTCGTGGGATTACCTATTCCCACGACGTTAGGGAATGGCAGCAGGTGTAGGAACAGAGGGCCGTATCGATCTCTGGGAAGGTCTCTCCGCTGCTTACAAGCGGTGAGGCACTCCGACCCTCTGGCTCCGCCCCGAGGTCCCGGGAGTGAGGATGTGCAGCCTCCTGAGCTCCGGCTGGTGTACTTGAATGCCAGGTCTGTCGTTAATAAAGCTCCTCTCGTACGTGACTTGGTCGAGGGTGAGCAGGCGGACCTGGCTTGCATCACGGAAACTTGGTTGGGCCCAGAGGGCGGTATTCCTCTGGTTGATCTTTGCCCACCAGGTTTCCGGGTGCTACACCGGCCTCGGGCTCACGGTAGGGGTGGGGGAGTGGCTGTTGTTGTGAGGGAGACCTTATGTCCACGGGAGGCCACCGTTCCCCAGATAGTCGGGTGTGAGTCTCTCTTCTTGAGATGCGGCCCTGGTGCGCAGTTGGGCTTGCTGCTGGTGTACCTTTCGCCTAGTCACGCAGCAGCAGCCCTGCCTGAGCTTCTCGATGTCCTCTCTGGGTTGGTGATTGAGTTCCCGAAACTTATAGTTTTGGGGGACTTCAATCTACCATCTCTGGGAGGATCATCTGAGTTGGCTCGGGAGTTCATGGCTTCCATGACGGCCATGGACCTGACGCAAGTAATTTCGGGACCGACTCATGAGGGAGGCCACACCCTTGACTTAGTTTTCTTATCTGGACGGTGGTTAGATGATCTTGGTGGGGGCTCCCCAATTGTTATGCCCCTGTCATGGACCGATCATCATCTCCTGCGGCTGGTCTTCCGTTTTGCCACCCCCCGCCGTGGGTGTGTGGAACCTATCAAATGGTACCGCCCCAGACGCTTAATGGATCCCCAGAGGTTCCAGGCGGCGCTGGGGTCCCCACCTGCCTCCCTTGCTCACAGCTCAGCAGACGCCTTAGTGGAAGCCTGGGAAAGGGCGGCCACTGAGGCTCTTGACCGAGTTGTACCCCTGCGGCCCCTGACCCGGTGCAGATCCCGTCGAGCCCCATGGTTCTCCGTGGAGCTCTGGGAGATGAAGCGTCGGAGACGGGGCCTAGAGAGCGGTTGGAGATCCAGCCGATCCGAGTCCGATCGATTGCGACTAAGAACCTATACTAGGTCTTATCTCGCTGCGATAAGGGAGGCGAGGTCTAACCACTTCGCCACCCTTGTCGCGTCCGCAGATAATCGCCCGGCCGCCCTGTTTAGGGTGACTCGCTCCCTCCTGAATCAGGAGGTGAGGGAGGATCCCTTGCAAGGTCATGCCGAGGAGTTTAACCAGCATCTGTCGGACAAAATCGCTCGGATTCGGGTCGGTCTGGACTCTGACTGGGCAGAGTCTGTCGAGCAGGACACGGGTGGTCTTGTCGATATCACCTGGGAGGAGTTTGATTCTGTGACTCCGGAGGAAGTGGACAGGATCATGGGGAGGCTGAGCACCACCACATGTTTATTGGACCCGTGCCCTTCCTGGCTGGTCTATGCAGCCCGGGAGAGGACACGCAGCTGGTTCCAGGCAGTTATATCGGCTTCTTTGAGTGAGGGTAGCTTCCCCGCCGTCTTGAAAGAGGCGGTGGTGAGGCCTCTCCTCAAGAAGCCTGCCTTGGACCCAGCTGTATTGAACAACTTTCGTCCTGTCTCCAACCTTCGCTTTCTTGCGAAGGTTGTTGAGAGTGTGGTGGCACATCAGCTCCCTCTGGTCCTGGATGAAGCGGATTATCTAGACCCGTACCAATCGGGTTTCAGGCCCGGGTACAGCACGGAGACGGCATTGGTCGCGCTGGTGAATGATCTCTGGAGGGCCCGGGACAGGGGGCATTCCTCTGTTCTGATCCTATTAGACCTCTCAGCGGCTTTCGATACCATCGACCATGGTATCTTGCTGCGGCGTCTTAGGGGATTGGGAGTGGGAGGCACGGTTTTACAGTGGTTCTCCTCCTATCTCCAGGGACGCTCGCAGTCGGTGTTGGCAGGAGGGCAGAGGTCGACCGCGAGGTCTCTCATTTGTGGAGTTCCTCAGGGGTCGGTCCTCTCGCCTCTCCTGTTCAACATCTATATGAAACCGCTGGGTGAGATCATTCGTGGTTTTGGAGTTGGGTATCATCAGTATGCTGATGATACCCAGCTTTTCATTTCGACCCCAAACCACCCCAGTGATGCCCTCACCGTGATGTCCCGTTGCCTGGAGGCGGTTCGGGTCTGGATGGGGAGGAACAGACTTCAACTCAACCCCGACAAGACCGAGTGGCTTTGCATACCTTCATCCCGGATTTATTTGGACATTCCATCTCTTTCTATGGGGGGCGAATTATTACCCCCCGTAGATAGGGCTCGCAACTTGGGAGTCCTCCTAGATTCACGGCTCACTCTGGAAGACCACATAGGAGCTGTGACTAGGGGGGCTTTCGCCCAGGTTCGCCTGGTGCGCCAGTTGCGGCCCTATCTAAGCCGGGATGATCTATGCACAGTCACTCACGCGCTCGTGACCTCTCGACTAGACTACTGCAACGCTCTCTACATGGGGCTGCCCTTGAGGACCACCCGGAAGCTCCAACTGGCACAGAATGCAGCCGCGAGAGTTGTGTTGGGAGTTTCCCGATACTCTCACGTTACACCTCTGCTCCGTGAGCTGCATTGGTTGCCAGTTGTCTTCCGGGTGAGATTCAAGGTACTAGTCATGGTGTTTAAAGCCCTACATGGCAGGGGTCCGGAGTACCTCAGGGAACACCTGCTGCCGGCGTCAACTTCCCTCCGCCCTGTGCGTTCCCACAGAGAGGGCCTCCTCAGGGTGCCACCGGTCAGAGAATGTAGATTGGTGGCCCCCAGTGGGAGGTCTTTCTCTGTGGGCGCCCCGGAGCTATGGAACCAGTTACCGGTTGAGCTCCGGACGGCGCCTGATCTTCGCTCCTTTCGCCGCGATCTGAAAACATACCTGTTCGAACAAGCCGGCCTGGCCTGAGGGGGGATTGGTGGGGTTTTACTACCATTTTATTGGGGTTTTATTAATGTATTTATTGTTGGGCATGTATTTAATTACTTTTTTAATTTTTGTAGCTTTGTGTTTTATTCTTGCCCTGTACACCGCCCTGAGTCCTTCGGGAGAAGGGCGGTATAGAAATATTAATAAATTAAATTAAATTAAATTAAATTAATAATGCACCAGGAGCATCCTGAGTCCACTAGTACATTCAGATCTAACTGTGTCCCTGTCTGAGGGACTTTGAGCTTGGATTGTATTTTGGCTTCTCTTCTGAAACTGCTCAGGCAAGCTTGTATTTCCACAGACTTGTTAGATTTTGGGTGTATGTTTCATTCCTTGTTATCTGCATGGCCTTGAGTAAATTACTCTTCTAATCTAATTGTATGTAAAACTACTTGCAGCCAGAGGCTGCTGAAGGTGTGTCTTACTTTGTTCTAGGGCTTGCCAGAAACTTGGGAGCATTTGGGGAAAATTTGGAGCAATTAAAGGGCGGTTTGAATTGCCAGCTGACTGCATTGCCTTTGTGCGGTGCCCTGGGTCATCACAGGTAATGGAGTAGGACTAGGAAGACACAGAGTAGGTTCAAAAAGTGTTGAAAAATACTTAGTGAAGGAAGTCCATCAATGTCTACCAATCGTGAAGAATTCAAGGCAAAAAGTTGTTTTCTTAAGATTTATTCTGAATTATCAAGGACATTTAGCTGGTCTGATGGAAAAATAGAAGAGGAGAATGTTTTCATCTCCCTACTTACCTCCTTTGAGCTAAATTTAACATTATTTAATAATAGGTGGCTGATAAGATTGCCCCTTTTCATCTAATGAAATTATTAATTTTGTAAAGTTCCCTTTTCTATGCTGAATTGTCACCTATTTTCTGTCAGTCACACCACCTGACTGACATGAATTATGTAACTCAACTTGCACAATAATGTTATTATGCAAGTGATATCTCTCCCCCAGCCCCGTGTGCAAATTTACACTGCAATGCTGTATATATTGCTTTTATCATTATATATGAATATTTTCATAACTGTGACATTCCCTATCTTCTATTCCTATCAGTGTATATAATTTTTTAAAGAATGCATAGTTTATTTATTCCATTTTTATTCATCATATTTTGAAAGAATTGAGACAAACATGTTTTTCTTCTTTTTCCATCTCATGTTTATCTCAGTACAGTAGTACTATGAGACAGGTCAGATTTAGCTAAGCATCATGACTGTCAAAAATTTGAACTTAGGTTTATTTTTCTAAACCAACATTATTCAGTTTTTCACACACTCTCATACAGCTTACAGGTTGTCTTTGACCACCATTTGAGCCCAAAATTTCTGTTCTTAAGTGAGATAGTTGTTAAGTGATTTTTGCCCCATTTTACAACTTTTCTTGGTACAGTTGTAAAAGTGAATCACTGCAACTGTTAAGTTAGTAACATGGTTGTTAAGTCAATCTGACTCCTCCGTTGACTTTGCTCACTCAAAGGTCGCAAAAGGGACATTGCAACCATCATAAATATGAGTCAGTTGCCAAGCAGCTGAATTTTGATCAAATGACCATGGGGATGCTGCAACGGTTGTAAGTGTGAAAAATGGTCATAAGTAACTTTTTCAATGTCACTGTAACTTCGAAAGATCACTAGACATAAGATTGTAAGTTGAGGACTACCGGTACTTTATAAACAACTCTTTTGAACCAATTTTTTAAATCATTCCATTACAATATAATATTCCACTCTGTATTCCATCATTTTTATTTTTAAAATACAGTCAGATTTTTAAATGCTCTTCGAAAAGAGCCCATTTTTCAAAAAATAAATTAATGGCAGTAAATACTGAAAAACAAACATGACTTAACAATAGAGCAGTAAAGGATCACAGAGAAATATTTATAACTCTAGTGGGTTTCAAGCTACAGATCTTGCCTTTAATAGTCTATCTTTGGAACAAGGGGCACCATTCTGAAATCTAGCCCCTCACTCACTTTAAGGTCGAGATGATGCTGTTGCTTCATATTTAGATCATGGCTAGTGCAGAATTATAGGGTGCCTATTAGTCACCTATTATGTGACTTAGCATTTCCACTCAGTTTAGTAACAACAGTTGGTTCGTTGGGAGCTACAGAGGGCAAAGGAGATTGAGCTTAACAGAAGTCCCAGATAAAGGAGCAGAAGGAGAACACAGCAAGAGTGATAAAAAGTCAGGATAAGAGACATGGAGCTTGTAAAGAGATGGATGATTGCCTCACATTCTGAGTTCAGCTGAATGGCTCACCTTTCCATTCTCTCAGGTAAATATAAATACTTAGGCCTGCAATATTATTTTTGAGGATGCCTGTAAAGAGTAAAGGTAAAGGTAAAGGTTCCCCCGCACATGTATGCTAGTCGTTTCCGACTCTAGGGGCCAGTGCTCATCTCCGTTTCGAAGCCGAAGAGCCAGCGCTTGTCCGAGGACGTCTCCGTGGACATGTGGCCGGCATGACTAGACGCCAAAGGCGCACGGAACGCTGTTACCTTCCCACCGCAGTGGTCCCTATTTTTCTACTTGCATTTTTATGTGCTTTCGAACTGCTAGGTTGGCAGAAGCTGGGATGAGTAACAGGCGCTCACTCTGCTACGTGGCACTCGGGATTCGACCCGCCAAACTGCTAACCTTCTGATCTGTAAAGAGTATCCCCCTTTTTTCGAACTGTACAAACAAATGTAAACCATTATATTTATGTGACAATGTTATTTTCTTTCCTGAAAGTTTAGACCATTCAGAAATTTTGCCCCAGCTATGTTGACAGCAGCAAATTATTTGTAATAATAGTCACCAAAGAAACCTGTGCAGTTGCGCTTTTTTTTGCAAGTGTGGTATTCCTTTGCCTCAGCCTACAAAATGTTTTGCTTAAAATTTTGTTTCTGAGGATAAGTTGAATTAATTTGGAGGCTAGCTAGGAGCTTTATATTGTTTTATGTACATGATAAGGGGTGAGAGGATACTGTTCAATATATGGCTAAGTTACTTAATTATTTACTTGCAACAAAACAGATTTAAAAATATGGATTTTAGCAGGAATGACACCTTTTGGTAATGTTTTATAGAATGTAATTGCTGTTCTTATTTAAACATAAACATGGTTACACTTCTAAACTTTCCTTGTTCAAGAAATATCCCTCTCATAAAATTTGTATCAAATATTGTGTTCATAGGTACAAAGAAAAGTACAGCTCAGATATGAGACCACAATCCTGGAAGATGTTTTATCACTTGGAGCAGGGGTGTCAAACTGCTGGCCTGCGGGCCAGATGCATCACAGCGAAACTGTGCCTACCCCATTGCCAGCAATGGCAAAAAAACCTCACGATATGTCACAACACGTCACGTGATGTTGCGAGTTTGACACCCCTGAATTGGAGTATTTTGTCTCTTCCCCACAACAAACCTTTTGTAAAATCCCACTAAATTTGCTAATGCCATTGAGGCCAGTGAACAAATTATGGGGTAGGTATTAACCATGACCTGGCAGCAAGTATTTGCATTTAGAGAAAAATATGTATTTTGTTCATTTGAGTAAATAATTTCTTAACCATTTCTTTAGCATGGGTAAACTGTGCTACATACATTGGCTCACATGTTAATCAATATCGCTGGCCCTAATGTTTTCATGCACAAAGAAGTAAAAGAACAAGTTACTTACATCAGCATACTTGTTAAAAAGTATAAAATACGTATTACTTGTAGAAATAAATAGCGATCCAATAAACCTAAAGCTTGCAAAGAACACTTGAGTAGCCTGCAAAGCTCCTTAGCATGACAACATTAAGATTGTACAAGATAAACTGGCTCAAAATAAGGTCTATGTAGTAGTCCATCTTACTCAAAGTACAGAGTACTTCAAATAAAAAGGTGCTTTGCTTATCAAACAGGTCACTTTTAAATGAATATATTTCCTTGTGAGAAAAGGGGAAGTTTCTTTAGAGACAGGAATTTCTTTATCCATTGTGCATGCCATGAATTGCATTATAACTTGTAATAACTTACTCCAGTTAAGACATGTATGGAATATATACAATAACTAAACAATAAAACATCCTCAGAAAAAAACCCCACAGTGACAGTAATCACACCCCAATCCTGCTATCATAAAATATAACAATCATGTAACAATATACAATCTAGCTTCAAAACATAACACTAAGACAACATTCATATATATGAAAATTAAGGAAGTAGGAAAAAAAAGTTGGATACAGTACGTATGCAGGTAGATATCTTTAGCCATTTTTTAAAAATTGGCTTTAAAACTCTTGCTGCTTTCTCATTTTTGAGCAATAATGAAGAGAGCCTTGCTGTAGTGATTGGTAGGGCTATAGATATTTCCTTATAGCCCATTGTTGTTTGTTACAAAACAGTTTTACAAGTTATAAACCTAGAAAAAGAGAGGAAATAGCATACTTGGCCCTCCACAAGAAAAGTACTTAAACTTGAATGCATTGTGTAAAATTTCTAATCCAGAAGTCCATTGTGCCAAGTAAGGATTTATTCTGAGTCAACTTACAAAGGAGAGCATGGTATATGTGACAATTATTGCTGATATCTAGATAAATAGTTGACTATTATCCAGACCAAGGTTAGAGACATCCTCAGTGATTTCAGTTGATTTAAACATACTTAATCCCCTCCTTCTTACTCCGTCCTTGTGCTTAGATTGCTTTAAAAAAAAGTATTTATATAGTTCTAATTTGTTTGCTAGAAATAGCTAGCTGCCTGCTGGCTTGCCTGTGAAATAATAAACCAATGAGCCTGAATTGCATTAAAATCAACTTTCCTTCTAACTCAGGCTTGTAATTTAACGACTCTCACTATCCAGTAATTCTGTTGCTTACCTCTGATTGGCCCCATCCTTCTGTGGTGCAGAAGTATACACTGCATTCAGAAACTGACCTAGAACTGAAGTCTGATACACAACAGCTTTCTGTTTCTCAGTGACTCATTTGACATTAACATAATTATGCTATAGCAGTCAAAGTGATTTTCAAACTATGAGTAATGCAAAAATGAGAGAATGTGTATATAGGAGAGTGGGCATATCAGCTGGCTGAAGTAATCACCAGCTGCTGATAGCAGCTGAGGAATGGAAGTCCTGATGTAAAACTATCCATGTCTGAAACTTATATAAAGAACTGAAACTTAGAGTGCAGGCAGTCCCTAGGAATCAGGGGACATCCAAGGCCATTTTATTTTCTCCTAATGATAATGACAACTTGTGAGTCGAGAATTCATTTGTTTACTGCTGTTTTTGTGCTTTCTTTTTCCAAGATCTCAGAGTTAGTTACCATTTCCAATTCTAACTAAACTGAATTGTAGATTTTCTAAAACTTCAAATTTTCCTGGAAATAATAAAATGAAATAAAAAAAAACTTCAGTTACTCGGCACTGCTGAAACAGCCATTTTTCCTTAGAGCTTGTAAAATAAAACTCACTTTGCTCTACCCGATTCCTTAAAATTCCTCCTGATTTTATGTCAAGCATAATATGTACTATACTAATAAAGTTAAAGAAAACACAGTTTCTATAATAGTTCTTTGTTACAACTCTTAATCTTTACAATATGGCCTGAACCTGCATCCTAGTATTTTATCAATATCTATTCTAATATGATAGTCTACAAATAAAACTGACAACGTCACAATAATTAAATTGTATCTTTTGGACCACATTTGAAGAAATGGTATGCTCTTATCTATAATTTCAGATAATATCTTATTTAAAATTTGTGGAAGTTATTCTGAAAAAAGAAACTGCTGTTTTTCAGTTCGTTTCTACTATCTTTATTATGGCTGTTAACATATTAGATCTTAATTTGGCATTTTGCACTAACAGAATTTTCATTTAGGAAAATTGTCAAAAAAGAATTCTTTTTAAATTTAAAATCTTACATTAACTTTTATACTTTTATGATCAGTGTGATTTTAATTCTACATTAAAAAATTTTCACTCTTCAGTTATAATCATCATATTCATTTTTATGATGATGTTTCATTGACATAGCATTTGATTTTTGTTTTGCTTCTCTGTTCCATTAGGTTTTCATTATATTTTAATTTAGTATAAGTTGGATCCTTGTTATCAGTTCCCAACTTTAGACTGATTTTTTTAACATTTTTTTTCTTTTCTTCAAAAATAATTCCACCAAAAAGATCTCCAGGGCAATTAAATTTTAAGTTAAAAAACATTTTCCACCAAATATATCGATTAAAGTAAGGGTTTCAGAGAATTTAAAAGCTTGCTATATTTTAATGATATTTTAATAGACTTAATAAATAATTCTTCATGACTTGGATATTTTTGCTAACAAAGAAAAATTATCTGGCTTTTGATTTGTTTCAAAATGTAACATTTCATATTCTCCTGTAATTTTTAGTGAATCTATGGATACCTGCCAACTGAAGGTGGCACAATATCTCTTCATATAAAATTGGTTCAGGTTCAGGTATGTGTGTCATGCTATAATAATTTGGCTAGATTTTAAGGTCCATAACCCTTTTTATTTTCATTGCTTTGGAATGGATAAACCTGTATCTTTAGAAATTGATAGCTGTAATTTATATATAAATAACTGAGCTCTTTTTAATAAGAAGCTCTTGATTCATTTCTCACAAATGTCACAAGACTTGGATAGTATAAATTGCATAGAACTAATGTTCACATTTGACTAAAGTCTTTTCTTTTTTTCTTTTTTTTACATTTTTTTATCAAACCTACCAGTTTCTACGTAGAGTAGATATATTAAAACAGTGGACCAAATATTGTAGTGCGTACAATTTGATTCTTTTTAGTTTTATCTTCATGCTGAAGCTAAAGAAAAAAAGTGTGCCATCATTTTTCAAATATGTAACAATATTTGATCACCATTCTACTTATTATTATAGGATAAATTTAAATATGCATACAACATGCTTAACGTGGAAAATGTTTGAATACAACTTATCCTTTCTCTTATTTACCCTTAGCTGTTTAAAGTTGGAGTAAACCATAAGATAAAAACTATATGAATGTAATTAAATCAAGCAGAATATAAGGATTGAAAAGAACTCTAAATAACAAGTGATATGCCAGATAAACAATTGATCATAGTATCAGCATAACAGTAGCTGTGAAATATATGTATAACAGTAGACAGTAAATATTATGATGATCAACTTTTTTTTAAAAGAATGTGATTAATGTAGCAATGCCAAATGTTTCTGGGAAGGAATATAATCTATTAACTGAGAAGGTATTTATTTCCAACTACTGTAAACTTGGATAGGATTATATTGCTAAAGTGACTTGTTGAAATGAATGATGAATGAATGAAAAAGTCAAAAGGACTGGGTATAGCAAGATGAAATTCTAAACTGTTTTTTTTGTTAATAAACCCGTAATACCATTTTAGTATGCTTCAGATATGCCATTGATATCTTCCTTCATCTGGCAATTCTGGAAGCATAGTTCTAGCAAATATGGAGGATTCCAGTTTGAGGAACTGCAGGCTTACTGCAGTTTAAATCCCTTCCATTTCAAAAGCAAGCTGGATTGTTATTTGACTCTAGAGTCTAGGCTAAACATATTAAAGGAGCGGGGGGGGGGGGGGGAAGAGAATTTCTTTTCAACATTCACATGTAATTTTTTAAATGAGATTATTTCCATAAAATTCTTGATGTAATGGAAATGTTCTCAGTTTAACATATCCACAATATATTACTTTCATTTTTAGAAGAAAAATAGGAAGACCCTTAATTTCATTCTCCAAACATGGTGTTTAAATTATATATCTGTCAGGGAATTTAACTAAGTTCTTAAATCATTTTCAGTTCTTTTGTCCTTGAAATGCAAGAAATACTTTGAGCCAATCAGCGCTTGTATCTTTTCTCAACGCAGACAAATTTTTATTTACCTATTTTTTGTGGTTTTGAACCAGTATTAATTTTCAGAAGTGGTTTGCCATTGCCTTTTTCTGAGGGCTGAGGGAGAGTGTTTGGAGAGTGTTTACCCAGCTGGCTTTATGCCTAAGATAGGACTGGTATCTATCCTGGTATCTTAACCACTATACCAAACTGACTCAAAAAAAAGAAAAGAAAAAAAGAAAAAAAGTAAGAAAAGCCTGACTCATAGAGGAATGGAAATTATTCTGTCTCACTACAATTACCTTACCCCTTCCACACAAAAAGAAATAGCATTTAATGTTAGATGCCCACGTCCATTGTAATATACATATGCCTAAGCATTTTGTTTGAAAAATCAAATAAGAAATTACAATAGTTGGAAGCTATCTAAAGAAATGTAAACAAAAGTCATGAAAGCCTCCATAGTTTCCTACTTATCTTCCCACCATCCTCTATTGCATTTCAAATCTATGAAAACAAATGACCAGCAATTTTGCAACTAGGTGTTTTCCACAATTGCCATGGCTGAGATTACATGTTGCTTCAGCAATTGGGACTCTTCTTTCTTTTTTGCCTGTCAGTGAGTTTTGGTTGCTTATTTTGGCTCTCTCAATGAAAACAAGGATATTTTTAAATGCATATACAAAATTTATGGAACAGAGTTATTGATTAATATTCATGTAACTGAATTGCTGATTAATACGTTTGCAGAGATTTGCCTGTGTAAATTTGTTCCAAGAGTTGTGGGTCTGTCAGCATACAAGTTTTATAAATTATTATTATTATTGTTATTGTTTTGTTGTTGTTGTTGTTGTTGTTATTATTATTATTATTATTATTATTATTATTATTATTATTATTATTATTAGTTTGAGCATGAGTGTCCCAAAGGTGCTTTTTCAAGAGGCAACTGGACTTTCTTCTTTTTCTTTGAAGTCATTTCGCTTCTCATCCAGGAAGCTTCTTCAGCTCTGACTAGATGGTGGGAAATGGAAGGATTTATATACTTTGCAGACAGCTGGTCAATTGCATTCTTAGAGAGTGGTTGAAGCCATTTGGAAGTTTACCTGTGTCTTCAGGGTCACCTGCGTAGTGCAAATGTGTGCAGACCCTTCTTGGTTGCAGGATGTTTTCTGCCCTGTGTCCCTTCACTGTTGAAGACAGGCACAGGCTGTTGGGGATATCCAGTCAGAGCTGAAGACGTTTCTTGGATGAGAAGCAAACCGTCTTCAAAGAAAAACAAGAAAGTCCAGTTGCCTCCTGAAAAAACACTTTTGGGACAACCCTGACCTGGATGACTGAGAATCTCCATAAGCATTTTGAGTATGAGATTTTATCAGTAGTGGTGAGCAAATAAGGAATAAGAGCCACACTTGCATTGAGGGGAAAGGGCAGATATATTCCAAACAATCCGTACAAAGAAGTGACAAATTCTAGGAATGGCAGACTAAATTTGGTGTAGCATAGGGGATTTGCAACTGTTGCTAATGGGAAAATAGGATACTCACAGGTCTGTAGAGCTGCTGCAATTCTAGGAAAATACCAGCTTTCAATAATTTCAAATAACAGCTCTGAAGATACGCCATAGTATGAAACCAATGAGTCCTGAATCAAATTTCAAAGTGATGCAAAACATCAGTGAGATACTGCAACAAAAAGGATGGATCCATTCTTGTTCATTCCACCCTCTCAGTTACTAATTGTAGGGGAGGACTGCCTTGACTTTCTGTTCCGTATTGTTCTTTAAACTCTGCAACAGATAATCTAGTGAGATATTCACTGTTGAGTGGTGGGGGGTGGGGAATCTCACAATTAAAATATGACAAGAGGCAAAGAAAAGAGGTGGATTGGGTTTACCTGATTTGAATTTGTATTTGGCAACTTAGTAGTTGGTTTAAATGATAGGGTGTTGTCATTGAGAAATAGAAGGCTTTTGGAGTTAGAATACTATGACCTGAGTGCTGGACGGCATGGATATTGGTGGCATGATAAATTCAAAATCAAAGTGGATTTTAAAAACTGTTGTTAGAGAAGAATATGGAATGGATACAAACTCAAGTTGTGCCCCAAAACAACTTTGTGGATCTTGGCACAAGAAGCTTTTTATAGATGAGAAACAGGCAAACACAAATGGTTAATTTACCAAGAGGCACTAGAATTTTAAGGCGAGTGTAAAATAAAATCAAGAGAAGAACTTGTGGCAGTTCTTCTGATATATTATCAACAATTCTCTTATTTATAATTAAATAATAAATTTAATTTAAAATAGACTAAGGACTATGTGGTTGTGAACATTGTAAGACTAAGTTTGAAAAAGAATTGTGTACAAATGATGAATATGTAATTGCTAAAACGTATAAACTTTTATTGAAATTCAAAACAGGAATAAGTGAAAGAATATATGACAGTAGGCTACAATGTTTGGTTATAATATACAGATTGAACAATGGGAAAATATGTGGAAAGGATTGAAATTCACACAACATTATAGACACAAAAGAAATTGTTTATGAAATGAAGTAACATTAGTATGTACCACCAGATACATTATATTCAGATTTATATTGGGAAAGTGAATAACAAGAAGGGACATTTTATGATGTGTGGTGAACATATAAAAAGATGCGATACAAATCATGGAATTGTATTTTTGTACACAATAACTGAAGCAAGATTATTGTATGCATGAAGATAGAAAGTTTCGGCATTACTGTACCCACAATGGAGGAATGGTTGGTGAAGTAGACGGAACTTGCTGAGATGATTAAATGAACCTCCTTGATCAAAGAAAAGACAATTAGCTACATTTATTGCCAACTGGACACTCTTTATAGACTTTGTGTGAAACAGAATTTTTTTTTATGATCTATGGTTTTGATGATTAGACAGGATAGATTATAGAAAGAACAGAGTTCAGTTGTAACCGTATAGAAAAAAGTATAATTGTACTATATAACTGCTGTAAAGAAGACTGGAAGCCATTTTGTGTCATTTTTCTTTTACTCCCTGTGCTGCTTTTGTTATTTCTTGTTCTTACTTTATATCAGTTGGTATTATTTTTTATATTCTTTTTAAAAATATTTAATAAAAATTATTAAAAATGTTCACTGCCCTAAAATAGGAGGCTGACTGGTGTTGGTATATGGGCTCTAGTTCTTTACAGTATTAAGAATAAGATAGAAAGGATGCTTTTGATGTAATTTTCTGTCATGGTGTAATTATTTTGCTTCAGATTCTGTTTTGATGCTCCTTTGTTTTCCTAGTATTTTCCTCCTTTTTTCTCTCTCCTTAAAAAACTCCAACAAATCTGCTAAAATGAGAAAGAACAATATCTGTTTGAAGCATAGCAGCCATCCAACACTTACCATTTCATAAATAAAAACCTATCAATCTTTATTACATACCCCAAATTGTGTAATATCAAACTGTATTACCATAGCAGTTCAAAGACCCCTTTCCCCTATATGTAAACCCTTATATGTAAATCTCTCTGTGCTGAACCTTACACAGGAAATTGTATACTAAAATTTCCTTTTTTCCACGAAAGTTTAAATCTGTGCCATCCAATTCTTATTTCTATGAAAACTTATTTAGGAATGTGCATTTGGGTAATCATTTTTGAAAATTAATTCTGCAAAAGAGACAAGAAAAAAATTCTCCTTAGTTTTGTTTTTTTCCTGACAACACAATCTTATGCCTGTCTAAAATGGATTTATTTCTTGGCAAATGGATATAGGATTACAAGCCTAATATTCTTAATATATTCATCTTATATAATAAAAGTTCTGAGGACTGCACTAAAAGGTTTTACTATTTGCTGATAACCTCACTACAATACTGAAATCCTCACATTCTATTACAATAAGCATACTAATTGGAATATTTATTTATTTATTTATTTATTTATTATTTGGATTTATATACCGCCCATTTCCCGAAGGACTCAGGGCGGTTTACAGGGCAATTAAAACAATACAATATACAAAGTTAAAATAGAATTAAATTAAATAGCCCCGAAAATTAAAAACTAAAAACCCAAACCCACAGTCCAGGCCGGCAAGCTTGAATAGCCAGGTTTTTAGGTCCCGGCGAAACGAGCGAAGGTCGGGGGCCATCCAGAGTTCCACAGGCAGCTGATTCCAAAGGGCAGGCGCACCCACCGAGAATGCCCTCCCCCTGGGGGCCACCAGCTGGCACTCCCTGACCGGCGGCACCCTGACGAGGCCCTCCCTGTGGGAGCGCCAGGACGATGGGAAGTTGATGCTGGCAGCAGGTACTCCCAAAGATAATCCGGACCCATGCCATTAAGGGCTCTATAGGTCATCACCAACACCTTGAATCTCACCCGGAGGGCAACCAGTAGCCAATGCAGCTCGCGGAGAAGAGGTGTTACATGGGAGTATCAGGAAACCCCCATCACAACTCGCACGGCCGCATTCTGCACCAGTTGAAGCCTCCGAGTGGTCTTCAAGGGCAGCCCCATGTAGAGAACATTGCAGTAGTCTATCCGGGAGGTCACGAGTGCATGAGTGACTGTATGTAGGGTGTCTCGGTCCAGGTAGGGCTGCAACTGGCACACCAGGCGAACCTGGGCAAAAGCCCCCCTGGCCACGGCTCCTATATGATCTTCCAAACTGAGCCATGAGTCCAGGAGGATGCCCAAATTGCGGGCCCTATCTACGGGGAGTAACACCTCACCCCCCATAATTAACAATGGAATAGGCTGGTTAGTCCGAGATGCCGGTATGCACAGCCACTCAGTCTTGGCGAGATTAAGTCGAAGCCTGTTTCTCCCCATCCAGACCCGGACCGCCTCCAGGCAACGGGACATCACGTCGAGGGCATCACTGGGTTGGTTCGGGGTGGATAGAAAAAGCTGAGTATAATCAGCATACTGATGATACCCCATCCTGAAACCACGAATGATCTCACCCAGCGGCTTCATATAGATGTTGAACAAGAGGGGAGAGAGGACCGACCCCTGAGGAACTCCACAAATGAGAGACCTTGGGGCCGACCTCTGCCCTCCTGCTAACACCGACTGTGAACGGCCCAGGAGGTAGGAGAATCACTGTAAAACAGTGCCCCCCACTCCCAACCCTCTGAGACGCCACAACAAGATACCATGGTCGATGGTATCGAAAGCCGCTGAGAGGTCTAATAGGACTAGGACAGAGGAACAACCCGTCCCGAGCCCACCAGAGATCATTCACCAGCGCGACCAATGCCGTCTCCGTGCTGTACCCGGTCCTGAAACCTGATTGGTACGGGTCCAGGTAATCAGTTTCCTCCAGGAACAAAGGGAGCTGACGTGCCACCATGCTCTCAACAAACTTTGCTACAAAGCGAAGGTTGGAGACAGGACGATAGTTGTTCAAAACAGCTGGATCCAGGATAGGCTTCTTGAGGAGGGGCCTCACCACCGCCTCTTTCAAGCCTGCAGGGAAGCTACCCTCCCTCAAAGAAGCAGTTATTACCGCATGGATCCAGCCTCGTGTCCCCTCCCGAGCTGCATGCACAAGCCAGGAGGGGCACGGGTCCAACAAACACGTGGTGGAACTCAGCCTCCCCATGATCCTGTCCACCTCCTCCGGAGTCACAGGATCAAATTCATCCCAGATAATATTTCCAAGATCGCTCGTCTCCCCCGTCCGACTCTGCCCAGTCGGAGTCCAAACCGGTCCGGATCTGAGCGATTTTATCCGTCAGATGCTGGCTAAACTCCTTGGCCTGCCCCTGCAAGGGCTCCTCCCTCACCTCCTGATTAAGGAGGGAGCGAGTGACCCTAAACAGGGCGGCTGGGCAATTATCCGTGGAAGCGATGAGGACAGCGAAGTAGTTAGACGTAGTAGTTAGAAGTAGTAGTTAGAATATGATCAAAATCTACTAGATAATAGGTTTCTTGAAACTTTTGAGACTAGAAATAGCCTATTTAATTTGTTGCTTTCTCTTGAAACTCAGAAAATCTCTTCCCCTAATTCAAATATAAATAATATGCTATATATATATATATAGCATAATAGGTCAATGCATTCCATCTCGTTTTATATTATTTGTATCTTGGTTAACTCCATGTTCATTTTGATTAAACTAGCTGTCTTCCTAGCAAAAAGATGCACAGGATTTGCTTCTGTTAATTCACAGCATGACCATAGGAGAAAGAAATTTTGCAACTTTGTCCAAATATTTCAGTAAGTAAGCAAGTAAATAAATAAAAGCAATTACACTTAAATCTCAGTGACTTAGACATCTATTATTTCAGGATTAGTTAAATTTCTTCTAAGTAATGAATATCAGTACTCTTTTACATAAGGAAATGTGATGCTTGTCATAGCTAGCACATTATCTACTATTCTGAAACTGCATATGAATGTTGATATCACTTGTATTGTGCAGAATCTTGATTCAGCTAGGTAAACACACTTGAGCCACATTACAGGTAGTCCTTGGGTTATGACAGCAATTGGAACTGGAATTTCCATTACTAAGTGAAGTGGTTAAAAAGCATGACGTTGTGTGACTATATCACTTAGGGATGGCAAACCTTCAGTTCAAGTTGCCATCATAAACCCAGGACCATGTGGTTACTAGTGGGTGTTCAGCTGCCACAGGGGTGCCATGGGCAAGTGCGGTGAGTGTGTGGATGCCATGGGGGTGCTGTGGGCAGGTGCTCTAGAGTGTGGATAGGTGCATACATATGGCAGTTGTGGGGAGCTGTTATGGAGCATGTGTAGGTGAAAAAGCAGTAAGAGTCAAAGTGACTTCAGATTTCCTACTGGCTTCCCCACTGTCTTTGCTTGTGGAAGCAGGGAATGTTGGAAATTGCAATCATGTGGTTGTGGAGACTCTGTGATGGCTGCAACTTTATAGATGGCCATAAGTCAGTTGTTCAGTGCCATCTGAGTGGTCAATGGAAATGAGTGAGAATTAAGAAGGCATTCATGGTGGGCTGGACTTAGATCTCATGTGGGCACGCAGGGACATATCACTGATGATGCCTTTGACCCTTCCCTCAGGCTCAGCCTGGTCATCTCCTATACAGTCTTCAGATACCTCTGCATATGTCTATTTAAACTAGCATTCAATCTCTCTTCCGGCTGGCAGAGTACCACCATGGCCTGAAGAAGAGTTTTGTTTCATAATCTAAAGCTAGAATCTTTTACTGTGAAACACCAGGGTTTAGTGTTTGGATATCCTGCCCTGACATTTTTTATTGTTATATTATTTTACTTTTAAGAGATTTCAAAATGGTTTTCAAACAGTAAAAATGATCTATAAAAGCAGTAATTAATACACAATGATAATACTAAACCAGTTTAGGAAATGAATCCAAATATTATTTCATTATTATGAATCCAAATATTATATTGGAAGGGGTATATGATACCATTTCCCACATAATCACATTTCAAAACAGTTTACAATACAGTGATTAAAATATAAATATGCAAAAAAACAAAGTAGGATCTCCTCTGATGAGCTTAGTCATTAACTTTGTCTGTACTAGTGAAGTTAACCCATTTAACTGTTCTATCCAAGACAGCACAGCCCTATTTAGAATATAAATTCTCCAGCTCCCATGCCTTAGAACCACACATCCACAAGATTCATCTATTTTCAATTTTAAACAGTCTGCACTAGAGGTTAGAGTCCATTGGCTCTAGGGTTGGTGTAAGAATTTTGTAGCTATGAATTAATCCCTAAACATGTTTTTTTTTGTCCTCCCTTCGTTCCCTTTTCCTTTTGTGTTTTTGTATTTTGTGTTTTGTTAAGTACAGCTAGTAATTTCTAATATTTAAGAATTCTTAAGAATTTAAGAAGCTATTTCTTCATACTTTGCTCCAGGAACAAATACAACACAACAGTATATCATGTTATTATTGTCTTACATTCTGATATGCATCTCTGAAGTTGTATATTTTCATATTTGGCTTGTTTTCCCTCAAAGTGATTGTTCTTTTTCTTACTATACAGCTGGAAGACAACTTTCTATAAATTTTTTTGGGTGGGGGGCAAGAGTCTGTTTTTCTAAATCCATCCAAACCCAGAGCAATTGATCATCCTATGGATAGTCAAAGTCTACCATAAGATCAGCACCAAGAGTTGTATAAGTCTGGATGCATGAATATATTGTTTATTGAAAGATATCATAAGATGATTCGGCTAACCAACCTGAAAGATTTAAGTTGATCTGGGATACAGAGATTGACTTTCTCAGTAGTGGCCACCTTCCTCTGGAACAGATTGCTCTCCAAAATTGGGTGTGCCTTTACCCTGTTTTGGAAAATGAGAAAAATAGTCCTCTACTAGGTAGCAGCTACGGGGTTTACAATATTTATAATTTTAAATATTTTGATTATTTATTGGGTTTATGGTTGAATTTTATAATTTTATGAATGCTTGTTCATATCTTGTAAACTGCCTAGAATCTGAATAGGAAGCATATACATTTTGATAAATAAAATACATAAATAATCAAACGTGCTTCTTGAATAATTTCCTTTGAAGAAAATTAGTAATGAGTTTCTGCTCTTTGGAAATTCTAGAGTGTTGTGGAAGTGGTAGTAGATTCCTCAATATTGTTTGTTGTGGGGAACCTGCAACCATGGTTCAGTGGTCCAATTGTATTTTGTTTTCAGAAGGTCCCATGTTCAATTACTTCAATATCCCAGGAAAGGCTGGGAAAAAATTTTTCTGAAAACTTGGAGAGCTTTTATCAAGCAAAACACTATAAAATGTGGAAATCATTTATTTATTATTTATTCTGTAACAGTTCATAGAAAGAGTGGATGCTTTGGAAGACAAGATTATGCTTTATGAATTTACGTACTTTATGTACCAAATACACTCAACCAAAATTAAGCTTAATTAAATGTTAAATAATGCTTTATAAAGTTTAGCATTGCTGTCTGAGGCAGCAGATTCATTTACAGGATAATTCAGTGAAAATTAGTAGGATTCATTTGTAAATAAATCTAGCTTAGGATCAGGTTTAGGTGGATGAAATGGAATAAGTTAAATACATATCAAGAGTTATAAACAGAGAAAAAGTTATGCCTTTTATTAACCAACTAGCATAAGTTTGCAGACCATCTAATTCTTGGAGAACCCTTAATGATACAGAATGGAAATTTATTATAAAGACATATAATTAGATATGCAACTTAAAATAGTTATCTTTCTTTCCATTTTTGACAAATAAGGCGTCATACAGCAATACTAAATATAGTAAATGAGAGGCATTATTAACTATTACATATATTTCTGGGATCAATATAACAATTCAGTATACCACATTATTTTTAGGCCACATTTTCCTTAAGTGAAAGAATTCTTAATGTGTTCAAATTTAAATAAATAAACCAGACAAAACATATGTACCTCTTTTTATTAGAATAAGAAAAATACAGTCATGGAACAAAAGCTGACTCCAGCAGAAAATAAACAGAAACCATGGTGTTTCTCCAACTGTTATCACTACATGTAACCTTCAATTCAAGGTAATAATCTATTTGAATTATGTATCACAATAATTATATCTATTGTCTATTTTATTCTTTTTAATGGAAAATACAAAACTACTTTAAGTGTCATTTGTAAAACTGGCCAAATATTTCAAAATTAGCCCATTCACAAGACCTGCATGTTTACAGTAACTCGGCTCGGTGAACATACAAGATAGCTGTCACTGTATTGTCAGTTTGCCCTCAGCTACATTCTGTGGATACACTGGTTTTTGTTATTGTTGGTGAGTTTTTTTTAACTAACTTTTTTGTTAGCCATCAAGAGTCAGTTTTAAAAAGGGCAGCCATATATATTAACTAACAAACTAAATATTGTACACCAGTTCCAATCCTATCATGATTTTTCACATTTTTGCCTATAAACACACGTTACCAAAGAGCAAGAAGCATGGCAGCCATTTTAAATACAAGGTACAGACAAAGCAATGTTGATTTTATATTCCTGTGTCAAAGGCACAGAATGCCAAAGGTGATAGAGAGGCCTTCCCTATCAATTGATAATGTCTTCTACACTTACAAATGTTATAAATAAGTGATTAGTGTGAAAATGACCTCAGTGAAAACTCAGCTTTTGGATGTAATTCTAGAGGGACTTAAGAGAGGTCCTCATAGGAATTAAACACAAAATTTGATGCAATCTACAGAACCTCTCACTGAAACCAATGAGTCAAAACCAACTTACATTTCTTTCATTTGAAAGGGTCTCCTCTACGTATGATTAATATTTGGAGCCAGCCCTCATGCCTTTAGAGACCTTCAGCTGAGGCCTCTCCGAATTTATCCTCTTGGAAAGGTGCATGGCAAGTCCGAGGCTTCATTTAACTCAGTGGAAGACTAGCTAATGGTATCCACTTTGTAAATAAAATATGGGGTCCTGGGAAAATGCTCTTCTCATTTTTGAAGCGGAGCTACCCAGAAATTCAAGTTGCTGGTGATGACCTAGAAAGCCCTACATGGCTTGGGTCCGGGATATCTGAGGGAACACCTGCTGCCGGCATCAAGTTCCCTTGTCCAGTGCGCTCCCACAGGGAGGGTCTTCTCAGGGTGCCCCCGGTAAGAGATTGCTGGCGGACGACACCCAGGGATAGGGCCTTCTCAGTGGGGGCGCCTGCCATTTGGAACCAGCTGCCAGTGGAGCTGAGGACTGCCCCCGACCTCCGTTCATTCCGCCGGGACCTGAAGACCTGGCTCTTCGAGCTCTCTGGCCCAGGCTGAGGATTAATTTATTTTAATTGGGGTTTTACTTATACAGGGATAAATTTAATCTTTTTTAAACTTGTTTTTTTTTAACTTTTGTATTTTTGGTTTTTAATTACCCTGTAAACCACCCTGAGTCCTCCGGGAAAGGGCGGTATATAAATGTAATAAAATAAATAAATAAATAAATAAATAACTGCATTCAAGTGAGGGCAGCCAACTAACAAGGAAAGAGGAGACAGGAAACCCCAAAAATTGTCCAGCACTTTTTGCCAGAGTTCCCACGAGGTACGTTTCAACCTGCACGCGGCCTTTCCTCCACTCCCACGGAAATACGCCAGCGCATCGCTTCCAGCTAATTTACATTCTCGTTTATTCTCGTGGTGGTGTAAGAAAATGGGGAGGAAAAGAATCGGAGTTGTCTTCCTCGTCGCTCTCCCAACCTCCAGTAGTTGGGTGGAAACTTCTTTGAAAGTGTATGAGTGTGGGAGGGGGTGGGTGTCATGTCCACGTGGTATTCAAAACGGGTCGCTCGGATATTCTCAGACGAGAATTTTGTTTTCAGAATTAGTCGGGGCTGGACTAAGACAGGGATAGATATTCATCCAAATGGAGATACTGGCTTTTCTTTTAAGTGTGCGAGGTTTTTGTGGCAATGCGAGGCTGAGAGTCCCGTACGTTGAAAGGATCCGGCAGCAGTCTTCTCTTTTTCCAGGGCTCAAAGGCAGGTTTAATCGGGGGTGTGTGTGTTTTTTTTTTTTGGTGGTTGTTGTTGTTCATAATAAAAGCAGGCAAGACTGAGAGACTGCATTAAAAAGGAGGTACATGGGGAAGAGCATTTTTATATGGTAGGAAAGTCAAACGGGAAAAATCAATGGAAAGAATTTGGTGGTGGGGACGGACAATCGAATCTGGATAAAAAAGAGAGATGCGGGAACTTTAAAATTGCATTATTTTAACCATTTGGCCGATCGTAGCTTTCGAGTGGTTATTATACCGCGCGCTCCTTTCCGCTCCGATTTCAATTTCCGATCTCTGCTGCTTCCCACAAGCCCTTTTCTTAGGGCAGAGATGGGGATGCGTGTGTGAGAGAGACACGTGAGAGTTATGCCTGAAAAGCGTGGCTTTGAATGACTCAAGGTGTACGATTTGATTACACAACCCAACAGGAAAGCCGGCAATCAGAAGAACGTAGATGCCTTGTTAATTGGATAAGGGGGTAGAGATTGACCAGCCAACTCTCGCGCGCAAATACCCAGCCTGGCGCCGGAGACCTCAAGAGGAAGAAGCCGACGGTCACCCCCAATCTCTTTTTAAGGAGCAAAACGGCAAAAGCATCCTCTCCGGGATTTCCTTTCGGTCGCCTAATTCAGCGTTTCCCAACCTTAGGAACTTGAAGATGCGTGGACTTCAACTCCCAGAATTCCCCAGCCAGCTACGCTGGCTGGGGAATTCTGGGAGTTGAAGTCCACGCATCTTCAAGTTCCTAAGGTTGGGAAACGCTGGCCTAATTGAGGAAAACCGCGACGACCCCGGCCCCTCCCGGCGGTCAACGCCGCCCGCCTCCCCAAATCCTCCGCCGTCCCGCTTGGCGGAGAGATGCCGGCGAGCCGAGCGACCCCCTCGGCCGCGAAGGGTGTTCTCTCCTGGCCGGCGGCTCCTTAGGCGGCAGAGCGGAGCCTCCCCTCTCCCGGGGAGCGGGGAAGGCCTTGCGTCACTCGGAGGCCCCGCCCCCCGCGGCCCTGGCCCCGCCCCTCCCGTCCCGCTCTCCCGCTAAGGAGTCTTGGCATGACGTCACCTTCGCCTGGCGGCCAGGGTAAATAAGAGCGCTGCCCGCTGGCTATATAAAGGGGGTGATGCAACCGCGCGGGGAGCCAGAGGTTCGAGGAGGCGCTCAGAGCCAGGGGAGTCGCGGCGGCGCTCGCTGCCAGCCGGGATCGTGGAACGGCGGCGGCGGCGGCGGCGGCGGCACCACCTCTTCTGCTTTGCCTGGAGTCCCGACCACACGCGTTTCCCACTCTCACGATTGCGAGTTCGCCCTCCCTTGTGTTTGCCGTTTCACTTTCGGCCTGGTTCTTCGCTGCGGAGGAGGAAGGCGCGGAGAAGACCTGGAGTAAGCAGGTAGGGAGCGAGCGAGATACCTGGGGAAGAGCGGGGAAAAAAAAAGTTCATCGCTCTTTATCCAGCTATTGTGATTGGATGCGTAAAAAAAAAGGGGGGAAAGATGCTGAGAAACTCGCGTCCTTCCATCTCTTTTTGTTCTGGTGATGCGGCGGGTTATTTGGGGTGCTTTAGAGCAGCGTTTCCCAACCTTTAGGAACTTGAAGATGCGTGGACTTCAACTCCCAGAATTCCCCAGCCAGCTATGCTGGCTGGGGAATTCTGGGAGTTGAAGCCCACGCATCTTCAAGTTCCTAAAGGTTGGGAAACGCCGCTTTAGAGAGGACGAAGACGGGAGAAAAGTTCCGATCAAAGCAATTCAAGAGATTTCGCTCTTTTTTTTTTTTTTTGGAAAACGGATGAACTGAAGTCCAAACAAAAACAAAAAATAAATATCAGGCAATTTCTCTTTCCCTTTGAAATCAGACCAACTGAAAGTAAAAGTTCATTCATCCGAGTGAAACTTGGAGCGCTCTTTAACAGGCACGCCTAAGAGAGAAAAACTCCCGTTTCGTTTCCTCGTTCTGGTGCTTTGCTAGTTGCTGTTTTTACAGTTCTGTCGGTCGCAGGGGGGGGTTTCTTCCGGGGGTCGGGTTGGGGGGTGTAGGATGAGAAAGAAACCACCTTTCTCCTTACCGCGCGCTCCAGAAGCTACAGGTCCAGTTTGACGTGCCGAGATTATCTGTGTAAAAAGAACGCGTAGAAAAAAAAATATTATTGAGGCTAGTTGTTTAAGACCATTCCCCAACTTGTCATTCCCAACACGTTTTCCGATAGTCTCTCTCTAGAGTAGACCAAATAATAATCAGGTGACTGTATCATTCGCTCAGTTACGGGAAGCTGCGGGAAGCGGGACGGCAAAATTCAACTTTGTTAGCTGGTGATACCTTCGGTCATCGGTAGGTGGCGAGCTGAGCGGAGGCGAGCACCGCCTCTGCTCTGAGCAGGATGCTCCGGTTTGAACTGTCAGTTTTGTTTTCCTACACGAGAGACTATAATGCGGGGGAAGGTGCTTTTTAGGTGTGTGAAATTGCCTGCCTACTTCTTTCCTGGAAACTTGCGACCTGCCATCCAAAGGCAAAGGCGAAATTCATAGTCCATAATAAAATATTCCTATGTTTTATATTTAAATTTATGTAAACGATATTTATATTTTAAATATTCTGATAAAAAAGAAAGTTAACTTTTTCACATCAGAAATTAATCTGGTTTCTTCATTTTTTGATCTCCTTTTCCATTATCGATTAATTGTTCAATTCATTCAGGATATTTGTTGCTTCTTACAAAGCTCTCAAAAGGTACTGGTAATGGTGTTTAAGGCCCTCAAGGTACTGGTAATGGTGTTTAAGGCCCTACATGGCATGGGTCCGGAGTACCTTAGGGAGCACCTGCTGCCGGCATCAACTTCTCTCCGCCCTGTGCGCTCCCACAGAGAGGGCCTCCTCAGGGTGCCACCGATCAGAGAATGTCGATTGGTGGCCCCCAGGGGGAAGTCCTTCTCTGTGGGCGCCCCGGAGCTATGGAATCGACTGCCGGTTGAGCTCCAGATGGCGCCCGACCTTCGCTCCTTCCGTCGTGATCTGAAGACACTCTTATTTGAACAAGCCGGCCTGGCCTGATGGGGGATGGGTTGGGTTTTTATGGTCATTTTTAATATCTGTATTTACTGTTTTTAGTCGGGCATATGTTTAATTTTCTTTTAACTTTTGTATTTTTGTATTTTTTATATATCTGCTCTATTCACCGCCCTGAGTCCTTCAGGAGAAGGGCGGTATATAAATAAAATTATTATTATTATTATTATTATTATTATTATTATTATTATTATTATTATTATTATTATTATTATTATTATTATTATTATTATTATAAGAGCTACTGTTCTCATCATTCCAGGTTTTTAAGCAGCTCAGTTTGGAATTATAACACTGTAAAGCAGAGGTCCCCAACCTTTTGGGCACCAGGGACCAGTTACATGGAGAGAGATTTTTCCGTGGATCAGAGGGGGCGTGGTTTTGGGTGCTGCCTGCATCCTGGGGGTGGGGCTTTTGCTTGTTTGTGCAGACCAGTTGCTGACATGCTGTGGCCTGGTACTGGTCCACGGACTGGGGGTTGGGGACCCCTGCTGTAAAGTATAGGTAGTCCTCAACGTATGACCACAATTGAGCCCAACATTTCTGACACTTGACAACTGACTCACGTTTAGGACGGTTGCAGTATCCCCAGGTCATGCGATCCCCTTTTGCCACCTTCTGATCAGCAAAGTCAATGGGGAAGCCAGATTAACTTAACATCGGGGTTGCTCCCTTAACAACTGTTGAATTTTGATCACATGAGCACAGGGATGCTGTAACGGTCTTCAGTGTGGAAAAACGGTCATAAGTCACTTTTTTCAGTTGTGTTGTAACTTCAAATGGTCACCAAATGAACTGTTGTAAGTCTAGGACAGGGGTCTGCAACCTTGACAAGTTTAAGACTTGTGGACTTCAGCTCCCAGAATTCCTCAGCCAGCTATGCTTAAAGTTGACAAGCTATGCTGGCTGAGGAATTCTGGGAGTTGAAGTCCACAAGTCTTAAAGTTGTCAAGGTTGCAGACCCCTGGTCTAGGACTACCTGTAATTCAGCCTAGTATATTTACTTCAGAGCAGGCTTTCTGACAGCAGCTATAGGTTGATTTCAGGATTTCAGTGTAGAGATGATGTCCAGGACGTTTGAGAGTTAGATTTTTGTGTCTTCCACACCTATGTTGAGGGGGTGAGGCATTAATAGATCTGATATTGGACATATTGACCAGATATTAAGAATGATAAAGTCCAAGATAAGCAAGGGACCTAAAGTTTGAAAAGATGACACAGATGAATATTAACAGCAGATTGCTTGCTTTTACTGAAGTGATCTTGTAAAAGGATAGAAGGAAAATATCTACATTTTATTTATATGAAGATGAGTCATTAGTAAATCTAGGATTTATTCCAACCTAAGCTTGGAAGTAAGTCTGACTGAATTAAATGGGATTTACTCCTATAGTTAAGTCTGTGTAGCATGGCTGCCCAGAAAGCCAGTGTGGTGAGCTTTCTTGGAACCAAGCCCATGAACTTCATAAGAAGCTTCATAATTAACAAGAAAGTATTTATAACAGTATAATCTTACAGCAAAATCTGTATTATTTATTCAGAAGTAAGAACCAATGTGTTCATTGTCAATGAGTTGACAGCACCTAGGTTTTTCTTCTGTCTTTTCAAAGTATGTATATGCATATACATGTAAATAAATATCTAAGTAAAATAATAAATGAAATATCAGGACACATTTATTCAAAATTCGAATTCAGTTCAATAGGGATTATTCCTAAGTAAATAGAATTTCTGACAAATTTATTGAAAAAAATATTATTTTCTTCTTTATTGAAGAAAATGCTATACTTTTGTCCAACTTTCCAACTTAGGCAGGCCTAAATAAGGGCACTAGTGAAAAGTCATCACAGTGACCAGTTTCTGGTATCTTATCAACTGCATTTCATCATCTCAAGAAGTGATAATTTAACTGGTAAAGACCAGTTAAATGTGACCAGATTGCACTGTAAATGTTTTAAAAGGTCAAAATCAGGGTGATTATGAACTTTGATTACTCTTATAACTGTGAAAGTTTAACTTTTGTTTCACAGGTCTTACTGTATCAGGAAAGAGAAGGAAGATATTCAGGGGAAAAGCCAAAGAGAATTTTTTAATTAAGAACAACAATTAGGTTTTGATAAAAACTGGGCATAAAGAATCAGGTCAGGTGGCTATCTTAAAGGTCTGAATGCCAGCCAAGCTAGCTAAAAGTGATCCAGTTTCTGAAGCTTCTGAGAATGCAAAAGAATAAACAGTTTTGTCGGTTATATTAAAAATGAGATTTAAATTGTATTAATTAATATCGATATTCTATTTAATATTAAAATGGAACAGAAATGGGACCTGATAGAAATAACTACTGTAGCAGTGTTTCTCTATCTTAGCAACTTTAAGCAACGTGAGCCTCAACTCCCAGAATTCCCCAGCGTCATGCACACTGCTTAAAGTTTCCAAAGTTAACAAACATTACATTGTAGTGTGGATTGTCGATTTTCCAACTACCAGCCACACCTTTTAAAAAATATTCCATTCCATCTCTTCACCCACTTTTTCACCTTTTGGCCTTCTTCCCTTCCCATGAAGCCAGTCCCTTTCTCACTGGGCTGTTGGGAATTCCCCTTTTCCTTAATATTTTTGTCCTTCTGTAAACCTTGCACTTTACCCAGACTTGTGCTGCCTCCTTCTTGCACATGAGTTACATCATATTGGCTCTGTTGTACACGTTTGGAAAGTGAAGTTGTTTTCATATATATAAAATTGACTTAACTGTAACTCGGTTTCAGAAATGTAATAATTTTTGCATCAGAATCCCTGCGTGCTAGGCTTAGTTGATTGGTCTTTGAGAAAACTCAAGAGTGTCTTTGTTTAACATTGTTAAACGTGTGAGTTAATTGACTCAGATTGAAAGAAACGAGAGATGAAGGATTATCTATTGCTATAGGAGAGAAAACAGCAAAAACAAACATTCCCTATTCTCCCCTTCCCCATAGCACCTAACCTCTGGAATGACATCCTCTCCAACCCTCCCCATTGTTGTTTGTTTTATTGGTAGGATTGTATTGGTTTTTCTGGATGTTTTCCTATATATATTGTGTGCTTCCTAGAGTCATAGTGGATCAGGCAGCCTATCAATTGAATAAATTATTAAGTAATAGCTTAATGACACTGTAAATAAATAAAATAAACAAATAAATTATGAAAATAAATTGTGATGTGGTTGATTCTAAGGCAGTGATATCATAGAACGCCCTTTGATGTGCCTAATTCCCAAAACGGATTTCATTTCTTTTATTAGAAGACATAAGGTAATGAAGATAAAGTGAAGACGTTTTGATCTACAGAATTAACAATCCTTGAATCATCTAGGCTTTCCCAATCTGAACTCCTTCATATGTATCTGGGGGTGCAGATAACTAACAATCTGAATTGGTCTCTCCACACATCATCCTTAGTGAAGCGTGCAAACCAGCATCTGCATTTCCTGCGTCAGATGAGGAGAGCACATCTTTCTCCTTCTGACCACTTTTTACAGAGGCACGATTAACAAACTGCATCACTGTCTGGTTTGGGGGCAGCGGTGCTTCAGATACAAAGTCCATAGAGAGAGTGGTAAGGACAGCCAAGAAGATCATAGGAAGCTCACTTCCTGGTATTCAGGATGCTGCTTATAAGCGCTAAGTGCTTAGAGCTCAAAGAATTGTTAGAGACCCCACACACCCACTTTATGGCCTGTTTATGTTGCTCCCCTCTGGGAGGAGGCTTCAAAGTATTTCTAGCAGGACTACCCGATTCTGTAATAGCTTTGTTCCCTATGCCATCCGTCTGGTAATCCGCAAGATTCATTTTTCTCGCCATACACATGTATACATAATCCAAAGTAGACTCTGTTGTTTCTCTGTGCTATATAATATATATGGGTATATGCATAATTTTGTATTTATTTATTTTTGTCCTATTTATGTAATGCATATTAGAGATGGTGATCCTTTGAGAGCTGTATGCAACAAAATTTCATTTTAATGTATGCCAATTAGTGTACATTCAAAGTGACAAAGTTATTATTCTATATGTTGATCTACAGATTCCATCAACCTTGACCAATATAGGAAGGTGGGCTAATTTCCCCAAAAACTCATCCATTAAATTTTTAATTTAAATGCTCATTGTTAAGTGCTTTTCTCCCATAACCTTGTTTAAAGGGTAGGGGCATTTGGCAAAGATGTTACAGCCTTTTAACATTTCAAAACATAGGTTTGGCATATCAGATATACTAACAATAATTTAAAAGTAAAAGTATGGCATGGCTGTAGATAATTGTTCGATGTATTTGTGTGATTGCAACCACCTTGCACCAACCACCGTAGGCGATATTCAGATTCCTGGTGTAATAAAAGGTACAGGTTGTTTCTAGTTTGGATAGTTCTATAGAGTGAGTCTATGTGACAGTTATTTAAATAAAGGTAGTACCAATGAAGAAACCTAAACCAAAGAAAGCCTGGGAGATGGTTCAAAATGAAGGTTGGAAATGGAATTAAGTAACTATAGTTCTTGTTTATTTATTCAGTATAAACATTATTGAATAGTATAATGATCTCAGAATAAGAGAATTGGAAGGGAGGTCTTGAAGGTTTTCTAGTCTAACCCCTGCTCAAGCAGGAAACCCTATACCGTTTCAGACAAATGATTGTCCAGTCACTTTGATTCCTTATCACAATGTTCTCACCATGTTGATTGCAGAGGCATGCCATTCCCCTTTTCTGAAGCAGAATTGAGACTGTCCTGCTCTGCTGTCCATACAGAATACCTAATAATAGAGTTGGGAGAGATCTTGGAGGTCTCAAGCAGGAGACCCTAAACCATTCTGAACAAATGGCTGTCCATTCCCTTCTTGAAAACCTCCAGTGATTGAGCACCCACAACTTCTGAAGGCAAGTCATTCCACTGATTAATTGTTCACACTGTCAGGAAATTTTAGTTCTAGGTTGGTTCTCTCCTTGATTAGTTTCCACTCATTGCTTCTTGACCTTCCAGCATTTGAGAGGTTGCCACAAAGGGAAGGAGGACAACTTATTTTCCAGAGCACCAGAGGGCAGGACAAGAAGTAATGGATGGAAACTAATCAAAGAGAGAAGCAACCTGGGATTAAGGAGAAACTTCCTAACAGTGAGGGCATTAATGAGTGGAACAGCTTGCCTTTAGAAGTTGTGGGTACATCATCATTGGGTGGGTGCTTCATCATTGAAGAAGAGACTGGACAGTCACTTGTCTGAAATAATATAGGGTCTCCTGCTTGAGCAAGGGTGTTAAGGAATTTGTTGTGCAGAGGTCTCCTTGTGCTACCAAAGAGTTGCACAGACAGGAAAGGGTACTGAGAGCAGCAAGAGTCACACAAGAGTACACTGAGTTGTAAAAGCAAAAAGTATTTTACTTTGAGGTGGTGTAAAAACAAAAATGCACAGTCAAAAATAAACAGTCCAGGTCATACACAATAGCAACAGTCCAAGGAGTAATCCAAACTACAAAGTCTTCTTACCGGTCCAGAGGTCAATACACAGTTCAGGTTTACAACAGTAGTAAACCAACAGCAGAGCAAAAACAGTAATAGTGAGAGCAGTGAATTCAGAGAGAGAGAAGCTACGTTACTAGCTTCCTCTTATGGCCATGAGAACACTTACACACCCATTGGCCAATTAACTTCTTAAAGTCATAGCATTATGGTTAATATATTTTCAACCCAACATTGTAGGCTAACACCATATGCCTAACAAAGGGGTTGGACTAGAAGACTTCCAAGGTCCTTTCCAGCTCTATTCTGATTGATTGACCTGCCTTCAGTTGCTTTGGAGAATAGATTGACCCCCTCATCTCTGTGGCAACCCCTTAGATATTGGAACACTGTATCATGTCACCCCTAATGCCATCTCTAGGGTGTAATGTACATCATACACCTTTCTTTCCGCCTTCCATGAGAAAGCTTGGGGTTGTAGTAGACATACAAAAAGGTTGTTGTCAATGTGCAGGACTCAATACATCTTGGAAACTTCTTCTCTGATTCAGGAGATGTTTTACCAAATTTGAGATGCAAGAGCCTAGTTTGGATTACCTAATAGTGAGGAAAGATCACTGAATTCAATCTGCCATCTGAAGCCCAACTGAGAATGTGGTCAAAGGCAGTGTGGTTGTTGGGATGATGTTACTATAGCTTTGAAGTTGTAGTAATTCTCTCAAAAGTGCTGTTGTATTGCCAGCATTCTCAACTGTTTCTCTACCACAAGATTGATTTAATGAGATCCTGGCTAGTCCCCAAATTCTCAAGAAGTAGTGATGAAGCCAACAGTACAGTACAGTAATGGCAATGTAAGGTACGGAACATCAGGAAATGACATTCTTATGAGACACCTATAAATTACAGTTACTTACGAGACGTGTGTGTGTGTGTATGTACATCCATCCATAAAGTTACCCATTCTTTAAAAGTAAAGATAAAGGTTCCCCCGCACATGCATGCTAGTCGTTTCCAACTCTAGGGGCCGGTGCTCATCTCCGTTTCAAAGCCGAAGAGCCAACGTTTGTCCGAGGACGTCTCCGTGGTCATGTGGCCGGCATGACTAGACGCCAAAGGCGCACGGAACGCTGTTACCTTCCCATCGTAGTGGTCCCTATTTTTCTACTTGCATTTTTATGTGCTTTTGAACTGCTAGGTTGGCAGAAGCTGGGACGAGTAACAGGCGCTTACTCTGCTGTGCAGCACTTGGGATTCGACCCGCCAAACTGCCGATCTCCTGATTGACAAGTTCAGTGTCCTAACCCACTGAGCCACCACGTCCCTACCCATTCTTTACCGCAAAGTAAATAAAATAAATATTGTTGTCAGCATCAGTTTTTTTGAACTTTGTAAGGCAGGTTCCTATTCCTACAAAGCTAAAACAGATATGCTTTTTCTACATATCCCATCCAGAATTATATGCTCTTTATGATAAATGAAAGATGCACGTGCACTCTTTTTTTAAACAACTGTGACTAATGCTAAGAGCAATTTATTATTACTGTCTGGGTTGAAACTTTAAATGATAAACCTGAACATTGTAAACCTTCATTGGCTTGGTATTTTCTGTCTCTTGAAAAGATTTAGGAGTATCAGGATTTTGAGCTGTGACTCATGGTTTAGGGGATTTTTTTAGCAAAATTACATAGTTTTCTCAAGATCTATGTAAATTACAATTCCAGGAAATCATCCCTCTGATGATCAAGAGATATGAAACCTTTTGGCTTTCTACTTTCTTGTTTGAGGTTAGGTCTATACACCAAGATATTGTTACACAGAAAATACAAGGGTGCAAAGATTAATATAGACACTCTCTATATATAGTCAAATGCTTACATGTTGCTGTAACAGCTGGCTATGGGTTTCCAGTGCATATATGTCTTTTTCAAGAGCAAAGCATGTGTCTATGTCCATGTTGAGATGGAGTACATATTTAATTGTGTGTGGAGGTGCTTTCTGTGTTAATTACTGATTGTGTGTATTTTGAAGGCCTAGAAATTGTGTGGACGTAATACAAACATTAAAGAAGTAAATAGACTGCAAGTCTATTTTATTTCATAAATAAATTTGGACTTGATTTGAATTTGATCTTTAACATACCATTTTAAATAAAACAATCAATACTGTGTGTTTGTTCATAACTGGACTTGTTAAACTCTAACCATTACCTGAAATTGTAAAAGATAATGCATAAACTAAATTCTATTTAATAGTTTATTGGATTTGCTTGTGTATATAAACCCTAAAGGCAATAATTGGCTTATCTATTGTGAATTGTAATATTGCTGTGATTATAGTTACTGTGCAAAGTAGATTTCCTTACCTACTTAAGGAATCAAATAATTCGGCACTTATGTGTCCCAAATATATATTTAAAATAAAGAGTAAGGAAGATGGTTGATTTTATTGAAGAAAAAAAAAACAATGCACTGTCTCCACAGTACAGCTTCACTGAAAAGAACTGCTTCTGAAAATAATTAGAATGGCAAAGTAGATGTGAACATTTATATGTGTGAAAGACATACTTTTTTAAAAAAACACCTCAGTCCAAACTTCTTGACTATTTGCTGCAATGATTTGCTGTATTTAAAATTCATAGACAACATAGGTGTAAGATAATTTCATGTGCAAAACCTAAGTATCTAAATAGGAGACAGGAATATTAATTAGAAATCAGTTGTTTAAATTCAAGTGGTCTTATTACACAAGAACTCATTCAGCCTTACTAGTTTTTTGTTTTTAGGTTTTGCATTGTAAGCTGCTCAGAATCACAAGACTGAGATGGGTAGCTATATAAATACAATAAATAAATGCCGTTCTGCCCATGAATATATAATAGTTCTATCAACATCCAGTTATGAGCCAGAATCTCATTATTCAGTGATTGATTTTCTGAATTCTGCATTAACTGAATTAATTATTGTTGTAGCCAATTTTTTTTTTTTTTGCTTCATTAAAACTTAGGAAAAATTCATTCTCTTCTCCCTTGTTCCCCTTCAGCAAAATGATGCTCCAACACTTGGGCCAGGTGTCTGCTTCAGAAGTCAGTGCTTCTGCAATTATCCCATGCTTATCTCCTCCAGTATCCTTGGGCTTTGAAGATTTCACAAATCTGACCCCATTGGTGAAAGAAGAATTGAAATTTGCCATCCAGAATAAGTGCCTGTCTCAAAGGATGCCCTCTACCTTGGATACAGTCATGGTTTCTGATAGATCTGGTGAAACATCTCATTTAAAAAGACAGGTATTTTGTTTTTATTTTTAAGCTATGTTCAACTACCACTTTCCAATGTGCTTTAAAGAACAGAGAATGTCTTCCCTCTGCATTAATGTTATCATCACTTTTATAATAATTTAATTCAACGTATCAAAGTATAAAATACAAATGAAAATGAAAATAGTTGGAAAATGGGGAAGGGAAAAGGGAAAAAAAAGAAAAGCATTGACTTTTGACTCTTTTTAGAGTAGTGGAATAAAATATTGCAGCCTCAAGTTTTTTACTGCTACATATTTAATATGCACTAGCCATTTCTATAACAACTAACTTATCTAATCAGCAAAAATCAAAATTTCATTTTTTTTCTATCTCAAGCACAAAATCCAGAAGCAGTTTCCAAAAAGAAACAAAGTTAGATGTGTTTTCTCTGATTAGAACATTTAATTTAGCCATCTCTGCTACTTCCATGAGTTTTTCCATCCTTTCACCCATTATCATCATTACTGATACATCAGAATGTCTATTATTATAGATAAAGTTGTTAGCAACAGTGACTTTCTCTTGAATCAAAATTGATTCCACTTGATTAGATGAAAGTATTGTGCTACTGCCTTCTTCCAGAAGACAAACAGATGCAGGCAGGCAGGCAGGCAGGCAGATAGATGATAAGTAGGTAGGTAGATTGGTAGATATTGAACTTTAATTTCCCAGTCTAATATACAGCTTTGGGATTCCCTGATGATTTCCCATACAATCACTAATGAGATCTCAGCCTGCTTATGTAGATACCCTATCTAACTATGATGACATCAGAATGATAAAGTTGTAAAGCCACATACTAGAACATAAAGTGCAAAGTTTGTTTCATAATGAATTTTGACCCTTGCTGCCTTTCTGGACACCTATGCCTGTTAGGCTTTCAAGACCAGACAAAGTTGGGTAGGTGCTGCCACCTGGTTAGTCCCTTTGGCATTTGCATTAATGATCTTCATGTGCTTGAATGGGAATGCCTTAATGAAAGACAAGCAACGTTGAAAATGTGATCTGTATCTGGAAGGCATCAGGGAAATATGAAGCTCCTGTAATTGTTACAGGTTTTATACCTATGCAGTGTAATACATTTCATACAATCCTGGGTCATGTGCTTTTCAGAAAGGACTATAAAAGGTAAAGGTAAAGGTTCCCCCGCACATGCATGCTAGTCGTTTCCAACTCTAGGGGCCGGTAGAAGCTGGGACGAGTAACAGGCGCTCACTCTGTTATGCGGCACTCGGGATTCGACCCGCCAAACTGCCGACCTTCTGATCGACAAGCTCAGCGTCCTAACCCACTGAGCCACCACATCCCTTAGAAAGAACTATATTGCAATGTATTTGACACATTTTGCACATAGAAATTCTTCATTCCCTGGCATCTTTTTTTTTAAAAAAAAAGCAGTGAGAACTTTCTTGGCATGAGACTTCAATGGAGAGTTGATAATACTTGACTTCCTATGTTCTTTTTCCATAATTCCAATTATAAAGGAAAGCAAGAGGAGAAGGAAAACTCTTTTGATCTATGATATAAAACGATATTCCATCATGCTCAGAGACATCATTTTTAGTATTCCAGGTTGTGCTCTGGCAGAGAATGGTTTTTGAAGATGAGCCTAATTAGGACTTAAACCTGCTTAGTGAAGAAAATTCAGAATGCACCTACCCTTTTTAGTAGATCAGATAAATCAAAATACAGTTGACATTATTTGGAAACTGTAGGGAAGGTTGTGCTTCAAGGTTGGGCTTACATATTGGAGGTTTTCTGATTTACTGTACATCAACTTTCTGCGTTTCAGTAATCTCCTAAACGTGTCAGCCAATTTCTATTCTGTTTCATTCAAAGTAAAATGGCCAAACTAACCAGATAGTCATTTTGCTGACAGACAACAAATCAGGCTTATTGCTATTATAACTTCTATAGGGAACATAAAGAGTTTATCTCTTGCACCACCCCTCCGCCCCGTTTTGGCCTGATAGCCCATCCAACCCTAATCTATTTGGATTTTTGGATTCTATTAGTATGCCCCTGAAGAAGATGAAAGGAAAAAACGTCGGAGAGAAAGAAATAAGATTGCAGCAGCAAAATGTCGAAACAAAAAGAAGGAAAAAACGGAATGCCTGCAGAAAGTAAGTTAACTGACACTTTCTAATTAGTATCTGCAAAATATAAACACATCTACATAAGATCAAAAGTTCCTTAAAATATGGATAAAATGACTCTGAAAATTTTCACTGGGCATTGCTGATTAATTATAACATTTGTTAACCTGTTAAAGGTGAAATTATTCTGGCTCATCAGTCTGGAAAGAAAAAGTAAAATCTTAGACTAAAGCTTTAGAAGTGCTTTAGAAGTCCTTAACTAATTAAGGTTTTTAATCTTAATAATAATGGGACATATTTCCCTTAAAATTTAAACTTTTTTCAAGACATATTCAAAATTATCAAGCAAACGCTCACTGTACTTGTAGTAGCAGAAAACTTTACAGGAAAATTTTTTCCCAAAGACAAGCCACTACCTCAGAGATTTCATGCTTTAAATACTCAGGTTGTCTGAAATGAAGGCTGAGTTACTCCCAAGTAACTGATCTTTAAAATGGGAGGCAGATTTCCTTCCTTCCTTCCTTCCTTCCTTCCTTCCTTCCTTCCTTCCTTCCTTCCTTCCTTCCTTCTTCTTCCTTCCTTCCGCCATGTTGGACTGCATCTCTTATACTCCCCAGGCACCAGATTGCAGAAAATAAAGGTAGCAAATGATAATAATAGATAATTTATCTATTATTAATTTTATAACTTGCTTCTCCTTTAAATTGCTTCCTTTAGTTGTTTTCCTGGCTCACCTACTATATGGGTTGAGATACAGTGACTGAATTATAAATGAACAGGGGTTTGGACTAAAAGACCCCCAAAGTCCCTTCCCACCGTATTATTCTATGTTCTATATAATAATTATTATGACTTCCACTCCACTCTCTAATATTTGAACCATTGTACCACAAGACGGGAATTTGTTTGGTTGAGTTGGAGCTGCAACTTCAAGAAACAGAAGCTTCTTGAGGGATATTTAGAATTGGAAGAGTAAAAAGATATGTTGTGGAAAATGGTAAGAAGATAGGAAGATATTAGCTTTTAAAAGGGACATGGAAAGAAATGAGAAAGCATTTAAACTATATGAAAAATGTACTGGATGGTCTGAACATGGGGAAGTGAATAATTTTAGCTGCAGAATTCTGCATAGAGATCAAAAGATTAAAGCTGATATACAAAGGCAAAGGGATACAAAGAGGAAACCACCAGATTGTTGGGGGCAATTAAGCTGACTTTGTAATAATGCTGCTTGGGGTGTGTGTGAAAGCCCTAATAAGCAGGCATATACATAGAATGAAGGCTACTGCTAAGCTTGTAAGCCACCCTGAGTCTTCAGAGAAGGGCGGGATATAAATGGAATTAAAATAAAATAATAAATAATCATCTATGTAATCTGGACAGAAAAAGGGTTTCCATAGTATGTTTCCCAGTACATATAGTCATGAGCCCTAAGCTACATATTTTTTTATTTTTCACTTGTATTTTTAAAACTTCCATTTCTATGTTTATACGTTTCTTTTGCTACCAGGAATCAGAAAAACTGGAAACAATCAATGCAGAACTGAAAGCTCAGATTGAAGAGTTGAAAAATGAGAAGCAGCACTTGGTCTACATGCTCAACCTACATAGACCCACCTGTATTGTCCGGGCCCAGAATGGCAGGACCCCAGAGGACGAAAGGAACCTTTTCATTCAGCAGATCAAAGAGGGGACCTTGCAAGGCTAAACAATAATGAGGCAGTGCTCAATATTCTTTAACCATGCTTCTTGTCATGAAAAACAACAATAACAACTTGCCATCCCAAGTCAGAAGCCACAGAGAAGAAATTTCATGCGGCCTCCGTTTAGTCAAGGGAAGATGGATCTGACATGACTTTGCTGAGAAGAAAGGACTATGGTAGCTTAGCTTCAGCTTTCCCTAGCAAAGACTCAGTTGGGTGGAAGAGAGCTACAGACTTTGCTCCAGGTCTAACCAGCTGCCACACTTGCTATCCTAGAAGAAATATGGCTCTAGACTTGTAAAACTCCTTCTGGTATGCACTTGCAATGTTTCTGGTAGGGCAGAAGGGTTCTCTCTGATGCACATCTGATGAACTACCAAGCTAAAAGGATTCCACTCACTAGATAAGGAATGTAGGTGGACTGGGTTATGTTTTGTTTGTTTTGTTTTATACTTTCAAAGAAAAAGAGGTTAGCAACTTCGAGATGCAACATTTAACTTGGGCACTGCACTTTGTTAAAAACATGCTTTCATAAAAGCCCTTCTGTGGGTTTTTGATGACTCAAGTTAGAGTTGATTGTAGGAAAATGTGACAAGCTTCAGTGTTTTTCAGAATTGTTCATTGAATTAAGACTCAATATATCAAACTGGAGCATTACCACTCTTGGCTTACTTTGGGAAGGGGGAATGTCCCTTTCAAAATTCAGTTAACGAGTCACATGCAGTATTCAAAAGAATGTTATACAACCATGGTGTAATCACTAAAGATGTAAAATTGTATGTCTTCCTGACTTGTGGTTCATCTTGTCCTTGATCCTCATCTTACAAATGTTTCCTTGGCACAATCTTTTTCAGAACCAGAGAATGTACTTGCTGGCAATTTACAAATATTAATTTATATGTAGACATTAATTAAGTGAAAAATTGTCCACCAATGAAGACTATCCGTTGGACTAGAGATGAAATAGAGATTATCATTAGGAATAGAGATGAAAAAGTACAGTAAAGGTGGGCTTTGTGGTTTGGATTTGCTTTGATGGAATGCTTCACATCACAAAAGCAATGCTATTCTTTTCATGAGGCAACCTTTTTTATCTGCACATTTTAGTCTTTGAGATCTATTTTCTTTAATGACAGAATTGAAACAGTAGAAATAGCTTGCAAAAAGAATACTTTGTCCAAGCATTACTTCTGTTAAACTTCATATGCATGTACAATCCTCAAGCAGCAGCATCATCAAAATGTAGATTCTTAGTCTGGACTAGCTTACTTTTCTATCTCACACCAATTTTTACATTCTGCAACAGAAGTATTTAATATGCTTTCAATGATCTGGATATAATGTTATGTCTATTACATTGCTGTGTTCCAAATACATACAAAATAACCAAAATACAAGGAAATGGGCCAAACTCTTATCTCTTTAGAGAAATATTTTTTCTTCCAGGATCCAAAAGGTATTACTTTTTCTGAAGTTTTTGACAATACATCCCAGTGACCTTTGTATATCAATTCATTGACTATACTTTATATGGAGGGCTATTATATAACTGCTAACTTCTAGCAGTCAAATAAATTGGGTTTATTTAATGATGATTCTGTGCGCCTATGTAGTTATATAGGATTACACAGCATATAACCTTCTGTAACTACTGCTGTCTCTGAAAGTATTCACTCAAGATAAATGTTGTGCACTGGATCCAAAAATGAAAAGTGGAAGGAAATATATGCAGTAGCCTATACTTCAAATAGCACAGAAGAATATCCCTATAGGCTCCGTCATTAGAGTAACATTTCCTTGCTTTAGTGAAAGTTGAGAAACATGGCCAGAGCAGAGAGAGAGAGAGTCACCCCCCCCCAAAAAAGAGGAAAGACCTGGGAATTATCCATGCCCAATTAATCCTCAAGCAGCAGACCAAGCTACTGCATGAAGGAATTAGTTCAAATCCTCTCCATTCCAGTGAGATGCACTGTATTATTACTTACATGCTAAAATGGGTTTCCAAATATGTACTTCTGCATATACATTTGGATATATGCTAGCCAATCTTGTAAGCTCCTTTGCTCTTTTTCTTGTTTGTTTGAGCAAGGGGGGAGTTGATATATTTGTTTTGATGAATCTTGTGGTCATCCTATCTATTCCAGTTTTCACAATTACATTTCTTCTACTTTGGAACAACATCTCAGGATTTGCTTTCATTTTGTTTAATTAATGATCTAGAATCTCATAGACATATGTAGTTGAATTTTTGTAAGTAGAAGATAAGTTTTCACTTATACAAAGACTCCCTGAGTTCAAGGTCCCTCTCAGGTAATAAAAATTACCTTCAATGCTAGCACAATATAATACTTCCAAAAGCATTTACAGACCCCCCTGTCCATACATTTCAACTCTTTCCAAAATCCATCCAAAAAACAATAAAAAGGTAATTTCTGATGTGGTTTATATATGATATTATATAGAGAGAATTAAGATTTCTCCCTTAAATATTTTTCTATGCGTGTTTGATATCCTATTTAAAATGACGCAGGCGTCATGCTATTGCTGCTGCTGCTGTTGCTTCAAGTTACACAAATGTTAACTAGCATGCCAAATGTTTACTAAGGTGCTGCTAACTTTGTCAAAGATACTACTATTTTAGCCGTGGCTGCTTCTGCACGTTAGTTCATTTGAGTTTGGAGAGAGAGCATGTGTCTCAAGATGGTACAATGGTATATTTTTTTCATCACTTGAGAGAATAGTGGACAGAAAGACTGGATGTAAAATAATCTCTAATCCTATTCTATTTTCAGGACTGTACTCTGATAGCTCTATGTCAGAGAAAATCCACCTGATGTAACTTTGCCTGTTTGTAATGACTGTAGATGTGATCATGGTGGAATTTTCCCTCATTATCTAAAGCATATGCAAACCCCTACAAGATCAGATACTGGTCTTCAGGGTGGTTAGGAGATATTTGAATGGGAGAAGTGCATGAATGTATGATCTATTTTTATTTGAACATTTAATAATACAATAAAGATGGCTTGTTTTTTTATTAAGTTTATGTTTTGATACTTTAATAATAATAAAGACTAATGTGTGTTTTCTCCTATTTGACTTAATTTGTCTTATTTGAAAGACCAATATTGATATAGAATGTCTAGATAGTTCTCTTTTCAGTCTCTCCTATTCACTTCATGACCCTTAGCTAGTGCCCATATTAAGCCAACATCATACTTCACTTCCCACTCTCTGCTATTGTCATCATTGTTTACATGGATTTCCGTTGTCTTCACTCATCATGCTATTGTAAGGTATGCTCTGCACCTGGAATAAACTGTCCAATTAGTCATCGGTCCAATTAGTTTGAGGATTCTTTAAAGATTTTGTATATATAAGTTCTGTAACTGATACAGTACTAATGGTCATGGTTCTTCCATTATGTGATGAATAGGATCTCCATGATTGGTATTAAATTGATTTCCTTAGAAGTATCGTCTTCGATCTAGTGTTATCCAAATCTACTAGGAGTATAATGCCCAGACTAGTCAGCTCATAAGATTTGTAGAATTGAATAATTCAATAGAATTGAATTAATAGAAGTTCAAAATATGTGATAAACCCCAGTTTAGGGAAAATTTCTACATCGTTACATTTTTGGAATTGAACTGGTATCAGTCCAGATATTGGGCTCCTTGGGTTTAAATAATTGCTAGGGAGTCACATGATTTCTCATGCATACCAAGCTATGAACAAATATCTCTTCTATCTATGCTCAATTAATGAGAATAAAGGCAATCCTTTGAGAATCTAATTCAGATCATGAATTAATTAGCAGTCACACTGAGATACTATGTAGGTACTTAGGTGATGGATAGATAGATACTGTTGATATAAATAGAGATAGATAGATAGATAGATGATAGATAGATAGATAGATAGATAGATAGATAGATAGATAGATAGATAGATAGATAGATGGATAGATGAGAGAGAGAGAGAGAATGCCTCCTTCTCAAACTGACCTTCATATTTCCAATGATGGGAATTTAAATAATTTTCCTTGCTTTTTCTCATTAAATTTGAAAGCCCCAAATGTAACTTAATACAGCAGTACACTATTTTCAATTAAAAAATCAAATGTATATGACTTGCTCCATTTAAGAGCATATGCTCACTTCCACATCTCCAGTTCTGTTTTTTCAGTGATTTCTCACCATCTTATCTGAAAGTGAATTTTGGACACTTAAACATTTGCAAATACTGTATATTGCAAACCTTCTGTTGACTTAATTGCCTCTTTGAATTTTAGATTCCTTTGTTCATTTCTACTGCATTTTAATCCTTTTGGAGTAATCTATTGGATAACACAAGACAATGGTAAGAGGTCCAGATCCAAAACTGATTGCATCCATATTTTTTTTCTTTTTCTGTGACTTTCTCTCTTGCTTTATCATCCTTCCTTTCTCTGAGCTATCTTCTAGTCTAGTTGATTTGGATTTTTCCTTTTTTCTTTTTGCAATTGCAGGCAAGTCCAGATGTAGCCTAAGTAGTTTCTCTCCCATGTATTGCTCTTGGCTGTTCCTGAAGACAACTTCAAAGACTCCAGTCTGAGTTGCTGTGCTGTGGCCACAGAGCTGGGTTGGTGCTCACTCGACTATCACAGACTGTGGCTGAGTCTTCTTCTGATTCTTTCCCTTCTCACCTATGCAGAGAAGGCAAATCTCACAGGCTGGCTTCTGTCCAGGGATATTTTCTGGTGCCCATCTTTTTCTTTTAGGGATTGTCTCACTAATCTTAAAGATTTAGGGCAGGAGTATGAAACTGGCAGCCCACGGGCCAAATGCATCACATGCAGGCCACACCCATCATGGCTCCACAAAGGCAAAAAAGTCACGATACATCACACGATGCAATTTTGACGGCTGTGATTTAGGGCAGGGGTGTCAAACTCGCAACGTCACGTGATGTGTCACAACATATTGTGACTTTTTTGCCATTGCCAGCAATGGGGGTGGGCACGGTTTTGCTATGATGGATCCAGCCCACGGGCTGGCAGTTTGACCCCCCCTGATTTAGGGGAAAACAAGGAAAGGGCATCTTTGTATTAGTGAGGGAAAGGGATGGGAAAGCAAGGAAACATGTTTCTTGCAGTGTAGACAGAAATTGAAAGGATGTCTGGTGCAAGATCTAAGGAGCTTCTCTTGGGGACGGGGGAGCCACAAGTACAGGGAGTTAATTGCCTTGGAATTTAAATCAACTACACGATAAGAAATGATAGTTGGTGACCAAGGAGAACATAGGACTGCATTATCCTAGGATGAAAATAATTCCACAGGGCAGTGATGAGGAAGGGATTATGTAGAGCCACTCTTATCAGATGGATCAGAGGTGATACTAGTCTAGAAGGAAATATTGCAGAACATTCACTCAGAAGGATTAAGATATCAGGAGACCAAAATCAGCACTCATGAAACAGAACTTCAAAACTTGGGCGATGTAAATGGCAGAGGAAATGACCTTGAGGGACAGGAGAAAGAGCTACTACCCAAGGCAGTAGTCAGGTAAAAGACATAAGAGACCAAAGCAAGAATATAGCATGCAGGTACATCTCAGACAGTCCCTCCCTCATTCTCATAAAGATAAAGGGAAGAAGTGGGAGAAGCACATTCAGACTGGCAAGATTCTGTTGCTACCGTATAGCTTTACAATAAAGTAGTATTGATCTTCATAACATTGGTTTCCTAGCCTGGTCTACCTTGAAGGCGACAGGTGGGGGTGCATTTGAAATGGACTGGGAGAGGGTACAAGATGACATCATACCGGTATGTTCCTGCTCTCAAGAAATGATGGGTGGACCATACTGGCAATAGGGCAAGCAGAAAATGTAGATCTTCCCTTTCTTTCACTTTCTCTAGTCTCCACACATCTACTGAACTTTCAGTAGATCCCAATATATCTTCTGCCAATTACAGCAGGTATGTTGAAAAATAGAGCAGGTATCCTCTAATTCATAGGAGTATGTCTAGGTACAAAAATCAATCCTCTCTTGAAAGACATTTCTGCCTCTAGAGGGCTCAGTTTGGGTTACTAAATCACTCAGTAATGTTAACAAAGTTACCCATAGCAGCTTCCTATATAAGATAAACTATTCTGAGTTTATTTGGGGGATGGCAGCAGTGAGACAATTTTATTTCTCTGACTCATGGTATTAAAAATCCAGATTTATAAATAGTATGAGCTGCTCCCCAGCCTGTGATTTGATGGATGTCAGTATAACTGAAAGTTCAATATCTATAAATTAAGATAAAATAGTGCTATATTTTTGTTCGTAATTCCCCAAAGACAAGTCATTCTTTGTAATCCAAGCAGAATTATTGTCTGAGACATTAAACTGCAAATCATGAAGGTTTTAATAGGTAGAGCTGTTAAAGCTGCATGACGTATTCACTCAAGGAGTTTAAACATTCAAAGGGAAATAAAAGCCCCTAGTGATGGATGCCAATTGTTTTCAGAATAATGAAAAACAAGATGGCTTCAGAGTGATTTCTAGATCTGGTAAAATCTTTGCAAAGCACCCCCAAAGCTATACAGTATTTTAAAGCTATACAGTATTCTGAAATCAGAATGAAAGCTAAAAATGTAAAAGGGGAGGGCAGATTTTGCTGCCATGCCCTTTGCTGAGACAGAAAATCTCTCAGGTCCCAATTATGGCTTCTGGTCCAAGGAGCTTAAATTTTAAGAGCATCTAAATCTCTACCGAGGTTTTCCTCCAGTTTTGGAAAGGCTGGTGGCTGGGGCATCTCTAGGAAGAAATGTACATGACATGTAAAATAGGATGGCTTTAGATGGCCTTAATTGTGTATTTACAACTATCATCTTAACTTCTTTCTCCTGTAACTTCTCCTCCCCTGTCGATGCTCTTGACTAGTTGGTGTTGTAGATAGCATGCTTACTTTTTCACTGTTAAAAAGATGGATACTGCAATAAATGTCAATTTTTTTTATTATCAATCACATCTCATTGCAAGCTCCAGTGGAGTTATACATGTGGCATTGGAAGGAGGAAATTGGTGGTAGTGGAAATTGGTATCCACTCAGTCTTGAGCATTGCTTTCTGATCATACTAGCCTATTGGATTCTGTTATATATGCCAAGCTTTATTTTCATGCTTAAGGTCCATTTTGTATATTTTCTTATTGGAAGGAGAAAGTCCATTTTTAATTATTATTCTGATTGTCACCTTTAATAAAATCAGGGCTGTTTTTAGTTTTCATAAAGAATTGGGCACATAAAGTAGGAACCTTAGAAATGTTGATCGGGCAGCTTCGATGGGGCCAGATGGTGATAGTTACAGAACTGTGTGTCATAGAGTAGGTAGCTCACTAACTTAGAATATAATAGAATATCTTTACTGTCATTGTGTATCTCACAATGAAATTAAGTGCTGTCCACACACAAGAGAAAACCACAAGTAAAAACATACATTATATACACACATCCTTCATATTCTATTCACCATTACGCTGCCCACTACTTAGCTCTGAAGATTTCTGTCAAAGCCATGACATGCTGATGGTTGTGAGTAGAGAATCAGAGGATGTTCCTTGTCACAAAATCTTGTAAAAATACAGCTCTTAACTGATGTCAAGGCTTGAACTGGAGTTTTAATGTTGATAATTTCCAGGAGTGAGAGATCTCTTATTGCTTGAGGTATAATTTCCACCATTTTCTTTTTAAAAAAAGTTTAGTTGTGCACCTTTTTATTAGTGACTGGATAAATGGCGAATCTTTGCACCAGTAGATTTATTAAACACACACACATCATACACTAGAGAAATAGTTAACTCCTAGAAAGGAAAATTGTAACTTAAAAAAAACCTGTCGGGTTTCAGTTCTATAATATTCTAAATGTTAAGTAGATATTATAACCACAATTTTCTTAAAGGTTGTTATGGAAGACATTGAGACCAATGTCTCAATGAGACAAGAAACAAATGTTTACTTAAAAGTTGTTGTACCTGCACAGACAGGTATGTGTATTTTAATGCTGTGTGTGTGTGTGTGTGTGTGTGTGTGCTTATGAAGTGCAGTAGGCATAGCAGACAATAATTTTTTAGTGGGAGAGGCCGATAGTTTGCAGTACGAACCAAATGGCTTTGCAAACTGTTGTCAAAGTATCTCTGTACAAAAAGCATTTCTTACACTGGTTTGCAATGAAACTGACATGAGCCCAGGAGCAGCGTAAGTGTGCAGTGCGAATTGAGTTTCTGTTATAAAACCTGAAACATCTATTTGCATAGCTCATTCATTAATAGATAACCACTAGAGGACAGTATGAATCAAAATATGTTCCGTAGTGCTACACTACTTGAAATCTTTTCATGTAATTATGTTTGCATCATTCAAAGAGTGCAGCCACAAAAAAGATGACTATATACAGGTAGTCCTTGACTTACAACAGTTCTTTTAGTGACTGTTCAAAGTTGCGACACTGAAAATGTGAGTTACAACCATTTTTCACACCTATGACGATTGTACCATCTCCATATTCATGTGATCAAAATTCAGATGATTGGCATCTGATTCATATTTATGTCATGTGATTCCCCTTTTGTGATCTTCTGTCAAGCAAAGTCAAGGGTAAGCCAGATTCACTTAACAACAGTGTCACGAATTAACAACTGTAGTGACTCATTTAACAACTTTGGCAAGAAGGTGTAATGTATTGGGATTTTACTTGAAGTGTTTCACGTGTCTGTTTGCTGCTATAAGGTTGCTCAATTGGTGTGTCTGTGTAATGGTCACTGACTAGCCAGACTTGCTGTCTCCAAGAAGATCATTGGTTGATTTGGGGCGGGAATGGGTTCCTTTAAACCTATTGGCTACCACCTAGTGGCCAACTGTATAAGTAGCTGCACAGAAGCCTCTGTTTCAGTTCTGTTCCTGTTTGCCTCAATAAAGCAATGTTCCTGTTTGCAACTTCTCGTCTCGCTTACTACCTCCCAAGAACTCACTACACAACACTGGCGACGAGGATGGGAAACTGCTTCTTCGGAAGAGCTGAAAGTCACTAGGGGGTGAGGCCAGCGCCGCCTAGTGGCAGGGACCATGTTTCCCCCACCCTTCGGTTGGCCTAGCAAGCCATGCTAGCAACACCACCCTGCGGACCAGTTCCAAGGTCTACAAAAGAAGCAGGACGAGGCAACATGAGGCGTGAGCTGCCAAGTCTTTCCACCCATGGCGAAAGTTGGAAAGCTCGAGGAATTTGATGTCACGCACCCAGAGAGATGGTCATCCTACATTTCAAGAGTAGAGAACTACCTCCATGCCAACCAAGTCACCGAAGTTGGCCTGATGGCCGCAACACTTCTCTGTGTCTGCGGATCTGCAACGTTTGGCATCGCAGAGAACTTAGTTGCACCAGTGCAGCTGGAGTCTGTTACTTACGCAGACTGAAGAAACGGCTTGGTGACCATTTCCAGCCAAAGCTGTCAGTAATAGCGTGGAGGCATGCCTTTGAACAACGAGTTCAACAACCCGGTGAGACGGCCACTGAATTCATCGCGGCGTTGAGACAAGTTTCGTGCTTGTGTCAATTTTTGGACTTGGAAGAAAGACTTCGAGACCGACTCGTCTGTGGACTAAGGGGCAGAGAGCTGCAACAAAAATTTTTCACAAAAGAAACTCTCTCACTCCAGGAAGCCCTAAAAGAAGTCATGACGGACGAAGCCACCGGCAGAGCCATGAAGGTGTTGCGGCCTGCCAAAAGCACTCCTCACAAGGAAGCCGCCTACCACGAGGACGCCGAGCATTCCGAAGATGTCGACTCCAACCATGAAGTCGACAAGATCCAACGGCACCACAACAAGGAACTGAAGCCCCCTTACAAGGCAGTTCCCTTCCTTCGGTGTTTGGGCTGTGGCGGCTGCCACCAATGAGCGGACTGCCGGTTTTGGACAGCCATGTGTCGGGTCTGCGGGAAAACTGGCCACATCGCACAGTCTGTAGAGGTTGCTAGAGGTACCGCCAATAGGATGATCTGATCAGGAGAGGTACTGGGGCCCCAGGGCAGCATAGAGTAGAGTTCTGCTCCAGTCGTCAGAGTGTTTGCAGCACTGGAGCTTGCCGCCCCCTTAAGCCAAATCTTTGGCTTCAAGTTGAGCTGCAAGGTGTTCCTTGCAGGATGGAACTGGACACTGGATCAGCTGTATCCATTATTTCCCTGGAGACCCTCTGGTTTGTGTGCAACCACAGCAAGAGATGAGCCAAACTTAGGCCATCTGACATCATTCTCACTGACTTCCAGGATTCCCAAGTAGCCGTCAAAGGCGAGGCCACCTTGGCTGTCAAATTCAAGGGGTTTTCAGGGGCCCTAGATGTGATTGTGGTGGAGGACCAGAGAATGAGCTTAATAGAGCTTGATTGGTTTGATCCACTGGGCACTCAAGTAATCAGGATCCAAGATGCGAACTTGGCGTCAGTATGCAAGGAATTGGCAGATGTTTTCGACAAAAGCCTGGGAGAGTACAAGGACCCTCCGATAGCCTTTAAGCTTGATCCTGCCATAACACTTATTAGGATCAAGCCCCGTAGAGTGCCATTTGCACTAAAACACAAAATTGATGCGAAGCTGGACAAGCTAGTCAGTCAGGGGGTACTACAGCCAGTAGATGGGGTTGAATGGGAAACCCCAATTGCCATGCCACTTAAGGCCAACAGGAAGGTCAGGATTTGTGCTGTTTACAAGTGCACCATTAACTGGGCACTACAGCAGCACACGTACCCGGTGCCAGTCGTTAGTCTTGGCATCGCTGCAAGGGGGTACCGTGTTTGCTAAGTTAGACTTGGCACAGGCCTATCAGCAGTTACCTGTGGATGTGGCCACAGCAGCTGCACAAAACAATTGTGACACACAGGGGGGCTTTTAAAGTTAAAAGCCTCCAATTCGGAGTTAGCGTAGCCCCAGGAATCTTCCAGGGAGCGTACGCTCAAGGGCATTCCAGGGGTTTGCCCCTATTTTGATGATGTGCTCATCACTGGTGAATCCACTGAGGTGCTTGCAAGGAGGCTCAAAGCCATCCTTCAATGGTTCCACACAGCGGGACTCAAATTGAAAAGGGACAAGTGTAAAATTGGGGTCCCTTCCACTGAGTTCCTGGGGTTCCGTATTGATGCTGAAGGCATCCATCCTGCAGAATCCAAGCTGAAGGCAATTCAGCTGGCACCAAGTCCCAGGTCAAAAGGAGAGCTTCAGGCATTCCTGGGTCTCCTAAATTTTTACCATGTGTTCGTTCCTAACAAGGCCACAGTGGCAGAGCCATTACACCGGCTCTTAGACAAAAACTCCCCATGGAAGTGGACCAAGGTTCACGAAAATAGTTTTAAGGCAGTAAAATCACTACTGTCCTCCAATTCAGTGCTTACGCACTTTAATGAAACATTGCCTGTATGCATTGCATGTGATGCATCCCCTTATGGGGTGGGCACTGTTCTAAGCCATTTGTCAAGTGATGGGACTCAAGTCCCCATTGCCTATTATTCAAGAAGATTGTCCTCAGCTGAGTGCAATTACGCTCAGATTGACAAAGAGGCCTTGGCCATTGTGGCTGGGGTAAAGAAATTCCATGATTACTTGTATGGCAGGAAATTCTCGGTCTTCACTGACCACAAGCCACTGTTGGGGTTATTTACTACAGATAGGAAGATGCCTCAAATACTGTCCCCTAGAATGTTAAGATGGTCCATTTTTATGTCAGCCTACAGCTACAGGATAGTTCACAAACCCAGCAAAGACATGGGCCATGCAGATAGCCTTAGCAGGTTACCATTGCCACAGGTAGAGCCAGATCTGGCTCCAGCAGCTTGCATCTTGTCAATTCAGGATTTGCCTGAGTTTCCCCCATGCTAGGGATGTGGCTGCAGAAACTGTTGCAGACAAAGTTTTAAGTAGAGTTTTGTCATGGATTCACACTGGGTGGCTTGAAAATAGCCCTGGACCTGAGTTCCACAGCTATTTCACACGTAGACACAAGCTTTCAGCTCAAAAAGGCTGCATCTTATGGGGTAGCAGGTTTATTGTCCCCAGTTCATTAAGGCACTGTGTGCTTCAGTCTCTGCATGAGGGCCATCCGGGCATAGTCCAAATGAAGGCATTGGCACAGAGCTACCTATGGTGGCCAGGGTTAGATAAGGCTATCGAAGCCCATGTACATGGGTGTTACACGTGTCAAAAGTCCAGACCAGAGATGCCACAGGCCCCTGTTCACTGGTAGAAGGAGATTCATACAACGTGGTCAAGGATTCACATTGACTTCGCTGGGCCCTTTCAGGGACAGCTGTTTTTGATAGTGGTTGACAGCCACTCTAAATGGTTGGAAGTAATTCATATATCTACTATGACTACTGCTAGGACCATCCAGGTGCTTAGAAAGCTTTTTGCTACACACGGGCTGCCATATGTCTTGGACAACGGGGCCCAGTTCACAGTGGCAGAATTTCAAGCCTTCTTGAGGACTAACCTCATAAGGCATGAAACATCAGCTCCCTTTCACCCCTCGAGTAATGGGCATGCCAATTGTATGGTGCATACGACAAAGGAGTCACTCAAGCGCATAGTGACCGGGGATTGGCACCATAGGCTGGCTGATTTTTTGCTTTGCCAGCACACTATGCCTTGCACAGCAATGGGCAAGAGCCAAGCAGAGTTTCGCTGGGGGAGAAGTCTAATCACGAAGCTGGACAGGTTGCATCCTGACTGGGTAGCAGCAGATACCACATGCCCAAAGACTCCAAGTGGGTTGCACGTGGGTGATGGGGTGTGGGCCCAGAACAATGGGCATGGGAACTTGTGGGTGCCGGGTAAAATTGTCAAAATTTTGGGACCTCTTTCTTACGAGGTGGCTATGGATGGGGGGCAAGTTGTTCACCACCATATTTATTTTATTTATTTATTTATTTATTTAATTTATATACCGCCCTTCTCTCAAGAGACTCAGGGCGGTTAACAGGGCAATATTGATCAGCTGCGGAAGTGTTTTGCAGAATGGCCACAAAGCGAGGACCTCACAATGGGTCTGCAACTAGAGCTGGTAACTGGCAGCCTAACAGAGCAGTTCACATACTCTGAGGACTCAGTCAGTCAGTACAACGGGGAGGTGGTCGTAGATGGACTCAGTCCAGGAGTGCAACATGGGTCTCCTGATGGGGAAAGTCAACCTGAACAAGGCAGTAGCCTTGCTGACACAGCTACCTCATTGGACTTTGGTTTGGGCCAACCAGGAATGGCCGGCCAAAGGAACTCAAGTCAATCCAACTCACGTGAACTTAAGAGTCCTGGTCTACCCAGCAGGCAAGCTGGTAGACCGGGAGTTGCCTGGATCCCCCAGGCGTTCTGAATGGTCGCGTAGACCATCACAACATTTAAAAGATTATATCCTTAAATAATGTATGTACATTCTAGGGGGGAGGGGTGTAATGTATTGGGATTTTACTTGAACTGTTTCACGTGTCTGTTTGAATGCTGCTTTAAGGTTGCTCAATTGGTGTGTCTGTGTAACAGTCACTGTCTCCAAGAAGATCATTGGTTGATTTGGGGCAGGAATGGGTTCCTTTAAACCTATTGGCCTCCGCCTAGTGGCCAACCGTATAAGTAGCTGCGCAGAAGCCTCTGTTTCAGTTCTGTTCCTGTTTGCCTCAATAAAGCAATGTTTCTGTTTGCAACCTCTTGTCTCGCTTACTGCCTCCCAAGAACTCACTACACAACAGAAAGGTTGTAAAATGGGGCAAAATTCACTTAACAAATGTCTTGGTTGGTTCGTGTTGCCATCATGTCACATAATGCTTACTATATAAACAAGACAAATAAATTCCCAGCCTTGGAAAAATATATATTCTACATCAACCTTCCCCAATCTTGAACCTCCCAAATATATTTGTGTACAACTCCCAGAATTCTCAAGTGTAATAGAAATTCTTGGAATTGTATTATCTTTATCTTTATCTTTATCTTTATTAGACTTATATACCACCCTTCTCCCGTAGGACTCAGCGCGGTTCACAAGGTTTTTAAAATAACAATACAACAATTACAAAAATTAAGAACAGTTAAAATGATTACATTTAAACCTTGAATAAATATAAAAATATAAAACCCCAATTATAACCCATGTAGAGAGTTCTGGGCTGGTTGAGGAAGGCTGATCTACATTTTGACTGGTAAATCAATAGGGAAACTTAATGCCATTTATTTCCATTACACATGTCCTACAATGCTTAACCCAATGTCTGTCCAAATGGCTTGTATGATATCTATATGTTAAAACAATACTCAAGATAATTTGAACATCCTGGATCTATTCTCTTTTAAGCAATCTTGAAAAATCCAGACTTACAACTGGTTATGATAGTTAGCATTTTCATTTACAGGAGAACCTATAAAAGTCCTGAAATGCCAACTCATGGTTGAGGAAACCACATGATATTATGATATGCATGACATTTGCAATGACAATGAATGGTAATAATGCGCATCATGTTTACAATAAGAGTGAATAGAATTATTAAGTTTATCTATAAACTGAACATTACAATTGATGTCAGGAACTATGAACGATGGAAAATTAGGTCTTTCATTTTTATTTATTTTTTTGGCCATACATGTTTACCCTGGGCGAAAGATACTTGACCATCCCTGGAATACATTATGTTAAACTAAGCATTTGGTTTCCCAGTGAAAAAAATAAATCTTATCTGAATTCAGTATTTTCCCAAATCACTTATCTTGCTTAACTACATTAAACTAAAAATATTGTTATATACAGTGTAACTGAAAGTTAACATTTTACAACATAATGACATTGGTTATATCATAAACAGTCTTTTATAATGAAATCCAGTACTTGTCCTGGAGGTGCTTTTTCGAGAGGCAACTGGACTTTCTGGTTTTTCTTTGAAGACTTTTCGCTTCTTATCCAAAAAGCTTCTTAAGCACCTTTGGGACAACCATGACCTGGATGATTGAGAACCTCCATAGACCAGGGGTCTTCAAAGTTGGCCCTTTTATGATTGTGGACTTCAACTCCCAGAATTCCTCAGCCAGTGTGCCTGATTGCTGCCTAAGCTTGTGGAATGTCCCTGGGGGGGGGGGGTCATATGGTTTAAGGCAGGGGTAGGCAACCTCGGCTCTTTTATGACTCATGGACTTCAACTCCCAGAATTCCTCAGTCAGCTGTGCTGACTGAGGAATTCTGGGAGTTGAAGTCCATGAGTCATAAAAGAGCCAAGGTTGCCTACCCCTGGTTTAAGGCCTCATTCGATGTATGTCAGAACTTGTCTAGACATGGAAGCTGAGCAGTTAGGGAATTGTTAATACTTTGGTGGGAGACCACTAGAGAATTCCAGGCTATAGGCTTACTTCAGCAAGATAATTTTTTCCTTCATATTTAAGAGAGAGAATGATAATAGCCTAATTTAGGGAAATCCAGCCAGTTAGTGCTGCTGCTTTTCTCCCCTTGTAACATCTGTTGACAGATGTGATATCTGGTATCTCCAGCCTGCCTATATAAATTAGTCTATTTGCATGTGATAAGAGACATTAGATGAATTCAAGGATCTGATTAAAATAGGCAAGACCACAAAGGTTCTATTTTTCCCCTTTTTACTCAGTTTGCAGAAACAGAAAGAAGTTTTATGACAGGCATTTTCACTTTCACTTTTACAACTTCAGCTTTGCTAATTATTGTGCATTTTTTCTGTGTCCAGTTTGCTCCTCTTCTCTACTTAATCACAGAGTAACAAAGCAACTTGTTCTTTATCAATTGCAATATCAACCTAATATACACTTTTTAAAAAAATCTATGGCAGTTATTACTGGAACTAATCCTGTTTTAGCATCTGTGTTACAAAATGAATTAGAAATTTACCATTCATTTAACTCTGCATAGCTGACAAGAAGCCATGGGTTGCCTGCCAGATAGATAGACCTACTTATCTTTGACTATGGTAGAAGATTCTCTTATAACACTTTTTCTCTACAACAAATTTCTTCTAGTTCATGCCTTCAAATGCGCTCACCCTGCATCCCATAAATCCTTATTAGTGTAAGTTGCTCACTGGATTTCAGATTTATCATCCAACCTAGAAATTACTTACAAATCAACAGACAATAGCCCAACAACCATTGGTACTGCCTAATCTATGTTAGTTATTACAGCATCTTAGCCTACTACCCAGATTTCTTTATTACACAGCTTCTACTTCCCACAATCTTTTCTGATGACATTTCGACTTCTAGTCTGACACAGATAGAAATCCCTCTGAACCTCCTTCTTCTCCTATAAAAATCTCACAAAAGTTCCCATGAAAATCTAAACTATTCCCTACTCCAGACATGTCAAACACAAGGCCCGGGGGCCAGATCCGGCCCGCGAAGTGGTTTCATGTGGCCCGCAAAGCCATCCTGGAAACAGTGAGGGAACGGCCCCCACTGCTTTGGCCCTGGCCCAGAGACCCTCCTCCTGCCAGAGACCCTCAGATCTGTCCCACTCCTGCCCAGGCCCCCCATAGGCACCCTTGATGCGAACAATGTAGAGCTGGCCATGCCCACCCAGTAGGCCACGCCCACCCTGGCCATACTCACCCGGCCCCCTGAGGGCAACCGCAATGCTGATGCGGCCCTCCATGAAATGGAGTTTGACACCCCTGCCCTACTCTTTACCTTCTGATCAGCTAAGTGAGTGCAAACTGTATTGTTTCAGTGTCTGCATGGATGTACAAAAAGTCAGCAAGACTCTGTGAAGGAAATCAAGCTCACCACATTGCCTCTTCATTTGACTTCTGCTTCAATGAGGTATTGCCTCCTTTATGGCAAGGCAATAAGCAGTTGCTGCTGTAGACAGCTGATCTGAGAATAACTTCAGATAAGCCATAAAGATAGGGCAAGTTTTATGAAGCGTGGTCCAAAAAGCCAGACACAGTTATGTGTCTACAGAGAAAATAGGTAGGTAAATATGGACTGATACAAACTCTTGCCATATTTTTTTAATTTATATTTTTATCTCTTTTATTATTTTTATAAATAACTGAAGGCAGCAAACATAATAATCCTTGGAGCTCCTAAAAAAGCTAGCGTAGTAATCAAGGAGTTAGAACTAATATACAGAGAGCTCCAACTATATATGAATGCTTAGGTAATTTTGATTTCATTCTGAAAGTGCTTACACTTTCCTCAAAAGATCAGACACATATTTGAGGGTATTCTGCCACTAAAGATTTAGATTTGAGACTATTAACATTTAAGACTTTTGCACTTTCCCTTGTTTGCTTTGTTTGGTTATTATTGTTTTGCTTTACTTAAACACCAGTACTTACTGAGGCATGGCCCAGAAAGCTGAATAAGGTTAATAGACCCACTGAAAATTTTAGATGCCCTGAGTATGTGCATATCTCAGAGCTTGTAATCAGTTCCAGGACCAAGCTCTCCCCAGTATGACCACCTGACTTTCTCCTGCTCACCAGCAGCTGCACAAATATAAATGCAAAATGTGCATTCCTGTATGAGTGTCAGAAACCATTGCTGATCTACTGTCTCAGGGATCTTTCAGGAGATTCCAATTTTCCTTTTGCCCATTTTTGTTCTAGAAGTTTATGTAGCTAGAAATACATTCCACAAAATATCTGAGAATCTTTCTGTTATGTACTGGGCTCTTGTGTTACACCACGTGGGTTGCTGGAGCAGCTAATGGCTCTCCAGCAACCCAGACTAACTGTCTCCTGTCCTGCAATTGGCTAGCCCCAGGCGGCAATGGTTGGTTCAAACCTATTGGCTGCTGCCTAAGGGCTAGACTATATATTGTGGCTGGTTGCAGCCCTTGCTTTAGTACAGTTCCAGCAAAAAATAAAAGTATGAGTTATCCTGTACTCAGCCTTGCGTCGTCATTCCTGCACCCAAGAACCCACTATTTAACAGTTTCTATTTCAGTATCTCAAGATGCATGTAGAGGACAACGAATACTTACCTGGAAATGAACTTTCTTCATCATCTCAGAGAAACAGCCACTGAAATATAATTCTAAGAAGTCCAAATTATCATTTTTATCTGTATTGTGGTATACTAAGGAAATTTGTGGTTGCACATTTACCACTACTATTAAACATGTTTATGGCCCATAGTTCATCTATTACTAAATGAAAAGTACAGGTAAAAAAAGTTCTATTTTGGAGATATTTAGTGCTGAATAGTACGCATTGATGTGTGTGTGTGTGTGTGTGTGTGAGTGTGCAGAAGGTATTTACTGAACAATTGAACAACAAAAATTTATTTCAAAATTCTATTTTGCAATACTCAGGCTTATTAATAATGGGAGAACTTGAAGCAGAATCCCAAGTCACTGGGGAAAATTCTATCTGTGATGGTTTCCTGACTGTAATTAGTAACTTTCTGGAGAAACCCAGTTGCCTAATCTGAATATTCAGAAAGTTCTAACAACATGACAATTTTACATTTAAGAAAAGTTCCACTTTTCATTTATGGATATTTCATTGCAGTTCTGTCAGATTGTCAGCACACAGTGGTTTTAGGGGTAACAGTAGTAACAAAAACAATACTAAAATATTAATCCTACCAAGAGTAAACTTTTAAATTTTTTATGAAGAATGTTTATGAACGACACTTACAAGAATTAAGAGCATTTTGCATAATTAAGTAAATGCTAGAATAGCACTTATACACACACACATAGATGTAAAACATTCACACCCACACATATATCTTCACACGATCATACCGTAGTTTATAACTGAATAAATGGCTGCATTGTAAAATTCTGGAATGGCTAATAGGTTTTGCAAATAATAGTATCACAATGTCGGATCAAAACTTAGTTTTTCCATCCGTTGTGTCAGCATGTACATTTGCATCATGCCATCAAATCTGAATATTCAATTTGGGCCATTAATTAATTTGAAATATTATCAATCAATTATATTATTTCAATTATATTTAATTTAATAATTGGCCTTTATCATATTCAGAGGTCCAGAAAAGGAAATACAAGTGCACACCTAACTTTGGAACTTTTATGACATAATAATGACAAGCAGCTTAGATCAATAAATAATACAATAATAATACAATATTGAATAACAAAATAACAGAGGGACCTTGGAGTTCTTTTAGCCCTATCTTCCGCTCAAGCAGGAAACCCTCGACCATGTCAGACAAATAGTTGTCCAGCCTCTTCTTAAAAAACTCCATTGTTTGAGCACCCACAACTTGGAAGGCAAGTCGTTCATCATTATCATGGTGGAGCAGTGGGCTAATGCCTCCTTAAGTAACACCAGCTGCCTGCAATTAGTGTAGGTTCGCGTCCCACCAGGCTCAAGGTTGACTCAGCCTTCCATCCTTCCGAGGTAGGTAAAATGAGGACCCAGATTGTTGGGGGCAATAAGCTGACTTTGTAATAATGCCGCTTGGGGGGTGTGTGTGAAAGCCCTAATAAGCAGGCATATACATAGAATGAAGGCTACTGCTAAGCTTGTAAGCCGCCCTGAGTCTTCGGAGAAGGGTGGGATATAAATGGAATTAAAATAAAAATAAAAATAAAAATACCACGAATTTAGGGTGATTGGAAAATTTTGAGGTACTGGGGGGGGGGTTAAAGTACATTATCAGTTAATATTTTAATTTTAAAATGATTTTGGTGCCTACTTTAGGTTTAAATTTAATCTTTATTAAAATTTTCAATTCCCTTTTTTGTTTTTAATTTTTGTTAGGCAAGTTAGAACTGGTTAATCCTTGGATGAGAGACAATTGGGAAATAATAGGACAGGAAGTTAACAAGAAAACAAAGAAGACAGCGGATACCATTTCCAGATTGTTGCCAAGAATGTGGTTACTGAAGTCACCAAGAGCTAAGGTTGACTTGAAGGAGACGTTATATTTTTTTAGCAGCCTTGGATGCAGTACTTTCCAGAACAACAGGGCAGGCTATAGAGATAGTGCAGGGGTCGGCAACCTAAAAAAGAAAAAGAGCCACTGGGAACCGGTTCCATCACAAATTAAAAAAAGAGGGAGCCGCGTGCGTGTGTCCATGCACGCGCATGCGCAAAAAGGTTTTTTGCGCATGCGCGGACGCACGCGGCTGCCATTTTTTAAAAAATGAGATGGAACCGGTTCCCGGTTGCCCGATGGCGACGGCCCGTCTGCAAAGCTGCCGCTTTCGGCAGCTTTGCAGACGGGCCGTGGCAGCTTCCGCAAAGAGCGGCGCCCCTGCCCATTCCGAGAGGTGCGCGCGCACCTCTCCGAACGACCGGAGGTGCGCGCGTACCTCCGCGCGAATGGGCAGCGGTGCCGCTCTTTCAGGAAGCCCGCCGCGGCCCGTCTGTGAAGCTGCCGAAAGCGGCAGCTTAGCAAACGGGCTGCGGCAGCTTCTGCAAAGAGCGGCGCCCCTGCCCATTCCGAGAGGTGCGCGCGCACCTCTCCGAACGACCGGAGTTGCGCGCGCACCTCCCCAAACCTTTGGGGAGGTGCGCGCGTACCTCCGTGCGAAGGGGCAGCGGCGCCGCTCTTTCAGGAAGCTGCCGAAAGCGAAGGGGCAGCGGCGCCGCTCTTTCAGGAAGCTGCCGAAAGCGGCAGCTTCCTGAAAGAGCGGCACCGCTGCCCGTTCGCGCGGAGGTACGCGCGCACCTCCCCAAAGGTTTGGGGAGGTGCGCGCGCACCTCCGGTCGTTCGGAGAGGTGCGCGCGCACCTCTCGGAATGGGCAGGGGCGCCGCTCTTTGCGGAAGCTGCCGCGGCCCGTCTGCTAAGCTGCCGCTTTCGGCAGCTTCACAGACGGGCCGCGGCGGGCTTCCTGAAAGAGCGGCACCGCTGCCCATTCGCGCGGAGGTACGCGCGCACCTCTCCAAAGGTTTGGGGAGGTGCGCGCGCACCTCCGCCCATTCGGGGAGGTGCGCGTGCACCTCTCCAAACGGGCGGTGCCACTCTCCATTTGGAGAGGTGCGCGCGCACCACTGCCCGTTGGAAGAGGTGCGCGCGCACCGGGCGGCTGGGAGCCGCAGGAGACGGCTCAAAGAGCCGCATGCGGCTCCGGAGCCGCAGGTTGCCGACCTGTGGGATAGTGGATAAAGTATTGTGTAATGTTGCTCTTAATAAGTAGATGTTCTAAACCTAACTATGGCTACTGAATCCTGTTTAGCTATCCTCTCAACAAATCCCATTCCTTTGAGCCAAGAGTATATTTTTACTCTAGGTTTTAAATCAACAGTTTAGTTTAACTTTGTCCACTAGGTTTGGGAACACAGACCCCGATCTTGGAGAATACTGAAAAGCAATGGAGGAGCGGCCACTGGAAAGATACCTCAGAACCCTCAGTAGTATCTCCATTTACACAGATCCCAAATGATTCGTTGCCAATTTCAGTAGCTAAAATGGCTTGAATGAAGCTACCTTTGACTCAGCTTTTTGTGGTTGTTAGCTAAGTTTCTGTGGCAGACTGCCAACCGTGAACAGAAAAAAGAGTAGTGAATTGGGAAACTCACTTTTTTTTAAGGCTTTTCACAAGGTTTGTCATTCACAAACCACTATTTTGCATTCCCGAGCTACTTTTTAGGGTTGCTGTTGGACTACAGTATGTCAAGAACAACTCTCCAGTTGTCAGTAGGAGTCAGCCATAAAGCACAAACCTCCCGATTTTACACAGCAGAACCTCTTTCCTGGGAGGACTCAAGACACACCTCAACAACCCAATTCTTTAAGAATCTTTATTGCCATAAAGGCAAACTAAGCAGTTATCTTCCTGCTGCCAATGTAAAGACACAAGTGCTTGTTATTCCCAGGGTGGTTCAAATCCATAGCTTTGTCTACACATGCACACACACACACACGCGCACACACACACGTTTTCATTCAATAACTGGCTCCTTGTTCTCATTTCACACTTACCAAAAACTATTCTAGGAGGAGAAAATGATTGACAAGGGGGCAGCCTGACATTTTGCTGGATGAAACAAATCCTACAAGGTATTCTCCTTCAACTATCCAACTAAGTTATTTTTTTTTAAAAAAGCATTGCTGCATTTTTTTTCTTCCTCTCCTATAATACTGCCTGTAGCTAGTTGATTCACCCTATGCATGGAAGGGCTGATGGACGTATTTCTGGCACAATGCTTCCATAGTATAATGCTGCATTTTGGCTTCTGGGGAAAGGGTGATTAAACAAAAGGTTTAAACAAAAGTTTTTAAAAAACTGGCCTGGTGCGCCAGTTGCGGCCCTATCTGGACCGAGATGCCCTACGTACAGTCACTCATGCGCTCGTGACCTCTCGAATAGACTACTGCAATGCTCTCTACATGGGGCTGCCCTTGAGGACCATTTGGAGGCTTCAGCTGGTGCAGAATGCGGCCGTGCGAGTTGTGATGGGGGTCTCCCGATACTCCCATGTAACACCTCTTCTCCGCGAGCTGCATTGGCTCCCAGTTGTCCTCCGGGTGAGATTCAAGGTGCTGGTGATGACCTATAAAGCCCTAAATGGCATGGGTCCGGATTATTTACGGGAGCACCTCCTGCCGACGTCAATTTACCATCACCCTGTGCGCTCCCACAGAGAGGGTCTCCTCAGGGTGCTGTCGGTCAGGGAGTGCCGGCTGGCAGCCCCCAGAGGGAGAACATTCTTTGTGGGCGGGCCTGCTGCCTGTGGAGCTCCGGATGGCTCCCAACCTTCGCTCTTTTTGCCGTGACCTGAAAACCTAGTTATTCGAGCTTGCTGGCCTGGACTGAGGGATTGGGTTTTTAAATTTTATAATTTAATTTATTTTGTTTGGGGTTAAATTTAATTTAATCTATTTTTAACTTTTGTATGTTATATTTTAATTGCCCTGTACACCGCCCTGAGTCCCTTGGGAGAAGGGCGGTATATAAATCTAATAAATAAATAAATAAATAAATAAATAAATAAATAAATAAATAAATAAATAAAAGTCAGGGCAGTGGCCATGTAAAGTCCTGACTCTTTTTTTTACATGGATCATGTCCTTTACTCTCTCTTCAAATGTCTTTGTTCACATCTTATTATACAGTACATACACTCATAAGTACTCAAATGTGTTCATTTGCTGCCAATGCTTCCAAGTAGGTTAACCATTAAACACCCTAAGAAGGGAGAACATGATGAAAGAAAGTCAGGCAGTATTGAGGAGCAATGGAATATTATTATTAATTATACTTTTTTTAACACTGAATTGCACCTGGAACCGAAAACAGTTAATAATGAAGAGTTAGTCTAGATATATGCTTAAGGTTGATAGGACCTACGTGGTATGCTGAGCAGGGGCTAAATGGTAGCCAGCAACTTTAAGAACTAATGAAAAGGAAAGCAGAGATATTGATTTCTAAATTTACCTTGACTTGGAGAATTTTTTAAATAGATGACTCTATTCAAAACCTGAAATAATATGTTTGGTCATCATTGCAAAGCTTCAATGATTAGGCCAGGTTGGGGTACCACGCTTGCTGGCAATGGATCCTAATATTACGCATAACATGAGGATGCCTTTAAAAATTCTTGTAGATAAGCAATAAAGCCATAAAAGATACTAAGGTAAAGGTAAAGGTTCCCCCGCACATGCGTGCTAGTCGTTTCCGACTCTAGGGGCCGGTGCTCATCTCCGTTTCAAAGCCGAAGAGCCAGCGCTTGTCCGAGGACATCTCCGTGGTCATGTGGCCGGCATGATTAGATACCAAAGGCGCACGGAACGCTGTTACCTTCCCACCGTAATGGTCCCTATTTTTCTACTTGCATTTTTTACGTGCTTTCGAACTGCTAGGTTGGCAGAAGCTGGGACGAGTAACAGGTGCTCACTCTGCTATGCGGCACTCGGGATTCGACCCGCCAAACTGCCGACCTTCTGATCGACAAGCTCAGCGTCCTAACCCACTGAGCCACCGCGTCCCACTAAAAGATACTATGTGAGACCAAAAGCTAATAAAGACTGAGGAAGGAGCCTAGCTAGCTGCTTTTGATCAAGAGAGGGAGAAGGAAAAACAAAAATATTTAGGGAGGGGGCAGAATGATATAGCAGATATCCTAAATATTCTGATTTCTGGGTAATGCAGAATTTTTTAGAGATGCTGAGTTCTAAAGCAAAGCATGCTAACTCCATTCATTGACAGTTTTCATACCTAGCAAGTACAGCACAATATAAACTGAAACTCTAGTGTAAAGTTTAAGTATCTATCTGAGCCACTTCTACTAAACAGAAAGCAAAATAACATTAAACTTTCTACTCATTTTGTCTCTTCAGTTGATAATACAATTACTTTGAACGTTACAAAACCTCCTTTTAAAAAAAAAGTCCAGCTGAAAACTTTCATAATTGAAATGAACCAAGAAGTTTTCTACACAAATCTTTGAAATTCTGGGTCTCTCCCCTACATTGACAATGAATTTGATTTGAAGATGAAGGGATGAAATCATGAAATAGATATTCTGCTCCATTTCACTGAAGAGTCACATTTTCTATAAAAAGAGCTGGGGATAGAAGACAGGGAACAATTAGAGATTATCCATTTGTCAGAATGAATGCTGGGAGAGGCCTGAAAAATAATATGAATTTTCCTTCTCATGACTGGACAAAGGGACAAACTTAAAGACCTTTGAAGGAAGGCTAGATTAATTAATAGAGGATAGCCAACAGAAGAAAATATTTGGAGCTCAGGGTTTAACTATAAGGTCCTTGGTGATCTCTGAGCTTGGTTGGTTTTTTTGCAGACATTTCATTATCAAAGTAGGTAATATCATTAGTGCTCTTAGAGAATGGAATTTGCTCTTATTTTATATTCCAGTGGCTTGCCTTGTCAGTGGTTACTAAGACCACTCCTACCAATACCGAGATTGCAAGCCTGTAGAATATAAAATGAGACCAAATCCCGTTCCCTACTAGCTCTGATGATGTTACCTACTTTGGCAATGAGTCATCTGCACATTTATTGACAATACTTTCGGTTGTCAAATGCAAAGCATCTGTCCTTGTTTTTGATTTTCCAAAGGCTTTGGGTTGGCCTTTGTGGAAGGAGAAGGTCATTGGCATGACTAATTATCACCTTGTTATATTCTTATGAAAAGGAATAGCAAATTATATTTGGTTGTTGGCAGCTACATTCAATGATAGCCAAATGAAATATTCATATTTGGAGATAGCATACCAATTTCTGGGGGATTCCAGTTATATTTGACTTGTGCATTTCCCAGAAATACCTTGCTGAAATGTTAATCTGTTGCAATCCTCTACATGTCTATATGGAATTACTCCCAGATGAGCAGGTAAATGCCTCCAAGCGAAGTCATAAATCTGCAGTCCCAAAAATGTGTGGTGCCCAAAATTTCCTTGGCTCCGTTTATTGTGACTGAAAAGAGGTTTTTAATTTAATTTTTTGTGACAGCTAGATTGTGGCAAAATGAGACACTTGACTTACAACAGTTCATTTAGTGACTGTTTTAAATTACAACAGCACTGAAAAAAGTGATTTATGACCATTTTTCACACTTATGGCTATTGCGGTATCCCAATGGCCATGTGATCACTTTTTGCAACCTTCAGACAAGCAAAGTCAATGGGGAAGACAGATTCATTTAACATCTATGTTACTAACTTAACAACTTCAGTAATTCACTTAGCAATTGTGGCAAGAAAGGTCGTAAAAATGGGGCAAAAATTCACTTAACAAATGTCTCACTTAACAGCAGAAATTTGGGGGTCAATTGTCGTAAGTTGAGGTCTACCTATACCATTGGTGGGCAAGAGAAAATTTTATTTGGGGGGGATTCTTATTCTAAAACTTCACTTTCTTAATACTAGCTCTGTAGTTGCTACTTTCTGTACTCTTATTTTGTCACCGGTCCCTTCTTCCATCTCCCTTACAAGTCTTCTTTCATTTTCAGATCTTCCCCAAGATAATCACATTGGCTTCTTCTGCTTTGGAATTGTTTGGTGTTGTGTTTTTTAATATGTTCTACTGTTCATCTTATATCTAAACTCAGAATTCACCACGTTTCGGATATGTATGTATGAATAAAGAGGGTAGCACTGCTAGAAATGAGCCAGAAAAGGTGAACCTCTTCTCTTTTGCTGATTTATTGTTCACACCCTTTTCTACCTATTGGCTGCCCTCCACATTTACTAAGTCTAAAGTAATTTTAATGAATAACATAACTGTGTTTATTTAATATGCTGTGCTCAAACAAACATATTTTAGCTTAATGTCATATGATCCACCCAAAAAACCTTTTAAAAAGGCTGGATTTCCAGATTGTACTAAACTACAAAACTATCCAGATTCATTTTCACCAGGTCTAGTATGTTGCATGAACTAATAGGTCCCTTGTGCCACAGTTCTTCAAATCTTCTTGCATCTTCTACTTCTTATCATTACCAATGCCCTATATGCATAGCATTTGAATAAGGCTTTTTGGCCTTCTGTTTTCTGGGATTACCCATGAATCTATAGCTTTGTTAGATTGGGATTTTATTAATTTTACTGGTTTTATACACATATGACCCAATGAGCCATTAACAGAGTCAGATCTTTCTAGTTCTCTCGTATTTCCCAAAAGTGTCCAACCACTTTATTCAGGATTTATAGAATGACCTGATCAATCTTTTTGTTTCAAGGTATGTGAGAAAAAAAAATGAAATTGTAAAAATGTTGTTTCTTCATCACTGTGCTTTACTTATTTTCATTTATTGTTATTCCCAATATTGGGAATCAATACTGGGAATACATATAATAGTTTGTCTTCCATTCTCCTCATAATAAGCTGGTGAGTTTTAAGATCACAACAACAACATTATAGACAGGTGGGAATTTAAACCTAGGTTCCAGTAATAGCAATAAGAATGGCACTTAGACTTATATACTGCTTCGCAGTGCTTTACAGCCCTCTCTAAGAAGTTTACAGAATCAGCATATTGTCCCCAACAATCTGGATCCTCATTTTACCAACCTCGGAAGGATGGAAGGCTGAGTCAACTTTGAGCCTGGTGAGATTCAAACTGCCAAATTGCAGTCAGCCAGCAGGCAGCAGGAGTAGCCCACAGTACTGCATTCTAACCACTAGACCACTAGTTCAATTCAGTTATTCACTTTGTAGGAGAGGTATAAGGAAAGAGGGAGGACAATTTTAAAGAAGTAACATTCTCATTTAAATTATCAGAAGGAAGAGACAACATTGTCTCAGCCTCAAATCCATCCTCTTCTGAGGCCAATATGGAATAAAAGCAGCAGAACCTAGGATAATGTAGCCTGGAACGAGGAACTGTTCAGTTCAGGTATTACTGAATTTAATCAATACTGGTTTTTGCAGGGATTAATAAGGTAAAGATTTCCAGCTAGGAAATCAACAATTTCTGAAAAACAGTTTTCCACCTCAGGAAAGATCCTATCTCCATGAAGTTAGTTATCATTGTATTGTCTTTTACACATAGTATTACGCTCATAGGTCTCTGACTAATTCCCCAAATTTTAATATGTTTATGAAGATTGTCAGTCATCCAGGTCCCAAACATGCTTTTTCAAGAGGCAACTGGACCTTGTTTGTTGAGGCCACTTGAAGGTTTATCCGTTCACAACTCAAGTTCTTTTGGCAGTTCCAAGATGATTCCACACCCATTTGCACTATTCAGGTGACCCTCAGGGCACAGATAAACCTCCAAGTGGCCTCAACAACTCTCAGAAAGAGTGCTAATAACCAGATGATTGCAAGGAATATAAATCTTTCTACCCTCCAGCATTCAGTCATAACTGAAGAAGCTTCTTGGATGAGAAGCAAAACATCTTCAAGAAAAAAATATCCAGTTGCATTTTGAAAAAGCACCTTTGGGCCAAACTTTAATAGCTTTCCTGATAGGTTAATACCTACCCAGCCAAACTATTGTCCACGATGGCTGAGAATTTCAGATTTTGATTCCAATGTGTCTGGAGAGCATCAAGTTGGGGAAAACATATCTATAAGAAACTGCAAGTGTCCCATGGGATGGTGTGTTTTCTTCTCTCCTTCCTCTTTTTTTCTCACAAATTTCCCCTTCTTTCTCCCTTTCAGCATGTATGCTGGTTGAGAAACATTTCTACTGAAATGTAATACTTACTGAAAGTTGAATGCCAGAGTCAATCATGGGTGGATTACATTTGCTGTAATGCCAATAAATTTATTTATTTATTATTTAAACTTGTATACCGCCCTATTCCCGTAGGACTCAGGGCGGTTTACAGGGAAAAATTAAAAATACATACATACAAAGTTAAAATCGATTAAAACTAAAATTAAATTAAGTCCCTGAATTTAAACTAAAACCCCATTAATAAATAATTAAAACCCCTCAGTCTGGGCCAGACAGCTCAAAAAGCCAAGTTTTCAAATCCCTGCGAAATGATACTTGGGAGTGGGAAGAGTTGCATAAGACAAAGACTTCTTCAGCTCTCTTAATGGTGGTGAAGCACTCAGGAAACAATATATCTATAAATAACCTTGCTAGTATCAGACTTCTGCCATAACATACTAGTCAATTACTATTGATAACAGCAGCACATAAAAAAATTAGGATCTTCATTATTCTGATTGGCCCTCTCCTACACACCACAGAATTTACCATTTTAAAAACAGGAAATGCATGCTCTTCATCTAAAAATGAAATTGGCATCCTATACTCCCCTTTCAGAAATTGGCAGTGTATTTCTAGGGTAGAAGTTGAGCACTCTCTTTTAAGGAGAATTACATAGTTTTCCCCAACCAGATGTTTTCCAGATGAGCGGCTCTCCAGAGCTGGACAATATGTTTTATTCAGGCTTTAGTTTGAGGAAATATTCAGCTTCTTTGAAAGATAACTTTGAACTTTTTCACAGAGTGGTGTGAGCAACAGAATGAAGAAATTGCATCATTCATCATATATGAGGTCACAGGTTTTCTCCAATAGATTTGTCTGAAACTGAAACAACCACACTTTGATTAGCTCCTATAACTGTGATGAGAGAAAAGGACAAGATTTTAGTGATAGAAAATAAACACCACTTCAGTGAAAGATGGAAAACCATGATGCCCTTGTACAGTAAAACACCACTTAAAGGGAACCGGTTGAATTATTGTATCTTCTTTTCAGGAATCCTTGAAACCATAGTTTGGAAAAAAAAGAGATAGAATGTCTCTTGCCATCTCATAAATTCTCAAGGTTCTTTTATAGAAACCACAACAATTAGAATAGTATTAAAGCAGGAAAAGTATTACACAATGTATAGAAATAGGGCTCTACTGAATACTTCTAACTTCTCTGGAAATAAGAGCAAGAATCATATGAAATTCTCCTTTATGAAGCAATTCCGCTTCCATTATCAGGTCCCTGAAATAGGGAAAATATATATCTCACAAAGTCACAACTGTTATACCTATGATAATGAGGATTTAGGTTTTGCCAAAAAGGGGAACATCATGACTTTTATTCAAAGAATTTACTGGGTTCTTATTCATGCAAGAGGATGGCTTTCGGGCAATGTGTGTGTGTGTGTGTGTGTGTGTGTGTGCTTTAAATTGCTTTTTGTTTTTTTGTTACTTGTAAACTGTCCAGAATTGTCATCAGGCAGCCTCTAAATTGTACAAATAAAGTACAATCAAAGCCAAAGAACACAGCTTGAAACAAGAAATTTCAATTCAATTCAATTATTTAAACTTGTATACCGCCCTATTCCCGTAGGACTCAGGGCGGTTTACAGGGAAAAATTAAAAATACATAACATACAAAGTTAAAATCGATTAAAACTAAGATTAAATTAAGTCCCTGAATTTAAACTAAAACCCCATTAATAAATAATTAAAACCCCTCAGTCTGGGCCAGACAGCTCAAAAAACCAGGTTTTCAAGTCCCTGCGAAATGAGCGAAGGTCGAGGGCAGTCCTAAGCTCCGTGGGAAGTTGGTTCCAAAGGGCCGGCGCGCCCACAGAGAACACCCTTCCCCTGGGAATAACCCAAAATGATCAGAATATAAAATGAACAGCTGGCTTACCATCAGCCAGTGAATCAGTGAAGTATAAACCAACGGATTTCGGCAGGAGTGTCTTGAGAAAGGTTTAAACACTATTTAACAGTAACAGGGAACACGAGTTCCTTGTCACTACGGCATTGTAAAGCCAGAAGCAATGTCTCCTGTCTCTGCAATTAGTGAAAGCAAGTCCAGCCTTCTTCATGCCAGCCCTGGCTTCCCAGTGGTGTTAATTTCAGGCTGTAGAAAGCCACATTCAACTTTAGCAGTTGCTAAGAAAGCCTTACCAGCTTGAAGAGGACATTTCTCTGCTAAGACAACATTTTTACAACATATTTACTAGGGGGTTAAGCACCAACTGAATAGAATTAGACTTATGCCTTGATAAATCATGCATAATAATTGCACTACTAGTTTTCCTGATATAAACATTGTATAGAAGTCCTGCATTACGGGTGCAGATGTATATCAAAAGCGAAGTCTATCAAGGATGATAAATTAAGGGCATGAATGATGAAGAATATTCAGGACCCCAAAATACTTCAAAAGGGGGAAAAAAACTGCAGATACTCAACAATGAAAATACAATTAACTTTAAAATTTGGACTATAAGAGAATGGAAACTTGCTAGATCGGTTTTAAAGTGGATTTTTAAGGGTTTAAAGTGTATTATTATTATTATTATTATTATTATTATTATTATTATTATTATTATTATTATTATTATTAATTGTTGTTGTATCTTAAAAGCCCACTTTAAACCCTTAAAAACCCACTTTAAAAACAGTCTATTACATGAATAGCAAGCAAAAGGAGATGTGTGCAGGAAAATATGCTATATGGTATTAAGAAAAAAAGGAAAAATTATTTGGAATAGCACTGCCAAGAAAAAAATTCAAGTTGAAGACAATTAACTATAAAAGCACAAAAACAAAGATGCGAAAATGAGAAGAATTTTCAGCTGCAACCTTATTTCCGAAAAAGCGTGTTATGCATCTTGGAAATCTGGAAAGAAATTAGAATGTGGACTATGGCTGTTAAATCAAGCAGTTAGGTTTAGGTAAATGGGAGCTGTACTTCCACCATACACCCAGACTTACTCCGGATACCCAAGCCATTAGGAGAAGCATGTAAGGAGAATAGAATTGAAATGGTCTCTTTGTCAATTATTTTTGTATTTGACTCTTTTATTTCATTCAATCAATCAATCAATCAATCAATCAATCTGTATAACTGCCAATGTCAACATTTGTGACTCTGAATTGGTCATACAATTAAATCCAACCAATAAATAAAATAAAAAATCAGTAAAAACACAATAGACCCCTTTGCTCCCCCACTAAACTCTTCAAATGTAACTATACTTGGAGGAATGCAGGTTTGTGTACTTAAGTTTTGCTTCAACTTAATAGTGGTGTTATTCTTTTCATGACATGTTGTTCTTTCATATATTTTGTGGCACATCTTGCATACTAACTATTCCCTGACAACTTTGATCCAATGTGTTTAGACACCAGGGCTGCATAGAAAATATTAGAACATAAAACAAGCAACCTTTTAACAGTGGAATAAACTGCCATGGAAAGTGACCAGTTTTCCTTCATGAGGAGTTTTTTAAGCAAACTCAGGATGCTAAATTAAAACCTCCCATGCCACACGATTTTCACTTCCCAATTATCAGAGTTTCAAACCAGCTTGCAGTTGTTCTCACACTGCTGACCTTGAGAAGTCAGAAAACAGCAAAGAAAACCATTCTTTCACAAGCTGTGCCCTCTGGTGCTGTGGGTCCTGCTGCCAAAAACAATTGGTCAAGTCCACTCCACAGAATAGAGAAACGAAAACAACTGCTACTAACCACCATTCATGTCCTTACTTTCTGTTGGGTACATTTGTTTGGTCATGTGAAAAGTATCTTGTCAGAATTGCTGCAAAATTGGCCAGCCACCATCCCAAGAGGACCCAGGACCTGCAAAGGAATGTGAGATGCAGCTTCTTCTCAGAAGAATTGGGCAGCCATGGGCTTCGTAGAGTTACAGCATTTAAAAGGGTCTTCAAAGAAAATACTAGCTTTGTTGTAACTTCCACTCCCTTGTGGTGCAGCTGGAAATATATGGAAGTTGATAATCACTGCAGAGAATCATACATTGAAGCACTGGAAGATATGCCTTCCAAACCTTATATGCTGCATAATATACTAAACCTAAAAACAATCTTAAAGCTATATCCAAAAATGCACTAATCAGGTTTTCACAAAAATTGAGGTGTTTGTCACCAAAGAAAATGGAAGAAAGAAAAACAGAGAGGGAATCAGAGTGCTGGGAAACAGAAGTTGTCCCTGTAGACTTTGACTACAGATTGTCATTCCTATATTCTTTTGGTTCTGAGCCGTCTTCCCCATTCCCTATGATGGCCAGCAAATTATCTATTATTATAAAGGCCATATATCTACATGATTAGTGAGTTAATAAAAGCCCAGTCTAGCACAATACCAACAAAGAAGAAAAATAACAGCTTTCAAAGGAAACCAGCATGGCTGCATAAAGAACTCTCTGACAAACTGAAAGATAAAAGGGACAAGTATAGGAAGTGGAAAGAGGGGCACATAACTAAGGCAGAATATCAGCAAATAGCCCGAGCCTGCAAAGATGAAGGGAGAAAAGCTAAGGCTCAAAATGAACTAAGGCTTGCGACCAAAGTCAAAAATAACAACAACAAAAACTTCTTTCAACATGTAAAAAACAAGAAAAAAGTTAAGAAAATGATTGGTCCATTAGTGGGGGAAAGTGGCAAGAAGTTGACAAGCAACAGGGAGAAAGCAGAACTATTTAACTCATTTTTTGCATCAGTCTTTACACAAAGGGAAAAAACAGTCCAACCTATCAAAAACAGTACCATAAAAAACAGATTAGAAACACAAGTTAAGATAGGCAAGAAAATGGTAAGTGAGCACGTGTCCAGCCTAAACGAGTTCAAATCACCAGGACCAGATGGATTACATCCCAAGGTTCTCAGGGAAATGGCAGATGTGACCTCAGAACCACTGAACTATATTTTTCAAAGATCCTGGAGCACTGGGGAATTACCAGAGGACTGGAAGAGAGCTGATGTAGTTCCCATCTTCAAAAAAAGGGAAAAAATAGATCCAGGAAACTACAGACCTATCAGCCTGACCTCAATACCTGGGAAGATTCTGGAAAAGATAATCAAACAATTAATCAGCAAACTCCTAGAGGCAAACAAAGTCATTACTAAAAGCCAACATGGGTTTGTCAAAAACAGATCATGCCAGACAAATCTTATTGCATACTTTGAGCAAATTAGTGGACCAGAGGAATGCTGTGGATATAATTTATTTGGATTTCAGTAAGGCATTTGATAAAGTAGATCACAACCTACTACTTGATAAGTAGAAAAATGTGGGCTAGATAGCATCACCACCAAATGGATTCGTAGCTGGCTGACTGGCCGTACTCAGCGTGTGGTCCTCAATGGAACTGCATCTACATGGAGAGAAGTGTGTAGTGGGGTGCCCCAGGGCTCTATTCTAGGCCCAGTGCTCTTCAACGTCTTCATCAATAATTTGCATGAGGGGATAGATGGGGAACTCATCAAATTTGCAGACAATACCAAGCTGTTAGGAATAGCCAACACTCCAGAAGATAGGCTTAAGATACAGGAGGATCTGGACAGATTTGATCACTGGGCACTATCTGTTCTGTACCAGCCTGCTACCGGCCCTGCAGAAAAGGCAGGGACAACCCCTTTTTCAAGAAGGCAAGAGGCTGGAATTACGCCTGCCAAATTTATTACCACAAAAACAAACGGAACAAGACAAACCAAGAAACAGGAGCTTTAAGAAACATGAACTATCCAAGCGCTTGCCTTCAGCAAACCAGCCCTCCCCACACATTCCCCTTATATAGAGTTCAGGGCGTGGCTTCTCTCTGCCTCCTTCCGAGAAGCCCCATTGCCTTCCTCTGTTTACTCCTAATTGACTGCCTCCTGCGTCGGGCGTCCTTGAACAGGGCCAGCTGTGGGTCATCTTCATCCACGCTGTCAGGCTCACACAGCTCGGTCTCCGTGGTGACCAAGTGGGAGGGGCCTGGCTGAGAGCTCTCATCAGCAAGATCTTCAAACCCCTCAGCAAGGTCTTCAACACCCCCCTCCTCCTCCTCTGAGTCGTCCGACCCAACTGCCGAACCCACAGGCTGACCCTGAATCACAACACTAACAAAATGAAATACAATGGTGAAAAAAGCTTCTACATTTAGGCAAGTAAAACCAAATGTACAGGTATAGTATAGGTAGTATCTTGCTCGATAGTAATAATTGTGAGAGGGATCTCGGAGTCCTAGTGGACAATCACTTAAATATAAACCAGGAGTGTGCTGCAGTTGCCAAAAAAGCCAACACAGTGCTAGGCTGCATTAACAGAGGGATAGAATCAAGATCACGTGAAGTATTAATACCACTTTACAATGCCTTGGTAAGGCCACACTTGGAATACTGCATCCAGTTTTGGTCACCACAATGTAAAAAAGATGTTGAGACTCTAGAAAGGGTACAGAGAAAAGCAACAAAGATGATTAGGGGACTGGAGGCTAAAACATATAAGGAACGGCTGCTGGAATTGGGTATGTCTAGTTTAATGAAGAGAAGGATGAGGGGTGACATGATAGCAGTGTTCCAATATCTCAAGGATTGCCACTAAGAAGAGGGAGTCAAGCTATTCTCCAAAGCACCTGAAAGCAGGACAAGAAGCAACGGATGGAAACTAGTCAAGGACAAAAGCAACCTAGAACTAAGGTGAAACTTCCTGACAGTTAGCACAATTAACCAGTGGAACAACCTGCCTCCAGAAGTGGTGAATGCTCCAACACTGGAAGTTTTTAAGAAGAGAGTGGACAGCCATTTCTCTGAAATGGTATAGGGTTTCCTGCCTAAGCAGGGGGTTGGACTAGATGACCTCCGAGATCCCTTCCAACTTTATTATTATTATATTCTAGCAAATCCAGCATACACATTTTTTTTATTTCATGCTGAGTATGGAATGCATAGTGGAAACAGGCAGAAGATACCCTGCTCAGTTGAAAATTACTCTCATAAGGCTGCAGTCCAGGGCTTTTAAACAGCAACATTAATTCTTGATGGTTCCAGGACTCCAAGGTAACACTAGATGTAGCACAGGCTGCTCTAAGAATGCGTGTGGTCATGCAACATGATGGCTAAAATGATGATAGTGAAGAGTCTTGAAATCTTCTCATTCTTTCAGGTTTCTCAGGAGGGAGACTTATCTTGGCAAGGGACCAAGGATGGCTTCATGTCTGGGAATCAACCCAAAGTTTAAGGCGCAATGTAACAAGGGACAGATTTTTTCGTGGTTCCTCAACACTTCACTCAGATGTTTCACTTCATCTGTCAGCTTTCCAATCTCCCGTTTTAGAGAATTATGCTCTTGTTCAAGGCACTCATATTCCTGAAATAATTGATAAAAATAAAAAGATCATGCATGCAAGCAAGAATCCATGATTATTTGTTGTTTTTGCTACACTATTCTTCATGAAGTGCTTAAATTCTCAAAAAGAAGTTTAAAAATAACCAAAAAGACAATTAAAAATAATACAATTATCTGAAAAATATAGTTACTTTGAAAAGTACATAACTCCTAATTTATTTTCTTCCCAGTCTGGCTTTTAGTGCATTTCAATTTTACCTACCTGAGGTGTAGTTTATCTATAGTGTTCTATTTAAAATATTTCTATAGCAAATAACCAGTAAGCTAATACCTAAGTGGCAGTGTAGTGTCAAATCAAATCAAGTAAATCATACAGTGGATATTTTTTTCCAAAACAACCATTACTCTTAACATAATTTAATAAATATTAATAAAATCAACAGAAGTCCCATATCAGAAGACCTTAGCCAAGACAAAGATCTTATATCTGTGGAACCATGTGGTTGGACAATCCAAAGGGGAGGAGCCTACTTGGAAAAGTCCTTTATTGGTCAGTATCTAGAGCAGGGGTGTCATCCCAAAACTGCGCCCGCCCCATTGCTGGCAATGGAGAAAAAGCTCCGATACGTTGCACATCACGTGACATCGCAAGTTTGACATGTCTGATCTAGAGAATGAGCTACCATAAAGGAAATCTCCAGTCATTATCTTTAACATCCAAGAAAGGGAAAAGCTTTGGTTCTTCTTTTCAAATGCACTTATATTTTATCATTTTATCAGTGTAAACAAGGGGTACAAAATATGAGATTTCTGATCACATATTGCTTGTTGTAAAAGTTGCCATCCCATTGCAATTTTTAATTCAACAATAGTGGAAATCACAAAATATATGGATACCAATTTTACAGATAATTAAACTAACTTGGTTTTAATTACATTTGAACCTAAATTACATTAAATCAGCTCAAGTTTTGCTTTTGTTTTGTTCTCAATATTTGGAGGGGGCTCTTGGCCATTGGTTTAAAATTTTTATTTATTTGTTTCTGAAATTTTAATGCTATCCAGTTCACTCACAGAGTGATCTGGATGTTATACAATTCAAAACATGAAGAACTAAAAACCATACAGAAATACAATACATCAATAAAACAGCCAGATAAAAACAAGACTAAAATTAGTTAAAAGTTAAAAGGGGAGGGTAGGGTTGTTAAGCTGTCAATCACTCCTTGGGTTTAGTGCTGTTTCATGAACCTCATGTGAGTTGACTGAGCCAGGTCTTCAGACTTTTTGAAAGGCCAGGAGAGTCAGCCTTCTTCCTGAATCCCACCAGTTGAAAGTCTTTAACTGACAGGGTCCAGAACACGCCTTCCCTACCTGAGCAGGTGAGACAAACTGATGTGATGGGGGTGAGACAATTAATCAAATAATGTGGGCCCATGGAAAAAAAAAACTTGTTTCCAGATGTAAACCACCAAAGGCAATTTTTAGAATTGAAAACGGGCATTAAATATGATAATAAATAAAACCTCCATATTTAGAGGCATTATGCTGTAGCTTTAAATACACACACACACACACACACACACACACACACACACACACACACACAAGGGGGACTGGAGGCTAAAACATATAGGGAACGGTTGCTGGAATTGGGTATGTGTAGTTTAATAAAGAGAAGGGTGAGGGGTGACATGATAGCAGTGTTCCAATATCTCAGGGGCTGCCACAAAGAAGAGGGAGCCAAGCTATTCTCCAAAGCGCCTGAAGGCAGACAAGAAGCAACGGATGGAAACTAGTCAAGGAGAGAAGCAACCTAGAACTAAGGAGAAACTTCCTGACAGTCAGAACAACTAACCAGTGGAACAACCTGCCTCCAGAAGTGGTGAATGCTCCAACACTGGAAGTTTTTAAGAAGAGACTGGACAGCCATTTGTCTGAAATGGTATAGGGCAGGGGTCGGCAACCTCGGCTCTTTTATGACTCGTGGACTTCAACTCCCAGAATTCCTGAGCCAGCTATGCTGGCTCAGGAATTCTGGGAGTTGAAGTCCACGAGTCATAAAAGAGCCGAGGTTGCCGACCCCTGGTATAGGGTTTCCTGCCTTAGCAGGGGGTTGGACTAGATGACCTCCAAGGTCCCTTCCAACTACTTATTATTATTATTATTATTATTATTATTATTATTATTATTATTATTATTATTATTATTATTAATTATTATTCCAAACATGCACATACAAATGCATATTCTTAGAAATTGGGGGTACTGAGGAAGTAGGACAGCAGAGTCACAAAGTAAGGGGGCAGAAATGTAGCTTTGATATTTGGGAATGGTGTCAGGGGGCTGCAAGAAAGCCAATCAGACATTATAGGCCATGCCTGGAAACCTGGTCATCCCGGTCTGTAGTTTTAAACCTACAGTGATCCATAGGTGCCTGAATTTGCTCAATCTCCTCATCCATAAAGAGTGGATTAAAAATCACAATGAAAGGATCTGTGTGCCAGGATAAATCAAAGGGACTCTCCTTTAGAAACCCTAAAAAAGGACCAGATGACCCAATGACCAAAGCACCCTCAGAGCTCCTCGAATGAGCTCAGTTCTCAGTTCTCTTGCATGGGCTCAGTTCTCTTGGCACCAGACTTCTAAAAAAAAAGAGAAGTTACTTTTACAAACGTCAAATTTCCCCGTGCTTGTCTGATCTCAATTTCAACCAAAGCATGAATGAGAAGTTATTTTTGAGTTTCAGTAAAAGAAAAGAAACCAAGTGGGACTCAGAAAAAAAATTGCTTTACAAGGCAACTGTACATCAAATGGCTAGTTTCACCCTTGATTTGAATGTGGCTAAAACAGAAATGCATCAATGTCCTTACCTCAAAAAGAATACAAAACAAAAGCCATAGCTGCTCAGCCACCATGACCAATATATTCATTAACTGCCTTACTGCACACATGAAGTCCAAGAACGGATGAATAATGTGCTTTCTTCCATAGAAAGGACATGTTGGACTCTGGTCCTCCACCCTTATTCATCATTTTACTCAGGTATATTCATAATTGCTCATATGAAAGCTTTGAAGCATTGATAACAATCTCAGTCTTGGCCAATACACTTGCTATTCTACACTTAAACTCTGTTCTTTAGAAGTCAGCTTATAAGCATCAATTGTTCAATTGGAAAGGAGAACATGAGAAAAAAATGTTGCAATGATTAAACATGCAAGAAAGGGGGAAAAGACTCTTTTTTTTAAAAAATCACAATAATATTATAAATTGCTTCTCCTGCCCAGTTGTCTATCAGTTAGAACAAGACTGTTTGGAAGAGATTTCTGGGCATAATAGGGCATAATAGAATAAGATTCTAATATCCTAATTCTATTTGCAAGCAATCCGAAAAATGCCAGGCTGTTTTGGAGCAAAACACTAAACTGTATGAAGAAGAGGATAAAAAGGCACTCATTCAGGGACATTCCATATCCATGTGCCCTGAGTTGACAACAGACTTCAACACACTGATGGCAAGATAGGGTCTCACCCAGACATCTTCCTTGCTGGACTGCCAAAATGGTCTGCTAACTGTTTGCTGAGGAAAATGTGTATTAGATCAGAGGACCCCAACCTTTTTGCTACCAGGGACTATGGAGAAAGGTTTTTCCACAGACTGGAGGGGGCGTGGTTTCCTATGCTGTCTGCATCCCACGGATGGGGCTTTGCTTGTTTGTGTGGACCAGTTGCTGGAATGCTGCAGCCCGGTACTGGTCCATGGAACAGGGGTTGGGTACCCCTGTAGTAGATTACATAGTTCTGAAGATATATATCTATATCTATCTATATATACATGTGTGTTTGTGAGTATCTATATCTATATCTATATCTATATCTATATCTATATCTATATCTATCTATCTATCTATCTATCTATCTATCTATCTATCTATCTATCTATCTATCTATCTATAGGGACGCGGTGGCTCAATGGGTTAGGATGCTGAGCTTGTCGATCAGATGGTCGGCAGTTTGGCGGGTCAAATCCCGAGTGCCGCGTAACAGAATGAGCGCCTGTTATTTGTCCCAGCTTCTGCCAACCTAGCAGTTCAAAAGCACGTAAAAATGCAAGTAGAAAAATAGGGACCACTATGGTGGGAAGGTAACAGTGCTCCATGCGCCTTTGGCGTCTAATCATGCCGGCCACATGACCACGGAGACGTCCTCAGACAAGCGCTGGCTCTTTGGCTTTGAAACGGAGATGAGCACCAGCTCCTAGAGTTGGAAACGACTAGCATGCATGTGCGGGGGAACCTTTACCTTTACACACACACATACACACGTGTATAAATAATAATAATAATAATAATAATAATAATAATAATAATAATAATAATAAGAAGAAGAAGAAGAAGAAGAAGAAGAAGAAGAAGAAGAAGAAGAAGAAGAAGAAGAAGAAGAAGAAGAAGAAGAAGAAGAAGAAGAAGAAGTTGGAAGGGACCTTGCAGGTCATCTAGTCCAACCCCCTGCTCAGGCAGGAAACCTTATACCATTTCAGGCAAATGGCTGTCCAGTCTCTTCTTAAAAACCTCCAGTGTTGGAGCATTCACCACCTCTGGAGGCAGGTTGTTCCACTGGTTAATTGTTCTAACTGTCAGGAAGTTTCTCCTTAGTTCTAGGTTGCTTCTCTCCTTGACTAGTTTCCATCCATTGCTTCTTGTCCTGCTTTCAGGTGTTTTGGAGAATAGCTTGACTCCCTCTTCTTTGTGGTAGCCCCTGAGATATTGGAACACTGCTATCATGTCACCCCTCACTCTTCTCTTCATTAAATTACACATACCCAATTCCAGCAACCGTTCCCTATATGTTTTAGCCTCCAGTCCCCTAATCATCTTTGTTGCTTTTCTCTGTACCCTTTCTAGAGTCTCAACATCTTTTTTACATTGTGGTGACCAAAACTGGATGCAGTATTCCAAGTGTGGCCTTACCAAGGCATTGTAAAGTAGTATTAATACTTCACTTGATCTTGATTCTATCCCTCTGTTAATGCAGCCTAGCACTGTGTTGGCTTTTTTGGCAGCTGCAGCACACTGCTGGCTCATATTGAAGTGATTGTCTACTAAGACTCCGAGATCCCTCTCACAGTTACTTCTATTGAGCAAGGTACCACCTATATTATACGTATGCATTTGATTTTTCCTACCTAAATGTAGAACCTTACTTTTTTCACCATTGAATTTCATTTTGTTAGATAGTGCCCAGTGTTCGAGTCTGTCCAGATCCTTCTGTATCTTAAGCCTATCTTCTGGAGTGTTGGCTATTCCTAACAGCTTGGTGTCGTCTGCAAATTTGATGAGTTCCCCATCTATCCCCTCATCCAAATCATTAATGAAGATATTGAAGAGCACTGGGCCCAGAACAGAGCCCCGGGGCACCCCACTACACACTTCCTTCCATGTAGATGCGGTTCCATTGAGGACCACACGCTGAGTACGGCCTGTCAGCCAGCTACGAATCCATCTGGTGGTAATGCTATCTAACCCACATTTTTCTATCATATCAAGTAGTAGGTTGTGATCTACTTTATCAAATGCCTTACTGAAGTCCAAGTAAATTATATCTACAGCATTCCTCTGGTCCACTAGTTTTGTCACTTGGTCAAAGAAAGTAATAAGATTTGTCTGGCATGATCTGTTTTTGACAAACCCATGTTGACTTTTAGTGATGACTTTGTTTGCATCAAGGTGTTCGCTGATTTGTTGTTTGATTATCTTTTCCAGAATCTTCCCAGGTATTGAGGTCAGGCTGATAGGTCTGTAGTTTCCTGGATCTATTTTTTTCCCTTTTTTGAAGATGGGAACTACATCAGCTCTCTTCCAGTCCTCTGGTAGTTCCCCAGTGCTCCAGAATCTTTGAAAAATATAGTTCAGTGGTTCTGAGATCACGTCTGCCAGTTCCTTGAGAACCTTGGGGTGTAATCCATCTGGTCCTGGTGATTTGAACTCGTTTAGGCTGGACAGGTGCTCACTTACCATTTTCTTGCCGATCTTAACTTGCGTTTCTATTCTGTTTTTTATGGCACTGGTTTGGGTAGGTTGGACTGTTTTTTCCCTTTGTGTAAAGACAGATGCAAAAAACGAATTAAATAGTTCTGCTTTCTCCCTATTGCTTGTCACTTTCTTGCCACTTTCCCCCACTAATGGACCAATCATTTCCTTAACTTTTTTCTTGTTTTTTATATGTTGAAAGAAGCATTTTTTGTTATTTTTGACTTTGGTCGCAAGCCTTAGTTCATTTTGAGCCTTAGCTTTCCTCACTTCATCTTTGCAGGCACGGGCTATTTGCTGATATTCTGACTTAGTTATGTGCCCCTCTTTCCAATTCTTATGCTTGTCCTTTTTATCTTTCAATTTATCAGAGAGTTCTTTATGCAACCATGCTGGTTTCTTTTGAGAGCTGTTATTTTTCTTCTTTGTTGGTATTGTACTAGACTGGGCCTTTATTATCTCACTTTTCAAAATTTCCCAAGCTTCTTGAGTTGTTTTCCCCTTTAGGATTCTCATCCATGGAATTCTTCCCAAGGTCTCTCTAAGTTTATTGAAATTAGCTCTTTTAAAGTCCAAGACTCTAGTTTGGCTGTGTTCTATTGCTTGTGCCTCCAGAATGTTGAATTCCAATATTGCATGATCACTTCCCCCCAAGGTTCCTGTGGCTTCAACACCTTCTATCATTTCATCTCTGTTTGTGACAATTAAATCCAATATGGCTAATCCCCTAGTTCCCTTCTCTACTTTTTGGGAGAGAAAGTTGTCTGCTAGGTTTGTCAGGAATCTGTTTGATCTTCCACTTGGTGCAGAGTTTGTCTCCCAGTTGATATCAGGGTAATTAAAGTCCCCCATTACTATTGTGATGCGCTTCTTACATACCTTAGTTAGCTGACTAGCAAAAAGTTCATCTATTTCCTCTGCTTGGTTGGGCGGCCTATAGTATACACCTATGGCAATGTCATTTCCCCCCCCCTTTTATATTGACCCAAATGCTTTCAAGTTTACAGTTTTCATCATATAGACACAAACATATATATACAGGCACACACGTATATGTATATGTCTATATACATACAATATGTGTATGTATGTATATATGTGTGTGTTGGGATTGCTGTATAGCTGTGCGATCTTGATCCTGGCTCAACGGTATACTCCATGAGTATTCACATTGTCTGCGCCATTCCTCTTCCCAACTCCTGAGGGCCTGGTATGCAGGCAGGAGGTCTATATGACGGTTAATTGAGGAGCAATCTGAGAACTAGGCCTCTTTGAACAATCGGCCACCCTTGGTGTTATCACTGGCAATCACCTCGGCCCCTGCCAAATCAAAGGTGTGATTGTATGTAGCCATGTGTGCTCATACCTGCAAATGCCGTTCTTGTCTTTTAACCACAAGTTCGTGTTCATGTACCCTAGTCCCCAACCGCTTTGCCGTCTCCCCAATATAATTACAATGGCAGTTCTCACATGTCATCTTATATACAATTGAGGACTTCTCTTCATTGGGGAGCGGATCCTTTGGGCGCATGACACGGGCATGCAGGGTGTGATCAGGTTTATGGGTTACACTGACTTTGTAGGGGGCCATTATGCACGCCGTGGCTTCAGATACACCATGGATGTAGGGTAGTGTTATCCATGCCATCGGCATGCCTTCATGTTGGTTCTGGACAGGTTCATGTGGTTTGGTGTATCGCCTAATGAAATTTAGTGGATAGCCATTACTTCTGCAGACGCAATAGAGATGGCACCTTTCTTCCTTCTTTGCCTTATACGTGCCGCAGTGCGTATCCACACGTTTAAAAAGCATTCTAATACAGCTAACTTTGTGGGTCATGGGATGGTTGCTTTTGTAATGGAGAATCCTGTCCGTATAAGTAGGATTATGGTAGATGGATGTGTGAAGGGAACCATCTGGTTGGCGGTTAACCAACACATCCAGGAAGGCCAGAGCTCCATTGGCTTCTTCCTCCACCGTAAAGCAGATATCGGGGTCGATGGAATTAAGCTCACCCATAAGCCTATCCTTGTCCTGTCTCTTGACAACCACAAACGTGTCGTCCACGTATCTCACCCAAAATTTGGGGCGACACGTGGACATCACCTGAGTCTCCAATTCCTGCAGGACAGCCTCTGCAATGACTCCAGAGATCAGGGACCCCATAGGGGTACCCTTCACCTGTTCATAGATGCTACCTTGAAATGTAAAAAACGTTTTGAGGCATAGGGCCATGAGTTATAAGAAATCTTCATTATCAAGTGAGTCCTGGTGCCGTCCCGCTCCATGTTGTTGTAAGCAGTCTCTAATTACCACAATTGCTAGATTCTGCGGGATTGAAGTGAATAGGGAGGTGACATCATAGGATACCATGACTTCATCCTCCTCTATACTAAAGGATCTAATTCTATCTAGGAATTCACTTGAAGAGCTTACCGTGGTCTTATTGTTTGTCACCAGGTATCTTAGTTTACCATATAACCACTTGGCCAACCCTGAAGTTGGGGTTCCCCTAAATGACACAATGGGCCGTAGGGGTCCCAAGAGCTTCTGGCATGAGGACACGTGCGATGACAAGGGCATCAATCGCAATCGGAAGAGCAAACAGCGATCTCCCATTGACAGCGAGCATCCTGATGACACTGGCAGTTCTCCAATGAAAGCTCAATTTTATTAAAACTGCTTTGGTTTTTTACCTTGTCCCAGTGTTTTGTGTGTGTGTGTGTGTGTATGTATATGTATATGTGTGTGTGTGTGTGTGTATATATATATTATAAAATATAATATAATAAATGTTTCCCCTGTCCAATCATGTCTGACTCTAGTGGGTGGTTGTCATCTCCATTTCTTAGTCAAGAAAAAGAGAAAGTAAAGAGAGAAAATAACTCAACCCTGATTCAGAGCATGATAAATCTGTCACTTCCCCAAATTGACAATGCAGGTAAATCCAGACAAATCTGTACTTTTTCATGAGCTATACCCTGTGAAATTCAGTGTCTTGGGCATTCGTGACAGTCAATAGCTGAAGCATCATGAAAAAAGTGTTAATGGGGAAACAACATCTAAGTATGGATGCTTTCTGGTTAGAAACAGTGTATTGCCTATAACAGCATGTTATATGCAACCTGTGGGAAATGGTGACTTCCTTTGTAGTCTTTGCCTAAGCATCCATCTAGCTTAGCCTTTCCCAGACTTGGGTAACCAGATGTTGGTGTAGGCCCTAAGACTCAATCCATCTAGAGAATGCTGACTTGGAAATATTGCTTTTAAAGCTAAAATGTTATAACACAAACTTAGATATCTAAGTAAATAGGGTTTCGTCCATAAAAGCTTATTAAATGAAGAAGATCTGCATGAAGGTTAAAAAAAAATCTAGATGCCAACTGAAGCCCCATATCATTTTTTATGTGTCTTGCATATATAAGACACATTAAAAAGGTAGAGCTTTGAACACACATACTCCTCCTCTCACTGTGGATGCCCCTAATTAAGGAACTAACACTCTGTTAATTCTTAAGGTGACCCACGACTTGTTTTGCATTTGAGAATGATACCAATTGTTGATCTTGAAAAATGCCAATGCACCAGTCACCTCATGGAGTTTATCTGCTTTCTGAGTTTGTTTCTTTCGGCTTCTCTGGGCAGCGACTCTGTTCTTCTCTCTCCGTCTTACTCGTCTTTCATCATCATCATGACTCTGGTCAATAAAATCAGAATATGCTTGTTTAGTTAACAACTTCTGTTTTTTCCAAAACAATCCTTCAGCATCCAGAAAATCAAGGAAGCTATACTTTGACAAACACACCACTGATAATCTTGTGAGTCCTGATCACATTTTCCAAGAGTAGCTGATATTTATATTTTCTTTACCCTGAGTGGTAAAGAAATGTACACATAGCCTGGTTACTATATTGATGTAAACTAAAGACTGGTTGCAAGAACCCTTGTGGCTGTATCTGGTTCACATAGTATTCTGAGTGAAAGATAGCTAACTAACTCTGTTCTCCTGCCCAATGACAGCTTGCAAGAGTTCCTAGGAAGAGGATTTGTGTGAGCCAGAGTTTGCTTTCTTTTCCCTGGGGTGTTTGAATGGTTATTTTAAAAAAAATAAAATGGAAGGAAGGCAATCAGGTCATAAAGATTTGGAATGTGTTTTTTCCCCTGTTGTTTATTTGATTTTTCACAGTTCCTTTCATATACCACAAACTAACCAATGAAATATAAACATTTGTTCAAGTATTTAACATTTGTTATATCAGTAATGCTGTAGGTATTATTATATCGCCATACATAAATATATACACGTAGGTTTGGGTGCTGCTCGTCCATTTCCCCTTTCACTGTATCCACCCTCCTCTCTCTTCCCTCTTCTCTACTTTATTTCTCGTTTTCTCCTTTCTTTCCTACTTCCCTCTTCTTCCTCTCCTCTCCTCTTTCCCTCACCACTCCCCTCCCGTTTCTCCCCACTTCTCCTCCTCTTTCCCTCCAACCTTCCTACTTCCTTCCCCCTCCTCTACTCTCTTCCCTCTCTCCTCTCTTTTCTTCCCTCCCATTCCTCTTCGGATACAATTCAGGGGTGATGTCTGAGCAGCTCCTCTCCTTGGATTTTCAATGTCTATATTAGGTATGATAATATCCTTATCTCCTCCCTTCCATCTAAATTAGTGTTAGCTGTCTTTTAAGCATATTCTCTTTTTCACCCACTCGTAAAATTTTCCCCAAATTTCATAATACTCTAACAATGATGATTAAAGATAAAACAGTGTCAATCTATTCATTTCTGCGCATTCCATTATTTTCCTGATCACCTCTTCTTCTGGAGGAGTTTTCAGTGCCTTCCAGTTTTGTGCAAACACAATCCTAGCTGCAGTGGTTATATGAATAATCAAATATGTGTTCTCTTTACTATATTTCTCTGGTAAAATACCCAACAGGAATATTTCTGGTCTTAATTCTATACGTCGTTCTATCATCTTTTCTATCCATGATTTAATTATGTTCCAATAGGTTTTAGCTTCTGTACATGTCCACCACATATGATAGAAAGAGCATGGTATTTGATGGCATTTAAGGTTTGGAATGTGTTAATCACATGTGGATCTTAGCTTTCCTCCAAGAAAGATAGCAAATACGCACAAAGTCTTTTATTTTATCCTCTTGTGAGGTCAGGTAAGGCTGGGCTACGTTAGTACTGCTGCAATAATATAGAAGGCATAATCAACTCAGTTAAAGACCCAATGGCTTGCATTTGCCCAATTTATTGATGTTATGCAGCTTAGCTTTGTGAAGTGAGTCTTTTTATTTAGAAACAAGCTAATTCATTTGAGGTTAAGAGTGTCATGTGAATGAAACCAATGCCGGTCTAAACTGTGTTGGTTGTTTGGTAGCTGCAGTGCATTGCTGCCTCATATTTAAGTGATTGTCCACTAGAACTCCAAGATCCCCTCTCTTGGAGTTAGGAAGGAAGTTAGGAAGGAGAAAAGGGCATTTTGCTATCTAATTTCTAAAGAGTGATCCCAGGAGCTTTTGGAGCAACAAATGTTACAGAAAACTGGGCTCAGAAAGAGTTTGACACAATTAAATCTAAAATCATGAATCAAACACAAAATGTCTGGATCATATTTGGGATAGTAGGTCAAACAAACTGCCATATGTAGTGGGGTTTCTGCTCTACTAAGATGGTAAATGTTTTGCATGTCCAAAGGAAATCCCCATAAAGTATGTTGAACATTCCCAATGTAACTCATGATTTTGCCCCATTCATATATTCTTTTATATTTCCCTGTTTCTCTTTTCCTTTAAAAAAAAAGCTTTTTTTAGTACGAAAAAGAGTAGAGCCATAAACTGATGTTTAGCACATTTCAGTAAAACAAGATCAGTTCAAGAGAGTATACCACTAGTTAGGACAGGGGTGTCAAACTGCCGGCCCGTGGGCTGGATGCATCATAGCGAAACCGCGTCCACTCCATTGCCGGCAATGGCAAAAAAATCGTGCTATGTCACGACATTGTGAGTTTGACACCCCTGAGTTAAAAGAATCATTTTAATGTACCCTTGCTTAATAAAATTTTATATTTGTGATCAGTGAGATGGATGGATCAGTGAGATGGATGGATGGATAGATAAGCAAATTCTATATGGTACAGTGGTATTTAAAATATACTGAGCTGCATGCAATCCTTGTTTCGGAAGCGGGAATGTGTGTGTAGAATGTAGTTTGATAAAAACTGAAGTTTGAATTGTTGTTGTTAGTTGCAAAGTCGTGTCCGACCCATCGCGACCCTATGGACAATGTTCCTCCAGGCTTTCCTGTCCTCTGTCATCTTCTGAAGTCCATTTAAGCTCACGCCTACTGCTTCAGTGACTCCATCCAGCCACCTCATTCTCTGTCGTCCCCTTCTTCTATTGCCCTCAATCTTTCCCAGCATTAGGCTCTTCTCCAGTGAGTCCTTCCTCCTCATTAGGTGGCCAAAGTATTTGAGTTTTAGCTTCAGGATCTGGCCTTCTAAAGAGCAGTCAGGGTTGATCTCCTCTAGGACTGACCGGTTTGATCGCCTTGCAGTCCAAGGGACTCGCAGGAGTCTTCTCCAGCACCAGAGTTTGAATTAGCTATTGCTAATTGCAATATATGATACACCAATGTTCTTGTTTTTATACTTTTGTTTTGAAGTCAGAGAAATTCTACACAATTCACCTGTTGCCAGTTTACATGTCTGATTTTAGTCCAACAAAATATAATCTTGCCTATATCATATCTGTGCCCTGCAAGAGCAATGCCGCCATTTTTGTGTATATTTAAACTGTTTGTGGAATCCAATTCAAAATACCTGGATTTGAGGAACAGACTTGACAAGCATTTTGATTTAAATATAGAAGTAGTATATGAGCTGATATCCACCTCAAGTGCAATAAGACATCTCAAGTATCAACAAGCCTCCTTGTTATATATGTGTGCGATCTCCTGTGGCATGTTGGCCATCAGAGAGGCTGATAACCGCTTCCTTGCGAGGGTGCTCAGAAATGCCCAAGACCCCAAAGCAAGAAGATATTATAAGTGACGCTGGAGATATCACACGCAAGAGCCATTGCCTTCCCAAGCATGATAGGTACAAATAGTTACCAGGTAATAAGTCTTGTAATTTACCAAATATTTAATATATTCAATTGATTAAAAACAGTTTTAAAATTTTCCAAGAGAGCAGTGGCTAAGGGTAGGGGGAAATAAAATTCTTCTATGTAAGTTGGAGTTCTTACTCTTATCTTAAGTATCTTAAATGGCCTAACTCAACTTATACTCTGCAATGCTGCGCAGTCTCCCTGCCTCCTGATCTTTAATATTCATGGGGAGACTCTCACCAATATCCTCCTGTTTTACAGTATATTAAACAAGTGCAAGAGAGACAGAGAGTTTGGCTAGAACTGAAAGACCATGAGTTCTAATCCTGGCTAAGGTACACAATGCACACAAATCAACAGTGACTTTGGGCCAGTCACTCCTATTCTTCTTAGGAAGGAGGCAGTGGCAAACCACTTCCAATTTTTTTTGCCAAGGAAATTGCTGACTCAAAAGCAGAACAAAAGTTCAAAAATAATAACTGCACTACCATAAAATGGGAGAGAAAAATTGGGAAATTCCTTTTGCATAAGAAAACTCTTTGAGAAATTGGATTTCGGCCTGGGATCAGCTACTTGTTACACTCAGATGAGTTTCCATGTCTCCCTGCAGGCACTTCCCAAATCATGAAGACTAGCAGTGAACCATAGCGATGTTACATCCTATATTATCCTAACCCAATTCAGAGTGGACTCTGGCAATATAGAGAGTAAATAAATAATTAAACAAATCCTTAGAGTACTGCCCAGATGGGGATGATGTGCCCTGGAAAGTCTTTCTGTGATAGCATAATCCTGCAGGAAGCTAAGATGGTGTGAGAAAGGCAAAACTGCAAAGCCACCACTTGACTTCATGGACAAATTGCTATGGGACACTACATAACTGCTATACACAGCTCTGTAGCTGTAAATTTAATCAGTTATGCTTACATCTAATGTATCAATCTATACTGTACAGCTTATTTATCTTTCATGAGCTGAAATGCCACCTTTAGCTTTTTGTTAGAGTAGGTAGCCTTAAAATCTATTAAGTACATAAGCCAGGGGTCTTCAAACTTGGCCCTTTTATGACTTGTGGACTTCAACTCCCAGAATTCCTCAGCCAGCGTGTCTGGCTGAGGAATTCTGGGAGTTGAAGTCCACAAGTCATAAAAGGAGCAAGTTTGAAGACCCCTAACATAAACAATCAAAATATCTGATAAATATTATGATCATTTAAACCTAAGCCTGATGAAGGAAAAGGAAGATGGATCTCTGGCCCTGCTAGATCACTTTATTTCATCTTTGACTTCCTTCTACTAATCTCTCCCACTTCAACTTGCTCACTGCGTGCAAGAACACCCATTTGTTACTGACACTATACTGTTATAAATGTTATAATTTTTCTGGTTCACCTCCTTCAGTATAAACATTTAGTCTTGCAGTTTCAGTATATTCAACATAGTTAACAAGCTTGTTAGCAACTTGCTACAAATTAGTATATGTGCTTGGTTCCACTACTCCCTTCTTCCAACTGGCCTCTGAAAGACCTCTTACTGAACTCTGGAGATCCCTGTTGGTCAGTGGAGTTGAGTTTTTATCAACTCTTAGTTGGGAATGACAAGAATTTGAATCCAACACACATACAGTGTGCTGGATTGCGTAGACTGGTACAGTTAGTACTAAACTAATTGGACCCACGCTAATAACAGCAGTAATTCAGTGATTCTGTTCTTTGTTGTTCATACAGGGCCTATCTTTTGGAGATGCCACTTGCTGGATGACAGAGTGGGGGAACTGAAGTTTAAGGGTATCAAAACTCTCTGCTGGTTCAGACAAAATCTCTAGTCTGGAACTCCACAGAGGTCTACCAAACAACAGGTGAATAAGATCTGGGCAAGTAGGTTTGGTTCCCCACTCCATCCTATGACAAGTAAGTGAAGGTTAGCCCAGACAAATGTATACACAACAAGATCAACAGCTGATGAAAGATTAATTGTTCAAAGACATCTCCTCCCAATTGCAGAATGATAAACTTATTTCAAGCAGTGGGAAGTTCCATTTTTGTCTCCCTTCTTCTGACTAGAAGTTCCTACCTCCTCCGTTTCTCGAAACAAGGCAAATTCTTGTCATAAGGAGGGGAAGGGAAAAATGTGGGGCGTGCGGCACGATCCATAATTTCACGCACCACTTTTGTCTCCTTCTGTAGTTTTCGTCTCTCTGCTACCCGAAACTTTTTTTAAAAAATAAAATAAAATAAAATAAAATAATAAAATGAAATGAAATAAAATGAAACGCCTTTCCTTCCGAAGAAAGCGCGCTAGCCCGCCAGTCCTTTCGAGGTGCCACCGCTGCCCTTCGTTCCCCGCGTGCGAGTGAGCTAGCGAGGTCTGGCGCGTCCACACCACAGCCAACGAAAAATAAAAAATAAAAAATCCTGCCCGGCCAACGCTTGAAAGACCCGGCTGGAAGTTGTGCTCTGAAGAGCGCGATGCCAAGGCAACGTCTGAATCGCGGGAGGAAAGTTGCTTGGAGGCGCGCCTTGTCCACATTTTCTATCCCCTCCTCCCCGACCCCATCGGGCTTCGATTTACCTGCAGAGTTTCCTCGGAGGAGGAACTTCGTTGCAAAGTGCTTCCCGCAGCGGGGATCCCCTGAGACATCCTGGCCGAAGAGAAAAGAGGAGGTCGGCCGGCCGGCCAGGAGGCCAAAGGACCTTTAAGGTCCCGGCGAAAACAGCGTAGCCACAGCAAGCGCCGGGGACGCGCATGGAGGGGAATCGCTGCACCAGCCGCCGCCTAAGCGGAAAACCCAAAGAGGGGCATCCCGGAGGCGCGTGCTGCTCTCGGCACTTCCCCGGCACCTGCTTTCCCAGCTGCTCTTCTCTCCAACCAGCGCTCGGCGGCCGGGAAAACCAGAAGCCGCGGCTTTTCGCCCTGCCCGGCGCCGCCGAACTGCTCAACTCCCAGTTCATGGAAGTCACGTGGCGGCCCTTGAAACTTCAGGAGGGAACTGGCGGCGAGACCGGGAGGCGGCCTTCTCCGATAGGGAACTGAAAAGAAAGGGGCTTTTCCCTTCTTCCTCCCCGCTCGCGGGCTGTGGGCTTTCGGGGTGGCTCTAGAGCCGGAATCCGCTCGGGTGACGATCGGGCGAGCCGAAAGCTTACAGCTGAACGTGTGAATGTGTGTGTGTGTGTGGGGGGGTGCTGTTCGTTCTCTCGCCCGTCTTCCTCCCCGTTTAAAAGGGCCACGCTTGTAGGGGTGTCTGACTAAAAGCAGCGTTTCCCAACCTTAGGAACTTGAAGATGCGTGGACTTCAACTCCCAGAATTCCCCAGCCAGCTATGCTGGCTGGGGAATTCTGGGAGTTGAAGTCCACGCATCTTCAAGTTCCTAAGGTTGGGAAACGCTGGACTAAAGAGCGGCGCCGGCAGAAAACAGGAGGCGGAAACCGGGAGCAAACCCTGAAAGAGTCGGTAGGAAATCGCCTCCAGCGTTTCCACTGTAAAATAAAAGGGGGGGGGCCGTTGTTACACTTGCGCGTGCAAGTGGCAGCGTGGCTGTTGTCGTGCTGTCTGAATCGCACCTTTCCACGAGAAGTCCCGCTCAAGGCAGCGTAGTCTGCATTTAAAAGAAGGGCCCGCACAAAATAAACTGCATTATTAAAAAAAAATGATCTCAGCTAGTAATTTAGCTTAAAACCTTATGCTGAGCTTGTCGATCCGATGGTCAGCAGTTTGGCGGGTCGAATCCCAGTGCCGTGTAGCAGAGTGAACGCCTGTCCCAGCTTCTGCTAACCTAGTAGTTCGAAAGCGCGTAAAAATGCAAGTAGAAAAATACGGACCACTACGGTGGGAAGGTAGCAGCGTTCGGTGCGCCTTTGGTGTCTAGTCATGCCGGCCACATGACCACGGAGACATCCTCGGACAAACGTTGGCTCTTCGGCTTTGAAAGGAGATGAGCACCAGCCCCTAGAGTTGGAAACGACTAGCACACATGTGCGGGAGAACCTTTACCTTTACCTTTATTTCTGTGGAAAGTTAAACTATACATTAAACTTCTAAAGTGTAAAATGCACTGGGAAGTGGATAATTTTGATCATTGCTTACCTAATTGGGTGTATCTCCTTTCCTTCAGAAGCTCAAGATGAAGTCCCTATCACTTGCCTTTTCCTCTCAAGTAATTGACAGGATAAAGCTGAGTTGAGAGAGGGTGATTATTCAGCTGTGGAAACCTCGAGCTTTGATCTCTGCAATTTAGTCTATCATTAACCAATACACTGATTTGCATTTTATTAGATGCACAAGCTTGCAGGTGAAATGTCTAATGGACAAAACATGCTTTGAAAGGCATGAAACATGAAAAGGTGACACAAAGGCAAAAAGCGCACATCTATGACTTGCTGCTCAACTACCCTTGGAACTTTCCAAGGTTGCAGAGTTATTAGGCTGCTTGTCAATCAAGCTTAAGAGCTGTTGGATATCTTAGAAGTAGATGAAGGAATTCACATTCTATATAGAAAATTGCCTTGTGCAGTAAGGCTATTAGATGTTTACTTCTGTAATTTAGACTGACGTGCAACAACACTGCTGAATTTCAAACAAATTTCTCACAACCCTAATTTAAAGGTATCGAAGACTGAACTGAGGAGCTTTTTGCATGACATGGATATACTGTGAAAAATGTAGTTCAAGTTGAGCTCAACTCCTGATTTCATGGGCCATGTAGTTATTTTGGCAGAAATATGGAAGTGGTTTGTCACTGCCTCCTTCAAAGAAATTTTGACTTTCCAATCCCATCTTACCAGCTCATATGCCTGATTCTATCTAGACACTGTCCTTCCCAAACCAGACTGAGAAAAAAAGAACCACTTCCACATTTAGTTAGTATAACTGAATTTTAAAATGTCACAACTGTGTTTTGTAAAACACAAAAGGCTTTTGCATAACCTTAAACTAGAAAAGCATGAATATAAAAGACAACTGGTTTATAAAAGCTAAGCTGCAATGGATTTTGAGAGCAGAAAGGACTATTCTCCATTGTCTTTTGCATAATAGAAATCTAAGTTCTATTCATCATACATTAGCACTGAGATAGACTTTTATAGAACACTTGATAATCATCCCTCCATATTCTTAATATCAAGTACCTTGGAGAGAACCTGCATATCTCAAAGTTCAACATATGGACAAATAAAATTTTACTGGTGAATATTGGTAAGAAGCCATTAAAAACTAAATTCACTTAATATGATATTGAAGTTTAATTAGTTACTCAATGGAAACCAAATTCTATATTCTATTCTATTCACCATTAAATTTCAGTATTTTGTTGTTGTTGAAGCTCTGTATACTATAACTACGAAGGCTATATGCATATAGGGATTAAGCAACCAGTTTTATTATGTATCCATCTGAAAACCTAAGCTATATTAAGAAAATAACCAGACGCCTTCTGATGCAATGCCAGTTTACAGTCAAGTTAAAAATATAAAGTTGAATGTTGTGACATTTCAAGTGAAGAAATATTTTAAGCCTTAAAAAAAGGACAGACTTCTTCTAAGTCAGCCAAATAGTGGCATAATTAAACAGAATTTTCTTGTATAAGTCATTTAAAAGTCTACTGATTTATCTTTCCTGAGTTTCAAGATGTCATTACCTATCTGCAGTTGGAATTTATAGTGCTCTCCCAATCAGAGGCAACATTACTCATCTCAAAATGATAGATATCCACACACAAACACACACACAGAGATTTCCTTCTTCAAATAGCACTGCCTTGCTTCCTTCCTTCCTTCTCCCAGCTTTGAAATCCCTTGTTACACTCTTTACAAAATTTAATATGTACTCCAATATTCTTGCTTTTATAAAAACTAAAACAGAAAGTCATCCATCAATGTACAATTAATCTTTTACATTTTTCTGAATCTTACAGTCAAACTGCAATGCTCCAAAGTATAGTCATCTGAAAGTATTTACATTTTAAAAAAATCCAACACCATAGCTATAAAAAGAACGACCTCTGAAATACAATACAGTATATAACCTCATTCTTAGACAATTCAGTGACAATTATTTGCCAGTATGTTTAGGACAGCAGAATGATTGATACAAAGAGAACTTGATTTTAGAACTCAAAACTTTTATTTTTAAGGTAGGCTAACTATTGTAACACATGAATCATAAAAGATTATTCCTAGATTTAAACAGATAAATTTAGTTATTTAAGGGAAACAGCATGTTTATTGCTTTACAAATAGAAAATTGCCTTTCAGAATTGTAAGTTAATAGAAGATTCAGATTTTAAAATTAATGCACACGTAGTGGGGAAGTCCATCAGTTAAGAAATAATAGCGACTCACAGTCTCATTTTCAAAGAATCTGAATATTTAGGAGAATTAACTAATTCTATTCATAGTTTTATTATTGCCTCCTAATTTCAGGAAAATTAGCAAAAAATGGAACAGCATTTAAAACAGCAAGAGGTTCTGAATGATACAGTTGAAAAATACTAAAATCATCTTCATTTTTGTGTACATAGTAACAGAACTAAATCAATTTAGAAATAGAGGTGGTGGGTCTCATTCGAGATAATAAGTCTTAAAATAGACAGAAGGTTGAACAACTGGCCCTGAGGTGCAGCTGGAACAGTCTGAAGCTGAACACGCTTAAAACTGTAGAGATTTCCTATTCTACCACCTCTTACTATGTTAGACAACACAGTGTCAACCATAGAGTTCTTCAAGTTTTTGGGTTCTATAATCTCACAGGATTTGAAATGGATGCCTAACATTAGAACCATCATTAAAAAGACACAACAAAGAATGTTCTTCCAGCATCAAGACTTTAACTTCAGACTGCCCAAGGCGTTGCTGATACAGTTCTACAGAGGAACTATTAAGTCTGTCATTTGTATTTTTATAACGGTCTGGTTTTGGTACAGCAGTTTTAGAACTGCAAAAAAATATCGTAACCAGCTTGCCTTCCATTAGGACCTATATACTGCACAGGTCAGAAAGAGGGCTGAGAAAATATTTACAGACCCCTCACATCCTGGACTTAAATGTTTCAACTCCTTCTCTTGAGACACCTCTATAGAGCATTGCATGTCAAAACAACTAGAGTTTTTTCTTTGTGCCATCACTCTACTGAACACCTAATTCCTACAGTACTGCCTTATGTCTATTTAACCATGTAGCATGGCTGTATTACCTTTAGCCTTCTGTTCCACTACCTTCTGTTATTCTGATTAGCATTACTTTGATATTATGATTATTATTACTTTGTTGTTTTGCATGTACTCTGAGAGCTTATGCACTGGGGACAAATTCCTTGTGTGTCTATCACATTTGGCCAATAAATTCTATTCTATTCTATTCTAATTGAAAAGAATTAATCATCAGAGGTTTTTTAAAAATAAAAGCAATATATTTGCTACTTGTATTTTTGCCATTTTCTTTCCTTCAAAATGTTTTTCTTCAAGAAATAATGAATTCTTGAGGTTGTTCTTTTCATTTATTTGGATCAACTGAGTGTTCCTTTTACTCTTTTTAATATTAATTTTATTTGAAACATTAAAATATAAACTCCAAAAAAGGAAAAAAAGTAATACAAACACAAAACAAAACTTGGTAAGTCTACACCAGGGGCAGCTGACTCAGGAATTCTGGGAGTTGAAGTCCATGAGTCATAAAAGAGCCAAGGTTGCCTACCCCTGGTCTACACAAAAAAATGTGCATAAAAACAGACATTACCTAAATTGTCCCCCCATTAATACTGATAAATATATTTCAAAGATTACACCTTCTCCCCCCTTCTGAAGTAGGCACACAATTTATACATTTCTACAACAGTTCACCCAAACCACTTGGCCTGACATCTATTTATTATATGGGAACATAGTTAACAGGTAAGACCAACAGATAAATTAAACTTCAAAACCCTCACTTAAGTCTACCAGAAAGTCCACAACGGCTTCTGATCTACCATAAATCACCACAATCATTGTCTCTGGTCTGCCAGGATCAAATATCCTCAATTGATTCTTAATAAGGCTTTTCTTTAAGATATTAAATGGGATCTTTCCTAAGTTGATTTTATTCCCCAAAGTCATAAGTCTTTGTTGTGTATATCTCCACAGTATTTGCTGTTCAAAAGTCTCCTGCAAGTTGTAATTCAACATCTCTTAATATTTCTTTTCTAATTGAATAAAATAAACCATTCTCCAATTTCCATCAATCTTCTTGAGAAAGTCGAGTTCATCCCTGGAAAATTCTATCAACTTTGTCTTTACAATCCATACCTCCTAAGCAACTTGCATTTTCCAAATCAGCTTCATCCTTCAGGTCTACCGGCAGCAAATTACATTCCTGTCCATCTGATTGCAACTGCTGTCATTTGCATTTGGTTACCTTCTTCGAGGTGGTTGAAAACCACTGTTAGTTTATCAAGCTTTTTATCCATATATTCAAATTGGGCTTGTAAGTTGAAAAGAATTCTTTTTTCCCAACTTTCCCCAAAAGCTTTGTCTTATCATTTGTATTTTGACTGTTTTGATATAGTCTACGATACTTCAGTAGTTAAACTATTGCAGCTGAACTTTTACAGCCAATCATAAAAAGCTCCTCTCAAAGACAGGAAAAGCATCATGCAAATTAGCCTTGAAAAATGTTGAAAAGAACTTTCCCGGCATAAAAAAGAGAGACTTTCATCATTTTTTTTTCAAAAAATTAAAACCGGACCTCTTAAAAAATTATAAAGTATGAAATCCCTATAGTGAAAGTTTCATACAAATGTAAATCAAATCTTTTTCACTACCCAGAGTCTGCTATCTCTCATGTTAACTAGTCATTAACATTTAAAAGTAAAAATCAAAAAAGAAAATATCAAAACATGCTGTTAAAACCTAGGCGTTCTTAAGGCAACAGGCAGCTGGAAGGAAAAGATGGAGGCCCAGCCCTCTGACCACTCCCATTGAAAATTGCAACCTTCTAGGCCCTTTTCTCAGGTAAGTCCACAGTCAGCTGAGGGACATTTTGGGCCATTCCTAGTAGCTCCCATTCAAATGCAGGAAGGGTACTACCAAAGAGCTGGCTTTGGCGGTAAAATCACCTGTCTGTCACCAGGGAAAAAAACAAACCCTGCTGATTCAGAAAGCCGTCTTGGGGGCAGGGGTGGTGGTAGATCAACTAAGTGTTGATCCATTGGCTGTTGCAGGAATTGACTGAATGGCTTCTCTCCTGAGCATGACGTGGAAAGCTGAGAGTGAGAGTAAATGACACAAAGTCATCCAGCTGGCTTTAATGGCTAAAATAAGATTAGAATTCACAGTGCCCTGGGTTTCTAGTCTGGTACTGTAAATAAGGTAAAAAAAGAAGAGAAAATGGTATAATGTTGATTTAGAAAATTTATAGATCACTTATATTTTAAAATCCAAGTAAGGGCTTCCGGTTTGTGATCGCGGCGCCAGTGGACATGTGACGAAATTGCTCTCTCCGCCGTCTTGTTTTTCTTCTGCTGGGAAACCCTGAAAAGGGTTGAGTTACCCTGGAGGGGTGACAACCGTGAGGAGGACCCCCGTTTGATCGCAGAAGGGCGGCAGCCCTTCCATTTGATCCGGTGCAGCTCTTCGGACCGACGGAGAAAAGATAGGCCATTAACATGGCCGATAATTAAGCCATTACCAGCCGAGGCCAAAATCACCACCAAGCCCAACGAAAGCACCCTGGAGGAATTGGGTGAGACCTTACCTTAACTTCTCTCTATCCCAAGCACTTTCTGTAAAAGCTTCTTGAAATTTCTCCCTCCCCCTTTAAAATGGTGGCGTTTGTCTATCTTGGGGAAATAAAGCTTTGAAAAGAACCACTAAAAAGACACCTAAAAAAAATAACTAAAACAACAACTAAATAACTGGACTTACACTTTTTGGATATTTGGGGTCCCAAAAAGTTCCTATTTCTACAGGGACCTATTACCTTATCTACTTGTTAAAAGTTGGAAAAAAAGAATTAAACTGGATAAAAGCCTAACATGAGTTTGGAAAAAGACTTTACATGCTATCGGGGACATCTCGTGTGTGAAGCCTGGTACAACAAGTGAATATCTTTGACTAAGAGACCTGCTTACAGCCTAGACCTGTCCTTGGTATTATCTAAAAGAGATAAGAAGCTGAAACAGCTGGTCAGTGAAAACAACTCTTAGGAATAGTGGAGGTGAACATTCACTGACTCTTATTAAAAATAGCCTCCACTAAAGGACTATCTGTAACCATCATTGAAATGGAGAAATACCAACAAATTTCAGCTAATTATAAGCTCATACTTGAAAAAATCCTTGAAGCCACTAAGGTAATGAAATCCAGACTGAAAGACAAAGGCGCCAGCTTAAATTTACAAAATGAAGCCCTGATTCCAACTGAAGAACTTACAATCCAAAAAGCAATAGAAGAGGAAGAAATTTATCAAGACACAGGATTTTAAAGAACAACAAGTACAATCTACTGAGAACTTTGACAGCCAAACCCTAACTGTAACTAAAAAACCTACAATCCAAAAAGCAACAGAAGCAGAAGAAAGCAATACTAAGATGGAGGGTGCTAAAGATCAACAAGTACAGCATACTGAAAACCTAGACAACTGAACAACAATCACAACATTGGACATCTTTTTACTTAAATCAGATGAAACCTGAAGACCAGACTGAACTGAAGACAAATATACCAAACCAAATACTGAGATTCGAACTACTAGGGCAACAATTTAATGATTACAAATGGGCCAGTTCCTTTGGAAAATTGCTAACTAGATGTTCTCCCTTGATTCAAGTAACATGTACAGGAATGGAGATCCACCTGAGAATTTAAAGGCACTGGTATGGAAGCCTGCTTGGCACAAAAAGAAAGCCAGAGTTAGATTTAAAAAGCGGGATCTTTTGATTTATGATAGAAGAGCCTAAAATCTCACTTAATGGGCTAAAGGGAGATTTAAAAAGGTATCAATTGGCTTAATATTTAGGACTTTGATTTATAAGGGAAATGAAAATTAGCTATTAGAATATAGTTTTGAATTATAATACAGAAGATGGACTGAGACAATAAAGGATATTTTATTAGTAAGTGATGAGGTACTAGGATGAGAAATAAAACATGGTTATGAAATAAAATAATAATATATTTAAGTAATATGTGTATTTTAGATATGACAATTGTTATGTAGTGAAATAAAGGAAATTTGGGTTACCCGAAATCTAAATACTATGGATATCAGAGGTTAAATTGGAATACTGTAATTGAAAATTGAAATTAGGTAAAATTTAAAAACAGGACATGGATATGTATAAGTAAAAATATATTGATAAATGTCTTAATTAAATGTGCTATAACTAGAAATGTATTAGCTTGAATGTGATATGGTAAACGTTAAGGGAAATAGGGAATTTTTGATGATGCAACCTGAGACATGTACAAAAGATTTTGTTATTGAACTATTGACTACCCAACCACCGCGCTGCTTTCTAAATATTTGGATGTAAAACTAGAAAATCAATAAAATTTGGGTTTTTTTTTTTAAAAAAATCCAAATAAAATGAAAAAGCACTTGAAGTTCAGAAATCTGGAGGAACTGAGTTTTTTAAAAAAATAACGGAAAATACTGGTAATTTACAATACAACTTCAGCAATACCAAGTCCAGAATTACTTTTGTATAGCTCTCCTTGAATATATATTGCTTAAGCAAGCCTATTAGATTCTGTCACCTGGCTTGCTTCCTGTATGCAATTCAAACTACAGTCTAATTTGATTTAGAAAAAAGACATCTAAATATTCAAAGATCAACTATTACAAAAAATTCTTTTCACAAGAATAAAAATAAAAAAACCAACTTCAATTGAATTTACTAGAACTGTATAATTATATAATGGGCAAAGTGATTTTTAAGTAATATATAGATTGGTAATCTTACAATTACTATATCTTCTTGAGATATAGATTTAAGGCCAACTCAATTAGCCTTTTTAATTTGCATACCATGAAAATCAGCAAAGTAAAACAAAACAATTCATTATTGATAGTTTCTCGGGAGCACAAAACTTGATATTTCTTTGCAACTTGACCATTTACTAAATGATGATGTGAAAGTACATTGTACTTCCCCCAATCAAATTCCCAGAAGACTTGTCATGGCTCAGGGAAAAGGGAATGCAGGAGAGAAAGAGCAATACAGGTAGTTCTTGACTTACAATTGAACCCCAAATTCATGTTGCTAAGTGAGACATTTGTTAAGCGAGTTTCGCCCTACATTACAACTTTTCTTGCCACAGTTAAGCGAATCACTGCAGATTTTAGTAACATTAAGTGAATCTGGCTTCCCCGTTTATTTTGCTTGTTGGGTCACAAAAACCTATCATATGACCCTGGGATACGGCAACTGTCATAAACATGAACCAGTTGCCAAGCATCCGAATTTTGATCATGTGACTAAGGAGATGCTGCAACAGTCATAGGTGTGAAAAATGGCCATAAATTACTTTTTTCACTGCCATTGTAACTTTGAACGGTCACTAAACAAACTATTGTAAGTCAAGGACTACCTGTATATTAGCACCAAACAACACTTCTTCCTGATTACTTTTTAGACTATAGTGAGGACACAAACTGCAGCTAAAAATACTTTAATCTTTAACCCCGGCCTATAGCTATAATGAACATATACACATGTTGAGCTAATTTTAAAAGTATGCTGATGTAGAAATCCACAAACAGTTACAGGGAACTAGATACCCCTTAATGTGCATCTAAAGGATTGAGGATTTGCCTCAGAAATTTCAGGAGTTCTTTGAAACTCCATTTACAGATGCTCTGCTTATAGTTCTTTTGAAGTTCCACTTAGCAAGATTCTTTGCTATGGAAATGTACAACTTCATGTATCAAGAGCATTACCTAATGTTTGGAAAGATTACCATTAAAGCATTTATGTTTTCATAAACAAGTCAAAGTCCTTGTAGAAGATCATTCTGCTGTAATATACTGTAGGTAAATTTAGTTTCAAACAAAAATGTTAAAATTTAATATGCTTCAGTATTTTACAGAATAGCTAAAGGGATCCAGTATCGAACTTCATCACTATCAAACAAAATTTGTTTGATTATATGGATTCCAGGAGATCATTAGGATGCTATATAAACAACAACAAAAAATCAGAAAAACTGAATGGCTGTGTTCATGTATCATGACTAAGTTTTCTTTGTCGGAGTGGGTAGAGTCTCTGTGGAGAACATGATGATCTCTTCATTTTGAGTACGACAGAATTACTGCTAGCAGTTCGTGAAGGTGTAACTTCCACTTGTGATGTAAGGTTTTTGACATCATTTTTATCCTCTTTTTTAACTTCAGAGTTAAACATGATTTCTTGATGGAGTCTGCATTGTTCCAAAGTTTGTTGTAAAGACAATGCTTTTGAGAAGTCTTCTGCTTTTTCTACAAGGGATGACAGTGACTGGAGATGGCAGGAGAAAAACAAAAACAATTCCAAGTTATTCAAAATGGGCTACTATATCTCAGGAGTACTACAATACCTAAACTGCTTTAATGAAGTTTAGCAATAGTACACTAAACATTAATTCATATGTGCTATGTATTACAAACCTTTCGTAATATCGCTTTGCAATTTCAGCACACATTTAAAAGGACTGAAATTTTGGGAGTTGTAGATTCAAAATATATGTAGATGATACTAAGTACAGCAGACAAATTCTGAATAAATCTATTCAGTTGAAAAATAAGAGACCTCTATTGTCTTTTCTTAAAACAGTTAATGAATCAGGTTTTCACAAGTGTCCTATAATATTGCTTGACAATAAGTTAAAGTTAGGAATTTGTAAATCTATGCATTCCCTGGAAATGGATATTTGGAGAACACCACCAACCACTTACTATCCTGGCAAATACATTTCTGGAAAGACAGACTTTCTAGAACTAATATATCATTGCATTCCGGAGAGCAGTGAAACATTTGGGGACTGGAATATGTAATTTTTCACACAGTTATGTTTCTAGATTATGAATGCTACTAACTTGGACCACTTTGTTGTACTTAAAACTGACTATCTTAAGTTAGTTGGAGTTGAGTCATTATGTCAATTAATCAACTAATACAATCTATTATATCTTTAGAAACCTCACCTTAAATGATTCTCCAGTATGTCTAGACATAGTTTTCGTTGAAAGTCTCAGTTCTACCATAGACTGATCTGAAAAAAAAAAGATTCATGTATTCTCTTACAAGATAAACCAAGAAAAACATCAATCTGCTGCATTGTAATGTAAAAGAGGGAGAGAGAGGAAATGATATCGAGATAGTATCATGGGCCATCTACTATTCTAAAGAGGGTATTTTATTCAACATCTAAAAAGAAAAGTTCCAAAATTGTAAAAATACAAATGTTTTGTGGACCATGTTATTTCATTCTGCAATTTACTATCAGTTTATTTTTTGATAAGGACTCATATACTGTGACATTCAATGCATTAAATATACAATCATTTCTAAAATACATCTGAAACATGCAAAACTAAAAATAAACCCTTTCCCTATCACAGACCAGTATACAACTACTCATCTGATATAGTGAGATTCTAAGAAACTCAGTTAGGGATACTTCATTCAAAATCCATATTCAGCATGCAATTTAATTTACCATTGCTTTAGATTGGTCATATCTCCTTATAATCTAAATCATACAATGTTTCAAAGGGATGACAGAAAAATAGCTAAATAAACTAATCAGAACTCCATGGAAGAAATAAATGATTACAGTGTAAAACAACAGAAAAAACAATAGCAGATTTGTAAATAAATATTGCCTTCCAGGATTTCACAGTCCCTTCCCCCACAAATTTCTAATATGTACAGCTGGGTGGATAATAAAAGCTCTTGTGTATTGCAATTTCATAGTATTTTTTAACAAAGTTAAACAAAGGAGTAAAAATCTTCAAGTTGTTTTTAATTATCCCATTTAGCTTAATATTTAGTTTAAAACCACATTTTAAAAGATTTTCTGATAGAAACTTCTGAAATTAAACTTACACATATATATATTTATACTGTTGTAAACTATTTATCTCCTATTCTTCCAAGGACAAATTTTTCATCACTATTGTATCAAATATCATAAATGCTAATTTCCAGTAAATCAACAGACACGTCTTTTCTTTTTGCAGCTCCTGAACCATAATAATCAGAATTCTGAAAGGGAAATTCCTAGGATTATTTAACCCAAAACTGCATAAACCCTAGATTAATCTATCTGGAAAACACAGTGCTGAATTCTAAACTGTTGTTGTTGTTGTTAGCTGCGAAGTCGTGTCCGACCCATCGCGACCCTATGGACAACGTTCCTCCAGGCCTTCCTGTCCTCTACCATCTTCTGGAGTCCATTTAAGCTCATGCCTACTGCTTCAGTGACTCCATCCAGCCACCTCATTCTCTGTCGTCCCCTTCTTCTATTGCCCTCGATCTTTCCCAGCATTAGGCTCTTCTCCAGTGAGTCCTTCCTTCTCATTAGGTGGCCAAAGTATTTGAGTTTTAGCTTCAGGATCTGGCCTTCTAAAGAGCAGTCAGGATTGATCTCCTCTAGGACTGACCGGTTTGATCGCCTTGCAGTCCAAGGGACTCGCAGGAGTCTTCTCCAGCACCACAGTTCAAAGGCCTCAATTCTTTGGCGCTCAGCCTTTCTTATGGTCCAACTTTCACTGCCATACATTGCAACTGGGAAGACCATAGCCTTGACTATACGCACTTTTGTTGACAGGGTGATGTCTCTGCTTTTTTAGTGTGCTGTCTAGATTTCCCATGGCTTTTCTCCCCAGGAGCAAGCGTCTTTTAATTTCTTGGCTACAGTCCCCATCTGCAGTGATCTTGGAGCCCAGGAAAATAAAATCTGTCACTACTTCCATTTCTTCCCCATCTATTTGCCAGGAATTGAGAGGGCCAGATGCCATGATCTTGGTTTTCTTAATGTTAAGTTTCAACCCAAGTTTTGCACTCTCCTTCTTCACCCGCAACAAGAGGCTCTTTAGTTCTTCTTCACTTTCTGCCATTAGAGTGGTATCATCTGCGTATCTTAGGTTGTTGATATTTCTTCCGGCAATCTTAATTCCAACTTTTGATTCATCTAGCCCTGCCTTTCTCATGATGTGCTCTGCATATAAGTTAAATAGGCAGGGCGACAGTATACAGCCTTGCCGGACTCCTTTCCCAATTTTGAACCAATCAGTGGTTCCGTGTCCAGTTCTCACTGTTGCTTCTTGACCCGCATATAGGTTTCTCAAGAGACAAATAAGATGGTCTGGTACTCCCATCTCTTTAAGAACTTGCCACAGTTTGTTATGATCCACACAATCAAAGGCTTTAGCATAGTCAATGAAGCAGAAGTAGATGTTTTTCTGGAACTCCCTAGCTTTCTCCATGATCCAGCGTATGTTGGCAATTTGATCTCTAGTTCCTCTGCCTCTTCGAAATCCTGCCTGTACTTCTGGTAGTTCTCGATCCACATACTGCTGAAGTCTAGCTTGTAGGATTTTAAGCATGACTTTACTAGCATGAGAAATGAGTGCAATGGTGCGATAGTTTGAACATTCTTTGGCACTGCCTTTCTTTGGAATTGGAATGTAAACTGATCTTTTCCAATCCTGTGGCCACTGTTGAGTTTTCCAAATTTGCTGGCAAATTGAGTGTAGCACTTTTACTGCACTGTCTTTTAAGATTTTGAATAGCTCAGCTGGAATACTGTCACCTCCACTAGCTTTGTTGTTGCTCAGCTTTCCTAAGGCCCACTTCACTTCACATTCCAGGATGTCTGGCTCGAGGTCAGTGACCACCTCATTGTGATTATCAGGGACGTTAAGCTCATTCTTGTATAGTTCTTCTGTGTAATTTTGCCACCTCTTCTTAATCTCTTCTGCCTCTGTTAGGTCCCTGCCATTTTGGTCCTTTATCATGCCCATTTTTGCATTAAACGTTCCCTTCATCTCTCCAATTTTCTTGAAAAGATCTCTGGTCCTCCCTATTCTATTGTTTTCTTCTATTTCTTTGCACTGTTCATTTAAGAAGGCATTCTTATCTCTTCTAGCTATTCTCTGGAATTCTGCATTCAATTGGGCATATCTATGTTTTTCTCCCTTGCCTTTCGCTTCCCTCCTTTCCTCAGCTATTTGCAAAGCTTCCTCAGACAGCCATTTTGCTTTCTTGCATTTCTTTTTCTTTGGGATGGTTTTGGTTGCTACCTGTTGTACAATGTCACGAACCTCTGTCCATAGTTCTTCAGGCACTCTGTCTATCAGATCTAATTCCTTAAATCTATTTGTCACCTCTACTGTATATTCAACAGGGATATGATTTAATTCATACCTGAGTGGCCTAGTGCTTTTCCCTACTTTCTTCAGTTTGAGCCTAAACTTTGCAAGGAGAAGCTCATGGTCTGAGCCACAGTCAGCTCCTGGTCTTGTTTTTACTGACTGTATAGAGCTTCTCCATCTTTGGCTGCAGAGCATATAGTCAATCTGATTTCTGTGTTGACCGTCTGGTGATGTCCATGTGTAAAGCCGTCTCTTGGGTTGTTGGAAAAGAGTGTTTGCTATGACCATCGTATTCTCTTGACAAAATTCTATCAGCCTGTGCCCTGCTTCATTTTGTACTCCAAGGCCAAACTTGCCTGTTATTCCAGTTATCTTTTGGCTTCCTACTTTAGCATTCCAATCCCCCATGATGATAAGGACATCATTCTTTGGTGTTAGTTCTATAAGGTGCTGTAGGGCTTCGTAGAACCGGTCAATTTCATCCTCTTCAGCACTGGTGGTTGGGGCATAGACTTGGACTACTGTGATATTGAATGGTTTGCCTTGGATTCGAACTGAGATCATTCTGTCATTTTGAGGATTGTATCCCAGTATTGCTTTTCCTACTCTTTTATTGACTATGAAGGCTACTCCATTTCTTCTGAGGGATTCTTGTCCGCAGTAGTATACCTGATGGTCATCTGAATTAAATTCACCCATTCCTGTCCATTTTAGTTCGCTGATACCTAAGATGTCGATGTTCAGTCTTGTCATCTCTTGTTTGACCACGTCCAGCTTTCCTTGATTCATGGATCTTACATTCCAGGTTCCTATGGAGAAAAAATCTTTACAGCATCGGACTTTCCTTTCACCACCAGACACATCCACAGCTGAGCGTCCTTTCGGCTTTGGCCCAGTCGCTTCATTCTTTCTGGCGCTACTAGTACTAGCCCTCTGCTCTTCCCCAGTAGCATATTGGACGCCTTCCGACCTGAGGGGCTCATCTTCCAGCGTCATATCGTTTTGCCTTTTGGTACTGTCCATAGGGTTTTCATGGCAAAGATACTGGAGTGGGTTGCCATTTCCTTCTCCAGTGGATCACGTTTTGTCAGAACTCTCGACTATGACCTGTCCGTCTTGGGTAGCCCTGCACGGCATAGCTCATAGCTTCATTGAATTACGCAAGCCCCTTCGCCACGACAAGGCAGTAATCCATGAAGGGGTCTAAACTGTACATCAGTAATAAAGAACAGTAAATAGTAATTTTAATTATAATCTCTATTAAAAGAGATGATATGAAGTACAGGTAGTCCTTGACTTATGATCGCAAATGAGCAGAGAATTTATGTTGCTAAGTGGGAAATTTTTTAACTGAGTTTTGTCCCATTTTACGACCTTTTTTGCCACATTGTACATCAGAGAAGTATTTAAAAACTTAGATGTTTATACTGCTTCCAAAACATGGGAAATGAAACAAGGAAATGAAAGCTGATAATTCTATCTTTCGTTTCTATTGAACTGTAGTTACTGCACAGGGATAGATGCAAATTCCAGACTGCAAATAAATTCATTCATAATAAGTTCAGCGTATTGGTTCATAGTTCATAGTTCCAGTTTCTCACGTGGTCCTTTGAGAAAATTAATTGCCCATTCCCCGGTCTAAGCAGTATGGCCTGGAAAGTGGTAGAATTAAGACCATGAACTTTATATGGCATTCTGTTTTTTTCCTGCAAAGCATTGTACCCAAAATCATAGTTTTTTTTTTACCTTAAAGGCATTTTTTTTAGTTAGGGTTCTGTGAGAACTTGAACTTTGGATACATAATGTTAGTGCTCACAGTGATTAGTGGTATTTACACACCCCAACTTAGCTGCTAGCCCAAGACTTTGCTGTACTTTTAACATTAAAAATTATAGATAGTATATAGGCTAAAAGTGAATTTTATTGTGAAGTTTTTCTATTTTTCACAATTGTTACGCAGGGTTTCCAAGACATGAAGATTATTTCAAAGGTTTTTCCAGGGTTAGAAAAGGCTGTCTTAGAGACTTTGTACGATACGCTTTTTTCCCACTAGGAATTCACATCAGATGCATAAAATGTTCCCCCATATTGCCAGATTTTATCTCCTCTCCTCTCTCTCTCTCATTATATCTGTAAGAACAGATAGTTATGGAGTATTTAAAACATATAATTGCTATATTCTATGAAAATAAATGAAGCACATCGTTCAGAAAATTACCTTGAGAAGGTTCAACTTTTATGTCTTGACAGTTCACAACAGGTTGATATCCCTAAGCATACAAAAAAAAATACATTCAAAATCTCTTTCCTTTGTTTGCATTATAACTTCTAAAATGTGACTTAATTCATAATTAAAACATTTGAATCTTAAAGCAAATAAAAATTCTTATCCACATACGTGTATGTAATACATCTCTGTAAAAACAACCATTCTTTGATTTGTAAATTTAGCAAAAGCAGGTTTTGCTGTCTCATCATATACAGGCAGTCCTTTCCCGCTTTAGCAGGGGAGACGGACTGGAAGACCTCCAAGTCCCTTCCAATCCTATTATTTTCTTAAGTCCTGACTGATCATACAGTCACCTTCTGAAGTTGCTGAACTAGGGGTTATTTATGGCAGGTCTTCGTAGTTGCAGCCCCTGCAGTGTCCCCCACGATAATGAGATAACAATTTGGGTGCTTGGGAAATGGCTTGCAATTATGATGTTGCAGCATCCCACAGCCACAAGATTGTCATTTATGACTTTCACTGCTGGCTTTTGTCAAATAGAATGAATAGGGAAACTGGCAGGAGGTTGTAAATGGCAATCATATGACGACAGGATGCTTTTGATCACTTAGGATTCACGTAACAGTGGCAACTGGACTACTGTCATAGTTATAATCACACTGCTTAGTCACAGAGTTCCACTGATAAGAGAGGACTACCTGTATTAATTAGATGAGTTAAATGCTGCTATTACAATATATTTTACATTCTAATCTAAACAATCAAAGTTCTATATTACCTAATTTTACAGCAATTTGGATGACTAATAAAACAGTGCCCCCTACTGCAAGACTTAGGATAAGCTGGATTTCTTATTTAAAAAATACCAACTTCTATAAAAAAATGTATCAGTGATTATAAGTAACTGAACAGCCATCACTGGTTTCCTGAAAATATTTTACAGATATTTTTCTTTTGCTCAAAACCTTTTTTCCCCGCAGTTCTGTATTTTGTATTTTAATCTTGTTTGAAACAAAATAAATATATATTTTAAGGAAAAGCTGCAAAGCAAGTGTTCTCAAACTCAGACGTATGCAACGTAGTGCCCTGAGAAAGCCAGTAAGACAGAACTGGAATGCGTGTATGCCCCAAAACAAACAGCACATACGCAGAAAGGGGAAAATGCTAGAAGGCACCTATACAATGGCACATATATGTCTTGGCTACAGTTTATAAAAAGAGCAATAATAAGCAGAAGAAAGGGGTTTTTTTAAATAATAATTCAGATACTGCAGGACATGCTGCTGTAGAGGACATCACTTGGAGTAGAGTCTGCCAAGTACAGAGATACTGGTCCTGGGACAAGAAGGAAGATCAGGAAGAAAATGCTGGACTGATTTGAAAAAGTGTGGAAAGACCAGGAGGAGACACCGTGATGTATGTTTGGAGATTTAGAAGGAAAATAGTGGAACTATGTGAAATAACGCCTTTTTTTGGTAGCAAAGAGCTGGAGAAAAAAAAAACTCACAGACATTCCGTCTCAATAATTGATAGGGAGGGGAAGAAAAAGTCATAATAGAGTACAAATAGTGAAAGAAAAAGACTTGAGAGGGAGGAGAGTTAACTAGGTTAACATTTATTACTGTATATTCTTATGAACATACTGGTTTGTAAATATTTTCACTTGTGTAATACTAAATCACGCTACTTTATTAGCATAGAAATCACATCCTGCTTACAATCACTCACACCTTTCATATGGATTACTGTAATATGCTCCATATGGGGATGCAAAATGTACTTATGTGCACCCCTTGACTGGGCTATGTTACCTGTCTCCCTGTGGGTTGCTACAGCATGTGCAGTAGCTGTAATGCTATGGATGGTTGGGATCACCTTGGGTCTGAGTTTTGTGATAGGGTTATATATATTTATTGCTTTACATTGTATTTTTGCTACTTTTATATTGTTTTTGACTGATTGTAAACTACCCAGAGTCATGTATTAAAAGGGGTGGCTATATAAAACTGATAAGTGCCCACAATAAAAATCTTTGTAAGTACTGGCTGTATGTGTGTCTATATCATCTCCTATCCTGAACATCTTTCCAACTAGCATCCTTTCGGAGCTTTAAGTAAGTAAGCATATGTGTTTCCCTGCATCACAATAGTTTATGACAGGTTTTAGTGATCACAATATTACCTCACCTTAGTAATATATTAAACTAGGCTCATAAACTATAATCTGATATTCATGGACATCTGCTATTGTAGTAAACAAAATCATTATCTGATTCTCTCAAAGTAAAGATTTTCATCCAATGACTTAAGAATTCAAATTACTCACCAACAATTTTTGTTGCATTTTAATGCCTTTAACAACATTTATTTGCATTTTTCTAGGATACTGATTACGCTTGGAAGCCACTTTCACAATTAATTCATCAAGCTGATCTTCAAGGAGTTTGATGTCTGTGTCTATTTCACAACAAAAATAGAAATATTTAATATTTGAAAAGTATAGTATGTGGATATATTTTTAACTTCAATTGGCACAGAAAGAATACATGTATCATCATCTTCAGCAAAGATACATGAAAGTATAATGAGAAGGGGAAAGATTTATTACAGTAAATTTTTTATTCATTATTAAAATGAAAATTGTGAAACAAATTTGAATTTATGTTAAATGACAAACTGTACGATAAACCCATAAAAAGCAAACCAACAACAACAACAAAAAAACAAATAATGATTTACTGCAGAAATTATTGCCTAGAAACAGACTAGTTTCTTGACATAAATCAAGAAAAAGAAAAAAAGAATCATGTCCAACAAACTGACTGGAACTGTACTCCAAGTAAAAATAAAAATACAGCTACAGGTAATCCTCACTTAATGACCACAATTGATAATGGAATCTCAGTCACTGAGCAAAGTGGTCGTTAAATGAAACACCCACGTGACTGCTTCATTCAATGACTGCGATGACTGTACTTCCACTTGCAGTTATTAACCTGCCTCCTAGGTTGTTAAGCAGACAGAGTGAAAGGACTGCATTCTGGCAGATGAAATCCATCAGAAGGCAACCCTTTGGCTCTCAAACGTTCCTGCAGCCAGGTATTAAGAAATATAGAATGTTGTGCCAAACTGGCTCTGTAAAATTCATCACTGCTAGTTAAAATAAAACAGCTTTTTTTTTTTAAAAAAAGTCAATAATTCAATTGCAATGAAATTGAAAGGAAATATAGTACAACTTTTCCAGAAATGTTCTAACTTTATTCACATCATTTTAAACTAGAGAATCTTATGAATTATAAACTGTCATCCACAAACTATAACAGGCCAACAGGTGGCAGTAATAGATCCCTTTAATCTGAGATGACAGGAAAAGAATAGAAATCTTTTTGGCATATAAAGTATATGATCTATTATGTTATGGTCTCCTCACCATAAATGTATCTATAACTAATATTTTTAAACCAAACTAACATTACAAGGAATTGTACTACAACAGGGACTGGGTAAATACAGCAAAATACAGGTAGTCCTCGACTTATGACCACAACTGAGCCCAAGATTTCTATTGTTAAGTGAAACATTTGAGTTTTGCCCCATTTTACGACCTTTCTTGCCATAGTTGTTAAGTGAATCACTGTAGATGATCAGTTAGTAACCCAGTCGTTAAATGAATCTGGCTTCCCCACTGACTTTGCTTGTCAGGAGGCCGCAAAAGGGGTTCACATGACCTTGGGACACAGCAATGGTAATAAATATGAACCAGCTGCCAAGCATCTGAATTTTGATCACATGATCATGGGAATGCTGCAAAGGTCATAACTGTGAAAAATGGCCATAAGTCACAGTTTTTGGTGCCACTGTAATGTTGACCAGTCACTAAACAAACTGTTGTAAATCGAGGACTACCTGTAATTATATATAAGATTTTCCAATAGTATTAGTCAAGATTTTGCATATTAACTCTAAGGATGCTTTTAAATAATATACCATTTTGAAGATTTGATGATTCCTGCCATAGCTGCCCATTAACAGTGATATTCTCTTGTACAGCTGTTTCAAAGTTCTGTACAAAATATACAAAAATATAGATATAAATAAATAATGTATGAATTCTTAAAAAGATACCAATGCTACATCATTGCCAATGCTACATCACAAAATGGACCAGTAAGGAATGACATCGATAAACAAAACATTGATTGAACAGCATTCTGATAAAGCACATCCATTCAGCAAAACAAGTCCACAATATTTACAAGCACAATGTTCCCATGTTGATAGATAAATTACAAAATAGTTTCCAACATTTGATGCATTCCAACATTCCAGCAGAAAGAAAACCAAGTTCATGGCATCCGGCCCTCTCAATTCCTGGCAAATAGATGGGGAAGTAATGGAGGTAGTGACAGATTTTATTTTCCTGGGCTCCAAGATCACCACTGACAGGGACTGCAGCCAAGAAATTAAAAGTTGCTTGCTTCTGGGGAGGAAAGCCATGGCAAATCTAGATAGCACACTAAAAAGCAGAGACATCACCCTGCCAACAAAAGTGTGTATAGTCAGGGCTATGGTTTTCCCAGTTGCAATGTACGGCTGTGAAAGTTGGACCATAAGAAAAGCTGAGCGCCAAAGAATTGAAGCCTTTGAACTATGGTGCTGGAGAAGACTCCTTCGATTCCCTTGGACTGCAAGGTGATCAATGCTGACTGCTCTTTAGAAGGCCAGATCCTGAAGTTGAAACTCAAATACTTTGGCCACCTAATGAGAAGGAAGGACTCACTGGAGAGGAGCCTAATGCTGGGAAAGGTTGAGGGCAAGAGAAGAAGGGGACGACAGAGAATGAGGTGGCTGGATGGAGTCACTGAAGCAGTAGGCGTGAGCTTAAATGGACTCCAGAAGATGGTAGAGGACAGGAAGGCTTGGAGGAACGTTGTCCATTTTAGCATGATAAACAAGCAGAATGCATAACAATGTACATATAAGAAAGGTCTAACAGGAAAAATACAATTATGGGGAACAAATGCTCATTACAGATACAAGTATTTTCATAAGAAACACATGTCAAATTCAACTCTATTAATATATAGTCACAAATACCTGAAAAAAACTCTGTGTGTTGTTAAACAGAAAACTCAAGGCAAATTAATGGATGTAATAACTCCACTGCCCTTTCTGAATCAGAGTGGAATGTCCAGTTCAGATTGCACTTCATATATAGAAGGATACTACTAATTTCTGTCAAGGGAATAACTGCAACTTATCTTGTTGTCTACTTTCACAATTAATTATTACCAGTAAAATAAGAGAAAGGAAACTCTGACATGTACTCTAGAGAAAGTACATCCTAACTGGTAGGCAATCTCTAGAACTCAATAGTGAGAAATTACTTTCTGGATTTCAAAATAGGGTTTTCTTTTTTTAATTTGGGGTGTGTGTGTCTGCATGCAAAGCTAGCAATGGCAGAGGCATTATTAATTTGAAAATCAGTCTTTTCAGATTTTTATGAACTCATTAGATGACCACAATCCAGCCAGTCTTGACTTACAGTATGCAGAGGGTATAAAATTACATTATTTACTATCATAATTACAAAATTTAAACAAACTTACTAAGGAAAGATCACTTAACAGGATTTCCAAGCATAATGTAACAAACACATATCAAACTTTTAGAAAAAAAATCTTGCATGGTAAATACATGTAAATACAGTACACAGCATTAACTTTTCCTAACAGAATGATCTGCATAGTTTTATCTAATCATTTATTGGCTGTTTGAATGCCAAGGTTTTATTTTAATACTTACAATAAATTTTAAAGTTATTAGTAATTAATTACCAGTCTAGCTTAGTTTCTATTGGCTACTTCTGATACAGGTTTTTTTTTAAAATTAAGATCAGTGTCAAAAGTACCAACTTCTACAACAATTTCTGCATTAATTGGGAAATTTCTTCAGGGATGCTCAGCAACCTCCCCCTTGAGTCTTTGTTATGTAAATTATATGTTTCTTCCTATGAAAATACTTGTTTCTGTTGCTTCCATATTGTTTTTCAATATTTTTACAATTGATAATTGCTTTTCCTTTCTTCACAGAAATCACAAATAAAACGCCTTGGTGTCATACTATATTTAAAAATCAGCAACATTTATGCTGCTTTTATAATTCCTGAGGTTTTAAGGGTGAAAAGTGGTTAGGACCGTATCATACAGTACATACCGGTGGGAGAGGGATTGTGAATGCTTATTTTAGAAGTTATACGACTGCTTCTGACCTCGAAAGATACAAGAATCTGAGATGTCCGTTTTCAGCAATCAATCTTTGAGAACGGTAGAAGAGTTATTTGGGGCCAGAGGTTACTCATCCCCTTACTAAAGACACTCTAGGGCAGCGTTTCCCAACCTTAGGAACTTGAAGATGCGTGGACTTCAACTCCCAGAATTCCCCAGCCAGCATAGCTGGCTGGGGAATTCTGGGAGTTGAAGTCCACGCATCTTCAAGTTCCTAAGGTTGGGAAACGCTGCTCTAGGTCACAGGTAGGCAACCTTGGCTGTTTTATGACTCGTGGACTTCAACTCCCAGAATTCCTGAGCCGGCACGGCTCAGCTTGGAAACCTCTCCCTTTCCCCTCAGCAAGGCTGGCTCAGGAATTCTGGGAGTTGAAGTCCACGAGTCATAAAAGAGCCAAAGAATTAAGCCCTATTCAACCAAACAACGCCCCGCAAACAATTCAATATTTATTGAAAGTCTTCCTCTGACAGAAGTAATCTTAATGAGAAGCAATCAGAATAAACCTGCCGCCATCCCTCCTAGCAGCCCAACTCTCACCACGGCCAAGCCATCTCAGTCCGACTCCCCTTACCCAAAGGGCTTCCTCCACAGCCTGTTCCAAGTTCTTGCTGTCAACAGCCTGACCGGCCCCGAGTCTGCGCACGAAAGGTCTGCAATGATCCAGCAACTCGGCCGTCCATCGGCGTGAAAGGCACTGCACTCGGGGCTCCTGACGCGGCAGTGGAGGACAAACTGCCGCATCCCCAGTCAACTGCAGCGCCTCCATTTCGGCTATCATTTCCCGCTCTCTTTCAAAGCCCTCCTGAACTTCCTCCCCAACCCGGAAGTAGAAGTGATCCTCATTTAATGCTTTGCCACCGCGACGGTGGAATCCGGAAATAGGTCCGGGTGGAAACAGCGACTGGGACAACTCTAGTTCTGAGTGCCAGGATGGGAGCGGTGGACTGTCACTGCCATCTCGCGGCGCCCGAATTTCAAAGGGTAAGTGGTTTTGGACTAAGGGGAAAAAATACACCACCAAAATATTTACTAAAACCTCTTATTAAGACATCTTAAACCTTTGCAAAGAATTTGCAGGTTTTCTTCATCGGGAAATACTGTTATTTAAGGATTAGGGAGGAACAAGGTTACTGTTTGATATGGCAATGTCTGCCCGAACTTGCCGTCTGAAATTCATTTATTTATTCAATTTCTATATCCGCCCAGGTCAGTCAATGACTCTGGGCGGCTTACAATTTAAAACGAAAATGATTGTTAGGAGAATCTGAAAATATATATGTTGGTCCTATGGGGGAGGGGTGTAGCGGGGTGGGTGAGAATACGACAGTGATTTCCCCAAAGATTGCAAGCATTTGTGGATCCTCTGGTTATACTATGGTGGCATCTTCCTGACTACTTAAGCATCTCCAATTTAGGACTCATAAGGCTGCAGAAATCTGAATCACGTCTAAATGGATACAGTGAATACAAAAAGCCATAGAAGAATCTGTTCTAACCAAACTATGCCAGCATATCTGGATAAAGACACAGTAGTCAACAATTTGGAAGAGGTCAATCTACATTCCAATACCAAAGAAATAGTTTATTATATTTTCTTTTTTTTCTCCTTTGGGTGTGTTTTTACAATGTTTTTTTTCTTTTTAATGTATTTTTGTATTAAAATTGGTATGTTTTATCTGTTCAGTATAATCCTTAATAAAAATTGTGGGGAGAAAAGAGAAAGGCTGTGTTACTCTTTATGGGTAGAATGAAAATCTTGGTCCTTTGCAAATATGCTATGTTTAAACACAATGATCTGTCAGCATAATAACATTTTAACCTCTTCCAGGATATTGAACGTGTATTGGAAGATGCAAAAAAGGTTTGTAATATTTTTCAGTTGTTATTTTCCCTTTATCAAAGTGTAAGCATAGTTACATCTGCATTTGTGTTTTGGAACTTAAGCAGATTGACTGTTGAATGTTCAGTTAGACTAAAGTTCAAAACACTGACTGGGTGACATGCAGTTTATTTTAACCACCCTGGTGGCTTCAGGCCAATCATTGTCTCTCGGCCCAATTCAACACACATGGTTGTTGTGGGGAAAATTGGAGGAGGAAGGAGTATTGCTATGTTTGCTGCCTTGAGCTGTATATGAAAAAAGGATAAAATGTGGATTATTCTTTACAAATAAGACCTCTGTAGTTTGGTGCAATGAGTCTGTGAGCCTCTGTTTCTCATGCAGTCATTAGATGTTCAATGTACCATAGAAGTATATTTGATTGATTCATATATGCTTTCTTATATGTGGCTTGCTCCCTCTGACAGTACACAGAATTCATATCTGAAAAAAGTTGGCTTGATTTGCAAGTAATCTAGAAAGGACACAGATCTGAATGCTAATATATTCAATGTAAAATGAAGCCTGATGCACACTAAGCAGTGCTTTTGTTTGTCAAAACAGTAAGATTATATAGGTTCTGAGACAAACAGCCTCAGGAGCCTTTCTTAAAAGTTCTAGAGTTATACTTTATATATTCCAAATATATATTATTTGGGATGCAATAAGGTCTCCTGTCTTGGATATGAGGTTGGACTAGACTAGAATATCTCCAATGTTCCTTCCAGTCCTTATACTTTTTGGAAAATTGAAAGATGGAGTGCATGGGTGGAAACTGTTGAGGCATGAGACAAATGACCCAAATTGGAACTGGAGCCTACATTTTATGGTTTAAGGAAGTCTCCAAAAGGAAATATTTTTCCATCTCATCCTTTTCTCAACTATTTTCTTTTCAGCAGAATGAACCTGCAATTCTATGCACAGGTTTTGTGGGACAATCAGAATTGCCATAGAACTAATGTGAGATGCAGAGCTTTCCTTCTGTAAACTTTCTATACACAGGTTACTTTAGATTCAAATCATTGTACCATAGTTTAAAACTTACAATTGCATTTAATTTAATGTGGGAATATTATTTTTAAATAGATTTACTTTGGAACAGTTTTGTGATTTATTGCTTTAATGCTATGTAATTTATTTCCTATTTCAGTCTAACGTTTTGGCCCTGGTAGTAGTTGCTGAACATTCTGGAGATTTCACAAAAATTATTCAACTTTCAGAAAGGTACTAATGTTTCCAGTCTATACTGGATGAGATGAAAATAGTTACAGTTTAGGATTTAAAGAATTACCCAGTTAGTTATATCCATTTAATGGGATTTTGGAATAAACATCTTCATTTTTACTTTTGTCATTCTTTTTTTTTTAAATTTCAAAATTAAATTGAACTATGCTGTTCTGTAAATATCTGTGTTCAAAGAAAATGTTACAAACGTATTGAATTTTTGGAGTATTTCTTTGGAGTATTAGATTCACCCACATATTTTACAATAAAATTTTAACAGTCTGATGTAATTTGATGTAATGTGCAGGAGAATTTACCAAGAATTCATTTAAGACTAGAGATTAGCACTCAGTTTCACTGAGGGATAAATTGGTTTATTACGGTCCTTGAAGGTGAAGGACAAGCCTATAAGTAGAGGGAGTGCAACCTCTTTTTATACATTTATGCAAATTGCAATATATATTAAATATTTAATTGGGATATCGCAAAATCTGTGTTAATGAGATCAGAAGGTGGGAAAATGAGAATTAATAACAGTGGCTTTTTTGAGTTGAACAAATGGATCTAAGCCTGTGCCTGTTAACAGGTTATCTTTTTCTAGATGTTATCAAATGCTTGTGCTTTCCAGCACTTCTACTATATCTCAGTAGCTGAGTCAGCGTCAATTTGTATTTTATGGCTCAACAGGGTTTTCTGTTTGGTTAATCTGGCATCATACTTGTTCCTTCATCCATTATTCAGTATATACTGTATGAAACTTGAGATGCCTTCACTCAAGTGTGCTGGAACTTGCTCGCAAGAGCCGCTTGTTAAGTTATCTGGAATTTTGTGTGTTGTTTGAGAGTAGAGCTGAGCCATAATGCCCATTTGTTTTTCAGCTGGCAGTGAGGTATTGTACAGCAGCAGCAATAGAGCCAGCGGAATAAATTCTTACTCCTGCCTAGATTAGTATTATTTCGCACAAAACAAAAAACGTTGTACCGTATTTTCCGGCGTATAAGACGACTGGGCGTATAAGATGACCCCTGACTTTTGAGAAGATTTTCATGGGTTAAAAAGTAGTCTTATACGCCGGAATCTACGGTAGTTGTTTTTAAGTGGTACTCAGACAAGGAATGCATTGAAAATGTAAGAATGAGGAACAGAAAACTAATTCACTTTCTTTTCTTTTATTTGAAGTAAGTATTGATTTATTTGACATTAATTTTAGTGATTCAATGTAATGTGCACCTGACTTGTGCCATGCCTTAACAAATGTTTATGTCTAGACATCCAGGATTTATTTTTCCATGCTTGGGCATCCATCCAGTTCAAAGTATTCCAGGTGGATGTGAACGCAGTGTTACTTTAAAGGTGAAATGAAAAAAATTACAATTTTTAAGTTCTATACATTATTAAGTCTACACTGTGTCTTAATTTATTAGATATTTTTCGGTCTTTATTAAATTGTAGTCAGGAGTTCTTTAATCTTACAAGTAAGGAATAAAGTTCAACGAGCAAAAACTTGCCTAAGATCACAGAATAAATCCATTTGAGATCAGTTTGGTTTAATTGAGTCACCATAACAGTGAGATTGATGGCATAAAAATCTAATAAAATAAAATCTAAACACTAGACAAAAAGAAATTCCCTTCTATTATATGGATGTATGAATAAGACATACATATCATAGCTACCATCACAAGAGACTAAACACATAAGAAAATATCTACAGTAGGTACATACATAAAAACACACCATTAAAATGCCCCTTATTGATTTAGTTAGATCAGTTTTATGAGAGACGTTTGCCTAAGTCTTGTTGAGAACACTTATTAATAAAAGTTTAGAATTTCATGTAAATTAAAAGAATAGTTCTAAGACTCTAAGCAACAGGGCACCCTCTCATATCAATATTTTTATAAGGAGAACAAAGGAAGAAGCAATGTTTTCCATTAAAAGTGTAGTATATGAGTACTAAGACATATGGCTTGGTATTGAGATGGGAATGTTCTATAGTGGCCAGGAAGAAGGCTTTGTGAACTTGGTTGATCAGAGAAAAAATCCTCACATATATTTGAAAGTGAAATTCAACCTTTATAAGGCAAGATACACTTTAGCTCCTTGGCTACCTTTTGGTTTTACGCACAATACAGGTAGTCCTTACAACAGTTTATTTAATGACCATTCAGTGTTATAACGGCAGTGAAAACAGTGACTTATAACCATTTTTCACACTTATGGCTGTGACAGCATCCCCATGGTTACGTGATTTACATTCAGATGCTTGACAACTGACTCACATTTATGATGGTTGCAGTGTCCCAGAGTCATGTGATCCCCTTTTGCGACCTTCTGGCAAGCCACATCAATGGGGAAACCAGATTCACTTAACAACCATGTTACTAATTTAACAGCTGCAATGATTCACTTAACAAATGTGGCCAGAAAAATCATAAAATGGGGCAAAACTCACTTAACAAATTTCTCACTTAACAATATATATTTTAGGCTCAATTGTAGTTGTAAGTTGAGGACTATCTACAAATTTTAATGTAGATTAACATATTCAATATAGCAGTGCTTACAACCTTAGCATCTTTAAGTGTGGACTTCAACTCCCAGTATTCCAGTCAGCATGAAGTTAAGAAACACTGCAGTGTAGTAATGTATATGTTTTGTGCCTATATGCCATAACCTAGATAATGGAATTTTGCCCAAGAATATGCAGTGATAAAAAGCAAAATGTCTATGGTAAGTGAAACAGTGCTGTAAACATTAAGTATAAAAATCAGAGTTTTTTTGACAGAAAAGCTGGTGCACGTTTAACATCCATCCTGCCTTCCTTAAGAACATAGAAAACATACTGGGTATGTAAGTAGTCCACATGGCCTACTGCAAAGCCCTGTACATGAGACCACCCTTGAAGAGTATATGGAAGCTACAACTGGTGGTCCTGTAAGCAATTTTGGGTGTCCCCATGGTTACTTATGTAACATCTCTGCAACGCGAGCTGCATTGTATGCCTGTTTCCTTTCAGGTGCAATGCAAGGTGTTGGTTATTACCATTAAAGCCCTTCATGACATGAGACCAAGTTACCCGAGGAACTGTCTTGTCCCGATTACATTGATTTGTTCCACCTGCTCAAGCAGGCAAGTATGTTATGGATCCTGTCAAAGAATTTTGACTAGCAGGATCCTGGAAGAAAGACTTTTCTGCTATTGTCCCCACCCTTTGGAATATCTTACCCCAAAGGTAAGGCAGCCCCCCCTTCTTCTGGAGAATATCTTCTGGAAGACTTGGCTCTGCCAACTGGCATAGGAGTCTCAGAGTGATATGAAACTCTGAGGCTGGTTGAAGGCTTGAAGGCATCTTATCTCTTTTAACATCTTCATTTTAACCTTCTAATTCTGCTTTTAATCTGTTTTTAACTATGTTTTTATACAACTGATGTTTTTATTCTAAACTGTCCAGAGTCACTTAGGTGAGATGGGCAGTGTAGAAATTTGAGAGATAGGTAAATAAATAAACAGAAGAGAAATCAAGAGAAACATGAAACTGAGCAGAAGCAAATGTGTACATTTACTTTAATATTCATTTCATTTTGTTAAATCTTTTTGCAGGATCTAGAAGAAGCATTCCCACTCATTGAGCTATATCAGGATCATTTGCTGGCCATTGGAGAGGCAAGTAGAATCATCATATTATTTTATTAGGTCTTTTTCAGATATAATTTTTTCTCTGTCAAAAGCAGTGTGTTTCACTTAGAATTAAGCCCTAAAGAGTTGAATGAATTTAGCATCTTGATAAAAGTTTCTAGGACACAACACTGCAATCCAACCTGTGGTGTTTAGATTTAATTTTTGCAGTACACTTACCGGTATCTGGAATTAAACCCTATTGAGTAAAATGCCCATATAGTATATGTAAGTGGATTTACACAGAATTGTACAGATAGAATGGAAAGTAATATATCAATGTACATTATGTCATAACAAAAACATCCCTGTATGTATAATTGTGTGTGTTTTGGAAAATGTGCATTTGCTGAAATATTTATTGTTTAATCTATGAAAATACATACATATATTTTGAACTGTACAAATATAGAATCATTTAAAATAAATAAAATGTATGTTATATCCCCACTACATATATATGTAGTTGTCATAAATGAGGATATGCATATGTGATGCATAGTATTTGCAATATATCTAGGAAATATTTTCAATGTAAATTTGTTTTTCCATGTTGGAAATTACCTTTTGGTCTCACAGAACAGTCATATCTTTTGTTGTAAGCTTCATAAACTATTTACATTTCTAAATAAATGATTAAAGATTGCAAGTGTTTCATAAATAATAATTATTTGATAGATGTAGCTTCTTTTTCACCAGGAGCACATTTCCTCTGTTTTTTCCCCACAATCACAATCCACCTTGTGTTTTTTTTAAATCTCTAGATTGGTTTAGATTTTACTCCCAGATTTGCCAGCAGTGATGAACAGAAGGAAGGGCAACGTCAAGTTCTGATGAAACAAATTCAACTGGCGAAACAACTTGACTTACCTTTGTAGGTTACTTGTTGCAAAAAATATAGCTATTTTTATAATTTAGAGAATTAACTTCTCTTTATGATACTTAATTTCTTTAAATGAACTTATTTTTCTAAAAATCTGATTGCATTTTGCTTAGATCCTGTGGTTATTTCATGTACTGTAATTATAATACAAGGGACGTGGTGGCTCAGTGGGTTAGGACGCTGAGCTTGTCTATCAGAAGGTCGGCAGTTTGGCGGGTCAAATCCCAAGTGCCGCATAACAGAGTGAGCGCCTGTTACTCGTTCCAGCTTCTGCCAACCTAGCAGTTGGAAAGCACGTAAAAATGCAAGAAGAAAAATAGGGACCACTACGGTGGGAAGGTAACAGAGTTCCGTGCGCCTTTGGCGTCTAGTCATGCCGGCCACATGACCACGGAGACGTCCTCGGACAAGCGCTGGTTCTTCGGCTTTGAAACGGAGATGAGCACCGGCCCCTAGAGTCAGAAACGACTAGCACGCATGTGTGGGGGAACCTTTACCTTTACCTTTAATTATAATACAACATGTTGCATTATTGTATAATAGTTATATAGTGATTTGAAATGTTTTCAAACATTTTATTATTGTTTTGTACCATCAAATTGTATAATCAACAGTTCAGCAAGACATCATATGGAGATTTTAAAAAAATTCAGAGTGGGAATGATGTTCCATAGGCAAGTGCCGCAGAAAAGAAGGTGCATACATGTTACATGGCATTGTTTCATGGAAGGGACTCTAAGCACACCCTTTCTTGTTACTATGAGTAGTAGTTGCAGAATTCTAGATCTAACAATGAGTGAACTGATAATGCAAGTCATTTGCATGTGAAATGGGTGGCTATACAAACAAACAAGATACATACAAATAAGATGCTATGATAGAGAACAGACTCATCCCCAAATGTTTATTTGTATAATAGTGTGATATATTTATTACAACTTTACTATAATAATTACCCTATACTTCAGTCCTAGTACTGTTAATTTAATAGTAAATTAAAATATCTAGCTGAAATCAAAAGCCTAGACATGCTGCAATTTCAGTCATGTAGCTGGTGTATCTGACCCTGAAAGTCATGGTAGTTTTGCCAAAATCTCTTGCTGAGTTTTTGTTCTTTTTATTTATTCTAGAAATGTTCATTCCCGCTCAGCTGGAAGGCCAACAATTAACCTCTTAAAGGAACAAGGTATAATTTATTTTACTTGAATGATTTAAGTTTGTTTAGATTTCTTGTTAAAATATGTGTGCCCCTGATATGGGATCTCATCTCCATGGGGGTCTAAGTCAACTTTTCTTCTCTAGATGTTACATCAAAATTATGAGGAATATGTAACTAAGTAGTTGCTTACTTAACTGCTTTCATTGCAATTTTCAAAACTATGCTTTATTATTGGAAGAAGCACAGGCATTTGAAAATCTGGAACAGTTACATTTTAGCAAGATTTGAGTATTGGCAGAATTTGGCAAAATCCAAGGCCCTATTTAGTATAAGAAACAGGAAGATCCCCAAATCTTGTCACATTTGCCACATTTTGAAATAAATGTGTTTTTAGAGGCTAGTTTGCCATATTTTGATATAATTCATGTAGTATATTATGCAGACTAAAGTGCTAGAGGGGTATGGGTGAGCCGAAAGTCTAAAATTTCATAACTACCCTAATGAATATAGTACTTATTCTAAAATTAAACATCGCTTCAATGCAGAACACATGATATAAAGTATTTTTTTGCAAATGGATCCTCCAAATTGAATACATATTTATTTTTGCCTTTGTATGATTTTTGCAAGAAATTCCTAGACTGTTAGAAACAACTGCATTCTTGAATCACATAAACAATATGATAGGAACTTATGTGTCTGAATTTCTAGTTTTAATAGCATATCCTTTTGTAAGGAATTTAACAACAACTTGTGCTTTTGGTTTGTTGACATGACAATCAAATTAAGCAATTGTGCAGAAAAATATAGTATGAATATATGAAAAGGGAATACAAGTAATCTCACTCTGCAAGAGGGCATTGATCTCTCTCTCTTGCATTACAATATGTGCTTTGAAACTTTCTTGGTTTGTAGTTGGCTGCTTACGTTAGGTTCTGACATAATTCTACTGGTAATGTGACTTCTTTCCCGGCTATTGGGATACTCAGGTGCCGAGAAAGTGTTGCTCCACGCATTTGATGGCAAACCATCTGTAGCAATGGAAGGAGTGAAGGCTGGGTATTTTTTCTCTATCCCTCCTTCAATTACAAGAAGTGAACAGGTAAGGATTAAGGAGCAAAGCCTTGAGCAAAAGTTCTTTATTCATGGCATTGTGTAATACAAACCTAAATACATGTAAACATTTATAAACACACTCCAGGACAGGCTAAAAAAAAATGTCTAAATCAATCTTGATTCCTGGCAACTACCTAAACAAGTTCTTCGTTTTCTTGGCAACAATTTTGGAAGTAACTTGCCATTTTTTTCTTCCTAGAGCTGAGAGAGAATGAGTGGCTAAAATTATCCAGCTAGCCCATCTCAAAGGTGGATTAGAACTCATAGTCTGGTCTCTGGCCTGATGTGTTTAACATTTATAGTACATCAAAATAATTGTCAGTTATTAATCAGCTGAAGGATTCATTGCTTAAACAAAAGAAGCAAGGTTTCTCAATGGATCTTGGCCTTTTTCAATTTTTTAAAATTTGAATATACTGAAATAGGGAATAAAAATTGTTTAGGAGTGTATAAGTATATAAAGACAATGTATTCAACATCTGATAAAGTGCATAGTTTATGTGGAAATTGTATAAATTAACAGTCTTTTGTTCGAGTGTTTGCCTTTTCTGCTTAGAAGCTACAGATGTTAATTCCTTTCTATGATTTCCTTTAAGAAGCAGAAACTTGTGAAACAGCTGCCTCTGGAAAGCATTTGCTTGGAAACTGATTCACCTGCCCTAGGTCCTGAGAAACAGGTCAGGACCCATCAATGATTCTATCTTGTCAGGTTCAGCAATAACACAGTGTAACAGTAGAATTATATCAGTTTTAAGCCTGTTAAAATGACAAGACTCTTAAGTGTAAAAGATAGAGGGAGGTTATCTCAATGAAATAGACTGCAGGTGTTGTTTGCCCAAAACTGGTAGACTGAGTGCTTGAGTATGTCACCTAGGAATTATGGGAATTGTTTCTAGGTTGTGATACTGTCTTTGCACATCTCAAACACTGAGGCTGTACCTTTGCTACTCTGTTACTAGTGTTTGGACTTGGGATATATCCAGGTAGTTTTGTATTTCTTTGCATGTGTGAACATTGTGATAATTGGTGCACAGGATGTGCTTGGCACATTTGCTCAGAAGCAGCAGACTGTTGCAATTTAGTTTTTCCACTCCATGTCTCCTAAGGATTTTGTCTCCTGTGAGACTAGGCTGAAGCTGCCATACCTAAAGATGAAACAGGCAGGTAAGCAAGGTGGACAAAAGCCCAGGAGTCAAAAGATCCCTTAGGGAAGGTAGATAAGAAGGAACTAAGTCATTAAGGAAACAAAAGAAATATGTCACCTGAACCAGAGAAAAGAAATTTAACCTGAGCATGTGGGGAAGCCCTCAAATTTCATCAATAGCAATAACCAGACTTATAAATTAAGAAGGCCAAGAGTAGGTATTAGTTTTTCAATCAACAAAGCAAAACCAGCAAGGACTTGGGGAGATAAAAGGGGTCCTGAAGACTTCCCACTCTTTGAGTCATCTTTGGATCCAGACTTGGTAGCTTCTGTCCCAAGAACCAGTTGTGCCTCAGTGTTCAGTTGAAAGTGGCTTGAGCATACAGTAGCTGTTTTCTAAGCCTTTGTGAGTGTATGACTGAGTGACCATAAGTTATAACTGGGAGCACATGTAACACCCATTATTACTGCCTGTTATCACCTTAGCAGTGAAATTGGTCAAAATGGTGAGTTGGTCACTGGGGTGTGTGTGTGTGTGTGGTTCGGATAATCTGGTCCAGATCCTTGTAGAAAGCTTCCTTGTCTTCACCTGGATTTGTGTGAGTTGATAGCTAGGTGCTGACAGTGGTGACATACAGGGACTTGCTGAGACGAAAGCAGAACTTCATAATCTGTTAATTCATTCCAATTGGCGAGATGTAGTAGAACAGGCAATGTTTAGGGGACCTTTTTTAATCTCCTCCCTCAGGTGAGGGTGTGTAGCACTATTCTAGCAGAGCTTCTCAGATACCTTGGATGCTGCTGGACATCTCTACTGTCTTGGCTACAGAAACAAATGACCCCTGGTCCAAGGGCCATTCCTGTGCAGATTTATGACTACAACTGTCAGTCATCATTTCCACCTGTTCCTTCATCACTCCTGCATTACTCAATGAATTAGGTTTGGACTAAGATTTGCAGATGAGTTGTAAATGAAAAAGAATTGCTCCACAGGAACCTGTTACATAATTTTATAAATGTTTATAAACTTACTTTGTAATTTTCTTTACCATTTTTAAAATGAATTTTATAATCTTATTATTGCATTTCAGGTGAGAAATGAGCCAAAGAATATCTTCATTGCTGCAGAATACATTGCTAAAATAAAAGGAATTTCAGTGGAAGATGTTTTACATGTAACAACACAGAATTCACTGAAGGTTTTTCCTAAGCTGAAAAACTTCCACAAGACCTAGGTGATGTTCTATAGCATCTGACATTACTTCAGATTATTTAAATATATGTAATTACATAAAATGTATACTATTAAAATATCTTAATAGAAGAGCATATGTGTAGCTCAGAGCTGATCTGTGGAGTCCTTGGTGCTCTCTGAGCTTGGTTGTTTGCAGATGTTTTATCACCCAATCATTTAGCATCACTAGTACAAGTGAGTGTGGCTTGCTCCCTGTTTATGCATAGTGGGTTGCCCTGGGGGCATGATGGCTCAGCAGTTAAAGATGCTGAGCTTGTTAGCTAGAAAGCTGACAGCATGGGTGCCGTTTGATGGGGTGAGCTCCTGTTACTTTCCCCAATCCCTGCCCTCCTAGCAGTTTGAAAACATGCAAATGCAAGTACCGGTAGATAAATACGGTAGGTGCCACTTTGGTGGAAAGGTAACAGCATTCCGTGTTCCTTGGTGTATAGTCATGCAGGCCACATGACCACAGAAATATCTTCAACCATGCTCCCTACCATGGTTAAGAAACAAAAATGAGCACACACACACAACCCCTAGAGTCGCAAATGACTGGACGGGAAACCTTTACCTTTATCTTTAGGTTGCTCTGCCAATTTTGGTGGGGATGTGGTTTTATCCTTGGTAGTTCCTTGATTAGGGTATTGGTTTCTGCTTGTATGCATGGTGTTAATCCCTGCTTATCTGGATGTTGGCTGCAGGACTGTTCTGGTCTTTTTGTTTCCTTCTTAACTTTTCATTGTGTGTGAATGTGGTTTATCTCTGTGACTAGGGATTCTTCTAGGAATTAATACTTTTCGGATCCAGCTTGGTCTAGGATGCTCAGTTTCCCAGTTGAAACTATGGTTGAGTCTGTCCATGTGTTGTCAATTTCATTACACATCAATATACTTTGGTACAGAAGATGCATAATTATCAATAAGACTACTGTGTGTCACCAGTATATATATATGTGGGAAAAATTGTTGATAGCCTCCCATTATCATGTTATTAGACCCAAGGCTAGGAGATGCATGTTTTATGGAACAGCCTTCTGCAGGAGCTTCAGATTGCTCTGATTATACAGTACAGTACTGCTTTTCTGAAAGTTGTCAAAATGGAGCATTTCCGGAGCACTTTTAATTAACACAGTATCACTGTAGCTGTTAATTGTCATCTGAGTGTTCTTACTCTTAAGTATTCTATAAGAATCTGCCTGATAAATAACAATACTCATGCATCTGACTACATTCAATGTACAAAATCTTTAAGAAGCACTAGTGCTTAAGGGAAAGCCAAACAAAACACATTCAGTTTGTCTTTGTGTGACAGATCCTGCTCAGGTGCCCTGCCTTTCATGCCTAATCATGTTTCAGAATACAGATAAACTTTGTGCCATGCATCAATAATGTAGAAATCTAAACATTTAGAGGGACATATTAAACATGTTTTCTTGTCTGATTTTAAGCAAGCCTTTGTTATTGTAGTTTCAAAGAGCTTTTAAGGTTTTGAGGTCCAGTAAGGTTTTGCTTATTTTGGTTGAATCTATTGATCCTCATTTTAAAAGCACAATAATAATCTGGTGGTTATTATAAATGAAGAATGTTTGTATTTCTGCTATTAAGATTTTCTTGGCTTATGTATTGTGCTAACAATTAGGGCGCATACCTTTTGTTTCTCTGCATTCCAAGAAATAATATTTATGGAGATAAAATGTTTTGAGAATGACTGCCTGACATGACATTTTCTTAAACTCAGAGCTATCTTGTTCTCAGGAAATGTTTTTTTGCCTTGTGAAAACTATGGGCCAACAATGGGAGTTATGTTTTCACAGAACCTAAACCTCAACCTTTCTCCAGGGAACTGTAGTTCTGAAAAGAGACTGCATGGAAGATAACTTTCAGCAGAGCCTTCACCAAATTTGTATCTTAATGTGCACTGCTAATTATGACTGTAGGCTTCAGATACCACAGATGTGAATTCTATCCCTCCATATTTTTTTACCTTAATTTATCCCTGGAGATGGATCAGTATTTTTAAGGTCACTTTCAGCTTCCAGAAGACTGAAGGCACTTGAAGGTGAGATGTAAGTAGCAATGACTGTGCCAGTATCGGGATAAAAAAACAGCTATGCTTTCAGTGACAAATCTCAAATCATTTCATTAAGACTGATATACAAGACTGACATGGTCAGTGTAGAAGCAAGCATTTAGTGGAATTTATCTGAGAGGCCGGAAACATTCTGCTATCACAATATCAGAAGTTTTTAAATCATTAGAAGGAACTTAATCTTCAAAGGGCTATTTTTGGCTTGAAAGGAATGCGTTTCCCATCCAGAAAAGTCTTTGAACTTGTTTCAATGTAGTTCAAAGGTTTTTCTTGAGGCTAAATGGCTTACATACCTCTAAAAAAATATGAGTGTATTTTTTACTTATAGTGTAAAAAATACAAAAGTATTTTTATATTACACTGAAATGTATATTAGTCGAATACTAGCTGTGCTCAGCGAGGACAGAGTAAGCTCAAATAATTAGGTTTTTGAAAAAATGTGAACTGGATTGCAATGTCCTCTGGTGAAAATATTGGGAGGATGGGAGGCAGGAGATGGGGCATTACTCTGCCTCTCTACCTTGTTTTGTTTTAGCCACAGGAATCGGTCAGCCTATAAGTGGAATGCAAGGTCTGAAATTTCTCCTCCCAGAAACTCTTTTGAGTCTTCATACCAACCATGACCCTACTTTGTGGCTTGAGTTAGCAGCCTGATAATTTCTTCTGCTCCCTGTGTGTTTTATCACCCTGTGTGTTTTATCACCCATAACTGGGGTTTGAGACACCTGTGCTACTTTCCACCTGATAAAGGACAAATCTGAGCTTCTTGTTTAAACTGCTTCTACCCTCTGCTTGTGGCAGCTGGACTTTAAACTAATTTTTTTAAAAAAACTTATCCAGACTGAGACATCTTAGCAAGCTTCCAAGCTACTCAGGACTGAAGGCTACGATGTTCTCCCATTGTACAATTTTCCTGTTGCTCTACCTTCCCATCTTTTTCTACCAGGAAAACAATGACCTTATTGCTGACAGGTCTTAGTGCATGTACATATTTTGTGTGAAATACACACACACCCATGCACAAATGTACAAAACATACATCTATACAGACTAAAATAAAATTTATATAGACATTGTATGCAAGCACAACAACCAGCTTTAAAATTAAAATAAAATCTTGGTAGCTCTTTTGACTTCTATATCTTTCATCGGTGCTGAAAAAGCACAATTCCCCAAACTTTATGTACCATAGAAGAGAATAAAACTTAGTAGAAATGTGATTTTTAAAAAACAAATGCTACCACTCAGCTTTTTTCATTTTACCTCAAGTGAATAGAAAAAATGATGTAAGTGTAAGCAGACTTTAAAAAAAAAAAGTTCAGCTGTCAAAAATTATCCTGTTCAGGCATGATAGGCTGTCTGCAGACAGCCTAGTTGGGAAACTTGGGAAGATTACCATGTGAACAGCTTTGTATAGTGTAACACAATAATACATTAAACTGAGAACTAAGCTGTGACTCCAATTTTTTATGTATGTTCCAGTAACTTGGAGAAAACCAGCTTTGTATGATGATACTGTCTAGCCCCATATGATTATTATGGAGAATACTGAGAAAATAATTCTGAAATGAAGGACATTTATTTCAACATACTGTTTTATTTTGTATAATCCAGGCAAATCTATTTTACAAAATCAACCATAATCTTGTAGCTAAGTTCAGTCTCAAAAATAAATATTTGTGATATGTATGTATACATGCGTATACACACAGACAACACACTTGTTTTTTCAATTAGGTAAAGTGCGCACAACTTCAGTACTCCAGCAGAGAAATTGTTTCTTACAAGACCTCTCATCCAAAAATTGCATTGTCTGAAAGATAAAATAAATACAAAGTGAAAAACAGAACCACCTGGTTATATAACATTTTTATTATCAAATAATAATAATAATAATAATAATAATAATAATAATAATAATAATAATAATAATAATAATAAAATTTTTGGCAAAACATTCATTTTTACTGCTGCAATTTTTCCCAATAAAGATAATTGTAATTTTTTCCAACTGTCTAACTCTTTTTGTATTTTTAACCATAACAATTCATAATTATTTTTATATAATTTTACATTTGAAGCTGAAAGATATACCCCCAAATATTTAATCTTTTTTACTATTTCAAATCCCGTTAACTCTTCTAAAACAACCTTTTGTTCTATAGTCATATTTTTAGACAATATTTTAGTTTTTTGCGCATTTATCTTAAATCCAAAAGTTTCATTTAGCGTATGAATAAGTATTAGTTTTATATGATGTATTATTAGGTATTCATTACTAGTTAGTTATTTAGTTATGTTTAAGGGGAGTTAAAGTGTGATAGAATTTAAGGTGTTTTTTTTTAGTTAGCATATTTTAGCTTAAGTTTGTAAAGTTTGTATTCAGCTCTGGGAAGTTGGGGGGGGAGGGTGAGGGAGGGTAAGTGGGGGGGGAGGGGGAGGGAGTTTATGTTTTTAAAATGTATTTTAAAACTTTTCAATAAAAATAATAATAATAAATAACAATATAATAATAATAATAATAATAATAATAATAATAATAATAATAATAATAAGTAGTAGTAGTAGTTGGAAGGGATCTTGGTGGTCATCTAGTCCAACCCCCTGCTCAGGCAGGAAACCCTATACCATTTCAGGCAATACAATAATCTTACAGCATGTCATAGTAGTTGAAATGTGTACAAACACAAGTTATACAAGATTTCTGAAACCATCTATGATGTCTGTTTCATATCAGAACAATCCAATTCACTCTGTCAGGGAGTGATTTGGTGTTAATGGGACAATGTGTGATAAATAACCCACAATGATCTTATAGTGTCTTGTTAGGGTTACTCTTAGGCTATGAAATAACTTTTGAAACACCCTGCATATTTCAATTAGTTCAGAATAAGTCTGCCAGTTAGAATCAATTATAAAAAACGACTGCATTTTTATTCGTCTGTTCTGAAAGATGTTACCAAGGAGCAGAAATAACATGGATTTGCACAGAGCTTACATACTCATATGCATATATGTACATGTGTATGTATGTTAAGAGTACACACATCAAGGGTCCTTAGTGCTCTCTGAGCTTGGTTGTTTTCTTGCAGAGATTTCATTACCCAAACTAGGTATCATCATCAGTGCTAGACTGCAATGAAATGTCTGCAAGAAAACAAGCTCAGAGACCATCAAAGACTCCTCATTGCAACCCTGAGTTACAAATATTCTCCTTTATTGGTACACAGACATTATTTATCAAATATATATAGCCATCCATCTCAGAAGAATACATAGATGCAGATTATTTACTGTTGATTTCATGTCTTTAAATAGAAATATTCTAGTTGGAGAGTTTATTTCCAAGGAATCTGGGTGCTTCTTTTTTCTGCTAACTGGGTGGAAGCTCAATGTTCTCCTTTCTTACTGTTTTTTGAAAAAATAATGATACAGATAATGGCATCACAAAGTACCAAAAATGATGCATTGGAATATCTGCAAGAAGTACCATTAGCCTGCCAATAAGAAGTGGCGGGACCAAAAATAGACAAAGCAATAGAAGATGATGCTAAAGTGATCTGAGACTTTAGAATTCAAACAAACAAACACCTGCTATATAATTGCTCAGACTTAGCAATTGTTGATAAGAAAGACAAAAAAGTTTGGATAGTGGAGGTGGCAGTATCTGAAGACAGCAGAAAAGAGAAAGAACTGGAGAAAATCACAAAATACAGTGACGATGGCAAAAGGAAGCAAAGATTAATACCGATAGTAATAGACATCGTGGGTACAATCCCAAAACATCTGGAGCACCACTTCAACATCATTGGCATTAACAAAATTGCAAAAGGCAGGAGTTGTTTTTTTTGTGTGAACTTTACATCTTGGAACAATACACCTTTAGCACCATCAAACAATATATCTGGTTATCCCAGATCCTTGGGAAGGACTTGATAGGTGGATAAAAATGCCAAATCCAGCCCAAACATCTGGCTACATGCAACTAACCTTAATAATACTTCTTTTGATTTTTACCCTATTTTTCTTTTTAAAGTTTTTTTTCCCCTTCTGCTCAATCATGTCCAATTCTCAGAGGCTGCCTGCACAAATCCTTGCAGTTTTCTTGGCAAGATTTTTAAAGAAGTGGTTTGCCTCTGCCTCCTTCATAGGGCTGAGAGAAATTGACTGGCCACAGGTTACCCAGCTGGCTTCATACCCATGGTGGGATTGGAACTCACAGTCTCCCAGTGTTTAGGCTGTTGCCTTAACTGCTATACTAAACTAGCTATTACAGTTTTAGAAGCAGGCAGAATGCGTAAGCAGTTTCTTCTCCATTTTCTCTACAATGATAGCCTTGTGAGATAAGCTGGTCTTAGAGGGAGTGGCTGTCTAAAGGTCATCTAATGAGACCGCCAGGAGATGTGATCTTGGGTTCCCCAGGTCCTATTCCAGCACCTTAATTACATTGCGCTGAACAACTGTTCAAAGAGCAAAGCTTAACTAGAGGACAGTCTTTACTGAGGATTCTTGGCCATTTTACTTGCACATTTCCTGGGCTTCTATATTTCACTGAACAGTTTTGATCATGGATTCCTGAAATGCTTAGGTGGTAAGGTTAAATCAAGCCAACAAACTAAATGGATTTCCTGGCTCACAGGATGCTGAACTGAAAGGATCCAGGAGGGTAATTCATAAGTTCCCATATTTAGCATTTATTTCAGGTCAAAATTCTTAAGTCTTTTTTTAAAAGATATCCTATGCTTCCTCAAAGAGAAAATGTAACGGGTGCCATTCATATTTTTTTTAATATCTATCTCTGAAAGTAACTGAACAGTAAAAATTATTGCAAGACTATAAAATCACCCTTGAGCTCTTGAAAGTGAAAAGCTACTTCAGCAGGATTTCCTCTGATCATAAAAATGAATTGTGTAATTATCAGGCAAGCAAGATAAAATTATGGCTAGTAAAAACAGCACTGGGTTTCTCCATAGTGGTCCAAAATAAATTGAATAGGGATAATGTAGTAGCTTATTCTGCTATTATACATTCAACATCAGTATTGGTTTTACAAAAAAGCTGATTAAGCCCAAAGAGTACTCAGTAAAATAGAATACCTGTTTGCTTGATTACAAGATATATTAAGTCATATTGTAACTGGGCAGCCAATAAATTAAATTAAACTAAATTAAATTAAAGAAAGAGAAAGAAAGAAAGAAAAAGAAGAGAGCGTGATTTTTATTTCCCCATCATTGAATAATATTTTGGAGCACATGCAATAGCAATGATACTAATTCATCGGCAGAATAACATATAATATTGACTCTTAAAAAGCTGAATTGGTTCTTTTCCTATAGTTTTAATGTGTGAAAATCAGTGCAATATAAGGTTTAGACCAGGAGAGCCAGGTTCAAGGCCAAATTCAACCATAGACCTCCCTGAATAACTCTGGATCAATCATTAGAGGAGGTGTCAAAGTTTTAAGGCATTCTTGAAAAATGAGGGATTGGGGTCATGGGCCTTAGGAGATAACCAGGGGCAGGTGTGATAGAGAACAGTGCCTGTTAGATCCCATTAAGATGACACTGATATGGACAGACCGCTATGTATCCTTAAATTATAATTATGGCTCAGTGGGTTAGGACGCTGAGCTTGTCGATCAGGTCGGCAGTTTGGCGGGTTGAATCCCAAGTGCCACGTAACAGAGTGAGTGCCTGTTATTTGTCCCAGCTTCTGCCAACCTAGCAGTTCGAAAGCACGTAAAAATGCAAGTAGAAAAATAGGGACCACTACAGTGGGAAGGTAACAGCGTTCTGTGCGCCTTTGGTGTCTAGTCATGCTGGCCACATGACCACGGAGATGTCCTCGGACAAGTGCTGGCTCTTCGGCTTTGAAACGGAGATTTATTTATTTATTTTATTATATTTATATACCGCCCTTTCCCGAAGGACTCAGGGCGGTTTACAGGGTGGTTAAAACAAAAAATACAAAAGTTAAAAACAGATTTAAAAAAATTATTAATCATGCAATCAACCTGGAATTTGTTTAGAGCTTTATTAGGTCTAACGTCATCTTTAATCCCCCTGTATCCTCACCATTCATCTGTTGGGAAGAAAAAGGAAGTATAATTTAAAATGTTTTGATTGTTTTTGGAAGGAAAAGGATGTCTATACCTAGAGATCTTAGCCTTTCAGTGAAACAGGGAAAGTGTATGATCTTTAGAAAATGCTTTTCAGAGAGCTGCCTCAAGATACTTAACATACACCTGGGTTTGATTGTATGTACTGTACATATAGGTAATCCTCGCTTACCAACTTCCTTGTTTAGCAGTTGTTCAAAGTTACATTTGGAAAAAAAGGTTTTGCAACCAATCCTCACATTTATGGCCAGCAGTGTCCCCTGGTTACATGACTGACATTTGTGTGCTTCATAACCAGCTTCCAAACAAGCAGAATAAATAGAGAAGTCAGCAGTATTGCAAGTTGTGATCATATAATGTATCAGTTAGCGAACCATGCTGATTTGCTTAACGACAAAAGCAGAAGTGATGTAAGTACGTACATACAAACATACATAAGAACACATACACTCAATACAGTAAAATATCTGGACCAATAAAAATTTTCAGTTTGCAGCAATAGATGGACCCACCACAACTGAATTCTTCCTCTTAATTTTAAGAAATTACAGATGTGTGAAGTTCAATATTTGAAGTGCAATATGTGCACTTACTTTTTTCAGGAAAATGCCTTTTTTCTTTATGATGAGGAGGAGTTGTTTTTATCCAGGATGTCCTGCCACTGTCACACTCCTGTTTTTCTTCTTTGTAGTTCTCTGCTGAAGCCCGATTACTTTGAGGAAAATGCTTTTTCTGGGGCCTGAGCCAACAAGTTTCACTCCTTCCTTCTAGCAAGCATCCCGATTCCCTCATCTGATTATATTCAAGCAACTGCTTTTTCTCATCTTCAGCCATGATAGTGAAATGTGCTTCTAGTTACTGTGACACAAATTCCTGTTTTTTAAAACAAAACACACATAATGCAAAAAACTCAGGCCTCATTTGCTTAATACTTTTTATCTTTGAAAACAGGCAATACTGATCTGTTCTTATAGAAATGATGCCTGATATATACTCACTAGAAAAGATGATGCAGCTGATCTCTGAGGAGAAAAATATTATTTTCCAATGCGGACAATTCACATACTAATCATCCTGAAATCCACTTCTAACAACATTAGGACACTACAATGGCCCTACTGGATGAGGCCAAAGCTGATTTTAGTCCTGCATATTGTTTTTCATAGTAACCAACTAGATGCCTCTGAGAAGATGAAGATATAATATCAATATCACCCTCAACTGGTCTTGGATTTTCAAAACCAATAGCCTTTGATAGATCTGTCCTGCATGTATTTATCCAATTTGTTGTTAAAACCATCTAATGTAACAGATATTACCAAGTATTTTGGTAATTAATTCCTCAATTAAAGAATGTGCTTTGCCCCACAAAAGCACATTCTTTTTACTGTTTTGAATCTCCCCCTAGTCAGCTTCATTGGATGACCCAATGTCATTGTTATGTGAGAGAGGAAGAAAAGTTCATTTTATTCATCATGCATGGTTTTATACCTCTCAAGAACTTTCTAACTCTGCTGCCTATTTTCCAAGCTAAGTTGTCCCAAATCCTTTCTTGTAGGGAAGAGGTTCATGTGTTTTAGTTGGATGGCTATTTATTTATCAAATATACATGGCCACCTATCTCAGAAACATGACCGCATGGTGTGCAAAAAAGCATTAAACATTCTTCAAAAACCATTAAAAAGTTAGACATAAATAGAAACAAGATCAGGAGATGGTAGTTCTACTTCCCAACATCTAGAAGATTCAGGATACCCATTAATTGAATAGTAGAAGTTTGGTTTTGGAGGATACCACAAAAATATTGTGGGACAGGGTAATATAAAACCCCATTACATCAAAAATGCTGCACTAATCCTCTTAAATCAACTATTGAAATTATCTGGTCAGCCAATTCAATTGACTAGAATTGGCCCACATTTCCTCTGCCCTATTTTTTGAGCACTTTTTCAATTCTACCTACATGTGCTTGGTCAGCAAGGTCCCTTTGGAGTTCTTCAGGGTAGAATCACATATAGTTCATCTGCATAGTTTTTACATCTATATACCACTCTTTCACCCCTTGCCCCCAATCTATGGTTATGAATATTTCCTTCATGCAGGTATCCTGATGGCCCTTTTCAAACCTCCTCTTCCTTCTGCACACTCTGATGTGACTTCCCATGTTAAGATCTTTCTCCTTCCTCTTGCGTTGTTTTTCCTATTAGTAGATTCTTACCTACACATCCTGTTCATTGCACAGATTTACAGTGCTAGGAATAAGTACAACTGTACTTCTGCAGAACATCAGCCGCAAAGTCCATGTTCCAGTCGGTATTTCTGCTACTTATAAAATCTCTCCAGAGTTCACTTTTCAGGATAATCACCCGAGAGTGATAAATCCTGTAAAGTTCTAAAAGTTCCTTTAGAGGATGTTGGTAATTTAGGGAACATGTACCCTTTTTGGAAAATATTCTGAAGGGTGTATACTACCTCTTTTCCCGTCTTGTCAAATAAAGGCATATTTAGACAGATGCCTGTCAACAATGTAATTAATTTTTTCTTTGAGGATTGTTGAAAAAATTGTGCAAGAATAATCTGATCTGGAATATATATTGTATAGACTACTGCTTTAATTCTAGAGACATTGACAGTTATGAGATTTTGATTATAAACCTCTTGCCTGGAAATGCAAGTCTTGACCTTTTTCCTGGTCAAGGAATAAGTGTGATAATTCTGTTTTTTCCCTCTTGCAAAAGAGAATTCACACCACTGTAATTTTTTACATGAGCAAATTATAATAAAAGCTCTTTAACAGTCTTTCATACTCCAACATATTGAAGGACTATAGGGAAATGATCAGACATTAATTTAAAATGTAATTGATTACATTATAAAGTTTAGAGGGGCATTTTTAATACAATAGGTGCAAACCCCTCATCCTCAACTTCAGAAGTTGTAAGGTATCATTTTATAATATAAATCCAATGGCTTAAAATATTTGTGTAATTTTAAGCTATTTTGTGTCTGAGGTTGCCATCTCTGGAACTATAGGCTGTTACAAAAGTACAAAGGACTTGAAAAGTAAAGAACTAAAAAACATGGCTTCTGCCTAGACATGCCAGAAGTAACTAATGCCCCCTTTAGAGATGGAAGTACTTTCAGACTTGCAAGATTCTGTTAACTTTACAATAAAGGTAGAACTAGTACAACTCATTGTGCTTCTTGTTGGATACCTTGCAAGGCCAACATCAATCTTGCCAATCTCAAAGTAGCCCTCCCTTTCACTCTCCAGAAAACTAGGAACTAGTACAACTCATTGTGCTTCTTGTTTGGATACCTTGCAAGGCCAACATCAATCTTGCCAATCTCAAAGTAGCCCTCCCTTTCACTCTCCAGAAAACTAGGAATGCTTTCACCACCCCTCTTCCTTCAGACTTATTTTGTTAACTGATCCCTGTTGGGGGCTCTTCCTCCTGGTCTCTCAAGATCATTATCACATATCCTTGTTACTTATGGTTTTATGGGCAACACTATTGCAGCTTGTTTACTCTAATATTGATTGAAACTACTGATCAACTGTAAGTTAGAAACACTGTAATTACTGGTGCCTCCCCTAGCAACTCATATTAGCATCATGACTACTAGCCATTACAGTAATAATCCCATCCTTCATGAATCTGTCTACTGTCTTTTTAAAGTATAAGCCAGTGTCTTTTATACACCTGGCAGCACTGCATTTAATAGTTTAACCATTTAAACTACAGTATTTACATTATTTAAAGTGTTCAAACTGCTGAAGAATTTTTTGTTGGTCCTCATTATCTAGAGCTCATACTAACTTCAGCTCATTAACCAGTAATTTAACATATTGTACATTGGCCAAGTCGGTTCCCACTATTTGCATAGTTCTATCCATTGAAATAACATTTTTTTACTTTCAGACTTTTGTTCTTTAACAAGAGGAAGTTTGCTTAGAAGTCTTTGATGAGAGATATTAGCCTTTTGAAATACAAATAAACAGTGATTCCTTGATCTTTCTAATCCACATGCTCACTGACACGTACCTATGCTCTGCAGAACTGTAATTTTTGCTGAAATGAAGTTCTCAAGTTTTAATAACTGTTGAGAAATGGCCACTCTTGACTAAGAACCTTAGAAGATTCCAGAAGTGCTTAGCAACTGGCAATTCAAACCACAGCTAAACCAGTACACAGGGATCTAACTATTTTAATCAATTGTTGGTAAGTTGAATTATACGTTGCACAATAAAGCAAATAACCTACCGTATGTTATCACAAGACAGACAAACTTCAGCAGACAAATGAAATAACATCAGGGAGATCATTTGCAACTAGCCAAGAAATGAATATGTATGTCCTGGCAAAATCTTTATTCAGCCATGTCCCTGTGATATTGCCTTTATCTCATTCTTAGCTCATGATTGGAAAAAAAACTTGTCAGTTGCTCTGGTTTTAAATAAGTGTCCCCACCCAAAACAAAACAAAACTAGCAGAAACTCACAGCAGATCAGTTTATGGAATATTCTCAACTGAGCTTTGGGGAAGGGGATCATTCCACTCCTATTGGCTGCTTCAGGCACATCCTTTTCCATAAGTAGTGCACCCACTTCTTTACTGCCATACTTATTTTGCTCCAGATAAGGGGAGCTAACAAAACAACCAGCTGTGGCTGCACCCTGTAGCTCCCTACAGTCTGCCAAACAGCATTTGGTTAGCCTGGGGGAGCCACACAAGCAAAGCTTTCCCACTTGTCATGCAGGTCCTGCAATACCAATACTGCTAACAATAGGGAAACAGGGAGCTGCTGAGTTTTGAGATAGGCAGCTTTCCTGCCTTATTTTTACCACTTCTGCTCTATCTTTGTACAAGTCCTGTACAAAGTAACAGAGGTGTGAATCATCATCTATGAAAACTTGCACATAATTGCTTCTCTGTTCTCCATAGTGTTCCCGTTGGTTGGTGATATTTAGAAAGTGGGAGGGCAATATAGCCAAGGAATTTAACCAATGACTTTACTCTATACACAACATACACCCCAGCTGGCAGGAAAGCAGGACTTTGCTATAGTTTTGGGATCAGCAAATCAGACTGGAACTTATATACGTTTTCTGCCATCTCAAGAACTGATGGCTAGTACTTTAAGGTGACAGTGCAAAAATGCCTTAAGTAGTTGCAATTCTTTAACGTTTAACCTAGTAGAGGTGATTGCATACATTAGTGGTGGTCTCTTATCAATAGATCATAAGAAATTTGCATTGGGTTAATGGATGGCCAATATGTATGTCTACATATAAACACCGACAGAAGAGACTGTGGGGTTCGTGGTGCTCTCTGAGCTCAGCCAACAAACCCCTCTCCTTAGCAGTGACGTTACCTAGCCAGGTAATGAAACGTCTGCAGAAAGCAAGGAAGCTCAGAGAGGTGCAAGAACCCATTCACTATCAATTCCTTCTTACCCCATTGTCTCTACTGAAGGCTATAAAACTGTTTATCGGCTCCTAAAAATGATTCCCAACCCGATGAGCGTTTTCTCAACCTGAAGCATTCCAATCCAGACGTGTTAGTAGCTTTCAGATGCTCTTCTGTGGCGTGCTGTCTCTATAAATCGGACATTCCCTCCCAGTGTCTGCAATACCCTGACCTGGTTTAGATTGCAATTAGAAATTGTAGTCCAACCATTTTTCTCTGATAAATCGGGGGAAGGTGGCTGCAAGAAACAGCTGTTTCTACACGAGGCAAGAGAAGCCTAACCGTAACGTGGGAGAAAACTGGGTGTGGCTCTCCATCAGTCCTTCCCCAATCCAACTATTTATTTATTTTTTATTTTATTTTATCGAATTTATATACCGCCCTTTCCCGATAGAACTACCCTCCTCTTAAATTTTTCAGAAGCAGTTTAGGAACCTTTTTAAAAAGAGCAATCCGCCATCGAAATCTCGGAAGGCTGCTACGAATGAGAGGCGCATCTATAGCTACTCCTGCCGCTCTCCCCCCCCCACCCCAACACCCCACGAGTTCCGTCTGAGGATTAGAAGCACGATGGAGCAATCTGTAAAAGGTGAGTCTCCCAAACCTGGACCAGCTGCCACGCCGATCCTTTCCACGTGGCCGCAGGGCGAACGAGACGCAACCGCTCCCCAACCGCCCCTCCACCGCCCCTCCCCCCCCTCCGGTTCCTTAACCAGGGCCGGGAAACGAGGGAGCGTTTTGGCGCAGGACCCAGCCCCGCCTCATTTCTCCAGGATTGGCGGAGCCGGCGGTAGCGCAAATACCTCTCCGTCCCCCTCATTGGCTTAGAAACCTTTCCTTGGCCCGTCTCCCGATCAAAGAGGAAACGTAAGTGCGCATGCGGAAGCCGGTACCGCATCTTCGCTGACTCCAGGCGCGCGAGCGGAGATTGCGGTTTTTATTCAATCTCTGCCTGGAGTTTCTGGGATGACCGTTGGCGGGCGGGGAGGGGGGGGAGGAGGAGGAGGAGGAGGAGGCCGGGTTGGAGGAAACGAGGCCGGAGCTCAGCCAGTCTCGGGGTTGGAGGCAGAGATGAGAAGTGAGAGCTAAAGGCGAGGCGCGCGGAGGAGAGCGAGCGAAGCATCCCCACGGCGAAGGCCGGGCGGGAAGCGCTTAGCCAGCACCCGAGAAGGCAGGCTGGGAGTGGCCGCCTGCACCCTTGCCTGGGGAGGCGGAAAGAAAACGGGAGGGGGGGGGAAAGCGCGCGCGTAGCTGTTCTGCTTCTGCTTAGACGGGGAGATTCCTAGCCGAGGTCCGCCCGACAGGTAGGCTTGGGCGGGCCGAAGGCCTCGAGTCAGGCAGGGAGAATGGGCGGGGAGGGAACGGAGATGGCCGAGCCCGGGGAAAGCAGCGAGGCCAGCGGCGAGGTTGGGGAGGAAGCCACGGTGCCTGCCTTCCAGTGCAATGGCTACCTGGCCGGCAAAGAGCCGGCCAACGGCGGCAGCTGCTTGCCTTTGGTAACCGAGAAGGATGCGGAGTTTGGAAGGAGCGCCGCTTCCTTGGCGGATCTCGAGAAGTACCCAGAGGCAGAAGCTATGCTGTCTGACTGTACCGTGGGGTTGAAGCTGACCCCTCGGCTTTCCAAACGCAGGATTGTGGTGCTGGCCGTGTTCAGCTGCTATTCGCTAGTAAATGCCTTCCAGTGGATCCAGTACAGTATATTGACCAGTGTCTTCACTGGCTACTATAATGTTACTTATTCTGAAATTGACTGGCTCTCCATGTCGTATATGGTGACGTACATTCCTCTCATATTTCCTGCCACTTGGTTTCTGGACACGAGTGGCCTCCGTCTCACTGCCCTGCTGGGATCGGGACTGAATTGCTTGGGGGCCTGGGTTAAATGTGCCAGCGTCCAGCCAAATCTGTATCTGGTCACCCTGCTGGCTCAGATTGTGTGTTCCATAGCCCAAGTCTTCATTTTGGGGTTGCCCTCCCGCATTGCTTCTGTTTGGTTTGGGCCCAAGGAAGTGTCCACTGCTTGTGCTGTAGCTGTTCTGGGCAATCAGGTGAGTGGAAAAAGGAGAAAGTTTGCTGGAAGAGATGCATGAGATAGGGATGTTGACGGATAACTTTGGTGAGAAAAAATAAAGTATATTTGGATTTAAGAAAAAAAAATCTAGCTTCCGTTCTTAATAGATGAGCACTGATCACACACAACTGTGTTGGCATTGGTGATTGAAGCAATTAACTGGAATAACCAAGGACATTTACAACTGACTAATTAGCCTTCATATATTTAATTCAAATCCTTGCTAATTAGACCTGTACCTTTTGTATGGTGCTCTGATGTCAGTAAGGCATTATAATCTAAGTTTTCATTCTTCAGTGATAGCCTTCTAATGATTACTGAACTAATAATCTAGAAATAGCATATTTAAAAGAAAATATTTTCTGCCATTTTGATATTTCAATATTCAGAGAATCAGCAGTTAGGAAAACATGATTATAAAAAGTATTGTAACATTTGTGCATTCTAAATATAGTTCTTTAATCCAGAAAAATTACGTCATTTAAATAGAACTATTACTGACTGTTGACTTCCTGATGAGAAAGCATTGTTTTTTTCCATTTTCTTTGCTTGTGATAGAAACTTTCAGGTTGATAATTACTAATACTGTTACTAAGTATCACCAAATGTGCTGATAGAAATCCAACAGAAAATATATATTTGGATTTCCTTTCATGCAATCCTTTACTGAACACTCCTGAACAACTATAACAGCCATACCATAGGAGTATTAATTCAACTTTTCAAGAACTGGTTATTGATTAAAAGATAAGGAAGCAGAGAGAATAGACAATTTTCATGTTGAAATGTGCAAATCAGTCTCTGGGATATTTCAATGGGGTGCCTGCTATACTATAATAGAAATGAATAGGAAGGATAATTATTTTATAACGTGACTGCTGTGTATCATAAAAGGAGTAACTGAAATGATTAGGGGATTATATTATTTTTTCTGTTATATGATACCACAATATGTGTGGGTGCGCCAGACCTGTGGAACCGCTTCCCGGTCGAGCTCCGGATGGCCCCCGACCTTCGCTCCTTCCGGCGGGATCTAAAAATTTATTTATTTGAGCAATCCGGCCTGGTTTGATGGGTTTGGGGGTTGGGGTTTTAACATGGTTTTTAATTACTCTATATATTGGGCATAATATTTAATTGTTTTTTAACTTTTGTACTTTGTTTTTAATATTTATTGCCCTGTACACAGCCCTGAGTCCTTCGGGAGAAGGGCGGTATAAAAATTTAATAAATATAAATATATAAATATTTAAAGCTTTTTTTTCTTAAAGGCAGAGAAAGAAGGTTTGTAAAGAGGTGTAAAACATGTATGAAGGAAAATGTGGGCAATAAAGTTTTCTTCCTCTCAGTGTCAGAACTTTCAGTCATTCATTATAAAACAAAAATGCTAAAGAAAACATGTCATGTAATGCATAATTAGATATGGTGATGGTTGCAAATCTAGGTTGTTTTAAAGGGGAATTAGTTGCGGAGAGTTGATCTGTTCATGTCTTTAATTTTTAATGGTTGCACATACTTCCCACTCCCAGAGGCTTAGGTGTGTGTTTAAATAGAAGCTCTTGGGGAGAAACAGTGAATAAAGGCCTTACTGTTTATGATTATGCATTTGAATGCATTTTAGACTGTTGTATGATACAGTGTTGGCTAGATTGGCCCTATCCTAATCTAATAAGTTTTCTATATTTTCAGGTATATTGTAACACAATTTTCTTTTTATTTTAATAGCTAGGCACAGCAATTGGCTTTTTACTGCCTCCAGTTTTAGTTCCAAACACATATGATGACCTGGATCTTATGGGACATAATATCAGCATAATGTTCTATGGCACAGCAGCAGTATCTACTTTCCTCTTTTTTTTAACAGTGGTTGGTATGTAAAACATTTCAGTATAATAATAATTTGCAAAGTGAAGTTGAGTGATTATGAAGAAATCAATGGTTAATACCAATAGTAGTAGGAGTCCTTAGAGCAGTAACCAAAGGGCTGCCTAGATACATGGACATTTTGAACTTATTAGATCTGGATATCTTGACTTTGCAAAAAACCACTTTACTCAGAACTATATACTCAGACGCTACCTTAACAGCTCTTACATCATTGCTTAGGGCTTGCATTGTTAAATTTTTATCAGTCTCAGACTGGGAATCGAATTGAAGATTAACCATAATAATACCAAAACTATATTGATCTATATTATACATAACTTTTTAGTTTATTTTTCCTAGAAATAGCTGTAATTACAAATTATAGCTTACCTGTGAGAAGATAGTAAGGAAACGTATAATGGGATGTCTACATTTTAGGTTAAGAGGACTAAGAAGCAAACTGAAGGAAAAGTAAAAGAAGAATTACCAGAATTGTGCTAAAAACAATGACTAGAAGAAGTTAATATAAACAGGAAAATATTACAGTAACCAAGGAAGGATTGCAAAATCAGACATCCTATGAATATAAGAAATTGCAACACTTGATAAGGAAGGAGGAAATCTCAAGCAAAAAAAAAAGATTGTACCTGACAGTAATGAAGAAAAAAAACTGGTCCTAGCTGCGGAAAGACAGTAGTACTATCAGTAGAAATATAGAATAATATAACAACTATGGTGTGCTGTTCCTTTGCCAAGCTTTGGCAAATTGAGGACAATGAAGTGACACGTTATATTCTCAGGTTTCAAATGATCATTAGAATGCATGGTATGTGAGCATCTGACAATCAAAATTGGAAAAATAAATGACTGTTAAATTCTAGTAAGTAAACTTCTTCATAAAAGGTTGCTTGCTGCAGCTTCTGTCTTTATTATAAAATCTTTTTTGTCTTAAAAGGGTTAAGTTCTACTTTCAAGGAGGGGAGTAGTTCAGTACTCTTTGTTGCCTTTTTTCTCATACTCAAGATGAAGAGGATGACCATGTGCATGAGAGAGTTTTAGGAACCTTAGTTGGAAAAGGAATCTTTGTGGATAAAGATCCTTTGCTCATTACACAGGAAAAAGTGGAATTAGTTCTGTGATACCTACAGATAGTCCTCAATTTACAACCACAATTGAGCCCAAAATTTCAGTTGCTAATTGAGACAGTTGTTAAGTGAGTTTTGCCCCATTTTATGACTGCTTGTTAAATGAATTGCTGCAGTTCTTAATAATATGGTTATTAAGTGACTCTGGCTTCACTATTGATTTTGCTTGTCAGAAGGTCTCAGTAGGTGATCACATGACCCCAGGACACTGCAACCACCATAAATATGGGTCAGTTGCCAAGCAGACGAAATTTGATCACATGACCATGGGGATGCTGCAACAGTCGTGTGAAAAACTCGTCACTTTTTTCAGTGCTGTTGTAACTGGTCATTAAGCTATTGTAAGTCAAGGACTACCTGTACTTCTCCTAACTTACACATCGGCTTTCAGGTTTTATAGTGACTGAAGTTCTAGTTATCCCAGTATCTGCCTTTATGGAAACATGATTATGCTTCCTTATTAGATTGATAATTTATTATATATGAAGGTGCATGTAAAACCATTCCATCAAAGAGAAAATGTTATATATTTAATGTTTTTGTTTTCTTCTTAGTGTTTAAGGAAAAACCAAAATATCCTCCAAGTCAGTCTCAGGCTGTTCTCCTGAATCCATCTCCAAAAGATCACTCCTATAGACAATCAATACTCAATTTGTTCAGGAATGTTCCTTTTATTCTTTTATTGATAAGCTATGGTAAGCATTTATTTAACTTACTTAAAGATGTGTGTACTAAATATTGTATTGTTTTTATAACCTGGCTCTCTTCTTGTACTTATTTATTTCCTAAGAGATATTTGTTAAATTGATATGCCATCTACAGTATTTCCCTATTGAGTTATGTAATTACTTTTATAAATTCTTATATAAAATTTAAATTAATATTCATGATAGAAACATGAAGATTAAATATGCACATATAGTTCATTCTGTTATTCAACTATTATTCAATGTAAACATGTACACTGCTATACATTCTATTCTGAACTTGTATTAATATTGTTGAACCTTACAATTCTGTGGTGTATGTTTCATTGTTCCAAAATAAGATAATGGATTTTGAAATATAATGTCTATAATTACCTAAATATTTCTGGCACTAAAAGACACAAGTAGCAAAATTACTTCCTCTATGACAGGGGTCAGCAACCTGAAACAGTGAAAGAGCCACTCGGAACCGGTTCCCTCACAAAAGGAAAAACTGGGAGCCGCAAAAAATGCGTGCGCATGCGTGTACATGCGCGCATGTGCAGAACAGGGTTTGACTGAAGAGTGGAGACAAGGCGAGATATGCACCTACCCTGCATATTTGAATTGATTGGTTGAACTTTTTTAGTCCCACTTTTTTTTTTTTTTTTGGACTGCACATGGCAGAGGACTGGGAGCTGCAGGAGACGGCTGAAAGAGCCGCGGGTTGCAGACCTGTGCTCTATGATGGTTTGTAGCATTTTCCAAGAAACTTCAATAGGTTGTTGTGATTCTGCCATTCATACGGAGACAGCAGTAGCATTTGCAGCTTAGAACATAATGTAAATTCTGAGGTTTGTCCAGATACCTTTGGGCTTTTGCTGGTGAAGGAGCAAGTGGGCCATAAGAATGATCCATAAATGTGCAATGATGGAGATGTATACAGTCCTCTCGTATGAAAATGGGGGCTGTCACTATTCTGTAGAATTTGGAATATTGTAGTAGATCTTTTGACAGTCATTCCATGCCTTCTCTCTTTTGACCCTGTGATTCATAGCACCCCAGGCAAAGATTTACAGAGGAGCTGGTGGGTAGTGTGAAACTACAGATAACAAAAGTGTTGGGGCATTAGACTCTTGAGCCTAATGCCATGTAGCCATAAGGCCATTTGAAGCCTACTTTTTTCAGTGATGTTTTTTCACAGATTTTGCCTATGACAAAAATGATAAACGGAATTTAGATTTCATGTCTTCTTGTTCACAGCCCTTCCCATAGTTCATTAATTCTTTGGGTACCACCCTTTCAATGTGCTGTGCAGTGCTTCTATGCCAGCCTTAATGGCAAATAGGAGATGAGCCCATGCAGGGCAAAAAGATATTCTGGCCTCCCAGTTTTCATTTCCTTTTCTGGTAACTCAGTCTGCTGAAGGGTAACTTGTTCTTTGTTTTATGAGTTTGGCTTCATTAAATTTCTGTAACAATGGCAATAATTTTTATAGGAATTATGACTGGGGCCTTTTATTCAATCTCAACTCTACTAAACCAAATGATATTGGCTCACTATAAGGTAAGTTTCTATAGAATTTCTTGTTAAACCAAAATCAGTGCCCTGTTTGTTTAATAATAACAATAAAAATAATAAAAATTGGAAGGAACCTTGGAGATCATCTAGTCCAACCCCCTGCTTAGGCAAGAAACTCTATACCATTTCAGACAAATGGCTGTCCAGTCTCTTCTTAAAAACTTCCAGTGTTGGAGCATTCACCACTTCTGGAGGCAGGTTGTTCCACTGATTAATTGTTCTAACTGTCAGGAAATTTCTTCTTAGTTCTAGGTTGCTTCTCTCTTTGGTTAGTTTCCATCCGTTGCTTCTTGTCCTGCCTTCAGGTGCTTTGGAGAATAGCTTGACTCCCTCTTCTTTGTGGTTTTGTCATTGCCAATTCTGATTTGTACAGTAGTTAGGCATATAGGATGTGGGAGATCTGTCATTAGGTAAAAGAATAATAGATTGATACACTATCTGATTATGGATTATTTCATTATCTCAGATAAAAAGAAGGAAGAAATTTGTGAAAGGAACAAAAGATGGGCTTATCAAACAGAATCATAAAAAAAATGAGCATTTCATCTTCAGGTCTTTGAAAGTACTATCTAAAAATGCTGCAGTTTTGTAGATTTAGGTTGCATCTTTCCTTATTTTTTTTATAAATTCTTGTTTTTATCAAAAATTGGTAATAGAATAATCTTTGTTTAGTATTGTATTTCTTTTACAATTGGAAGACATTCCTATTTACATTGCTTGAAAATGGGCTATAAACTAAGCATACATAGTGTCCCAAACTACAATATTTCTTTTATTATTGTTCTTTTATTTATTGGTGTTTGCCTACAGAAATGATTGATATACTTTACTAATTTTTTATAGATGGACTTTTTTTAAAAAAGTGAATTAGTGTGAACTTGCTTATTCATTGCATAATTATGTAATTTCATAATTATATTACATAAAGGGAGAAGAAATAAATGCAGGTAGGATTGGCCTCACACTTGTGGTAGCTGGAATGGTTGGCTCTATTATCTGCGGCTTGTGGCTGGATCATACCAAGACATACAAGTAAGTATATGAATAGGAGTAGCAAATATTTTAATTCATATACAGTAGAGCATAATTCTGTCTTTTGTTAATTAGCCAAGCATGTTTGTGTATGTGCCAGAGAGAATTGTGTTTAACTATTTTTTGGGAAGCTTCTGGCTAAAATTCATAGCTCATTTTTTGTTTTTTGGCAAAGGACCAGAATTTCTTGGTTTAGTTCTAAATGGAATCTCTGGTTTTATCAGTGCCAGAATCTTTGTGCAAAAAAGCATGCAACAGGAGAAATGGAAAAGATGAGAGAAAATTGCTTGATAGTCCCATTGATAATGTCAGAGTTATAGACATTTTGCTACATAGAATATTTTAAAGCATTTTGTCTTAGATGGCAATGGTCTGCGTGTCCTAAAGTCCATACTACATATCTGTACTGCCTGTGTTTCTCCAGGTTGTTATAGTTTTAAAGTAATAAGCACCTTTTGAGTCTTGAAATCTGAGAAAGCTGTTTTCACAAATTTTAAAATAGATGATAAAGTTAGTCCTCAGGTTACAACTTCAATGACTTTTTAAAGTTATGATGGAGTTAAATGAGGTGTGTGTGATGACCAGTCATGAAAGTTGTGGCATTGCAGTGTTCCTACAACCACATAATTGTGATTTGGATGCTTGTTGTCAGCTGGCTTTCATTTATGATGGTTGCAGTATCCCATCACCATTAGTGAGCTTTCCTGCCTGCAAGGTCAATGGGGAAACCAGCAGGTGGTCACTGTTTGCTCCTGCTTTTAGTCCCAGGGTGCCCTTAGGTGGCAGGGCAAGTGATGCCTGCTTAAACTCATGCCAGACTGTAAAATCCCCCTTCCTTACCTGTACTCACACCATGCCTCTATCTCCCATCTGCATTGGAGCTTGTCCATACTCCATACAACTCACTGGCCTGCCAGCCTGCTTGCTAGCTACCTAAAGAAAGGCTTGTTGTGATCAGGACTTGCAATTTCCTGCTGGCTTCCCATTGATTTTGCTTGTTAGAAGCCAGTGAGCAGTTGCAAGCTGTGGTCACATGAGGTCCTTCTTTAACAATCTGCAATCTTCACTTAATGATGGCACAGGGATTGTCAGGATTGCTGTTGCTAAGCAGTGCAATTACACAGTGTCATGCTTTAGGCCACGTCATAAATGTTTACAATAGAAATTCCAGTCCCAATTACTATTGTAATCCAAGGACTACATCTACTCTGTTACGTGGCAAAAGAAAGCAGAGACAGATTGCCACTGAAAATGTACATTTTTATTTAAGCTCTGTGTTACGAAATAATAGCAAAAATAATTTGTGATTTTTTTTCTATAGACAGACTACATTAGTTGTATACATCCTCTCTTTTGTTGGGATGGTCGTATTTACATTCACCTTGAACTGTGGATACCTTATAGTTATATTTGTGACTGCTGGAGTACTTGGGTAAGGATTTTTGCAATAAAATATACTGCAATGCTAATTCAGGAACATTAAATTTATTTTTTGTTATGTGTTTAAACTGGTAAGAAACTGCTAACTTTCTAGTGGGATATGTTTCCATCAGAGGTGGACTTTTGTAACTGGATGTTCAAATTATTGGAGTAAGCTAGAAAATCCATTGTAGGTTGCCCTAACAGTAATAAAAACTGAAGAACAATTAATGTTGATATAAATAGTAGGAATTATTACTAATTTGAACTTTGGCTTTTTATGTCAGTTTCTTTATGACAGGTTATCTGCCTCTTGGTTTTGAATTTGCTGTGGAAATTACATACCCGGAGTCAGAAGGCACCTCATCAGGGCTTTTGAATGCTTCAGCACAGGTAATGAGGAACGTTGTACTAGAGTCTTGGAGTTTTGAGCTCAGATAACTATCACATCAGTAATACTGTTTTGATAAATAGATAAGTAGCAAAGATTAAGGAAACTTTTAGGACTTTTAGAAAGCTTTGCAGATCATAGTGATTATACAGTGCTTTCCTAAACCTTGCAGCATCTCTATTGAAAATATAGAAAATATACATTGTAAAAATTGCATTACAATAATCTCAGAAAAACTCCTTGTCCTTTGCTGAATTTACATTGGCACTGTGGAACAAATAACTTGTGCAGAAATGTAATCGTGGCTACCCAGTCCATTCTAACTATTTTTTTCTCATAGCTCAGTCTATGCTTGGAATCTGAAACAATGCTTTTCTTGAATAAGCTATTTTCCATTGGAATGGCCGGGTAATTCTGGGGTGGGTTTATTTCCCCCCCACAATTAAACAAATTTTCAGGCCATGAGCAGTACATTTTTGAGAACATGCTGTTCCTTTCTGAAAGTAGTGTGTAAACAAAGCCCTACTTATGGGACATAGTAGGAAATAAAACTAGCAGAGTTCAGGCAACTTGAGCAGAACTGGCAGAGTTAAATTCTGAAATATGTTTTTATAAACAATTACAGATATTTGGGATCATCTTTACATTGATTCAAGGGAAGCTTACAACAGATTACAGTGCTCGTGCTGGAAATATTTTTCTCTTTGTGTGGATGTTTATAGGTATCATTTTAACAGGTAACCACTTAACATTGTCTTATGTTTTTGTTCTTAATAGAAAAATAGTGAATATGAAATCTGTCCAAAGGCTCAAGTCATCTTTGTTTATTTGAAACTGTAAAACTCCTTTTATTACCAAAAACATACCACATATCTTAACAAGAATAAAAACACAATGTAACGTAAGAGTAAAACAAATAAAAAAATTAAACATTTTAAATACGTCAACAGCAGAGGAACAGCGGTAGGAAACAAGAATGGTTAAACAGGCTGTGGGCTTTTGCCTATTGTTTTGTTTATAGAGCTTCTCTATTCAGATAGTCCTCGACTTACAAGGATTTGTTTAGTGACCCTTCAAAGTTACAATGGCACTAAAATAAGTGACTTATGACAATTTTTCACATGATCATTGCAGCAACCCTGTGGTCACTTGATCAAAATTCAGAAGTTTGGCAACTGGCATGTATTTATGAAGATTGCAATGTCCAAGGGTTATGTGATCACTTTTTGCGATCTTCTGACAAGCAAAGTCAATGGGGAATTCAAATACACTTAATAATCGTGTTACTAACTTAAGAACCATGTGATTTATTTAAACATTGGTAAGCAAGTCGTAAAATGGAGCAAAATTCACTTAACTGTTTTGTGTGATCATTTTAACCCGGATTAAAGCCTAAACTGAAAAGTTGATTAGCATGTGGGCCAGTCATAAGATTTTCCTCAATAATTTATGAATAGTATCTAAAAATATCTGTAGCGTAGGTGTAGGATGAGGGTGGAGGTTCGTTCTCTGAGCTTTGTGGGTTGGTTTCCGAACATTTCGTTACCTGCTAGGTAACTTCTTCAGCAGAGTTTAGGGATCCCCTAAAGATGTTATCTAGCCTGGTAACGAAACGTTCGGAAACCAACCCACAAGCTCGGAGAACAAACCTCCACCTCACATATGTTATTGTATTGTGATACATTTTAAGAAATATCTAAACTCAGATATTGCTAGGCTCTGAAAAATCATTAAAGGCACAGTTACTCCTAAGCAGTTCCCTTTATTGTTCCCTCATCTATAGACAGAAATCTTGCCCAAATAAAGCAACTACTACCTCATTAAAGATAATACTCCGAGAACTTCTAGGGAGGAGCTATTTTGATTGTCTTTCTCCTAACCAAAATGTCTAAACTTCACTGTCTCTTGGTCCTCTGGGATGTAGCTTCTCCCTTCTGGGAATTCAGATTATATTCCACCACAGATATTTGTTGAATCTGTAGGAATCGTACTGTATCTCAAGGGCAATAAATCAGATTTATTAGTATAATAGAATATAAAAGCCATATTGCTGCATACTTTCAACAAGCTTTGGTCATAATATTACATATCAGATAGATAGCGTTCATTGGAAAGAATAAAGTTATATTGAATAAGAATAAAGCAACTTACTGTGATAATTGCCTTTAAATTGTTTTCTTCTGTGAAGTTAGCAATAATTGATTTTTCACCCAAACTCCAAGAGGATCAAACAGTGGAGGTATCTGGAGTATCTTCTACAAATGAAAAGTTGTGGAGTAGAAAGTATTCTCATCATAACATAAATTCCAGAAAATATTTTCATTTAGTTGTTCAATCACTTTGAATATTTATCTGCATTGCATTTGCTTTCATTGCATTGCACTGGCTGCTGTTCAGTCCTCATGTCACTATAGCCATCACCTCCTCTTCCTGATCTCTAGGTTTGCAATTTTGATTAATGTGTTTTAGTATTTATTCATATAACTATTTCTCCATTCAGAAATAGCTGAAAAACATTGCAATAAAGCAAGTATTAGATATTCTGCAGAAGACTGCTGACATTAATGTGTTGGATTCTGTAGCACAATTAATAAAGCAAACTTAAAAAATTCACTACAGTAAATGTATTTAAATTAATATTTAATACTATTTCTTTTAGCTTTAATTAAATCTGATTTGCGAAGGCACAATATAAATTCAGGGATTGTAACTGTGGACATTAAATCTGTAAGTAATCTTTACATTTATTACTTGATTGTAGGTTTGTTTAACTGAGTATCATTCTATTTTCAGTTCTTTTGAGTAAATTTCAGAAAATATTTTTGTGAAGTTTGCATCTTTATTAGAAGTTTCAGAACCTAATTATTTGCCATTTCTGAAGAATCTTCCAGTTTATCCAATTTTCCCCCCAAATCAGTCTGCAGCATGTGAGGAAGAGGGACCACTGAGAAATTGAAGGAGTGCAAGATAATAGAACTCTATAGAAAGCACTCTCTTCCATCTGAATTGGAACTTAACCAGTATTCCATTTCCTCCTGGAAATTCAGTAGTTGTCATGTTGCATGTTTTAAAATGACATCAACAGTATTGTAATATTTCCTGAAGTTATTTCCTATTCTTTCATGGCTATGTATATATTTAAACTGCAATTACATAATTATTTGTGGGTTATGTCCAATGGGCAAGGGACATAACCCACTAATAATTTCTTACTCCGTTTCTATAATTATTTATATTGGGGTACATAGTTGTCCCCAAAGCCAATAATTATTAGATTGTTTAATTAATGTAGAAAACAGTTGCAAGTAATATGTTTTCAAATTCAGTATGATACATTTATTTTATTTATTTATTTATTTATTTAATTTATATACCGCCCTTCTCCCGGAGGACTCAGGGCGGTGAACAGGGCAATACATAAAAACTAGATACAAAAATTAAAAATTATTAAAACGTGATTAAACAATGCCCATAATAAATTAATACAGATTAAAAATTGAAGTTCATTTATAAAAATCCCACCAATTTATGGAAGGCAAATGTTCATTGGTACATCAAATGAATGTGTATTCATCATTTGTGTACGAATATTAGGTCTAATATGCTAATATTTAAATGGTAAGACATGACTTGGAAATTTCTCAATATAGATGAAAATATGACACATTTGTATTTAATACATATTCCTACCAATTGAACTTTTTACTAATTAATGCTGGTGTGCCTCATGTTCAAAAGGATTTGGACAAAACATAGTACAGTGGAAACTTGGTACTCGACTGCTTTGAAACTTGTCGAACTTGGCACTCAATGCATTTTGACTTGAAAATTTTATCCCAGAATTGTCCTTAGTCTGGTATTTGACGTGCAAGCTAGAATGTGTTGATATCGGTTGCCTCATGACTAATACATTATTCCTTATGGGAAAATTTTGTTTGGTACATGTCATTTTTGGTATTAATTGCACCTCCCCTCCCTGGAGACAATTAACGATGAGTACTAAGGTATCGCTGTATATACTTCCATTCTTCTGAATGCTTCATTGGAATCTAGGGAAAACCCTCCTATTTTTTACTCTGATAATATTCCATGCTAGCTTCTCACTAAATCTGTTTTCTAAATCTTATATGTTCTGAATTGCCTTTTATTTCCTTGACAGATACCCCCTGACAGTCCTGTCGAAGATGAACAAAATAAAACATCAAATAACAAGTCAGAATCAAAAATTTAAAATGGGGAAAAAATACTAGACTCACAATTGGCAGCTTTTATAATAAAAGCAACTTAATGGAGAATCATAAGAACTGTAAGCCTAAAAATTGTGTTGAATGGCAGCAGTTAGCAGTGATTTGAAAACTGGATAAGGCACAGATTTGTATACACTTAATGAACACATGTTAACTTCAAAATGGTAATTTTCAACAAATGTTTTAAGTTTCAGTGATAAAATTCCCAGGAATCTTCCATTTCTTATTTGGAAGTTGTGGACTTTCATAAAATATATTATGCTGTGATAAATTAGAAACTCTTATCAAAAACTGTGCCACTAGCTTATCCACAGTTGGAATTCTCATATAGAATGTGTGTACTGAGCAGTTTGATTAAATATGTGCTTTAACTTGTGCTTTTATTTGAAATGTTCAAAACTGCCCTTCCTATAGGAGGGCATTGTCTTTAGCACAATAGACAGTATAAGAAATTCATTTTTGAATGTGTTATACTGTACATCCTGGATTTTGCCATTTTTTTGGCTTTGAAAGAATTGTGGCTTCTGAAATTTCTTTGTTTTGAAACACAAATAAGAGAATGGTATAAATCCCTGATTTCCAAGAAGTATTTTATATTCTAAGTTATTGAAGATAAAGGCATTCTGATCACAAAACTATATATTCATGGTTCCTGCATTTTTTTTTTACATTCTGAAAATGAAAGTACATCTTTTTGTATTATGTGAGTCATAAGAAAGTATTGCCAGGTCATACAAAGGCAAATGCATGCCATTGTGTTCTTTGCATCAATTTTGTGTATTTGTGAAAAGTAAATGTGGAAAATGATTTCTGGCAAATAAAATATAATAAAATAAGGCAGAGCTCACAATGGATTCCTTACGTTCCTTACGTTTCATTAGTTAGGAATAATTGCTTAACAAAAAGTAGATTTAGATGATGTGGAAAATTGCCAATGCATGTTTTCATCCTATTTATTTGACAGAAGTATAATAATTTTATGTATATATTTAAGAAAAATTACCATACGTTTCTTAAATGTTCTCATCATGTCCTTTGACTTACCTGGAAGTAAATCAAGATAAACCTTTAGATCTTTTTCATGTTTAGAAGAAGGGTGAAAGTGAATAGCTTGCTGCTTTGCTGACCCTACTTTATTTTATTTTTTATTTATTTTAATCCCATTTATATCCCGCCCTTCTCCAAAGACTCAGGGCGGCTTACAATCTAAGGACAAATCAATGTCCCGATGTTCTTGTTTTACAAACAAGTAGGCATGGTACTAATAAGAGTTTTCATTTTCACATGAGGAATAAATGTTGCTTGAAGGCTAACATAGTATGCATACATCTGTGCCTAATAATTTAAAAGGAAAAGCATGATCAAACCACATTTCTATCCTAGAGGTCAGAAAAAAACGCTAAGCCTATCCTTTTCTTTCTTTAAAATGTGTAGGATGTAAAAGTACTTAAATTTGATTAGATCACACCAATATTTGCAAAAATCAGTATTGATCAAAATGGCCAACATATGGTAGCATTAGAAATATTTACTGAAATAATTCCATGATGTTTTCTGCATTCTTCTTTAGTGAGACAAAAGGAACAATAATTCCAAACTCCTCAACCAGTGGTGCCCAATCAGTTCTTTGGAGAGAGGTTTTTCCGCAGACCAAAGGGTGCGTGGTTTTGTGTGCTGCCTGCATCCCGTGGATGAGGCTTTGCTTGTTTGTGTGGCCCGGTTTCTAGCATGCTACAGATCCGGACTGGCTTGGACTCTGACTGGGCGGAATCCGGTGGAGTGGAGAGGGCAGGTCTTGGTCATACCATTTGGGATGAGTTTGACCCTGTGACTTTGGATGATGTGGACAGGATTATGCATAAACTGAGCGCTATAACTTGTTTATTGGACCCATGTCCCTCCTGGCTGGTGTCGGCCGCCGGGGAGGTGACGGGGCCGGCTGCAGGCAGTTGTCAACGCTTCATTGATAGAGGGTGTCTTCCCCTCCGCCTTAAAAGAAGCGGTGGTGAGGCCCCTCCTCAAGAAGCCTGCCCTGGACCCGGCCTCGTTGAATAACTTATCTCCTGTTTCCAACCTTGTGTCGGTTCCTGCAATTCCTGGATGAAGCGGACTATCTGGACCCGTACCAGTCCGGTTTCAGGCCCGGCTACAGCACAGAAATGGCATTGGTTGCACTGGTAGATGATCTCTGGCGGGCCTGGGACAGGGGTTGCTCCTCTGTCCTGGTCCTACTTGACCTCTCAGCGGCTTTTGATACCATCGACCATGGTATCTTGCTGCGACGGCTCGAGGGGTTGGGAGTGGGAGGCACTGTTTTACGGTGGTTCTCCTCCTGCCTCTCGGGCCTCTCGCAGTTTGTATTTGCAGGGGGGCAGAGATCTACCCCGAGGCCCCTTTCTTGTGGGGTGCCTCAGGGGTCGGTTCTCTCCCTCCTCCTGTTTAACATCTATATGAAGCCGCTGGGTGAGATCATTTGTGGCTTTGGGGTGAGGTATCACCAATATGCGAATGATACCCAGCTTTTCATCTCCACCCCAAGCCAACCCAGTGATGCTCTTGACATGATTTCCCGGTGCCTGGAGGCAATGCGGGTCTGGATGAGAACAGGCTCAGGCTTAACCCCTCCAAGACCGAGTGGCTGTGGATACCGGCATCTCGTATTGTCCAACAAGTTCCATCTCTTTTGATGGGGGGGAGGTACTGCCCCCCTCAGAAAGGGCCCGCAACTTGGGTGTCCTCCTGGGTTCACGGCTTAACTTGGAAGATCATCTAACAGCCGTGACCAGGGGGGGCCTTCGCACAGGTTCGCCTAGTGTGCCAGTTGCGCCCCTTTTTGGACCGAGATGCCCTATGCACGGTTTCCCACGCCCTCATCACTTCTCGCCTGGATTGCTGCAATGCTCTCTACATGGGGCTGCCCTTGAAGTGCACCCGGAGGCTTCAACTGGTGCAAAATGCGGCCGCACGGGTGCTTATGGAAGTATCTTGATACTCCCATGTTACACCACTCCTGTGCGAGCTGCATTGGCTTCCGGTTACCCTCTGGGTGCGATTCAAGGTGCTGGTAATAACCTTTAAAACCCTACATGGCTTAGGCCCAGGGTATTTGCGAGACCACCTGCTGCCATTATCAACCTCCCATCGTCCGGTTTGCTCCCACAGAGTTGGCCTCCTCAGAGTGCCGTCAGCCAGGCAATGCTGGCTGGCGACCCCTAGGGGGAGAGCCTTCTCTGTGGGCATGCCAACTCTCTGGAATGAACTGCCTCCGGAGTTGCGGACGGCCCCTGACCTTCAGTCCTTCCGCAGTGACCTGAAGACCTGGTTATTTCAACAAGCGGGTCTGGACTGATTATGGTTTAAATTGGGCTTTTATTGGGTTAAATTGTCATGTATTTATCATATTTATTGTTTAATGTTTTTAATTTTTGTACTTTATGTTTCTTAATTTTTTATTGTTGTGAGCCGCCCTGAGTCCTTAGGGAGAAGGGCGGCATATAAATTTAATCAATCAATCAATAATAAGTACCTGATTTGTGATTACATTTCCAACATCTATAAGTTTTCTTTCTAAGAAGTTGACATTGTCAATTTATAATTACTTTCCCATAAGTTTTGCCATTTCTGTATCCAAAATTCTTTGCCCATGTTATCATTCTTTTATTTGTTCATTTTCCATTTTCAAATTCAATAAAAAGTTATACATTTTCTTAATTAATTTCTCATCAGAGGTTAATAATGTCTGATCAAACAAGGTCTGCTCTTTATAAAATCCATAGAGTTTAACATCTTTGTCATATCTCACTTGCATTTGTAAATATGCCCACGATAGATCAATACCCTAATTTTCCATCTCTTCTTTAGATTTTAAATTCCCTTCAGAGTTTAGAATATCTTTATATGTCCATATTTTCTCAAGACTGACTAAACTTGGATGTACAAATGCTTCCATTGTTGAGAGCCATTCTGAAATTTTCAAGTATATTTTACATTTTATTTTTTCTGTGTTAATAATAATGCATTTCTAATACAGTGGTTTTGAAAATATTTATGAATTTTATTTTTCCCATACCATAAGAAAGCATGTCAACTGAGAAGTCATGTCCCTCCAAGTACAACAACCTTTTATTTCTAAGAGTTATCAATTCTTTTACCCATATTAGTACTGATGCTTTATAATATAAAACTCACTCTGGCAAGCGAAAACCTCCATTTTTCTTAGTTTCTTGTAACATTTTCAATTTAATTCTAACTTTCTTTCCTTGCCAAATAACTTTTAAAATTATTTATTTATTTATTATTTATTAATTTAATTTATATACCGCCCTTCTCCCGAAGGACTCAGGGCGGTGAACAGGGCAATACATAAAAACTAGATACAAAAATTAAAAATTATTAAAAAGTAATTAAACAATGCCCATAATAAATTAATACTAAAAATTGAAGTCCATTTATAAAAATCCCACCCCGTCCCATCAGGCCAGGCCAGCTTGTTTAAAGAGATGGGTTTTAAGATCGCGCCGGAAGGAGCGGAGATCGGGCGCCATCCGGAGCTCGACCGGAAGATGGTTCCATAAATCCGGTGCACCCACAGAGAACGCCCTCCCCCTGGGGGCCACCAGTTGGCATTCTTTGACCGGTGGCACCCTGAGGAGGCCCTCTCTGTGGGAGCGTACTGGGCAGAGGGAAGTTGACGCCGGCTGCAGGTGCTCCCCAAGGTATTCCGGACCCATGCCATGTAGGGCTTTGTAGGTCATTACTAACACCTTGAACCTCACTCGGAAGACAACTGGAAGCCAATGCAGCTCGCGGAGCAAAGGTGTGACATGGGAGTATCGGGAAACTCCCAATACAACTCTCGCGGCTGCATTCTGTACCAGTTGGAGCCTCCGAGTGGTCTTCAAGGGTAGCCCCATGTAGAGAGCGTTGCAGTAGTCAAGACGAGAGGTCACGAGCGCATGAGTGACCGTACGTAAGGCATCTCGGTCTAGATAGGGCCGCAACTGGCGCACCAGGCGAACCTGGGCGAAGGCCCCCCTAGTCACAGCTACTATATGGTCTTCTAGGGAGAGCTGTGAATCTAGGAGGACTCCCAAGTTGCGAGCCCTATCTACAGGAGGTAATAACTCACCCCCCATAGTGAGGGGTGGGATATCCTGAATATCCCGAGATGCCGGTACGCACAGCCACTCAGTCTTGCCAGGGTTGAGTCGAAGCCTGTTCCTCCCCATCCAGACCCGGACCGCCTCCAGGCATCGGGACATCACGTCGAGGGCATCACTGGGGTGGTTTGGGGTCGAAATGAAAAGTTGGGTATCATCAGCATACTGATGATACCCAACTCCAAAACCACGAATGATCTCACCCAGCGGTTTCATGTAGATGTTGAACAGGAGAGGCGAGAGGACCGACCCCTGAGGGACTCCACAAACGAGAGGCCTCGCGGTCGACCTCTGCCCCCCTGCCAACACCGACTGCAAGCGTCCCAGGAGATAGGAGGAGAACCACTGAAGAACCATGCCTCCCACTCCCAATCCCCTGAGACGCCGCAGCAGGATACCATGGTCGATGGTATCGAAAGCCACTGAGAGGTCTAATAGGACTAGGACAGAGGAATATCCCCTGTCCCGAGCCCTCCAGAGATCATTCACCAGCGCGACCAATGCCGTCTCCGTGCTGTACCCGGGCCTGAAGCCCGATTGGTACGGGTCTAGATAATCCGCTTCATCCAGGACCAGAGGGAGCTGATGCGCCACCACACTCTCGACAACCTTCGCAAGAAAGCGAAGGTTGGAGACCGGACGAAAGTTATTCAACACAGCCGGGTCCAAGGCAGGCTTCTTGAGGAGAGGTCTTACCACCGCCTCTTTCAAGGCGGCGGGAAAACTACCCTCTCAAAGAGGCAGATATAACCGCCTGGAACCAGCGTCGTGTCCCCTCCTGGGCTGCATAAACCAGCCAGGAAGGGCACGGGTCCAATAAACGTGGTGGAGCTCAGCCTCCCCATAATCCTGTCCACTTCCTAAATTAGAGAATTTAGGTCATCAAAGAATTTTTTCTCCAGTTTTATAGGTATTTTGAAATAAAAATAATATTTTTAGTAATATATTCATTTTCATCGTAGCAATCAATAGTTGCAGGCTTTTCCATTTTTCCAAGTCATTTTGATTCAGTAATTTTATATAGTTATCTTCTTTTATTGTTGAACATCTTGCTGTCAGGTATATTCCCAAGTATTTAACCTTTTTTTGACCTTTTGTAATTCTATTTTTTCTTTCATTTTTTTTATCTGTAAGATTTTTAACTATCACTTTGGTTTTTTCCTCTGTTTATCTTCAGTCCTGCTATCTCTCAAACTCTTCTATTTTTTCCTAACAATATAGGAATCATTGCTAAAGGTTCCTCTAGAATGAATACCAAGTCATCTGCAAATGCTTGCAATTTATAAGTTCCACCTTTTATTTCTAGTCCTTTAATATGTACCAAACAATAAACAAGAATTCTATCAAAATTTTCATAGAAAAATAGCAGAAATGGAATATCAAAACATTTGCCTAGTAGGGGATTTTAATGCAATAGTAGACGGGACATTAGACTATAAAAGTAACAAAACAGGAAAACAAGGAAGAAAAAGACTACCTAAGACTTTTTAAAACATGATAGAGGAAATTGATGTACAAGATACTTGAACAGAACTTAATCCAGAAAAACTACAGTATACATTTTACTCAATTAGCCATAAATCTTGGTCCAGAATTGACATGACTTGGATGACGCCTGAAGTAAGAACCAATATGGCAGGAGACTGAGATAGAATTAGGCCCTTGGGCAGACCATAATCTTTTAAAAATGTGGAAAGGAATTCAAAAACAAAAACAAAAAACTAAGATGGACTTTGAACCAATCCAGATTAAAAGAGAAAAAATTTATAGAATTAGCAACAAAAAAATGGAGCTCTTTTTTAAAGAAAATAAGGTGGGATGCATGGGATGTATGGGATGCATCCAAAGCATACTTTAGAGAAGGAGTCTCCCAACTCCTGGTCCGTGGACCAGTACCAGGCCATGGCATGCCAACAACCGGTCCTCACAAACAAGCAAAACCCCATCTGTGGGATGCAGGCAGCACACAAAACCATGCACCCTCTGGTCTGCGGAAAAAACCTCTCTCCACGGAACCGGTCCCTGGTGCCGAAAACGTTGGAGACCTCTGCTTTAGAGGTATAGCTATAACATACATGGCGGGGGGAAACCCCAAAAAAAGACAACAATATATATACTGTTAAGGGAAGAATTTAAAAAACTAGAATTAAAATTACAAATATATCCACAAAAGAAAATACTAAAAAGACAAATGGAAGTAATAAAACATAAATTTAATAGAATCAGAAAAATTAGCGCAGCAAATGAAAAGAGCAAAACAAAACTTTTTTGAAAATGCAAACAAACCAGGAAGATGGCTTGCTTACAAACTTAAAAAACAAGAGAAAAAAATGATAATAGATGAAAAGGGCTGTTTACAATTTAAAAATGAAGCAATAAAATGATAAGGAATATTATGAGAAACTCTTATGATATAAAAGAAATTTCATGAGAGAAAATGATTCAATATATGGAAAAAAATAATTTACCAAAAATTCCAGAAAACTTTAAAACTATGTTAAATGAGAAAATAACAAATGATGGAACTGACAAGAGGCTATAAGAAAACAAAAAAAAAGAAAAACAAAAAAACACTTGGACCAGATGGGCTCCGGGCACAGTTGTACAAATGTACATTAAGTGTACTGCTGAAAGATGTGTGTAATGAACTTTTTTTGGAGGCTAAACTCCGAAACACATGTATAGAAGCAAATATTACTTTGATACCAAAAGAGGACTCAGACCTGACACAGATAAAAAGTTACAAACTGATATCATTACTAAGTGTGGACTATAAAATCTTTACTTCAATAATAGTGGTGAGACTGAAAAGATTTCTATCTGAATTTATACATCCAGATCAAAATGGATTTCTACAAATAAAAAATAATTTAAGAGTTATAAAGGACATATTGGAATATTATGAAATACATCCAGGGAAACAATTGGCATTAGTATTTCTAGATGCTCAAAAGGCATTTGATAATGTTTCCTGGCAATTTATGACTCAACAACTAAAAACAATGGACTTGGACAAAACTTTATAAATATAATTACAGCAATATATCACAAACAAACAGCAAAAATGATTGTAAATGGAGATTATACAGAGAATTTCAACATAAGAAAAGGAAAAAGACAAGGATGTCCACTATCTCCATCGTTATTTATTTTAACTTTGGAAGTTTTAAATAGAAATATTAGATAAGACTAAGGCTGATAGTTCTATCTTTTGTCATTAATTTGATTTTTTGTGTAATTTTAATCCCATATTTTTCACTTTATATTGACATTTAAAAAAATGTCTTCCTCAGGATGTATTGCAAGAAATGGCATCTAGGTGATGCTGTGCTGAAATTGGCTTGCAATTGCTTAAAAGTTTTCTTCCCCTTTCTTGTTAGCGATATCTTAGAGCAAGGGTCCTCAACCTTGGCAACTTTAAGACTTGTGGACTTCAACTCCCAGAATTCCTCAGCCAGCAAAGTCCACAAGTCTTAAAGTTGCCAAGGTTGAGGACCCCTGTCTTAGAGTACTAGCAGGAACAGATAAGCAGATAATAGGTCAACAGTTCAACTTAGTTGGTGGTTTCCTGTGGGAAAGATAGTTGGATGACAGTTCAAAATGTTGCCAGCTACTCCATGACCTATGACTTGCTTACCTCTGGAGTAAAAGCAGAACTTAATTTTTTAATGGGTGCCTTTTTCTGCCCTTTGTGTAATAATATGAATTCCATGTTTATATCTAGCAATATCTTTCCTTTTTTCTTAGCGTGAAACCTCCAGTACAGAGCACATTTGTGCATTGAGACCATGGTGAATTACAAACACGTAACAGCTGAATGTCTAGTAGTTTATTCCTGCAAGCAAGTTGGTATTTTACTTATAGCTGTACATAACAACACTATGGAAAATTAAGTTTGTTTAGAGATTGGGTTGTACATTTGCTACTAATCAATTTTATCTTCATACACAGATGTCTTCCCTTCCTTAAAGCTGAACATATTATGGGACTGAAACGTAACATAAAAAGATTTTTAGTGAAAATGAACACTAGTTCAAGTTATTTCTGGAATGTTAGCTCTTCTGAGCTATAGGTGAAAGGATTAGTGCACTTATATTACCAAAAATATGCCTACTAAAAATGCTGAGCACAACAGGATTTACTCTCAAGGTGCTTTAAAAAGAACAAGTTCTAATGCTACCTCCCCCCAAAATATTCCACCTTTCCTTCTTATGGATTAAGATGGCTAGAAAACAGAAGAAGCAGATGATACACAGTATAACTAGAGTTGTAGCTACCACATATAATGCTCTCTCTCCTTTCAGCAGTTCCAAGAAGGCACCATACCCATGTGCACTACTCAGGTGATCCTGAGGACACAGACAAACCCCCAAGTAGCCTCAATGACTCTCTAAAAGAATGCAAATGATCAGCTGGCTGCAAGGAATATAAATCCTTCCATTCCCTACCATCCAGTCAGACCTGAAGAAGCTTCTTGGATGAGAAACGAAATATCTTCAAAGAAAAACAAAGTCCAGTTGACTTGAAAAAGCACCTTTGGGACAACCATGACCCGGATGACTGAGAATCTCCATAGACACACTCTCACACACACTTTCTACACACACATATACTGTGGATATAAAAAGTCCACACACCCTGTTAAAATGCCAGGTTTTTGAGATGTAAAAATAAACCAGACCAAGATAAATCACTTCAGATTCCCCCCCCACATGCACCCCTTTAATATAACATATAAACTATACAATTAAATTGAAGAACAAACTGAAATTGTTTAGAGTGATTGTTATGGAAAGGTCAGATTTCTCTTTATCTTCAGCATTTTAGCAGAGTCCTTAACGTTTTGCACCAAAATTGACTAATATATGGAACTATTCCTAATTCCCTTCACCGTGACTAAAGCCCCAGTTCCAGCTAAAGAAAAGCAGTCCCAAAGTATAATGCTGTTGCTACCATGCTTCATTGCGGGTATTGTGTGCTTTTGGTGATGTGCAGTGCTCTTTTTGCACCAAGCATACTTTTATGGCCCAAAAGTTCAACTTTGGTCTCATCAGACCATAAGACATTTTCCAACATCCCTTTGTCAGACTTGATGTAGGTTTTTACAAAATGTAGCTGGCCTTGGAGGTTCTTCTTTGTAAGAAAAAGCTTATATCGTGCCACCCTACCCCACAGTCCAGATATATTTCTGCAGCGCCTTTAATGTTGCTGTAGGGCCCTTGGTAGCCTCTCGGACTAGCTTTCTTCTTTTTTCATCAATTGTAAGACCATGCCTTCAATGTCCTTGGAAAACCATGGCTTTTGATGTAAGAGGCAAGTGAGTAAATGTCAGAAAGATCCTACTACTGGTAGAGTAGCTAAACTTGAGGTGAGCTTGATCAGACTCACTTTAATTGAGGGCAGGTGTATACTGGCTATTATTTAACATCAGTTTGAACACAGTCATATCCCTATTTATAAGAGGGTATGCACACACTTACCAGTATGCAGCCACATTATTCTAGTATTTTATTTTCCCCCCTTAAAGATTTCAGTTTCTTTTTCAACTCAATTGTACAGCTCATGTTATATTAAAGGTGAAAAACATTTTGAAATAATTTTTCTCGGTCTGATTTTTTTTTTACATCTCAAAAAACAAAACAAAACACAACTGGCATTTTAACAGGGATGTGTTAAAATATCCACTGCATGCAAATCTATGTATATATAAACCATATTTAGAAACTGCTGGTCTCCGAGAGCTACTCCGGAAGCGTACAAGACGTTAAAACAAAAGCTGTATATAAATGCTACATCCGGAGGCGTTTGAAACAAGAATACAGTAATTAAAATTAAAAAGGCGGGAAGAATCTTTAAGGCTCTAACGAGCCCCGTGACAGCCTGCTCCTCTATGGCCCCAAGGGAGTCAGCAGAGCTAGGTCTTCAGGCACTTCCAAAAGGCCGAGAGAGCGCCCCCCCCCCGCTTCATCTCTGGGGGAAGAATATATACTGAAGGATTCAGATGAATTATCCATAAAAGAATAAAGTGGGATATACAATAGTTTACTTAACTATTGATGTACGTCATGGGGTGCAACATCATATATAAATTCTTACTTCCTGAGGAGAGCCCCCTGTCCAAGCTCGTATTGGCAGGGCTGAGGGGTTTGAGATGCTAACCCAGGGGTAGGCAACCTTGGCTCTTTTATGACTCGTGGACTTCAACTCCCAGAATTCCTGAGCCAGCATGGCTGGCTCAGGAATTCTGGGAGTTGAAGTCCACGAGTCATGAAAGAGCCAAGGTTGCCTACCCCTATCCTATGCTAACCGATTAGATTTCCCGGGCTGGCCTTGTTAGCCTGCCGAGCTTCCGACCAATCAGAAGTGTGCAACGCCTCTATGAGCTGCTTCCCGACTCCCTTAAGCCCGCCCCTCTTTGTTGCGGCGCCCAATGGGCGCGCTCCGAATGTCGGCAGCTGCCGGGTAACATGGTTACATGTCAGAGAGTAACATTTGATCATGGAACATGGACTAAGGCGAAGGCGTCCGAGTCAGCTGCAGGAGCAGCATCAGCCGCAGCCGCCTGGAGAGGCTCCGGTGCAATGAATCCTCTGGCGATCGGGTAAGACTAGCGGCCGCGCAGCGGGAACGGGAGAATGGGTGGGGTCCTCCTAGCCGAGAGAGCGATGGAGGGGAGAATTTTTTTTTCCTTGAGAAAAAGAGAAGGCTTGCAGTGGCTGGGCCAGCCAGCCAGCCCACCACCACCACCCCACACAAACACTTGGCTTCGTTTCACACGCGTGTATTCCAGAACCCAAACCGTCCCGCCTGGAGGTTGTCAAAACGATATCGGAAGCGTGCTTGCGTTTTTTTTTTTACAGCAATCCGACCCTGGTTGCTGCACGCCATTGAGCTTTCCAGCTTTCCAGTCTCTGAACAATAAGGAGTAGGGTGATGAACGTGGGAATGCGCACGGAGCTATTGGAATCTCCTCTCAGGACTCTCTCCGTGTATGTGTATATATATATGTGTGTGTGTTTTCTTTTGTGGGTCCCAACCAAAAGCTGAGCCGGGATGTGGCGGCAGTGTCCTCTCTGCGTGGCCGATTCGCATTAAGCGAGGCTCCGATCTTCGAAATCTAAGCGCTAGCCCGCAATAGCGAGGCGTCCCGTTCCTTTTGTGAGACATTTCTCAGACTGAAAAGAGAGGCTTTTTGGCTGGCTGCTGTCGCCCCCTGCTGAGAGGCAGCCTGAGGATTGCTGTAGAAGAGCGAGCTCTTCTAGTATCCTTTTGTTTGGCAAGTGAATAGAGTAAAATGGGGCTTTGAGAAAGGCCCTTCTATCGCTTGCTGTTTCCAGCTGATAACAGGATACCCGGTGGCTGGGTTCACACCACCCGCTTCATCGGGTCAAAGACCTCAGCTGCAAGTCCACAGCGTGCAGCATCCATCCTAAGCTTTGGTTACTATTAACCTTGCTGGGAGTTGGGAGTGGAGTGGCGGCGGGTGGGGGGGGGGGGTTCGAGGCTTGCCGTATTTTGTTCCTGGTAGCATGCAAACCAAACGAGGTTTATGAGGGAGATGGGTGGTTTTAAAATGTTGGTAAATGAAATAAAAAAACACGCTAAGGAGGGAATGTGATCATCCCTGCAAAGTCTCTGAAAATGGATTGTTTTATCTAACCCTGTGTCTTCTCCAACCTGATGCTCTCCATATGTCTTTGATTGCAGTGCTCATCATCCCCAGCCACCCTGGATTGTACCACTACACAGTACTGCCTGGGGATAATAGAAGTTGTAGTTTGGCATGGCTGGAAGGCACTTGGTGGGAAGGTTGAGCTTGGCTGCTTGATGCTGCTGATACCATGTTGTTCTCCACTCCTTGTGTTTTTGTAGATTCTGCTTGTATAAGGAACAAGCTCTCTACCACCTGCTAGCAAGCAATTTCATGCCAGCCTCATTCATTCGGCAGGAGCAGGGGGCAGAATGGAGCAGGCTTGCTTGACGGGACACTGACCAGCGTCTGTCTTCTGTCGGACTGCTGGTTCCTTTAGAGCTCACAATGACTGGCTCCGGCTCCAAAGCTGCTCACAATTCCCACCCCAAGGGAGACAAAGGAGGCCGTTCCAGAAGCTCCCACACTCGGACGCTCAGTACTGCCAACAATGGGGGCTCGGAAGAGGAGGATAAAGATGGAGGAGCAGTATTCCTTGTCAACAAGAGCGGTTTTCCAATTGATGGGCAGACCTGGGAGAGAATGTGGGGACATGTGGCGAAGGTCCACCCTTCGGGCAGAGAGATGGTGGAGGCTATAAGGAGTGCTGCTTTCCTTACAAAAGTAAGTTATGGCTTCCCCCCCCCACCCCGAGTCTTTGTTTTCTACAACCATCTGGCCGAGGTGCATGAAGGTTTCTTTTCTTGTTTATGTGACTATTTCTACTTTTCTACTTTTTACTACTACTACTTTCCGCAGGGGTAGATGGGGTAGATAGGTATTACTGCTAGAACTTATCTTCTCTGCTTCTTTTTGCAAGATAATAATAATAATAATAATAATAATAATAATAATAATAATAATAATAATAATAATAATAACAACAACAATAATAACAATAATAATAACAATAAGTTGGAAGGGACCTTGGAGGTCATCTAGTCCAACCCCCTGCTCAGGCAGGAAACCCTATACCAGTTCAGACAAATGGCTGGCCAGTCTCTTCTTAAAAACTTCCAGTGTTGGAGCATTCACCACTTCTGGAGGCAGGTTGTTCTATAATGGTGTATGCTGGGAATTTTATCAGCAATGGGTTAACTTTGGTGAAACTTGGAAAAAGGCAGAAATAGTCAGACCTGGTTGACTTGGGAAGTAGACTGTGAAGTCAAAAATTATCCCAGAGGATAATTGAGGGCGGGGAGAATAGATCACTGCCAAATTATTACTGAGAAAATTATATAGAAGTGTATATGGAGTTTACTGGTAGTGAGCTCAACTGGGCTTGGAGGGGGGAGCTACCTATAGGAATGAGCTAAATAGAAATAAAAAAGTGTCTAGTAACTACTGAAATCTCGTTCTGGATTCTGAAAGCTATTGACATGTTTCAGATTTCTCTGTTCAGCCTCAAAGGTAGAAAGTTGCCTGAAAAATAACTGAGCCCTACTTATTCAAGATTCAGAATCCTTTTATTTGTGGAGGGCTAATTGTCTCTCAGCCTTGGCTGTACTTGCTTTCATAAACCCTTGAGGCATATAGGAATACAGTGCAACAGCTGCTCATTTTTTCCCCTGGAGGAAATATTTGTAGTTGCAACCAAAAGTGCTAACAGTTAATTGTCACCTGGGCATTTCTATACCAAGGGCTTATTTTGAGCAGCTATTCGCGTTTTGAAAATGTGCAGTCTAGTTCCTTATTGCCAGGAACATTTGTGAAAGTTTGCAGCTCTGTGATAAACAAGATGGAATGAAATCACAAGTGGCACAGCAGCTGAATTTGGCAGGAAAAGCACCACTTTGCTGAGAAGTGTCAAGATGTTGGATTTAACAGGATGGAATTAGAAGCTTATACTAACTTACAAATAGGTGGTTTTCTCACTCTGAACATCTGCATTACTCACCTGTTACACTAGTCACTGCTTCATACCAAGGCAGATTAACTTTGTCTACACCAGGAGTGCACAACTTTGGCACTTTAGAATTGGCAAAGCTACAGTTCTCAACATCTCTTGCCATTGGACAAGCGGGCAAGATTAATGGAGATTTGGCTCAGCAGTATTTATCAGTCAACAGGTTCCTTGCCTCTAGAAACTGTTTATTGCTGCTGGATCTTCAAGGTCCTGTGAGTCATCAAGTTGCTTTCAAATAGATTTTCTCCATGACAATCTATTCCTAACCTACTGAGGTCTTTCAGTTTATTTCTTGATTCTCTAGGGAGAACTAAAGTCCTATTGACTGGGTGTGAGGGCAGGCAGAGTGAGGCAGAGTGACAAATGCAGTGTTATGATGCCAGCCCTGCCCGCCTTCTATATATTTCACAATGCCACTCATATTCAAAATGGTGGAGATTATGGCATTACACTGTTTTCATCATTCTGGCAAAAGCAGGGAGAGCCTGTGGATGTTGCTGAGGTTGAACCTACCCTTTCCAGCGCAAGTTAACACCTAACACCTAATTACTGTGCTTTGGTACTGAACATAAAACAAGTACCAAATTGCAGGGTCTCTGGTATATGTCATCTGAAAGAAAAAGTCATTAGTGACATTTTCTAATTAGAGTATTATGGGGCAAGGTTCTTGCAGCTAGGTTTCCCTTTGGCTATGAAGGGATAAGAATCTGGCTTAAGTAAGTGAAAGCTATCCAAGCAGGTGCTGCCTTTATGTGTCATCTCCTTTCCATTTGCCATCCTGATTCTGTATCACGTGACCTGTGACTGGAGAGTCCTGATGATTGATAAAACAGCTGGCAATCAAAGGATGGAAACACTTGCAATGGATACCCTTCAGAGACAGCATCCCTTCCAGCCACCTGTTCTGTCTGTAAGCCCAAATGCTGAAGAAGAGCCTTGGGTGGGGGTTCTTCATTACTTCCTCTTGTGTCTTAGCAGCTATAGGCAAGGACAGCATTGCTGGGAACAGTCTGCTGGATTATGTTTTCTTCCTGTGGCATTGCTCTGGTGATGGGAACCAGACTTGGAAAATCTTGCTGTGTTATAGGAAGCATATATTATACCAGTGGAGAAACTGACAAGTGGCCAAATCAGGATCTTGGCATTTTTGAAAATTCATTTGTCTGGGCAATAGAAGCATGCTTTTCTCTGCTTTACTTGTAGGAGCAAATTAAAGGGAAAATGGGGGACTCAGTTTATGGATGGCATGTCGTCTTTTTCTTTTAACAAAGTCTCTATTGTAAGCAGCAAGTACAAGAACTGTGATAAAGAGATACAGAATGATGTTGCAGCAAACACAACTAATCTTCTAGTTGCAATACATCTGCTACATGGAGATCTCGAGCAAGACAAAGCCATCTTTGTGAGTCGGTGGATCTGACAATAAGGCCTCACAGCATGGTTGCATGACGGTGGGCTTGTTCATAAAATGGATGTCATGTTGGGCACAACCAGTTTCACAATACCAATTTAATGTAAGGCAAACTGGTGGGATTATTTCTTAGCATCCTTGTCAGCTTCGCAGGATACTCTTACCATGCCAGTTTAGCTTGTTGTCTTTCCTAGGTACCTGGGAACAGGCCACAGGACCATTGGGTTCCAGAGACACTCTTGAAAATGAAGATAATAAGACAGGATGGTTTATACTGCTAAGCTTGTAAGCCACCCTGAGTCTTTGGAGAAGGGTGGGATATAAATGGAATTAAAATAAAATAAATAAATATTATATAATTAATATATTCTAAACCCAATTAAAGCAAGTGGGGTAGGAGAGATCTGTAGAGAGATCCAATGGCCTCAGTAATTCATTTCAGTATTGGCTCTTCAGTGCTTATCCTAAATTAGTGAAGATGGTCTGCTTTTGTTCAGGTTTTGTTTGTGTGATACTTTGTTTTTAAATGTATTAAGCTGCATCTAAGTGATTTATTGTGCTTTTTGCTTAATTGGCAACAACTGCTAATTTTTGGCAGATACCTCTCCCCCCCCATATAGTTGGGGTCTGCAAAAAAGGGACATGAGGGGAATCAGAGAGACACAGGGCAGAACCTATCCACCCTTGAATTAAAAGACTAAGGGAAAATACTGGTCTACTTATAAGCCACGCTGCTGGGATAGTGACTGGCAGTCAGCAAGTACATCTACGTCATTTACATTGATTACTATATGTGACTACTAAAGGAAGAAAGTCACCAGCAACTTTTATCAGTATAAAGCAGACTCTCGATATTTGCCTTTCTTGCCCCACCAGCCAAAGTACTTGTATCGCTGTGATGAATATAATACAGCCGTCCCAACTTGATAATATCCTAGTATATTTGTACCATTCCCATCACCCTCAGCCAATATGGTCAGTGGTGGACCGTGTATCTAGGAATGATGTGAACTGTACTATAACACATCTGAAGGATCATGACATGTATAGCAACGAGTACTGTACATTGAATAGAAAAAGGCTTGCATTATAGTTACACTGATAGTTGCTGTCTACAGCCCATCATTGAGCCAAAAATACTACTGTATGTTTGAAAATGAGAAATATGAGCAAGTCTTCCTGAAAGCCCTCCTGAACAAAGCCTTGTGCAGTGGGAGAAGAGGATTGGATAATAAGGGACAATGCATACAAGAAGCGGAAACACATTGTAAATATTTGGAGGTTAGCATCACATTTAAAGGAACAGGCTTGTCCAGACAGATAAAACTATTAAGCTTTGTATACCTATATGAAATTATGAGTCTGTACAGATACAATCTTAATTATTGTATTTTGCAGATACAATAATTGTTTCTAAGTTGCTCTTTAAAGATTCACTCTTCATTCTTGCCCGATATTTTTATGCCAAAGAAATTGGACTGCTTGCTTCTGCTTTAGATGCTCAACACACTATTTGTTAATAGACAATGTCCCTTTGTTTCTCTTCTCTTGTCAATTGCTAGCACAGAATTATGACATACGAATCTCAGAAGGAGCTTCTTTCTTTAGTTGGATGAACAGCTGTATGGATATTCTGAGGTTTGGAGCCGGGAGGATGTTGAAAGATGGCAAATAGTCTTCTCTGGGTTATGCCTTAATTTGGCAAAGCTGGCTTGAAACTAAAGAAAGACAAATCCTTAGCAAGTTAGGTCTTTTTTTCAGACAATGCTCATGCTGCACATTTGCACACCTACCTGGGAATAAATCCCACTTTGCTCAGTGGGTCTTAATCTGATAAAATACAGGGACAGGATCTCCATTAGCAGAGGTTCATTTTAGCTCTTTCACATTACAGTTCAGCTCTTCTTCTCTATTCAACTAAAACAGTTTTGGCTGTCTCCCTCAAATAATGATCTCTCCCAACTTGTCTCTGTCTCATTTTACGCAGCCTTCTGTGCCGTCGGTGCCAAATTACAAGGCTTCCATGATGATCCCAGACTGGCTTCAGGCAATACAGAATTACATGAAGATGCTGCAGTATCCTTTATTTTTGCTTTTTTTTTTTTTAAAAAAAAAAAGAACTATTAATCTTATTGGTTAAGGAAAATGGGAGAGAGTGGATAATTTAGTAGATAATCAAGAGGACTTGAGGAATAACAAGGAATGAAAAGTGTTGTTGCTGTATTTTCCAACACTTCTGTAGCTTTATGAGATTACTCAAGTGTGAGATGTTGCCCATAGCCTTTGGAATGCCAAGTGGGTAGCTCTAAAAAGCACATAAGAGATTGTAACTGATGCTGGAGATTGAACAGCTATTAGACTTTTTTTTGCGATCATGGTACATAGAATGTCAGACCTCAGGCAGGCAATATCTACCTTTGATGAACCCAACCCTTCCTTCAGGAACTAGATAGCAACAGTGCTAAGGACTCAGTACTGCAAGATAAGTTGCCTTATTGCAGACAAGAAAGAATTCTTATGTATAAAGATAATCTGGCTACAACAGAACACACAGGTTAAGCCCTTTATATATACAAAATAAAGCTTTTAAATTTTAAGCTTTGTTCTTCTGTTCTACTCAGTCAATGGACTATACCTATTGTTTTCTCATACTTGAGATTAGAATGCTCCTACTCCCTATCTGGCCTGAACAGAATTGGTTCCAATCTGATCAGCTTGGCTCTTTGGGGTAACAATGCAGCAGCATCAAGGGCAATATATTGTAGCAGTAGAAATAGGTGATATGTAGTCTTATACCAAGGGACGCGGTGGCTCAGTGGGTTAGGATGCTGAGCTTGTCGATCAGAGGGTCGGCAGTTTGGCGGGTCGAATCCCGAATGCTGCGTAACAGAGTGAGTGCCTGTTACTCGTCCCAGCTTCTGCCAGCCTAGCAGTTCGAAAGCACATAAAAATGCAAGTAGAAAAATAGGGACCACTACGGTGGGAAGGTAACAGCGTTCCGTGCACCTTTGGCCGGCCACATGACCACGGAGACGTCCTTGGACAAGCGCTGGCTCTTTGGCTTTGAAATGGAGATGAGCACGGACCCCTAGAGTTGGAAACGACTAGCACGCATGTGCGGGGGAACCTTTACCTTTACCTTTATTCTTATACCATGAGATGTGGTTGATGAACCAATTCATGGAAGCCATGGGGATCAATGGCTATTAGCCTTGATGCCAGTGTTTCTGTCTCTGAAGGTCATTGCCTGGAGATTTCCGTGGGTAGTAGATTGGGCACTGTGAAAACACGCTGCTGGACTGGATGGGCCAGGGGTCCAATCAGCACGATACTGCTTATATTCTTATGTTTACTGCACTGTTACAGTAATAATACTACAATAATACTTGCAGAAAAGGTTTTAGAATAATGATTAATTGCAAACTAAATACGTCAGCAATGTGATTTGGCTAAGGCAAAGACACTTTTAGGCTGCATAAATACTAGTTTCCAAATCACAGAATGTAATGATTCTACTCTAATTTACTTTCATCAGAACCCTGCTCAAATACCTACTCAAATCCTCAACACCATAATTTAAATAGGATTCTGAGAAGTCGGAACAGATTCAGGAAAAGGCAACAAAGACATGTCAGAAAGCACATTCATGTAGAAAAAGGTCTGTTTGTTCTCATTGCAGAGTGCAAGACACAAAACAGTGGATTTAAGTTATAGGAAGATAGATTTTGAGTATTAGATAAAACTTCTGAACAGTTCAAACCGCAATCTAATTGACTCAGATTGTAGTACCTACTTCATTGGATATAATCAAGGGGAGGCCTAGCAGCCATCTGGCTGAGATGCTTTGATTTGGATTCCAGCTCTGAGCAGAAAGTTGAACTTAATGGCCTAAATAGCCCCTTACGGTATCCACTTTGGATTTAGACTGGAGACAAATTATGATTTTCAATAATTGTAGCAATTTGGATAGCACTTCCAAAGATGCTGTTAGAAAAGCATCTATATGTGAACAAAGCATTCAGAGACAATCTGAGTAACTCTCAAAAGTTTCATAATGCCTTCTGAAAGGTGAAAGGGTTATTTTTTTAGTATTTGCAGGAGTAATACTTTGCTTATAACATTATTCTTTGGAAGGGAAGACATTTTGAATGATTTTATAGCCCTAGATTATTCCTTAGGCCCATCAGGAAGAAAGTTATGGCCAAAAGTCTTAAGTCAAGAACCAAGGTGAAAGAAAATTTTGAAACATACCTTATCAAGGAAGACAATACAACTGAAGCAAAGTACTAGCCCCAAACAGTGTGTGTTTGTGTGTGTGCATTCCATGGATAGTTGCATTTAATACTGAAGATTGTGGTATAAAGGTATGGACAAAGAATGAGTTGGTGGTGCCTAGTGACTGCTTCAAGTGAATTAAATTATTTTTCCTAGTTATATTCAATGGTTTGTATTTCTTGAAAAGATTATGACAAATTCATTTGTTTGAATCTTACACATGTACTGTTACTTTCTTCATTTTGCAATCACTTTGTCTTAATAAATGAAATCCAGATATAACCACACGGGAACTCAGTTCTTCGAAATTAGGAAATCAAGACCTCTAAGTGGGTATGTAACATTGTGCAGAAAGAATGATTTTCTAACTGACTTGTGATTTTTACACAGGGGCTTGCAAACCCAATAACTGGCCCCAACAGATAAAATAGTGCAATGCTTGTTGACAGCATGTATCGCAGACTCTTCTTGAATATTTCATCATCTCTCAAATTACACATCCAACCTGTCTCTATTCTTAGTCTTCAATGATGCATCACCATCAAACCACAAAGACAACAGTTTATGCTCCTTTTGTTGCATGCATTGTCTGCGGTTTTCCTTCTAACTGCACAAGAACTAAGGAAGACTCCATCATCTAATATAAACATAGCTAACCCATGGCCATGTGTGGCCCCAGAAAGGGCAGATCCTAAATTTTAGATCTCTTTTTTCATTTGGAGTGGTAGTGGGTGTGAAAGGCTAAGAATGAAATGAATGCCTTAAAACTTGGGAATTCTTAAAAAAACCCTACAAAGTCCCCCAAATGGGGGGAAATGGTTCTGAAAATGTTACTTCTCTCATTCCTCTGGTGATGTAATAATGACACAACATGCTCCTGCGCCTCTATGGCAGGACAGAAGGGAGAACTGCAGCCCTGTGTGAAAAAAGTTTTCCTGTTTGGGGTCTAGAGGAAAACCTAGGTAGCCTTTCTCAACCTTTCAGATGTTTTGACTGTAACTCCTATAAAACTTGGTCATCGTGTTAACTCCTATAATACTTGGCCATCGTGTTAACTCCTATAATACTTGGCCATCGTGTTAACTCCTATAATACTCAACCATCATGTTAACTCCTATAATACTCAGCCATCATGTTAACACAGAAGACCCCATGTACAGGTATCTGTACTAGAGACATAGAAAACCAATTAATATGGAATCCTGCTATTGGCTTGCCTCATTGGCTGTGGTGGTAGCTTCCCAACATCTTTGATAGACTTGTTTCTCTCGCTTAAGAGCTGTGAAGATGGGACTAGGACAGTGTTTCTCAAACTGGCCAGCATGGCTGGCTTGGGATTTCTGGGAGATGAAGTCCACATATCTTGAAGTTGCCAGGTGGAGAAACACTGGATTAGGATCTTTGTCCACAGTAGGTGTGTATGAGTGTGTGTATTCATTCTGAAAAGAAAGGGAAAAAAAGAAAACAAAGATTATTTGTACAAGCAACATTTGCACAGAAACTTCATGGCTGTCTTCGCTGAAAAATGTACCCATTGTTACTGAATGCTTTGCTTACCCATCTGTGATGAGAAGCATATTAAAGTTTACATGCTGCTTTTTCTATTGACAGTGAAAATGTCCCTGGTACAAACTATCCAACTTGGTCAAAAAGCTTTTTATTATGGTTTGTCGCACAGTCAGTCAGATGTTTAAACTGGATTTGGCATTTTTATTTACCTATCAAGTCATTATGGTTGGTCACAAAGTCAGCCAGCTGTTTAGACTGGAACTGGCATTTTTATCCACTTACTGCGTCTTTCTCAAGGATGTGGGATCAGCAGATGATGTGGTTTGACGTTAAATATATCATTGCAGGATGTACTGTAAAGTTATTCCAAGTAAAGCTGCCTTTTGCAATTGACTGATAGTGATTTTTTTCTGTGCTGATGGTGTTCAAGTGGTACTCTAGTTGTTGTTTTTTTGATATTATTAAAAAAACTTTGTAAAGTGCCCTCCCCTCCTTAAAAATAAATCACATAATGAAATTATTTCACACATAATGAAATGACACAAAATGAAACTATTTCTTTGCTTGCAATTTTCATGTGGAAGAACCAGCAACGCTTAATGACATACAACAGAGATAGCTAGTTTCTTTTCAGTCTTTCGATACTGAGCAGGAAGAGTTTAGCTTTCATTTATCCCACAAATGATAAATGTAAAACTAAATAATTCTTAACTTTAAGAAGGATGATGTAGGATTATTGTAATTAGGAAAGGATAGAAATTTGCAGTCACATTTGAATGAGAACATACACTCTGAATGTATCCTAAAATATGTCCAAGAGAACTCATGCTACTGTCTTGCCCTTGGAAATAATTCAAAGGGTTCTGGGTTCCAATATTTGCAGCCTGTAAGATGTTTTTGCAAATATGGAAGGGTCCTCTTAATGCAGCCCTATATATTTAATAATATAAAGAGCCTTGGTGGAGCAGTGGGCTAATGCCTCCTTAAGTAACACCAGCTGCCTGCAATTAGTGCAGGTTCGAGTCCCACCAGGCTCAAGGTTGACTCAGCCTTCCATCCTTCCGAGGTAGGTAAAATGAGGACCCAGATTGTTGGGGTCAATAAGCTGACTTTGTAATAATGCCGCTTGGGGGGGGGGCAAAAGCCCTAATAAGCAGGCATATACATAGAATAAAGGGACGTGGTGGCTCAGTGGGTTAGGATGCTGAGCTTGTCGATCAGAAGGTCGGCAGTTTGGCAGCTCGAATCCCGAGTGCCGCGTAACAGAGTGAGCGCCTGTTACTCGTCCCAGCTTCTGCCAACCTAGCAGTTCGAAAGCACGTAAAAATGCAAGTAGAAAAATAGGGACCACTACGGTGGGAAGGTAACAGCGTTCCGTGCGCCTTTGGCGTCTAGTCATGCCGGTCACATGACCACGGAGACGTCCTCGGACAAGCGCTGGCTCTTCGGCTTTGAAACGGAGATGAGCACCGGCCCCTAGAGTCGGAAACAACTAGCAGGCATGTGCGGGGGAACCTTTACCTTTACCTTTTATACATAGAATGAAGGCTATTGCTAAGCACATTGATTTGTGCTTTAGATTGTAAGCTGCCCTGAGTCTTCGGAGAAGGGCGGGATATAAATGGGATTAAAATATATATATAGAGAGAGATAAGGATAAGATGACCTGATTCTGCCCCCAAGTAGGTTACCACAAAGGTACAGCAAGAGAAGCATTTATACTTGTATCGGAGGGGAACAAGATGTTAGTTTATTCATTGATTTCTGGGTAGGTTTCTGGTAAGTTTCCATGTACAATTTCAAGTGCCGGACGTAGCTTATAACCCCCTACGTGGCTTAATTCCAGATATCATCAAGACAATTTCTTCCAAGAAAGAATGGCTCATTTGATATGTTTCTCTTAACAAGGATTGTTAAATATCCCCTTTGCTGAGGTTGCTAGGGAGAGGGCCTAGAAATCAAGTTTCTTAGTGGCAGCTCCTTCCCTTTTTCTCCTTCAGAGATTTACTCAATATTCACCTGATACAATTCAGGAAGGCTGTGAAAATGCTCTTGTTTTATCTATAGAGCCTGCAGGAGAGGAGCAAACTGAGCTGGAAGGTGGGGTTAAATGGGATCTTTGTGTTGCTGCAAGACACCTCTGTGAATTCTGGAAAAGTGTGTGTGTATGTATATGTATACATACACACAGAGACATAGATACTACCGTGTTTTCCCGAAAATAAGACCCGGTGTTTTTTGTTGTTTTTTTTACCTCCAAAAGAGGCATTAGCTCTTATTTTGGGGGGGATGTCCCCCACACACCTGTCTTGCCTTACGGCAGCGGCCCGCATGGCCACCACCCTACTTCTGCTACAGCTGCTTTCGCCCACTTGCAGCAGGACAGTACTGCTGCCGTGAAGCTTGGCAGGTGAGCAGGGATCTGCCCCTCGCGTCCCGCTTACCGTGCCATAGGCTTCTGTATTCAGGCCTCTCACGCCGCCCCACTTGTTCTGTGGCTGCTTTTGGCTGCTCACGTGCACCAATGCCGCTGCCATGAGACTTGGCAGATTCCCCCCCCCCCCGATCTGCCCCACGTGGTACCTGCTTTCCAGTTCCATCGTATTTCTCTGCCACTCTGGAACTGGATAGCTTGCCGCACCACCGCCCATATGCCCTCACTTCCCCCAAGCATTTCTTCGATTTCTAGCTCCACTGCGTTTCTCTGTCATGTTTTTCCATCGCCGGATGCAGGGAAACAAAAGTTTGTGCAACTAAAAAGGTTCAATCAGACCTTCCAACCTTGCGAGATCTTTTTGTTTTTGTTTTTGTGAGAAGTTGGAAGGTCTGATTGAAGTTATTTTTTTAGTCCCACAAACTTCTTTTGTTTCCCTGCATGCAGTGGCAGAGAAACGCGATGGAGAAATGCAACGGAGCTGGAAATCAGGTTAGCGAAGAAATGCTTGGGGGAAGTGAGGGCATCTGGGCGGTGGTGTGGCAAGGTCTCCAGCTCTGCAGTGGTGGAGAAATGTGGCGGAGCTGGAAAGCAGGTGGCAAGGCAACCACCCCCCCCCCCCGCCAAGGGCGCCAGGCACTGAATGGGCCCATCTCTCTCCAGCAGCTGCCCAGGCCTGCTGGAGGGAAGGTCGGCATCTACTGAAACGTGGCAGCATTCTGGCTCTAGTGGGGAAACAGCAGCTGGCATGGGTGCTACAGGCAGGACACCTGCTCGCTTCAGCACCCTCCTCAACCCTTGCGGTTCTGGCTGCCACTTTGGTGGCTATGTGGGCAGAGCTGCGAAGAGGGCCAGGTGGCTGAGAGCGCCAGCAGTCTGGCTCGGAAGTGGAGTGAAAGGGAAGAGGCAGGCGGGTGGGCAGGGTCTTAACTGGGGCTTATTTTTGCGGTAGGGCTTATATTTTTAGGGGAACCCGGTAATACGTGTATATATAGACACAGAACTATATATACAAGTATGCGTTTACACAAACATATATATAAAACATATATATATATAAAACATATATATATAACAACCATCCATCATAAAGAGACAGACATTTTGGCTTCTTCCTTTTTGAAGTTTGTATTTAGAGGTTTGTGCGCGCGCACACCCCCCCCCCCCCAGATCTTTTATTACTACACATATTTCAGATCACTTGGATGCCATGGTCAGCTCATGGTTTATCTTGAACCATTTGTTTAGTGATCCCAGGCAGAATATGGAAAGATGTTTGAAAGTAATATATGCATTGTTTGGGGGATTTGGCTGGGGCAGCAATTTTTAGCACAGCAGCCTGTGTGTCTGCATTTTTACAGTTGTATTTCTTTAGTGAGAATTGGAATGGTGGCGAGGCTTACAATTTAAAGTGTATCACATGAATAACATCAGAGAGAGAGGAAGCAGAATGGAATAGAAAACCAGCATGTTAACCTTTAACATACGTACTTAACCTTAGCTCATCTAGAATGTATAAAGGTATTTCAAATGAATGTTGGAAATGTATATGTAAAGAAGGGACTGTTTATCATTTATGGTGGACATGTGGTAAGACAAAAGAAATATTGGAGGAGGATTCTTACATTAATGCAGAAAATTCTTAAAGTGAACGTAAAGATTAAATCAAAAACTTTCCTTCTGGGTATAACAGAAAGAGAACTGGAAAAAAAATTGGTGATGGCTGCAAAATTGCTCTATGCACAAAAGTGGAAGGATGCCTCGATTCCTACCATGGATGAATGGTTACAAAAGCTGATGGAATTAGCAGAGATGGCCAAGTTGACTGTGCTGATAAAAGAAAAGAACACACAAGTACTTTTGATTCCACTTGAAAACCGCTTCTGGACTTTGTGCTCGAGGTGGAAAAAAAATGATGTTATGATTTTGGGTTTTACTGATTAGACTGATTTGCCGATACAGAAATGGTTAGTGCATACTACTACAGAAATGTAAAAAGTTGAGATCTGATTTCAATGTCTGATTTTACTGCAAAAGAGAGAGTCGGAAGTCAAGCCCTTTTATTTCTTCCTCTCCCCTTCTTGACACCTTTTTTGTTTTCCCTTTTTCTAGTGTTGTCCCCTAGTATTTGCTTTTGTATTTTCACTTTTTATGTTATAAATGAATAAAACTAACCTTAGCTGCAGTAAAGTTATGTGCATGAACAGCTTGAACCGAAAACGTCAAGGAAAACAAGGATTTTAAAGCAATTTTAAAGGAAGGTTAAAAATTAAAGTCTGCACATGCTACATAGTTATGATATCATGTATTTTGAGACTAGTGGTCTCTCTGAAAAAAATGCTAATATACTTGTTGCATTTATTTAAATATATATATTTAAAATATATATTTTGGTAGGCTGTGCTCCTTGACATTAGGTCTTCAAGATACCCAGAAAAATGTTGGCACTATTTTAAATGTTACTATTTCCCTTTTAATTTAGAAAAGGATGCTCCGTATTTATCTGTAGGAGTTTTCATGTACTTCTGAAAAAAGGGGATCAATAATGAAAGCTTTTTTAATGGAAGGGCATGAACAAGATTAAGAAGCTGCAGCAGCCAAACTAATTTACCGGTAGTCCTTTTCATAATCTCAGTTCCTTGAATGAAGATATTCTCAGACAAATGTATCCTGTTGCTAGGCAGGTAATTTTTTTTTTTCTGGTGAAAAGAGAAAGAAAACCATGCATTAGGAAAAAAAAATAGGGGAATTGCAAATACTGTAGAAGATAGTGGCTATTTCCAGAATTTTGATAGTGATCTAAACTCTTGGCCAAGTGGTTAACCCAGGGGTAGGCAACCCCGGCTCTTTTATGACTCATGGACTTCAACTCCCAGAATTCCTGAGTCAACTCTGACTCAGGAATTCTGGGAGTTGAAGTCCATGAGTCATAAAAAAGCCGAGGTTGCCTACCCCTGGGTTAACCCAACGAATGGGCATATTCCGATGCACCAACTCCTTTTGCTGCTGCTCCCATGAGGTTTATTTATTTATATATATTTTGTAAGCAGAAATTTCCTATTTGCACAAAATCTGGCAATGAAGAAAAAAGCCAAGAGGCTGATGCATTTGCATAACACCATACTATTTCAGCATGAGGAAGCTGGAAGCTGGAAGCTGGTATGATACACTGTACCTGGCCAAGCTGTCAACTAGTTTGACAACTGCATAATAAAAGATTTATCTGGAAGCGTTCTAAGATTTGGGAAGTTACAATAAAGAATGGAGAGAGGAAATGGTCTGAACAGACTTATCCACTGAAAGGCTTCTTTGTGCTGGACCTCATAATTGTAACTTAAATGATTTTAGATTCTGGATTTAAGATTGCATAAATTTTCAGTGGTAAAATATATTATTTAATTTCCTGTAAAAGGTGATAAATTGGCCCTGCTGCCTTTGGAAGCTGTTCTACTCATTCCAATGAACAGGACCCTGGAATGTTGCCCTGAGATCATCCCCTCCTGGAAGAAGGGCAGAACATAGGAAAGGAAGCTTTCTTCCTAAATAAATGGGGAAGGAGAATTCAATTTCCATATGTAAACAAGGCTACAGAATATGAAAACCATTTTCAGACATACCATAATTAGTTTAAACCATGTTATGTTTAACTTTTTTTTTCTTTATCACTTTTTAGGCTAATGGAATCAGCAAAAGAAATGACCAGGGAGTCTTTGCCAATCAAATGCCTTGAAGCAGTTATCCTAGGGATGTATCCTTTTGTTTTTAATCTCTTTGTCTGATCTTTTAAAATTAAAGAAGCAATAGAATTGCTAGCTTCCTTGGCTGCTTTGTCAACATCAACATTAGGTGAGTCACTTCCCTTCCTTATTAAGCTCAAGGAGTAGCGGGGGAAGAAAATACATTTGAGATTCCTTTTGCAGGATACTTGATCAAAACAAATAATATTGGACTTAAGTGCTGGGTGTATTGGATAAATAAAAGAAAAAGAAAGGAAAAGGGGAAAAGGTGTTACTTGGGATTCTTCTAGAACAGGGGTGTCAAACTGCCGGCCCCTGGGCCAGATGTGTCATGCAGAAGCCGTGCCCACCCCATTGCCGGCAATGGCAACACCGTCCTGATACGTTGTGCGATGTGACGTCGCGAGTTTGATATGTCTGTTCTAGAACAATTCAAGGAGTGCGATTAACCAAAAAAATTACTTTTGTTCTGAAAAAATTATCTGCTCAAACTGAAAGCTAGAGAAATCAAATACAGGTAGTCCTCAATTTACAACAGTACATTTAGTGGCTGTTCAAAGTTACAACGGTACTGAAAAAAGTGACTTATTATGACCATTTTTCACACTTATGACCGTTGCAGCATCCACATGGTCACATGGTCAAAATTCAGATGCTCGGTAAGTGGTTCGTGCTTATGACAGTTGCAATGTGCTGGAGTCATGTGATCAGCTTTTCTGACCTTCTGATAAGTAAATGGTGAATCCAGATTCAATTAACAACCATATTACTAAAGTAACAAATGCAATGATTCACTTAACTGTGGCAGGAAAAACTGTAAAATGGGGCCAATTTAATACATTTTTTCACTTAGCAACATAAATTTTGGACACCATTGTGGTCATAACTCAAGGACTACCTTTATAGATACATTTTCTGAACAACACCAAAGAAGCAAAGTTGAACAAATGCTTAAAATGATTTTGGGTAGGAGTTTTTGCCATATAGTTATGCTTTTAAACAAATATAAAATAAAATTTGGTCTTCCTCAATAGACAATATCAGGGAAAGTTTTGTGTATTATTATTACAAATATGTTTCCAAATTTGGTCACTTCCATATGGGACATTTGTGACAGTTTGGAGTCAGCTCCAGATCCATTCTCACTATCAGAGTCAGTGAATGGAGTCAACATATTACTAAATCTGCTGTGGCTTATATGAAACAACAAAGCTAAATGAAGATTATCTATAGTCTTCTCCAGCATTTCTTTCCTGCATTATATCATTTGAAATTAGTTGATGTGGTGAACAGTTCACAAATGAGATGAGTCTGTTGGCCAAAGGAACAGCTGCTACTTACATTTAGATGCGTTTTAAATTGTTTGTGAAGAAAGCAGAGGAAAATATATAAGTTATCTCCTGTGACAAAGACTTGTGGCTTCAATCTGTTTCTGTGCAAAGTTTTTTATGCAAATTATTCAACATTTGAATATGATTTCTTAAATCCTCACCATTAGGGATTCTCTACAAAAAATTGTATGGTGTTGGATTCAAAAAGATTGATGAACCTTTTTTGATATATGTAGGGTTCTGCACGTTCTGCTTATGGCAAATGTGTAAGATGGTATGAAGAGTTTTGTAAAAGCAGTATACATTGTCACCTCAATGTCCTGGCAACTCCAATGGTAATTGTGTAGTAAGTTCGTTGCGCAGGAGTGGAGACGAAGCAAGTGAGTTCAGCAATGGTCATGCTTATTTGCTTGCAGGATCTGAACTGAGAACTGGGCTGCAGCCTGCAGCAATTTATAGCCTGCCCCCTAGGCAGCAGCCAATAGGTTTAAAGCAACCCATTGCTGCCTTGGGGCAGCCAACAGCAGCACTGGAGACGGGGACTCTGAGTTGCTGGAGAGCCGTTAGCTAGCTCCAGCTTACCATGTGGTGTTACAATTGAGCCCAATACATAACACCCCTCCCCTCTTAGAACAGACAACATCATAGCAACAATTAGCAAAGCAATACAAGTTACACGATTTAACATCATAGCAACAGTTAGGCAAGTTACACAATTTTAACACCAGAATGAATAGGCTTCCAGTATTGTTTCAGTACAGCAACAAGTCAACAGTAATCTGCTAGATAAGTAGGAGGCTTATGTGCCCTTCTGGAACACCTCAGGGTTCCAGTCACTTTCCGGTCTACCAGCTTACCCATCAGGTCAGGCAGACCAGTGTCCCTTAATGCACTTGAGTCAAAAGAATTAGATGCTCTCTGGCTGGCCTCTCCGGGTTGGCCCACCCCAGAGTCAGATTGTTCAGCAGAGTTGGCACAGCAGTTGTTAAAATCTGGTTGGCTTGCTCCGTCAGGGGAGGGGAGAGGCAGCGCACGCCTGGAGGGAAAAGGCATTTCCCCCCCCTACGGTCGGCTAGCCAGACACGCTAGCGGCCACGCGCTCAGTGGATCAGTCCCTGGGCATCGGAGAAGCAGGATCAGAAGATGCAGGAACCAGCTGAGAAGACCTGAAGGATGCCTAAGGTCGGAAGACTGCAAGAGTTCGATATCAAGCGTCTGGAGGGATGGCCATCTTACTTGTCCCAGGTAGAAAACTACCTCCGGGCAAATCAGGTTGCAGAAGATGGGCTGAAGGCTGCCATGCTGCTCTGTGTGTGCGGCCCAGCCACATTCGACCTGGCCGAAAATCTGTTCGCCCCAACGCCGCTGGAGTCAGTCTCCTACGCTGAGCTTAAGAAGAAGCTAGGAGAACATTTTCAGCCAAAGATGTCGGTGATTGCTTGGCATTACAAATTCGAACAGCGAATGCAGCAGCCCGGTGAGACCGCGTCAGAATACATCACGGCCTTGAGGCAGGCCACACACCTGTGTAAATTTGCGGACGTTGAAGAGCGACTGCGAGACCGGCTCATCTGCAGCCTATGAAACCGAATGCTGCAGCAAAGACTTTTTGCTAGACTGAATTTAACCTTCACTGAAGCCCAGGATGAAGTCATGGCAGACAAAGCTGCCGGGTGTGCAGTCCAAACAGTCCAGCCCACCAAAACGACGTGATGTCGCACAACATATTGGGACTGTTTTGCCATTGCCGGCAATGGGGTGGGTGCGGCTTCAGTGTGATGTGTCCGGCCCACGGGCCGGCATTTTGACACCCGTGGTATAAAGATATTTAAAATGAATGTTGTAAATGCAGGGACTTTTAAAGTCTTTTTAAAAAGGGACTTTTTATCATTTATGGTGGACATGTGATAAAGCAAAGAAATATTGGAATAGGATTCATATTCTAATTCAGAAGATTCTTAAAATGAATATAAAAACAAAACCAGAAACTTTTATTTTGGGTTTAATGGAAAAAGACTTGGAATTGTTTTGGGAGCTTTGAAGTTATATATATTGATGTCAGCAAGATTACTTTATACACAAAAACAGAAGGATGCTTCAATCCCCATAATGGTTGCAAAAGCTTTTGGAGTTAGCAGAGATGGCTAAATTTACTGTTTTGATAAAAGAAAAAAAACCACAATTACTTTTTTTTGTACTTGGAAACTGCTTCTGGACTTTGTGCTTGAGGTGGGGAAAAAATGAAACTTTGATTTCGGGTTTTACTGATTAGATAGATCTGTTGTTATAGAAATGGCTAGTTTATACTATTATGTAAAAGTAAAAAGTTGAGGTTTGATGTTACTATCTTATTCAACTGCACCAAAGCCAGTTGGAAGTCAATGCTTTTTCTTTCTTTTTCCCTTCTTTTTTACACTTTTCCCTTTTCCCTCCCCTATTTTTCCTATTGTTTGCTTCTGTATTTTTGTATTTTATATTATAAACTAATAAAAAGGCAATATTTCAAAAGAAATAAAAAGAAATGAAAAGAAGAAAGTACCTTTGGCTTTATAGATGTGGATGAACTGCATCTCCAGTCAGCATTTCCAATGATATGATTGTAGTGAAGCTATTTCTGGAAGTATACAGGTTTCCCAACTCTACAGTGGAAACAGTCTAGTGATTTTGGATGGGTGCAGCTCCATGGCAGTTCGTGGAGACATCACATGCAGAAGATACCAGGATCAGTCTTTGACATATTTAATTAAATGATCTAAGATAATACAGCTAGGGATAGTTTTGCATAAAATTCCCATATGCTAAGTAATATAGAGGCACATTTGGAAATCATTGCTAGAATTTAAATGAAAGTACAAAACATTGTGATGGTCAGAACTGTAATCAGTTCAACAGTAACTGGCTTAATTTGCTGTCCATGTGTTATGGGCAGAAGCAGCCTGAAGATCTTGATATTCCATTCATTATTTTTGAACTGGACTTGAGTAGATTTTGCACAAAATATATCTTCAAGGACTTCTTTCTTTTAAGCAAATGGCCACACTAGAAAGACCTCTTTATCTGTTCTTGGTTGGACAACAAACAGAGGGTTAGATGGAGGAACAATGAGAATCAGTGGAAAAGAGCATCAAATCAGAGGTAGTGACACTGGAAAACATTTTCTATTATTTTGAATCTTTGCTTTGTTGTTGCCTTGACATGGCCCTTGCCAGATACTTAACCAATGGGCAGCCTTCTGTGGAACGATTCCCAATCAGCTTTAAATCCCACTTCTCAGGGAGCAATTTTCATCATGTGGTGCTTGGAATTTATTTCAATGGCCGATATGGATCACTGGGCATGAGCCGAAGGTCAGAGTTGATGGACAAGCCCTTAATCTACCGAACTCTGAGTGACCTCATCTTTGAATTTGAAGAGTCCTATAAAAAGTACTTACACTCGGTTAAAAAAGTGAAGATTGGATTGTATGTCCCTCATGAGCCTCACAGTTTTCAGCCCATCGAATGGAAGCAGTTGGTGCTTAATATGTCAAAGATGGTGCGGACAGAGATAAGGAAGGAGTTGGAGAAATATGCCAGGGACATGAGGATGAAGGTATGTACTGTTTTTGTGACATTTGGAAAGTGGCAGAAGCTTAGTTCTCACAAATAGTTCTTGGTAAGGTGAGCTTAAAGGGACGCGGTGGCTCAGTGGGTTAGGACGCTGAGCTTGTCGATCAGAAGGTCGGCAGTTTGGTGGGTCGAATCCCGAGTGCTGCGTAACAGAGTGAGTGCCTGTTACTTGTCCCAGCTTCTGCCAACCTAGCAGTTCGAAAGCACGTAAAAATGCAAGTAGAAAAATAGGGACCACTAGGGTGGGAAGGTAACAGCGTTCTGTGCGCCTTTGGCGTCTAGTCATGCTGGCCACATGACCATGGAGACGTCCTCGGACAAGCGTTGGCTCTTCGGCTTTGAAACGGAGATGAGCACCGGCCCCTAGAGTTGGAAACGACTAGCACGCGTGTGTGGGGGCACCTTTACCTTTACCTAAGGTGATGAGCTTATGAAAGTTGTAAATGAGACAAGTTCCTGTGTCATTTGGCTGATTTCATCTAAGATCAGTGATGGTAAAAAGCAAATCCAGAATATGGCCTGATCTACAGTACATGGCTACTTTGCTATACTCCCATCCCATCCTGGAGCTGGCAGTACCCTTATTGTATGCCTGGAATAGATCTGTGCTGTTCTGCTGTCCATTCAGCACTCACACACAAGGTCCAAAGGAGGTCAGGCAGTTTTCTTCACTGAAATTCCAGCCCTGACCATTGTCATCCAATATGTAGGGGGGGGAAACCCTCCAGCTGGCTCTGCTTACTCCATGCCTTACATTTTTTTCTCCACTTCCATTGATTCTCACCTGAAATTCTCTTTTTTTCTTTTTAAGAACACTATTGATTGACCAACTGTAACAGCAAAGGGCTTTTTTTTAACCTGTTGGTTGCCCCAGTAAAAGTTGTCCAGATTTATACAACTAGGATGCAGCCAGTAGATAAATACTGCTGAACCGTTGGATTTTGAAACAAGGGTTACCTGTGGGCAACACTTTCAATTGTATGTATATAAGCCCAGCATGGCTTTGTCAGTCTGAAAGCTCCAGCTTTCTGGAGAGAATAATGCCAGATATTTTGACTTTATAACTATTGCTTTCCCATGGAAGATTGTATGTGTGAGATCTGCAGTAGTCCCTGAGTTTGCTCAATTCTTGTTGAGTTATTTTGAGTTTTCCTTTTTATTCATGCTTGATTTTTGCAATCTTAAGAGTACTGTAAAGCTTTGCTTTGTGGTATTGATGGTGCTTCATAGACTAACTTCATTATTAGTCATTCTTGTGTATGGGTATGTATCTAAATTTAATGCTGGAGAAGATTTCTCTGTATAGGTTGATTTCCTCCAATATTTTTATATCTTTGACAGCAAAGCAGTGGTGTTATTGCTTAGATGTCTTACCCTATGCAGTCGTTTCCAACTCTAGGGGCCGGTGCTCATCTCCGTTTCAAAGCCGAAGAGCCAGCGCTTGTCCGAGGACGTCTCCGTGGTCATGTGGCCAGCATGACTAGACGCCAAAGGCGCACGGAACGCTGTTACCTTCCCACCGGAGTGGTCCCTATTTTTCTACTTGCATTTTTATGTGCTTTCGAACTGCTAGGTTGGCAGAAGCTGGGACGAATAACAGGCGCTCACTCTGTTACGCGGCACTTGGGATTCGACCCGCCAAACTGCCGACCTTCTGATCGACAAGCTCAGTGTCCTAACCCACTGAGCCGCCGCGTCCCTTGCAGTATTTAGGTTTCTTCTAATCTACATGTTTATGCTTAGGGGGATCATGCAGTTCCTTGCATATGTCCACTCTTTTCTCTGTTTGGGGTCTAATTCCCTACCATGACCCTGTCTTCCAGCCCATAGAATGCAGACTGTAGCAATTGAGAATGACTTAGGTCAGGGGTAGGCAATCTCGGCTCTTTTATGACTCATGGACTTCAACTCCCAGAATTCCTGAATCAGATATGCTGATTCAGGAATTCTGGGAGTTGAAGTCCATGAGTCATAAAAGAGCTGAGGTTGCCTACCCCTGACTTAGGTGATCAGCTGAGCACATTCACCTTCTTTATAGGCAACTTTTAAATCCAGTGGGTTGTGGGATGGCGGATCTATGTCTAGGTGTGGGTCTACTGTATATGTATATTCTCTTCAAGAATATTTGTTTGCCTAAACAAATTATTCCTTAGTAATTCTATATTATATTTAGCACGTGGCTCCCGTAAATATTTTCTTCTGACAGTCAGCTATTCAATGTAAACTTGAACTTGTGGCTTTGACACTTTACTGAATTTTTGCTTGTATCTCTGGGACAATGATACTGCTGCATACAGATTGTAGATTTAAGTAACAGTCTTTCTAATTCATTGAAGATCAACTTTCTCTAATTTTTACACTTCTGTTCCCAAGTACAAGTAGTTCTTCACTTACAATCTTTCATTTAGTGACTATCCAAAGTTACAATGGCACTAAAAAAGTGACTTGGAACCAGTCCTCACACTTACAACTATTGCAGTATTCCCATGGTCATGTGATTAAAATGTGAGTTTTGGGCCACTGGGATGCATTTATGACAGTTGCAGTGTCCCAGGGGCATGTGACTGCCATTTGCAACAACCTTCCCAGCTGTCTTCTGGCAAGCAATCAGCAGGGAAGCTGAATTTGCTTAACAATCATGTGATTAATTTAACAACAGCAGTGATTTGCTTAACAACCATGGCAAAAAAAGCCATAAAATGGGACACACCTCACTTAAAAACCACAATGCTTAACAACAGAATTTCTGGTTCTGGTTGTGCTCATAAGTCACGGACTACTTATGGAATAATATGGAATAAAAATTATATGAGAAAAATGATTTTTCTAGGAATGATGGATAACTGAGAGGTTATTTTAGGAACAGTTTCCAGGAGAAATATATATTACTGACATCATTTCCCAACATTTTCAGGAGATAATGAAAAGAAATTCCTGGTGGCTCATAGATACTGGGTTTCTATTCCTTTTTTATTTTATTTTCAGTCAATGCTTTGAACATGAAAGATCTCAGGAACAATCCCCTGATGCTTCAAGCTAGACAGGAAAACAGGCACAGAAGCCCTAGACAAGAACTATAACAAGTTATTGTGGGCCAGAGACGGGCAATGTGGTAACCTCAAATTATATGCCCACCAATCTGTGTCAATCTGCAGCCAAAAAAGGTCATCAGCATGAGAATGTAGGAGTGTATTTCAGAAAGCAAGCAAACAAAAAAGATTTGAAGGGGAGCTTTCCCTCCAACATATAAACAATTCTGAGCCATCTAGATCAGGGTTAGGCAACCTTGGCTCTTTTATGACTGGCTCAGGAATTCTGGGAGTTGAAGTCCACGAGTCATAAAAGAGCCAAGGTTGCCTACCCCTGATCTAGACCAACCACTGGACATGATCAAAAGCATGTGTTTTCAACCTTGGCTACTTCAAAATATCTAGAATTCCCCAGCATGCTGGCCAGGAATTCTGGGAATTTAAGTTCAACATGTCTTAAAGCTACTATGGTTGAGAAATCCTGGTCTAAGGATGTTCTCCATGTATCTGTCATAAAACAGTGAAAAACGTAATACAAACTCTACATATTTGTATCAGAGAAGTCATTACATATCTTTTATGACATTAAAATATAAAAGCATAGTGAAAGCCAGCTATTATGAATAAACACATCCTGAAATAAATCATTTTTCTCTTTCAAGATCTTGAAACCTGCAAGTGCCCATTCTCCAGTCAAGCAGAGATCCCGAGGAAAGTCCTTGTCCCCTCGACGAAGACAAGCCAGCCCTCAGAGGCGGACCTGTCGAAGAGACAAATCGTGAGTGTTGCTATTCTGAGTGTATCTGTGACATGATGACACATGGGTAGTATGCTCTAGGACAGGGGTAGGCAACCTAGGCTCTTTTATGACTCGTGAACTTCGACTCCCAGAATTCCTGAGCCAGCTATGCTATGTTGGCTCAGGAATTCTGGGAGTTGAAGTCCACGAGTCTTAAAAGAGCCAAGGTTGCCTACCCCTGCTCTAGGACTCCAGAATCTGTGTTTGCGCTAGGAAATATCAGAGTTCCTTGGAAATCTGCATTTTTTAAAATAATCAAGATCAGTAGTGCTGGAACTGCCTTCTTGGGAGAACAATGTGTTTACCATAATTAATTTTATTTCTTTTATTTTTAGTTTATCTGCCATGATAGAATTCATGCTAGCACATATAGATTTCTCAGATACTTTATGTGTGTATGCACGTATGCTTATTTGTGTATGTATTTCATAGAGATGATAGAGATAGGATAGATGGTTTCTAGATGAAACAGTTTAAGTTATTATAGGGTGCACTTTCTACCAAACCTCCTCTCTATAATCTACAGCTGTGAGAGTGGAAAACTGGGTGGGAGGTAGTTATGTATTTCCTGGAGTGATGTTTGGGCAGTTTGCTGCAGATCAAGAGGGGTTTCTGGCTCTCAGACATTTCTTGCTGCTTCCAGTGTTGAAACGGCTCCATGCACTTAAAAGAAGGTTATATAAACAGGCTGGGGATTATTACAAAGTTTGCTAGTCTATGTAGAAAAGCATCCTTGTGGAAAGAAATTGTTTAAGTTGCCCAGCGAAGACCAAGGGCATCAGTGGCCATGGGTTGTTGACAAATGATTGGAGAGGAAACTGAAAACCCTATTGAGGAGGAATGGAATGAAGTAAACTGGATCCCAAACAGCCATGATCTCCCTCTTGTAACGAGAAACTTACATATTCTCTGATGGCAATAAAATGAAGCTACAGGTTGACAAATCTTAAAGCAGAAGATATTAACAAAGTTGGGAGAATAAACAGAATAAGGGAATCAACCTCCTTGGTGTCTGTTGGGAATAAGGAATGGCGAATAGTATCCAGAAGTATCCAGAAGGCTGGCTGATAGAATGCCGATCACAAGTCTTTCCCTGCTCTACAAAACAGGCTGCTGGAGTTATGAAAGACTGGGCCAAGACTAAGATGGACTTTTGTATGAAAGAATTGTGTATTTGGTCCTCGTGCCGAAAACAAGCCACTCGTGAGCTCAAGAGATCTGCTTCTCTAATTTTAAGAGCACGCTTTCGCAACTCCCAAGAGCTGTTATTTATACCAATCACTTGCTGATGAGTGTTAGGCTTCCAGTAAAAAAGTTAAATTTATAAACAAAAGCTTGGCCATCTTGTTCTAAAATGCACACTTAGTGAGTAGATAAAAATCTGAGAGACCAAGCAAGCTCCAGTGGAAATGGAGTGAATGCTTTGGGTTTTTGGTCAGATTTGCAAGAGCTGCATTTTATTTTTCAGCCCCTTCAACTATAAGATGTGTAGCTTCAATTTCCAGAATTCCCTGAGCTAGCTAGGGAATTTTGGGACTTGAAGTCCACACATCATAAAGTTGATGAGTAGAAAAAGTGGCCTAGAGACCCAGTGATTTCAGAACAAATTATTTAGGAAAGTTATCATCAACCAGGTATCCTCCAGCTAAAATTCCCATTATTCTCAGATAGCATGACCTTTTCCCTGACTGGGGAAGTCCACTTTTAGATTCATCAGCAAACAGATGAATAAGGAAAGTGGTCCCTGAAGACAGAAATGTAGAAATAATGATCAGCCGTAGACTTATTTTTTAATATATTTGCAATGGAAAGTGTAGTTAAATTGCCTAAATAAGTCGACATTAGTGCTGTAATGCTAAGTAATTTTAATGAATCATGCAAAAGAAGGATAACTGAAGAAGAGAATTGTTGAAATGTAGTAGATATTCTAAAGTATATATCTTAGCAGATTTTGCTTTCTCAATCTTTTTAGGCAGAAACTGAGTCCTATTCGGCTATCAGGAGTCTTCAGGTATCAATTGAATATTCTTTCATAGTGATAGTATTCTGAACTTTGGAAATTAGATTAATTATAAGTTAATTGACCACACTTTATTTCTAAATGAAAAATGTCAGATGTGTCTGGAAATTGCAGTGCTGGATTGGATAATACTGATCACAATAATTTCCTTTAAGGATTCTTTTTCTCCCATGAACTCCCCTTTGGACATTATGGGAAATACATGTTTGACTATTACATCTGGCAAATATTTCTTGAGGCATCATCACTGTACTATAGATAAATAGTTATACAGATATCATTGGAATATATTAGGTGAAGGTTTGCATGAAGATTCTTAAATTTCAGCTGGGGTGGGCAAAAGTGTGTCCATGCTGATGGACCTTAGGGCCTGCCAATATTTCTGCAGCCAAACGTTTTCAGGTAAAACCTTTTTTGCAAATAAAAGAATTTAATGGGAACAAGATCTGTTGCAAAGCAAAATGCCATTCCTAGGAATGCCCTAGGATCACATAGATATTCTTTAAAAATGTTAATGGTGAATGGCTATAGTTGGTCCCTTTTGGGAAATGGACCCATCTGTCCAGGGAAAAAAAGAAAAGACAAGAGTAAACTGGTGTGACAGAGAGCAGAGCAGAGGCTATAAAAAAGGCAGGAAGCAATTTCTGTTGTTTGGCTTCTTAAACATCATTCACCATTGGCAGCCAGTGTTGTCAGTAGACAAGCCCTTGTATGGCAGCCATTTTATGTGAATATCCAGAAGACATTTCCTGAATTCCAAATCTGTCCACCAAACCAAATAGAGTGGCCAGTCTCTGGAATAAAACATCAGTGAAAAGTTAATGACAACATCCACAAGAACTCCATGCAAGTTAATGATAACATCCTCTTGAACGATTGTGAACTATTGTGAAGGCTTTTTATTTGTTCCTTAAACAGCCAAACATTTCTCTAAGCTCCTTCTCTAAATATAATTTGGCATTCACAGCAGCTGCTCAGTTAACTGCAGGTTGCTATTTTACACATGGATTCATAGTGTAACATTCTTGGGAGCCACTTGGTTGGAATTCTCCATGTTTAGTGTCTGGATAATTATAGTTATCAGAGGTTACCAATCTCTGTTCAATCTTCTTTCTGCCTTTTTAGGGGGTATTTTCAGCCTCATGTATCTGGGGGCTGTTTCACAGGTGCTAGGATGACACATATGCCTGGGGGGGGATGGTTATCTCTTTGACTAAGTTGTCAGCTGAACAAGCAGCCTCTTTTAGAGTGTAACTGCAGCTTCCCTGTTGTTTGGAATTGTCAATTGGCATCTTGAATTTTTCCAAAAGGCTCTGAATAGACCCTCCCTAGTTTCTTGGGGTGTAAAGGAAATAAGGGAAGAACTGTACTTTCAGACTTGCATGGTTATGTCATCCTAGCTTTACGATAAAATAAAATTAGCTCATCTGGTTGTGATTCCTATCTTGTTGATTCCAATGAGGGTTCTGCAGATTGGATCCTTTAATTTTTTAGCACATTATTTGAAAGGAAGAGATTTGAGTTTCTCTATCAGGACTGAATGCCCACAAGCCATTGGCTTAGAGTGTGTAATGGTCTGTGGGAAAGACTGAGGGATTTGGCAAGGAGACACTGCCAAGGGAAAGATCAGATAAGAGACTGTCAGATTAATAGTGGATGGGGTAAGTGGTTCAGAAGGGACCATTTTCTAGTTTGTTGGGCTGTAAAGAAAATGAGGTGGGTGTATGGAAAATGTACTGTACTGGGATTCCTATCTGGTTTACCCCATGAGGCTGATATCAATCTTGCAAGCACACAGTTACAATCCCTTCTCTTCATCTCCTTTAGAAAGTCTTCCTTGATAGTCTGTTTTAGAGAGAGGGATTATTCTACATGGCCTCCTTGATACTGATCTCATTGGAATCAACAAGATAGGAATCACAACCAGATGAGCTAATTTTATTTTATCATAAAGCTAGGTTGACATAACCATGCAAGTCTGAAAGTACAGTTCTTCCCTTATTTCCTTTACATCCCAAGAAACTAGGGAGGATCTATTCAGAGCCTTTTGCTCTTCCCACTAGCCATTGGTGGGCTGTGCTGTCTCTCGTCCGACTGTTCCCTTAGTAACATCTCTTTGCCCAGTCTCCAAAGGTCTTTCTCACATACTATTACAGAGTATGTGGTTTTCATAATATGGTACTGCTATAATCTGTTAATAGAGATGCAGAACAATAACCCTCTACATATTGCTGATCTATATATGACCCTGGATTTTCATCTCAGCTTAGACAGAGTGATCCAGTTCATTGATGGTTGGAAGCTTCAATGATGTTTCTTTAAACAAATGTCTATTTAAAATTACTTACCGTATATACTTGAGTATAAGCCGACTCGAGTATAAGCCGAGACCCCCAATTTCACCCCCAAAAACTGGAAAAAGTTGGTGACTTGAGTATAAGCCGATCCGCCGTTCTGCAAGCCTCCGCCGCCGGCTGCTTCGTTCCGCAGCGGAAAGAAGCAGGCAGGCTGCTTCGTTCCGCAGTGGAAAGAAGCAGCCTGCTTCGTTCAGGCTGCTTCGTTCCACAGCGGAAAGAAGCAGGCAGGCAGGGGGCGGAGGAACGGAGACCCGGCGACGTTTGGGGAGGTTTGGGCGCCTCTCCAAATATCCCCAAACGTCGCCGGGTCTCCGTTCCTCTGTGCCCTGCCTGCCTGCTTCTTTCCACAGCGGAAAGAAGCAGGCAGGCAGGGGGCGGAGGAACGGAGACCCGGCGACGTTTGGGGAGGTTTGGGCGCCTCTCCAAATATCCCCAAACGTCGCCGGGTCTCCGTTCCTCTGTGCCCTGCCTGCCTGCTTCTTTCCACAGCGGAAAGAAGCAGGCAGGCAGGGGGCGGAGGAACGGAGACCCGGCGACGTTTGGGGAGGTTTGGGCGCCTCTCCAAATATCCCCAAACGTCGCCGGGTCTCCGTTCCTCTGTGCCCTGCCTGCCTGCTTCTTTCCACAGCGGAAAGAAGCAGGCAGGCAGGGGGCGGAGGAACGGAGACCCGGCGACGTTTGGGGAGGTTTGGGCGCCTCTCCAAATATCCCCAAACGTCGCCGGGTCTCCGTTCCTCTGTGCCCTGCCTGCCTGCTTCTTTCCACAGCGGAAAGAAGCAGGCAGGCAGGGGGCGGAGGAACGGAGACCCGGCGACGTTTGGGGAGGTTTGGGCGCCTCTCCAAATATCCCCAAACGTCGCCGGGTCTCCGTTCCTCTGTGCCCTGCCTGCCTGCTTCTTTCCACAGCGGAAAGAAGCAGGCAGGCAGGGGGCGGAGGAACGGAGACCCGGCGACGTTTGGGGAGGTTTGGGCGCCTCTCCAAATATCCCCAAACGTCGCCGGGTCTCCGTTCCTCTGTGCCCTGCCTGCCTGCTTCTTTCCACAGCGGAAAGAAGCAGGCAGGCAGGGGGCGGAGGAACGGAGACCCGGCGACGTTTGGGGAGGTTTGGGCGCCTCTCCAAATATCCCCAAACGTCGCCGGGTCTCCGTTCCTCTGTGCCCTGCCTGCCTGCTTCTTTCCACAGCGGAAAGAAGCAGGCAGGCAGGGGGCAGAGGAACGGAGACCCGGCGACGTTTGGGGAGGTTTGGGCGCCTCTCCAAATATCCCCAAACGTCGCCGGGTCTCCGTTCCTCTGTGCCCTGCCTGCCTGCTTCTTTCCACAGCGGAAAGAAGCAGGCAGGCAGGGGGCGGAGGAACGGAGACCCGGCGACGTTTGGGGAGGTTTGGGCGCCTCTCCAAATATCCCCAAACGTCGCCGGGTCTCCGTTCCTCTGTGCCCTGCCTGCCTGCTTCTTTCCACAGCGGAAAGAAGCAGGCAGGCAGGGGGCAGAGGAACGGAGACCCGGCGACGTTTGGGGAGGTTTGGGCGCCTCTCCAAATATCCCCAAACGTCGCCGGGTCTCCGTTCCTCCGAGCCCTGCCTGCCTGCTTCTTTCCGCTGTGGAAAGAAGCAGGCAGGCAGGGCGCAGAGGAACGGAGACCCGGCTTCGTTTGGGGAGGTTTGGGGAGGTGCGCGCGCACCTCCCCAAACCTCCCCAAACTTCGGCAGGTCTCCGGACGGCGGTGGCTTGGGAGAGGTGAGCGCGATCCCGGAAGCTCCAAAGCCTCGGCCGCGCACAAGTCCTCGGTAAGTTTTTTTGTTGACTGGAGTATAAGCCGAAGTGGAATTTTTCAGCCCAAAAAGTGGGCTGAAAAATTCGGCTTATACTCAAGTATATACGGTACAAATTATGATTCTTAAAATATGGTGCTAGTTTTGATTAATGTGCTGATGCTGAAGAAGAAAAACATTCTTAAAGCATTGGTTATGTATGTGCTTTGATTTGTAGCACATTGACTAAAAAAATTCTTAAATTGTCTTCTGAACTCAGTAAATTTCAAACAGTTTTTAGGAGACAAAAGGTCTTCCAAAGCCACTGAAAGACTGGTGATTATCATTTTTCAGCTGTAATTCAGAATAAACCCCTTACATGCAATAGGATTATTTTAGTAAAGTAAGTAGAGGGTTGCAACTTATATTCCGGAGCAATTCCTTCACCTTCCTCCTCTGCTTGCTGAAGTAACTTCTGCCAAAGGTGCTTTTACTTGTTGTTTATACATTTTTGATTTGAGCAAGGTGAATGTAGCTGCTGAAGTGGCAGGGTATGAAACAAGCCCTCACTTAGTCTACCCCTGGGCTGCACAGTTGGTCTGGCAAGGACTGAATACGCAACTGGGTATACACAGCTGGGGAAACTTCACCTCCTCCATAGCAAGCTGTGATCATTTTTTTTTCAGCCAGCTATGAGATTCGATAAGCTTCTCTCAGGCCCAAAGTTCACATTAGATTTCATTTTACTCAAATACAGCATTACAAGCTACTTTCAGAATGCATGGGGTTGTGTGTGTATGCATGTGTAACGAGCACAGGGTGAGCTGCATTGGTTACCGGTTGTCCTCTGGGTGAGATTTAAGGTGCTGGTACTTACTTTTAAAGCCCTACATGGCTTAGGCCCGGGATATTTGCAAGACCGTCTGCTGCCGGGAACGATCTCCCATCGCCCAGTACGCTCACACAGAGAGGGCCTCCTCAGGGTGCCGTCGGCTAGACAATGTCGGCTGGCGACCCCCAGGGGGAGGGCCTTCTCTGTGGGAGCGCCAGCCCTGTGGAACCAACTTCCCCTTGAGCTCTGGATGGCCCCGGATCTCCGGTCCTTTTGCCGCAGCCTTAAAACACTTCTTTTCCATCAGGCTGACCTGGACTGACGACAGGGATTTTAAAATGTTTTTTAATTTTTAACTTCAATTTATTCTATTGGGGCTGTTAATTTAATTCTTTTTAACTTTTGTATCGTTGTATTTTATTGTTGTTAGCCGCCCTGAGTCCTACGGGAGATAGGGCAGCATATAAGTCCCAATAATAAATAAATAAATAAATAAATACCCTATTTATGTAAATGTGATTAAAAAGTACACACACTAAATCACAAATAACTATAGAATAGAAACTACGGTGCCAGAGATAAATAACATTCTAGTTTAAACTCCAAGTTACAGAAGGGAGCACCTGGTTTTGGTGGCCTTTCTGAAATCCAGCAGAGGAAGGGTATAATTGCAGAAAGCATTTTTCTGCTGACAGAGTAGCAGCAGCAGCAGGGCAACAGTTTCCAAAGTGTCAGGGAGCTGTCCTTCCTGAATTTTAGATGTTAAAAAAAGCTGTAAGATGTTACGGTGCAAAAATCCATTAAATAAACTACTTGGGACATATTTTTGGTTTTGGTGCAGATTCTGGCTCTTATTCTGGCTTTACTTCCTGATTTTAAATCAGGCATTTTTTTTTAAATATTCTGAGATCCGAGAGTAGTTAAAAATAATAGTAACTTGCAATATCAAGTGTTGCTTCAAAAATCTGACAAATCAAATATCACCACATTTCCCAATTTGTTTTAAAATGATAACTTTGTGAGTGCCAGAACAAAAGGCTTTAAATGGATTTATTGAGACGTTGGATGTCAAATAAGATGTTTTCCCCATTTTGGCGGGAAAAATGCTTAACTGAAGGTAACTAGTAAGCAGTAGCTGATCTTGACAAATTAAGCAGGGTTGGACTTAGTTATTTACTTGACTAGGAGATTATCAGGAAATCTCCAGAAAAATCTGTGAAATATCCAGGAAAAAGCAATACCAAACTACTTCTGTGATATTTTAATAAAATTATAGGGCTTATCCATGAAGCCATCAGGAGATGAATTGAAGATTTTACCAACTCTAAAATCCTTGGGAGGCCTCATCTGGTGCCATTTGCTGAAATTAAAATTACAGTCTGTCCAGTGTAGTGTGGGACTGTCCAAAGAAAATGGCTCAAAGGTCTTTCAGTCATTAAAGCTGTGGTTAAAGCTAGTTGGGAAGGATGAAAGTTATACAGGAAGTCCTTGACTTACAACCATAACTAAACCCAAAATTTCCATGCTGAGCAAAACAGTTAAGTGAGCTTATCCCCATTTTGTGACCTTACTTACCACAGTTGTTAAATCACTGTTAAGTTAGTTACATGATTGTAAAGTGAATCTGGCTTCCCATTGATTTTGCTTGTCAGAAGGTTGCAGATGATGTTCACATGGCCCCTGGCACTGCAACCATCATAAATATGAGTCAGTTGCCAAGTGTCCAAATTTTGATTATGTGACCATGCGGATGCTGCAACGATTGTAAATGTGGTAAAATGGTCATAAGTCACTTTTTTCAGTGCTGTTGTAACTTCAAACGGTCACTAAATGCATTGTTGTAAGTCAAGGACTATCCATAGTTCAAACCTTCAAATGGTGAAATGTGGTAGTAGTGGAAGCAGTTCATCTTCATTTTGTAAAGCTGCTGAGGCTGATGTCAATAGTCACACAGATCAGTGGAAACTAATTGCTATGTGTTGCGTGAGGGAGGAAAAGATTAAACGAGTCATGGTGAAATTATCTCTTCATGCAGAGTATCTTGTGTTTAAAAATCCAAGCATGATGGATAATCACAGGCTACAAGGATATCTACTTTGAAGCTTAATTTTCGAGTACTTCTTAATTTTCTTAGAGTATTTTTTGAACAGTTTTTATGTGAAAAACAGGATGTCCACGGTGAGAGGCAAGATGGCAGTGAGAATATCCAGTCAAAGTCCTACCCCTTTTTTACACATACATGTGGCATATAATAAACAAGGGCTAGGGCCTCCATTGATTGAGGCCATTATCTTAACTTTTTCACTCCTACCTGGATGCCTCTGAAAGTGGTTACATTGATCTAAACCAGGAGTAGGCAACCTTGGCTCTTTTATGACTCGTGGACTTCAACTTCCAGAATTCCTGAGCCAATAGCTGGCTTAGGAATTCTGGGAGTTGAAGTCCACGAGTCATAAAAGAGCCAAGGTTGTCTACCCCTCGTTTAGACCAATGTTTTTCAAATGTGGCAATTTTAAGTTGCTAGTTCTGGCTGGGAAATTCTGGGAGTTGAAGTCCACGAGTCATAAAAGAGCCAAGGTTGTCTACCCCTGGTTTAGACCAATGTTTTTCAAATGTGGCAATTTTAAGATGCTAGTTCTGGCTGGGAAATTCTGGGAGTTGAACTCCACACATCTTAAAGTTGTCAAGTTTGAAAAACACTGTTTTAGACTATATGGTTTAGCGAATATTAACATGAATGATGCATTACAGGCAAATCCCTAATATAGATGCAATTGTTGGTAGTGATCCCATTCTGATGTTTCATGTTATTTAGTTCTAAACTTTAAATTTTGTTTCTCTCTCTTGATTTCAGGCCAGCTGTTTTGGACAAAAACGTGGGTGACCTTTCTACGTTGAATGAAGTCGGTTACCAGCTACGCATCTGAGAAAACCAGAGGCCCAACCAGATGGCTTCTGGAGTGTTTCTTGCCGCACTTTACCCTGTGATATGTGGGGGCAGGGGTGGGGAGCTGTGACTATTTATTATGAACATGTAAGGTTTTTATTTATGATCTCACCAAGAAAGTAGGAATCCTAGAAGTGACTATGGTGGTATTTTTGTTTTTTTTTTATTTTTCAGTTCAGGAAGTGGAATCAAGGAAAAGAGAAATTAGAAATCGTCTTCAGCTGTGATAATACTATTACTCTCCATCAAGTTGAAAAATATGTGTGTGTTGGGGATACTAGTGTGGTTTGATTTTCTTTTGGACGGAAATTACTGTTTCTGTGGTGGCTCTCTTTTCTGTTGGCTTGGAGCATCGTGTGTTGTTGTAGGAATTAGGAAAGACAATGCTGGAAGTATTTTTCTCCATGGTATTTAGAAAGGCTGGGAGGGGGGTGGTAAACTGCAGTCAGAAAAAGACATGGCCTGGCATCAACTTTGCTTGTCTGAGTCCCATTGAAAAGAATGAAGTTTGCAACCCTATGATCCCTTTTAGTGGAGCTTGACAAAACAGAAATTGCTGCCGGACCTCATTTAATGTGACATTCAGCAATAAAATATCGAGTTTATGTGATTGGGGTTTCTTTTTATTTCCTTCTTCAAAATATCAACATTACCTCAAGAATCTTTACTACAAATATGCAAAACTAACAGTATTTTGATTTTGTAATGGATTTGTACTGTGTTCCCAGTTTTTTCTGGTAGCAGAGCCCACCCCTTTTGCCTTATGTGCATGTGTACAGTGAAGGAATTTCAAGTATTATGATAAGGAGGTGCCTCTTTAAAAGCACTTAAGTCTTCTGTTTAAGATTGAACAAACTGTGGAAGTTAATTGCCTACCTTAAAAAAATAATCCCTGATTCAATAATGATTTCACAAGAAGCAAATAGCCAATCTTTTGCAGTATTTTTTGTCACATATTCTTAACCTCTATGGTCAAAGCACAAATGGTTCTGGTGTGAATCCATGTGGTCTTGTATACAAAACAAGCCCAGAATCTGCCAGTACTAATCCTGTTCTCTGTACGTTACCAGTGCTTCACATGTATAATAGGCATTTTCCATTTTGCTTTGAGAATAGAAAAAAGGGGGAAACTTTGAATCATGCTGAAGACTAGAGTTCATTGTTTTGTACAGATGACCAATGTAGTAAGTCAGTTTTGTGTTTAATCCTTTAAAACAATACCAGAATCTTAAGAATATACTATTCTTTGTGTTATGCTGATGTCTTGACATCTTCTATCACGATCAAACATTCCACTTGAAGTTATGGTCAGTGTGCTTGGAGAAAACAACCATCTATAGACCTTGAATTCAAATCAAAATGAATAAATAAATCCATGCCCAAAGAAAAGTATCTTCACAATGCAGCAAGGATATGTTATTTTGGATAAAAGATAAATAAACTAGTTTGTTCACTGGGGATGGGGGAAGCTGCTGGATAACTGTGAAGTGATGCAGATCTAACACTAGTTACCATATCTGGATTGCAAAACCTGGATGGCCATCACATGGCTTCAAATTGATGTTCTTTGATGCCATCTAATGGTCATCTAGAATTCTGTAACCCAGATATAATAATCCTATCTTATTATAATCATGTAAATAAGTGAAGAGGCAAGAGCAAAGTAGCTCAACACTAGTTTTGTTACATGTATCCCAAAGCAGTTTTAATTTAATGCAACCAGATTCATTCAAAACATATAACTTCCTATCTAGAGCCTAACCATAATATAAGTTACTAGTATACAAGTTAAGAGATCAGAGTGGTATGTGACTGCATTTCTCAACTAGCAACTCATAGTATCTTCTGGAATCAGCCATTCCTTGTGCCAAAGTAACAGCAATAAGGACAAGTTTTTCTATTATTTCTGTGATGGTTGCTATGAAGACAAAGTGGTGAGCAACTACCATGGAAATAAGTAGGTCTGTGTGAGAATGGTGGGACTTCATATTCATAGACAAAGAAAGCTACATCCAGTGCATGATACTACCCTGCTAAAAGTGAATGGAGGAAAAGAATAGTTTTCATGTAGTAGAAGAGATGGATCTTATATTTCAGCTTTTGAGATTGGGTTCCTGGTAAATTCTAACTTACTGATAACCTAAAGCAATTTCTTAAAGTAAGTTTTTGGAATCAATTGAAGAAAAAAATGCTAATTTAAAAAATAGCATTTTTAATGCCTATCTATTATGAAACCCCAAATGGTGATTTTGCTTTTTTAAATTGATATTTCTTATATATTTGAACTGTTTGAGGCATAATCCTTTATGGAATTCGCTTGCACCAGTTTTCTCAAGATTAATGGGCATGATGCAGGAAAAATATGACCAGATTTTAGCTATCTTTCCAAACCCTTTTCATCCTTTGTCTGCAGGACTATGGTTTTCCTTCTGTACACATACATTCTAGAGCAACATATACCTATCTTTTTTAAAAATCTTAAAAATTGTGAGTTTGGTGACTAAGCTTGTATTGTCATTACTTTGTCAAATGGGATTCTGTTTCAAATATGAAGCATGCATGATTTTTTTCTTTTCTTATCACATGTATGTTTTGTGCAGCATGAAACTTTAATAAAATGTCTTAGAAGACTTTTTTTAAAAAACAGTCTTTGCAAATGTTTTATTTAAGGTAAATATAGCTATAGAGTTTACGGTATATAACTAATGCAAAATGATTCAATAGTGTGTGTGTGTGTGTCTGTATGTCTATCAACTAGAGCTTCATGTGAGGAATTCCATATAGAACGGGTAAGTTTACTAGAAGGTACAGAAAAACAAAGTAAATCTATTTTTTCACACTTAGAATCTAATTTTTCTTCACTTATGAAGAAGTGGCTTTGAGGCTTTCCTATCTTCCCCTTCATTCTCAACAAATCCTCTGTGCCCCTCATTTCTTCCTGGAAACTCGGGATTATTCAGAATTAGGGGAGGGAACGTTGCAGATCTAAACAGCACTTTATTTATTTATTTATTTATTTATTTATTTATTTATTTATTTATTTATTTATTAATGGGATTTATATCCCGCCCTATCTCCCAAAGGACTCAAGGCGGCTAACAACAAAACATATAATAAGTACAGAAATTAAAATAAAAATAAAATTAAAATCATCTGTGCAATAAATTAAAATTAAAAATTAAAAAAAATTAAAAAATTGTAAATATAATTAAAATGCCTGTCAGTCCAGGTCAGCCTGGTGGAATAGGAGTGTTTTGAGGCCGCGGCGAAAGGATTGGAGATTTTGGGCCATCCGAAGCTCAGGGGGGAGCTGATTCCATAGGACTGGCGCTCCCACAGAGAAGGCCCTCCCCCTGGGGGTCGCCAGCTGACATTGCCTAGCTGATGGTACCCTGAGGAGGCCTTCTCTGTGTGAGCGTACTGGGCAATGGGAATTCGTTCCCGGCAGCAGATGGTCCTGCAAGTATCCCAGGCCTAAGCCATGTAGGGCTTTAAAGGTAAGTACCAGCACCTTAAATCTCACCCGGAGGGCAACCGGTAGCCAATGCAGCTCACGCAGGAGGGGTGTAATATGGGAGTATTGGGGTGCTCCCATCACTACCCGTGCAGCTGTACTCTGCACCAGCTGAAGCCTCCGGGTGGTCTTCAAGGGCAGCCCCATGTAGAGAGCATTATAGTAGTCTATACGGGAGGTAACAAGTGCGTGGGTGACTGTACGTAGGGCATCTCGGTCCAGAAAGGGGCGCAATTGGTATATTAGGCGAATCTGGGCAAATGCCCCCCTAGCCACGACTCCAATATGATCTTCAAAACTGAGTCGTGAATCTAGGAGGACGCCCAGATTGCGTGCTCTATCAATGGGAGGTAACATCTCTCCTCCTATAGTCAAAGATGGAACCTCTTGGACTAAACGAGATGACGGTATGTAGAGCCACTCAGTCTTGGCCGGGTTGAGTCGAAGCCTGTTCTTTCCCATCCAAATCTGTACCGCTTCCAGGCAACGGGACATCACATCGAAGGCATCACTGGGTTGGTTCGGGGTGGAGATGAATAGCTGGGTATCATCAGCATATTGATGATATTTCACCCCGAAGCCACGGATGATCTCTCCCAGCGGCTTCATATAGATGTTGAACAGGAGGGGCGAGAGCACTGATCCCTGAGGCACTCCACAACTAAGGGGCCTAGGGCTTGACCTCTGCCCCCCTGCTAACACCGTCTGTGAACAGTCCGAGAGGTAGGAGGAGAACCACTGCAGAACGGTGCCTCCCACTCCCAACCCCTCAAGACGACGCAGTAAGATACCGTGGTCGATGGTATCAAAAGCCGCTGAGAGATCTAATAGGACCAGGACAGAGGAATAACCTCTATCTCGGGCCCGCCAGAGATCATTCACCAGTGCGACCAATGCCATCTCCGTGCTATACCCGGGTCTGAAACCCGATTGGTATGGATCCAGATACTCAGCTTCCTCCAGGATCAAAGGGAGCTGTCGTGCCACCACGCGCTCAACGACCTTCGCAAGAAAGCGAAGGTTGGAGACTGGACGGAAGTTGTTTAAAATAGCTGGATCCAATGCAGGTTTCTTAAGGAGGGGCCTTACCACCGCCTCTTTCAAGGCGGCAGGGAAGTACCCTTCACTCAGTGAGGCATTGATAACTGCTAGGAGCCAGCCTCGTGTAACCTCCCGAGATGCATAGACTAGCCAGGAGGGACACGGGTCCAACAAACATGTGGCGGCACTTAGTTTCCCCATGATCTTGTCCACTTCATCCGGAGTCACAGGATCAAACTCTTCCCAAATGTTCTCGGCCAAATTCATCGTTTTCCTCTTGTCAGATACTGCCCAGTCAGAGTCCAGACCAGCCCAAATCTGAGCAATTTTGTCCACCAGATATTTACTAAATTCCTCAGCCCGTCCATGTAGGGGGTCCTCTCCCGTCCCTTGATTTAAAAGGGAGTGGACCACTCTAAATAGGGCGGCCGGGCGGTTATCTGCGGACGCAATGAGGGTGGTGAAGTAAGCACGCTTTGCCACCCTTATTGCCACAAGATAAGATCTAGAAAAGGATCTTAACTGTGTTCGGTCAGACTTGGACCGACTGGTTCTCCAAATGCTCTCTAGGCCCCTTCTCTGGCGTTTCATCTCCCGCAGGTCCTTGGAGAACCAAGGAGCGAGTCGGGACTTGCGCCGGGTCAGAGGCCGCAAAGGGACAACGCGGTCGAGAGCCTCCGAAGCAGCCTGTTGCCAGGCATTAACTAAGGACTCGACCGGGCTGTGGGAGAGAGAGGTGGGAATCAGTCCAAGCGCCATCTGGAATTTATCTGGGTCCATCAGGCGCCTGGGGCGGAACCATCTGGTCGGTTCCACCTCCTGACAGTGGGGGGTGACATGACGGAGGCCCAACTGCAGGAGATAATGGTCTGTCCATGAAAGGGGTTGCGATGTTGGAGTAACCCCACCCAGTCCATTAAGCCATTGCCCAGAGATAAAAATAAGATCAGGCATGTTTCCTCCCTCCTCCCTCCCAAGAGACATGACCCATCTTTATATAACCTGCAGCTATTTAGACTTTGCTATTTGATGAGGCAAGATCTGACATGTAGGAAGTCACATGCATAGAGGATAGCTCCATAATTCTTGCAACAACATTGCCTTATCTTTGTTACTCCATTTTGTTCCGCTCAAATAAGAATTAATAATATTCAAAGCTATTTGAAAAGGCTACAGCAAAAGTACTTTATTTGAAATGTATACCTTCCATTCAGGGGACACCGTGGCTCAGTGGGTTAGGACGCTGAGCTTGTAGATCAGAAGATCGGCAGTTTGGCGGGTTGAATCCCGAGTGCCGCGTAACACAGTGAGCGCCTGTTACTCGTCCCAGCTTCTGCCAACCTAGCAGTTTGAAAGCACGTAAAAATGCAAGAAGAAAAATAGGGACCACTACAGTGGGAAGGTAACAGAATTCCGTGCGCCTTTGGCGTCTAGTCATGCCGGCCACATGACCACGGAGACGTCCTCGGACAAGCGCTGGCTCTTCGGCTTTGAAACGGAGATGAGCACCGGCCCCTAGAGTCGGAAACGACTAGCACACATGTGCGGGGGAACCTTTACCTTTTTTTTTATAATCCTATAAAAAGGATCAAGAATTTATAGGACTTTCTCCAGGAAAGTGGGAATATGATTCAACATAAACTCTTACAGTACTACCTTGCTGTTTTAAACACTCTTGAAAGACACACAGGGAACATGGATGGGTCATAAAGTAGCATTTTGCAAAAAATGTTTTTTTGTAAAATAGTAAATCTTAAAATGAGAGCCAGTTTGATATAGTGGTTAAGTCACTAGACTAGAAGAAACGAGGAATCTGTGAATCCTAGCCTCACCTTAGGCAAAAAGCTAACTGGGTGATTTGCGGCTAGTTACTCTTTCTCAGCCTAAGGAGGAGGCAATAGCAAAAAAATATTGCCAAGAAAACTGCAAAAATTAGTCCAGGGAGTCATCAGGCACCAAAACTGAGCTGAAGGCGTGCACACACACACACATACACGCTTAAAACCCCCAATTTTATGTACTAAAATTAAAATCCCCAATTTTATGTACTAAAATTTTAAAGCTTCCTTCAAAACAAGACTATAACTGCGCTATTGACGTTCCACACCAACATGTTCATAGGATTGCTTCAGCAGTCAAAATAGTCTTTAAAATTCTACCGTAAGGGTAGGGAGTAAAGTGTAGGTTACAACCCAAAACAGTAACAGCACGAGGGTACATTCAATACAAATAGGTTCTGCTGAAAACATGCTGACTTTTATTAGTGAGCTATACAATCCAAAGCATATTTGCATATGTTACATGTGACATATTAAGCCACTAGCAAGCATCTTCCCCCCCAAGGTGCTTTCAGGGTGCAGAGCGATAATTATATTAGGATGATTAAACTAATGAATTGCATTTCCATCTGTTCAATCAAATCTCTATAGGGAGGAACTGAGTCTGGATTTTATTTTTAATGTAGCAACCTTCATAACAAAGACATCAGGTACATCCTTCTCATTGCTTTATGTATTGAAATGCAGTTAGCTCTGCTCTTTTTAAAAGAAAATATGTAAATATCATCATAATTTGTCGAACTCTTGTTGAGCAGAAATACTGAAGCTTGGCATCTAAGAGCCCACTTTATCACAGAATATGTCAGGAGAACTGCCTTTTTGATAAAGATTTTGTCTAAGACCTCCAGTACTTAGCAATATTTTATTTGTATGTAACTATAAAGGTAAAAGGTAAAGGTTCCCCCGCACATGTGTGCTAGTCGTTTCCGACTCTAGGGGCTGGTGCTCATCTCCATTTCAAAGCTAAAGAGCCAGTGCCTGTCTGAGGACGTCTCCGTGGTCATGTGGCCGGCATGACTAGACGCCAAAGGTGCACGGAACGCTGTTACCTTCCCACCATAGTGGTCCCTATTTTTCTACTTGCATTTTTACGTGCTTTCGAACTGCTAGGTTGGCAGAAGCTGGGATGAGTAACAGGTGCTCACTGTGTTACGCGGCACTCGGGATTCAACCCAAATTGGCGACCTTCTGATCAACAGGCTCAGCGTCCTAACCCACTGAGCCACCGCGTCCCTCTCATGTAACTATAATGCCTTTTAAATGAGCAGAGCTTCCAAAGTTGTCTTCCTACTTTCTAAGAGTGTCCAACAGCTATCTCATTTGCAGGGTTTGTAAACCATCCCTCAAGTGATGTGACCAACAATTGGATTTATGAAACAAGGCCAGGCCGGGATGCTATTATAGTAATGATGTCAATAAAAGTAGTCCCGGTCATATCTGTAACGCTAATTATCCACATAAATGGTGATGGTGTAGTTTGCTGCATTTCCTTATCAAGGAAAGCTGTACCACTTTTGTTCCAACCTGCAAGATCTATGGCTTCTCCATAGACCAAATTAAAGATATCTTGAGATCTGTTTCCATGGAAGAATATAGGGATATGTGTTCTTATATTATTTGCTTTGAAATTTAAAATAAAAAATGTGCTAATAAAACCCCAGCACAGCAATAATATTTTTATTTTATAAAGTAATTTATACCACTTCTGTGAAAACATATACATTTGCATATACATTTTTAAATACAGCACAAATATTTTCATTGATTAAAAAAGAAATGTAAAAGTAGTTTGCTTTTCTTATGTGAGTGATATCGATAATTTACAGCAGATCTTTTAAAAATACCTTCAGTCATTTTTGCTGGATTTGATAAAAATTAAGATGAGAGAAGAAGAGAGGACATCAATTATTTTCATCCAAGTTATTCTTCCAGCCTGAACTTAGCCAGGAGAGGGAGATGGTCAGAGGAATTGCTTTCATTAGGAAGTCCATTGACTCCCCACAGATCTTGCTCAGTTACCAATGACAGTCTACCCAGAAGACTCAGGCCTCCACTGAAAAGAACCTTAGCTCCTAGAATAATAATAATAATAATAATAATAATAATAATAATAATAATAATAATATAATAATAATAATAATAATAATAATAATAATAAGAAGAAGAAGAAGAAGAAGAAGAAGAGGAGGAGGAGGAGGAAAAAGAAGAAAAAGAAAGAAAGAAAGAAAGAAAAGAAAGGAAAAGAAAAGAAAAGAAAGAAAGAGAAAGAAAGAAAGAAAGAAAGAAAGAAAGAAAGAAAGAAAGAAAGAAAGAAAGAAAGAGAAAGAAAGACTTTTCAGATATATACAATGTGAATACAGAAACTGCTTGACAGGCAATTCCATTTCTGGCCAAATCTGGATATATTATGGTGCTATCAATGAGTCTGACATTAGTAAGAACTACCTTTCTTCAATGTGGGCATCCAGATGTGAGGACCTCAATTGCTAGAATTTCTAGCCATATCCTTATTGGCTAAGAATTTTGGCAGTTGGAAAGCTGTACACTTTGAAAATGCCTTGTTAAAGAAGGTTACCTTCTGTTCTGCTAACTACATATGAGAGTGTGTGATAACATGAGAAAGACTTTCTAATGAAAGTGTGATGCACCAGTTGGAATATACACAAACAGCAGCAAAGAGTTTTAGCATGCTTACATTTTAGCACCATTTAGTGAATGATTTCCAGACTTTCTACTGCTAGATTAAATATTTACATAAGTTTTCTGAAGTAGCAAAACCAGGCCATATTTTATGGAACATATTATTTGCTAAAAGATATGAGCATGCAGGATTCATAACATTACTTCAAAGCAAAAACACTCACGATTAAAATAGGACATGGGTGCATTTTTTCAAGCCATAATAATTTCTTCTGTCCCTCTAATGGCAACCTGAGTTCTGCAGAAATCAACAATTTTAGGTGTTCATATCTGCAGCTTAAACTTGAGTGAAATAAATATACGAATCAGCTAGATTTACTTTTGATCACTACCATTCTAAGGATGGAATTTATGCAAAGAGGGAACTCACCACAGCAAAGATAAGGGAAAAAAATGTTACTTGTTGATGGCAAGTTGCAAATATTCATGCTAGGCTAGGATGTGGACTAAGCCATCTGTTGGATGTGGACTAAGCCATCTGTATGTAAACAGACTTTCTTTGATGTTTGTAGGATACTGTAAGCTGTAGGGAACCAAAGATATTACTTTCTACTTGGTTGTGCCATGGGTGAAAATGTACCAAATTGGCCATAGGTCTGGTACAGATTTGGTTACCTGGTTCCTGAGTAACACTGTCCCTTGCTGCAGAATAGAAGATGTAATCTACAGTCATTGCACTTCTGGAGTGGCAGGTTGTTACTTCTGGAACTCCACTGTCATGCAGATAATGAGAATAGACTGAAGACAATTGAAAGCTGTGATGTATATCTGTGGGTAATCTAAAATGGAAGAGGTGATTAAAAACCTGAATATTCCCCATACCACAAACCCACCTTTCTAAATCTACATTATCAACATGTAAAGATAACTATGCAGACACTCAGGAACATAGACTACCTCCCTCTACTCCAGCATTTAAAGGTTCATCTGCTAATCATCTTTTTTTCCACTATCAAGTCATCACAGAATAAACTAACCTAGACTAACCTAGGTTTTATAAGATACATAAGGTTTTATATATCCCTGGGTAGAAATCTGAAATACTTTTAAGTGAAAACCTTCACCATACAGTTTAGTTAGGGTTTAATAAACTTGAAACAGAGAAAGCCTGTCTTTTTAACTCTTCCCTTCACTGCAGTTTTACTCTAATAATATTGACGATACTTACACAATCTCTTAAATCACCCTTGCTAATTAAAGTGAATGAATATGCTACTTTCCCTCCCCTTCCCACAAATTCTTGTCCATGTTTGATGATACTTCTAGGATTGTTTTTGCTTTAATTTAAGCTTGCATTTATAAAAATCCAGCTAAAGCTGGGTACTTCAAGTATTGATAACTGAAAAGCACATTAATAAAAATTGTCGAGTTACCTTTTTGCTACTATTAGGATCTCTTCTGACTGTTCCAAATTTGTGTCTTTAGTCTCTTTGCTCTCTAGAAAAAAAAGACACTGATGATAGGAACCTGACATTAGAATCACTTAGTTTAGTGTACCTATTTGATTGAAAATTCAGGTTTTCAGAACCTCAGGTAGAATTTTTTTTCACATAACTTGCTGCTTGATTATTTTAATTGGAAAGGGTCAGTTTCTATAAAAAAATACTTGTCCTCCATTTGAGTTTTTTTCAGTCTCAAAAAGAACAGCTTCAAGATAGATTAACTATGTACACAGTATTGGGCATGAGCTAACTAACTAACTAACTAACTAACTAACTAACTGTCTATCATCTCTCTCTTTCATAGCTGTCCACCTCACAAGTGCGACTCTTTTGTATATAAAATGTCAGTGATACAGATGCAAGCAATTATGTTGGCTCTTAAAGGTTTTTATAAATATTTTTTGCTGCCAAAATGGCAGGAGTAATAAGATCTGCTGAACTACTTTCATGCTGCACAGAACAGATCTAAATAATCTATGTGTTCCAGAGACAGTAATTTCCAAATATAATTCTTTGGAATAATTCTTATATCGCTACCTTTTAGGGAAATGAATGGCATCTGAATTCAGTCCTGAACACCGGAACATAGGAAGCCACTTCTGTTGCACCTTAAAAACAATCTGCACCTTTAATACACTGCAGCAGAAGCCACCTCTAATCATGATTGTTTAGCACTAAAAGTGAAGTTTCCTGAAGTTCCTGATTAGGCACAGTTGGCATGATCAAGGTCTGATCCATGAAAGTGTGTCTAATGGGGCCTTGAATGTATGTCTTCTCTGCCCTCTGGGACAAAATCCCCCAGATATTTGTTTGCCTCCACCCCAGACATTGTTTAAAAGATCCCTTAAAGGCTGGGTCTTCTCCCATGCCTTGGGCTGGAGTGGGTGTCACTCCCCTTGTGTATTCTATGGCTCTTTTCAGAGATTGGCATTTTTCTTCTGGATGCCTGGGTTTTTTGTTTTGTATTTATAATTGTTTAATGTTGCATGCTATTCAGAGTCACAACAGATTTGGCTGGCCTTAATAAATATAATAAATGGGATGAAATGTGAATGAAATGTTAAGATAAACGTTATGTCGATCTGGTAATGACCTATAAAGCTCTAAATGGCTTGGGTCTGGATTATCTAAGGGAACACCTGCTGCCGGCATCAACTTCCCATTGTCCTGTGTGCTCCCACAGGGAGGGCCTTCTTAGGGTACCGCCGGTCAAGGAATGCCGGTGAGTTATTCCCAGGTGAAGGGCGTTCTCTGTGGGCGCGCCGGCCCTTTGGAACCAACTTCCCACGGAGCTTAGGACTGCCCCCGACCTTCGCTCATTTCGCAGGGACTTGAAAACTTGGTTTTTGAGCTGGCCCAGACTGAGGGGTTTTAATTATTTATTAATGGGGTTTTAGTTTAAATTCAGGGACCTAATTTAATCTTAGTTTTAATCGATTTTAACTTTGTATGTTATGTATTTTTAATTTTTCCCTGTAAACCGCCCTGAGTCCTACGGGAATAGGGCGGTATACAAGTTTAAATAATAAATAAATAATAAATAAATAAATGTGTAAACTGCATTACAAGACTACAGGAAAGCATAAGTATGTGAGTGAGACTGTATAAAAACACATCTATTACTTGCATGTTTCACTAAGCATTATTACAGTTAAAAAACAAGAGCATCTCCAAAATTCACAAAAAATCATTCTTGCCCACCTACTCTGTGGCCCTCAGACCCCCTCAAAATATTAAGTGAGCTCCTGTTCCCCAAACTCTATCCAGTTCTGATCAACCCAATATTTCGCTTCTGCAGCAGTGGCTCTCCAAAGTCTCAGGTAGATTCCCCCCCCCTAATTTCATCTGCTACTTATATAAAAAAAGAATGCATCAAAAATTCATATAGTGGCCTTCAGTAAATAAAGCAGATACTCTATCACAAAGCTACAGATTTAGTGTATATGTTCAGGGACACTCACATAATTTTAAGTGCCTTCATTCCCATCCTTTACAAAAGTTGCTTATACCTACAGTCGAGCACTTGGAATAAGTATCAAAAACGGCAATCCTGGTTCTATTACATTTGCTTTCTCGGCTCCTGTACAAACATTCAGTCTCTAATACTTAACAATCATCTTTGAGAGAAACAGTGTGTTCAGAAAGACACTCCCTGGTCTCCAAAAAAAAAAGGTACCTCTTTCTTGTACTAGGCGTTTCTGCTGTTCCTCATACATGCAGTCCTGAGAAATGCCAAGGCTTTGAGGCCAAATGGGAATGTTAAGTATCCTATTGCCCCTTGGGGACTGTTCCTGGCCAGACACCTTAAAACAAAACAAGATATGTTCTTAGAAATGAGAATGTATGTCTGCTCTCCCAAAACAACCCTTCATGGCTTTTGTGTTCCACCCACTAGAATAACTAGTGTCACATATAAACTTAGCAGGGTTACTATTCATTCTTGGCTATTATTTCAAGATTTTAGAATGTAAAAACGCTTTGTCTATTTCAAAGTATAGCGTAAATAGTCTTAAACTTGTGTTAACACAGCTTTCCTCCAAGAACTCACAACAGCGTTCACACAACTAAGATCTGTAGGCAGGCTTTACTGGGCCAACCCCTTAATACACTGTTGTCATTTTCATGTTCTGCTTTCAAATGATCCATCGTGCATGTCGCCCTCTTAACTGTGGCAGTCCTGTCACAGATCAGGATGAGCTGAGGCACGGTATACAAACTTTAATGTATGCCTGCTTATTCTCCATTCGAGAGAGGAAGACATAGGGGAGGAGGGAGTGACAAGTTCAGAAACATTGGAAGAAACCAATTCCAGGGGCTTTTTAGTCACATACTGTGGGTGAGGGTGGGTGGGTGGAGAGAGGAGAGGTTTCCCATTTTCCCCCCTGAATTTTTCCATTTCATCACAAGGCTTTCAATTCGCGCAGGCCTTAGTGCGATCTTTACTCTTACAGTTGCTTATTGCAAGAAACTAATAATTGTTGCTGACTAATTTTCAGGGACACTAGTTTTGTCTTTGTTTTCACAACAGCTTCACAAAGAGGTACTTACTTTTCCTATTGCCAGACCTTCATAATTCAGCTTCCCTTCTGTCAAGAAATTGTACAGAGGAGAATGAGGGACAGAATTGAAGTCACCACAGATGACAAGGGGACAAAAACACCCATCTTCACGAATGGCAACATTGGTAATTTCTGCCAAGAGCATGGCTAGCTGGGTTAGTTTAATGTCTCCCCGCCTTGGATTATACAGGAGATGTGTATTGGCCACACAGATGGCTGTGGGAGCTTTGTAGGAAAACCGAGGCTGCAGGAGCAGAACCAGGCCCACATTATCTCTATCCAAAAGTGGGATATTGTGACGGAAGAATTCCACAGGATTAGAGGAAAGAAGACTAAATTTGGAGGTCTTGAAGCATATGGCACAGCCATCAGGCTTTCTTCCGGTCCTCATTTTGTATTCACAGTGATAGCCTACAAAAACCAGAAAAGGACAAGTTTCATGATTTCCAAGAACTACAGCATAGAATAAGAGCAAGAATTATGCCTTATGCTAATCTGTAATGCAGTTTACTTTAGGTTTAGAGCACCAGGTGAACCTGCTCATTACAGTTGATTTAACAAAGCAGGGATCAAGAAATCAGGGATTAGCACAATGTGCAAATTCAGCATTTATGATTTAACAAAACATAATTAGGCAAAACAATTTAGCGCCATGATTAGGTAGGAACGATTGGGCAAAATAAAGGTTTCACAATGAGCAACTTCTGAAGAATTAAGGGCATATAAAATAATCCATTATACAGTATATGTTCACATATTTAAAAATCATTTGTTGGTTTGGTAATAGGATTATTTATTAGAGTGGGATAGGAAAGAGAGCAAACCTATTAGTTGCCGCTGTTTTCTTACAAATTGCTCACTTTTCAGTACTGAAACAGGGCTGGGGGTAAATAGAACGCAGGGGTGTAAACTAAGGAAGAGTACTCCATATAGTTTTATAACTAAGTAAATAAGCTCCCTGTTTTTACCATGTAGGGTTTTTTGGTTACATATAACTGAAGTATAGTACCTAGGGCTTCCAAGCTTGGCTTGATCTCTACTACATACTGGTCTTCTTGGACTTCCTGCAAACACAGTACCTGTGGGTAGGGAAGCAAGTGAGCAACAGTGAAAGATCCATGTCATCCCCTAGCATTATTATTTTAGAAGTGATTTGAATTCTAATTAATACAGAAATAAAAAATTAACACAGATAATTTAACATTAAATAAAGGATTGGTGATAAGAATTGGATGCAATCGAAGCAAAGTTAAGAATTTCCAAGTCTTAATGATTTCAGAGAGACAGAGTTAATATATGTATAGCTTTTTCAGCAAAAGCAACAGGATTTTTAGGTGATCATGATGCTATGCAGATTTATGTAAATACTCTTAGGCTCAGGGTAGCTTATAATGCTAAAAGTAACAGATTTTCTGTGAAAGTGTTGGCTTTCTCAATGTTTTTCCACCTGAAAATGACCCATTCCTAAGAAAACATATGTAACATTGTATTGCAAGAAAGTAAATCAAGACTCATGAAGAAAACTTTTGATGTCAGATTTGCCAGAGGTAAGTGTCCTTTGAAACATCATACCTCCTGAGATTAGATTGGCCCTGACCCTACTGGCTTTCTGAAAAGCCTTGGAAGGCCTGGATTTGTTCCTAGACACAGGAGTTGAGAGATTAGTTGGAGGACAATGGGTATTCTTATTTATTGCATTTATTTTTATTCTACTGGTCATTGTAGATTTTATATATTGGTTGTTATTTTATATGGTGTTTTTAACTTTTAAGTCAACAAGGGTCATTATGGCAAGTCAGGGGGGCAGGTAGATCTAAATTAATTGAATAAAAAAGAGTAAATAAATTATATCACATATATGTTCAATTTTATTTAAATTTGTAATATGTCTAATGCACCTGTGTACATTTATTATCAGTAAGAACGATACCATGTATCCATGATCAGTTTTCTTACTGGCAGCTTTCTACTTACATCTGCGTCAAGCTGTTTGATGTCTGCAAGAATGTTGGGAAAGCGATAATTCCAAGCTAGTATTTGCTGCTGGCAATGCTTATAGAGGTGGGGGTTGTATTCTAATAAATCCTGGGAAAGAATGTTGTATGACATTACAGTAAAATCAAATTTTGTCTGTGGGTCTTTATCATCTTGGTTGACCTGCATCTTGTCTCCAACAACTGTTGTTTTTGTATTTTGATGGCAAAAGTATTCCCAATGTCTCTTGATCAAACCTGGCAAAACACAATAAATCAAGGGATGGAAATAAGGTTTAAATAAATATATTTTTGAATTTAATTAGTTATAGATCTTAGTATGTTAATGTAAATCTACTCCAATTTGGATCTATTTACCAGATGCATAGCAGGAACAATGTATAAACAATAATCAAGAAGAAAACTAATGTCAAATTATTTTTTTCTTATTGCATAATACTGCTATTTTCCTTTAACACTGACTCCCACTTACAAATTGTGGGGGCATCTTTGCTCTCAGAAATGTTTATTCATAGCATAGCATAGCATAGCATATCAAGATTACCTAAAAGATTCCTGAGGGTATCTTTAAGAAGAAATTATTTCATTTACTGAGGACCCAAAAAGTGTGCTCTGGGATATCTACATACACCTCTGGTAATTATGAAGTTTTTAAGTATATGAATAAATGCCAGGCAGTGTAGTTGAAGACGAGAGGTACTAAAATCAGTTGATATCCTGTTGTTCCTCCAAAGAACTTACACCGTGCATTGGGCAACAACTTATCTTTTTCAATGTGTCACTCAATGTCTTGGATTAGGGAGCTGTTTACTTAGGTTAATCAGGGACGCTGAGCTTGTCGATCAGAAGGTTGGCAGTTTGGCGGGTCGAATCCCGAGTGCCGCGTAACAGAGTGAGCACCTGTTACTTGTCCCAGCTTCTGCCAACCTAGCAGTTCGAAAGCATGTAAAAATGCAAGTAGAAAAATAGGGACCACTATGGTGGGAAGGTAACAGCGTTCCGTGCACCTTTGGTGTCTAGTCATGCCGGCCACATGACCACGAAGACGTCCTCGGACAAGCGCTGGTTCTTTGGCTTTGAAACAGAGATGAGCACCCCTAGAGTCGGAAACGACTAGCATGCATGTGCGGGGGAACCTTTACCTTACTTAGGTTACTTGTGGGACTGCTGATTCCCACTGATCTCTGCTCATCCCATTAGATCTGGCCGTGGGGATGCTCTGGATTTTTTTTGATGGAGCAATGTCACCTGATGGGTCCCAGGAAGTGTACCTTTCCTCTTAGGTGCACCTGCACCTGCTCTATGAAACAACCTCTCCGCCCCCCTCCCCGAGATGCATATTATCCATCCCAATTTGTCTTTAGGAAGGCTGTGAAGACTTAGTTCTTTGCTCAAGAATGTTAGTTATGGGGTCTCTGGTATATCTGTATGACATTTGTGGAGCTCTTTTCTTGGTTTGGGGGAGGTTTCTGGGATATGTTTTTATTCTGTTTGTCACCCAAAGTTGGGCAATCATAAAAATTAGACAGATTATCCAAATTCTCTATGCTCCAGCTAATTTTCCATATCCTATTAAGACCAACAATCAACATAATAAAATGCCATATTACTTTTTGGTTTTGGAGTGCTTCCTTCTTTAAGCTGAGATGATGATTTTTCATGTAAAGAAGATACATTTATATTTTTTTCAACACTGCAACTAATGTCCTGAACCTCAGTATGTCTTCTTTTTTTAAAAACTGGTTCACAGTCCTCAGATTTCATTTTTGCAGTACGAAAATGAATGGAATAGTTTTGGCAGAGATTGGGAGAAAGCTGCAAGTTCCAGAACAGGGGAAGTCTCCAACTCTCCCCAAAATTCTGAAGGTTCAAGTGTGGGTAGCAAGCCCAAGAATAGTACTCCACACAATTCAGGCACTGAAAAGCTTGAGCATTCTGGAGGTGTCTTTGAAGATGATTCCGGTAAAAGCCCCAATCTCTAACCAGCCTGTGAACATGGCGGGACAGCATGGGATATCTAGAAAAAAAGCAACAGTGGTTAGATTTCTGTAATAGAAAACTTAAGATGGAAAGGAGGAAGAATAAATGGAGAAGGAACAGAGGGAAAAGGTTACAATTACCTAAAAATTTAGACTGGCAACATTTGCACAATGTTTAAGATAGCTGTCCAGAAAAGTGTATAATCATCACTTACTGGCATCAATATTTCAGTAACAGAAAGTATAGGTAAAAGCCAGTTGCTGGGGTCATGAGTGGGAAGATATTTCTGCTTTCATATACTTTTTGTGCTACAGGTACTCTTTGACTTACAACCATTTGTTGTTTGTTTAGGGATTGGTCAAAATTACAACAGCATTGAAAAAAAGTGACTTACTACCAGTTCTTGCACTTTTTTTAAAAATCCCATTTATATCCCGCCCTTCTCCGAAGACTCAGGGCGGCTTACAATTTTAAGCACAAACCAATGTGCTTAGCAATAGCCTTCATTCTATGTATATGCCTGCTTATTAGGGCTCCCCCCCCGCCAGCGGCATTATTACAAAGTCAGCTTATTGCCCCCAACAATCTGGGTCCTCATTTTACCTACCTTGGAAGGATGGAAGGCTGAGTCAACCTTGAGCCTGGTGGGACTCGAACCTGCACTAATTGCAGGCAGCTGGTGTTACTTAAGGAGGCATTAGCCCACTGCTCCACCAAGGCTCTTACTTACAAACACTGCATGATCTTTACAGTCATGTAATCAAAATCCAGCCATTTGGCAACTGGCACATATTTATGATGGTTGAGCATTTCAGGGCCACGTGATTCGCCATTTGCAATTTTTCCAGCCAGCTTCCTACAAGCTAAGTTAATAGAGGAAGCTGGATTTGCTTAACAACACAATTCACTTAACACCTGCAGTGATTCACTTAATAACCATGGCAAAAAAGGTCATAAAATCAGGTACAGGTCACTTAACAAACTCCATGATTAGCAACCAAAATTCCCAATTGTGGTTGTAAGTCGAGGACTACCTGTATCCTGTTTTCTAGTTGGGTGCAGAAGGTACAGAATGCTGGACATTTTGGTCTCCTGCTAGGTTTGTATCAGGTCTTTTCATTTACATTTTGAGTATCTTTTATATTCAAGTTCCTTTTCAGGACTAAAGTACAGTAGACATGATGGTAACGGTATGAATACAGTTTTGCAAATCTTTTTATCTTAATACCACTTCTTTTTTGGCCCTGACGTGATGGGCAAGGCTTTGTGCCAACTACAAGTGTGTGAATAAACAGTTAGTAAGGCCTGATTAAAATTTCTGAAGCTATTCTAAGAATAATGTATGCAACTACTCCTTGCCCCCTTTTGGCAACTTTTTAATCCATAACTAAATGGACGTGTTATTATTTAATAAAAATATTTTTAAAAAGAAATTACATGAACATGAGAACCTGTGAATTGTAATGGTTAAGGAGTTAGATTTGGAGCAGACAGGCCCAGCTTCTAGTCCATTCTCAGTAACTGGACAGTCTTGGGCCAGTTGTTATTTCTCAGCACAACTGATTCACAGAGCTGCTATTTTGAGGACAAATACGAGGATGGAGTACTATGTAAGCTGCCTCAAACTCCTGTACAAAAAGCAGGATATAAATCTAATAAACAGGTTCTATCCAGATCTTCTCTTGCAATGGAACACAAGTTACAAATAAAAATCGGCAGCAAAACCCTTTTTAGTCCTGTTGAACCTTTGCAAATGTCGGAATAGTGATTAAATACATTACAGTCTTTAAAAGTTAATTGCATATTTCTCAAGATTCCTCCATGAGGCAGTCATTCTGAAATTATATTTGTGTTCAGTTTGAAGGGTCTGTAATAATCACCAAAAGTTTTTCAGGAAGCGAAGCTTTTGAAAAAAACTTTTCTTATCCAATGTTATGTGATTTTAACTGTGCCCGAGTGTTTTATAACCAACTCATTTTTTTTAAAAAAAGACTTGGGGTATCCACAAAGTCTTTTATGTCATAAAATAATGTCTTTGTTAAATTCCTTTTAAGATGAAGGTTACACTAAGTATTTCCATATAAATATGATCCAAGCCACAACCTTCATCAAAAGTGTTTTGCTGATTTTTATTTGTATTCAGTGTCTGATGCAACTCGCTGCAGTGTCATCAGCCAACTTTGATGGATTCCAGTTATCTTGATACTATTTTTCCATTGTGGCAATGTTCTGCTGAAACTTTTCACCATATTCATCACTGACTGCACCTAGATTTTTGGAGAAAAAATCCAACTCAATGCAGAAAATGAATCTTCAGCGACATATTACACTTTATGGTCTTGTATGCTGTAAGAGGTTTGTGAACCACTGAATATACAGTAGTTTGGTGCTCTGCAGTTATCAATAAAATTCTCAGTGACATCTTCAAATGCTTTCCAAGTTATTTTCACTGGCCCCATTATCAGATCTTTGAACTACTTGTCATTGATGATGTATCTGATCTGCGAACCAACAAAAATACTTTCCTTAAGCTTGGCATCAGTTATTTTTGGAAACACCTGTCTCAAACAACAAAAACATTCACCTTCCTTGTTCATTATTTTCACAGTTGCCCCTGAAAATTCAGGAGGATCTTCAGCCAATAAAACATACATGCACATTTTAAACCAAAGAATACACTAAGGCAGAAGTTTGTCTACCCCGAGGGTAAAACACCCAGACACAAACAGAGCAATGTGGTACATGCAATGCAATGCAGTGAGCCATGTGCAGATCTGTACACTGGGGAAACAAAACAACCACTTCATAAACGTATGGCACAACTTAGGAGAACAAACCCATCAGCAGTCCGTCTGCATTTAAAAGACAGAGGCCATTTTTTCAAAGACAGCATTTTGGAATGAGAGGACTGCTGATTTGAAAGAGGGGTCAAAGAGACCATCTATGTCAAAATTAAACAGCCCTCTCTCAATAGAGGGGAAGGGATATGATATCATCTATCTCCAGTCTACAACATAGTCCTTTCAGCAGTTCCAAGAAGGCTCCACACCCATTTGCACTATTCAGGTCATCCTGAGGACACAGACAAACCCCCAAGTAGCCTCAACAACTCTGTAAAAGAATGCAAATGACCAGCTGTCTGCCAGGAATATAAATCCTTCTATTCCCCACCACCCAGTCACAGCTGAAGAAGCTTCTGGATTGAGAAGTGAAACATCTTCAAAGAAAAACAAGAAAGTCCAGTTGCCTCTTGAAAAAGCACCTTTGAGATGCCCTAAACTAAGCTTCACAAACAGGATGGCTGGATTGATACAATGTATTAGCCTTCAGCCAAATCACCCCGTTTAAGTCTATGGCTTAAGGTGATGAATTAACCCAGCCTGTATACAGTATAGCAGCGTTTCCCAACCTTAGGAACTTGAAGATGCGTGGACTTCAACTCCCAGAATTCCCCAGCCAGCTATGCTGGCTGGGGAATTCTGGGAGTTGAAGTCCACACATCTTCAAGTTCCTAAGGTTGGGAAACGCTGCAGTATAGGGAAGTGCTGCTTGGTTACTGATTGTCTGTTTCACTATCAATAAAGGAGAATAACTGTTGAAATGAAGGGGTCCTTGGTGCTCTCTGAGCTTGCTTGTTTTCTTGCCGACGTTTCATGACCCAAAATAGGTAATATTGCTAGCACCGATGATGTTACCTACCTAGTTCGGGTCATGAAACGTCTGCAGGAAAACAAGCAAGCTTAAGAGAGCACCAAGGACTCCTTTGTTTCACGATCCTCCACATCCTATCCCGAGCAGGTTATATCAGAAAGGGCCGCTCTTATCCCTCTATCCAGCGTTCTCCGGTGATGCTCGACTACAGTGGCCGTCTTAAGGGAGCGATGTGAGTTGTAGTCCAACATATCCGACGGCACTAGGCTTTGGAGAGTCTGACCTAGGCCACGAGGGTCCAGATCGTTACCTCCGAGTGGGCGACTTCCGCTCTCCGGGTCAGGCCTCTGCTCTCCACCGTCACTCGCCCGAGGGGTCATTTCAGGCCGCCGCCGCTTCTTTCATTTACCGCGCGCGATCAGGACTCGGCCCCTCGCGTGCTCCAAACCGGCGACTCCTCCTCCGGAACAAAGTCCACCTGTTTCTCCGACCCTCTTCCCGACCCCCGCCACGCTTTCGCTTCGGCGCATGGGACTTGTAGTTTTATTTTTTTTTCCCCCACGGGCGTCACTTTCTATCACGTTTCTTATAGAGTCACGAAAAACAAGCTGTTGAGAAACTCTCTTTGGGTTCTTTAAAACCCTCCTAATTTTCTCCCTTTAGGAAACTCAACTGTGCGCTAAAGCAGCCTTTCCCAACCTTAGGAAGTTGAAGATGCGTGGACTTCAACTCCCAGAATTCCCCAGCCAGCTATGCTGGCTGGGGAATTCTGGGAGTTGAAGTCCACGCATCTTCAAGTTCCTAAGGTTGGGAAACGCTGCGCTAAAGATCAAAGAGGTGGCTAGTTTTTAACCCTGAATTCTTTTTTAGACGATTATTTCGTGGCGGGCGGATTGATTCATCGAAGGGTTTACTGTGGAGCCAGGTAGTTCGAACTGGAAACTGCTCTTCGTTATTTTTATCTCTTTCGTATTTCCCGAAATCCAAAATATCGAACTGATTGGCGGGGTGGTGGTGGTGGTGGTGGTTGGGGTGGAACCGGAAGCGGAAAGGGCGCTCGAAAACTCTCTTGGTTAACGGAAACGTCGCTGCCGCCATCTCAGCGTTGGGCGGAAGCAGGAATGGTACGCCGGGAGGTTTCCGCGGGAGAGTGAGGAGCGATGCCGCTGGCCTTGCTGTGCGGGCTGCCGGGCAGCGGCAAGAGCCGGCGCGCCGAAGAGCTGCGCGCCGCTTTGGTCTCTGAAGGCGAACGACGCGTCTTCGTTGTGTCCGAAGCGGATGTGGCCGGAGGCCGGGCTGCCCTGCGAGCGGCGGCCGAACGGCTGCTGAACCAGCGGGACGTGGTGATCGTCGACGCGGGCAGCGAGCTGAAGAGCTTCCGCTACGAGCTCTACTGCCTCAGCAAGCACGCGGGGACCCCGCACTGCCTGGTGCTTTGCCCGGGAGGTGGAGCGCGGCCCGACCGCCCTCCTTTGGAGGTGCCGGACTCGCAGAACCGCTGGGACTGGCCTCTCTTTCTGGCGCCCGAGGACCCCGCCGAGCCCTTGCCGCTGCCCGAGATCCGCGCCGCTCTCTTGGAGCGGCGCCCGCCTCCTCCCAACCAGTCCACGCGTTCCCAGCCGCTCCAAGCCGCCGGCTTCCTTCACCAGCTCGACCGCCTGACCCAAGAGGTGCTGGCCGCCGTCATGGCTGCTCAGAGGGACGGCGCCCAGGCCGGACAGTTCATCCCTGTGGCGGTGGATGGGCTAGCAGGAGGCGGCCGAGAGCCTCCGCGCTTGCTGCTTAACAGGCCGGTCAGCTTGGCTGAACTGAGCCGCCTGCGAAGGCAGTTCCTCAGTTACGCTAAGATGCACCCGGGAGAAGGCGAAGAAAATTTGCCCCAGCTGGGCAGCATGTTTCTTCAGTACCTGAGTCAAAACCTGCAGTGAGCGCAGCAGCTTCCTCTGAGTAGCAGCAGCTTCCTCTGAGTAGCCGTTGCCGGCCCTGCTCCGTGGAGGATGGACTTAGGACGCCTCGTTTAGACTGCTTTTTTGCTATTTAATTATGGATAGGAACTTATCCATTTTTGTCAGTTGCCAAACTTATAGACAGACTGCTTTTCAAAACTATTTGATGAAGAGCGATGAAGGCATTTTTAAAATAATGTTTTTCAGTATACATCTGTCTATATTTGAATTGCAACTGTCATTTTCATACTGTGCTTTGTGTAAGGGAGTTCATTAGTAGATTTCAACATTCATAGTGATTCCCATGAGGTGAATTTGGCAGAAATACAGTGACTGAATTGAAGTTCGTAAATTCAGCTTTCTAATCAAAGATTCAGTGCAATCCTGAAAAGTGTGTTTATCAAATACATTTGGATTAATATGCCTAAAAATAGTTTACATAAAGAACATTACATTGTGCTTATAATATTTGTTTCTCTCTCTGTGATTAAGTTATTAAAGAGAAAGCTGCAAGTCTGGATTGGTCTTCTTGACTGAGAAGGCACACACAAAGCTGCATCCATGACTGCATTTTGCTGGATAAGTCCAGTGTTCAAGTCTGTCAGGATCTTTCTGGATCTTATTTCTAAAGGGTGGGCTATTCCCACCCCCCAATCTTAGTCATTTACTATTGACTAGATTATGTTTTGATGATTTTATAGATTATAAAGAGTTTTTGTGTTGCTTTGTATTTTTTTCTATTTTGCTTAAATCTTTTAGCTTTCTGATTTTTCTTATATTGATTTGAATTTTTATCTTCCCTTTAAAAACTTTTTACAAAATTATATATGTATGTGTGTACATAGCTTCAATATCAGCACTAAATTGGCATTTAGTTCTACTAGGTTTTATAACCTTATTCATGCTATTTTCATGTGCAGAGCTGGCTGTGACACAGTAAAAACAGAACTATGTTAATGTTCACTTCTCAGTAAAGAGAATTGGTCCTTTGGTACATGGCAGTTAAATGAGTGTTAAATATCTTAACAAATTCATATATTACAAACCTTATTGTCATGATGCCACTCCTCATTTAGTTTTAACTGAATGAAGCAGAAGTCACTGAACAATCAAAATAGATTCTATCCTTTTAAAACCAAATACAGTAAGAATGCTCATTAAAATCTATGCAGTACTGTAGTAAAGTTGCCATGGAAATACTGGTTCTATACCTAGAACTTAGAAGCATTGTGGTGATCTCACAATAAAAAATGAGAATCTCAAGTCGTGCAGTTGAGTGTAGTAGACAAATTCCAAGTGTTCTGTACAAGCAGCCTTCAGAGAAAATCATCAGATGTATATTCTGTATTAAATTCGGCAGCAATACAACCACAATGTGACAACATTCTCAAAAAATCATGCCCATTTTCTTACCAAAATTATACATTGCAGTAGTTTTATTTTTTTAAAAAAAATATTTGTTTAAGTTGTACAGTAAAGCCTGCCCAAATTTATAGATTTCAACTGTGCAGATTACAGCATGACAACACATTAATGAAGAAAGGTTTTGATTTGTATTTGGCCCTAGATGTATAATGAACAAGACTCAGAAACTAATGTGGTAACAAATTTGTTAGCTTTTACAATCCTATACTTCTATTTTTATTTATTTTGCCATCATAATGTAACAATTTTCAGAGATCCAGCTGTCAGTAAATTACAGAGGCTATCTTAATTGTATTAATTTTATAATGACTTATATGTACCTTGTGTATGATTCTGCAGCATGTTGTAGAAAATCCACACATGAAACAATATATAGTGAGATGGTATAACACAACAGTTGAGATTAAACAACAATCAGAAGGTTTAAAGTCTTCATTTTCTAATCATGAAGTTATATGTTCTAAAATTGATTTCTTAAAAAATCTGAACAGAAGATTGATTCCATCTTCAGACTGTAATTTCCCAAACATACAGAAAACATCACAAATTATTGCAGTACTTTGAATAATAGAAAAATATGGAGATATGATAAAGCAGGCATGTCATCTTACAAAAAGACTCAGCTGCATTAAAGTGTTGCAGATAAGATATTGTGTTCACATCCCTTTATACTGAAACATATTTTCCAAATCCTGCTTAATTCAGTATTTGTGTATGCAAATAAAGTTCTTATATTGGGTGCTATGTAACAAAATGAAATTCAGTGATGAAAAATGTAAGGTTCTACATTTAGGCAAGAAAAACCAAACGCACAGGTATATATAGATGGTACCTTGCTAAATACCATGTTTCCCTGGAAACAAGACCAGGTCTTTTTTTTTTGCCTCCAAAAGAGGCACCAGGTCTTATTTTCAGGGGATGTCTCTTATACTCACCTCCGGCACCGACAGCCCCGCCCAGCAGCTTCATTCTGCAGCTTCATTCCAGCCTGCAATTTCGTAATTAGGCCTTTCCAGAAGGCCTCTGCAGCCGAGTACAGAGCTATGGATTTAATCCATAGCTCGGTTCTTGGCTGGAGTGGCCTTCTGGAAAGGCCTGTGACTGAGAAATGCAGGCCTGGCTGCAGAAGACCACAGAAGAAGTGGGCCACCGAGGAGAGGCCTGGCTGCAAGGTAAGTGGGTGTGGGGCTCATGGGGCAGCTCCATACCCCTACCCCTGCCCTAGCTTATTTTTAGGTGTATGCCTCACTCCAAAACTAGGGCTTATTTTTGTGGAAGGACTTATATTAGGCCCATACCCCAAAATCAAGCTAGGGCTTACTTTCGGAGCAACATGGTGGTAACTGAGAGGGATCTTGGAGTCCTAGTGGACAATCACTTAAATATGAACCAGGAGTGTGCTGCAGTTGCCAAAAGAGCCAACACAGTGCTAGGCTGCATTAACAGAGGGATAGAATCAAGATCACGTGAAATGTTAATACCACTTTACAATGCCTTGGTAAGGCCACACTTGGAATACTGCATCCAGTTTTGGTTGCCACGATGTAAAAAAGATGTTGAGACTCAAGAAAGTACAGAGAAGAGCAACAAAGATGATTAGAGAACTGGAAGCTAAAACATATAAGAAACGGTTGCTGGAATTGGGTATGTCTACAGGGAGTGCAGAATTATTAGGCAAATGAGTATTTTGACCACATCATCCTCTTTATGCATGTTGTCTTACTCCAAGCTGTATAGGCTCGAAAGCCTACTACCAATTAAGCATATTAGGTGATGTGCATCTCTGTAATGAGAAGGGGTGTGGTCTAATGACATCAACACCCTGTATCAGGTGTGCATAATTATTAGGCAACTTCCTTTCCTTTGGCAAAATGGGTCAAAAGAAGGACTTGACAGGCTCAGAAAAGTAAAAAATAGTGAGATATCTTGCAGAGGGATGCAGCACTCTTAAAATTGGAAAGCTTCTGAAGCGTGATCATCGAACAATCAAGCGTTTCATTCAAAATAGTCAACAGGGTCGCAAGAAGCGTGTGGAGAAACCAAGGCGCAAAATAACTGCCCATGAACTGAGAAAAGTCAAGCGTGCAGCTGCCAAGATGCCACTTGCCACCAGTTTGGCCATATTTCAGAGCTGCAACATCACTGGAGTGCCCAAAAGCACAAGGTGTGCAATACTCAGAGACATGGCCAAGGTAAGAAAGGCTGAAAGACGACCACCACTGAACAAGACACACAAGCTGAAACGTCAAGACTGGGCCAAGAAATATCTCAAGACTGATTTTTCTAAGGTTTTATGGACTGATGAAATGAGAGTGAGTCTTGATGGGCCAGATGGATGGGCCCGTGGCTGGATTGGTAAAGGGCAGAGAGCTCCAGTCCGACTCAGACGCCAGCAAGGTGGAGGTGGAGTACTGGTTTGGGCTGGTATCATCAAAGATGAGCTTGTGGGGCCTTTTCGGGTTGAGGATGGAGTCAAGCTCAACTCCCAGTCCTACTGCCAGTTTCTGGAAGACACCTTCTTCAAGCAGTGGTACAGGAAGAAGTCTGCATCCTTCAAGAAAAACATGATTTTCATGCAGGACAATGCTCCATCACACGCGTCCAAGTACTCCACAGCGTGGCTGGCAAGAAAGGGTATAAAAGAAGGAAATCTAATGACATGGCCTCCTTGTTCACCTGATCTGAACCCCATTGAGAACCTGTGGTCCATCATCAAATGTGAGATTTACAAGGAGGGAAAACAGTACACCTCTCTGAACAGTGTCTGGGAGGCTGTGGTTGCTGCTGCACGCAATGTTGATGGTGAACAGATCAAAACACTGACAGAATCCATGGATGGCAGGCTTTTGAGTGTCCTTGCAAAGAAAGGTGGCTATATTGGTCACTAATTTGTTTTTGTTATGTTTTTGAATGTCAGAAATGTATATTTGTGAATGTTGAGATGTTATATTGGTTTCACTGGTAAAAATAAATAATTGAAATGGGTATATATTTGTTTTTTGTTAAGTTGCCTAATAATTATGCACAGTAATAGTCACCTGCACACACAGATATCCCCCTAAAATAGCTATAACTAAAAACAAACTAAAAACTACTTCCAAAAATATTCAGCTTTGATATTAATGAGTTTTTTGGGTTCATTGAGAACATGGTTGTTGTTCAATAATAAAATTAATCCTCAAAAATACAACTTGCCTAATAATTCTGCACTCCCTGTAGTTTAATGAAGAGAAGGACTAGGGGTCATTATAGCAGTGTTCCAATATCTCGGGTTGCTACAAAGAAGAGGGAGTCAAGCTATTCTCCAAAGCTCCTGAAGGCAGAACAAGAAGCAATGGATGGAAATTAAAGAGAGAAGCAACCTAGAACTAAGAAGAAATTTCCTGACAGAACAATTAATCAGTGGAACAACCTGCCTCCATGAAGTTGTGAATGCTCCAACACTGGAAGTTTTTAAGAGACTGGACAATGGTTTGTCTGAAATGGTATAGCGTTTCCTGCCTGAGTAGAGGGTTGGACTAGAAGACCTCCAAGGTCCCTTTCAACTCTATTATTATTGTTGTTATATGTTTTAGTTACTGTCTGGAAAGGCAGTATATATAATTTATAAATGACATACCGGTATATTCAATATTCAGTGTAACTATGCTTAAACTTTCTATAGTGATATAGTTAATTAGTTGTCATCAAATTCTTTCTGATCTCTGATGATTGTATGAACAAATTCTAAACATTTTAACCTAAATGGAAAAGTCCCCAGCTCTTCCAAAAACCTTTTAGGGATGATCATGATGCTATCCTATATTTTCCCCCTTGTTCTACTTCCTTCAATCTTATTAAACTCGATATTTTCAGTTGTAGGACAATCCTGTCATATAGGAAATAAAAATAGATTTTAACAAGATCCTGTAAATTCCAGAAAGGAATGGTAGTAATTTGGTAATTTGGTAATTTCAATAGTGGATATGTTACAGAGAAATAACTATTTTAAGAAAAACCAGTTAGACCAAAGCAGATCTTTTTAGAATTCTAGTTCTCTAGCTAATTTAAGTAACTATAGGATAAAAAGACCTTGAAGCTAAGAGAACCAATATTTCCTTATGAATCGTATTTCACTATTTGTTCTGTGCAAAAATATTATCGTCTGGAATGTTTGATTTACTGCCAACCAACTTCATCACTCTATACTTAATTAGAAGACCCTGAAGAAAAATAAACAAAATGAACAAGAAGTCCTTTCCTACCTGTCCTGGTTATATTTCTGTATACTCAACATGGTTTGGAAAGTCCACTTCCCCATTATCCAAATTTATCAGTTGTGTTGAACAAAAACCCTTCAGAACTCAAAACTAGGTTACTTTGAAGAGTTGAATTTCTTTTTAATCAGGATCCTCTAGTAATGCCAGGAATTTGGTTGGCTGAATTGGTAGTGGAACATGGTTCCTGGGGAAAATTTTAGCTTATTTTGCATTTCACTGTAGTTTGGTGAATGTAGTTAAACTGACATTCTGGCAATTCTGCCATTATTTCTACAATAGTCCAGCGTTCACCAAAGTTCCCTAATCAGTGCTCATTTCTTATTTTTATATTACCTTATTTCAAGTGTTTTGTATAAAAGTGCAACTTCCTTACACATGCCACTGAAACTATTACCCAATTTGGCATAATCAGTTAAACTGCAATAATATTTTTTTGGTTCAATCTGCATATCTGTCTGGAAATTGCTAGGTGGGTTTAAGAAAAAACCTCTCTCTCACACATACACACAACAAGGACTAGGATGAAAACAAATCTTAACGAGTCCAAACCCCACTGAATTCAACTCTTGAATGCCCTACCAGAACGGTGGGTGATGCCAGACAAAATCGAGCGGTTTTCCATTTTTTTCCATACCAAAAAAGCTCCAGAGTTGTTTATGCCCCCAACATTTATTGCTCGTTTTTAACATCGTAGCGAGGATCCTTCCGGGTCCTTTTATTCGTCTCCAGCCCTTAAGGGCGGGTAAGGAGACGGATCGACCCGCTAGCGCAGGGGTCTTCAAACTTGGCCCTTTTATGACTTGTGGACTTCAACTCCCAGAATTCCTCAGCCAGGCAAGCTGGCTGAGGAATTCTGGGAGTTGAAGTCCACAAGTCATAAAAGGGCCAAGTTTGAATATCCTTGCGCTAGCGGGAAAACGTACCAACAACCCTCGCGGCTGGCTGAATGACTACGAAAGAAATGGTACCGCCACAGTACTTCCGCAGCTGCTCCTGCCTGGAGTCCGGGCCTGACCCGGGAGTGAATCGATTGAGTGACAGCTCTGGGAGGCGGCGCCCACCCGGCGCCGGGGAAGCGGCGGCGGCCTCGGCAGCTCCGGCGGGCCACTGCACCACCAGCAGCCGCGGCGGCCAGGATGATCTCGCCGCGGAATCGAGGCGGGGAGGTGGCCCGATTCTACACGGTCACTGAGCCCCAGCGCCATCCTCGGGGACACACGGTATATAAGGTCACCGCGAGGGTGAGTTGCCTTTGGAGAGGTCAGGAAAGCGAGAGAGGGGCTCTCGCCTCCCCGATGATTTTCGGTGGCCGATCATCGGGGCCGATTTCCCCCCCCCCTCCAGCGCTCCCGAAGCTTGTTCTGGGTTTCCGTGAGGCTGCAGGTGAGATCTTGAGTAGCAAGGCGGGGGCAAGCGCAGCTGTCTGGGACTATGCACCCGTGAGCCCCGCGCGGCACATCCAGGAAACGTGAAGCTGTTTCTTTCGCCCTAGACCAGCGTTTCCCAACCTTAGGAACTTGAAGATGCGTGGACTTCAACTCCCAGAATTCCCCAGCCAGCTATGCTGGCTGGGGAATTCTGGGAGTTGAAGTCCACGCAACTTCAAGTTCCTAAGGTTGGGAAACGCTGCCCTAGACATCTACGCGTGTAATCGAACTGGTCCCTCCTCTGGCATCTTTCCCTGTATCTATTATCCGTAGTCTTTGAAAGCAGCGGGGTTTGGACCTGGGGCTCTTTGCAGTCAGAGGATGCGCTTTGTTACTGAGCTAAGATGTTTCACTTCTTTCCCTCCGCAGATTTTTAGAATCCATCATCCAAGTCTAAGGGAGAAAGAGCACTGGATCTCCATCTCTTTCTGTAAAAATTTCCCTTCGGATAAAATTTACTTGTTGTTTGTATTCTTAAAACTTCCTGGATGATGAGATTCTGCAGTGCCCCTTGATCTCCTATCTCCCTTGGATAAAAAAAATGGAAGAAGCGTGCAGTAATTCACGGCCCACATCTATCCACCCTTCCCTCCTTTGTGGGGTGGGGAAAGAAGAGGAAAGAATATGTGCAGAAGTGATATTGCTTGTCATAGGTAAACCACACTGAATATAACAGGTCTTACTTTTGAGTTAAAGCCACAAAAGATTGTCACAATTGTTGAACGGCAGGTAAAAATGTGTTGGGAGAAGAGCAATCAAAATTTGCACTGTATAAGACTAGATTGGATGGAGCAGCTGTCATCATATGTCCAAATAGGGTGAAAGAACCAGAGCAACAGCCAGTGTATACTTGATTTGTGTTTGCAAAGGGCAGCAGAAGGTTATGGATTGTTCTGGATGTCTACCTTGAAAGACAAAAGGCGATTAAATTGTAAAGCATATGTTTCCTTGAGCTCAGTGCAAGCATCATATTAAGGGAGGAACATTTTGTTCTGTGCACAAATCAAACCAGTCCCATTTATACTTTAAATAGCAGATATTTATTTGGATTCCCAGTCTGGATTAACCCCCCCCACAAAAAAAAAACCCACAAAAACAAAAACTGCTGTGTTAATCACTACACAGATATTTTGAATATTGGTAGAAACACATTGAACTTTACAGGGGATCTTATCTCAGAGAGTAGAACCTCTTTCAGTTTCTAAGCTCTGTCCATAATTAAGAGATATTACCTAAATATTGCATCTTTTAAATATTTTGGACCCTCAGAGGAAAGATCTGTAATTAAAGATCCTTAATGTACCTCTATGTCATATAGCCGCTTAATTTCTCCATCTTTTCTTAGAAAAAGTGCAGACATTCAATAGTGATGACAAAGCAACAGAGAAGTAGCCAAATAACACTGTACCAGGTTAGTTTCTGTTGATGATAAGTGGGAGAGTACTCTCAATACTTTTTTTAAATTTGAGATTTTTTCAGGTAAATAAAAGATCATAGTACCTGAAACAGAAAACTATCTTGAATTGTTTTCATTTACCTGACACCTCTGAGGAGAAAACAAATACTTTGTGCTTTCTTGGAAGAAAGATACAAGCAGCCTTCTCTGTGATTTTAATTCAAGGATATATACCTTGCCTGAACCATCCTGTATTTGTTCTATAGAATACTCCTTTGCAGATGTTAGTGGTAGTAATAATAGCATTGATACAGCATTATAGAATGTCCAGAAAGCTTCACATACGTTCTTTAAAAGAGTCTTCTCCAAATGTACTGGCCTGTAGCTTTCACTACTTCTTAGTATTAACCATGCTGGTTGAGCACAATGAGAAATGAAGTCCAGATTTTCTCAAGCAGGTTTTTCAAATTTTTTCCAGTTGTGAAATCTATTGGTTAAAAAAAATCTTAATTAAGAGGTAAAGCTTTTCAAGGATAGAAATCTGAAAATAAAATGAAACAGGTGCATAATATACTTCATTTACGCAAATTTATATACAGTATTAGAGTTATTTAATATTTTTGCGCTTAGTTTTTTGTGGAATCCCATCAAGTGCTCATGGAACGTCTGGTTCTATGGAACCTGATTTGAAAAACTCTGCCCTTGTTTTCATTCTTGCTCTAGTAATGCTAATTGAAAATCTAACTATATTGCTCTGATCGTGTTTGTTACATGGGGGAAAGATGCCTCATAGAAGACTGCTGCTAGGTGGCAAGCTAGAAATCTGCACTAAAATAACTGGGAGGAAAGAGAAAGCAATGAAAATTTCTACTCCTTCCCAATGATTGTGTTCAGGGTTATATAGTTGAAAAGATGTGGTGTGGAACCTGGGTACGTCTAAACAATTGATAATATATGCCTTTGAGGTTGAAAATGTTCTCCATTCTTAACCAAAGTTGGGTAATTTCAATATGGAGAAGAACAAATTGCAATACTTTTATCGCCATGATTACAAAGTTGGCTTAACTTGATATAATCTTTCTCATGAGTTCTTTGGGTGTTACAAAATAATTTGAAGGCATAGAAGGGGTGAAAACAAGAAAACAGGTTAGCCATATATTTACACAGAGATAGTGCAAATCATGTGTCATAAAACAGTGAAGTGGAACTATTTCGCAGTTGAAAGTTAAATCCTTATAAATATACAGTACGGTAGAAGGCATATAGAATGTATAAATACCTTTACCAGTTACAAAGTACAAAGAAAACAGAAAAAAGGGTTGAATTCTTTTTTCCGACTTGCAGAATCTAATGCACATTGCATCATGCTCTCTTGGCATTACTTGGTTCCTATGTGATTAACGCTTCAAGCTTGCAATGCCGTCGGGAAAAGAAGTCTTACAGGAAAGATGTAACAATATTATCTACACACATACTTCTTACTCTTCAGAGCAGAGCTACTGTAAATAGTGCATTTGATGTTCATCCTTGTGAATTTATAATCATTAATTTAGCATGTACATGAACACTTAATAACAGATTTTAACACTTTTTTACCCAGAAAGAAATTGAGTTTCCATCAGATGTGTACACCCTACTGGTTGTCATGTTCAGCAGTAAATGGGAATCATTATTGGTAGAGTCATTCTAATGATATAGATCAAATAAATCAATAACAAGTAGATGCACAAGTTAATAAATTTTATTATAATAAATAATAAATTATATATATATATATATAATATAATATATATAACATGTAAGTCTCTAATAGTCTTAAAAACTCGAATCTCAGGTACATTCATGCTAAAAGTACAACAAAGTCACTGAGCTCCGGGATAAATATAAAAATAAACTATTTAATACTAATCTTTTGTCGGTCCTCTGCTGACGTCATCAGAGTGAAAGCCGGTGGCTGGAAGGTTTGCTTATATAGCTAGCTGTTTCAACGATCTGCTCATAGAGCACGTAACTGGTCTACCCACCCTTTCTTCTCCCTCCCCCCCCCCGTTGGTCCTATTTTACTCCTAATTGCATCGCATCTACCTGTTTATGTTTGAGCCTTGGCTCTTTCCCTCCCCCCCCCATCTTCATTCCCTCTGTCCGCTCTGCTCACGTGTGGCTGTTCAACGTCATTGCAAGGACTTAGAGCAAATGCAACGAATACCACCCATATACAGGAGGAAGGGGGACAAGAAAGACCCAGGATGCCTATCTGTAGAACAACATGAAATCACAGCAAGTGGAAAGAGGGAGATGCCAACACGACCCACCCGAGAATCGGGAGAGAGACAACAAGCTAACGAGAGCAGGACAATGCACACGACAGGAGGAATGCCACCAGATGCGATCACACAACAACTTACTGACAGCGTGGGATGAGGCAACTTAGAGGATGATCTGGCAATGACATTGAACAGAAACCCTTGAGGAAATGGATTATCTAAACTTGTTTCAATGGAATATCAGGCTGAGATTTAGCTTGGAGATAGCCTTGGTTACCTGTATAGATGACCTGTGGTGTAGCTTGGATAGCTACCATAAAAAGATGCCCCTAATTCCCAATCTCTGGAACTGTGATGCACCAGCTCCAGAGATTGGGAATTAGGGGCATCTTTTTATGGTGGTTCTGTTCCTTCCTTAAGGTGATTCTGGTTGGGGGAGAGAGGTCATTCCCTGAGACACCTCTCTGTGGGGTGCCTTGGAACTTGACTGTCTTTTCTGTCCTACTAAACATCTGCATGGAGTGCATGGAGTTGCTGGTTGACACCATCCACTTATCTGCAGCTCAATATTATAAATACATTTGCTTTATTGGCAACCAACTCCTAGCATTCGAATTCTGATCTATTGCAATTCAAAGACTGTTTTTACATGTACTACCATTAAGCTAAAACTCTTGCATCACCTTTTTGTTTTTAAGATGTTTATATATTGAATTTATCATCTGCTGTAGAATTTTTCCTGGATATCAACACCAGAGTGCCTGAATCCTTCTTTTTCCTGTCTTTTAAAAAATGGTCAATGTTGCCTGTTCTTTAAAATTTTGCCTAGTTTTTGAATAGAAATTCAATATCAGTCTGGCCATGGAGATCTAACTCATTCAAGGTCAGGAGATAATCCTTATTTGTGTTGGATAGAAACTCAACCTGACATTTTGTTCCTTCTGTCTGCTATTCACAAACTGTCTGGTGAAAAACATATCCCCTTTTTGGACTAATAGGAGTAGAGTAGTTCATCTTCTTTAATACTTGCAATTCTTTGGTTGCCTTTATTCAGCAGGCAGGTATTATTAGTATGATTTCTTTTAAAATAGCTTCCATCAACAGAAGTTGTCCTTGAAAAATCATCATTCTGTATATATTTAGAAGTCAGATATTAAATTTAAACTCCACTATTTTCAATGTAAGGGACGCGGTGGCTCAGTGGGTTAGGACGCTGAGCTTGTCGATCAGATGGTCAGCAGTTTGGCAGGTCGAATCCTGAGTGCCGCGTAACAGAGTGAGCGCCTGTTACTCGTCCCAGCTTCTGCCAACCTAGCAGTTCGAAAGCACGTAAAAATGTAAGTAGAAAAATAGGGACCACTACGGTGGGAAGGTAACAGCGTACCGTGTGCCTCTGGCGTCTAGTCATGCCGGCCACATGACCATGGAGACGTCCTCGGACAAGCACTGGCTCTTCGGCTTTGAAACGGAGATGAGCACTGGCCCCTAGAGTTGGAAACGAGCACGCAAGTGCGGGGGAACCTTTACCTTTACCTTATTTCCAATGTAGACAGGAAAAGAGAAAGAATGAATGGCAAATTCATTTATTTATTTAAAACATTTATATAGCTGCCTATCTTATAACTAACTCTGGGCAGTTCCCAATCAGATATACAGATTTATATATAAACTATGTATAGTTTTTATACCAATACAGTATATGGCATTAGTATATGAGGATCCACCTTACACTCTTTCCTTGTCTGTGGCCCTGCTTTTGCTAATATATGACCTAGATGCCCAGAATTAATTTAACTAAATCCAAAAATACTATAAAATTCCTGGAAGCTTGACACTCAGACAAATCAGCCAACAATAGATACATAGAAATAAATCATATTTACACAACATTAAAAAGAGACAATAAAAAAGCTTAGAAGGGAACAAAGCAACCAGAACACATCCTGTCTACCAGCCAACATCCTGATAAGCAGAGATTTAACACCAGGCAAACAATCAAGCAGAAATCAGTGCCTTAATCAAGGAACTACCAAGAAGGAAACTACATAATCTGCTCCCAAACACTGGCAGGACAAGCTACTGTATTTAAACAGAGAACAAACTCCTGTAAGACTAGGAGAAAGATGAAGCAGGAACCAAAGCAAGTGGACGAAAGCCAGGAATCTAAATCTGAAAGATCCCTTTGGGAGGTATTTAAGAAGGAATTAAGTCATGAAGAAAACAAAGGGGAAAAAAAAGTTTGCCTAGTCTTTGGATCCGGACTTGATGTTTTCCCTAGTTGAAAACAATGTGGGTAAGTGTATATGAGTGTGTATTTGTATATCTGCATGTTTGTCTGAGAAAGAGAAAATGTACAATGAAACCAGTAAAGTTTTGATGTTACTTTAAATTCACATAGTCTTTTGTGTATTCCAAAGAGCCTGCTGTGCCTCAGTGCTTGACTGAAAGTGTTTTGAGCATGACCCTAATTGTTTCCTGGCTGCTGAACACAGGGGCTGTGAGTTTGTGACCATAAGATGATCCTGGGAGCATATGTAACATTTTTATTGGTTTTGAGGTGGGAGGCATGGATTTGACCCTCTGAATTTTTTTTTTATTCGAGTGATTAGTTATGCCTTTGTGGAAGTCTGGGTATGATCAATAAATGGATGCTTTGTCACCTGCCTGGGCTCCCAGGTGACAGCTCTGCTGGAGAATCTTGATGGGGAAATGGGTTTGGCAGCCCTGGGATCACCATGGAAGGAACCACACACAGTTGAAATAATTTCACCCCCACCTAGTGTACCTGGGCATAAATGGATAGTAATAACACTGTCAAGTTAAGTCTATATAAATGCTTGATTACTTTTGTCTTCCACTCCCTCCTTTGTTTCCCCACCCCCCTATTGCATAGGGTGACTTTTTACAATGGGAAGGTCACATCCCTCTGCTTTTTTGGTATACCCTCAAGCCTAAAAGACATTACTGCTTTAAAAGATTTTACTAATGAGTCACAGGAGGAAATATTTTTTTTTCCATTTTGGCTCATCTCCAGAACCAAAGCCATGGACAAATCAAAAGAGAGTCAACCTAAACCTTTTAGATGCAACCCACAGGGCTCAATATTTCATTAACTTTGGGGATCACAAATATCCACCGCCCTCCAATTCTCCTGTTTTTATCTGTGGAAAAGTCTACAATATCTGCTGTGCTTCCATCTCTTTATTTTTACCTAAAGGTTTCTTTTTGTTATGTGGGCATTGGGAGGGGAGGGTTTCTGCCATTGGGTGTATGATCTCTGTATATGCCCTGTCTCCTGCACAGGTAAGCCTATCGCCTCAACTTAAATGAGAACTATCATAAACTTGCTATTAGTATTGTTTTCCTTTGTATTAATTTCCTTATTTTTTTCCCCAATGTGCTAAACCTGTTTTTCTGAAATATTTTATGTCTATGCCAATTGGATAGCAAACCTATTGTCAAGAATACATTAAAGAACTTGTAATGCTCTGGGTGATGAGTGAGCCCCATTTGGTGGCATCTCCTGTTTAACTCAATGGCAAAGGGAGGAGCAGGCAGGCACAGCCACACCTCTCTGTGCTTTAATGATTCACCTGTGGAGATGGTAACCAGCATCAAATCCCTGGGTGTGCAGTTAACAAGTAGGCTGGCTTGGTCGCTCAACAGCGAAACACTGGTGAAGCGGGCACAGCAGCGCCTGCATTTTCTGCGTCGCATGAGAAAAGCACATCTTCCTTCCCCTGTCCTTACTGCTTTCTACAGAGGAATGATGGAGAGAATCCTGTCATACAGCAGTACAGTCTGGTTTGGAAGCATCACTGCTTCAGACAGGAAGGCGGTGCAGAGAGTGGTGAGGATGGCTGAAAAGATTATTGTCAGTTCCCTCCCTTCCATCCGGGACATAGCACATAAGCGTTGCTTGAGCAGGGTCCGTAAAATTGCCTGAGACACTACACATCCTCTTCACGACCTGTTTTCCTTGTTACCTTCTGGGAGGAGGCTTCGTGGTATCTGAAGCAGAACATCCAGATTCAGTCACAGTTTTGTTCCATACAGTATTAACCTTCCGTTATGTATTCAAGATTGACAGTGATTAATATTTATATGTTGCTTATATGTAAGGGTGTAAATCTATACATATGTTGTATATAGTATGTTTAAATGTTTGTTATGTGTGTGTACTGTTTGAGAACAAGCAAATAAATTACGTTTTTAATGTGTGCCATTGTGCCCAAAGTAAAAAATGACAGTAAAGGTTATCTGTCTGTCAGTCGTGAGACTAGGCTGAAATTGCCATATCTAAATATGAAGTGTCTAAAGGTTTCATTGAGAAGGCAATTAAGAAGGAAGCTAGTCCTTAGGAAAACAAAGGAAAAATGTGACCTACATCAGACAAAAGAAATTGGGCTTGAGTACATGGAAATCACTTTCCCATTTCCTTCCTTCTTTCCTTCCATCCTTCCTTCCTTCCCTTCTCCTCCTCCTCCTCTCATAAATGAACAAGGACAAAGTAGCTGCGAGTCTTGTGAATCAATAAAGCAAAGACTTTGAGGGATACAAGGGTTTTTAAAGTCTGCCCTAAAGTATTTGAATTGTTTTGGATCCAGGCTTGGCGGCTTCTATCCCAATATCTAGTGCTTGGTAGTCTAGTTGTGAAGGACCTGGAGGGTTTGTGTATATGATGTGAGAAAAAGCAAATGTACATTGTAACCAGTAAAGTTTTGCTGTTATTTTAAATTCACTGGATCACTTGTGAATTCTAAAGAAGCTGTCATGCCTCAGTGTTTGGCTGAAAGTGATCTGAGGTAATTGTTCGATTGTTTCCTGGTTATTGACCAGGGCTGTCAATGTGTGTGTGAGTGAGTGACCATAAATCGGATCTGTGAGTGCATATAACACCCACACTCTCTCACAGTGATGATGTAATCTAATTGGTTAATGAAATGTCTGCAAACACACAACTAAACTCTCAGAGCACCAAGGATTTCACAATAAAGCAGGTTTCCCAGTCCAGTCTGGGTTAACAAGTCTAATTTCATTTGTTATTTTTTATCCTTTTAAAAGCCTTGAAAACTAAAAAGGCCTTGCTTTTGTTTTTCAGATTGTTTCACGAAAAAATCCAGAAGATGTCCAAGAGGTAATGAAGGCTCTTTTGTTTACATTTTTTTGTTACTTTGTCCTTTTAAAAGCATCATTGACTCTTATCAGGAGATATATAAGTCTCAGCATCTGCATGACAATGTCATCATCCCTCTCCCCATTAGAAAGTCCCAGTAGCTGCCTGCAAGTGATAAATATGCATTGTCAAGTTGAGATATACATTTTTAAATAAGTACAGAAATATGATTTGATAGACTGCAGAGTGTCAGGAATCACACAGATTTTAAATGTGATTCAGCCAATTAGAAGATGAGAGGAAAGGAATGCAAAATAGATTTGATAAAGAATGAAGGAAATTTAAGAAAGTTCCTTATTCTAGACCAGGGGTCCTCAACCTTGGCAACTTTAAGACTTATGGATTTCAACGCTCAGTTGGCTGAGGAATTCTGGGAGTTGAAGTCCACAAGTCTTAAAGTTGCCAAGGTTGAGGACCCCTGTTCCAGACCATATTCTGAGATCATTCACTCCAGTATTTGTCTTCTCTGGCGTTAGACCCTCAGGTAGAGGTTATTCTCATCCTCTGTTTCCTGATCTTTTTAACTGACCAGAAGGCATTGATTTTGGCCCCTTTTAATGCAAATATGCAATGTGCTTATTGCTGAACCAGTATGTGTTCCTAAGAATAACGTAAGAAGGGGTTGATAGCAAACAAAGCAGAATGCTCAAGGCAATTATGATAATAACTCTGAAAATGTTCATTAAAAGAACAGAGTTCTGCAGCCCAGAGCAGTTTCTTTGGTTCCATAGCTAAATGTTGGTGAAATTGGTGATATATATTCCTGAGGGCTTTCAGTAGTGGCGGTGGTAGGAGGAGGGAATGGAGAGCTAGAATGTTAATCATATCTCAGATTCTCCCTGAAAGCCCAACAGGTTGACCAGTTCTCTTATCTCTGATGATCATTCTGATCACTGGTCAAATTAAAAAAAATTATGGTGAAAGACCAGCACACTATAGAGATAGTGTTTTGACAGAGAGATTGATTTTGTAGAATACTGAGAAAGTTCAGAAAGTTCTTCTAGGCTTTGGCTCATGAACAAAATGACAAAAATTCCTTCTGCAGTTCTATCTGGGTGGAAGAGAGACTTTCATCCTGTCACGTGAATAATGTGCCCACCAGACAGGTTTCCTGAATTGTCTGGACACATTCTTCAGGTATACAGTTTCAGCAGATGTCACAGAAAAGAGGAAATCAACCTATTCTCCAAAGCAAGTGAGGGTAAGACAAGAAGTAACAGATGGAAACTTATCAAGGAGAGATCAAACCTAGAACTAAGGAGACATTTCCTGACAGTGAGAACAGTTAATCAGTGAAACGGCATGCCTCCAGAAATTGTGATAGCTCCATCACTGGAGGTTTTTAAGAAGACATTGGGTAGCCATTTGCATGGAGTATTATAGGGTCTCCTGCCTGTGCAGGTGGTTGGACTAAAACTTCCAAGGTCCCTTCCAATTCTGTTATTCTGTATTCTAATCTGTATTCCTGTACAGTTGGCTTTGTCAGACACAAAGAATCATGACCGTATATTAAGTTCCATTTAAGAAGAAGATGAGTTGATTAGCAGACAAGGAATTAGAAATCAAGCAAAGGAAGAATTTGGAGTCCATATGAAAAAAGACAGTCAATTTTATTTATTTATTTATTTATTTATTTATTTATTTATTTATTTATTTATTTATATTTTTATACCGCCCTTCTCCCGAAGGACTCAGGGCGGTGTACAGGGCAATAAATACAAAAACAGGATACAAAAGTAATAAGCTTGGATGGAATATGATAAGGCAATCTTATTTTGTTTTTAAATAATATTAAGGGTAGGGAGACCATTAATTGTGTATGTAGTGTGGAGACTGAAAAAATAAAGTCTCTTTTATACACATATATTTTATATGTAGTTTACTTGGTAGTAGTATGGACATAGCATGTATTGCTTCTTATAGGATGACTTCAACTTCTCATTTTAGACTACAGCCTTGGTATTCCTTATCAAACCAGTTTAGCTTCTAATCTTTCTGCTTGCTTGCTTGCTTGCTTGTTTACTTATTTATTTAAAGTGCTTTTATGTAATCAGTCCTTCCAACTCTAAAAATATAATATGTAAAATATTGTCAAAAATATATCAATGCCATAACCTTTAGCCTCTCAAATTAATGTAACTTAGTGGGTTAGGACGCTGAGCTTGTCAGTCAGAAAGTCGGCAGTTTGGCGGGTCGAATCCCGAGTGCCGCGTAACAGAGTGAGCGCCTGTTACTCGTCCCAGCTTCTGCCAACCTAGCAGTTCGAAAGCATGTAATGCAAGTAGAAAAATAGGGACCACTATGGTGGGAAGGTAACAGCGTTCCGTGCGCCTTTGGCGTCTAGTCATGCCGGCCACAAGACCTCAGAGACATCCTCGGACAAGTGCTGGCTCTTCGGCTTTGAAACGGAGATGAGCACCGGCCCCTAAAGTTGGAAACGACTAGCACGCATGTGCGGGGGAACATTTACCTTTACCTTTTATCTGCATTATATAATGCTACTTCATCTAGATTTTTAAAATGATTTGCTTTGTTAGATCTAGTTGGCTCATATATTCATGTTGAATTTGGTAGTGTTTTTAAAAATATATATTCAAAAACACTTAAAACAACTTATTGGCTTGTTATTCAGTGGAGGCATTTCATTTAGCTTGGCAAATATGACAATTGGTTGATATCACCTGATACTGGCAAACAGATAATTTGTAGACTCTGTGTAAGGCCAAAACTGAAACTTATGAAGTCTTCTGCCTGCTTACTTAGTTTAACTTTAAAAAATTTTTTTTTTCATGTTTTCAACTGAAAACAGCACTTCGGTGTTATTATAAAAATATAGCCTAGCCAAAAAGCATTAAATTATCTTATAAATCTATTTGTTCTGGTTATATATGTACATAACAAGTTCTGAGGCTAGGAAAATGTTTTATACAGTAGTAAAATACATGATATACAATCATGCTTTTTTAGCATTTTAACATTTGGAGTTGGAAACAACATCAGAGAATTAGAAGACAGGCAGAATTAGCAACAGAGTTTCTTATTCTTTCTGATCTGTATTTTTATCTGGAAGATTCAGATTAGAGCTGCACACTTCTAAATCTGTACTGAATAAAATCCTTGACCACCGATATCTGGAATAATGTTTAATTTTTAAATGAACTCTAGAAATAATAAAAACAGTTTAATACCAAGTGGTGGACAACAAGGGCACTATGTTAAGATAGAGAAACATTAAAATGTGCAAAATGCTTGTAGAAGGATAATGAGTAGTTGTGGTCTGCTGTTCAGAATAAATATTTGTGAAAAGAAAAGAAAAAGTTGGAAGATTGTACTTCTGTCCACTCTGCTTTAGGGAAGAGAGACTTCAGTACACCAGGGCAATAAGTAGGTTGAATGCAGTAAGAATCAGGTACTTAACACAACATGTAAATAGTAATGTGGGTGCTGAATGAATGTGGATTGAATGCACAAGTGAGTGACCAGAATAAAAAAAATACAGAGTTGTTTTGATCATATACAGGTAGTCCTTGTTTAATGGCCACAATTGGAAGTGGCAACTTAGTCATTAAGCTAAGCAGTCATTAAGTGAAACTGTGACTGTGCTTGTGATCTTATTTCAGTTTTCCTTTGTTTTATAGATATGCAAAAGTTATAAATGGGAGGATTGGTTGTAATGTTATTTTTTATCACCACAATAGCTGAGAATGGTTGTTAAACAGAATTATCTGAATGGGGAAAAAAGAATTGAATGGGGTTAAATTACAAGACAAGTGTAAAAGAAGAGTGATTTAGGCAAGAAGAAGGGGGAGACCAAGAAAGTAAGGGTTTAATGGAGTTGATGAGATGTCCAAGAATAGAGGGATGAGAAATTTAAGGGACAAAATGTAGTGTGTGAAGTGGTGGTAGAAACAAGGATGATTTCAAGGCTAGAAAGGTATGCAGAAGTATAATGAGAGAATGGTGTTGTTGTATACTAATTTTAACCATGATACCTTTCTTTTTCTTATTTCATAACTTTAATTTCTTTGGTTTCCTATTTCCTACTTTTTTCTGCATTCTGTGTTACTTATTCCAAAAGGGTGGGATGGCCAAATATGCATGTGAATTTATGAAATCTGAATAATGTTATCTTTTTAATAACTTGTGTTTGTGCAAATGTATGCATATAATATGGAGTATGTGGGATCTTGGTGCCCCTAACAAGAAAAAGCAACTGGATTTTTGCAACAAATAAATCCATTGGAAAAATGTAAGGATAGGTTGCAGAAAAGGGATAGGGTTATGTAAGTAGCTTTACGAAAGAGAGAGACAGAAAGAGGGAGAGAGAGAGAGAGAGAGAGAGAGACTGAGAATAAATATGCGAATACACAAAGCCAGTACCTTATTTTGTATTATCTATTTTTTTTAAAAAAAGATGGTCTAGGCAGGGGTAGGCAACCTCGGCTCTTTTATGACTCATGGACTTCAACTCCCAGAATTCCTGAGCCAGCTTGGTTGGCTCAGGAATTCTGGGAGTTGAAGTCCATGAGTCATAAAAGAGCCGAGGTTGCCTACCCCTGGTCTAGGAGGTAAATAGTTACAACCCTAATTTAGATTATCTTGGTGAATTTAATAATTATTTGAGTCTTCATCGTTGCTTTCCACTTTTGGACAATTGGTAGAATTTTAATGGATGTTTTAATCATATTTTTTTTAAAAAAAATTCATCAAAGAAGCTACATTCCTTAGTTGAAGACTTACATTGAAGACTTACAGTTGCATGCAAATGTTTAGCTACCCTTGGTATGTTTCAGTGAATGCTTCAATAAACAAAAGCTGCCCAACCTCTAACAGGTAGGAAGTTACACAACATCTTTTTGCAAATATGGATGCATACTTACTGCATAATGGGTGAGCTCCCATTCTTGCTCCCGCTCCCACCAACCTAGCAGTTCCAAAGCATGCAAATGCAAGTAGATAAGTAGGTACCACTTTGGTGAGAAGATAACAGCATTCCGTGTGCTTCGACATATAGTTATGATAGCCACATGACCACAGAAGTGTCTTTGGACAATGCTGGCTCCCTCGGCTAGGAAGACAGCGATGAGCATCGCCCCCTTAAGTCAGACACAACTTTTTTTTTACTATTTCTGTGCAGTTATTCACAGATTTAAAATGGACTGAAACAGAACATTAGAAAGATACCTTAGATGACTACACTGAATTTAAATACATTATTAGGGAAAAATTCAATTAGATTTCTCTCCAATAGTTTATGATCAAAACTGAGTACTAAGCGATTGCTTAGATTAAAATCCTTACTTGATATGTCTTAGTAAATCTGTTCTTCGGGTAGAAAAAGAGAAGGAAGAAAAAATGATATCACAGCAAAATCTAGGTTCATACTGTTAGCTAATATTTTTGGTGACTGTATTGGTTTCTGCTTTTTTATTTTTATAAATGCTTTATTAGAAGGATTAATTGCCTCATGGGTGTGTTTGTTTTCTGTTTTGTTTTCTTTTGTTTTGCTTCAGATAGTCGTTTGGAAGAGATACAGTGACTTTAAGAAATTGCACAAAGAACTCTGGCAGATTCATAAGCACTTACTCAGGCATACAGAATTGTTTCCTCCTTTTGCTAAAGCAATAGTGTTTGGTAAGCATCTTTTAAAAATCATTAAATAATTTGGGAATACATTTTTGTTCACTGTGAAATAGAATAATTGGATTGCCAAGCAATGGCAAACCACGTCTTAAAAATGTTCCCAAGAAAATTGCAGGGACTTGTCCACATTGTTGCCAAGGATCAAAAATCAGACTGACACAGGCACAAAGTAATAATGTATCCTATATGTATTACATATCCATTGTATATCTCATTATAGATTCTAATTACAATTAGAACATCAAGATAACTTGTTACTGCATAAACCTCACTCGTACAGGGTTCCACTCCTGATTCTGGATCTAATTGTGGGCCAGTGTTAATTTATACATAGATCATTTTGCTGGCCATGATCAGTTCCAAATCATAATTTGTCTTGTGTTCATGACATAAATAGAATAAACTGTTGAAAACAAGCAGTTGGGTCAAAGTGAGATGTCTACAGTTATCACAGCTGAAAAAAACATGACTGCCTCTGAAGATAAGCCTGAAGATTAGCCATCCTCTGAGAAGGACTGCTTGACTAGTTAAATTGACTTGTGAACTGTAATGCCTAAGCAGAGGTTGTATTCTTTTGTTTTGTTCTCCCTTCAGCTAATTTTTCCTTGTGTAGCATCTCCATCCACTTTCTCCTTCGTCTTCATTCTCTTCCTGCTGCAGCCACCTTTTCCTTTTGCTCTATCTTCACTCTGTTTTTTTTCTTCTTTTTTGCTGTTTCTATTGGAAGGGGGAAGAAGTGGGGTTTGTGTGCCTGTAAAATGTATTTTGTTGTGGGAGTGATTCTGTGTGGAGAATGAATGGTTACTTCTTTGACATTAATCACCCCAGAAAAATGCAGAATATTTTATTTATTTGCCATACTTATGTAGTTTGTTCTTTTCAAATATTTTCTTATGGCTGAATGATAGAAGAAAACATGCCTTTTAATGTTTATGTTGAATTCCTTCAGTACAATTTCTTATAATTCTTCAGAGACGTCCGTAAGCTCCAATTATGCTCTGCTGATTAAAATTTATTTTAAAAGGATTTTGATCAGTGAAATTATGAGGTAGTACAGGTAATACTGACTTAACAATCACTTTTGGGACTGGCAACTCTGTCATTTCCCCCTGTGGCCAGTAAGTGACTCATTGCAGTAATTATAGTTAGACATCACGTGGCCACAATTTGTGATTTTACTGCTGGCTTCTCTGTTGACGTTGGAAATGGGATATGAAGTACGCAAATGGTGATCATGTGGCCATGGGATGCTACAATGATCACAAATGCTCACTGGTTGCCAAGTGCTCACATTTGCCAAGAGAGTAGGGGTTCCTTTGATTTCCAGTTGGAGGCTGTTCCAAAAGATGTGGGGTGACCACCGATAAGGCACGCCTCTGAGGTCCCATAGGATGGAAACATTTAAGGGAGGGGATCTGGAGTGTATCCAGGAGGTATATCCTTAGGGAGATGCAGTCCCATGTGTAAACTGTTGGATGTCCCAATAGCATATTTTTATTATTTGGATAGAAACTTTTTTTGTTCTTGAATTTTTTGATATTTATAGGCATGCTGATATTGAAAAACGCCTTAAAATACATGTCTGATATAACTTTGGATAAGGTGTCCTCTTCTGAGATGATCAAGTGCTGTTGTTCTTTCTGATAGTGGAAAAATTGAAGAGGGTTCAAACTGTAAACTATTACAGTGCAGTGCTTACAATAGTGCCTAAACCTGTGGGCTCACATGGCCCAGTCTGCTGCCCCCCCGCCCCCCCCCCCCGGGTGAGAGCAGAGGCTGAATGGGAGAAGTGTGCCCTGCTCAGCTTCACTGACTCACTGAGGCTGCCTGCACAGGACACCCGATTCACTTTTGGTGTGTCGGGCAGCCTCGGTGAGTCTGAAGGAGTATGAGACCATGTTCCCAAAGGCTTCTCTTCTCTCTTGCATGAGTGGAACTGCGCGGCCTGGTTCCCCTCTCCCCTCCCCAGCCGAGCCGCCAAGCCACAAAGGTTGGGGACCGCTGGCTTAGAACATTCAATTGGGATTAGAGAGACTCTGCATGAAATGTCGATTTGCTCAAGAAGTTGACTGGCTGAGTTTTTACCTGTCATTGTCTTTCAGCTTAACTTGCCTTTTGGGATTGTTGTGAGATAGTGTAAATGTGTGTGTGTGTGTGCATAGTTTCCATGTTTTTCAAGAGATATTCATGCACACACTACACTGAGTTCCTTGGAAGAAGAGATGGTGGTAAATGTAATGGATAAATGTTGGGTAATAAAAGGAGGACATTCATGTCTGTCTCTTCATTGTCATCCCATGCCGATATGCTGAGATTGGCTCCATGATTCAATCATTGAAATATGTAATCTTTCTGAAAGGACAACAGTTCCCTCAGTTTTATAATGCAGTGGTGATTGTCTTCATTCTTGATCCTAATTTTATTCATATCTCTCCTTTTTTTAAAAAAATGCACACCTCTAAAAAGCAAAAAATAATTTTTTTTTCCTGGATAGGATTTGATAGTTGTTCTGATGGCAGTGGTGCTGTATAATAATTCTTGGATAAAGTAAAAATGTCTTCATTTGATTTCTGGTGACTGAGTTCTTGTAGTTTTCTTGGCAGTATTATGGAATAGATTTGCCATTACTTTTTCTGGAATGTTTTTCAGCTTCAACTTCTGAGTCTCACCTGCCAACTGGAATTCTCAGGCAGCTTCCATTTACCTCACCAAGGCTGATTTTGCTTACCTTCTGTGATCAGCCATAATCTAGTAATAATGCCTTTTCTTGAGGCACTGTTCTTGGGTACACAGCCAGACATTCAGCATAATTTATCTACTTCAAGAAGCCATTGTATCATGGATGCAATGGTAAAGTCAAACATTTACGAAGCTGAATATTGAGTAAATGCGAAACATCAAGCAGCTTTAAAACCATTTCAGATACATGGCTGTCTAGTCTTTTCTTAAAAACCTCCAGTGATGAAGCCCCTACAACTTTTGAAGGAAAGTTGTTCCACTGGTTAATTGTCCTCACTGTTAGGAAGTTTCTCCTTAATTCTAGGTTGTAGTGTCATCTTATTTTACAATTGGTCCAAACCATAGTTAACAATGCCCAAACTGAACTGGTAATCCAATATTGGACACAATAAAAATAGATGTAGTCAAGGTAGTCAAGTCAAGGTTGTTTATTTAAAATATGTATATACTGTCTTTTCCTGGCTTTGTTCAAGGCAATTAACAAAAGTGAAATAAACTGATAAAATAGTAGTAAAACACTAAAGTAGCAAAACAAAAAAGAAATAAATACAGTGAGTCTTTAAACGGGTCTTCAAACTTGGCCCTTTTATGACTTGTGGACTTCAACTCCCAGAATTCCTCAGCCAGGCATGCTGGCTGAGGAATTCTGGGAGTTGAAGTCCACAAGTCATAAAAGGGCCAAGTTTGAAGACCCCTGCTTTAAAAGAACAATGTAATGAAGTAGAGTGTGCTAAGCTATAGTGTAGCTGATTTGAGCTTCATAAGATGTGTGAACCCAACCAATTGTGGCTTACATACCTTATCTCGATCTCTGTGTCAAGTTTGATTAAAAATGATTTTTAGTTTCAAAGCCTTCCTGTGAAAACACACTTTAATAACCAGCAAAATGAGAAGGACAAGAGACAACTTCCTTTGGATAGTGTTTTAGAGTCAGCATTTACAAAGACAGAGTAAAAAACAAACCAAGGGACAGATAAAACAATGTAATTGAACTCTTGCTTCCTGCCTCTTTTTAAATGAACATTGCATTTGCCAGGCTAGCTGATCTTCCCTTTTTGAGGTGGCTCAGTGGGTTAGGACGCTGAACTTGTCGATCGGAAGGTCAGCAGTTTGGCGGGTCGAATCCCGAGTGCCGCGTAACAGAGTGAGCGCCTGTTATTCGTCCCAGCTTCTGTCAACCTAGCAGTTCGAAAGCACGTAAAAATGCAAGTAGAAAAATAGGGACCACTACGGTGGGAAGGTAACAGCGTTCCGTGCGCCTTTGGCGTCTAGTCATGCCGGCCACATGACCACGGAGACGTCCTCGGACAAGCGCTGGCTCTTCGGCTATGAAACGGAGATGAGCACCGGCCCCTAGAGTCGGAAACGACTACCACGCATGTGCGGGGGAACCTTTACCTTTACCTTTTATAGGAGAGAAGGAAATCAGCTGCCAATAGACTGATGAAGACCAGCCTGCTTTTCCCTTTTGCTTCACTCATTGGATAAAGCAGCTGGATGAATTGGCCTTTATCACTGCCCAGCTGAAATGACATTCTCTCTCTCTTAAATAGAAATATTGCCAGAAAACATCAGATTTGACCAGTCTGTTAAGTGTCTAGTTTAGCACCCGTTGAAGCACCAAGTAACATTTAAAGGTCCTAAGTCAGGGGTGTCAAACTCAATTTAATTGAGGGCTGCATCAGCATTGTGGTTGCCCTCAAGGGGCCGGGTGGGTATGGCCAGGGTGGGCGTGGCTGGAGTGTGTATGGTCTATTGGGTGGGCATGGCCAGCTCTACATCGTTGGCATCAAGGGTGCCTATGGGGGCCTGGGCAGGAGTGGGACATATCTGAGGGTCTCTGGCAGAAGGAGGGTCTCTGAGCCAGGGCCAAGGCAGTGGGGGCCGTTCCCTCACTGTTTCCAGGATGGCTTCGCGGGCCACATGAAACCACTTTGCAGGCCGGATCCGGCCCCCGGGCCTTGTGTTTGACATGTCTGTCCTAAGTCATTTGGGACACAATACAGTCCATGCCTCTCTCCCTGTGATAAAAGCCCTCTTACAAAACTCACATCTTGGCTACTTTTCTAACTGAAGAAAATGAAGTGACATATATTCTCTGCCAGTGCACAGTTTTTTTTAATACCCTGCCAACTGTCCCATTGGTAAATGCAGCAAAAGAAACTCCTCTGACATTATTTTACCAAGAGTATAACTTTACTGATAATTCCATATAGGCATAGAAGTTGCTCAGCTAGTACTAAAGTTTTCGCACGAAAGCCAGCATAGGTAAAATCCCCTTTTTCCCCTGGACCTCCCCATGGTTCATTGTCCACCGATCAGTTGTATTCATTTTGTTATGGGAACATTCTGAACAGCGCCGAGTTTTCCCAGCGTTTGACCTTGGGGTGCTGGAACTGTCCCAGATTGCATTGGCTCATTTTTTACTCTGAGCATACTAGTCCACATTAAAAATGAAATTTTGTTGCCTGCTCTCAAAAGAAAGTATACATCTACCCATACACATACATAACACACAATACACATGCTATAGACACACACACACACACACACACACACACACACACACACACACACACACACACGACTGAATCTGGATGTTCTGCTTCGGATACCACGAAGCCTCCCAGAAGGTAACAAAGAAAACAGGTCATGAAGAGAATGTGTGGCATCCCACACAATTCTGTGGACCTTGCTCAAGGATTGCTTATATGCTTGATCAGTGCAGATTATTGATGTCACTTCCACCAATTTTAAAACCATGCTCGTCTTCTTCCAATCCACCTTCCCTTAATTCGACATATTAATGTAATACGAATAATTATTTTCCCTTATTCTGCAGATAGGTTGATTAAATAAGGTGAGAGTATGCAGCCTTGTTGCACTCTTTTGCCAACCTGGACCCAGTCTGTATCATCATGCTTTATCTGTATTATGGCTTCCTGAATCCCACGTGTCCTTTTTTTTGGGGGGGGGTTCCATTGATAATACAATGATGGAATAGTCTTTTTCTGATGAAAGTTGTAATCCTTCTGCACTCCCCATTGAATCTAAAGAGAACAGACCTTTGGGAGGAAGGAAGAAAACTTGCTTTTTTAATTCCAGTAGCAAGACTGTCCTGTGTGTGGTGTTCAGTGAAGAAAAATTCAAAATCCAAGTCTTTGTTTTTAGTATAAACCAAATAACTGAAGTCTGCAACCATAAGGGATTAAGGTTGACAAGGGCACAGTACAGAGTAGATATCTATAATGTGACTAGCTCTATCTCATTTATTGTTTGATATTGATGGTATATATTTAGTGTTTTATTGGCTAATCAATGTGTTCTCATAAAAGGGAGCTTTACATTCCATTAGGGCTGCCAAATTATATATATCATTAATAGACGGTAAAACATTCTGGAACAGTTGAGCTCAAATATTTGACCCTGTCTCCTGAAGCAGTTGTGTGACTTCATAGATGCAAGGCTTTTTTTTCCTCATAAAGTTTTTTTGTCAGAAAAAAATGATTTGTTTCTCATAATGTTGATTTTGTTCATGTTTCAGGGCGATTTGAAGAAGGTGTGATTGAAGAGAGAAGACAGTGTGCAGAAGATTTGCTTCAGTTTTCTGCCAACATCCCCGTGCTCTACAATAGCAAGCAGCTTGAAGATTTCTTTAAGGTTAATCTTTCTCAGCTAGCCCATCTAATACATTATTTCATTTCACTGTGTGAGTGAAATACTTGTTCATAGTGCTATTGCTCTGTAAAAATCAGTATAGATGCAGTTTACCATAAATCTCAGGAAAACATAAGCAATCTCTGTGTATTATTACATTTGCTGAAAGGCAGCTAGCTGTCCATAGCCTCAATTTCCTATCTACACAGTGAAGTTGCAAATGATGAGATCTCAGGATTGGTCTAAGGTTGAAACAGATTCTCTATAGTATGCCAATCAATCAATCAATCAATCAATCAATCAGTCAGGCTAAATTAGTAGTTACTATTGCAAATCATTCTCTATATATGATATAAAACAAAAAGGTACTTTATTAGAATGAAGAGCACCCAGAGAATTTTGTTGTGAAACAAATGAATAAAGTACCATATAGATTATAGTAGCTTCTGCTTTGCTACTGTTTTCTGCCTTAAATACGCTATTGGTACACATTGGAAGGAAAGAAAGTGTCTAATAGTTAGCAATCAGATTAGTAACTGCACACTGCTGATGTTCTATTAAGTGGTCTCTTCAGCAAACGGCAATGATGTGAGTGTGGCAATGCACATGCAATAAAGTGATTAAATCACGATAATGTGAAAATGTAAATTGTGTCTTTCTGTAACATTAAGCACATGTCATTTGTTTCTCCTTAGTCTTCCCTGCAGACACCCAAACGCCTACATAATAGGCATATACCGCCAGATACGGCTGCAAACATCCAGGAATCACTAAAATGGCAGCAAAGCATAAAAGTATTCTGTAACTCTTTGCTATTATTTATAGCCATGCAGATTTTTGCAGCCCAGATCTCATCCATTTGGCATTCGCTACCTTCACACTGTGAAGTGTGCTGAGGGAAGCTTGTTTCTGTGTATCCAGTATTTCTTCTGTGAGTTCTTAGGGAGCCAAGCACGGAGAACCCAGGCTTTGCCTAGGCCAGGGGTAGGCAACCTCGGCTCTTTTATGACTCATGGACTTCAACTCCCAGAATTCCTGAGCCAGCTGGCTCAGGAATTCTGGGAGTTGAAGTCCATGAGTCATAAAAGAGCAGAGGTTGCCTACCCCTGGCCTAGGCACTAAACAGATCCAGAGTTGCATAAGCTCAGCTGTATCATATACATTCCAATTGTGTTGGGAAGCCAAAATATCTTTTCTATGAACCTGACTGAGAAACCACAACCTTTGTGTGACTGGTAAACATTATGTTTATGGCAGGTTTACAGTCGGGTTAATTATGATATATAATTTATAATTATGGTGTAACAATTAAATCGGTACAACAAGAATAAGGCTGCTAAGCTGATATAAAAACCAGCAGAGATATTTTTTAAAGAGGAACCATTTTAGTTTGAGAGGTATCAAACTAAAACGTGGTGAAAGTTAATTTAAGATAAGATAGCTTTCTTTTGTTTCTAGCAGCTGGGGCAGGGGATATGGTGGGTTATGAACTATTTGATGTATCCATGCAGATTGGAAATTGATGTATCCATGCAGATAAGGAAATTCTAATCCTCTTTGAGGAATTTTGTGTATAGCTAGAATGTCTCTCGGGTTTAAAAATCTCTTTTATCCTAAAAGCTAATATTGCTGTTTTAAAATAATATCTTCTTGAAAACAGATGACAGTGTTCAATATCATTTTTCTAGGATGGAAATATATGTCAGCTGGAACATGTTGCAAATCAGTTAATTTGATTTAGGAATACTTTTGATATTTATTGACTATTCTGTCTTTCAGTGTATACTTAGATTGAATCTGGAAAAAATATAAAACTAGTCTTTACCAACTTGGGATATGGATTTCAACTTCCAGAATTGGAGGTTTTTAAGAAGAGACTGGACAGCCATTTGCCTGAAATGGTATAGGGTTTCCTGCCTGAGCAGGGGGTTGGACTAGATGACCTCCAAGGTCCCTTCCAACAACTACTACTTCTTCTTCTTCTTCTTCTTCTTCTTCTTCTTCTTCTTCTTCTTCTTCTTCTTCTTCTTCTTCTTCTTCTTCTTCTTCTTCTTCTTCTTCTTCTTATTATTATTATTATTATTATTATTATTATTATTATTATTTCTCAACTGTACTTGTTTCTGGCCAAGTTGGGGAACAGTGTTTTAGATCATATTGCTATTTTTTGTGTAACTTGTTCCCTCTGGGTTAAAGTTACATTGATTCATAGGGAAAAATAGCTGCATATATATATATATATATATTGTTTTCTGTCTGTTTTAAGGATGGAGAGGTGCATGATGGATCTGAATTGATTGGTCCTGCAGAACCTCTGGTGGACTCTCTGACAGACAGTTTATCTACCTGCAGTTCTGAAGGTTGGCTCTCTTTTCTTTTTGTAATCTAGTTCCAGGTTTTTAAAACTGTAGTTTCTTGAAAAACACACACATAGTAATCTTACTTTTGGGAAAGGCAGTTGAGGAATTTTATATGGTATTCTTTGGGCACTTGATCTCCTCGATGCGCTGAAATTGAAACAATCCTGATTTAGTATAGTATGCAATTGTTTTCTTGGCTTTTGAGTGGCATGCTGGACACCTATTTCTCCAAAATAGGATTCAATCTAAATTGGAATTTTATCTATTTTGATATATTGTTTCTTTATTTTTCCCCCCTAGGTGACCAGTGGACAGAAAGAAGGGATCTGTAAGAAGAAAACAATAAAATATGTCAATACTTTTCAGTCATGCCTTAACATTTCCCATCTTTCTGTCACATTCAAATTAGATTTCGTAGCAACTTCTTATGGCCTCTTAATCTTCATCTCCTCTAGATGGCAGCATTATATTTAAATTCTAATTTTCTCGATTGTGCAAGTGGTACATTTTTCCTGCTTTGGTTTTCTCTCTTATGCAGAAACCATGATCGAATAATACCTATTGTAGCAATAACTGTTCAGATAATTTCTAATCTAATGTTCTGACTGTGAACTATGAAATCCTTTTTATGATCAGTTTTTTGGTGTATTTCTAGATCATCCAATAGCCAGTGCCCTTTAGGGAGATTCACCCAATGAGGTTTCAGGTGTAAAATTCACAAATGTGGTAGAACATAATATAAAATCTTAAAAGAATTAGAGACCAGATGAAAACAAGAACACCAGGGGAAAATGCAGGTCAGTTACCTGAACGCTTTTATGGAGTTGTGGTGCATCTTCAATACAGGCTGTTGGTCAGGTTAGTTGGGGATCCTACATATTTGAAGGGTGAATGATTGAGAGAAGCTGACTCAGGCTTTTAAAATAAAACAGTTAATATTTTTCTAGATCACATTTACCCAACAAACTGTGCCCTTCCCCCATCATTTTTTTAGAATTTCCAACTGCAGTGAGTCTGTCCTATTTCAAACTTATGCGTAATTAAAATTGGTATTCATTTTTGTTTCTACAGCTCGGAAGGATATTGGTGTCCTTGATGAAGTGACACTTAGCCAGACAGAATATGGAGGTAAGAAAGAATGGAGTAAATTGAGCAGTTTTAGATTAATTGTTTATTTAATTTCAAAAAAAGAGGTCACCCATAATGCACCGACCCCTTTAGGGTGGACTCCACTTGCATCATGCAGTTTTGAACGTTACCAGATTCCAAGCTCAATAGGGCTTTTTAAGGAGCACCAACACAATGGATTGCATTTGGATCTTATTGATAATCAAGGCAGCTCCCGCAGTAACAGTATCACATGGAGAACAAGGCAGAACCCATCGACATACAGGCTAATAATTTCTGAATAGTCCTCAAGGGCAGCCCCATGTAAAGCAAACTGTAGCAACATAGATGAGAGTTACAAGGGCATGAATGACCACAAATAATTGATCCTGATTTGTTGCAGTTTCAGAGAGAGAGTGAGCAAGCTGCTATAACCTGAGACATTTTATGTGCAAAACATTGGCCTTTCTGTTAAACTATTGCTCATCTCTTCCAGCTTAAGATCACCAAATGTATTTTTGGCAGAAGTAAGACTTGAACTGGAGGATTATCAGATTTTTGACTTCAGTCTCAAGCTGTGCCACTTCACTGGTTCTTTTGATCTGATTTATGCATGATGCTCATCTGGTTTGCACTTTCAGTATGAGAATTTTTGGAATGCTCTAATATTACACCAGTTCTACTCTATAGCAATACAATAAGTTGTCCACTGAATATGAATTGATATACAAATCAGCATCTTATTCAAATCCTCAATGCCATTTTGAATGTATTCCACTGATTTATTTACAAATGAGCTGTAAATAGCTCTAAACAGGAATGAAAATTATAAATCTCCAAGCAATGGTGACTATTTTAGTGTTATTCACCTGCTTGCTACATTTTATCTTCTTGGTTAAAAAAGATGAGTTATTAAATGTCGTTATGTACTTTGAGAAAATTATGTTACTCAACAACCTAGGAGCCAAATCTCTTGGAGAAACATTGAAGAAGAAGAAATATGAGGTATGGGTTGGTTCAACACTCTGGTATACAGTATTATCAAAACAACCTGGACAGCTAATATAGATAGATAAAGTATATTTGTACCAACTGTACTTTAATTGTTCAGAAAGAAATTGTAATAAAACAAATCTAGCACTCCTTTATGAGGAAATATTACACTGAGACCTATCCCAAAGGTGCTGTTCAAAAGTCAACTGGATTTTCTTGGTTTATTTTCTCTTGAATATGTTTCATTTCTCATCCAAGAAGCTTCTTCAATTCAAGGGAACACCCCTCCCCTTCCAAGAAAGTTCAGTTGCCTTTTGAACAGTGCCTTTGGGACAACCATGACCTGGGTGATTAAGAACCTTCATAGATATTTACACTGAGACTTATTAGATTAGGTTAAAAAAGGATTCATCAGAAAATGTATACTCTGCATGGAAATGGATAAAGAAGATAGTATTCCTTTCCCATTGAATTGGAACTTGGATTCATCCAATAAATCCAATGTCAGGAGGTTTGGGACAGATAAAAAAAAGCATTTCCTCACATGGAACTATAGAAGTTGCATCCCAAGTTTTTTTTATATAATAATCACTGACCTAGAATGATTTGGAAGGAAATTAAATAAATTCTAACAGGAAAAATTGTGGCTGATTAAAAGACATGCTGCCTGTATATTACCTCTACCTCTGGAGCCATACGTTTCTCAAAATTAATTGCTGGGCAGCTTGAGTGACGGTCTCCAGTGGGCTGTTCTTGAGCCAAAGTATGAATTAAAAATTCAACTAGATTGACTTTTAGTTTAACCTGGCAGAGTACTTGTTTATTTACTCACCAGTGGAATAGGTTGTTATAAATTGTATGATCTTCATCAACATTCTTCATCATCATTAGCGTTTATGATACACTTTACTGAGGGCTCAAAGTACATCACATCTATTATCCTAATCACCACGTAAAAGAAAGACCACTCTCTTTTTCAGAGGCAGTGATCTGTGGCTAAAATAGTTAATACCTTTCATGGATACTTCTTTTACTTACCTTCTAAATCAAGACTTTCCAGTAGGGCTTCTTTAGAGGATTAATGCTCTCCATCTTTTTGTTTCCCTACAGGTTTATCCAGTGACAGTGACTTGATTTCCTTGACCATTGATGCAGATTCTCTTGTTGAGTTAGATGATGGAATGGCATCTAACCAGGATTCCCCCAGCACATCGCTTGGTCTCAGCTTTGCTGCTGAACATCCAGTATTGTCATCTGCCATTTTAGATCAGGAATGGACCAAATCTGAGAATGAGAGGGAGAGCCGGGGTTTATTCACTGGGAGCTTGAAGGCCAAGCTTGGCAGAAGAGATTACTTGGACAAAGCTGGAGAACTGATAAAGCTGGCCTTGAAGAAGGAGGAAGAGGAAGATTATGAAGCTGCGTTTGGCTTTTACAGAAAAGGAGTTGATTTGCTTTTAGAAGGAGTTCAAGGTATGATCTCATTTATTTTAACACTTATTTTAGTTTACTTAAGCCTTTATCCTCTCTGCAGCAAGTTTGAATTGTAATTAAATAATTGGATATTAAAGGAAATAGAAAACCAATCCTGGGGCCATTTTATATTTCTTTCTTTATTGAAATAGAAAAGCTTATAAAGAACAGAAATTGTACTTATAGGCTTACAGTCCAAAAGTCAGCATGCAAAAGGAAAAGAGAAAGCAAGTAAGGCATTAAAAGGAGGTTTCTTAGTTACAAAATTTAACAGGTTGAAGTTCAGACTTCTCCCTCTGTTAAGTTTGGCAGTACCGGCTGATAGGGGAAAAAAGTGGTCTCTACTTAGAGTGAAATAATCCCTGATTGCTGTTTGCTCTGAGGCAGGTTTAGCAGATGAGGCTTCTGATAGAATTAATTTTCCCCCCAAATCAGTCCTGTGACTTTTGCTAGCAGCAAGGAACTTCCGACCCACAAGTTTAACTACCATAACTTCAATAGGTAAAATTCTAGCTCCCCGAGTGCCACGTAACAGAGTGAGCGCCTGTTACTCGTCCCAGCTTCTGCCAACCAAGCAGTTCGAAAGCACGTAAAAATGCAAGTAGAAAAATAGGGACCACTACGGTGGGAAGGTAACAGCGTTCCGTGCGCCTTTGGAGTCTAGTCATGCCGGCCACATGACCACGGAGATGTCCTCGGACAAGCGCTGGCTCTTCGGCTTTGAAACGGAGATGAGCACCGGCCCCTAGAGTCGGAAACGACTAGCATGCACGTGCGGGGGAACCTTTACCTTTACCTTTAAAAACTCTTGCTCACATATGATTCAGCAGGAACTTTATTTTCTGCATTTGGGTATTACAATGAGAGTTTCAATTTCCAATTTTATTTAACCACAACTTAGCAATAGTATAGGAGCGTATAGTATTGTTTCTTTTTGGTTTGTAGAAAAAAAACCACCCCCACCTTATAAATCATAAGTTGAAGTCACTTTATTTCATATAATGATTATTTCACCTGATGAAGAACAAATCTCCAGTATGAATAATCAGAAATAGAAGTAAAGCTTAAGATAAGAAGTGCACAACCTAGACAAGAGGCAAGCTACATCGTTCCCAGCATATAAAGTAAGATTTATTATGACACAATGTAAAGAACCCTTTCTTGAAGTTCTAATCCGAGCCCACATGGGGGTGCTCAAGGCAAAGTCTTCTATTTTTCTCTAGGGGATAAGAGAATCCATTCCACTGAATATGAATTGATAACTGAAAGGTAATATTTTTGGGTGTCTCAAGTTTCTCAACAAACTAATTGTGCAAAAATAGTTCCCATCTACCAGCAGAAAGAGAGCGGAAGAGCTATCCAACTACATAAAGTTATGAACCAGTATAATAAAAGTGATAGGAGATGCTTTAATGCTTTTTTTAAAGGCTAGTAAGGTTAACATCGTAGAAACATCTAAGGGCATATTGTTCCAGAGGACATATTTGTATTTGCTCATATTCTGGAAGTGTATAGTAACAGTATATTCAATTTGTTGATACTACCTAGGAAAATACTATGCTATACTAACAGTCGTCCTCTTACTTGTTTGCCCTGTGTGATTGTAGGGCCTGCTTTTTTAAGACTGTTCTCACCTAGATTTTGCGGTGAAGCTATTAATCCATGACATAATGAGAGGGTTTGTTTATCAGTTGCTTATTGCAGAGCTTGGCATTGATTTAAACTGAGAGGAAATGGCTGGATCAAGGTCAACTTGATTCTGTAGCTTGCTTCCATGCCCAAGGGGGTACTAGAACTTGAATCTTTCCAGTCCTACTCCAGTATCTAATCCGTTCTAGCTTTTGTAACATTGTGTAGCAGTGTCCCAAAAATGCCTTTTCAAGAGGCAATTGGACTTTCTTGGTTTTTTTTGAGGACATTTCACTTCTCATCCAAGAAGCTTCTTCAGCTCCGCCTGAATGGTGAGGAATGGAAGGATTTACTGTATATTCCTTGCAGACAGCTGGTCATTTGCATTCTTTTAGAGAGTCGTTGACGCCACTTGGAGGTTTGTCTGTATCCTCAGGGTCACCTAAGTAGTACAAATGGGTGTGGAGCCTTTTTGTAACTGCTGCCAGGACTGTGTTGTGGAACTGCCTTCTGCAGGATGTTTTCTGCCTTGTGTACCTTCACTGTTGAACACAGGGGCAGGCTGTTGGGGATAAGCCTGTGTTGTCTGCATCTCAAACTGAAGTGCAAATGGTTCCTGTAGATTTTCTGGAAATCCATTCATACTCTTTCACTATTTGAAGGGTGTTCATTCCAAAGTGCATAGCTAAATGGAGATTCTCAGTCATCCAGATCATGGTTGTCTCAAAGGTGCTTTTTCAAGAGGAAAATGGACTTTCTTGTTTTTCTTGGAAGGTGTTTTGCTTCTCATCCAAGAAGCTTCTTCAGCTTTGACTGGAGGGTGAGAATCTCCATAGACCTTATGTAGCAATATAATTACAATTAATAATGCTGCCTTAATAATGAGTCCTTCGGGAGAAGGGCGGTATATAAATATTATTAAATAAATAAATTAAATAAATAAATAATAATGAGGGCTAACATAGTGTGTTAGTTATAGTGTGTATCTGGATTGGAGATTCCCTGTTCAAGTCCACTGTCAGCTGAGAAATCTCACTGGGTGACTTTGCGTCAGTAATTTTCTTATTTCAGCTTTTTCCCAGAGTTGTACTAAAAACTGGAAGAAGAGCTGAGACCTCAAGTGACTTTCTCCATTCTTGTTGCCTTTTGTTGTGAGAAAACTACCTTCTGATACCTCTCTCCTGCATCTTTTAAAAATTCTTCCCCCCCCCCCCCAGTCTCTCCTTTTAAATTCTAGCCGTGATGCTATTTTACAGTTCAGCCTAATTTGGGAATCGCAAGCATTACATAGAACTGTGTGCTGATGTCTTTAAAAAGAAATAGGGTGTAATTTTCTACTAAAGACACAAATACAAATACTAGCTATTGCCACATGGTGGCATGAAGCATGTACAATAGGTATATCACAAACTTTATCTGATATCTAGTGAGCATAAAATACTCCCTATCCTCCCTCTCCTTGTTTTTTTTTACAATGTGTCATATTTTAACATGTCATGTTGTTTCACTTTGCTGGGCATAGTCTACACCAGGGGTAGGCAACCTTGGCTCTTTTATGACTCGTGGACTTCAACTCCCAGAATTCCTGAACCAGCATGGCTCAGCATGGAAAGCTCTCCCTTTCCCCTCAGCGTGGCTGGCTCAGGAATTCTGGGAGTTGAAGTCCATCAGTCATAAAAGAGCCAAGGTTGCCTACCCCTGGTTTAGTGTATAGGCCAAGGTACCTGTTTCTCACCCTCTTATACAGGCAGCAGTGAAAGAATGTGAGGGGAATCGCTACTACTATAGGTAGCCCTTGACTTACAACAGTTCATTTAGTGACCGTTCAAAGTTACCACAGCACTTTGGAAAAGTGACTTATGACCGTTTTTCACACTTAATGACCATTGCAGCATCCCCAGGGGGTCACTTGATCATAATTTGGACCCTTAGCCACCGGCTCATATTTATGATGGTTTCAGCGTCCCAAAGCCACGTCATCACCTTTTGCCACCTTCTGACGAGCAAAGTCAATGTGGAAGCCAGATTCACGTAACAACTGCAGTGTTGTTATGCGGCAAGAAAGGTCATAAAATGGGGCAAAACTCACTTAACGAAATGTCTTGCTTGGCAACAGAAATGTTGGACTCAATTGTGGTCCTAAGTTGAGAGTTGAAGTCCACAAGTCATCAAGGGGCCGTCATACCCCACCTCTGGCCCACTGGCTGTACCCCTTTCTGTACTGGTTTGGGGGGCCCTCCCCTGCCCCCCTTTGTTCTGCAACCTTCACTGTTTTCTGCAGGCTTGTTCACGCTCATGAAGAAGGATCGCACAACCACTGGTGTTAAAAGAATTAATCGGGGATTTATTGAAGTATCAAAGGTGGTTAAAAGGCAGACATAGATATTTACATATATATTAACTTTCGGGCATGGGGGAAAGAGTCTTGGGCTGCAGAGGAATAAGCCCCTCTATACACATCCCAACCCCCAGTTACATATTAATTATTATATTTTTCCTTTTTTTTAATCTCCCCTTCTTCCAAGACACAAACAATATAAAATAAAAACTGCAAGCCGGAGACGGACACAGAATCACAGGGTTGGTTTCTTCTTCTGTTTTGTTTGCATGTTTTCTCCCCAGACAAGAAACAAAGGGGAAGGGGTGGGGAGGGGGAGATTTGCAAGAGGACGGCAGGGAAGAGGGGAGGGGTGGGCATTTACTGGCACAAATGAGAAAAGTCGGCAAAACTGGAAGGAATCATCGGGAATCACCAGGCATAGGGACTGTTGTCAGTAGTTGAGAGGATGTGTTGGAAATGCCCCTTGGAGGGTTCAGGGCAAAGCAGTGGAAGAGGGCAGAGGAGCAGGGGGTTGGACTAGATGACCTCCAAGGTCCCTTCCAACTTACTACTACTACTACCACCACTACTACTACTACTACTTCTTCTTCTGCTAAGTTTGTAAGCCGCCCTGAGTCTTTGGAGAAGGGCGGGATATAAATGGAATTAAAATTAAAATTAAATTAAAATTAATTCTTCTTCTTCTTCTTCTTCTTCTTCTTCTTCTTCTTCTTCTTCTTCTTCTTTTTCTTTTTCTTCTTCTTATTCTCTTCCTTCTTCTTCTTCTTCTTCTTCTTCTTCTTCTTCTTCTTCTTCTTCTTCTTCTTATTATTATTATTATTATTATTATTATTATTATTATTATTATGAGCAGCAGTTGCCTTGGGAATGGTGAGATAGGAAATGCGTTCCAGTGGGAAGTTCCCAAAAATTCAGCTATTCCAGGCGGGTATTTTTTTTAGATCCATAGCAATCCGGTGCAATTGTCCCTAGGGCAAAACAGACGTTTTTTAACAGTGGCTCCTGAACCCGTTTTCTACCACAGCTGCGTCTCAAAAAGTGAAGTTCATTGAAACAGGATCAAATCCTGGGGCTGAGGGGGTCTCTACGTTCTGGTTCTGGTTTGTTTGTTGGTTGGTTTTAGTTTTGTTTCATTTTGCAGAGCGGCAAAGATTATTAGTAGCTTTCTTGTAAGGAATATCTTGGATATTTGTGGCAGCCAAATGTAAACACAAGTGTCTTTACCACTCAAAATTCAGGGGAGAAATATGTCCTGATCACTCCTTTCTTTAAAGACTGCTTTGTAGAGTTTCTGGTAAAAAATATCAGATTTATTTGGGAGTGTTGTGAGGAAAATCAGTCAGTGATTGAGATTAACAGAGATTTTGAAGTCTGTATATTGTATTTTGTAATAAAATTTTATTTAAAAAAAGAAAACAGCAAGAATGTATACAGGTAATATTTTCATGAAGGAGAATGATTTGATGAAACAAAACAATGCACATCTGTGGCCAAAGTAAATGTGCTGCATGCACATTTATTAAAGGAGGCCAGCTGTGATCAGCATTTCCTCATCACATAACAACACTGCCCGTTGATAGACTCCTGTGTTTTTATTTTCCTCTCTTTGTATAAAACATTCTTTCAATAACATTTTGCGCCTAGTCCAACAAGAGAAACAGAAAAGCAAAGAAGTACGGTATTTCCTTGAGTTGTAACCTTTCAACAAGGCCTGTGCTCTACCAGGAAATCATGGTCATGAAGCTAGCTAGTTGAAGATTGTCAGAACTGTCTCTCAGGACCCAAGAAATTTACTCTGAGTTATTTGAAAACCATAACTATGTTTTGTAGATGTTGCTTACTCTCCCTTGTCACTTTTTCACTTATAAGCATTTCCAAGAAAAGTGATTGGTCTTTCACTTCAGGGTGAAATGCATCATATATGAAGCTTTGGTTGGAGTCTGAGAAGCTGTTGTCTGAATCCTAACCTCTTCACCCAAATTCTTCTCATTAGGGATGCTCTAGAAAAAAGGAGCTATGTGTATTGGTAAAATTAGTAAGAAGGTTCAGTCTGATTAATTTCTTTTTATTTTGTCATGACAATAATTCTGTTCTGTTCCTTTAATATATCAGATGTGTCCTAATTTTAAATCATAGGAAGTGTGTGTATGTGTGTGTGTGTGTGATATGGACTAGGTGATATGATAGCAGTTTTCCAATAATTGAGGGGCTGTCACAGAGACGAGTGGGTCAACCTATTCTCCAAAGCACTTGAGGGCAACCCAAGAAGTCACTGATGGAAGCTTAACAAAGAGAAAGAAAAAAAGAAAGCTGTCTATAGAGTGGCCTCACAGCGAGATAGGCAACAAATAAATTTAACAAACAAACAAGAGAGATCCAACCTACAGTAGCACTAAGGTGAAATTTCCTGTCAGTGAGAACAATCAATCAGTAGAACAGCTTGCCTCCAGAAATTGTGGGTATTCCGTCACTGGAGGTTTTTAAGAAGAGATTGGAGAGCCACTTATCTGGAATAGTATAGGGTCTCCTGCCTGAGCAGGGTTTGCACTAGAAGACCTCCAAGGCCCTTTCCAAATCTGTTATTCTGTGTTGTGTATTTTAGCACAAAGTTACACATGCTACAATCTTAAATGCATAAACATAATTTTCAAGCTAAGACCAAAGTTTATTTTGTCTTCTTCCATGAGTATATAGATGTCTTTGGAATGCTCCCAAGGATGCCAGAAATGCAAGATTCACAAGACTGACGTTAATACATTTTACAAATAAATAAATTCAGAGAGGAACTATCCTGGGAGATTTATGAGGTTATCTCGAAGGAAGCAAAGAAAGAAAAATCTAATTCAGACAGATGGATGGATGGATGGAAAACTTTTTGTACATTCCTATATCAATAGATAGAAAGGGACGTGGTGGCTCAGTGGGTTAGGACGTTGAGCTTGTCAATCAGATGGTCGGCAGTTTGGCGGGTCAAATGCCGAGTGCCGCGTAGCAGAATGAGCATCTGTTACTCGTCCCAGCTTTTGCCAACCTAGCAGTTCAAAAGCACGTAAAATGCAAGTAGAAAAATAGGGACCACTACGGTGGGAAGGTAACAGCGTTCCATGCGCCTTTGGTGTCTAGTCATGCCGGCCACATGACCACGGAGACGTCCTCGGACAAGCGCTGGCTCTTCGGCTTTGAAACGGAGATGAGCACCGGTCCCTAGAGTTGGAAATGACTAGCACACATGTGCGGGGGAACCTTTACCTTTACCTTTATATCAATAGAAGTTTATGATTATTTTCAAAATACTTCTGCTTAAAACTTCAGTATCAAAACACTTTTCCCTTTATAAGTTAGAATGTTAAGATCTACCAAAGAATTATTATCTGCATCCTCCCATTGGGAATAGTACATTTTATGGGGACGTAGCAGGATTTCTTGGCTGAAGCACCCCAATTATGGAACGCTCCCCCTGCTCAGAAATCAAAGTGTTGGTTTGGCAAGGCCTAGCTTTTCATCTGGAGTTTTGCATTTTGCTGACAGAAAGGTTAAAGTTTAATCAAGGACACACAGTAATCCTTCAGGCTAGTGCAGGGCTCCTCAACCTTGGCAACTTTAAGATTTGTGGACTTCAACTCCCAGAATTCCTCAGTCAGCTTTGAAGACTTGTGGAGTTGAAGTCCACAAGTCTTAAAGTTGCCAAGGTTGAGGACCCCTGGGCTAGTGAAAGAACCTAGTTTTGGTGTTCCCAGAATCTATGCTGCTTCTGGCTCTCTTTCTCTTTTTTTTGATTCTGTAATAGGAGTGGGGAGCCTTTGTGCTACATGTACGTGCTGCATGTATCTTTCTTGGCTCCACTCAGATTTGGCAGCAACATGAGAAAATTTTCAGCAATGTTGTGTTTTGGGGTTTGTTTCTTGTTTCCGGAACCAAGTGGAGAGTAATTATGTGAACTGTATTTAAATAATTTAATTTTAATTAAGCTTAAATTCAATATTTCAGCAGGAGTACAGTCTCTAGCACGGTATTAAAAAGGTAATGTGATGTCTCCTCCCTCAAAAGTCCCCCTCCCAAACTAGCAGGTAAATGAAATTCTGGTGTGCAGTACTCAAAGTTAATTAGCTAACATAATTTTTAGCATCAAATCTTATTCAGGCCTCTGTGTTTCTACAGAATGGTTTTCTAGATGCCTGCATGCCTCCTTCAAACTGATGCCATGAATCAACCGTCACCAACTTGATGCCTTCAATGTATTTGGATGTCACCTCCCCCCCTCCCCCAATGCTTACCCATGCTGTCTAAGAATTCTGGAGATTAAAATCCTAGCACATCCAGAGGGCATCAGAATAGGGAAGACTGCTATAAAACATCCTGGATTCTGGCTGACATTTGCTACACCAGTTGTAGAGAAGGACATGATCTAGACCATCTGTAAAACTGATGCTGGAGTTTATTAATATGAAAAGCAGCCTAAGGTTGGTACGCCCCTCCAGGCCCATTTATTGCCTTCTGATTTAGCAAATACCCTTTTTGTTAATTGATTCTTTCTAGTAAGTCCTCAAATGAACTGTGCATCAGATCAATCTGTCCCTACTTTTATAGATGGGTTGGAAAGGAAGCCAGAAGCCAGAAGCAGACTTTGAAAATTCTTTCCAATGAAAGAAATACCGTTGGTATTTTCTTACTATTTTCTAAAGAGTAAAGCTGTCTGTGTGGATGTTTTTTAATTTATTTTTATTTATTTATCAATTGCCTTGTGTATTGTCATGCAAACCTAGGAGGCAAATGTTTTTATTAAAAGATCGGAAGACCCTTGCTTCCCACAGAGCATTCTAGGGTACATCCACTCTACGGATTACAGTTATGGCTTGTGAAGCGCACACATGATTTTCTTGCAATAGGTCTCCTTTTATTTCTTACATAAAAGTGCTTTGCATCAAGCTGTATCTAGGTGGTAACTATAGTTATTTAAAGTGGTCGTAGAAGAGGAGGAAAAAACCACAGGCTTTGCAGATACAAATAAATAAATAAAATAAAATAAAAAAATCAGGCACTGCAATATCTTCCAGGAAATGTGTAATGCAAATATTTTTCCTGCAGTCCCTGAATTGAATGTGCATTCCCTCTTCAAGCTGGTTTCCCAGGATCAGGCGTCTGCTAGGTTCCACTTTGTTGTCTAACAAGTTCCTCTTACGCTACTCCGTTTCTTGGCCATCTTTTCTGAACTGGGCTGAAAGCTCTTCTTCCAGAACAGAATGCAAAGGGGACGGGAATCTTTTCCACTCTTCTCACTTGTTCTCTGCTGCTGTGATTGGGGTCTGGCTGAGCAGCCTTGGAACATGGCTTTGAAAATAACCTTCTCCTGTTTACCCCAGAACTTGTGCTGGAAGTAGAAGAGGTTTGACACATTTTAATTTTTTTTAAAAATCAAAATCAAAATAGAGAAGCTATTTCTGAGGAGGGCTTTTCTTTCTGTTGATTAAAATCCCAGGGACTGAAATTCAACAAAAACTGCAGGCAGCCTTTATAAATTTATCTCATGCCAGTTTAACGGTGTTTGTTAAATAACAGTCCACGTAAGAAAGCCTTATGGTTTCAGAAAGCTAATTTTACTTGTATCTTGACAGATGCGAAATGAAAGGAAGAAGCCCCTGTGACACACATTTCCTGATCTGGGTTATGGCCACTCACCAATTAGCCACACACAGAAATCACTTTCAACCAAACATGGAAACACATTAGGTTGTTGTGGAATACATGGAGATCCAATGAATTTAAAAGTAGCTGCAAAACATTACTGGTCATAATGAACATTTGCGTGCTATCCGTCTCTGTCTCTCTCTTCCACACACACACAGGCACATCCCTGTTTACCTAGTTTCTTCTCAACTGAGCTGCCAAGCTCTAGTTAGGGCAGGGGTTCTTAACCTTTTTACCACTAGTCCTCTTGTTAATAAACACTTCCCCTAAAAATCCAGTACCAAAATGAACAATGAAAACAATACAAAGAAGTTTTGGGAAAGGTGGATTGCAGGAACTGTGTATGTCTAGTCTACCAAATAGAAGGACTGAGGGAGACACGATAGCAGTCTTTCAATATTTGAGAGGCTGTCACAAAATACAGATGGTTGACTTATTCTCCAAAGCACCAGTGGGCAGGATAAGAAGCAACAGATGGAAACTTATCAAAGAGATCCAACCTACAACTCAGAAATTTTCTTAGTGAGAAGTGAGAAGAGTTAATCAGTGAAATGAGTTGCTTCCAGAAATTGTGGCTGCTCCAACACTGGAGATTTTAAAGAAGAGATTGGACCGGAATTTGTCCGGAATGGTATAGAGTTTCCTGCTTGGGCAAGGGTTTGGACTAGAAGACCTCCAAGGCTCTTTCAGTTATTCTGTATTCTGTATACAGTAACAATGTAACTCAAAGCTTCTTCCTGGGTCTCTATTTGCACCTCCCCAAGGAAGGGGAAACCCTGAGTAAGGGTGACAGAAGCCATCAAGTGCTGGATTCAGAATAACTCAAGAGAGTGGGTAGGCTTCAAGACTTGAAGCAACCTCTACAGGAGAATGTCAAAGAAGTCAAAGCTACCATTGGTTTCTACTTGACCTCTGAGCGCAGTTCAACATGCTGGTTATCTTCTATAAAGCTATATATGGCGTGGTTGTTCAGTTGCTAAGTCACGTCTGACTCTTGGCAACCCCTTGGACCATAGCACATCAGTCTCCCCTGCCCTCCATTTTTCTCCTGGAGTTTGCCCAAATTCATGTTCATTGCACTGATGACACTATCTGATCATCTCATCCTCTGCCGTCCCCTTCTCCTTCAGTCTTTCCCAGTGTCAGGGTATTTTTCAATGAGTTCTTTCTTCTCAATAGGTGACCAGTATTTGACTTTCGGCATTACTATCTGTCCTTCTTAAAAACAGCCAGGATTGATTTCCTTTAGGATTGACTCATTTAATCTTCTTGCAGTCGAAGAGACTCTCAAGAGTCTTCTCCAGCACCACAATTCAAAAACATCAAGGCTTCCTTATGGTCCAACTTTCAGAGCCATACATTACTACTGGGAAAAATATAGCTTTGGCTATACAGACCTTAGTTAGCAAGGTCATGTCTCTGCTTTTTAATATACTGTCTACATTTGCCATAGTATATAGAAGGGTAGGCAACCTTGGCTCGTTAATGACTCGTGGACTTCAACTCCCAGAATTCCTGAGCCAGCCATGCTGAGCAATGCTGGCTCAGGAATTCTGGGAGTTGAAGTCCACGAGTCATAAAAGAGCCAAGGTTGCCTACCCCTGGTATATGGCATGACACCAGGCTGTATCAAGGACTACTTTACTAAATATGGTTCTGCCCCTCCTGTCCCACCAAACGGAGAAGGCCTGCTTGAAGTCCCACCCCCATAGCAAGGATGTGGACCAGAAGAAAGGCCTCTTCAGTAATGGCCTCCATCTAATGGGGATATACTTTGCTGTTGTTCCCTTGACATTTGAAAGGCACAAAGACATTTCAGTGAGCATAATTTTATAATTTTTGTCTCTGTTTTTAATTTATAATGTTATGTTATTATATATAAATCATATCATAAAATTATATTATAATCTTGTCCATGGCCTAAAGTGTTTTAGATTGGAAAGGTAAGGTAAAAATAAAATATAAAATAAAATAAAATAAAATAAAATAAAATAAAATAAAATAAAATAAAATAAAAAAGTTAAAATGTTTTGTGTCATCTGCTTAGAGAAACAACAATCCCCAGCACTTTATTATCTCATTGACACTTATTGATGATCAAATTAACCTTGGTCCCTCCTGAATTAATGAACTTCTGCACTGAGGATTCCTGGCCCCATACTTGCCATTGTTGAGCCCTGAAGCTTCTGCTGTGAAATTAACAAGCAGAGACCTTCGCTGATAAAACAAACAGTTTTTCCGATTTTCCATTGGCTTTGAAGCCTACTGAGGAAAGTCATTTGACACATACAGACCCAAAAAAATAAAATCAAATCTCATTTAGGTTTCAATTGTCTTGTCGCTTTTTTTTTGCTGGCTGTATAATCATTTTAAAAATTAATAGCTCTATTGGTAGGATGAAGGTGCAAAGCATTAAATTGACAGTGGTTGTAAAATATATATTAACAATTCTAAGTAAGTGAGCATTTCATATTTAGGTTTACGCATCTCTTAAATTTTTTAAGCTACTCCATAAATAATATATTACGGACCAAGTATATGAATGTGACAAGAATGCATTGTTGACGTATATTGTCTGACAACCTAAAGCTATATTGCCAGATAAAATATCATAATGGATATTCATTAGTTTCTCTAAAAGTGGAACTACTCTTAGCTTGTTGAGCTTCATATATGGTGAGCATGTCCTTGTGTTAGATTATTATTTTTCTGAGTTGTATGAGTGGTACACTATATCAGGGTGGGTGATCTGCACCTACAAGAACCACACTTAACCCCGTCTTGCAACCTTCAAAGTATTCTCAATTTGGGGGGGGGTGAAATTTAGGAGCAAGAATGCTCATATTTGGTGGTTTTTTCCTATGTTTTGCTAAAATAATATGCAAATAAGTGAATTAATTCCTTGTTTGCTCCGTAAACTTACCTTTTCATCAGATGGGCTCCACATTTCAGTCCCTCTCCCGGTGAGTCCAAAGCATTCTTGCCTTTGCTGCTGATAGCACTTGGGGCCTGATTTTAATAAGCAGCTGTAGAAAGTTTGCTTGCTCCACTTTACAAATTTAGTAAGTACCATAAATTTGGGGTTTAATGACATAACTTTTTATTCTATATTTTAATTTAGTTGCTCTAAATAGTTAACTAGCTAAACTAATTTTATACATTGGTATTAATTTTCTGTAATGTCTACCGTATGCTGTGTTCAGTTTGGTTAAAAATCAACATATCTTTATATAAAACAATGGGAATTTAAGACATGATGCTATGTCTTAATTTAATTCTCCCCTCCTTTTTCATTGGTGGATTTTATTAATAATATTAATGTTGTTACTATTCATAATTGATTTAATGGTAATAATGTTAATCCCCAGTAAATGTCACCAGAACAAATCTAGACAAACTTTAGATTTGCACGTTCTCCCTACCTTCTTCAATACAGCAACAAGCCAAACAATTCCATAACCTTTATTTTATATTTCAGATTAATTGCAGCTTGCTGTGCTTTCTGACCTTGGAGGAACAATATAACTCTTAACTTGGATAAATGGAAAGAAGCCAACTTCATTTAAGAGTTTATGACTTTGTTTTATTTTGATTAACCATAATTACAATCAACCATAGCTTACAGTTTGGACAACAAGCTAAACTAGAGATAAACTAAAAGACACATGAGCCACATGAGAAGTATATTCATTAAGTAAAAGAAGACAGAGCTATGAATTCAATGTTTTTGTTTTTCATGACATAGACTGGCATTTGATAACTTCAGGCGTGATGGTGGTTACCCATTTAGACAATTTTAAAGGAGAATTGGACAGATTCATGGAGGATCAGTTTAATAGTGGCTACTAGGCTTAATGACTATGATTTCAGAATCCTAGGCAGCAAGCCTGGAAAACCAGGTGCTGGGGAAAAAACATGGAAGGGGATTATAACTTTTCTGTATCTCTTTGTAAGTTTCTCAGATACCCCTGGTTGGGTCCATTCTGGACTAGACATGACTTTGGCCTAGTCCACAAGACCCTTCTTATATTTTTAGAAATGGCAATTAGCCCCAGATATTCAGAATACTTTTGCTATTATCATTGCACGTATTCACCGATACCCACTGAGAAGACTGTGGGGCCCTTTCACACTTGAAACTGGCTCAAGTGCCAGGGAAGCAGCCTATATTTATCTTTTCCACGCTGCGAGCGTACTAACATAGTTGCAGCAAATATAAGCCCACTCAGCTGCTGATGCAAATAAAAGAAAATGCTCTCCCCTCCCCCCCTTTTTTAAACATACAGAATGATTTGCAATGGAAGCAGCAAATAATTAAAAATGGCTAGAAGCCTATATGTGTTGCTTGGTAGCAGTATAGTTATTTTTCATCTTTTCTTTTTTAATATTCTGTTTGCAGGAATGGTGAACAGAGCATCTAAAATAACCACTTTCACATTGCAACAAACACATCATCATTTGCTTAAAAAGAGTTATAATTACAGTTGACGAAGCATGCCCACCATAAAAATGCATTAGTTTAGCTTGACACATTAATTACCTGTTTTTGCAGATGTTTTTATATATTGTTGTGCGAACAGATTACAAAATAATTACAGGAAAGTCATATGGAAAACAAGCTAAGGGGGTGGTTTCTCGCCTAAATATTTTCATTCATGTGAATTTGTGCGAAGCACAGCTGCAGTATAGCAAATGGGGAGAGAGAGAGAGAGAGAGAGAAGCAGGAGGAATCTCGAAGTGTTTTTATTTGAAGGTCTCTGTCATCAGCATTATCACACTTTATATATTTCTTCAGAGGAGGATCTTTTAAAAAAATAAAAATAAATCAACATTACCTTATTTATAAAAGTCTGATTCAGGTAAAAACCCTCTGATCCTCATCAAATGAAACACAAATATCTGCTGGTATCAAGGAAGACATCTAAATAGAAAATGAATATTTTGTTTGAAGAAAGATGACCTTGCTTGATTGTGTTATAAAGACTAATTAAAAGCTTTAATATACCTAACATATATTCCTGATGTTTTTTAATATATTTTTTTTAAAAAATCAAAAAGCATAAAAATCTCAAGGATTATTCAGAAGTAATGTGACTTCATGCTCTGTTGAAAATCTCAGGACACATGAAGGCAATGAGAACTCGACTATTTAAGAATCATTAATTGCAACTTTGGCATTTAATTTTTTAGCAATACAGTTAGAGGTATTATTTTTTTTAGCAGGGATGTTATTTCAGGGCCAAACATTGATTGTTATAAATAATTGATATTGTAATTCTTTCATTTAAGGAGAAACAAGACATAACTGAAAAATAACACATTAAAAATATTTACATTATGAGATATTAAGTAATTACCGGTAATTATATTATATAACATTCAACCCATGTAATAGTAAAATGAAAATCTAAAATTTGGCATATCTGAAAATTTTAAGACAATTCTAAGTCCAGTGAGTGAGTATCTGAGAATAATAGGAGGAACAAAAGAGGATAGAAATTCACTAATTTGGTACTGTCATAACCTATTAAACATTATATAGCTAATCCCTAGATTGTGTAGTGTCTTTTTTGTTTCTTTCTGGGTATATGAGTGTCTAGGAGTTTTAAGATAAAAAATAAGTGTGCCATAGGAATTTGAAGGTTTAAGCCTCCCATTACAACATCATAAAATCCTAAAAAAATGAGAATATACTTTTTATTGGCCATATCTATGTGAGGAAGGAGGTGCTTCACCCCCCTGCTCCCTGCTAGGCAGCTAAGTTTTGTGAAAATTTGTTCTTGTATAGGAGTGTGTGTTTGCTGTGATTGATTTTATATATTACAGGCAAGATTTTATGAAAACAATGGGAAAACATTATCTCATGGGGATATGTTTGTACTGACATTGGAATAGAGAGGAAAATAAATTGCAGTAGCTCAAGGCAAGACCCCCCACTCTCCAATGCTTTTGGAAGAGTGTGAAGGCTTGGCTCTGTTGACTTGCATGGGGATCTCAGAGGAACACACAATCTTGGGGTTGGTTAATGCCTTGAGAGTCCTCCCCCTGCCCTTTTAACTTTGATTATTCTATCCTTATTTTAATGGCCTCCTTTTATTGAAATACAGGTAGTCCTTGACTTACGATCACAATCGAGCCACAAATTTTTGTTGTTAAGTGAGACATTTGTTAAGGGAATTTTGCTCCATTTTACAACCTTCCTTGCCACAGTTGTTAAGTGAATCACTGCAGTTGTTAAATTAGTAATACGGTTGTTAAGTGAATGTAGTTTTCCCATTGACTTTGCTTGTCAGAAGATTGCAAAAGGTGATCACTTGACACTGGGACACTACAACAATCATAAATGTGAGTCAGTTTGCAAGCATCTTAATTATGATCGGGATCATGGGGATGCTGCAACAATGTTAAAAACAGTCGTAAGTCAATTTTTTCAGTGCTGTTGTAACTTTGAACAGTCACTAAATGAACTGTTGTAAGTCAAGGATTACTTGTAATGGAATTTTACATATTTTTTATATAAAATTTAAAGACATATATCAAATTTACATCTCTGTGAGATGTGAGCAATCTGACAGATCTGAGTGAGATGGGCAGTTTCAAAATTTAAACAGGATCTAGGATTGGAAGGACTACACATTACCGTGGATCATATTAGGGAATCTGTAGAACAGTTATATGGAAAAAAGTGAAGGCTGGGATAAGTAGATCTTACATGTTTGGAGTGGAGGGTGAAAGAGTTTCCATAAACTTTTTGTGAAATAGGATTCTGTTACAGAAAAAATGGGTTCAGTAGCATTGTTCTGTGTTTTTGATGTTCAGACATTGTCATAGACGTTTGCACATGGGTGTCTAGTGATATAATATCTTAACTATAGTAGCCAATTTTTGATGAACATCCTGTGGTAGCCATTTGGTGATAGGAGCAACAATGCATTTAAATTTCTATTGTGATTACTTTTCCAGAAAAAAGATTTGTGTCTTGAAATTTCTTGGACTATAACTGAAAAAGAAATTGTTGCAGAGTGTTCAGGCTTATAAATATATTCCTTTATGGTACACAGGAGAATCAAGTCCAACTCGTCGTGAAGCAGTGAAGAGGAAGACTTCAGAATATCTGATGAGAGCAGAAAAAATTTCCAGTCTTTACTGTAGACCCTCATCAGAAGATGCCTCAGTACTTGGCGTAGGTTTTTTTTTATTTCTAAAATACTTTAATTTTTTGTATTTATGTACACATATGTACATATGTTGTGTCTATTTCACAACTGATTGAATTTCTTTATGATTAACAGTACCAAAAAATATAAATGTGATAACAAATAAATATAGTTTATGCTAGATAAATAAATGTATATCATCAGAGTTGGTAATTGGTGGTTAGAGAAAACTGCTTATAAAGTTAGATGGCTGTTTAACTGTCAAGCCACGAAGCACGCGGGCATTCCATCCACCCTTCCCCCCCTCACAGATGGCCATCATATTTCTAATTGTGTCATATTGGCCGGTGCTCACCTCAATCTTGACATACCACTTCCCCCGCCCGTCTCGCTCGCCAGCTGCATTCCTCCTGCTGCGCGCGGCTGCTCAGTGTTGTTGCTGGATCTTCCCCCCTCCCCCCTTTCTCCCCCCCATTGTCTTGTCCGGCGTTCTCGTCAGATTGGCATGCAGTCACGTCCGGTAGAGATCCTCTCGTCGCGCGTCCTGTCTCGATTGTCTTGGTCTGAAGTACTTCCTTCGATACTGCAAAAGGGTGTGTTAATGTCCCCCTTACTTTACTCACTATGCCCTCTTGCCTTTCTGTGAGTAAATGCCCTGAATTTTTAGAATTTCTATTCCTGTGGTGCAGAGGTGATAAGAAGTTCACTTGTTTTGCCGCCCTGCACAGCTGTTCCTCCGTAGCTCCTCCAACGCCTCTTTTTCTGACTGACTAATGAACATACCTCGATACTGCAACGAGACACCGGCCTGAATCTAACGTGCAGCCCATTGACTTTGCTGCCTTAGAGTCTACCATCCATCATGTCAAGGCCCATGATGAAATCAAGAACTCCATCAGGCAGCGTGTAACAGGGCTTCTCATTAACCACAGACAATGTCATATACTATCGACAACAGAAAAAGAGGTGTTGGAGGAGCTACGGAGGGACAACTTGATCATCATCCTGCCAACTGACAAAGGCAGAGCAACCATAGTTATGGACAGGCCTGAGTATGACTCCAAGATTCATGCCTTTCTTAACGACGAGGGCGCGTATCGGATCGTCAATAAAGACCCGATGATGTCACTCAAAAATCAGCTTAGCAAGGCAGCAGACAAACTTAGGAGACAAGGTAAAATCCATGAGGAAGATCTGAAAGCAATTCAACCCAAGGACTACCCAAAATCTACAAACAAGGGGTTCCTGCTACGACCCATTGTGTTGTTTAGGGGCACCCCAATTTTTGGTCTGGCTAGATGGCTGAGTAGACAACTCCAGCACATAGTTGAGGACAATGCAACCACAATAAAGTCCTCAGAGGATTTCCTGGAAAGATTGTAACCGCTAAGGGTGGAAGATGATGAAATTATGATATCTTTTGATGTGACATCTCTGTTCACCTCCATCCCACAAAACTTGCTAGTCTCCGTGATAAGTGACTTATAACAACATGAAAAACCACGACATCACAAGGCACCTAACACAGAAGATCTCATCCAACTGGTGAATTTGTGCTTTAAAATGTACTTCACATATCAGGGCACTATATACGTACAAACTAAAGGCACACCTATGGGATCCCCCATCTTGGGGATCATTGCAGAGTCAGTTTGTCAAAACAAAAAATGCTGCATTCAGAATGCAAACAGTGCAGAAATACATTATTTGAGATAAAGTGAAATGATAGTGAGGTCAGATTTGGAGAAAAAGCAGATTGGGAACATTGAAGAAGAGAAGGTGTCCTGTGGTGTTTTTTTTATAAAAAAAAACTCCTTTAAAAGAAAGAGATAGCACTAATACGGCATTTGTAGTATTGGAATTGCTGTATTTGTTCTTGAACTCCAAGCCTAAGAGCTTTTTGACAAATCTTTTCTTTACCTCAGTAACAGCAACAATAATAAAATAATAAAATGAACTTCCCTGGGACCTTTTTGTTCATACTCTGGGAATCTTTTCTACAGCTCTGGTGTGATTGTTGATGATTGCACTGGTGTAGTAGAAATGTTAAAAATTCAGATTCCCACTTGGATCACAAAATGGCCACAGAGTCCTTGGTTTTACTTTAAACAATCCTGATAATATTCAAGGCAGATCTTCAGTGGAGATAGAGGAATGGTGCAGTGTTGAGCATACAGAGGAATAATCTATTGAACTGGACAGCAATTACTCTGTTTTTTAAGCCTGTTTTAATACAGAGGAAAAAAACTGGGGGAAATCTCTTCTGTAATAGAAGTCTTCATGTAAGCTTTGAAGGATTCCTCGGTTCCCCCTCCTATTGTGGACTACTTAATTTTAACTTAATTTGTAGATATGCATAGGTGAAGGGGGACCCAGCCATAGCAGAGACTGAAGTTAAAATTCCCTTAGAGTTCTTTCCAGCATTATAATACTGATCTGCTTAATGAAAGACAAATTTCTTTATATGACAGTGAATTCTATGTGCAAATTTGCGTAATTACCAGAGGTAATCTGTCTATTTTGTCACTACTATGTGTGACCTGAAGGAGATTCCACCTATTTATGCAGAATTGTGTAGTGAAAGAATCCAGGATATAAAAAGGATGGATGTGAGAGGCCCAGGCTCAAATAATAATTTTGGTGTAGATCCTAGCTTCAGCCTTGCATTTTCAAAATCCAGTTTTCCCAGTATCCCTTTTTGCATACTCTGGGATAAATTGAACCAAGTGCAAGCTGGAATAAAGTGGAAAAGGTACGTGTTTGAAATTTACCAAAAGCAATCTATAGCAAATTTGGGGCATTCTTATTCCCAATACTACATAGGTTAGTTTTGGCAATCCAGCCAGAGTGGAACAAACTTCTTGCAGTGCCTATCAGTGTTTATTAAGTGAAAAAGTTAGGGAAAAAAAGAGAAAACTATAGCAGTGTTTTTCTGTCTTTTAAAACATCTCAAGTCCTAGCCATTACTGCTGTATAACAGGATGGAATAAGGAAAACTAGTGGAGAAGTAACCTTTTTTTCTTCTAATTCTTTCAGTAATTCTACCTGGGTAATAAAATAGGCTAAAGGCCTATATTCATTCATTCCATTCCATTCCATTCCATTCCATTCCATTCCATTCTTACCCCCCTCCCCTCGAAGTTGCTCCTGAAGATTTGTGAAAATGTTAAGATTTCATCAAGCTATTTCTTCTTCTTTTAACTCGCAGACTAATATAGTTCAGCCTTTAGACTGTCCTCCATATAAGAATTCATACTTTGCTTTTAAGCTGCCATATCAGAAGGAATGTTGCTATTGTAATTAATTTCATATTTACAGGCAGCCTTACTTTATATTAGTTTTCTTCATCCAGATTTTACCTCATTTTCTCATGAAATATAATGCTGTGTTCAGAATGGCTTGTGATAGTAGGACAAAAATAGAGTAATTTAAGTATGAAAAACATCAAACCTAGGTTTTCTCTGATAATTGCCCTGAATTAGAAAATACTTGTAAAGCATATTATCTGCCTTAAACATAATTTTAAGAATTGTAAACAGTTCTATATTAGATTAGATTAGATTAGATTAGATTTATTGAATTTATATGCCGCCCTTCTCCCTAAGGACTCAGGGCGGCTCACAACAAAAAAATTAAGAAACATGGAATACAAAATTTAAAAAAGAATTAAACAATAAATGTAATAGATACATGACAATTTGGCTCAATAAAAGCCAAATTTAAAAAACATAATCAGTCCAGACCTGCTTGTTGGAATAACCAAGTCTTCAGGTCACGGCGGAAAGACCGAAGGTCAGGGGCCGTCCGCAGCTCCAGAGGCAGTTCATTCCAGAGGGTCGGCGCGCCCACAGAGAAGGCTCTTCCCCTGGGGGTTGCCAGACGGCATTGCCTGGCCGACGGTACCCTGAGGAGGCCGACTCTGTGGGAGCGAACCGGGTGATGGGAGGTTGCAAATTAATAACAGAGTTCTGCTATACAAAATAAAATAACACAAGTCTTTCTGTGATTTCACTGGAGAAGTTCCCTAGTGTGTTCCCTCAATACTATACCTAGATTTAGGACACGTAATAAACTCTTGCGACTTAATGAGAGTCTGCAAATTCTTGCCTACAGAAGTTAACTGGAAACTGGTTAACTTATGTAGAGGACCGAGATGGCAGAACCCGGAAGTGCAAAGTGGCCTATTCCATTTCAGATTGCAGTTTTGAGTGGCATGTATTGCCATCAGGTTGGTGATTATAAAGATGATAGGCAACTGAAGATGACAAGGAGAATGAATGCTTCCATGTAGACGAGGAAAATGATTAATATTCAGTTGTGTGTCTTTATTTATGGGTCATTTGTTGTATTCTTAGTGTAATACATTCCTTGAAATTCTGTAGTAATCTCATCAAGGTTGAAAACTTTTTAAAAAAATAAATTTATTCATTTAGCAACAAAACGTATTTGTCCTCAAGCTTTCTTTCAAGTGAAGGCATCGCACACAATATTATTTATGAATATGCTTTATTTTATGGCTCCATTTCTGTTCCTTTATAATTTGAGTAATTAATGTGTATGAATAAGGTCTCCAGCATTGTACCCAAGTTTTCCTGCTTGCATAAAGTACTAGGGAACTCTGTGAATTGTGAATATTTAAAAAACATTAATATTCCTTTTTACCCTATATGCATTTTCATCTCTTTGCAAATTATTTACTATCAACTTATTTTTTTCCCCCTCTTTGCATTAAGGACAAACAGAAAACTTCTTTCATCTGCCTTCCCTCTGATTTATGATAAATTTAGTTTCCTTCAGCCTGGCATTTTGCTTCAGCAGGCAACCTTCCTTCAAGTACCACCCTGATTGATGTTGTAATCTTTGATATCTTCCATTAGCCTCCAGGATCACTAAGTTCAAGGCCTTCTTGGAACCTAAGGAGCCCTGCCGAGGAACTGAAGGCCTTTCGAGTCCTTGGGGTGATTGACAAGGTAATTCTTCAGTGTCTCTTCAAGAGTTCAGTCATAAATCGACTGCATGCTGACATTCTGTCTTTGAAGCTGCTGTTCTTAAGGATATGAAACAAAGGAGGAAAATGACTCTGAATGCATCTGCACTTTAAAATAACAAAAGTAGAAGGAAAAGGAAGGCTTTTATCTAAGCAATTCATGTAAGGTCATGCAAAATATATTTGAGTAAAAGAATTATGTTTGGTTCCATTCTGTGAGAAGGGCCTTGTTTTTTTTAAAAAAAGAATTGCTCTGCGCGCTTTCAGAAAGTTGCCAAGATGGTACCAGGGGACAAACAACTTTGAAACTTGGCAAATTCGACAGCCATAACTCAAAAACTGAGTTCAAATACCAGCAAAGTTTTTCTTCAGCATTGTTTATTACATTTTTGTTAGAGCCAATTATTTATTCTTTTTTCTAGATCTGCTGGTTCTTCTTTCCTCAAATCTCCCAGTGATACAAATAATGAATGAGATTTGGCTAACTGAAATACCTAAAATAAAGCTGCTATGAGTTTGGTCTAGTGCAGGGGTACCTCAGCTCTTTTATGACTCATGGACTTCAACTGCCAGAATTCCTGAGTCAGCTGACTCAGGAATTCTGGCAGTTGAAGTCCATGAGTCATAAAAGAGCCGAGGTTGCCTACCCGTGGTCTAGTGGTTAAAGCACCAGGTTAGAAACCAGCAGACTGTGAGACTTGTCTTTGACATGAAAGCCACGAAAGCCACCTGGGTGACTTTGGGCCAGTCATTTTCTTTCAGCCTATGAAACAACCACCACAGTCACCATCTTGGCTTATTTATAAAAATAATAAAGGCAAGATATGAAAGTCTAAAAATGGTTGTTGATGTTTAATGATGCTAGATATTGTATTATCAAATGAAACTGGGTTAATAGGTTATAAAGAAAGATACTGATGGCAAATAGTTGGTATAGCCAACATTTTGAGCTAAATGTTGAAAATCCTTGGTTCCAGTGTCAATTCATTCAAAGCTTTTATTAGTATTTGATAGACAATTAGACCTTAGGATTGTTTGAATTCTTGAAATAGATTTGCAAAATTCCTAGGACAAATATAAACAACAACAACAACAACAACAATAATAATAGGTTGGAAGGGACCTTGGAGGTCATCTAGTCCAACCCTGAAGCAGCTACAAGGACTTTAAAGTTTTTTTTGATGATGATGATAATGATGATGATGATGGAAGGGACCTTGGAGATCATCTAGACTAACCCTCTCCTCAGACAGGAAACCCTATACCATTTCAGACAAATGGCTATCCAGGCTCTTCTTAAAAACTTCCATTCACTGCTTCTGGAGGCAGGTTGTTCCACTGGTTAATTGTTCTAACTGTCAGGAAGTTTCTCCTTAGTTCTAGGTTGCTTCTCTCCTTGATTAGTTTCCATCTGTTGCTTCTTGTCCTGCCTTCAAGTGCTTTGGAAATAGCTTGACTCCCTCTTCTTTGTGGCACTTAGATATTGGAACACTGCTATCATGTCACCCCTAGTCCTTCTCTTCATTAAACTAGACATACCCAATTCCAGCAACCGTTCCTTATATGTTTTAGCCTCCAGTCGTCTAATCATATGGAAGATACTATAGCAATATTAAAGTATAGAAAACCAAGGAATAAATATACAATGTTTATGTGTTCCTATGATTTTCCGTGAGTTCCTTGAGAGAGTTAAAATGCCTTTTAAAGGCTGTTGTAGAAAAATATATTTAGTTGGATACTAAACATTGTTAGTCTTCTTAAAAATATACGTCCCATGGTATGTGAACTAGTATCAGAGACTAAATTCTAGTGGAAGCTGAAGTTGGTACACATTTGCTAGAAGTGAGAAGTGAGCAGGATGGATTAGAGTGACTAGGATAGAACCAACCACTTTACAGTATATTTGTTTTTTTCTTGTTAAAGTGAAAAAATAAAAATGCAGCAGGCCTATGGGATTTTGGCTGACTCAAGGTAATCCTTGTAGCAAATGGGCTAATCAAATCAGGAATGGCCAATTGGTTACTGAAGGTGAACCAGTTTAATCTAAACTGTAGCAAATTTATTATATTATAATCTATATGTGGCAAATAGGAAGGGCTTTCCAGTTTGGGTATGTATGTGGATCTGAGAGAGTAAGTCTGCCTTTTATGTTAAAACTGGTTTTAGATTTATGACGGTGGCCATAATGTCCATGAAAAGAATGATTTGTGTGGCAACAATTTATATATAGCCAAGTGTCTGGGGGAATAAGATGTCCCTCAGAATAAATGGATACATACCTCTACTATTGTTTATATTACATTTCTGCACTGTTATCCTTGTGATTAATTATCATATTAATCAATCATTGTCTATAGGCCAGTAGCACTCAACCTTTTGTGGGGCCTTGAGCTGTACCTGACCACTGAATAGCATGCAAGGGCTATAGTCCAAAACTGGCACCACCAGGGTTGGTGGAGGCAGGAGAAAAGTGAGGTTTGATTTTAATATTGTATACGAAATATGTTTAGTATGATCACTTGTTATAAATATAGCAATTTCCCCTTTCTTCTGTTATAGTCATTTTACAATTTGATAGAAATCTCTGGATCAGTGTTTCTCAACCTTGGCAATGTGAAGATGTGTGAACCTTAACAATTAGTGATTAGGGAATTCTGGGAGTTGAAGGTCACACTGCTTCAAGCTGCCAAGGTTGAGAAATGCTGGTCCAGAGTGGAAGTTGCACTAGGTTTGCACCTTTGTTACAGGTGGTTTAGAACCCCAGAATCTAGACTGTTTAAAAAATTAAAATAGCTGAAGCCATTATGTCCAATTAAGACATCCTTTAAAACATAAAGATGGAATTGTGCTCATTTTTAAAAATCTTAATAAGGTCCCATGACTTAGTAACAAGGGCTTACACTTGTATTTAGAATTTCTTTCACTAAGAATTGGATAAAGCTCACCCAGTGCTGTAAAGCTTGTCAATGCAATAGCTGAAAAGCAGTTAACAAGCAACTTCCAAAGTGATTAGAAAAGGACGTAGGCAAACTCAGTATCCTTTTGAAGGTACCAATTGTAGTTTGAGCAAGATTTTCATTTTCTCATCTCCTAGAGTGCTAAACTCACCAGACACCACCGTGTTGCGGTCTCCTCGTGACAATTAATTGTATGGAGCACTTGTGGATAATCTCAGGTCCTCTCCTTGTCTGGAGAGGCTTTACAGAGAGTCTATTGGCTCTTCATTCTGGTGTGTTCATTGGGGCCATCTTCAGTTTGCCATTTTTTCCACAACTTTTCAAGTTCCTCACCATCCTGTGGAAAGAAAAAGAAGCCATCCCCCCCCCAAAAAAATCAGTCTGTTGTTTAAGTAGCAACTTTTCTTTCCTAGCCAGGAGCCTGTTCTTCCTAGCCAAATGCAACACTGATAATTTAAAACTAAAAAGAACCTTTCCATAATTTGAAAGAGGAATTGGAAAAAGTTATCTTCTGGGAAAAAAACAAGGAAACAACACAGGGTAGTGTGGTGAGATGATAAAGCAGTTGCCCCAATTAGTAGGCCCGTTCAGTTTACTTTAACAACCTGTGGAGATGGAAGCTTTTATTCTAGATTCTTAATTCATCCAGTTATGTCCTTGTGACCTTGGCAAGGAGTTGAATAAGGTGACTAATGGCTCGCCATATTCTTTGCTTCTGGTGGCTTGCCTGTTGCCTGCCTCTGGGCCTATGGCTCCCCTTCTGCCAACTTCTGTATTCCTTCGGCCTCTAATCTTGGCACTTTGATGCATATGTTCTGAAGGTGGCCACCATGACTTGGGGTGGCAGCAGATGGTAACCCTTCAGGCTTCCACCAGCTATGCGGGTGTTAAGTTGGAAACTTTGCTTTTGATGAAGAGTCAGCAGTGCATATGAAAGAGCTCTTGCTGCAGAAGTATCTTTTAATTAAAAAATTAGCATACTGAAACAGTTGCTAATGTTTATGTGTTTAAAGGCATCTAAAACCAACTATTTTCTTTAGGCTAAAGATTGATTATTTACCAACATTTTGCTCCCCTATTTTTTCTTTTTCCCCCAGTGCATTTATTTATAAACATTTTTTTTTCTTTATAGCAGATTGAACTGCTGGATCCCAATCAAAACACTCAAAAATTTATGTGTAATTTTGTGAAGTGGGATAAAAGTAATGTTGACTTCACCTCTCCCCACATAAGCCCTATGTAGGGAAACAAGGTTGCAATCTGTGTAATACTTAACTGACAACAAATTCAGTGGGAATAACTGTGGCGTAAACTACTATGTAACTGCACATTTGTGTTTCCTATTAGCATGTATCTTTGCTCATCAGGACTAGAATCACAGTATGTTTAAGTTTTGAAATTCAGAAACTAAAGAACTCTTCATCTTTTTGGAGCCTTCCCTTCTTTTAAACTTACTCAGTGCTCTCATATATTCTGTTCCATATATATAGCAATTTGTCCTAATTTACATACATTTTTGTACCTTTAATATGGCTCTTGGAAACTGAAAGTACTGTCAAAGCACAAAGACTCCTTTGAAGGGGCTTATGTGGTGTTTCTAGTTGTTTAAAAAAACATGATCTGCATATTTGTCTTTAATGCATTTTTCAGGCATTTGCTGTCATTATTTTGAAAAATAGTAGACAGGTACTACTTTGGCTTTAATATCATTTAAAATGAGCTAGAGGAAACTGGACCCATTTGGACCCATTTGCTTTGCATTTTAAAAAAAATATCAGACGGGTTGTAGCATCTTCATTTAAAAGAATCTGTTATTTTATAATGTGAAAGATGTTTGCCCAAGATTGTGGAGAGTTACTCACAGAAAGAGTAGGCATTAATAGAACGGATGGACAAATTGTTTGTCCTGATGTAAAGAAACTTCCTCTGTCATTATTTTGATACATGTAGCACTATAATAGATAAAGAATCTGTGCCATCCAGATGTTGTAAGTCTGTAGTTACTTTGGTTGTGCATGCTGGGTGGATGGATGGGAATTCAGAGTGCAAAATCTTGGGGGTAGGGGGAGAGCTACAGATTTTCCACTGCTGGAATATGTGTGAAGACACCTAATAATACATGTAAAAATATGTTTTACACTTCTTTGGTAAAGAGTGTATTCATTCATTAAAAAATGAAATAAGGAAAAGATGAGCAATCTACTCAGTTCACTTTTTCTCATTTGCTTTCTCTCACAAGGGCATCTTGTTGGCATCCTATTTTTTTACAACGTGGCATCAACTGTCACAGAGAAATTGTATCAAACCATAGATTGGCAAACCTACCATAAAGGGTAATTCCACATTTGACGAGAATAGAAGTGTGAGCTACACTCAAGGTTATTCATAGAGATTCTGAAGCAACTAAGAAAAATTATCCTGATATACGGTAGTTTATGATCTGTTTGTGAGTGATTCTTGCTTAGACAACATATTCAATTAAAGCTTTGCTGCACAGTAGGTAACTGTAGATAAACAAATATGTGGAATTAAAAGAAGCTTTCTTTTAATTGTAACCATCCCAATAACAATATGCTTATCAAAGGTAATTATTTCATATTGGCTTGGTTATAGCAGTTGTTTTATCCTGAAATGAAAGTTTGCGTTGGGTGCTTTTGATTGGGAAGACGGTCATATCAAATTAGTTCAAATTAGATTTTTGTCTTTAGAAAGGTGATCAAAGCCATGAGCAGTGTTATTAAATTGTGTGTTCTACCCTATAAATGATCCAGCCCTCTTGAGGGTTAAAGAAGTGATTATTCTGTCCTTTATGCTGATGGCTTCACTACCGATTAGCCTAGTGTTGGTTTTTTTGTTTTGTTTAAATGCTTGGCTCCTTGTGATCTTTTGTGTATGCAATGATAATATTAATGCAGAGTCGTAAGCCCATTCATTAAGAAATGACTCTAAAATGAGGTTGCTTCGTGTAAATTTGGAGAGCTGCAGATGCTGTGTACAGACGTTTCTTCATGCTATTAGCCTTATGGCTAATAATTTCCAAGTGGCTAAAGCTCTTGTTAGCAAGAGTGCTGGGGTGTTAAGAATGACTCTATAAATAACTTTAAGAAGGGAAGTTGAAGGTGCTTCTTTTTAAAGACTATTGTTAACTAAATATTATTGCCAAACAGATGGAAAGCATTCACCAGCCTGATGTTTTTACTCTAATTATATTATCTCCAGTCCTGTACGGCTCAGTTGAAGAGGTGTATCCAGGGGCCAATTTATAATCATTTAACCAACACCTGTTTGGGAAAAATTGACAGTCAAAGGGCACATTAAAAAAAAATCACATATGTTCTTGTATTTACTACCTCAATGTGAATGTTAGCTAGCTGCAAATAAACTTGGTTGAAAAGACAAAGTCCCTAGAAAAATTGACACATCATTTTTAACCATTTTTATCTATTTTAATTTGGCATGTCTTCCACCCCACATGTCTTGTGGCTAAAGCGGGAATCTACAACTCAGTTGTCTTCTTATGATTTATCCCATCAGTTCCTAGTCCATTTTTAAATTGCCCTTATATACTTGATGGACATTTCCCAACTTATGACATAACACATGTTTGAAGCATGCTTATGGACATGCTTAAATTCTTATTTATATAGGCAGCATTATTACTGAAATATTTCTTAATTCTCTCTCTATATATATGTGTGTTTCCACACACGTGTGTGCATTTCTCACCTGTGTATGTATACATATATTGGTTTGAAGATCAGATAAGCCTTTACCACCCTACTAAGTGTGAATACACAAGAGCTGCTCTGTAAGTGAGATGGGCTGTTTACTCAGAAAATACAAGCCCAGGTGAGATTTTGTCAGTCCTTGGTCCTGTTCCACACTATGTTTCACCTCTGAACTAGTCAAACATCCTTAGCCATGTTTTGGCAACAGACTGTAACCAGATCAGAAATCACTTCTTTATTGGCCACACCGAGGTAGTACTGTTAGGGGTACTGTACTTCCTGGAGCAGCGTGATAGGCTCTTCTCTATTGGCTACACAGAGGCAGCACTAGGAGCAGCTTGGTCATGGTAGCCAATCAGGGTTTTGAAAGAAATTAGGGATACAAGATCTGGGCTGCAAAACTCTAATGCAGTATTTACTGTACTATATTTCTTTACTGCCACCTAGTGGTTGAATGGATTTTTGCAGATCATATATATTAACCTTTAGAGATTAATTGTGGGCCGCCAGGTATCAGAGGGAATTCTGTAATCAAATAGCTAGCTCTGGTTTGGGTTATATTCAATCCCTTGGAACTAGTTGAGTGGGTTAATATATTCCTTTTTGGTGTTCCTGCAACACATAACCAACCACTCTTATTGATCCAATAAAATATGTTGTGGGAGCAGAATCAAGACAAGAAGCTAACTGGGTGACCTTTGGTTAGTCACTTTTTCCCAACTCCAAAACTGGCAGCTGCAGAACAGACCCTTTTGTGTTGTGCATTGATGGCTTCACTGTGTGAACTAGGCAAGTGCAGCACAAAAAGTGTATCCCACAATTAAGCAGGGCAAATGCTCAAAAGAAAAACAATGCTGGCTTACTTGCCAAAATAACTCTAGGTGGTGTTTAAAGATAAAATAACAATTTAAAATAGCAAATATAAACCATCCACTCTGGGAAGCAATAATGCAAACGATACACATCAGCAGGGTTATAAATCGTCTTCATACGGGGATTGTTGATAAAAGCTAGATCTTAATAGCTTTTCTAAATGTCCACATGGTCAGAACCATAAGGACTTTGGGGGTGGGGGGAATGTTGTTCTAGAGGACAAGAATAGCCTCAGGAAAAGCCCATTTCCAAGGTCCTGCAAGATGGCATTGCTTTGCTCATGTGATTGGAGCATGATGATCCTGCCAGTAGACAGCAAAAACAATCATAGTCCTGCTAGTATCTAGGCCCCAAGATGGGAAGAGGTCTTTAGGGACAGTGTTCCTCAACCTTAGCAACTTTCAGATATATAGACCTCAACTTGCCGAATTCCCAGTCACCAACGCTTAGAATGAAGTTCACACATCTGAAAGTTGCCAAGTTTGAAAAATACTCCTCTAGGAGATAACCAATGCATTGAATTACATCTGAAACCCAACTAGTAGCTAGTACAGCTCATGCAGTAAAGGGATCAGATGAATGAAATGAGATATACCCATGTAAGTACTTGCCTTTTGCATTCAGGACTATTTAAAGCAGGTGTGTGCAACCCCATGGCCCATGGTCTGCCTGTGGCCCTGGATAGCTAGTAATGCAGCCCCACAAGGTTGTAAAGATTGCAGCTATATTATATATTTTATATATAGCCCAAGACAATTCATCTTCACTCAGTTCAGTGCAGGCAAGCCAAAAGGTTGGACACCCATGTTTAAAGCTTCCGCATGGTCTTACAGGGGAGCCCCATGTAAAGCATATTGCATGTAGTAGCTCAAATGAAAGCTATCTAAAGTGCAAATTGACCATGAATAAAAAGGTAAAAGGTAAAGGTTCCCCCGCACATGCGTGCTAGCCGTTTCCGACTCTAGGGGCCGGTGCTCATCTCCGTTTCAAAGCCGAAGAGCCAGTGCTTGTCCAAGGACGTCTCTGTGGTCATGTGGCCAGCATGACTAGACGCCAAAGGCGCACGGAGTGCTGTTACCTTTCCACCGTAGTGGTCCCTATTTTTCTACTTGCATTTTTACGTGCTTTCGAACTGCTAGGTTGGCAGAAGCTGGGACGAGTAACAGACGCTCACTCTGTTACGCGGCACTCGGGATTCGACCCGCCAAACTGCCGACCTTCTGATCGATAAGCTCAGCGTCCTAACCCACTGAGCCACCGCGTCCCTACTGACCATGAATAGGTCTTCCCAAATGATAAGCAAGCATAAATGTAGCAGACATATCTGCAAAAAACCTTGGAGGCTTCCACTTGCTCACTGTTTTTCTAAGAATGAGTCTGAAGTCTATTCCTCCTCAGCCAGACTCCATTAGATTCCAGGCACTGGGACAGGATTTTGACTAACAAGCATGGTTAGTTCTTGACCATGAATCAATCCAAGCTGTTCTAGAGACAAGTAAGTTGACAGTTCTCACTGCATCTTGTTTACATTCAGTATAAGAAACTTCAGTGCTGTTTGCTGTGCCTTACAGAACAGTACATGCAACTTAAGTTCTGCTGCGGTATGTTTGCTGGATCCAAAAACAGGAATAGCAAACATTTGGGGCTTTCATGCATTTTTTTAAAAAATCAACTATGCTTACGAGATTTGTCAGTGAACTGTTCTTGGAACTGCATAAATTTGCAGATGAAAATAATTTTGAAAGTAAAAAAAAAACTTTATTATTTTCATGTCACCTTTTTGTTTTTCAATAATGTAGCAAACCTGCTATTGTGTGAGATTACAAGGATGGCCATGCCCTTTTCTGCCTGCCATTTTTAATGCCTATAAGTATTTCATTTAAAATAATTAATTGCTTAAAATATGCTTCTGCTAATTATAGATTTTAATTGACACTTACTGATTTTAAATAATCTGTCTACTTGATTTATTTATTAAGTATTGCAGCTATCATATCTTAAAAAAAAGAAATTAATTGATATGTGTATTCCGCCTGTTGGGTCCATCTTAGAGACTTATATTTCTGATCATTAGAGAGGAAATATTAATATTGATAACTGAAAAATTCTGACAGATTGGATTAATTTCAGTTCTTCCATTTAGGTTTTGCTTGTAATGGATACTAGGACACAACAGACATATATACTGAAGGTAAGTCATTATTTTTCCTAAATCATTCACTTTGCCAATGGTGACTTGTTTCCCACTGCTTACAGTTTAGTCCAGAAAATCCAGAATGCAGAATGTCATCAGTCAGGTTTGTGGAGTTTGTTTTTCATCTGTTAATCTTCAGTGGCAAGCTACAGAACTAATAAATGGCTTCTGCTGTTAGCAACACTTATTTCTGCTTTGACCATCAAAGGAAAGGGAATTGTTACAGTCAGTGTCCCATGGCATAGTTTGCATTTTCTTCACTGAAGTATTTAGGTCAGTTCAATAGCGGAAGTAGTAAATATTGATATTAAAGTAATGCTTCACTCTCTCCCAGCACTTGTACTGCTTAGTTTGCCACTATTCATGTTTATGCTGAATGGAAGAGAATAATTCAGGGGCCACTACTGTACTTATTTATTCGGTTTTGTATATAGCTGTTGTTTCCCTTTGTTTCCCTAGCCCACCTTTTTTTGCTTGTGTGATTCAGTTTTGCTAAATCTGAATCTTTCTTAGTATTCCTCACTGTTGGCCATGTTGGCTGAGATTACTACAAGTTGTGGGGACTACAATATCTGGGAGATCACTCCCCATCTATAGGATACTCCACAAAGCTTTCCCCTTCCTGATGCCTTTGCCAAAACCTTGGGGCCTCCACTGCTTTAGAGTTTTCTATTACTATTCATCTAATATTTTTCCACTTGAAGAAGCCTTTGTTTAATTTGCAAATTTGGAAGCAGCATGAAGATGACAAGGCCAGCCACAAACAATGTATGAGATGAGAGAATGACAATCCCGCGTCTCTTTCTCCATTTCCTAATATCATCTAATAAAGCTGAATGAGCACGGTTAGGTCACTAAACAAAGCGGCGGGTTAGCTGGAACATTTGCATAGTAGTAATGCATATTTTTTGTTTTATTGCATTGTTTTATTACATTCCTCCTCTTGACATTGCCAAGAGATGAAGAGAATCAGGGCTGGGTTTTTTTTTCTCCCCCCCCCCAGCAATAGCCGGAGGTCATGTGAAAACTAATTGTGACTAATTCAACCACATTTTATTTATCAGGAGTGCTTTTTTCATAAGTTTTTTTTTCCTTTTTCTATGTGCCATCTTTAAAAATCTATAACACCTTCAGGGAACAAATCACATTACCAGTCTATCTTCCCTTTGACCCAATGGAAATGTATGCATACCCGACTCTTATCAAATTGAAGGTGGGGCAAGACTTGCCTTTTGACTGTGAATGGATTTAACAGTTTGCTTTGATCCTTAAAGCTCAGCCCCTGCCCTCCCTGCCTCTCCCCCCAAGAGATATCTGGGGGAAAAAAGGTCATAGAGAAATAACTGAGTGTCATTCTGATGACTTGGTTTGTGAGAGATTCTAATGAAAACATTGACCCATGTAATTGATTTTAATGGCAGCTTTGTGCCATCTTCTGTTCTCTGGATGTGCGCCAGATGCCATCAGCAGGGCCTCAGGGGACTGAGGGGCACAGAGCAGCAGATGAGTGGTTTCTCTGAAGCCTGGAGTAACTTGGATAGATTAGTTTGGTTGATAAGCACAGAGCGCAGCACGCTCCAAAGGCAACTGAGGGTACAACTGACCTTTCTGTTCTCTGTCAGGGTCTAAGAAAAAGTAGCGAATGCAGCAGGAAGAGAAAGACCATCATCCCCCGCAGTGTGCCCAACATGGTGGCTTTGCACAAGTACATCATCTCAGAGGAATCGGTCTTCCTTGTGCTGCACCACGCAAAAGGTTAGTCTGTGGATTCAGATGAGCCGTGGGAAGGGGGGAGACGGTAGGGGAGAGAGAAGGCCTCTGCTTCTTCAAGGGATGCCATCAAGATGCTAGAAGTCTTCTGAACCAAAGTTTTGGGGATTACCTTGAACACTGCGGCAAAGGGTGCTGAGGCATACATGCTCTTTGTTATGTTACATTATTGGTTTTTTTTATATAATTTACATCCCATTAAAGTTCTTGTAGCTCCACTGTTCAGCAGAGCAGCTGCTTTCCCCTTGGGATCTAAAGCTTTCAGGTTAAGCAGACCAAACTCTTCCTTAAGGTGCTTTCTGAGTAAAACAGTGAGGTAAATATTTATCCCCTGCAGCGATAGGCGGATCTGTTTATTCTGTTTGCGAATCCTTTCTGCTTCAACTAACAATTCCATACGATGCTCTTAGAACAAGTGATAACTGTAGAGAAATTGTCTTTAAAAAGGAGCCTTTATCTGGCTGAGAGTCTTGGTTGTTGCTGCAGCGGTCCTGATCCAGATGGTGAAGGATGTTTGTGTGGCTTCTGTACGTGTCAGGCAGAAACTCCACTGCTGTCTGTGAATGCATATTGCCAAATCCATAGATCCAGGCTGTACAGAAGGGGCAGGAATGGTTTCCTCTAAGGTGCTGTTTTCTTCAGTGAGACCTATGGGTCACACATCTACATTGCAAGCATGTTCAAAGAGTTGGAAATTCTATTGTGGAGCTTCAGACTAACCAAATCAGGTTTCGGTGAACCAGAATCATTTCTCAAGAAAAGGTGAGAAGCTCTCCAGGTCTTGCTTGCGCTGAAGTAAACAATATGAATTAAAGAGAGAAGCATATTCATTGTCACCGATTCCTTTTTGATGCCCCCACCCCCAATGGATGCTGCTGGTTTATTTTTTTAATAAAACAATTGTTATTTTGTAAGAATAACCTGCCTAGCTGGGCTCAGTGAGAATATTACGACAAATCCCTTGGCCTAGGCCAGGGGTCGGCAACCTCGGCTCTTTTATGACTCGTGGACTTCAACTCCCAGAATTCCTGAGCCAGCATAGCTGGCTCAGGAATTCTGGGAGTTGAAGTCCACGAGTCATAAAAGAGCCGAGGTTGCCGACCCCTGGCCTAGGCCCTAGGTCATATAAACATGATTTACCTATAGTCAAAAAACCCAAAACATAACATGTTTTTTTTAACAGTCACATGTTAAAAAAATCAACGTGAATGGAGTTAAGCCTACTGTTGGCTAGTAACAGCTTCAGGACTGATCTCCAGTGCTATTTCTAACTTTGAGAACTATGTTTACACGATACAGTTGACTCACGCAAGTAGCCACCTAATGTAAATACAGTGGTGAATTGGTGGCAGATGCTCAGAATCTAACAGGCCTCCAGTTATCTCAGAGGTTTTTGAGAGGCTGCCTTTTATTTTTAAAAATGCCTTTGTTTAACAACCATAGTGGCCCAGTTAGGATGTGCATTGGAACCTGCCTGTTTCTTTAGCATTAGCATGCAGTAATGTGACGCCTCATGTTACTTATGTCACTGCAACTAAAGCCAATATTTAAATGTTTAAGGTACCATCTTACCATGGTGAGCTTTACCTCCACACTTATTTAAGCTCCAGTTACATGTCAAACAACTATAGATTAATTCTTTCTACTTTCATGCATCCCTCAGTCTTCCCACAATTGCCGAATGTATCCGTTCAGTCTAAATATTAAGTTGGATTTCTAGGATCTAAAAGGTTAACAGTGCCATTGAAAAGTAATGAAAAGTTTTCCTCTTTTTCCAAGCATTAGCGCTGAATCCAGTACAAGCTTCCTCCACATTACAGTGTAGTAAATAGTTTGTTAAAGGTGAGAACATTCATAAAGCATCTGTTAGTTTTGTCACAAAGCACTTGGCAAGACATTTTGAAGCTTCACTACTACTTAGTGGCATCAGTGCCAGAAATGGTAAAAACAGATGCTTCAAAGAGAGTCTTGAGGGACATTGAGGGAAGATTTTGATGGAGATCAAACTTAAACTTGAATGGCTGCTGGGAAGTGTCACCTCTTTTTCAGCATAAATGTGTTAAAATTCATATTCATCTGGAACGTGCACAAGAAACTTCAAAATGATGATGTTTCCCGTTAATGAACACTAACTCTATAGCAGGCAATGTTTAGTAGCCCTCCTCCCTGAACCCTAATGGTCATATGTTGCCCTAAGAACAGAAAACAGAGAACTATTCCCTATTTTAATTTTGTCAATGCTGTAACTGATGAGTATTTAAATTCTGAGTCAGGAAGGGTAGCCCAACTTCTTTTTTTTGGTTCCCAGAAGGCACCTCTGTTTATGTTACTTAAACATGGCAGCAAGGTCATTTTAACATAAACAGTACAGTAAGGATGTTAAACTTCCACATAGGCTTCACACAGCTGTTCTATCAAAAAGCAGCCACCAATAGTACTACCTTCAAATTTCCTCATAGTCATTAAAAAGTGCTTTGTCATTCCCCTGTTCTTGTAACCTACAGTGCCCCAAAAAGTTTGCTCACTTTCCCAACCCCAGAATAGTTGAAGCAATCGTTGTGCAGAGTTTGCCTCCATCAGAATTTGGCCAACTTTTGTTTTGGTGTGTCAGGCTTTATATAACATGGTCTGTGTGCCAATCAGATTTCTGTTTATGTAGTGATGTTGGACATAATGGCACTGGCCTGGGCCATTCCATGTTTTTATCAATAATTTGGATGAAAGAGTTGTGATGCTTAGAAAGTTTGAAGATGACATAAGATTGGGAGGGATAGCTAATACTTTAGATCAGGTGTTGGCAAACGTTTTGTAAAGAGCCAGCTCCTGCCCCATCTCTGTAGATACAACTGGCTGGTCTTTAGGCATAGCACCATTGGATGGTTCAGGACCACCATCTGATTGGCTGCTGCTGTTTCCCAGAATGCTACACCTCTACTCCTTGGGCCTGCTCATCACCTTGGCAGTTGAGACCGAGGCTCAACCCTGGCAATTAGTTGCCCACCAATTCATCCACCCACCCACCCACCCACCCATCTTACTCATGGGTTGGAATATCCCATACTTTGCATACCTGGGACCTCATGTATTATCACAAAACAACACTAGATTAAGATCCAGGGTTTGGAGGATGAAAGTGCCAAAAAGCATCAGCCTCTGTTATTCATTTGTAAATAGAAATCAAATTGGTAATCTTCACAGATGGGTTGTGATGGTGAAATTAAATAAAGGAAACGGAGAACCACATGTTAAGAAGCATGCCTCAAATTGATTCTTGGTAGAAATTTTATTATAAAGGAATACAAATATTTGAAAGGTAAGGTTGCAGACTTATGGAAACTTCTTTGAATCAATTGATTTTCCCCTCTCCAAATATGGGTAATTTTACATGATAATGGATGGCCAATAATCAGATACATTGGCAAATGCATTTACTACTTAATCTTAGCTACAGCAGTATAAGATGAAAAAGATTATTAGTCTGTCATTTGTAAAGACTTAATGATATACCGAGATGGAAATATTGCTCCTCTGTGAACTAAATTGGACATTTGGAAAAAAAATAACATTGTTGATTCCCGCTTTCAACTTGCACAATGATTAAAAAAGATTTCTTGGCATATTTGCATTTCATTGCTATTCTGTGCACACATACATGAAAGAATAGTTAAATTTAAATGATTATTGAAATGATTATTCGTGGTTTACATCAGTGGTCCCCAACCTTTCCAGCTCTGTGTAATGACGGTGGCGGCAGTGGAGGGGGCGGGGAGGGAGGAAATGGTTTTGCTTGTGTGCCACTTGCACAACTGCAGCCTTGCGGGCTCATGCACTCACCCACTGCTTGCATGGCCTGGTTCCCAATGGGCCAAGGACTGGCACTGAGCCACAGACTGGGGACCCTTGGTTTACATCAAGGTATGTACCATATACTAGTGAAGGTTTCTTTTATTTAAAACAGACATGTCAAACACAAGGCCCGGGGGCCAGATCTGGCCCGCGAAGTGGTTTCATGTGGCCCGCGAAGCCATCCTGGAAACAGTGAGGGAAAGGCCCCCACTGCCTTGGCCCTGGCCCAGAGACCCTCCTCCTGCCAGAGACCCTCAGATCTGTCCCACTCCTGCCCAGGCCCCCATAGGCACCCTTGATGCAAACGTAGAGCTGGCCACGCCCACCCAGTAGGCCATATGCACTCTAGCCACGCCCACCCAGTAGGCCACACCCACTCTAGCTACACCCACCCAGTAGGCCATGCCCACCCTGGCCATACCCACCCGGCCCATTGAGGGCAACCGCAATGCTGATGCGGCCCTCAATGAAATTGAGTTTGACACCCCTGATTTAAAAGGTTAATGTTTGCAAATAGTTGTATGAGCACCTTCTCAAACTTTGGAGGGTGCTGGTAAAATAATGGCAAGGTTTCAGAAAGCATCTCAAACCTGGAGCTTAGAAATATACACACATACACATATACATGGGCAATACATACACATATTTGTGCTTTCTAGTCAGTGTTGACTCCTGGCAACTGCCTGGTTTAGTCCCTGAAGTTTTTCTGGCAGCATTTGCAGAAGTGGTTTGCTAAAGCCTTCTTTCTAGAGCTGAGAGAGAGAGAGAGTGACTCACCCAAGGTCACCCAGCTGACTTCATGCCTAGGGTGGGGTTAATATTCGTGATCTAGTGCAGGGGTGTCAAACTTGCAACGTCACGTGACATGTCGCAATGCATCACAACTTTTTTCCCATTGCCAGCAATGGGGTGGGCGCAGTTTTGGGCATGACGCATTTGGCCCATAGGCCAGCAGTTTGACACCCCTAATCTAGTGGTTTCTAGCCTGTTACCTTAACCACTACAGCAAAGTGATACTCAGTAGAAATACATTTATAATGATAATAATGTATCAAGCACAATCACTTTATGGGACTAAACATACTTCCCTTACCTCCAGGAACTTAAAACCTAATTTTAGGTTGGGTGGGACAGTAAAAAAGATTGCTATTTTAAAAAGGGAGTATGGAAAGAAAAGGCCAGAATAAACAACAGCTGGATAAAAACAGATGTAATTACAAGTAGAACTTTGTTATCTACTGGTGTAAGTCTCATAGCTCAGTTGTAAACAAATTTTACATTCTGATGGCCCTAGCTTTAAGCCCTAGCATTTCCAATGAAAAGCTTTAACATTTCCAGTTAAAAACTAGCAGGTAATAAGGAAAATCTGTTCTACAAAGCTAGCGAGCCAAAGCCAGCTGTAATAGATAATATTGAACTACATGACAATTAAGGCAATTTTAAGGCTCTTTTATTATTGTACCATAAGAATTCCAGAAGAGCTGGGTTTTAAAGACAACCGCCACCATTTTAGGCTCATTCTGTATGTAAAAGCAGAGTGCTACATTTTGTGGACTTTGGGTCTTATCCAGTCAGCTTTTCTTATGTCTTAGTGCTTAAAATCTATTTGATAAATATGTGTGACTGCATCTGTGAGCTGAAAGAAGTTCAGATGAAATGGAGTTCATGTCTAATTTAATGCTTTTAGCCATTTTTTAAAATCCCATTTATATCCCGCCCTTCTCTGAAGACTCAGGGCAGCTTACAATCTAAAGCACAACGTGCTTAGCAATAGCCTTCATTCTATGTATATGCCTGCTTATTAGGGCTTTCGCCCCCCCACCCCCCCCCCCGAGTGGCATTTTTACAAAGTCAGCTTATTGCCCCCAACAATCTGGGTCCTCATTTTACCTACCTCGGAAGGATGGAAGGCTGAGTCAACCTTGAGCCTGGTGGGACTCGAACCTGCACTAATTGAAGGCAGCTGGTGTTACTTAAGGAGGCATTATCCCACTGCTCCACCAAGGCTCTTATTTTTATGGGTTTTTTTTAGTTTTGTATGCTGCCCAGGATGCATTGGAGTTGGGTGGCCAATACATTTAAATACATGTTACATTTTTAATTTCAGTAATTTATGAGCAAAAAGGAAGGCTCCCATTGGCTTCCATTTTGAGTTCAAGCTCATAGTTTACTTAAAATATATGGTAGATCTAAACTGAGGCGATAGTCAGCTGATCTATGGCCTCAGGATATTGACAGGTATTTGCAGCAATGTGATTGATAAACTATATTTAGTGATCTTTATTGGTTATGGATGTTCTTCCTGCCATGGAGTGTATATATGAATGTGATACAGAGATGAGGGGATTGAAACTGGACAATGGAGGATTATTCTTCTTTTTTATGACTGGGGGAGGGCTAGAGAGAGAGAAAAAAGCAGCAAGATCCCCACAAAATTGTTATTTTTATGGGTCAGCCATCCAGTCATCCAGATGTCCAGACTGGATTTGGCATTTTTATCTACCTATCCAGTCCTTCCCAGGAGCCTGAGATAGGGAGATGTGGTTTGATGGTGTTAAAGGTATCATGCAGGATATAAGCTGTTCCAAGTAAAGCTGCCTTTTTGCAATTAACCATGGTGATTTTGTCAATGCTAATGATGTTCAAGTGGTGTTCCAGATGTTTTGAGGTTGCACCCAAAGCATTTATTACTATCGGTACTATCTTTTTTTGCCATAGTCATTCTATGTCTATTTGCAGGGTTTCTATTTTGTGATTTTCTCCACTTTTTTTCTATTCTACTGTGCTACCTCCAGGTACTGCCACATCCACTGTCCGGATCTTTTTGTCTTGTCAACAGTTGTTATGTCTGGGATGTTATGTGGTAGATGCTTGTTTTTTTAAAATTTTAAAATCTAAGATCATTTTACCTTCTTCATTTTCTATTACTTTATTATTACTATGTACACAAGAATGAAATCACAGCTGCCTAACCTTTAGCAGATGTTGGCCTTCATGTGTTGAGTTCTTCGTAAGATTTTAGGAGATTGTAATTGATCATCATAATATATATATTGGATGGACATTTTGTCAAGTCGGCAGTTTTTCTAAGTGCCCAGATTTTCTAAGATCTTGATTTGGGTATTCTGAATACTTTTCAAGCTGGTAGATGTGAAATGCATACTTTGTGTTACTTCCTGACTTTTTTTCCTGAGGTTCTTCTGTTACTTTCATTGTAAACCATTTAGAATGTTTAAATATCACTGCTGTTGCAAATGATGGATGGTATAAAAATGCAGAAATATCAGATTAATGCTATTGTAATGCTAGCACCTAATTGCATTCTGTTAGTGGATAAGAGTGGATACCATCTTCCACCAGTGTTAATACTTCTTATAATTGCACCATCTGCCATAGTTAGGCATTAATGAAATGCAACTAACTTTGGTTACTTTCTTCTTTCTTACAGGAGGCAAACTTTGGTCTTACATTAGTAAATTCTTGAACAGGAGCTGCGAAGAAAGCTTTGAAGCCCCTAAATCCAGAAAATCCAGCTGTACCAAAATACATTTGCATCAGGCAAGTCCTAGTCCTCAGGATATCAGCAGTAGCCTTGGCTCCAGAAGAAGTAATGGGGACAATGTATTAAAGGTTTTACCACTGCCGAACAGTCTCACGCCAAGTTTTCAAGACAGTAGTAGTAACCAAGAAGAAGATCAGGAAAGTTCTCCTAAATGGATTGACTCCGGATCTAGTTCAGAAGAGGAATGTACCACAAGTTATCTAACATTATGCAATGAATACAGTCAAGAAAAAATTGACCCTGGTTCATTAAATGAGGAGTCTGTCCTGAAACCAGATGATAATGTTCTCATTACCAATGAGCAAAGAGGACTCAAAGTACAAGATGAAGCTGCCTCTGGGAACTTGGAATCTGCGTTCACATGTCAGGAAATGAAAGAGTTTGCTGACGATGTGGATCCAGAAGCTGCCAGTCCTACTATGATGTCAGAATCATTAAATAAATCCAAGAACAGCCCCATGGAACTTTTCAGAATTGATAGCAAAGATAGCACCAGTGACCTTCTGGGGATTGATTTTGGAGATAAACTTCATAACTTAAAATCAGAATCTTTCAAACCGTTTTTTCCTACATTAGACCAGGATAAGAGCCTAGAAGCCATTGAAAACAGGTTAGGATTTGCATCTCAGGATACTATCAGCAGGGGTTCTAATGACTCTGTGCCTGTGATATCATTTAAGGATGTAGCCTTGGATGAGGTCGGTAGTATTGATGAAGGAAGACCTGACCTTTTGGTCAACTTGCCAGGCATTATGGAGCAAACGAAAGAGGCTTCAGTGGATAGATCAACAAAACCGATGGTACAGAATGGAGACATCTTGGAAAGTAAACTTTTGGAAACTCCTGATGTCTTGCAATTGAATAACAGTGCAGAACAAAGCAGAGTGCTTGAGCAGAAGGTAGAGCATCTGAGGGAAGAAAAATCACAAGGACTATGCAAAGACAATCAGGAAGCAGTTAGGGCATTCCATACAGCTGATACTGACTCAGTTGGTTTTGGGAACAGGGTGGCCTTTCAAGGACTTGCAGAAGCATCATCATCATTAGATATTTTCAGCATAAAGGACAATGTTAGGGTTGCCGGTGCACAAGGAGAAGTTACGGAAGACAGCTTAGATGAAGCTGTGTTGCTGTTTTCTGATCCTACTGAAGAAAACTGTCAAGAGGGAACAGTTCCCTCTTTGCCCCACAAAGCAGAAAGCCAAGAGTTGGGTGTGAGGAGCAGAGGAGAGAATGAAATACATCATTTTTTTCAGGACTTGGATGAGAGATTAGCACTAACCTCCAGATTTTGCCTCCCTGAAGGCTGTGTTCAAAGATGGGCAGCTGAAATGGTTGTAGCCCTGGATGCCTTGCATCGAGAAGGAATTGTGTGCCGCGATTTGAACCCAAACAACATCTTATTGAATGATCGAGGTCAGGAACTTTTGCAAATGCATTTCTTTTTATTCGCTGTTGCTCCCAATTAACGGAGAAGGCGTTTTATCTTGTAATTAGTATCTTCATTTCCTGTCTAGAGCTTCATTATCAGTGCAGCAAATTCACCCCCAGTAATAGCTTCTAGTACTTAATGATGCCATTATTCTTAATGATACTGTTTTTAGCTACAAAAGGAGTAATTACAGTTCACTTCTGCATAAAATGGAAGGGAAAAATGTTTTGATTTCTCCTGTCGTTTTGTTTTTAGGACACATTCAGCTAACGTATTTTAGCAGGTGGAGTGAGGTTGAAGATTCCTGTGACAACGATGCCATAGAGAGAATGTACTGTGCTCCAGGTTAGAGCAATAACCTCAAATGGTTCACTTGGAAAACAGATTAGCAGCTTTCATTTTCTCATGGAACTATCATCCCATTCCACCCTTTGTCTGTTTCTTGGGAATACAGGCTGTTCAGTATCTGCTAACATCTTTATATGCTATTTTGCAATATGATATATTAAACATATGAAGAATGGTTGTAGGAATTGGGTATGTCTAGTTTAATAAAAAGGACTACATGATAGCAGTGTTCCAATATCTCAGGGGCTGCCACAAGGAAGAGAGAGTCAATCTATTATCCAAAGCACCTGAAAGCAGGACAAGAAGCAATGGATGGAAACTAACTAACCAACCTAGAACTAAGGAGAAATTTCCTGACAGTTAGAACAATTAATCAGTGGAACGAGTTGCCCCCAGAAGTTGTGAATGCTGTAGTACTGGAATTTTTTAAGAAAAAAATTGGACAACCATTTGTCTGAAATGGTATAGGGTTTACTGCTTGAGCAGCAGGTTGGACTAGAAGATCTCCAAGGTCCCTTCCCAACTCTGTTATTCTGAATTCTCCAGCCAGCCATGCCAGTGGGGTAATTCTGGGAGTTGAAGTCTTGAATTCTTAAAGTTGCTAAGGTTGAGAAACACTGGTTTAGAAGAATTCACAAATAAATAATAAAGTTAGATGTAATAGTTATGCCTAAATATTTATGAAATCTGCTTAAGTATACAGAGTTTTTGAAACTTTTTATTGTTAAAATGAAGAAGGGTTTGTTATCATAGTTTGTAGAGGTTTTCCTTTGCAGGTACATATTATGGCATCTTCCCCAGGAAAATATTCAGTAAATTTTAATCTAACTGTGGCTATACATCTACTATGAATATAAATATTGAATGGACAAATAAAATGGGTGTCCCAGCAAGTGATGCATAGGTAGCATATTTTAATCAGCTTTAATGTTAGTGACAGCAATTAGGTTTTATATTAAGTAAAAGTGTCTGACCAGAACTGATTACAAGAAAGAGTAGATAAGGTATCCCTCAGATTGAATGTGATTCCTGGAAACTATATGTTTCAAAAAGCATACTAGTTTAATCTATAGCCCTATGATTCCTTTGTGGTCACCCAATCCAAATATGATTTAGATCCAATTCTCTTGTTTTTGAGTTTAGTTAAGGCCACTGAGATCTGCCACTTGCTTTGACTCAGCAGAGTGAATTAGTTATATAGTGATTTCACTTCTAAAGATTTCAGAAGAAATGAGGTGCAACAGATTAGCCTGGACCAAACCCAGGATAAACAGAATATAACTATAAATTATTTGGGCTTCAAAGGACTAGTGCAGTTTCTTAAAGTATTTTTATTTATGGTGATATTATGGAGGAAATCCCTGTGGTATCAAAGTCCTATTTTTGATTAAGATTCTTAATCTGTCTCTTGCATTGTACTGTTTTAGATTGTAGAAGGCAGGAAGAATCTCATACAGCTAACTGTACCTCAGTACAAAAAGCTGTCTTTTCATAGAATACTACATGAAAGGTAGATTTTTTCTTTGCATAGAGAAACTTTTTATTCCTAAAATGTCCTCAAAGCCCTGATTTTACTGAGAATAAAACTTTTTCCTGGAAGGGGTACAAGTGCCCAGTTGTGGAATAGTCTATAATAATCTGTCTGCAGCCAAACCTACCATCGGAAGCTTCTTGACTGATAACAAGTCTTTGAAGAATTAAGTGGGGTGTTTTATTTGCTGTATCATAATGTTTGAATGCTTGTTTCTGAGAAGATTTGTGAGTAAGATCTATGAACTATTCTCTATAATTTTAATAATTACTTCAAGTAAGAATATTTTTAGAGGTCATTTTAAGACCATTGTCCCCAAATCTTTGCTGAATAATTTTGCTGATTTTTCTCTTATTGGCTTCTTGTTCACTTCCAAGCCCAGGACAAAATAATCTTGAGTCTCGATAGACTGAAGGACTACTTTCTTTTTTTGAGAATTCATCACTAATTGGGTGATCTAGATCAGGATGTAGGCCTTTGCTTCCCTGGGAGGCTTAATTGATTTAACAAAACTTTCTGGTAAAATTTTATTAAGTAAAATTAATGAATAAGTAAAATTCAGTTGCTTTTATTTTTTATCAAATTGTTTGAATTCTGCTGTAAAACTGAGTCGATGCACACTTCTCAGTTCATTTGCAGATTGGAATATTTCAGTTATTCAGATTTTTAAATTATATACATTTGCAATGCAGTACTTTATTTAAATATCTATAAAATGTAATTATATCTCATTAGGCATTTTAATAAATGTTATATATATATATAATTAAAAGTATGCCTGAATACATGAAAAATACACATGACCAGGAGGATGTTGAACCATCCATCTTAATTTTCTTGTCGTCGTCTAATTAGTAGAAATTGATGTTAATTTGTTGTTTCTTATTTTGCTGCTTATCTTTTTTTAAAAAAAAACTTTATTAACTGTGTATGTTTTTGGGTGAGTGAGGCCACTGAATTCTTAGTTTTGTAAAAGTAAGGTAATTTGTCTAAGATTAAAATTATCCAATAGAAATAAATCAATACTGCAGCAATTAAGATTCCGAGTACCTTAAAATCCCATAAATTAAAGAAGTCAGACCGAGGAAGTATGTAATTTCATTTCTCTCTTAGAGGTCTGTTGAAATAGCCAAGTTTTGACTGCTTTCCTAAATCCCAATAAAGTTGCTATGAATTGACTCTCCAGGGGAATGCTATTTTAGAGATGGAGATGGAGACAATGATGAGGGAATATTCATTATTTTAAGTAATATTTATTATTTTAAATATTACAGTGTATAGATATACACCTTAATATAGATATACAGTATATAACTTAAAATTAATTGTGAGAAAATACTCTGTCACTTTCTAGATAGTCACAAATGTCAAAAGAAATCTGGATATGTTATTGTATACTTAGATTTAGTAGATTTTACAACAAATCCTATTTTTAATGTGGTATTTTGGAATTTTCACCACATGCTATAGAAGACATAATCAACAAACCTTCTACTTGCAATATTGGACAAAGTTAAAATGATGTGGAATAGGGACACAAGCCTGTGACTTTCATATGTTGTTGAATTACAACTTCCAGCTGCCCCACTCAACATGCTCTGTGATGAGGATACTGAGAGTTGTAGCTCAGCAAACATTTAGAGACAAGTTCCTCACTTTCTGAGGTAGGATCAAGAGCTATTAAACAAGGTGTTCTTCTCTCTTCTATCAGCCAAAGCTTTGTAAATCTGTATATTTCACCTGATGGACTTTGAAATAATAAGGAAAAAAGACTAATAATGCTTACTCTGATTATTCATAGTTGTGGCACAAGATACAGCCCTGTATCTATTGCTGACCTCACTTCCATGGCATAGTCTAATAGTGATGTCTCTCCATAGATTCTCTTGAAAAGGCAGAATCCTGTGCTGGATTAGAGAACTATTATTTGAATTCTTGACAAGGAATGTAGTATAATAATACTTTATGACCAGAATCACTTGTTGAGTTACGTGACTATAGAAATCAAACGTCGTTTTCCTGACACCAATGCAGGGATTTGCTATTCCTTTTTGAATTTTCAGGCTAGTTTTCTATAGCCCAGCAACTTCAGGTGCTAGTCAAGTCAGACCCTGTTCAGTGTTAACAGCCAAGGTTGGCTTGGTGCTGTCACCGGATCAACAACCCCCAGGTGTGATAGGAATAAGAAAATATATATTCATTTTCTTACATTAAATGTACAGGAATGTTTGTCACCTTGCTTATTTTTTCCATCACAAACAACCATTGTCCAAAATATGAATGGGAAAACATAAGCTTTACTCTAAAAGAGATGGGCATATTTTAGAGTTTCTGGAGTTAATTGCAGTTATGCACCCAAATGTCATATAAGTAGCAAAACAGTATGAATGATCATGCTGGGATATTGGGGAGTGATTCTTTTCCAGCTTTCCCCAACCTGGTATTCCTCAGCGTACCTGAAGATCAGCAATTAGGGCAAGATTGGATTATTTCAAGTCAAAAAAAAGAGATCATGAAGCCAGTAAGGTCACACAAAAAAAGAATGATGCTTCTGTTATTTTTTCATTTGTATCAAGCAGGGAACTTTTCTACTGGAACCAAGTATTGTTTTGCAAAGACACACAGTGTTCCATGATACATTGATTAGAATATAGGAAAAAAGGCCAGATCTATATGCTTCTCTTATCACTGTCAAGACTATGCAGAATGGAAAGGTTGTTAGGAAAGACCTTGCCCCTAGTAATACTAACACAAAATATACCAACCCAGTTGTAACCCTCTTCACAACAACTGCTTTTGTTTTTGATAAACGATTAGATAGAAAAGTACCAGTAATTTTTCACGATTTTAAATGAATCTTTTTCATTCAAAAGACCTTTTGAATCTTTTAAAAAGACTAGACATTTACAAAGCACAGCTTGATTTGTTCCTTTTAGATACAGTATAGGTAGTCCTCGACTTAATGATCACGATTGACCCCAAAGTTTCTGTTGCTAAGCGAGACAGTTCTTAAGTAGGTTTTGCCCCACCTTATGACTTTTTCTTGCCACGGTTGTTAAGTAAAACACTGTACAGTTGTTAAGTGAATCTGGCTTCCCCATTGACTTGGTCAGAAGGTCGCAAAAGGGGATCACATCAACCTGGGTCATTGCAACTGTTTTGAACATGAACCAGTTGCCAAGGATCTAAATTTTGATCATGTGACCATGGGGATGTTGCAATGGTCATAAGTGTGAAAACGGTCATAAGTCAGTTTTTCAGTACTGTTGTAACTTTGAACGATCACTAAATGAATGATTATAAGTTGAGGACTATCTGTAGTTAAAATGGACACTGTGTCAAGATAAGGTGTATCTTCCATTATCACATGTGGCTTCTCCACATGTCATCTTAAGAACATTCAAAACACTTGGCCAAAGATTACTGGAGACAGAAATATTAAAAGGAAAGAGATCTTGCTTTAGTATAACAAAAGTCTTAAAAGACAGGCAAATACCTGAGAAAAGCATCTTTTTCCTTAGTGGGCAGTGTTTTTTCCCCAATACAAATCTATGTGTTGGAGTATAATGCTTAGATGCTCTGTCTTATCATGTCCCTAATGCTATTTTTTTTAAATGACACTCTGAAGAAAGCATGTTGTTTTTCTAACTGCAGAGGGAAAACTAATATAGTCTTGTTGCACTCCAATTCATTTTAAATATATATTCTAAAAATACACCTTTGGAAGATCATCTTCTGGCAAATAGAACAAATTCTCCCCTTGTCAGAATAGAGCCACATGCTGCTCAGAATATTCTTAAGATGATTTGAATTTGAAGAGCACCCCATTTAGTCTTTTCTGACCCTGCTATTCTCCACTTGTAAATTGCCACCTCCAACGGATGTTCACATTTGTATTTCTGAAATTCTGTCTGGTGATAAGAGTAGGAGCAATTAAAAATGGAACAGGTTGCACGGAAAGAATTAAACCCCTGAAGCTGAAAGCTAGTGCTTGGATTAGAAAACCTCCATCATGACCACCACCATACATTTGTCCTAAAATATCTACTTTGGTTTTGAAGGAATTTTTTGCCAAGGGAGAGTTCTCAAGGTTGGCCAGTAGGTGGCAACCTACCATTAACTGTTGTCTATGATCAGACTCAGCTAGGAGTTTTGTATAATATGAGAGAACTATAGATAAAGAAGAAGCTGTGTTATAATTAATTATAATTGTACTCAACTGCTTTTTCAGCAGTGCAAGTTGCCGAGTATTTTAGTATTAAACTGATGCAAATCGGATTTTTCCAGGCTTGCTTTAGAAATTGTTAGTTTAAAAGAAAAGTTCCCAGAACTCCTGATGAAGAGATAATGTTCTTGTGATAGAAAATTGTCTGTGTTTGAATGAAATGTAAAGAAAAAAGGTCCTTGGGCTCTCAAAGAATCCAATCAAGTTCTGGGAGAATCTAAAGGTTCTGTGGGATATAGTTTGAAAATACAAATGACTGTCATGCTATTTCCAAAACATAATGCTCTTACCCACCCAAAGGTCAGAATTCATGAATTCAGAGAACGATGATCACAATTATTAAAATCCTTAATAATAATAAATAAAAAAGTTTGTACAATATACTGTAATAAAAGCAAAACACATCTGTTCCAATGAAGCCGAATGTCTAAGGAGAAATGTATAAATACAGTTGGGTGAATATGTTAAGAAGGCAAGTTGTTAAAACATGGAGTCTCATGCTGCTCTTACTTCTTGGTGCTGAGAGTTTTCTTATTCTTTGCAGTAGTGGTCAAAAATATGGAGTAGAAAGCAGGAAGAATGAAGTGTAGAAGAGGCTGCCATTTTCTTCCATTAGTAATCAAATGCACAAAGGAGATGAGGAAAAAGAAAGGCAGAAGCTTTAGTTAGGCCCAAATAATTAGAGATGGATGCCACTGGAGGTTGTAGACTGTAGAAAAATAACTACTTCCAGAAATGTAAAATTGGGAAGCACATCTTTTGCACATGGACATTTTAATTCCCAAGTACTTCAAGTAGAGCTAGGAAAGATAACTGCTATCTGAAAGTTAGAGTCATGGCTATAGATGGATAGATGCTCTTATTTGCTATAAGCACTTCCTAAATAGCAAACTTCTTACCAGTTCACAATATTTCTTAGCCCATTAGATGTCCAAATTGCTCAATGTCCCTTCATGTCATTAAAAACATTTTCTTTTTTTTAAAAAAAAAATAACGTAGACAAATCTTAGGGTAAAGATTAAAAGTAAGGTTATTCCCAACTCATAATGCAAATGTTTCGCTTCTGTTGAAACATCCTTTTGCTCCTAGCATCCCCTGGGAATCTTATCACATATTTGTGCTAAAAAAACATTAACCACCTGCCCTGTGCTTTGTAATATCAGCAACCAACCTTTTTATCTTTTGGTTAATGTGCCTTGGTATTTTGAAAGGGGGAGGAGGGGGAGCAGGGATAGCAGAGGGAAAAATTCCAGTAACAGATTTGATTTGCAGGGACAAAAATTTTGAGCAAATGCCAAACTAGCAGGGGGGCCATTATTCTGTCTAAAAATAAGTTTGAAAAAAGAAACATACAGACACAAACCTTTTAAATCAACATGTTTTGGTCTAATTGAGGAGAAAACAAGAAAGATTCAGTTTGAAATTCAAATGATCACCTTCTGTTATGGACATTTTTTCCCTTGCCAAATTTATGATCCTAGATTTTAAAGAATTACTGCCGCTGAAATGAGGAAAACGTAAGTTATATACGGTAGTTCACAATCTGAAATGTATAAAGTAGGTATTAAAGAGAATGTGTAAAAATTAGCCATAACGTTTTTTAAACTGCAGAAGGTAAGAATTGCATAAGGAATATGAATTGATTAATAGAATAATTTCATTCATTGTTTACTGTCATCAATGTATGAATGTACAACATTATGCAAAATTCCATGCTGTTTATTCAAAGATTACGGTAAACTACTTGGTGTTCTATAAAGGTTTTCAACTATAACTTCCACCATACCATGCTATTGGTCATGGAAGCTTTATGTGGAAGATATCAGTTATGCATCTCTGGTTTATTCTGATTGGCAAAACAGTCCAAGGTTTCAAGCCTTTTGTATTTGCCACCTAATCCTTTTAGATTAGGATTGCCAATGTAATCATTTCACATTGCATGATACCTGAAATTTCAATTTCACGAATTAACAGTGAGTCTTCCAATTTCATTATCAAACATCTCCAGTTCTAGCTGATTTTTCCGACCTGCCCCTGCCATTTGACTGAAAAAAATGTGAATATCTGCAGTTTGCTTCCACAAATGCACAGTGGTGGAATAGTTTTTTCAGATCAGGTAATTCCGCCCCCCCCCAAAAAAAAATATGCTTATAAACTGATCCATCTTGCCAATATCAGTCTCTGGCCCTCTGAAAGCTCTTGAAGAACATTTTGATAAAAATATTTAAGACTTGTTATTGTTGAGCAACAGCCTTGCCTGTCTCATTATCACACATTATTTCATTTTGTGCATTTGAATATTTCTGAGAAAAAGGCATTGTAGGAAAAAAATAACCATAAGGAATAAGGCAGCTTTTTGAAGCACTGAAGCTTTCTGTGATACTTGGAGTCCCCAAAGATCGATTGTGAATGCAGAGTTCTAATCTTCCATGATCTCAATGAATAAGCAAATTAATTTGTTTGAAAAAGTTTGAAAAAAAATATGATCAACAGAATACCCCTTATGGTTATCTCCAAGATAACAAGAGTAAAGTTCAGCCTATACTTTGTCAGTGAAACCCATAATTCTCAAAGGAATCTCTTCCATTAGACCATGCGATCTGAAAATTATTCTGTGTACATATTGGGTGTGTATGGGAGAAAATTAGTTCCTTGTCCATATAATTGGAAAAGAAGTAAGATTAGGGGTGATTATTTTCCATACTTGACTGAACTAAACAACTTGTCTACTCTATATTAGTAGATAGCTTAGAGAAAGTTTAAGATTAAACTTTGCCTTGGAGGTAGCTAACATGAAGAAAAACCCTTTCCATTTTCTTAAAGCAAATGAAGATTTTTTTTATTTCACAGTATAAAAGTTTATTTTAAATGAAATGCGTAAATATTGCCTTGATTCTTTAAAGAAAACCCAATCTGAAGGTTACTATAAACCCTTTAATGGCTAGAACTAAGTGTTCAAAAGATCATCATCATCATCATCATCATCATCATCATCATCATCATCATCATCATCTTAGCCATTGTCTATCCACTGCAGGATGAAGGCCTCTTCCCCATGTTTCCAACCAATATGGTCCAGAGCTTTCCTTTGCCAATTGGGCCTGCAATACTTGCTGATGTCGTTGATCCATCTTGTTTTAGGTCTCTTGTGGATGCTTTTTATCAAGTGGGGTCCATTCCATGACTGCCTTGGTCCACCTGCCATCAGTTATTCTTGCTATCTGACCAGCCCATTTCCTTTTCGATTCTTTTACTCTCTTAATGATATTGTATACTTTTGTTTGTTCTATAATCCAGGTCCAGGTCTTTCTGTGGCATGTATCTTTCCATGGCTGTATCTTTCCGTGGCTTGTATCTTTCTCTTTGCGCCATGTATTTTGCCCAAGAAAGAAAAAGAAGCCTTAAGAAACATGGTTTGTTGGAGACAGTTTAAACTGTGTTGTGATAAATGCCTTATGACAATTTTGGTATGATAAGATAGTAAAGTAAGCTCCCAAGTTGGAAATCATAGAGCAAGGATAGCATGCATAGAACCTATAATGAACAAACCTATTAGGATTGTAGACACAGAAAAAGCAGAAATCCTAATAATGGATTCTGTAAGAGCTTGTGCTAATGTATCTTAATATCCAGTCTGGTTCTCCTGAGCAAAACAAAACAAAAACATTACCCAGTGGCTTTTTGTAAGAACCAGAACAGTTTTCTGATATCAAATTGCAGGTAGTTTTGTGACAATGATGATTTCTCAATTGCATGAAAAGTGTTGTCTCTGTTATTATAACGTTAGTTTTGAAGAAAAGAGGAGAAAGTTGGAAGTGCATGAAGTTAGGTGTTGCTTGAATTAGGATTCTTGCGCATGTGCATGCTTGGCCACAAAAATATCAGAATAGAAATATCATTTTAGTCTCTTAAATAAAGAGGTGAGATTGACAGGCAGAAACCATTTTTGTTAGTAGAGATTCTGAAGAAGAATGCATTTCCTTAGTTTTAACATTTATTTTAATGCATAAGGTTCAAATTTAGTGTCCATCTTTTCTGACAAAAAAAAGGGAAGATGTAAATCCTGGAACAAAATTAACAGGAAGATTGTTGTAGATGGGACGAAAGATTTCTTTGGTATATATTTTGTATACTTTTGTGCTTTTTCTCAGTGAAGTACTCTTGTAAAAGGTGAATGAACAATTGATTATGCTGTGAATATATCAGAATATATGAATTGATATATTGCATAAATATGATTCTTTCATAAGGAGCAGAAGGAGAAGATTGAGAACTAGTTAAGAAAGAACTATTGCTCAGTGGCTAAAATTCATATTCTGGGTGTTGTGCTTCTGGCATCTCCAGAATGGTTGGGAAAAATGCCTGTTTGAAAAATGTACTGTCAGTTAGTGGTAGTCTATTCTTATGACTTGCCATTTTATTTTATTTTATTTTATTTTATTTTATTTTATTTTATTTTATTTTATTTTATTTTATTTTATTATTTTATTTTATTTTATTTTATTTTATTATTTTATTTTATTATTTTATTTTATTTTATTATTTTATTTTATTATTTTATTTTATTTTATTTTATTTTATTATTTTATTTTATTATTTTATTTTATTTTATTTTATTTTATTTTGTTATTTTATTTTATTTTATTTTATTTTATTATTTTATTATTTTATTTTATTATTTTATTATTTTATTTTATTTTATTTTATTTTATTTTTTTATTTTATTTTATTTTATTTTTTTATCCCAACTTTATTACTTTATACATAACTGAAGGTGATGGGTATGCTTGATACTCCTTCCTATTTTCCCCATAATAACAATTCTATGAAGTGGGTTGGATAAAAGGACTAGCCCAGTTAGCCAGCAGGCTTTCATACCTAAAGTGGGACTAGAGCTCCCAGTCTCTTGGTTTCTAGGCCAGCACTTTAACTACTACACAAAATTGGCTCTGTATATATATATTAAAAAATCTTCATATAGTGCCAGTTGATACAAATGCAGATATCCTGAAATTCTCTTCTGAACGATCCATACATAAGTAAGGCAGAGAACTGTTAGAAATACAGTAATAGAAAAGCAAATGGTTGCTTGGGTTTATGGCTACCATTTTTTATTATATAAATGTCTTAGCTGATATGAATGAAATGGCTTCATTATTGAGATCTGGCATTTGAGTAAGATTTATTGCAATATTAAAACTTTTTGATGGTTGGAAGGGGGAGAGCTTTTTCACTATGCAGAATTACATTAGTTGGTTGGGCTTCAAATGTATTTTGCAATCTATGTTTTTTTATTTTTGTCTATGATATATTACTGAGAGTAAAGGTTGCTTTATTGATGTGATATACAAAGGTTATTATATCAATATATTGCAGAGAAAATGCAAGGAAAGGAGAGTGCAGAGGAAATATTATCTGAAGCTTTTTCCAATAAGTGGCACCATGGTGTTCTGAAGTGGGTATCTCCATCCCACTCACTGTGGAGACAGGGCTAAAAAGGTGAGGGCTGTTTTGTCTCAATTTTTCTCAGCCATTCACCTCAGCAGTGCCAATGGCCAGCAATGTAATTTTGTGCACATCTGACTCAGATGCCTTCTTTCAGACTAGTCACAAAGGGAAGAGGAAAAACTGTTCTTGGATGAGGGAAAGGATCAGCATCCAGACCCCAAATCTACCAGACCATTTAAAAAAGTAGAAGTCCCATAATTATTCAGGAAAGTCAACAGTATCATAGGCCTGAAAGATCCATAACCACTCATGGCTGTTTATTCTCTGATGGCGGAGACTCTCTGTGTTCATAAACTCTCCATCTAAAAAGACCTGGAGGCAACATGAGTAAAAGCAAAAAGTTACCTAATCAGGTGTGTAGACATTAGGCATTTTAACATTAGCCTTTAGGGTTAGGTTTACTAACACATACATGGGGCAACTTAGGTAAACAAAAGCTTCCTAATTTTTAAAATAGTTTTTTAAACAATGGATGTATCTGGATGTATGATTGCTGCAAGTTTAGAGGTGTTCCTCATAACTATGCCGTAAAATCTTAGGCATAACTGCATAGACCTACCTAATATTAACATTCATAATGAAGTATAGTGAAGAGATACAAAATCATGGCTTAAAATGGATTTACAAGTTGTGCCTTGTGGGTAATTAAAGTTGTATTACACCTGTTTTGCTGGTGGTGGTGGTAGAAACATTTTTAGCAGCTTCCTTGCCCCTGTGGGTGTTCTGCATGTGAGACAAGAGATATTTTCTTCCTATACTAATTTCATTCAATTTTATAAAAATAGCTTCTTTAAATTTTATTTACAAATTACTTTAATTTTAATGAAGTGGCTGACATTTTACAAAATTAACAAATGTTAAATTGCTTTGCATTTTAATTAATTCTGTGGGTACAATCTAATGGTTAATCCAATTCATACAGTAAACCATAAGTACTTAACCAGGGTATTGAGCAAAAAAGGGGATTTGCTATGAACTTCAACATTTCCTAATGCTTTTTATTAAATCAATACATTACTTCAACAGAATAACAATGTTGGAAGGGACCTTGGAGGCCTTCTAGCCCAAACCCTTGCTCTAGTCCAAATCCCATACTTTGATTATGGTCAGGCCTTGTTAATATGATCTACATGTATAAAAGGTTCTAGCAATAAAACAAGTGCTACGTTTGTTGGTTTGAGAACTAATATCAGAGAAAGAATATTGTATATTTCTGTTACCATTGGGTCTTGGGAGTATGGAAGTTATATCATCGTTATATACCTTTATATACCATCTTTATATACTTTGGCATGCCCATGAGCTTTCAAACCCAAATTCCTCAGCGTGCCTGGCTGAGGAATTCTGGGAGTTGAAGTCCACATGTCATAAAAGGGCCAAGTTTGAAGACCCCTGCTTTAAAGCTTCACAACTCTAAATACGCTAAGAATACAGAGTTGCTTGCAAAGCCTTTCCTGCTATCTTCAATCATAGGTGCATCATAGAGAAAGATCTATCACATCATGGAAGCTCCTACAATTCAGCCCCTGTGCTGTATCAGCACCCAAAAGTTCAGTGTGCAAAGGTTTTGCCCAGAAATCCCAATCCTCATCACTTTCTTTGCCAGAAAATTTGGAAGAAATCCATTACAATAGCCATGATTTTTTATTTATTGTCTACCCCACCCTAAAAACAACAGCACTTAAAGGCTATCATTATAGTGCTACATCCACTGTATGCTACATTGCTGAGAGATAATTGGTTTCTCAAGGCTACTCAGTGAATTATATGATCTTGTCCTTTCACTAAAATAGGAGGTATGGCTGCCTTTTTTTGACTTGGAGACCACCAGATGTAAATGCCCAGAAAAACAGCTTGCCTAATTCCTAAGAGGGCACCAGTTTGGGGACAATTGCTTTAGAACAGGGATAGGCAACCTTGGCTCTTTTATGACTCGTGGACTTCAACTCCCAGAATTCCTGAGCCAGCCATGCTGAGCTGGCTCAGGAATTCTGGGAGTTGAAGTCCACGAGTCATAAAAGAGCCAAGGTTGCCTACCCATGCTCTAGAAGCAGATTCCTGTTTCCTACATGAAGAGGAGATGTATCTCCTTTCAGAATGGAAATGGCAGGTGCTGACTGTGGAATTCCTTCCCTGAATTCACCAAAATGAATGCGCTTTCAGCTAAATACCTACCTGTGTGGGCTTGACAGAAATTGCTGTGCCTGTTATGAAGTTTCTATTGTCACCACTGTGATCTTGTTTTACGTTTTGTCCTTTTGTATGTTGTTATTAGTGTGTTTTATTTTTCTTTGGAATTACTAGGAATTGTTTTAATTCAGCCAATTAGATTGCTCCTCTAGCCAAGTGAGGGTAGTGATAGTGAGTGGAAGCATGCATCATACTTGTAACAACTATTTCTGGAAAAAGCCACAGTGATTGGCTACAGGTTTTATGAACCACAATAGCTGGTTCATGCAGCATGTTAAACTTAAACTGTTTATGGTTTAGCATGATGGGTGAACTCAGCAGCTGTATTGTGTTTGGAAGATAAACATTTGACAGTCCTGATTGCTGTGGCAAACTGGTATGTCTAGTAACATCACTCTAGATAATTGGGGAAAGATGTTCTGTTATGGTCTGAGTCATCTTGCAAATGGAAGTTTAAAAGGTTTTTTGATGTTTTAACTGTGCTTACCTTTCATTCAGAAGTTGGTGTTGTTTTTGAAGAAACAGAGGCCTGCGACTGGTGGAGTTTGGGTGCCCTTCTCTTTGAGCTCCTTACTGGAATGGTAGGGTGTACCTTTAAAGAAAAAGTATGCCATGTTCTGAAATTCCACAGAAAATTGGGGAATTAGTTCTAGGCTGTAAATATCCAAAGGCAGCTAAGAGGTGCAGCTAAGATGTTTTGTTCACATCTAGGGGATGTCAGGATTTTTGCAGCCTAGAGAGCATTAATAATATCATAGTATATAAATAACAAAAATATAGGATAGGAACTTTCATATTGTAAGAAAAAAACCAGGAACTATGGAAGATACTATTTTTTTATTAATTTATGTATTTATTTCCTGCCTTTATTATTTTTACAAATAACTCAAGGTAATGAGTAATTTGTAAAACATCTTGTCCTATTTTGCTCACAACAACAATTCTGTGAGGTGGGTTGGACTGAGAGAGTGATTGGCCCAAAGTTGTTCAACTAGCTTTCATGGCTAAGGTGGTACTTGAACTCATGGTCTCCTACTTTCTAGCCTGGCGCCTTAACTACTAGACCAAGCTGGTACTCTACCACATACAACATTTGTTGAATAAACTACAGATGTCCAGGCTCTTACAATGTGCTAAGCCATAAACAGTGGTCTATACCACTAGTAGTTCACAAAGTATTTTAAACTGAAACTGAACATATTATGACTTAGCATGGTGATGAACCCAGACATATATTTTTCTTACAAGGAAAAAATAGTGTTTTATTTTATTATGATGCTGTCAATAGGGCATGCTATTGGGGCTCAGAGTACATAATGTGTTTCTGGGGCCAAAAATATGGATGGAAAAGAAGTATTCCCTTTGAAATGTAACACTGAGGAACAAGAAGTAATTAACAATGAATGCAGGTTGCTGGGGTACACTGTGGAAGTGAATTCATGAAAAAGATGTATCTTATTTCATTGTTCCTCATTTGAATAGAACAGAATTTAAATGTTTTGTATTTGGCCCATCTTTATAGATCTTATAAGACTTCAGGAAGATATAGTAAGATGCAAAGGGATTTTTTTTAAAAAAACAACATTTACTTGGCATACCTGTTTGGTTCAACTTAGGACCATACTTTGTATTCAACAAATCAATCTTTTCCCCCAATTACATCCTCCTTCCCCCTGGTGAAAGGGTTAAATTATGTAGGAAGAAGGCATGTCTTTTTGTTGGAAGGAGGGGCCCATTGGCTTCTTCCCCTCTGCTTCTTCTGAAAGAAAATGATGTTCCCTAAAGCAGGGGTCCCCAACCTCTGGGCTGCAGCTCACTAGTGGGCCATTAGCTATTTGCAACTGGGCCATGGAAATGGCAGGTGAGCATGCACACGTGCATCCCCATTTGTGTGAGTGGCAGCCACATGTGCTTGCCGCTTGCACAAATGGAGCTGCACACCATGCATGTGCTAGGCAACCACTCATGCAGAACCAACCCTTCCCCCCCTTGTCGGCTGCAAAGCAGGAAAGGTTGGGAAACTGTGTTCTAAAGTAGGGGTGTCCAATCTTGGTAACTTTTAAGTCTTGTGGACTTCAACTCCCAGAATTCCCCAGCCAGCATGGCTGGCTGGGGGATTCTGGAAGTTGAAGTCCACAAGTTTTAAAGATGCCAAGGTTGGATACCCCACTCCTAACATGTTTCTGAATATCTCCTCTTGCTAGTCTTGGTGTATGTTGAAATACAATTTCCACTATCCCTAAAGCTGATGAGAATTTGGGTGGGTTATGTCTGTATAAAAGAACATAATTAGGTTGGGTAACCTGCCTGAGAAATGGAGCAGAGGTCTGTACCTCCTTGATCCTCATTCCCCCACTCACATTTTGAGATTCCATTATTGTTAGAGCTTTTCACAGAGGTCATAATTACCTGTTTGAATTGTGTACCTTAGCTTGCACCTCCATTTTTTTTCCATCTCACAACAGGAATGAGATTTTAGGCTTGCATAGTGAATATTCAAAAGGTGAAGCTCCCAAACCAATGCAAATCTGCACTGTTCTGTTCTGCTGATAATCAGTTCTATTACACCTGATTAACTAGCTCACCTAGTTGAATTACAACGTCTTTCATTTCCAGTAAGCAATATCAGTCACTTTCTGGTTAAGAGTTATGGAAATATTAACATAGATTGAGGAGGATTACTTTTTGAATATAGTAACATGCATCTTCATTCTTTATCATAACATGAACTTTAATATGATGCATTTCTTGATGGTTTGCCATAGAATCTCTTGGAGTGCCACCCAGCAGGAATAAATACTCATACCTGTTTAAACTTACCTGATCACATTTCAGAAGAAGCCAGATCCCTCCTTCAACAGGTAAATTCTTGATGAATGTGTACAAATGTTGTACTCCTTGCTACGGCTAAAGTCAGATTAACATATGCCATATATTTTACTGAATATATAAAAATGTAATGGATTTTTTTTCACTTAGTGGAATTGACAACCCCTTATCACCTTACACTGTTAATAAAATTAGCTTTGTTCTTTTTATACTTGATGTTGTAAAAGGTTTCCTATCTTTCCTATTTATCTTTGGAAGCTTTTATAAAGGATTTGGGAATAATGTTTAAATTCAGCATCTGAAAATGTGCTAATAGGATTGTGGTTTATCTTAGTGTCCCCAGTAGCTACATCTTCTTAGTAAAATTCTGCTTAATATGTAAACAAGTAAAGAAACTAAACTATTAATGCGTAGGGTAGAAATGTCTTACAGTTACACAATTATAAAAAATAGGAGCTATTTTGTCAGGAAAAGGTGAACGAACACTGGACTTAATTATTTAATTTTGGAAAGGAGAAAAGGAATGATTGAGCAGTATATAAGACCTATCCATCTGTTGTCACCAAATATAGCTTGGGCACCAAACTGCTGCAGAAATCCATTGATTTATCCTTAATTATCTCTCCTGACATAGACGATTTGGGAGTAAAGGTATATTTTTAATATTAAAGTTAGCATAATATATTAGGATTTAGAAACATACTAAAACTTGGTTAGTTTAACAAACTTTGATGATGGAGCCAAACTGATTTAGATATGTCCTCTTGTTTGAATGTTATGGTTCTTATGTTTTTAAAAACTGTTACTATTGTGTGGTTATTTTTATTGTTTTAATCTATTTATGTAGATAGGATTATAAACCATTTATAGTCAGTATTCAGTGGGAGTAGTAGAAATTTACTTACTAGAATAAATAAATAAGAATTAAAAGTGTACGTGTGCTGTTAAGACCACAATGACTTCATCTAGTTACTAGGCTCATAGAACAGGGGATATTTTATACGCTACCTCAGAAAGGAGACTGAAAATGAATGGAAATTTACCATTGGCATCTTTGGGAGTTTATTAAAGCAATACATAGCAACTTGCACTTTATGCCAGACCGCTTGTTGTTTTCCCTCCTCCCCCAGGTTCAAGGTTACCCATGTCCAAAAGGAAGTGTTTCATCTCTGGGCTGCATGTGGCTGACTTTACAGTTGAAGAGTCTGCTCCATTGGCTAGTAAATCAATTTTCTTTTGTGTGTCTTTCTAAGGAAACTACCATTCATTTTTGAGGAAGCTTTGTCAGGAAAAGGAAAAAGGGGCTCTTGGCATAGCTAGTCATTTGTCATTATGACTTTCCTTTTCCACCTCCTCGCAGGTTGCTTGGGTCAGCCCATCACAGAATGTCTAGGAGAGGAACAGTGTGCAGATACATGCCAAATGTGTCCCATGACATGGATTTCAGAATCACTGACCTCACTGAAAAAATAACACCCCACCCCGATCTAGCCAGCTAGAAGCTACGTACTTCAGAGCCATTATTATTATTATTATTGTTATTCCTTATTTTGATTACCTGAAGATACACGTGAAATTCTGGAGGCTCTCTTAATTGACATCAAATTTCTCGAAAGCTGCCCCACTTAGCATAATAACCAGTCTCTTTTTGAACTATGCAGCTTTAATGCAGCTTATTTTGCATTTTCTTTCTCATATTAAAACTTTTTTTTCCTTGTAACAGGGAAAGCCTTCAGAACATAAATGTCTTTGTACTTAACTTTTCCACCTGGTATCAGTTGTTATATTTTCCAGAAGACGGCCGAGTGGCTGTTTTCTGACTGCTTATCTACTAACTCATGTATATTCACAAAGAAGGCTTGTTTTGTTATCTGAGTTATTTTACTAAGTGAGGTTAGAGCAATTTTAAGTGGCAGAGCCAACTTAAGATGTGCAAATGAATACATTTTATGGGGAAATTTCTCACTTTGATTATTAGATGTATGCATATGAAGGCATGCGCCCAAAATAATACCAGAGACAACTGCATTATGCTAGTTCCCTTTAAAGGAAACTTAGAAATGAAATTATTCTTTTGAACTGCTTATGTGACAGACTCATAAGAAGGAAGAAATGTAAACTTCAGTTCCTTTATCCTTTGTAAATATTTTTATGCTTTGCTGGTTACTTCCTTTCAAACATTTTCCATCAGAAGTTGCAGATAAGAAGAGTTCACTTCACTTTCTATGTATATATTCATCTCCCTTTTGACTTTATTGTGGATTTTATTTTATTTTTTTTAAAAAAACTACTTAGTATTATTACTACTAATAATCAATCGTACTGTTTCTTTACATTTCATTTGTGAGACTTTAGCTGCCAAAGCTCCTTGGGCCTCTTTGAAGACTTTTTTTAGATAAATATTTTAATTGTCTGAAAAGCATCAGCTCATCTTACTTTCCTCTGTCTGATCTGATCACATTGGTTTCCACTGAAACCCTATACTGGGGCTATCCATCAAGTTATATTTTTATCTTTTTTCATATGATTTAAACAAATATTTCTTGCATGTAGGGCAAATTGGGATATATTCTGTGACATACCTTCATTGTATATTGAGACTCCTGGCAACTGCCTGGATGTAGTCCCTGCAGTTTTCTTGGCAGGATTTCAGAAGTGCTTTGCCATTGCCTCCTTCCTAGGGGTGAGAGAGAATGACTGGCCCAAGGACACCCAGATGGCTTTGTGCCTAAAGTAGGGCCAGAACTCACAGTCTCCTGGTTTCTAGCCTGATGTCTTAAACACTGGGTGTCTCACACACCTTCATTAAAATCAGGTGAAAGGAAATTTAGTTTTCATCTAAACTAAGCGGAGACGGTCGATCTTTTTTCATTGTATTTCTTGTAGGCTGATAAATATAAGAGGCAGCATAAAAGATAATACCTCTGAAAATGACCCCAGGGTGTTTTAATACAACAGATATTTGCTGATATATTCTTTTTCTTCCTCTTATTCTGCATTTACCAACCCCTAAGTGGAATGTTCAAGATTATTTCAGAAACAGCTAATGCTTAAAGGAGCTGATATTGATAGAAAATGAACGACAATTAACTGCCATTAATAAGTCTTGCATATAATGTAATAGCTTCTTTTAGATGTCTTCCTAAAGGTAAAAGGTAAAGGTTCCCCCGCACATGTGTGCTAGTCGTTTCCGACTCTAGGGGCCGGTGCTCATCTCTGTTTCAAAGCCGAAGAGCCAGCGCTTGTCCGAGGACGTCTCCGTGGTCATGTGGCCGGCATGACTAGATGCCAAAGGCGCACGGAACGCTGTTACCTTCCCATCGTAGTGGTCCCTATTTTTCTACTTGCATTTTTACGTGCTTTCGAACTGCTAGGTTGGCAGAAGCTGGGACGAGTAACAGGCACTTACTCTGTTAGGCGGCACTTGGGATTCGACCCGCCAAACTGCCAACCTTCTGATCGACAAGCTCAGCGTCCTAACCCACTGAGCCACCGCGTCCCTATAGATGTCTTCCTAGCCTCCCCCAAATATTGGGAAATAATGTAAAGGTGTTCATCGATCAGCAGGCTAGTCTTCTGGGATAAAAACGGTGTTGTGGGAGAAGCTGGCAAAAGAAGACCAAGGCTAGATTCAGCTGGGAAGCAGTAGAGGGGAAAAAAAGCAGAAGAAACTCTCAGATATATCCATATGGGAGAGGTCATTGACAACAGCTTGAAATCCTGCTCTTCTAACTCCACCTTCCTCCTCCTTCATCTTGATTCGGAGCAGAACCTATGCAGTTCACTCTGTGTTTCCTGGTGCACCTACGCAGAGAAAGCCACACGAAGAAGAGGATAAACGTACACTTAAATAGATGCAACATGTTACTTATAAAATTAAAAATAGATGCCTCCTATGTATCTTTTTAGTAAAGAATTCCAGAAGCTATGCTCTACCTTCCTCAGTACATTTACATAAGTAGCCCACCTTTTATCTGAAATACTTTAATTCTGCATGGTTTCATGAGCTATGACAAGTAGTCTTTTCGTATTTCATTTTTATTACATATTTACTCGGATAAATTAATGTGTTCTCCGTTAGCCTAAAAACCTTATACTTCAGTAGTCTAGGCCTTGCAAGCAATGTGCAAAATTCCAGTGCAGCTTAAGTTTCACATGTCTATGGAGATTCTCAGCCATCCAGGTCATAGTTGTCCCAAAGGTGCTTTTTTTCATGAGGCAACTGGACGTTCTTGTTTTTCTTAAAGATGTTTCGCTTCTCAGCCAAGAAGCTTCTTCAGGTCTGACTGGATGGTGGGGAATGGCAGGATTTATACTCCTTGCAGACACCTGGTCATTTGCATTCTTTTAGCAAGTCATTGAAGCCCCTGGAGGCTTATCTGTGTCGTCAGGGTCACCTTAGTAGTTCATATGGGTTTGGAGCCTTCTTGGAAGTGTTGAAAGGACTGTGTTGTACATTGGAGATAAATGATGTCGTATCCTCCCCCCCCTCTGTTGAGAGAGTGCTGTTGAATTTTGACATAGATGGTCTCCTTGAACCCTCTTTCAAACCAGCTGTCCTCTTTGTCCAGAATGTGGACTTTTCTGTCTTCGAAAGAGTGGCCTTTGTCTTTTAAATGCAGATGGACTGCTGAGTCTTGTCCTGATGGGTTTGTTCTCCTATGTTGTGCCATGCTTGAGTTTCACATTTAATCAAGTTTACTAAAAACAAATCTGAATATGATGAGAAAGCCACAAGCATAAAGTTACGTACTGGTCTGCTTAAATATGTAATAGATGACCACATATACTGTAATCATGTTTAGAGATTGGATAATATACAGATATTGTAAAATTAATAAGTCAGTATAGGTAGTCCTTGACTTAAAACCATTGGTTTAATGACAAAGTTATGATGGCCTTGGACTTTTGACCTGTACTCCCAGTTAAGGTGATTGCAGCAGCCCCAAAGTCATCACAATTTGGGGGCTTGGCAATTGGCTCACATTTATGATTGGTTGCACCATCTGCAGTCACATAATCACAATTTGCAACCTAGGCAGTTGCTTAGGGAAAGTGAAAAATAGCAAGGATATAGCCAGTCCTTTCTTGTCAAATCATCTTGCAAATTTGTTACACTGTTTACAGAAGTCTATGGAATATTCTTTATTGGCAATTAAATATACACACAGCTTCTGATAACAAATTCAAGATAAGTTGTAATTGTAAATCTTTCATTAAAATAACATGAAGCATATTATAAACTCAAAGGTTTCTGTGTAGAAAATACTTGAGCTTACAAAAAAGTCTGGAGAGATACTTTACTCTTTACACTCCTACCATCAGGTACGAGATATAGGAGTATAGCCAGCCGTACCAACAGGCTGAAGAACAGCTTTTATCCATGGGCTGTTAGGCTTTTGAATGGGATATAATTTTATCAACTTTATGCATGATTGACTTGTGAGGCGGTGTGTTGTGCAATTAGCTCACATGGTGTAATAAGATGGACGGTTTGTGTCACTGTAAGTTGAGAGTGGGGGCACGAAGGGAGGCTCAGCCAATCTCAATGTATACATGCTTGTACTTTGACAATAAAGGTTCATTCTAATTTTGTATCTCAAGTTCAGGAAGATTCAAGAATAGTCCTTTTCTGATCTAAAATAACAATCCAACAAAAACATAGTAGTCAGAGTCACAGGTAGGAGATTCAAGCATAAGGTTGCCTCAGATAGCCATCTCTAGAAACCATCTCTGTCAGTTTAATCAACTGGTTCAGTCAATGCTTCTTTCTTTCAAGCAGAACACTTGACTTCCTCTGCTGTCTCTTAATCTGCAAGATGTTGCTTGGCTTGGGACCTTGACTGCATTTTTAATCAGCTCACTTAGGTGATCTCAGGGGCGCTCTGTTTGGCCAATTCTTGTGGCAGGCTGAGGTTTATACTGCAAGCTCTTCAGCTTATGAATCTGAAGATTTGGACTGATCCTTAATGTCAGATTATACTTAGGGTATGTGATTCTTCAAAAGATATGATTTATGAATCTAGAATTTTCTTACATCAACTTATCCATCTTGACAGGTTAGAAAGGGTTCAGTAAAGAGTAAGCTTGACAGAATAGAAAAACTGATAGTGCTTTGTATGAATATGATATTGACAAAAGTAAATAGGTGATTGGGTACTGATATTTTCAAATATTTTAACAGGTTAGGGTTAGGGTTATGGAAGATTGGGCTGGTGTGGCCAAGGTGGATGTGGTCACCTCAGTGTCGCTCATGGGGACACCTCGGGGACCACCTGCTGCCGGCGTCGACTCCCCTCCGCCCTGTGCGTTCCCACAGAGAGGGCCTCCTCAGGGTGCCTCCAGTCAGAGAATGTCGGCTGGTGGCCCCCAGGGGGAGGGCCTTCTCTGTGGGCGCCCCGGCTCTGTGGAATCAACTGCCGGTTGAGCTCCGGATGGCACCGGATCTCCGCTCCTTCCGGCGCGGGTTAAAGACCCATTTATTTGAACAAGCTGGCCTGGCCTGATGGGGAGTTACTTAGGGTTTTAATATTTGTATATATTTTTTTATTGTTTTTACTTTGGGCAATAATTTAATTCTTTTTTAACTTTTGTACTTTTGTAGTTTTATGATATGCCCTGTTCACCGCCCTGAGTCCCTCGGGAGAAGGGCGGTATAAAAATTTAATAAAACCTAAACCTAAACCTAAACCTGTGGGGGGTGGGCAGGGTTGGGGGAGATCCAGGGGTTCTCCGGTAGGAGTGGCGGTAGGCAGGAGGCTCATCCTGCGGGATAAGGGGAGGCTGGGTGGGGATGCCTTTGCCATGGGGCAAGGCAAGGGCTGGGGCGGCTGCTGCCTGACACCGTCGGCCCTCGCACACAGAAGCCAGTGAGCACATAGGGGCCAACGGTGTCCATCAGTAGCCACAGCCTGCCTCGACCGGCACACTCTGGGGCTCTGCAGTGCATCGCCAGCAGTTCAAAGAAGCCACCTCTGAGATGGATGGTTGGCCGACAGCTGAGGAGGCGATGCAGTGGGTCATGCCTGGGAAAAGGAGAGCATGTGAGGCCAGGAGGGACGGGGTGGGGGTGGGGAGGGAAACCAGCCATGCTGGGATGCATCAGCCACATGGGACCTTGGCAAGTTAGCATGTGGCTGGTTGAAGAGGGACAGTTGCCACCTCTGAGGCATGGCGCAGGTGCCCACAGAGAGGGTTCTGAGTGCTGCCTCTGGTACCCATGCCGTAGGTTCTCCACCACTGCTATATATAGTGGCTATCAGGGATATAATTGCCTTAAACTATGTATGCTTCCTAGGTGAGGGCATTTGTAGCAATACATAGGCTTTGTTAAGTTCTTTAGGAGAAGAGTGCTCTGAGAATGAAATAAATAAATCCAATTACATTTCAATAATAGAATCAGTTGCTTCAGTTTACTATCTTGACCTCTGCCAGATGTTTCAAGGATTGTTATTCATGTTTGTTGTACAATTATGATAATTTACACTTGCCTATAGCCCTGGCATTACTTACCCTCATGTAAGCAAGGGAAATCAACCATAATGTCAGGCTACAGTTGGTACTTATTTATAAAACCTGTAAAAGAGAACTAGTTTTGAAGAAACAGAATTTAACACTACAAAATTTTATGTTTTTTGCTTTTGTCTTTCAGTCTCAAAACAGACAGATATTTAAGTTGATCAGTTACTACCAGTGTAGCATGGAAACCATTTCAATATGGTTGATCATATGCTGCTGTGTTCAATCTACAGGGTCTCCATAGAATGGCTGGTGATATGATTAGTTCCAAGATTAGCATTTGCAGAATGCTGTGGAAGATGGAAGAGAACATGTTCTAAAATATACCAAATTCATCCTCCTAATCCACATTTCCAAAGTAACTGATATGTAAAAAACAAGTCCCGACAAACAGGCTGTTATTTTACAATAGTAATGTAGTAATGATAAATGACTTAGAGAAAAGAGGATGGCCAACAATACGATAAAACTAGGGCTGTAACTATGAGAGGCCTCTCTCCTGATCTTTTCCCATTTTTTTTAATGTGCTAGTGTTTTTAAATAGCCATATGGAAGAAAAGTTGTTTATTATAAATATTATTGCAATTTAGCCATTAAATTCCAGAGGATACAATCCTCCCTGCTGATGAGCTATAACAAGAAAAGCTTGGGGTTGATTGGTCTGTTCTTTTCTTTTCAGCTTTTGCAATTCAATTCTTTGGAACGTCTTGGCGCTGGAATTGCTGGAGTTGAAGACATCAAAGCACACCCTTTTTTTGCCACCATTGATTGGACCGAATTAGCTAAGTGAAAAACTGTACAAGTTGTCTATGCTTAGGCTGCAGACTTCTAACAGACAATGCTCTTGGCTTGCTGCCATCATGAAGACTTCAGGTGTTTCCAGACCAGGATGAATAAATTGGAAATTGGAATCCAAACACCAAATGAAATGTTTAAGCTTGATTGGGCAAAAGAAAGGCGTGGTTTATACCTGTACGGACTGACTTCAATTCTTCTTTTGAGCTGGGATCACGTGCAGCGCTAATTGCAGGGCATTACTAAGTGGTTGCCATTGCATGCCATGTATTTCCTTACCCACATTTCAAATCATGGGAATCTGGATGGAAAAGTAGCCCTGTGTCTGAAGTCACATCTAGCTCTGGTGTTAGTGGGGAGTTATGCAAATAATAATGCACTCCTTGTATTTTGTTTCATTTTAAATGATGATGAGTTGTGGAATTTCTGTTGTACATTCCAGTGTCTATTATCTATGCCAGCTGAATATAGCCCCCATTTTATACTTTGGTAGCCTTGGCAGAGTTGAATTTAAGTAGACTGGAGAACAGGGAGAAAAATAACTTAACAATAACATATGCTAAATAAAATATTATGGTGCTTCTGCAAAACTTGACATTTAATATGTCTAGTTTGGAGAGGGGGATGGCAGGAGAATGAAAGCTAGCATCATGCAATGTAATTCCAAAATGGTTAAGTGTCATATCTTAAAATGTAAACTAGATATTGCTATTTTGTGCTTGTTGGTTGCAATGCAATGTTTGTTTTAAAGCACTAATTTTAACCTCAAATTTTAAATCACTACAAGATTAAAAATCTTTCATCTAGAGATAATGATTATTTTAGTAATTTAAATGGACTGAGAAAATAGAATGCAGAAAAACGTATGGCTGGATGGATATAAGGAAAGCTGCATTTATTGTATGGAAATTCATGTTTTCATATAGCTAATATTTTTATGGTAGGCAGTTTTTCTTTTTTCTTTCTTTTTTTGCTTACGTGGAAAATGTTCCAGTTTGCAGAATTCCAGTTACGTGTACATGTGTTTTTATTTGCTTGTGTGAATTCTGAACATGTTTTATCTTCTCAATTTCACTATAACTTTGTTTCTTCATTTACAGTAGAAACAGTACATTATTTTATGTGTTTTACCATTGTGAGTCCCTCCTAAGGAGGAGTCTGCAAACAACTGCTCTGAGAAAATTTGAGAGTTTTATATTAAAGTGCACTATCAGAAAGATTATTTGGAAACCTTTCACAAGCACTGGTGCTTTGCAATTGGAATTCCATTGTATGTGCCATGAACAGGGCCAACTGAAAAGGGATGGGTGAGATGTCTACAAGGGAATGGTTGTGCTTTTCATGAATATTGCTTTTTTAAACAGATTTGCCAAGAAGCTGTTTCAGAAGTCTCCTGACTCCTGATAAAATTAGAATAATGGTGATTTGGCTATTGGTCCTTAATCTGTTGATAATTTTGTTAAATGGAAACACAGACTCCAAAAATTGAGAATAAGACAACCTAATGTTAATATTTACTTAAAATAAAGACTCGTTCTTTTAAAAGGTCAGTGTGTTAGTACATGTAAAAATCTTCTGTAATAACTACTTTAGGATGGGTCATTAAGATATTAAGCTCTAAAAGCATATATTAAAAAACCAGACAAACATGTGCCTTGTTACTTCCTTAAATTCATCTTAACACACTGGCGAGCCTTCCCTCTATTTGCATCTGAGGCTATGCCTTTCTCACTATTTATTGCTTATGAGCAGTCTACATGGCTCTGAAGTACTTCCCAGGGTGCTTAACATGGGTTACCTGCCAAGAAATTTGAGGAAGACTGCTGTTTCTGGATTACAGGAGAAAGAGTGAAATTTTTACTCTTCAGCTATAGAAATGAAGAGATTTTTGCTTAAAATGAGGGCTAAGTCCCCCAAATTTAAGAAGAGTTAAACCCTTTCCAGGAATATTCATCAAGCTGGCAATTCCTTATGGAACATATAGCAAAAAGAATCAGATGATCTGAAAGTTATAGACACCAGTATTCTTTTATCTGTCTAAGTGTGTTGTAGATCACTAGGGTGCCTATAGGCTATTGTGTAGTACAGACTCTGTCTGTTTGTTTCTCTTAGTTTTATCTGGAGACCAAAGGGTAAATTTCTTTGGTAAGGAAATATTTAGGCTTTTTAGTAATTCCTGCTGTTCATCCTAGTTCACGCTGGAAGCTAAGATTTTTACAGGCCATCGCTATGTGCATCTGACAGGCTACATCTGTTGGATGCTAGAACTGGTGCTACTATAAAGTGGAAAAAGGAAAAGACTTCATTGATCCAAAGGAAATCTGGAAGCTCTGTTTGGTTCCTTTTGAAATTATCCTGCTCCTGTTTTCCCCCACCTCCACCCCTTGTGATAAAAACACAAACCACGGGACTGTAATAACACTGTAGGCTGTAACCAGGTCACCGAAAGAATTACTATTATGGAGGGCTATCTGATATTACATCATTCTCCAAAACTTCATTTGAACAAAACTCTTCCACTGCTACATAACAGGAACTCCCTCAGGTGAGCTGCGGCAACAACTTCCTGTGCTGAGAGGTGAGGAAATTTCTGAAGCTGAGAGAAATGCAAAGCTTCCTTCCAGCAGTGGCCGTGTGGTGGTTTTAGAAGAGAAGAAAACTTCCAGTTGTGACCATGAACCTTTAGCCATTTTTTATTGTTAAGAGTTTTGAGTCTTTCTAGGACAGTCTTCTCTCCAGCAGTATGTTGGGAATTGCAATCCCAAAGCAAGTAGAAGGAGTGAGCCATTGGTTTGCTCTTGCCTGGATTTCATCTAAATATTCATATATATATATATATATATATATATATATATATATATATATATATATATATATATATATGTGTGTGTGTGTGTGTGTGTGTGTGTGTGTGTGTGTGTGTGTGTGTGTATGTATGTATATATATGTATATATACATACATATATATACATATATATACATATACATACATATACATATACATACATATACACACACACACACACACACACACACACACACACACACACACATATATATATATATATATATATATATATATATATATATATATATATATATATATATATAGTGTAAATTACTAACAAAGAATTAAAGGGAAACTGAAATGCATTTCTGACTCATTAGTCGTCATCAGCCAGCCATACCCTTCTGAGATTCGAACCATGGGCTGATTGCATATGAGGCAGTGTTATTTGCCTCTAAGCCACAAGGTCTCTCTCGCTCTGTTAGCTTTTTTTCTGCAAGGGAAGATAAAGAGTTAACATTTGAAACATATATATATATATATATATATATATATCCTTCTAGCAGAGATTTTAAGAGTACTATACATGTCAGTTCTGAATCAGATAATTAACCATTTTTTCCTTTCCCTCTAAAAAACAGAATAAATGAATGAAGACAAATGACCGAGATGGCAGAGGGGAGAATAGCACCATATCCAAAGATGTGCTATGTGCTGGGGAAACTGATGGCTGTTTGCTGACTCCTGAAACCTGCTCTGGAAGATGGGATACCCTTAGAACAAAGGCAGGGAATATAGTAGGGTGAAAAGAGGTCCATTTCTTAGCATCAGATATTGCCTGATGTCTGTCTTCATGGGGGTCTCAACTGGTAACGCACCAGTGGGATTTCTAAACAAAATTTCTAGAAACTAAAACTGAAAAGAATGTTCTGTTGGGAAAAGTTGAGGGAGAGGGTAACATGTATAACTTTTCAGTAAATTTTAATTATGATGTAAAATATTTCTAGTGTGATAACTTTAGTGGGATAGTCTGAGGAAGTGTCAATGTGAAGTGTACGCATAAAGTTTATTCCACAGTCATCTGAATTGGTGGTTTAAATTTGGAGTTACATTTTTTTATCAGAAGCAGTTTTTAATAATAATAATAATAATAATTTTATTTATATACCGCCCTTCTCCCGAAGGACTCAGGGCGGTGAACAGGGCAGATATATAAAAAATACAAAAATACAAAAGTTAAAAGAAAATTAAACATGCCCAACTAAAAACAATAAATACATATATTAAAAATGACAATAAAAACCCAACCCATTCCCCATCAGGCCAGGCCGGCTTGTTCAAATAAGAGTGTCTTCAGATCGCGACGGAAGGAGCGAAGGTCGGGCGCCATCCGGAGCTCAACCGGCAACTGATTCCATAGCTCCGGGGCGCCCACAGAGAAGGACCTCCCCCTGGGGGCCACCAATCGACATTCTCTGATCGGTGGCACCCTGAGGAGGCCCTCTCTGTGGGAGCGCACAGGGCGGAGGGAAGTTGATGCTTGCTTTTCATAGTAGAAGGTTGGGGAAATGTAGGCCTATGGAGCTTATGCAGCCCATCAATTACAGAATATAGTACAAAGAAGGGCATTTTAGAAGACCAACACCCTCCTCTCCTAGCCTCCTCAATTTTCCTTGTCTTCAGAGGAAAGCAAGAATTATTCCAGGATTTTTCCACTTTGGTATTGGCAGTGGAATAGAGGTAGTCTCATTCTTCTTTCGTAGAATGGCTATATTGAAGCCTTTTATCTGTGTGAAAAGGTAGACTGGAAATGCACAGAAATAGAGACTGTATCCCTCCACTAAAAATAACACTTACTCCATTCCTTTCTTTCACTGTGAAAAGGAAAATCTAATTTTCATATTTATTTTACTGAAGTATAAATGTTGTGATGATCCAAGGTATCCCCCATATATGTATCAAAAATACAATGTTAATAGTGTACTTATTTTCACAAGTGAAAGTAAAGCAGAATTCGTGCAAAACAGGGAGAGATCCATAGGTTCACAGAACGCCTATACCGTAGTAGAGGAATATTTCCCAATGCTTTTGTGTAAGAGCTAAGCAAAACCCACCAAAGAACTAAGTAAGAGCACTCCTCTTAGTCAAGATGAAATTTCAATGATCTAAAAAAAATTATATCTTTGAGTTTTGGGACTCATTTGAGAGATGCCCCCTATCCCTAACGTTTAGTAAGTTAGTTAGTTAGTTCATTCATTCAATTTCTATAGCCACCCATCTCAGTCAATGACTCTAGGTGACTTACTTTTTTGCAAAACTACTGAAAATCTTTGGAAGAAAAACCCCAAGGACACAGTCAAGAAAAAGAGAAGACTGATCAGGAATCTGTCATTGAATACTCATTAATTCAATTTTTTTAATTCCATTTTTTTAAAAATTCCATTTTTATATTAGCATTTGGAAGGAGGGAATGGAAAAATGCATGGCTTGAGGAAGACAGTGGGGTGCAGTATCTTATAAAAAGGGCCCGGATAGGATCCTTGAATAGCAGTACTGAATGTCATGCACTCCCAACATACATTTTTATAATTTTCTCTTCCAAGAAGGTAGGGGATAAGGGCTGAAGGCAATGGAAGATTTTGTTGGGAAGCATGAAGAAAATGAGCATTCTGAGGGAGGATAAAGGAACCTGGAAGACTTATGCAATGCCCCAACGTGTCAAGGTGAACTTCAATTTTTCATGAGAACAAATAACCTGAATCACTGTTTCACCAGCTGATAGTAGATACATTATTTTTTTATTATTCCTCATCCCATCATTATATAGTGAAAACAGAACTGAAAATAGTTCCTTAAAACAAGGGCTAAAATATCTGGCCTACAAAAATCCAGACAACCCCGTACATGGCTGCAAAGATATTTTCTGTATCTTGTTAGTGCTGTCCAGTGTTCATAGTTTTGCAATCTCTATAGAGTAATCCTACTAAAAGTGAAGACCTAACCTAGTGAATACTACTGTCAGGTAGAAAAATAACCTATAATCAGAAAGGGTTGTTGTTTCTGATGCCAGCAAATAATATTTATTCCCTCCCACTGTCGAAAGAAAGAAGGAAGGAAGCCATGCAGTCACATAATTATAGATATACTTAATTATTTGCTGGAAGAGGATTCTAATCCTTTCTATCTGTATCACACACTGGATTCAAATCCCCTCACACCCCCATTAAAGAGGGGAATTCAATCCAGCATATGATACAAATAGATCATAATAGCAGTCTGTAGACAGTCTATGGCACAGGACTGCAACCCGCGGCTCTTTCAGCCGTCTCCTGCGGCTCCTGGTCCTCTGCCATGTGCAGTCCAAAAAAAAAAAAAAGTGGGACTAAAAAAGTTCAATCAATTCAAATATGCAGGGTAGGTGCATATCTTGCCTTGGCTCTACTCTTCAGTCAAACCCTGTTCTGCGCATGTGCGTGCATGCGCACATATTTTTTGCGGCTCCCAGTTTTCCCTTTTGTGAGGGAACCGGTTCTGAGTGGCTCTTTCACTGTTTGAGGTTGCTGACCCCTGGTCTATGGTTATCTCCCACCTGGCAATTCTAAAGTGAGGCAGCCTTCCTTCCCAAGACCCCACGTTGAATCTAAATCAAAGGTAATCTGTGGCTGATTTTATTATAAGAAAACAATATTTTCAATTACAGAAGGGTAAACTCTTCTGAATGAAGCGAGTCTGTGCTCACAACTAAGCCTTCTCTGGAGTCCCAACCTTTGGATCAGGCTGAAAAACACTGCTTGAGGCCCTCATTTGAGTGCGTGTTTCCCAAGAAGCGCCACGTGTGCTCCAGGATCCTTTGCCTAAGTGACTAAAATTAGGTCTGCAAGGCATATTTGCAAATAACTCTCCCAACACATGATAAAGCATTTAAGAAGTCCGGGCAAAGAAAATCTGGAGGGCAGCTACTGTCATAAAATGGACCTCACCATCAAATTCATGTGAGATGTAGACTAAAGAGATGTAGACTAAACAAGAGCCAAAGGCATGGGAAGTATTACCAATTGCAATTTCTTGTAACTGTCGTGTCATTTGTTTTCTCAAGGACACTGAAGGGGAAGCTGAAGAAACAGCAACTTCCTCTTTGATAAGATTTATGATAGCGATTTAAGTAATAAAATGAGTACTTATTTGCTTTCGAAGCCCTCAGTGCCTTGTGAAAAGAAGTTCAAATATCAGTTGAATCCTGCTGTTTAGATGGAGCTGGTGGAGAATATTTAATCAGGAAATGCTTGTAATCTAAGTGAGAAACATTTTAGGCTCATTTTCTCACAAGTCTCAAGTATGTACATTTCCAAGAGAAGAAAGCAAGCAACAAAATGCAATACAACCTATCAATCTCAGAATCTGAAGTACACTAATACTTAACAGCCTAAATCCTTTCACATACTGTAGGAGTGGGAGGGGGGAACTCTGCTTCCCCAAAAAGCAGCTTTTCTTCCACCTCCTACAAATGCCCAAGATGATCACCTTCTCTGCTGCTTGGCAACAGATGGAAACCGTGGGAGAAGTTCAAAAGAGTGAAATGTATCTTGATGACACTTCGTATCAACTCGGTACACAGGATAAACTGGATGCACTAAAGCAAACGTAACTAGGCTAAAAGCTTAGCCAAGCCTCAGTGCTGAGTACGTGTACATTTGCAGAGAAAAACAGAATGGTATCTTTCCCCGTAGTTGAACTTTTAAATGTCCATGCCATGCAATGGCCACACTGCTTGGGAATTAAAGGAATGTTAGACCTGCATGGAGAGTCCCTAGTTAACCTTAGCTAATTTCTGGTTAACTTATGAATGGGAGACCAGCAGGAACTCCTAAGACTGTAAAAAGTATAAACTAGACTGAGAATTCAAAAAGACCTTTCAGAGAAAGGCAATGATACGCCATTTCTGCACTGTTGTTATGAACAAAACATCCATATGGCCACTAGTACCTGAACTCATTTTGAGGGAGTCTCTCCTTTTGTACCCCAACACACCCAAGAGTTCTGAAAGTGGGAAAGAGGCCAAAGCCAGCTCTCTGGCAAATATTTTGGTAGCAAGATAAGCACCTGAAACCACAGCTCTCAGGGTAGCTGTGGGTAAGAACTCAAAAGAACAGGAATTAGTTTCGATACAAGACAGAATATAACCAGAGACTCTCTTCTGAAAGCCAGGAGGTTAAAATGAGGTCGAGAAATTATTTTGTGCAGTGCAAGAGGAGTTGTGCCCCTGTGTCCTTGCTGCTGGACAAGCAACTGCTGCTGCAAAACAGAGGAGACAGAAACTTGTTTCAGAGGACCAGGTTCTGCTACTGGGTGACACTTAAGGCAGTGCTCCAGCTGTTGGGGACCACAGGCAAAAAATTCTCCACTGACAGCTGTACCTCTGTCTTCTTGGCAAGCATAATGCCCAGTGAGAATTAAGGCGCTTCTGCTTGTGAGATGATATAGCCTTATATTGGGCATCCATTGAAAGATGCAGAGGAGGGACAATCACCCTGATTCTTTTGCAGCTGTAAACCCCAGATCCTGGGTTTGGCTGATCTGGGAAAAGCCCTTCTGGGGGAAATAAACCACATTGGCCAGCTGGCAAATGATCTGGCTAGGGAAGCTGAAAACTGAATTAGGGGAGGGCTGGCCAAGAAAACAACAGATGTCGTGATGGTCAGAGGCTCTTTCAAAAAACCGGCAATGCAAAACCTCTTTCTAATTTGACTGGGGGTTAATAAGCGGCGTATTTCTGAATAGTCTTGCCTTGGCACCATGAAAAATTCTGAGCAATTTTCTTCCCCAAATATGATGGAAAGGCAAATTAATTGAATTATAGGCGCTAATATGCAGAAAACTGTTTAGCTCATCATTTTATCTAGCAAGGTTTCATAGAGTAAGGGCAAAAAGCTGCCCTTGTGAAAACCATTTATATTTCTGTTTCTCATTTATAAATTATTGTATCCATTGCTTTATACTTCTTATCAGTACATTCCTGATCATATTATGTCTTCAAATATGTTCTATAACTAAATATTTATGCCTCTCTTGGGGGGGGGGGAAGACATCATCATGAAACTTTCTGCAGAGCCTCCAAATTAAAATCAATGACAAGAAAAGAAGACAGATTTATTTGCCTATTCCTCTGAGTTTTGATTGTCACATGTTCTCTTTATAAGATGTGACACTGGATCAGTTCTCCTTTTGAGGCTACATTGAGGCTACATACAGATTGGATTTTATACTGCAATACCTTGGTTAGCTTAACCGTGGTAGTTGAACATCCCAACAATTGGGTTGATGCTTCATGATAAGCCATAGACAAAAAACCCCACTAAAACATCATTTAGAAGGAAGATGCTAAAATAGCCGAATTTTTCATTTTTCTACTTCTGCACATGGAAATGTCAGAACGCCTGAGGTTTAGAGTATTTGGGCAGGAACCTATGCAGAAATTGGTTCCCTAGGATCATAAGTGTTTGCCCACTTCCCTAGGAGTCAGATGGGAGACAACTGACTTACGCTTAACCTTTCTATTAAGGCAAATGTTTCAATTACTGGCCAAATACAGGGAAATGCTTCACCCCTAGAACTTCTGACAGCTTAGAGGAAGTCATTTTATATTCCATGTAACCTCTGAAATAGTAAAATAAGAGACCAAAGCGATTTCTGAATGTGTTCAAAAAATGGCTCTCCATGGACTAAACTGAAGAACTGAATTATTCATTTCAGATTTTTAATCAGAAGAGGCCCATTTTAATTTGTAAAGACAATAATTATCTCCATTTCTATTTTATTCTCAAAATGACCTAGTGAGAGAAGTTTATTGGCCCATGGTCATCCAGGTTCAATTAAAAAAACCCAACTTGGATAAATAAATAAGGCTTTTGTTATTTTCTTTAAGCTGCATTGATGGCTCCTGATAATAATAATAAAGTTGGAGGTCATCTAGTCTAACCCCCTGCACAGGCAAAGCACCTGAAGGCAGGACAAGAAGCAACGGATGAAAATTAATCAAGGAGAGAAGCAAACTCAAATTAAGGAGAAACTTCCTGACAGTTAGAACAATTAACCAGTGGAACAACCTGCCTCCAGAAGCGGTGAATGCTCCAACACTGGAAGTTTTAAAGAAGAGACTGAACAGCCATTTGTCTGAAATGGTATAGGGTTTCCTGCCTGAGCAGGGGCTTGGACTGGATGACCTCCAAGTTCCCTTCCAACATCATCATCATCATCATCATCATCATCATCATCATCATCATCATCATCATCATTATTATTATTATTATTATTATTATTATTATTATTATTATTATTATTATTATTATTATTATTAGGCTGAGGTCACCTGGTTAAAAATAACAGAGAAAAGCCACTTTAACTTTACTTTAGAAGCCAATGCTAAGGGAATTGTTATCTATTGCCAGGAAGTATAAATATGACAGCCATTAGAAACAAATGCCTTTTCCTTGAAACAGGCAGTTATATTTATTTGGATGTGCTATACATTCATTGAACTCCACCGAGTTTACATCCTTCACTGTATGTTTAGGATTGCATCCTGAAGATCACATAACAGAGCCTGATGCCTGCTCCTCCCTTCTTGACAGAGCAATACTACCAGTAGAAGAGAATAAACATGGCCTCAACTTTGAAGACATGTAGTTTATGAAGATCAGCTGTGGTAAATGAATGCTTCTGATTTCTGAAGAGTTGCCAGTTTGGCCCCCTGTTTGTTTTTCATGGACACTGTTAGACGTTATAGACGAGGAAAGAAAAAAATAGGGGGATGTATAAGTCAGTCCCAGGGAGGTTGTCTTTAGGTGATTTCTCCTTCTCACCTTTTTTATTTTCTTTCTTTGTCTTTTGTCTCCTTCTGCAGCCTGGATCAGAATCCCCAGCCAAACCAGGGAGAACAGGCTTGATATTCCAGATCCCAGATGCCAATATGTGGCGGCATCTGGTTCATTGGCAGGCATCACAGACAGTTGTGCTGGCTGCTTTTGAGCCTGTCATGTGGCTTATTTTGCTGTTAGGCACACTGATTCTTTGAGACTGTGGTCCCTGACTGAGGGAACAAAGAAAAGAACGGGGCAGGGGGAAATGCATGTATTAAAGATGCAAGTTACAAGCTCAGGTGATGATTGTCAAATGCTTTACCTGTATTTGCTCTCCTGGATGTTTCATCGTGATGTTTCTTTTGCAACCTTCTCTTATTGTGCAATTACAGTTTTCGGGCGCCTTAAGGGATAGAACTCCTTGAAAGAAAAGTACAGATGTTTTAAAAGCCAGGAATAGAATTCTTACCTTAGGGGGGCAGATATATGTGGTTTCTACCAACTTGCTTTAGGAATGAGAAAAATCCATTGAGTAACAACAACAGCAATAACAACAATATGATGGTGGTGGTGATGATGATGATACAGACATAAAAGCAGCTTGTTCATATATTCAGAGAGGGATGAGATTGTGGTAACAAGAGATAAATCTTTTGTTGGATGACATACACTTTTCCCTTGAAACAGTGGCATTTAAATTTCTATGACCCAGCTGGATCCAAAGAAGGTACTTATGAAAATTGGGGATGGAGTTTTATGGCACAAATCAGAAATGCCATAGCTTTAGGGGCTTTCTGATGGAAAGGTGGGGGGGTACTTTTCCTTTGCTTTGTTCAAGTCTTGGCTGCTTAAAGAGATGCTCTGAACAATAACATGGCAAGGACTACTGAGGGACAATTTTAAGGTTATTTGCAGGAAGCTAGGAAAGAGAAAATGAATTTATTGAACAGATTTTTGAGAGGGAAAGAGAGTTCTTACTCTATTACTGCCAAGTGTTGGATATTTGTTTACAGAATAAAAACAGTTTTACTCTTTATCCCTGCAGATTATATTACTGCTACTCCAGGTTATATTCAGTAGTGCAGTATCAATAATAGATTCAAAAATCAGTGCACTTTTTTCCAGAATATATTTATTCTTCCATCATTAATCCCCAGAAAAAAAAAATCTTCCGAGGTAGAACAGGGGCTTCCTGGTTAAGTTGCCCACAACATCAGAAGATTACTGAGTGGATAATGTCATTATAAATGCAGTCACAAGAGGGCACCTGGGTTAATTTTAGTTGAATGATATTAAAGATTTTCTGAATCTGTTCTGTTCGTGTTAAAATAATATACTTGTTCGCCATATCAATCACTTCCTCCTGTTTTAATATAATGCAGACTCCACAATCAACCCCACTAGGAATTGTAGTGGTGCCAACATATCTGCAGAGCATAAAGTTAGGAAAGTTGGATTAGTATCTGAGCCGTGGTGGTGCAGTGGTTAGAATGCAGTACTGCAGGCTACTTGTTCTGCCTGCCGGCTGCCTGGAATTTGGCAGTTCAATCCTCATCACCTCAAGGTTGTCTCAGTCTTCCATCCTTCCTAAATCAGTAAAATGAGGACCCAGATTGTTGGGGGCAATATGCTGACTCTGTACAACCAGTTAGAGAGGGCTGGAATGCACTGTGAAATGGTATATAAGTCTAAGTGCTATTGCTATTGTTATCTCTGTCTAATGGCTTTCAAAGTTTGGAGTGAGAAAGCAAGGAAATTGGATTTAAATTTTATGAAAGAAAAAAAGCAATGAGCACAAATTTTTGAGCTGCACCTCCTGTTTATGATATACAAAATACATTAAACCTAACTGTTCACAAAGCATACAAAGATTAGTTGGCATAAACTGATATCCAAATAAATCCTTGAAGAATGGTTTTATATATTTATTTATGTATGGAATAGAATAGAATAGAATAGAATAGAATAGAATAGAATAGAATAGAATAGAATAGAGTAGAGTAGAGTAGAGTAGAGTAGAGTAGAGTAGAGTAGAGTACAGTAGAGCAGAGCAGAGCAGAGCAGAGCAGAGCAGAGCAGAGCAGAGTAGAGTAGAATAGAATAGAAATTCTTTATTGGCCAAGTGTGATCAGACACACCAGGAATTTATCTCTGGTGCATAAGCTCACAGTGTACATATAAACAGCAAATAATAGGCCATGGGTCATAATCAGATTTACAGTCATTAACCATAAGTTACAAACAACAATAGATAAATCATAAGAAATCAGTAGGAGAAGATAGTAGGAAAGATAAGAAGATGAGAAAAGACAAGAAATGAGACTGTGCTGTGGGAATTAAGCAATTAATTTATTTGAGGTGGTAATATTGCTAAGCACATTGATTTGTGCTTTAAATTGTAAGCCGCCCTGAGTCTTCGGAGAAGGGCGGGATATAAATGGGATTAAAACAAAACAAAACAAAAACAAAAAACTGATATTACAAGGATTTGTGGGAGAAATGGCAGAAAAATATTCTGCAGGAGACATCAGACTAGATGAATCAATGGCTCTACTGAACATAATTTAGCTCATTGACATTGGGAAGCAATGGGAAAGGATTCACCTAATTATTTAGCTCCTACTATGCAAAGTTCCTATGGCATTTAATCACTGTACTTAATTGTTTATGCTTGTGTGTAGGGGTCTATGTAAAAGAAAGAGATTGAACATTGAGTCCACAGCAAACTTTCTTTGGAGTTTTCAAAACACAAATCAACTTTAACAGTTGGCAGGCTCGGTACTGTCCATGTGAGATAAGCTTGCCAGAGTAGGGAATGACCCTTTCAAAAGTTCCACCCACTACAGTACAGGGGTCCACGTGAGCCATTTTGTCTGTTTTGGTTTAGGGTTTTTTTTGGCACCGTGCATGGAATTTCTGGACTGTCTCGTGGCCATAATTCCAGGACTGGCTTGGTGACCTCCCCTACCATTCAGAGCAGCATCAGCTGCAATGCAAGCAGACACTCTTTCTCCCTCTGTCACATTGTTGGCACAGTCTTTGGAAATGTAGTATCTAAAATTAAAGATTTGTATCCGTTTTGGAAAAATCAAACTGACCTTTCTCACTTAAATGAAGAGAGGGTGGTGATGAGGAAAGACTTGGCTCAGACCAGAGCAATTAGGAAAAATACAATTTGGAGCAGGCAGTACAGGGTAGTCTTACATGGTAGTCTTTTTCTGAATGCAAGTTAAGGTTCTAACTTCTTGAAACAAGCTGTTTATCAATCAAGTACCTGTTGATCTTGCTTTTCTTCCAAAGATGAAAACTCCATTTCATCTTTAATGCAGCTTTCTGAGATAGTTCAGCATGAGAGAAGAAGGCCAAAAGTCTATCAGTTTATACAGTAGCCCCATAAAAATTCACACCCTAAATATGTCTATATCAGAGATATATCAACTCAGTGATGTCTGGGTGATGTTCTAAATTGCTAACATAGAGATATTCTGTAACGGAGGAGAAGAGAAATATTTATCCTGCCTGTTCTGTCCATACAAGATATAAGAGCCTTGGTGGAGCAGAGGGCTAATGCCTCCTTAAGTAACACCAGCTGCCTGCAATTAGTGCAGGTTCGCGTCCCACCAGGCTCAAGGTTGACTCAGCCTTCCATCCTTCTGAGGTAGGTAAAATGAGGACCCAGATTGTTGGGGGCAATTAAGCTGACTTTGTAATAATGCTGCTTGGGGTGTGTGTGAAAGCCCTAATAGGCAGGCATATACATAGAATGAAGGCTACTGCTAAGCTTGTAAGCCGCCCTGAGTCTTTGGAGAAGGGCGGGATATAAATGGAATTAAAAATACCAAGCCCAATATTATAAACCATCATCTTCTTGGTTTTGCTTGCTTTTAAAAAAAACTGAATGACTTTTATTATTATAACCAAGTGTTAGCGTGGAAATTGCTCAAAATGTCTTGATCATTTTAGTTGTCCCTTTAGCAACTTTTTAGCTCTGAAATACTGTTTTTGAGTGCTTGAGTATTGTGGGAATCAAATGTATGCATTTATATTTGCTCCCCTCAACTTAGGTGGGATTGATAGAAAGATGCTGAATAAAACAGATCCGAAGCAGTGTTGGGAAATTGAAACTTTCTTGCTTACCTTGCTGGAATAGTTCTTTCAGTGATTCTAGCAGAGTTTACCATGCCATCTCTGTTTCTTTTTTAAAATGTTATGTAAATTGGCTTGATTGCTAGTGGAAGGGCAGGATATTAATCTTATACATTCAATTTTAAAATATTAAAGGTCAAGGCTAGCTACCAGAGAAGGTTGCAAAAATTTCAAATGCCACTAGATAGCGGTAAAGAGTTAGAGTCATCTGCACTACATGCTGCTATCTAGTGGACATTTGGATTTTTGCTGACCAAATATGGTAGTCCTGGTATATAACAATCTGATTGCCACGAGAGAGATAATGGAAAGATGACCCAAATATTCTAGAAGACTTCGTGCTGAAGTGGATGCCAGCTTTTCATGGGTTTCTTTCTCTCAAATCGAATTATATTATACTTTATCCACTGTTTTTGGTTTGCTCATGATTTTTTTTTCTGTTTTAGAAGCACAAACTTATTTATGTCAATCAGACATCAAAGGGAAGCTTATGGTCACAAAATACCGTACACAGCCATTTACTATGCATTTAATTTAGAATTTATTGTTATCTTTGCTCCAGTAAGGTTGGGTCTCAAGCAAGATGAAGCAGGAATTTCCCGCCTCTCATTCACTTCTGCTGGCTGGGTTCCCGTTACTGAGGAACACTGTAACTTTCCAGGAACCCAGCAGCAGTGGACAGTGTTTGGATATTGTAGTTACAAGTGCCACATCAACATTTCAGAAATAAGGCAGATGTGTATCACAGTATCTGTACTGGAAAAAAAATCCATAACGTTTTGTGTTAGAATTTGAATTTTTTTTTAAAAAAAGGAAGGACAATGCAACTTTCTATCTATCTGTTGCCTTCAAGGCAGCTACTGTAGGTGGTCTAGATCAAGTTATGGTAAATTCTTGCCATAGTGGATCTCAGAGTAATGGCCTTCAGATACAATGAAAACATTTACATTTAGATGGCATCCTAAAATAACAGACCTGTCCTCCCCCCCTCCAAAAAAAAAAAAGAAAAAGAAAAAAGAGATGCATGTGTATTTCTTATCTGAGTTTAAGGTTGGGGAAAGGGAGAAGGAAAGTTCTGGGAAGATCAATTGATTGAGCCAGCAAGTAGGTGGGTGGCAGGAAATAGGTTGAGTTAAACTAAGGAGAAACTTCCTGAGAGTTAGAACAATTAACCAGTGGAATAAACCTTCCTCCAGAAGCTGTGAATGCTCCAACACTGGAAGTTTTTAAGAAGACACTGGACAGCCATTTGTCTGAAATGGTGCAGGGTTTCCTGGCTGAAGCAGGGGGTTGGACTAGATCAGGGCTTTTCAACATTTTCACCCATTGTACCACTTTTAGGATATGGCAACATCCGAGTACTACCAGTTGACTAGCAAGGTGTCAAAAACTTGATGACCAAAAAAAAAAAGGAAAAAAGTGATGAAGTACAGGTAGTCCTCGACTTACAACAGTTCGCTTAGTGACTGTTCGAAGTTACAATGGCACTGAAAAAAGTGCCCCCCAAGCCACAGCCGAGCAAGACACCTGCCTGCCTGCCTGTCAGTGCTCTTCCTCTTGTCTGAGGTTTTCATTGTTGTGAGCATTTCTGTTGAGGATTGGCAGTGGGGGGTGTTTGGTTTTTATTCCCCCCATCTGCTGGGCGGTTGCAGCACGTTTTGGTCACTTCACATGACCCTGGGACACTGTGACCATCATAAATATGAATCAGTTGCCAAGCATCTGAATGTAAATCACAAGACCCTGGAGATGCTGCAACATTCCAGCTGATCGGTGCTTCTGGGCTCAGAAGCGCCAGGATCAGTTGGAGCCTGGTGCTGATCCTGGTGCTTCCGCTGAGCCCTGACAGCCCTGCAGCTCCAGCCATCTCTCATTCAGGCTTGTGCGGTGCTGCCACCGGTTCAGCTCAATCCCCTCCCCCGCTACTACTTTTCTAGGATGGTCATGTACCACCTGCCAGGTGCCAATGTACCACAGGTGGTACCCATACCACTGGTTGAAGAGCCCTGGACTAGATTAATAATAATAATAATAATAATAATAATAATAATAATAATAATAATAAACCTTTATTGTCAAAGTACAACATGTGTACATTGAGATTAGCTGAGCCTCCCCCTGTGCTCCCCCCCAACACACAGTGACAACAAACCCTCCATCTTACCATACCATGTGAACCACCTACACCACACACTGGCCTCCCAAGTCAGTTCTGCATACATTCACAGAGATTATATCTCATTTAAAAGCCTAACAGCCCACAGATAAAAGCTATTTTTCAGCCTGTTGGTACGGCTGGCTATACTCCTATATCTCCTACCGGATGGTAGGAGAGTAAAGAGATACCGTCCAGGGTGTGAGTCATCCCTGAGAATCTTCCTCACTCTTCCAAGGCAACGAGCCCTGGCGATGTTATCCAGTGGTGTCAGGGGACAGCCCACAATGTCTTGTGCTGTGCTCACTACCCTCTGTAATACTTTCCTGTCCGCAGCTGTCAGACCAGCATACCAAACCACAATACCATACGAGAGGACGCTTTCTATAGTAGACCGGTAAAAGAGGGTCATTAGCTGTTGTTCTACCCTGTTCTTCCGCAAGACCCTGAGAAAGTGAAGCCTCTGTTGGGCCTTTCTAGCCACCTGGGTTGTGTTAACTTTCCAGGTCAGATCTTCACAGATGACCTCCAAGGTCCCTTCCAACTATATTATTATTATTATTATTATTATTATTATTATTATTATTATTATTATTATTATTATTATTATTATTATTATTAATCCTTTCTCCCACCCTGGTGCGTATCACATCCTTACTGGCAGTCAAAGCAGGTGAAGAAAGAAGAGCAACGCTCGAGGTTTAGAAGGCTGACTTTGTGAGTGCTTGGCTTCCTCAAAGAAAGGGAGAGTATTTTCTTTGTAGGTGATTCCCAGAGAAAAAAGAAGAGTGTATGTGTGTATGCACATTTGTGTGGTGGGTGGATTTTAGGATTTAATGGAGTTTGAGGATTAATGGATATCATTCACAACAAATGATTTATGAAACTGAGAGTTTACCTGTATTTGAAATTTATAAATAATTACAACGAACACAAGACTTTAAGTTAATGATTGGGTCATGCATCATGTGAAGCCAGAAGCTTAAGTTGCATGCAGAAGGTATTTTGTTCCATCCCAAGACTTAGGACCAACTTTGATCTCAACACTGGCATCTTTGGAGGAGGGGTGGAGATCAGGGAAGCAAGCATGGAACTGCTGATAAATGCAACATGACAGTGTGATTGAAATGAAGCAAATCACTGTTATGCAGATTCCAGACTCCTTTACATAATGACCTCGTTGTTGACAGTTTGGTGCCAATGAGCCTTTTTAAGGACAGTCATAGTTCTGAGATACTCTGCTAGTCTGTGTAGGCAATTCTGTGCTGGATAAAGGACCTTCCATAAAGCATGTTCTGTCATATTCAGTCATATGCTGCAGAGCAACTTTGACCTGGTTCACACTTTCCACTAAAAGCATAATATGGTCTTTCTTGTTTGTGCCTTTCTTGTATGTGACTTCCTGCCAATTGTAGCTCATTTAACAAAGTTGAATGTGTACATACTGTATGATGGTGGTGGTGGTGGTGATGATGGTAGAGGGGTGGGTTAGAAAACAAATTCAAGAGGGCAAGTGTGATGTTAAAAGGGGGTAGATTTCAATCTGGGCCCAGGCAATATATCTTCTATAAGAGTTCAAAGGCAGCGTTGTGCTTGTTAGAGATCACTGTTCTGCTATTGTCTCTGGTCCAAAAGGTTTTAGAAAAGCTATTGTAAAATATCATGAAATCTGTGCAAAAGAAAACTTTATGACAATATCTTATGATTAGCAAGTTAGATTAGTATTAGTAGGATTAAGATTTGATTAGTAAAAAGATTGCCTTCTCATAAGTGGATAAACATGTATTTTGAAATCAACCCTTAAAAGCCAGAATGATACTTTTCCAATTACTCAATTGGAAATTCCAATTACTCAGTTCTTAACAATTCCCCACACTCCATATATCCAGAGTTCCTCAAAAACAATCAAATCCCACATTTTTAGAATATAATTCAGCATATTTAACAATAAGAGTTTTCCTCTTAAATCTATTTATATATAAAAAAAATATTGTTGCAAAAGAATGCTAATCACTCACAAAAGCAAATCATATCAGTCAACCAGCCCTCACGTTTTGTTACATTGTTACATTTGCTAACAGAGAAAATCTGATATCCAGCCTTTCAATTTTCATTGTTTGGGTTATCTAAGAAACTTGAAATAGAATCTTCTGATGAATCAATTTCAGTCATAAGTCTGATAAGATCAATCTAACATTTTAAAGCCTTGCAACCCTTGAGCTCTCATTGTCAGACATTCCGGTTCTTTAATCTTTACATCATAAAAATAAGCAATTGTAACTTTAAAAATATTGTTTAATTTTTGATATAAATTGTTTTTGTTTCAGAAATGTACACCGTCAGAAGAAAAAGCATCTTGGATTTCTCTGAGGCAGTTAAAACACATAGTCCATATTGAGCTGTCAAGTCTTGCTTCAGTGAATGATACTGCCAGCTTTGTGAATTAAGTTGAAAGAAATCCTTAAAATAATCATTACAAAATAATTGACATGAAATCATTATTTCAGACCCAGCTTATACTTTCTAATAGAATGTTTTGCCATCTACCTTTAAAGTTGAATTATTCTGTAAAGTTTAATAGGAACTTCTTCTCCTTCTGGAGGATGTTCCATCTTATCCCTGGTTATCTTTGCCCCTTTTCTAGACAAGTGGATTCAGTTCCAGGTGTGACTGGACTGCTGGCACCATCTTCTTTATTTTTGAAAAATAAAAGGACCCAGTTACCATGAATTCTGTGGGCACTCTGGTGTTCCCATGCTGAATGTTAAATTGAGCCAAACCTCTCCTCTCCTCTCTGCTGATGATAAACATTTTTTGCTTCCTTTTCCTTCTGATGACTCAAAAGTTTACAGGTTTTTTTTATATTAAAGAGTTTTACAAAAACAGAATTTTACAATATATCCCCAAATCCCTCCCACCCCAAACCCCCCAACTTCCCAGAGCTAAATACAGGATTATAGTTACAATAATCATATTCTAAATAAAAATTATGCATAATATACAATTAACCAAATTCATAATGTGCTTTAACTCCCCTTTAACATAACTACAAACAAAGTACCAATAACAATATCCCACTAAAATCTACTCATAAGCTAAATGGAACTTTTTAGTCCCATATTTGTTCTGAATATAATTTATCCATCTCCTCCAAACTGAAATATATCTTTCCTGTGAATGATCTTTCAAATAAGCAGAAATCTTAGACATTTCTGCAAGATTCGAAACTTTAAACACCCATTCTTCTATAGTGGGCAAACTATCCTTCTTCCAATATTGTCCCACCAGTAACCGTGCTGCTGTTATCATATTCAACATCAAATTAGTTTATTTAACATCACAATCTACAACAATACCCAATAAAAATAATTGCGGAGAAAACTTTATTTTTCTCTTAAAAATCTTTTGAATGTTCCACCAAATTTTGATCCAAAAAGCTTTTATGTTTCTACAAGTCCACCACATGTGAAAATAGGTAGCTTCTGAACTACCACATCTCCAACATTTAGACTGTAAATTAGGATACATGTTGGACAACTTCTTGGGATCCAGATGCCATCTATAAAACATTTTATAAAAATTTTCTCTTAAGTTTTGAGCCTGAGTAAATTTAACATTTCTGACCCAAATTATCTCCCAGGTGTCCAACGAGATTGGTTCCTGAATATTTTGTGCCCACTTTATCATACAGTCTTTAACCAATTCCGCTTCCGAATCAATTCAATTAAAGCATTATATATCCTCTTTATATGTGCACAATTTAAATCTCTAATTTGTTTTACTAAATTTTGATCTGTAATTGTGATGCCAACCTTTTGATCTAACTTCCACCTAGCTTTCAATTGGGTATATTGAAACCAAGAGTAACTTATATTTTCTTGTCTTAACTCCTCTAATGATTTAAGTTGCCAATCATTCCCTTGCAATCTAAGTAATTCCTTGTAGGAAACCATATCCATACTCACTCCCATAGATACAGGTTTTCTGTTATGAAGGAGCCAGTGACCTGAAGCAAGGTCACTGGCAATGCAGAAAAATCAAAATAATGAAGAATAATAACAGAATTCTCATTGCTGTTAGCAACAGAAACCTAGTGATCCAGTCAAGGAAAATGTCAGGTGCTTTTCCCACCTATCAACTGCTCAACTTGATCAGCTGACCAATAAGATGAGCTCACTATCTCCCAGCTGCAATGATAGCAATCCACAGTCTATTCCAGGGGTAGGCAAGCTTGGCTCTTTTATGACTCGTGGACTTCAACTCCCAGAATTCCTGAGCCAGGAAGTTGAAGTCCACGAGTCATAAAAGAGCCAAGCTTGCCTACCCATGATCTATTCCCAGAGGGCCAGCAGATCAGGCTGATTAGCTGACTGGTGGGAAAAACACCTGATTATCTTCCCCATCACCACCACTGGGAATAGTGGTGGCCTTTTCTGTGGCTTCTGACCTGTCTGCAGCCCAAAGGTCAATGCTTACACCTTGTATCACAAATTCTCAGAAACCCTGGGCAGTTTATCAGCAAAACAAGCCCCACAGAAAAAAGAAAGAGACTAAAATAATGCAACAGTAAACACAAGGCAAAAAGATGACAAAAACCAGGCAACAATGAGAAGCAGGCCCACACTATCCAGAAAGGGGGTGGGGTTCAGTTGCTCTTGGCAAAGTTTTGATTGAAAAAAAAACAAGTCTGCAAGACCCTCTAAAAAACCAGCAGGGTGGGAACCACCCACTTCATGGGGGCAACTTCATTCCAGAGGGTGAGCAATGAGACAAGGCACAATTCTGGGGTCCCAATCGATGGCAGTGTTTAACTGAAGGATTTTGGAGCATGCCAACCCTGCCAGATCCAATTGGCTGGGCAGATATTATAAGGAGGGAAGGAGGCAGTCAGTCCCTCAGGTAACTAGACCCTAGGCCAGTGATGGCAAATCCTTTAGAGATCTAGTGCCCAAACTGCAACCCAAAACCCACTTATTTATTGCCAGGTGCTGGGTGGGTGTGGCTGACTGGGTGGGCATGGCCACAGTGGCCACAGCCGACGGAGTGGCCAGGGTGACATGGCCATCTCGATGATGGTCATGAGTAGGGATGCCTGTGGGGGCTGGGCAGGGTTGGGGGAGATCCAGGGGGTCTTTAGCAGCTGGGGTGGTGGGCTGGAGGCTTTTCCTGCAGGGTGAGGCAGGGCAAGGTGTGGGGGGTGCCAATTGCCATGTGGCAAGGCATGGCAAGGCAGGGGCTGGGACAGCTGCTGCCTGACACCATCGGCCCCTGCACACAGAGGCCAGCAAGCGCTTGGGGGCAGACGGTGTCTGCCAGCAGTCACAGCCTGCTGGCTGTCCTACATCATGGAGAGCCCCATTGGCATGGGCAGAGATGGCCCCGGGAAGGCCGGAAGGAAGCCCTTGCCCAGCCTGGGCCCCATCTGCTTGATGGCTCAGATGGGGACAGCAGCTACTGCTGCTCCAACCGGCCAACCACACAGGGAAGCAGGAGGAGGTGGAGGGACAGCCAGGGATCTGGAGCTGCCTTGGCTGCTTGCTGGCAGCCCGACAAGAAAGTGGATCTTGTGCACCAGCTGCCCCTCCTGTGGCCTGTGGCCAGTTCACCATGATGCAGGACAGCCAGCAGGCTGTGGCTGCTGATGGACACCGTCGGCCCCCATGCGCTCACTGGCCTCTGTGTGCAAGGGCCGATGGTGTCAGGCAGCAGATCTAGAAGCGAAGCTGTGCCACCCATCTTCGTGCTGGTGGGGGCAGCAGTGGTGGTAGGGGAAGGCAGGAGCTGGCATATGCCCACCTTTTGCTGCTGCCGCCCCACATCATCCCGTGTGCGCCTCCAGGATGTGCGTGTGGGACAATGTGGGGTGGCAGCAGGGAGGGGTGGGTGTGTGCCACAGCTCACCTTCTCCCACTGCTGCCCCCAACAGTGTGATACTGGGTAGCACAGCTTCACTTCTAGATCTGCTTCTGGCCAGGCCTGGCGATGCAGGGATCACTGCTGCTGCCTGCTGCCCAGCCCCACACATTGCCCAGGTGCGACTGTCCCATGAGGCTGGGCAGCAGGTGTGCAAGATCTGCCGCTTCATCGGGCTGCTGAGGTGGGGCCGGCTGCAGCCAGCGAACAGCCGAGACAGCTCCAGACACCTGGCTGCCCCTCCTCCACCTCCTGCTTTCCTGTGTGGTTGGCCGGTCAAGGGGCTCAGAACAACAGGAGGAGCAGCAGCCACCCCCCCATCAGAGCCACCATATAGACAGGACCCACACCAGGTGAGAGCTCCTTTCCAGCCATCCCAGGGCTGTCTCCACCCACGCCAATGGGGTTGCACTGTGGAAGGGAGATGGCAGCTCTGATTCCCCCCTGCCAGCCGCCCTCCCAGCCCCCTGCCTGGTGCCCCTTCTATGCAATCCTATGTGACCGCAGTGTGGATGAGAGGCTTGGCCAGTGGGGGGGGGCAGCTTTTCTTTGTGGCTTCCCCCCCAGCCAGACCCCCTCGCCTTCCCCCAGCCAGGATCTGATGACCCCCCCATCCTCCTGCACCCACCCCAGTCCGAGACTCTTGCACCCCCCCATATCCTTTTGCCCTCTCCTCCCAGCTGGGACCTCCAGAAATTCTGCAACCAGGAGCTCCTGCCCCCACCCCAGTTGAACCCCCAAGCAGCCCAGCCCGACCAAGGCAGAGGGAAGGCGAGGCAGAGAACCTGTTGTTAAATGATTTGAAACCCACCACTGGTCACTTCAAAAGACTGCTCACTCACTCTCCCACCAGCTCTTGCAGCTGTTCTTGGACTCCGCATGCATGGAGAGGGGGAGGGGAGCAGCCCGGCCCTGCATCTCTCTGTCTGTGGCAATGACGCACGTGCCAACAGAAGTGGGTCTGCGTGCCACCTGTGGCATGCGTGCCATAGGTTTACCACCACGACCCTAGGCCCTGTAGAGCTTTATAGGTCAGAACCAGCACCTTGAATCTGACCTGTATGTAAACTGGCAACCGGTACACCTCACAAAGCTGGGGAGCCCCATGGCCATACCAAAACCTGCCTGTATTCTTGATCATTTGAAGCTTTTGGATGAACTTCAAGGACCACCCTATATAGACTGTGTTGCAGGAGCCAAGCTGTGAGGAGACCAGGGTGTAAGTGTCTGTAAAGAATTGTGATTATTTATTTTATCTTTATCCCATGCTAGGTCTAAGGAATATAACTGCTGCTTGGCAATGTGAAACATGCTTATTTCATTCCCTGGAAACTCCACTTTAAGAAGTTTGGAAGTAGCATTGGTAGAGGTGGTTCCTGTGGAAGAAGCCCCCAATTGACCCTGAGTTTGAGTAGCCAAGATCAAGTGGGGGAAGCAATGACTTGAGCCCTGCAGTTTCATCAGTGCCTTGCAATTTGCTTCCGAAGTTCCAGTTAGGGGATGGAGGTTCACTCCCAAGAGATTTCTTTCTTTTTCTTTTTTTCAAGTTTGCTTCAGGTTGCGGTGTTTTGAACCCACCACTTTCCCCCCCATGTTTGACAGACATGACAGCCTGTCCTCATTATTATGGAAAATATAGGGTTGGCAGTAATTACTATCTGAATATGAATGGGTGCAGAAGTGGGCACTGCCAGCACTGGCCTTTCTTTGACAAGGCATAACTTTCTTCTGAATTTCAGTGTTAATTAATGCTTATTTTAAAAAGCCACTTTAATTGGCAGTAAACACCTCAACTTTTTGTACTCATTAAAATGCAGCCATTGATGTGTGATGGATTTTTTTTAAAGCTTAATTAACTTTTCTTTCTGTATATATAACCTATAATAATGACAAACATTCAAAACTGCCTCCCCTCCCTCCAGGATTGGGCCACTTCAAGAAAAACTGCAGAAGCAGAAAAAGCATCCCAACTTGGTTAGGATCAAATGCCATTTGGGAGATTAGCAAGGAGCATTATGCCGATGCTACGTGAAACATTATTGGATCATACGTGACCTCTGCATAGGTGATACCTGCCACAGCATGCTTTGGAAAGGAGACCTCCAAATTTCAAAGCATAACATGGTTGCACATTTGAATTATGGCACCAGGTGTTAGAAGCTACCTAACAACATTAAATCACTGACAACTCTGGGAAACAGAAATTGAGGTGAAGAGGAAATGGCTCCTTCAGTTACCCCAGAAGGTGAATCTGCAACCCTTGAGTTTGGATGAGCCTCTGTCAAGACATTACTGCCAAAAGATAATTCTTAATTTGATAGATGGGGAAACTTTTACACTCATAGGACATGGCTATTCATCTGGCAGTAAGTCATAGTTACCTTAACCACCATTTGTGAAGTAAGCTACACCCCAGAATTAAGCCATAAGCCGTGATCAACCAGACCAATAGCTGGGTTCACACAATGCCTAAGCCAAAAATAAATAAGACACAGGTTAATATAATATTTGAACCCAGCCCCTGAATAATCATGTGATTTATCTTTAATAAATCCAATAAGATGCAAAAGGAGTGAGGGCATACTTTTCAGAGAATGTGGGCATGAGCCTGCAATGGCTACTTTGTAGATTTTTCCAGGTTGTATAAGCATAGAGCAGACTTACATGGGAATTGTTAATAAAGTCATTTAGCTATATTTATACATGCATGTTGAAACAAGCTGGGAAAAGCCTTGAGATTCTGATGCTCTTTCCATTTTTTTTTGTTGTTAGCTGTGAAGTCGTGTCCGACCCATCGCAACCCCATGGACAACGTTCCTCCAGGTCCTCCTGTCCTCTACCATCTTCTGGAGTCCATTTAAGCTCACACCTACTGCTTCATTGACTCCATCCAGCCACCTCATTCTCTGTCGTCCCATTCTTCACTTGCCCTCAATCTTTCCCAGCATTAGGCTCTTCTCCAGTAAGTCCTTCCTTCTCATTAGGTGGTCAAAGTATTTGAGTTTCAACTTCAGGATCTGGCCTTCTAAAGAGCAGTCAGGGTTGATCTCCTCTAGGACTCACCGGTTTGATCGCCTTGCAGTCCAAGGCACTCGCAGGAGTCTTCAAAGGATTCAATTCTTTGGCGCTCAGCCTTTCTTATGGTCCAACTTTCACTGCCATACATTGCAACTGGGAAGACTATAGCCTTGACTATACGCACTTTTGTTGACAGGGTGATGTCTCTGCTTTTTAGTGTGCTGTCTAGATTTGCCATTGCTTTCCTCCCCAGGAGCAAGCACCTTTTAATTTCTTGGCTACAGTCCCCATCTGCAGTGATTTTGGAGCCAAGGAAAATAAAATCTGTCACTACCTCCATTTCTTCCCCATCTATTTGCCAAGAATTGAGAGGGCCGGATGCCATGATCTTGGTTTTGTTAATGTTAAGTTTCAATCCAACTTTTGCACTCTCCTTCTTCACCCGCAACAAGAGGTTCTTTAGTTCTTCTTCACTTTCTGCCATTAGAGTGGTATCATCTGCATATCTTAGGTTGTTGATATTTCTCCTGGCAATCTTAATTCCAACTTTTGATTCATCTAGCACTGCCTTTCTCATGATGTGGTCTGCATATAGGTTAAATAGGCAGGGTGAAAGTATACAACCTTGCCGGACTCCTTTCCCAATTTTGAACCAATCAGTGGTTCCATGTCCAGTTCTCACTGTTGCTTCTTGATCCGCATATAGGTTTCTCAAGAGACAAATAAGATGGTCTGGTACTCCCATCTCTATAAGGACTTGCCACATTTTGTTGTGATCCACACAATCAAATGCTTTAGCATAGTCAATGAAGCAGAAGTAGATGTTTTTCTGGAACTCCCTAGCTTCCTCCAGGATCCAGCGTATGTTGCCAATATGATCTCTAGTTCCTCTGCCTCTTTGAAATCCTGCCTGTACTTTGGTAGTTCTGGATCCACATACTGCTGGAGTCTAGCGTGTAGGATTTTAAGCACAACTTTACTAGCATGTGAAATGAGTGCAATGGTGTGATAGTTTGAACATTCTTTGGCACTGCCTTTCTTTGGAATTGGAATGTAAACTGTTCTTTTCCAATCCTGTGGCCACTGTTGAGTTTTCCAAATTTGCTGGCAAATTGAGTGTAGCACTTTTACTGCATCATCTTTTAAGATTTTGAATAGCTCAGCTGGAATACTGTCACCTCCACTAGCTTTGTTGTTGCTCAGCTTTTCTAAGGCCCACTTCACTTCACATTCTAGGATATCTGGCTCGAGGTCAGTGACCACCCCATTATGGTTATCAGGGACGTTAAGCTCATTCTTGTATAGTTCTTCTGTGTAATTTTGCCACCTCTTCTTAATGTCTTCTGCCTCTGTTAGGTCCCTGCCATTTTGGTCCTTTATCATGCCCATTTTTGCATGAAATGTTCCCTTCATCTCTCCAATTTTCTGGAAGAGATCTCTGGTCCTCCCTATTCTTTTTCTTCTATTTCTTTGCACTGTTCATTTAAGAAGGCATTCTTATCTGTTCTAGCTATTCTCTGGAATTCTGTATTCAATTGGGTGTATCTTTCTTTTTCTCCCTTGCCTTTTGCTTCCCTCCTTTCCTCAGCTATTTGCAAAGCTTCCTCAGACAGCCATTTTGCTTTCTTGCATTTCTTTTTCTTTGGGATGGTTTTGGTTGCTACCTGTTGTACAATGTTGTGAACCTCTGTCCATAGTTCTTCAGGCACTCTGTCTATCAGATCTAATTCCTTAAATCTATTTGTCACCTCTACTGTATATTCAACAGGGATATGATTTAATTCATACCTGACTGGCCTAGCATTTTTCCCTAATTTCTTTAATTTAAGCCTAAACTTTGCAACAAGAAGCTCATGGTCTGAGCCACAGTCAGCTCCTGGTCTTGTTTTTACTGACTGTATAGAGCTTCTCCATCTTTGGCTGCAGAGCATATAGTCAATCTGATTTCTGTGTTGACCGTCTGGTGATGTCCATGTGTAAAGCTGTCTTTTGGGTTGTTGGAAAAGAGTGTTTGCTATCACCATTGTATTCTCTTGACAAAATTCTATCAGCCTATGCCCTGCTTCATTTTGCACTCTAAGGCCAAACTTGCCTGTTATTCTGGTTATCTTTTGGCTTCCTACTTTAGCATTCCAATCCCCCATGATGACAAGGACATCATTTTATGTTGTTAGTTCTATAAGATGCTGTAGGGCTTCATAGAACCAGTCAATTTCATCTTCTTCAGCACTGGTGGTTGGGGCATAGACTTGGATTACTGTGATATTGAATGGTTTGCCTTGGATTCGAACTGAGATCATTCTGTCATTTTGGGGATTGTATCCCAGTATTGCTTATCCTACTCTTTTATTGACTATGAAGGCTACTCCATTTCTTCTGAGGGATTTTTGCCCACAGTAGTATACCTGATTCCTAAGATGTCGATGTTCAGTCTTGTCATCTCTTGTTTGACCACGTCCAGCTTGCCTTGATTCATGGATCTTACATTCCAGGTTTCTATGGAGAAAAAATCTTTACAGCATCGGACTTTCCTTTCACCACCAGATGCATCCACAGCTGAGTGTCCTTTCGGCTTTGGCCCAGTCACTTCATTCTTTCTGGCGCTACTAGTACTAGCTCTCTGCTCTTCCCCAGTAGCATATTGGACACCTTCTGACCTGAGGGGCTCATCTTCCAGCGTCATATCTTTTTGCTTTTTGGTACTGTCCATAGGGTTTTCATGGCAAAGATACTGGAGTGGTTTGCCATTTCCTTCTCCAGTGGATCACTTTTTGTCAGAACTCTCTGCTATGACCTTTCCATCTTGGGTGGCCCTGCATGGCATAGCTCATAGCTTCATTGAATTACGCAAGCCCCTTCGCCATGACAAGGCAGTAATCCATGAAGGGGGCTCTTTCCATTAAATGTGTGTTAATTTAAATTACATTTTGCTTTGGTTTTCTATATGTGTCCTCTGAGTATGCACCATTTGCACTCTTTGGGTTGAGAAGCTGCCAATCAGGGCTACTCCTGTAAAAGGGTATATTTCTCACAAGACAATAGGATCAGTAATATGAGCCCGATCACTGTCTGGCTGGACCAAATTGCTAGTTTCCCAATTCTAATGGCAGTGGGAAACAGCAACCTATTTTGCAGTGTTCCAGTGGCTCATGGGGAAAAAAGGTCAAGGTTTCCTAGAACTCTAAATTGCCCATTCCTTATATAGAGCAAAACTGAACCAGCAATTCAATATTGCTTCATCATTGGCAAAAGGACAGGCGTAGCAGCTAAGCTTAACATAGGTTGATGATGGGCTTTGCTATGAGGTCTTGTCAAGGAAGTCATATATCCAGGCCCAGAATAATTTGGGTTAACTGTTATCCCTTACTTGAATGTAAGCATTAGCACTTGTGCAGTAATATCTGTGTCCTGAAGTTGAATCTAATTGGCTTAAAACACTTTTACTTTCTGATACTATGCCTTTTGTGACTGAAGAGGCACCACACTGAAGTCTCGATTAAAGAGCTCATCTCCATGTCCAGTAACCACAGCATGAAGATGATCTGCTCATTGCTTTCAGAATGCCATGACATACACCCTATCCATAGCCCAGTGAGGATCAACTTATTTTTGTCTTTAATGTTCCAATTTAAAAGTAGTGTGTTGCTGTCCTCTTCATACAAATTGAGAGAACCCCTGGATACTTTGTAGGACCATTGATCAATGACAGGGTCAATTAGGTGGTAAGAGTTAGCAGATGACCAGCTCCCATTGGCCATTTTAGGCTGCTGCAGACATACCCTCTTGTCTCCAATCCCTGTATTGTCTTCTATGGCATTCTTCTTTTTAGTAATAGGAATAGGAATATTAATAGGAAAGTTGAGTTCTTTCAATCCATAGTCTTTCCCATATCTGACAGGTCCCCAGTTGCTCAGAGCAGTGCCATGGTGCTGGAAAAAGAACAAATAAAATGCAGCTCTAAAATGCCAAAGGCAGACCAGACACTGATCACACAGAAATACTCTATGGGATAGGAGACCTGATGTATAAAGAGCTGTAGTAGGAAAGACATGAGAGCAGGAGGCGTCAGTAGTTTATATGTAAGCTCTCTGGTGTCATTGGTTAAATCAGGGAATTGGAATCTTGGGTAAGACAGACCTTTCAAAAGTGATGGATGCTCTGCATGTGTAGGGTAGGTGTGTTTGTGTTGGGGGGGGAAGCCATGACATATGTACAACCCATATCTTTAAAGACATTTACCAAGCTACTTTTAAACAGAGTTTACTTTTTTCTTAAAGCGTGATAAACCCATGTATGAAAAAAACTTTCTGAAAACAGCTGACGGGCGTAGTGGTGACGTTGGTACTGAGATGAAGTAGGAAGGAGCTCTCCCACTATACCTCATTTCCATATTTTTCTCTCTGTTATTTTTTAGAATTATTTTAGATACATGTTTAGTGCTCTTCAGAAATAGCAGTAAATCTATGTTTAGAAAATACTTGACAATACCAGATCAGTCCTGGGAGGGCTGTGTGCAGTGGTGGGATTCAAATATGTGAACAACCAGTTCTCTGTGTGGATGCCACTTCCGGAAATCCATTCTGGGCCTGGGTAACAAAAAATTAGCTTCCGGTTCTGCTGAAGTGGTAAGAATCAGCTGAATCCCACCACTGGCTGTGTGGTTAAGCAGGATCTTTCATGTTCTTCACTATGCCATCCCAACAGCATCTGTCAGTGGTTCACTTTTCATTTCTCCTATTCCCTCTTGAAACTCTGTTAGGTGGGTTGGCAGGAGAATCTTCAAAATGGCCAGGAGGTCACCTGCTTTCCAACAAAGCTAATTCATTCCACAGATCAACTATTTAGGTACTGTGTTTCACAAAAGACTAAACCTATCAGTCTAACTATCTATTGAAACCTGCTACTACCTCCAGTCCCAGCTGACTCCAGAGGAGCAATGGGTGGGTGCCTTTCCAGACTGGTAACATATGGTGAAACAGGAAATATCATTGAGGGAATTCATCAATTGCTTTCCTTAACATGTCCCAATTGGATTCCTCTAATAATGAACTTATAGTTCCATATGTGCCAACTACCCCAAATCAGTGGTGGGATTCAGCTGGTTCACACCAGTTCGGCAGAACTGGTAGGTAATTTTTTGTTGCCCAGGCCCAGAATGGACTTCCAGAAGCAGTATCCACACAGAGAACCGGTTGTTCACATATTTGAATCCCACCACTGCCCCAGATGCTTGCCCATCAATGAACTGTGGGCACGTGATGTGATAACATTTGTTGAAATTAAAAAGGTCTAGCCTACTGTAAATAATCTTCGGCTCCACAATACAAGAGAAATGAGATATAAGTGGATTAAATAAACAAATGTTTAAATTAAAATCCTTAGTGGTATTTATGTTACCTGCTCAGCAAGTTTAGATCCAAAAATTTAGGTTCATGTTTTGTTGGGCTAGACAGAGATTCCATTAAGCTAACTGGTTATTTCACTTGTTTGCCACGTATTCAGATGCTCATGCATTTCTGCATTTACTCAGTTGGATGACAAGAAAAGAAGACACTGATGAGGTGCAAATGCCTGCAGAAATTTCTATGGATGCCTTTGAGGAATTTTAAAATGTCTTACAATATTTAAACTGAGTATATCTCCCTTGTTTTTCTTTCCCTGTTACCTTTTTTCATCTATTGTCTCTTTCAGGGATTTGGTCTTAAATCCAAGATTGTTTCTTTTCAGATGCACATGTCTATGGAGATTCTCAGTCATCCAGGTCATGGTTGTCCCAAAGGTGCTTTTTCAAGAGGCAACTGGACTTTCTTGTTTTTCTTTGAAGACTTTTAGGTTCTCATCCAAGAAACTTCTTCAGCTCTGACTGGATGGAATATAAACCCTTCCATTCCCCACATCCAGTCAGAGCTGAAGAAGCTTCTTGGATGAGAAGCGAAACATCTTCAAAGAAAAACAAGAAAATCCAGTTATCTCTTGAAAAAACACCTTTGGTTTTTCATATGCATATGCATAATATTAACAAAACTTTTAGCATTATAACCTTTCTTTCTTCCAAGAGCAATATAGCCTACTTTATTTAAAAGTATTTTGTAGCAAGGGAGAGAGATCAGATAACTTTTGTCTTGCTCTATATCCATTCAGCAGGGTATACTATTTCTACTGAGTACCTTGAATTGAATTTATGTAAAATGATCAAAATGGGAACTTGCCACCTAGAACTCTGATAAATGGTTTGCAAAAAGCTACATCACCACTAGATATAAAGACTTTGTTAAAGATCAGGTTCTTTGCTCCTTTCTTTGCCTTTTGTCTTGTTCCTTACATATTAAAAGGGTTTTTTTTTGTTATCTTTGGTATTTGTTACAAGTCTTAGTTCATTTTTAGGCTTAGCCATCCTGACTCCATCCCTGCAGATTTGGGCTATTTGCTAGTAGTTACATATGCCTGTTTCCATTTTGTATACTATTCCTTCTTATCCCTCAGTTTGTCAAAGAGCTCTTTGTGATCAAGCTTGTCTCATCTGTGTCTTTTATTTTTCTTTCTCTATGGTACTATTTTAGTTTAGGCCTTTATATCTTATAGATATAAAAGAGACATTTTGAAACGCAATGTTTAAAATACATTCTGATTTATTTTTTTAAGCCAGGAATTATATTATAGCTTCTGGAAATGGATAGCTCTCTCTCTCTCTCTCTCTCTCTCTCTCTCTCTCTCTCTCTCTCTCTCTCTCTCTCTCTCTCTCTCTCTCTCTCTCTCTCTTGGTCTGAGAGATATAGAACAGGTAAATTCATATTAAGGTTCATAAAGAATAAATACCTGCATCATCTGCATCCTGGACTTTTTTAACAGCTTTGGTTGGTACACTTGATTCTATGTAAATAAAACAGTATTAGTCTTACTATGTAGAATAGATTATTGTAGCACAGGTTTTTTTGAAGACTGAATGTAGCAGTTTTGGTACTTTGCTCATGTGACTTGATGGTTCATTTTTATCTACCATCAAGTTTCACGCTAATGTGGGTCCTTCTCTGATCTTCTTTTCAAGGATGTCTTCATACAAGAGTCATCCTGGGAGTAGAAATACTTTCCATGCAGGAAGTGGTCCTTAGCCTTCTGTGGTCTTTAGTTTATCAATTGACACTATGACCTCTACAGTCAGTATTTCATTTATTCATTTTTCCCCTCTTTCGTTTCCTATCACAATTGCTTCCTAGAAGGTTGGATTGTGTTTCTGTCAATGTTAGACTCATCACTATATCTCACCGCCAGCCTATATGGAGGAATTTGCTTTTCCTATTCTGATGGACATAAATCTGTGCATTCATTGTGCAATTCTGCAAAGTGCTTGGCTAAGAGAAGTAACCATGTATAAATCAATATCCATACCTTGATTCACAACTGCTCTTGTTCCCCAAAATATGTCAGTGTCTATTACATACGACTGAAGTCTGCATTAATAATGGAATAAGTTAAGTCAACGGTCACCTTGGCCTGCCTGGGGCTACCTTGTTTGTCTTCTCGCAGTTTACATCTTGTCATTATCCTAGACTGACACCATTCAGGACAAGGACTGAAAGTATTTATGAAAATTTTCTACGAGCAAGGTAACTTTAATGTCACAGGAACCCCTTTTGACCCAAAACCTTGGATTAGTGCCCTTTGCCCTCAGCATACTGCAAACAGTAGCAAGAATCTGGATACAGAATTTGCTTAGAGCTCAGCCTGTTATTATATTCTCTGTATAGATTATGTTTGAATGTATGCCATCAACTCATGATTTCACAAGAAAAGTCCTTTGCAATATATACAATAAGGAGAATTGCTTCTAATATCTCTTGCGAGAATTCATCCACATTAGTGCATGCGATTCCATGTATAGTTTTTTTTAAAGGAATTTTGTAAGAACACTTTAAAAATACATCTGAAACAGAAAGGATGGCAATGAGCTAGCTTGTCCTTATTTTCTTATTTTGTAGTCAAATTTGTGTTCTGAAGACCAAGAAGTGCCAGATCTATGGTAACGTTTCTTGATACCCCAAATGGCCACATTGACAAAATACTTGACATTTTTTATTCTTTCCCTCATCCACTCATATTCTCTACTCTTCTTAAATCTGAAATTATTATGTCTGAGTCTGGATCATTCTTCTTGTTTTATTGGGCCAGGCCTCTTTGCAACCACATTCTCAGCTTAAATTTGCTTTCTATTGGCTCAGTGTGGTTTTGAACAGGCCATTGCTGCTGCTCTGTAATTACATCACACCAAAGAACCAATGGTTCTTGTATACTTGAAGAAATAACATTTGCTATGCTTGAAGAAAATTGTATACTTATTAAGCATAAAAGATTGATTTCTATGTATTCGCCACATGTTATTTATTTTATTACATTTATATACCGCCCTTTCCCTGAGGACTCAGGGCGGTTTACAGGGAATTAAAAACCAACAATACAAAAGTTAAAACCAGTTTAAAAAAGATTAAACTTAACCCTGTGCAAATAAAACCCCAGTTAAAATAGATTAATCCTCAGCCTGGGCCAGAGAGCTTAAAGAGCCAGGTCTTCAGGCCCTGGCGGAATGAATGGTCAGTGAAGTACAATCATGACGGCAGTCAGGCAGATCATATCCAGACCTGAAAATTTTTTTAGAACAAAAACCAATAGTGTGGGAGATAAATGAATTTCTTTTTCAGACATTCCACCAACTAAAAGCTAGGACAGTTCCAATTCAACATATCTGGGGTGGAAATCCGAGGTTGCAAAAACTGATGCAGGTGAATGTGCAAAACATTATGTACAGGCATTCAGAATAAGGTATTCCACTGGAGAACTATTCTGGACTGGAGCAGCATCTGCAGGTGTTTCTCAAAAGAGGGAAATAGTGGTTTAGAAAAGCAAAACACTGACCCTATGCTACCCCTCTTAGGCACAAACAGGCTGTCGTAATATTTAGCCGATGTTGAATTTTCCTTCTAATGCAAAATGAAGGAGATTTGGCCACTTTTCTCAAATTTCTCCTGTGATTGAGAGATGACAAGCCTAGTAACTACAATATCCCACAGCTCTGGCGATTCAAGGATATGATGACTGGGTAATAATGCCCAATTTTACACACTTCAGATCCATTAGTAGCAATTACCTTCCCTGAGGTGTTTTGAGTTAGTTTTAGTGTGGCATTCTTGCAGTTGGTGGATAATGAGAGTCATAATGTATACAGCATTTTCAAGTCTCTCTGTTTTTAGCTGCAATAATGTCATTAGGATGCCTATTGAACAAATGTGTTTCAGAGTCAAAGTTAAGATTTTTGTTAACAACTCTCTGCCCCTGCCCTGTCACCTCACCATGTTGTTTTACGACGACTAGGCTTTTCTTTCCAAAAGCAAATTTTACAGACTGAGATATGTGGGTTTTTTCTATTTGTTTCTTATTGGACAAAATTGCATGCCCACCCAAAGGGCATTTGATTTTTATTTGAAACTGCACTATTAAGCAGGAGAAAAGACATTTTATTTAAAATGAAGAAACTGAACTGACATGTTAGACAAATGGTTCATGTGAGTTTCATCCTAAATGGCAAAACTAGTTTGCTTTGCATGGAACCACAAATTGTACTAAGAAATGAGGCATCTCCTACTAGGTACTGAATTCAATTTACTCTCATTAATGACACAACCACAAAAATATGGCTATTGCTAGATTATTCCCCAAATCTATGTAGTTTGCTATCCTTCCCAGATGCTTCTCGGAAGACCTACAACAGAAGCACAAGACAGAGTGGCCATTAATTCTACTTTACAGTTGTCTATCCAAAGGGCAAATGGTCTATTTGAAGGCATTTTTCTATTTGAAAACTGTCCAACTCCTTCTGATTAAACAATGGCAATCTATAAGAAGAAAGAGTCAAGGGCCTTTGATATTTCTTACATTTAGCATCAGCAGGTTATTTCATCAAAGACTTTTTAATATGAGAAGTATTATATTTTTAATGTAATTTGCAGTAATTATTACTATATTCTTCAATTTGCATTACTTCATATTCAATTGTCACGTATCTCTTTATCCTCTCTTTTGATAGTGCATTTAATGTTCTTTGGCAATGCTGTAAGTGGTCATCCTTTAATCAGTCTCTAACAGGTGTATCTCCACAACTGAGTTACCCTATAGTTAGTAGGATGTGCAGTTTTTAATAAATTTATCCTCTACAGTATTAACACATTTAATCCTTTTTGATAAACCATTGATTGCTAATTATAATCACATCTGGTATTGTAATACTGATGATTATGCACAGTTTGGTGGATGTGACTAATAACGCAGACATTGATTGATTCCAATAATTTATATCCCCTATTTGGATTTATCAATATAAGCTATCAAGGAACAACAAAACAGTAGTAAGTTAATTGAAAGCCCAAAGAGCGGAGAGCATTCTATACAGGTCACTAGTGTGCACATTAGAATTTAAAGAGTATTTTATCAGCAGGAAATGTTTGCCATGAAAGGTTTATCCATTCACAAAACTGCTAACTCAGGGTAGTAGTTACCAGTTACAAAATGTTAGAGGTTGGCTCTGTTTTGCAGAGTAACAGCTTTACATTTTTGTAAAATTTAAAAAGAAAAAAAACCTGAACAGTTTTTAAAGCTAAAAAAAAAAGAATCCTGAGAAATCCCAAAGGAGATTTCTATGGATACATTAATACTTGGAGAAACCAAAGGCAATCACATGGCCATCAAGGCTAATAACCATTGATCTCCATGATTTTCATGAAATGGTCCAACCCATTCTTGAAGCCAGCATTGTATCTTCTGGTTGCAAATGAATAATGTACTGTGTTAAAAAAATACTTTTGTTTTACCTGTTTCTTCCAGAATTCAATTTCAGGGGTTACAATTGCTTCTTGTTTTTTGGGGAAGAGGAAATAGCTTCTCCTTGTTCACTTTATCCACACCTTGTATAATTCTGTCCATCTCAATCATGTTCCCTCTCATTTGCTTCCTTTCTAAATTAAACAGCCCAAAATATCTCAGCTTTCCAACCTCTTGATCATGTTAGTTGCCTCCTCTCTAGCTCCACTAGCTCCACTGAGCAGAACCACACATAATAGGTCAGATGTCAAATCACTGCTATACATAAAGGCATTATGATATTGACACTTCTGTTTTCAGTACCATTTCTTGTTCCCAACCAGGGGTGGTGATGGCGCTGGATGGTTCAGCTCTTAAAGATGCTGAACTTGTCAGCTGGAAACAGTCCAAGTTCAAGAGCCAAGTACTGTGCAATGGGGCGAGCACCCATTACTTGCCCCAGCTCCTGCCCACTTAGCAATTTGAAAGGATACAAATTGTTGTTGTTGTTAGCTGCGAAATCGTGTCCGACCCATCGCGACCCTATGGACAACATTCCTCCAGGCCTTCCTGTCCTCTACCATTTTCTGGAGTCCATTTAAGCTCACGCCTACTGCTTCAGTGACTCCATCCAGCCACCTCATTCTCTGTCGTCCCCTTCTTCTCTTACCCTCAACCTTTCCCAGCATGAGGCTCTTCTCCAGTGAGTCCCTCCTTCTCATTAGGTGGCCAAAGTATTTGAGTTTTAGCTTCAGGATCTGGCCTTCTAAAGAGCATACAAATACCAATAGATAAATATATACCACTTTGGTGGGAAGGTAACAGTGTTCTGTGCCCCTTGGCATATAGTCATGCTGACCACATGAGCATGGAAGTGTCTTCAGATAATGTTGGCTCCCTCAGCTAAGATACAGAGATGAGCACTGCCCCCCTAGAGTCAGACATGACTGAACAGGGGAAACCTTTACATTTATTATCCCTAACATGTGTTTTTGCCTCCTTGAGTTACCTGTAAAAATAATAAAGGTAGAATATAAATAATTAAAGTAAAATAAGTAAATAAACATGCCGTTGGATTCCCCTCCCCCTTACAGCAGATATACACTGTGTCAATACTGTCACTGAACTGTTTATCATTAGTCCAAAAATCTTGTTTTTCATTGCACTTTGCTAATTCTGATCCCATTAGCATGAGACCTTAGAAAGAACCTTATCCCACCCTTGTTGAAAATATCCATTTACAATTCCAACTCTGTGTTTTGTATTATTCAATCCATTGCTTATTCATAAAAGGACCTATTCTTTTATACTATGGTTAAATTTATGAGAAGCCTTTTATGAGGATCCATTCCTTTAAAATCTGAGCAAGTTAATATGGGATAAGAAAAAAGTCAAACTTCTTCAGTAACTTAACTGGCCATGGAAACAGCCTGGGAGCCAGTTCAGGTATCCCATGCAGACTCAAAATTCATATAGCCAGTGGTGGGATTCAAATATGTGAACAACCGGTTCTCTGTGTGGATGTTGCTTCTGGAAGTCCGTTCTGGGCCTGGGCAACAAAAAATTAGCTACCGGTTCTGCCAAAGTGGTGCAAACCGGCTGAATTCCACCACTGCATATAGCCATATTCCAGTGAACACAATAACAGCTACAGTCTGGTCCAGTTGAAGAGATTGATACAGCTCAATGGAGATTGCACTGCAAGAGTTCAATCCAGACATGATCAAGGCAAGTATCACCTTACTAGGTCTAGTTGTTCCTGTCATGGTTCCGACAGATGAAACTCTTCAAAAGAACTTCGAGGCATTGTTTACCTTAAAGAAACTTTTATTCGAGAAACATGGCCTCAATCATTTTCGGAGCCACCATGAAACGAATGAACTCCCAGTGATCATCTATTTCTAAGTGTAGGGGTTCAGTTAATTGTATGATTAAAGTTCTTCCCATTAGGAAACCATCAGCTTGCTCAAACCTCACGGGTTTGGAGAGCAGTCTTGCTCATATGCCCATTTTCAGGGCAAATGACAAGCTAATAATGCACCGGGAGCATCCAGAGTCCACTAGTACTTTCAAATCTACCTGTGCCCCCGTCTTAGGGATTATGAGTTTGGCAGGTAGTGAAAAAGGTAGAACGTGTCGACTCACCATTGGGTTGTTCTCTCCTTCATTGTCACTGTCGTAGGAGGGTAGAGTCACAGCAGGTCCAACTTGGGTCTTGGCACTCTCCTGCGTGGGGGATGTGACTTGGGCAACAGGTTTCTGTGTGATCCAGTTTTATTTCTTTTTCACCGGCTGCTGGGTTGGTTTCTTTCTTGCTGGTGGTCCTGGTCTACTCTGCTGTTGAGGGTAAGGGACTGGGCAACTCGCTGCTCGATGTCCCTGTTGTCCACATCTGAAGCACTCCATCAGTGGGCCTGCAGGTGGCTTGGGATTTTCAGTAGCTGCAGCAGTTGGAGGCTTTTGGGGTGGTGGTGGCTGTCATTTGGGTTGATCTGGCCTTGGCTCGGCTTCTTGTGGAGGTTGCTTTTATAGTGGGCAAACTGGACATCCAGTCTTACTGCTGCCTGGTACCATTATTGCAACTGATTAGGTACTGCTCGATAGACACAAGCCTGGGAGAGGTGGTTGTCAAGTCCCTCTTTGAAGTGATGGACTAGGGATTGCTCAGGCCACCTCTCTATTTGGTCGGCTATCTTGTGAAACTCTCGTACATATTCCAGTGCAGTCCTGTCAACTTGTCTTATCTTGTGGACTTGCTCCTCTGCTTTAAGGGCAATGGATGGGTCCTTGAATCTTGCTGTCAGTCCTAGGAAGAAAAGATGAGGGTCCCCCAACTTGGGTGCTTGCTCATTGTATAAATTGTTCAGCCACTTGGATGCTTCCCCTTCCAAGCTGGATGCAACCACGTCGACCATAGCGGCTGGGTTCAGGTAGAAATAGGTGCAGTGGTTCAAGTGAGAATGCACCTGGTTGAGGAAAAAGATCAGCTTTTTTGGGTGTCCATTGAAGGTTGCTCTAAGAGGTGGCACCATCAGTGGTTGCTGTGGTCCCCAGGGAGCCTGCATTCCTAATGGTTGCTGGGCCCCCATGGCAGCTGCTGCATCCCCAGTTGCTGCAGGCCTCCCAGCAGTTGTTGCACATTTGGGGGCTGTTGCCACCTCCACAGCTGTTGCTGCATTGCTGATGGCTGTGGCATCCCCACTTGCTGTATGACCCCCAATGGTCTCAGCAGCTGCTGAAATGGCACCCCCATTGCTACAGGCCTTCCAGTGGTTGCTGCATGTTCAGAGATGGTGGCCAGCCCCACTACTGCTGTTGTACTCCCAGTGGTTGCTGACCCCCTGGTGGCTGCATTGTCCCTGGTTGCCGCAAGGCCCCCTCTGCTGCTGCACATTTGGGGGCTGCGGTCACCCCCAGTTTGGTTGCTGCACCTCCAGCAACTGCTGGCCTCCCATCTGTGGGGTCTGTGACATCCCCCATTGCTGTATGGGCTCCGGACTGGGTGGATGGTAAGCATGTCAATCCGGGTTTCAGCTGTCCCGGTGATGGCTCAGACTCTGATCTAGCTGGCGGTGATCTGGGCTTTTGGAGGGGTGATGACTGGAGCTGTCTCTCCACATGGGGCTGTAAGCCATGGTAGATGGCTTTGAGGACGGGGAAGCTGCTTGACCTGCACAGGTGGGGCTGGGGCTTCCCTTTGGCATGAGTTGGTGGTTGCGTCACCGATCATCGTGCTCGCTCGCGTATGGAGAATGGGAGAGCTGTTCTCCATTTTTAATCTCTAGCTCCTCAAATCTTTCCATCAACTTCTCCACTCATTGACTATGGACTGTGGACAGGTACTTCAACTCACCCGAGTCCTCGGTGATAGTCAATTTTGTGGTTCTCCACTGGTCCAGGGAATGCGACTTGTGGGAAGCCTCTCCTTGCAGCTCGACCTCATCCACCTTCAAAGCACTTGATTGTGGGAAGGCCGATTCAAGGTGTCTAGAGTCTCCACTGGGTAAGGTTCTTTCCAACGACTAGATCAGCTGTCCTCAAGGCTTGGGTCTTGCCCCCATCTGAGAGACCTGAAAAAGTTCTTTCTGCACTAGTGTGCTGGCCTGCGTTCCCTCCTCTGAGGTAGCAGCCACTGCCAGGGTGCTGGTTTCAGGCGCTCCTTCCTTCTCCATATTGAGATCTTCCCTGAATCTTTGTTGGTCTATCCCTCAATTCTAGGGACACCAACTGAGGCTTGGGACCCCAAGATAGTTACGTAAAAATTGGAGTTTTTGGTTTAATGCCATGGTTCTGATAGATGAAACACTTCAAAAGAAGTTTGAGGCATTGTTTACCTTAAAGAATCTTTTATTCGAGAAACAAAGTATCAGCACTACATAGTCGAAATCAGAACTAATTTCTCCTTCCCTGGATACAAAGTATCAAAGCCAATTCCCCCCTCCAATAAATCACATTCCCCAATTAGCTTGAAATGCAGACTTTCTCCCCAGCTCTCCAGCCCACCAAAACTCTTATCAACTTTGGGCCCAATGACCTTGGCTTCCCATGGCTGAGTTATTATTGTTATGACTAGCTGGACTCTCATCCACCTTCACCCTCCCAGCATCAAGTAACTCTAGAAGCAATAGATTAAAATGTCTCCACTTCCGTCTGTTGTCAAAGCAAGAATATCCAATGTTATCAAGCGTTGACAGTTCCATAAACAGGGGCAGTTGGTGCTCTTTCTATTGGACATCAGGAGTATTTCTCAATAATGAATTTTGCATTTCAAGAAGAGTATGATGGAAGGGGAAAATTACTAAATATATAGTGAATAAAAATATTAATTCTAATTAATTTAATTGTAGCAAATTGTATTTCATTTCAGTTGAATAAACATTAGATTTAAATTAATGTAGTTTTTGTTTCAATCCCATTTTTTTGTTTGTCTCCCGTCACTTTTTTCAGCATATGGTGTACAGTACTCAAAGACCAAATAGAGACAAGCAGTCTAACAGATTAACCATCCATCCATCCATCCATCCATCCATCCATCCATCCAACCATCCATCCATCCATCCATCCATCCATCCATTCATTCATTCTTGCTTTTTTAACATTTATTTATTTAGGGACTGGATAGATTTTTAGGCTTCAAATATAGCTTATGTTTAATAGAAAGATGAATACTATTGATTTACTTTAGTTGGCTGTCATAAGGTATGAAACTAAAAAACCTGTTAAATTTTTTTGACCTGAATTGCTTGATAAAAGCAGTAATATATGGAAGGGGTACTGGGCCAGTCAGCATCTGAAATTGAGGGAAATATGGACAAAGTTTTTCGTGTAAATTCATGGATTGCAAGACAGAGGAAGTTACCCAGAGATGTGGTGGTCTATTTTACAAAGAGAGTAATTAGAGATGAAGTCATTCAAGCTGCTTATGATACTAATTTGGTAGTGGCTGAGCAAGAAGTTTTGGTTTTAAAAGAGATCCCTCCGAAGATCCTAAGGAGAAGGAAAGATTTTGCATTTCTAGTACAGGAACTTAAGAAACGTGATATTAAGTTTAGATGGGAGATTCCAGTTGGGTTGGTGGCGACGCACGAAGGTAAAAGACATTGTTTGGTTACTGTGGCTCAGGCACGTGATTTTTATAGTAATGTGTTAAAAGCAACCCCCCTATCATTTTTGGAAGCTGCAAAAGGATACGGTGTGGGAAAGCTTCAAGATGTTGCAGATAGACAGACAGAGGACAATGGTGTTGGAGGGGATCAAGCCACAGTCTCATCGGTTGCTGCAGGAGGCCAGAAGATGACGTGTGCCGCCCTAAGAAGAGCGAGATGAGAGCAAGAGCAAGACCAGCAGAAAGTTATGGAATCTTCAAAGTGTGCTTACAGTGAAGATGTGGGAGGAGAGCAGTCTAAAGAAGTTTTGGGGGTCATGACAGAGGTGCTCCAAAAGTTTTGGGGCGTTAAGATTGCTGATTAAATTTTTAGATTAGAATGTCAATGGAGTAAAATTATTATAGAGGACAAAGAAAGTTTTTTTTTCTTTTTTAATATTTTACACAATTTAAGATTGATGTTATTTGCTTGCTAGAAAAGTATATTAGGGTTATGGATTTAAAGTATGTGTTGAACTAAGAATGGGTATGTAAGCTCCTAATTAACAACAAGTTGTCTTAGAGATTGCCTAATTTTTTTTTTATATACTCTTTTTATTTGAACTTTTATTTGAACTTAAGGATGATTTGGAACTGCGAGACATTTGGCGTGATACATGCAAGAACTATTTTTGATTATAGCTTAGTTTGGTCGGAGATTATTAAGATTAATAGAGATAAGCACTTTTGGCGCGTAACTGAGAATTTGTTTGGAAATTAGAGAAAGGTGGTAGAATGCAAATAGCAGGTGAAAGTTTTTTTTTTCTCTTTTCCTTTTTTTTGAAATTAATATGAATAAGGACTGGGATTAAGAAAATTTATTTTGAGTAAAGATCTTTTTCTGTTTTCCTCTTTTTCTTTTCTACTTTATTTGTAATATTAATATTGTTTGTACTCATTTTATATGAGCTAGAGAGAGATAGAATTTATAGTTTATTGTTGATAACATCGGGGTGTTTATGTTTGTTTTTTGATTTTATGCCCTGTATTTAGCTCTGGGAAGTCGGGGGGGGGGGAGGAGGGAGTGGGGGAGAGGGATAGGGGTGGGGGAGGGGGGGATTAAAGTCAAAATGTATTGTAAAACTTTTTAAATAAAAAAAGCAGTAATATATGATACACTAAGGCAGGGGTCTTCAAACTTGGCCCTTTTATGACTTGTGGACTTCAACTCCCAGAATTCCTCAGCCAGCTTTGCTGGCTGAGGAATTCTGGGAGTTGAAGTCCACAAGTCATAAAAGGGCCAAGTTTGAAGACCCCTGCACTAAGGTATACATATGTCAGTACATTGCTCATCAGTGTTTAGCTGAGCTTAATAAATATCAGAATATACTTTGCTATGGATCTGAGTGGATATCATCATCAATCATTTTATTATTTAGTACTTAACTGTGTCATTTATGCTAGATTTTGCTTTCTAAACACATGTTTTCGTGAAAAGGGCAACAATTATGCCTAGTCAATATTTATGTATTCCTGAATTTTACTGGTCTTTCAGTCAATAATTTGTATTTCACATTTTTAAATTAAATCTATATTTATCACAGCAGAAGATGTTTCTGATATGAGGATGGCAACCATACATAAACGTATGTTCTGCAATTTTAACATGAAAAGGGAAATTTGCAGATAGCAATAAGCATTTCCTTTTTTCCTATATATACTGCTCAAAAAAATAAAGGGAACACAAGATAAGACATCCTACTATTAAATACAGTACATTGTGTTGTTTAAGTGTTCCCTTTATTTTTTGAGCAGTATATTTTTTTTATTTTGAGGATAGCAGTTTAAAATTGCCCATCCAAATGACTATTTTTTCCCCTCAATTTTTTAATAGAATAAATAGTTGAAGGCTGGTATATGTACAGTATCTATTATTCCTGACTCATATTTTATATTATTCATTTATCCTTAGATACCATTTGTTTGCTATGCCAGGAATAAGGCAGTTTTTTGTAGAGATATATGAAATGTTTAACCTGCCTAATAACAGAATTATTATGAGGACAAAGACAAAAAATAAAGAATAAAAGACAAAAGAAAAATAATAATTAAAAACTGCCCTAGGTTGGTTGGAACTCTTAAAGGGTTCATGTTTATGAATGAATGACCACAGCCAAAATGTAAAAGTAGGTGGTATTAAAACTTTTATTTTTAGTTTACTATGCAGTATTAAGACAGGAAACTCCCAGAATTTTTTTTACTCTAAAGCAGTGTTTTTCAAATTTGGCAATTTTAAGATGGATAGACTTCAACTTCCAGCATTCTGGAATGCTGGTTGGGGAATTCTGGGGATATATCTTAAAGTTGCCAAGTTTGAAAAAAAACATGATTCTGAACTCTTATTTGCCTTAGAATGGTGTTTCTCAACCTTGACAACTTTAAGATGTATGGACTTCAACTCCCAGAATCCTGGGAGTTGAAGTTAGGTATTCTGGGAGTTGCAGTCCACACATCTTAAAGTTGTCAAGGTTGAGAAACAGTGTCCTAGAACATTACTTTTATGGTGAAATGAGGATGGGAGAAATAATACATATCACCCTGAATGTTATAAATAATAATATAAACAGGACTGAATATGTGCCTTAGTCCCAGATACTGAGAATTTAATGGTATAGAAAGACTGGCTAGGTATAACTTTCTGCCTTGTGTATCCCTATGATATCTTTTTGAGAAGGGAAATTCACTGAAAGTAAAAGTTCATCATTGCTAAATACTAGGTCTCACCACAGGAGGGGGTTTATTCAAATGCAATATTGTAAATTAAGAGAAAGGGCATGCTGATTTCAAGAACATCAAACTCAGATTTCTGAAGTATGAACCCAGTGCTCAATCCATTAAATGAAATGACTCTCCCCCCTCTCTTATTTAAAAGTGCTTAAACTGTATTTCAAAAATTCTACAAAAAGGGGCAATGAAAAAGGTTTTGCTGCTGTGCTTTTGAACTCAATACAGATGGAAAAGTGAAAAAGGTTGAGCGTTTTTTCTTTTGTTTTTGCTAACCCACTGAATCCCTTGCTGAAACCGATGCCTTGATGTTCCAATAGGGCTGATGCTTTCACTTGGTCACCTGAGGGAATCCACTTATAACTCTATTACCTGGCAAATTAGCAGAGTGATTCAGTCAGGTGTATTTATCATGAAGAGAACGGAACATAATTAATACACTGCATTGAATGCAAATTGCACCCACAGCACTTATCTCATTTTCAATTAGCATAAATGTTATAGCACTGCAGGCTTGTTATGGTTTTACCACGAGCTGGGTAATTAATTTCTGTGAGCGACATATCAGACATCTGATAATGTCGTTTATTAATAAATGTCACCCCAGGTATCTGTTAGGAGCGGTAAATAAATTAAATGTTCACTTGTCTGCCCTGTGCAAATCTCTCCTTACACTTCATCGCGTCTTTCCCTCTGTTTGTTTACCAGCCAAAATAACTGCAGAGATTACAGCTGAAAACAAAAGAGATTGGACTAGCTGTTAAATGTGGAGTTGCCTTTTTCTGCTGGTCGAGGTCCTCTGGTTGCATCCTAACAGGTAAAACTTTTTGGTGGAAGAAAAGTACCGTGAGAGAGGAATAGTTTGCATGTTGAATACCTGCATGCTATGCAGCTATTCAAGGTATTGAAGAAAGCTGGTTTGATATAGTGGCTAAAGTGCTGACTTAAAAATCAGGCGACAGTAAGTTGGAGGCCTCCATTAGGCATGAAAGTTGGTGGGATGACTTTGGGCCAATTACTGTGTCTCAACCTAAGCTACCTCATTAGATTGTCATTGTGGAAATAAAATTAGGTGGGACCACTTTGACTGAAGGTAACATACAATCAAGAGGTTGGAAGGGTCTGTTTCTTAACAATATCCTTGAATGCTTTCCAGGCAATTTTCTCTGGCCTCACTAACAGATCTTCAAACCACTTGTCACTGATAAAGTATCTGATCTGTGGACCATCAAAAATGCCTTCTTTAATCTTGGCATCAGTTATTCTTGCAAATAACAAAAACTTCCCCCTCCTTTTTCATAACTTTCACTTTATTATTATTATTTTTAATCTGTCTGAGTTTTATGTGTGCGGAGGCAAAAATATTTTTGTTTGGTCAACAAGTGGTTCATGTGCCATGTTTTTCTGTCTTGGAACAAAATTATTTCAGAGTGTCCATCTCTTTTTAATGCAATGTGACTCTCTTGCATGGTTGTCCCATTTTCATATGTAACAACAGTACTTGGTATAACTAGGCTGCATTCCAAGCAGCAGAGCCACTATTCTTAGATCTTGGTACTTGGTATACTGGATGCCCTTCAACAATTCCATGTTTTCATATGTTTCTTTCGTGAATGCAGCATAGACAACAGGTACTGAAAGATGTACTTCACTATTGTGTAAAACAGAAGATTTCTATAAATCTATAGGTTGTTTTTGTGTTTGCAGCCAAAAATCTATAAGATACAAAAGTGTTCAGGAAGCAAAATCTTTGCTGTCCAGAGGAACCTTGTGGTTTTTTGAGAGTCCCATAAAAATGTTTGAAAAGCCCAGATAGTGGCAAGCTGGAGAGAATTAAGGAATTATATATCCATAAGTTGCTTGATGCATTTGAATTGCAGATCTATTGCTTCTATCATAAGCAGTATTAGATTTGTTGTAAGTTTAAACATTCCATTAGGCATTCTTGAGTGTTTTTAAAGGCAGTTATTATGATTAGCTGCTTCAAAAGTCAGTGCAGGACAATCAATTGCAGTATAAATAAATGCATCATATGGGCAGCAAAGAATGTTGGATAGTTCTGGTAAAATGTAATTATTTTCTAGCCTCTTTTGTGTGACCTCTGTTATTCCCCAATATGTGCTGGTATATCATCTGGGAAATACATATGGTATGGTATGTTTGATTGCAGCAATTTGTTATTATATTATCACAAGATTTTGAAAGAATATTTGAGTATATCTCAGGAAGGGGGAAAATAAGAGTGTCACTAAAGGCCAGAGTTATTATGCTGCTCTGCAGACATGAAAAACTTTCTCTAAGACAGGGGTTGGTAACCGGAAAAAGCAAAAGAGCCATTCGGAACCGGTTCCATCACACACACAAAAAAGTGGGAGCCGCAAAAAGTGCGCGCGTGTGCGTCCACACACACGCATGTGCAAAAAACAAAATGTTTTGCGCATGCGCAAAATGGGAGGCACCTGCGTGGCGACGGGTCTCCCTGGTGACAGGTGCTGGGTTGCGGCGCCGCCTTCAGCCCGGGCGCTGCCAGAGACACCCCCGGGACCTCCAAACCACTGCCCGTTCGGGGAGGTGCGCGTGCAGCTCTGCAAACCTTTGGAGAGGTGCGTGCACACCTCCACCCAAATGGGCAGCGGCACCACCCGTTTGTAGATGTGCTGCTGCTGGTTTGGAAAGCTGCCGTGGCTCGTTTGCAAAGTTACTGCCTTCGGAGGAAGGCAGCAGCCTGCAAACAGGCCGCGGCAGCTTTCCAAAAGGGCGGTGCTTTGGAAAGCTGCTGTGGCCCGTTTGCAGAGCTGCCACCTTTGGAGGAAGGCGGCAGCTCTGCAAACGGGCTGCGGCAGCTTTCCAAATGGGCGGTGCCACTGCCCGTTCAGAGAGGTGCGCGCGCAGGTCTCCAAAGGTTTGGAGGTTAGTCTGGGGAAGATTGAAGTAGGGTGCTTAGTTTACAGGCAGCAATTGATCTACTCCAGCTTTCTGCAATCTGGTGTCCTCTAGATGCACACACACACACACACACACACACATATATATACTGCTCAGCCCAGGTTCGAATCTCAGATAAAGGGTATGACTGACTGATGAGAACATAAAGAGTTCAAAATGGCCATATCAGCCTCCCAAAATTCTTTATTAGCAATTTGAATAATTTACACACACACACACACACACACACACACACACACACACACACACACACATATATATATGTATATATATTTTAAGGTAAAGGTAAAGGTTCCCCTGCACATGCGTGCTAGTCGTTTCCGACTCTAGGGGCTGGTGCTCATCTCCGTTTCAAAGCCGAAGAGCCAGCGCTTGTCCAAGGATGTCTCCGTGGTCATGTGGCCGGCATGACTAGACGCCAAAGGCACACGGAATGCTGTTACCTTCCCACTGTAGTGTTCCCTATTTTTCTACTTGCATTTTTATGTGCTTTCGAACTGCTAGGTTGGCAGAAGCTGGGATGAGTAACAGGCTCTCTCTCTCTTTGTTAGCTGAGAAGCAAGGGAGATATGTGTTAACAAAGAGAGAGAGAGAGAGAGAGAGAGAGAGAGAGAGAGAGAGAGAGAGAGAGAGAGAGAGAGAGAGAGAGACTGTGGCCTAGGGGTTAAAACAACTGCTTAAGATGCAGTCGGCCCAGGTTCGAATCTCAGAAGGGTATGGCTGACTGATGAGAACAAATAAGTTTGAAATGATCATATCGGTCTCCCTTTATTCTTTGTTAGCAAGCCAACACATATATATGTGTGTATGTGTATATATATATGTATGTATATATATATATATATATATATATATATATATATATATATATATATATATATATATATATGTGTGTGTGTGTGTGTGTGTGTGTGTGTATGTGTGTGTGTGTATGTATATGTATATATGTGTGTATATATGTATATAGATGATATAGATATAGATATAGATATAGATATAGATAGATATAGATATAGATATATAAAGGTAAAGGTTCTCCTGCACATGCATGCTAGTCATTTCCGACTCTAGGGGCCTGTGCTCATCTCTGTTTCAAAGCCGAAGAGCCAGCGCTTGTCTGAGGACGTCTCTGTGGTCATGTGGCCAGCATGACTAGACGCCAAAGGCACACAGAACGCTGTTACCTTCCCACCGTAGTGGTCCCTATTTTTCTACTTGCATTTTTACGTGCTTTCGAACTGCTAGGTTGGCAGAAGCTGTATATAGCTTTGTCTGGGGCAAGAATGGGAGCTCACCTTGTCACATGGATTCGGGTTTCTAGATGTACTTGACTATAATTTCCAGAATTCCAAGTCAACAGAGCATCACCTGGAAAAAAAGTGGACCAGACTTTATGGAAAAATATAGTCCTGCATTTTATTCATTGCTAACAACCTTGTTCAAGGTCCAAAAAGAGGCTAAGGCAGACAAACTCTGGCTGCTGAGGAATTCGTTCTCATATGCATCTTCCAAACTGATCTCAAAAGTGGTATAGCAACATATATGCACCTTGCATGTGGTCCTGGACAGCTAATAATGCAGCTCCATGACTGTACGCTTTTAACATTATTATGTGATTTTTTTAAATGATATTTTTCATGGTACTCAAGTGTGGACTACATAGGCAGCAAGAGAACACTGTGTAGGGGAGGGTGCATTGCAGTGCTAACTTCACTTACTGCCTCCTCAAGACACAACTGAATCAAAACCCACATGTATTAGGTGTTATATGCACTTCTGCAACCTGGCATGTCAAACACAACAATTACTAATAATATATGTGTTATGTACTGGGCTCTTGAGGAATACCACGTGGGTTGCTGGAGCAGCTAACGGCTCTCCAGCAACCGAGACTACAAGTCTCCTGTGCTGCAATTGGCTATCTGCAGGCCGCAATGGTTGATTCAAACCTATTGGCTGCCGCCTAGGGGCTAGACTATATATTGTGACTAGTTGCAGCCATTTCCCCAGTATAGTTTCTGCACAAAATAAACTATGAGTTACCTTGTACTCAGCTACGCGACTTCATTCCTGTGCCAAAGAACCTGCTATTTAACAGTGGCGATGAGGATGGGATCCTGCTTCACTGATTAAAGAGTTGAAGTCTACGAGGGAAAAGCAGTGCACGCTGGAGGGAAAAGGCATTTCCTCCCCCTCAAGGTTGGCTAGCAAGCTACACTAGCAACCTCCACTCAGTGGACTCATTCCCTGAGCCTGGAAGCAGGATCCGGAAGAATGCAGGAACCAGCAAAAAGAATGCCGAAGGTCAGAAAACTGTGAGAATTCGACGTGAAACACCCGGAGGAATGGCCATCATATTTATCACAAGTAGAAAACTACCTCAGGGCCAATCAGATTGCGGAAGAAGGACTGAAGGCCACTACGCTACGCTGTGCGTGCAGCTCAGCAACCTTTGATTTGGCCGAGAACCTTTTTGCGCCGACACCGATTGAAGCAGTCTCCTACATAGACCTCAAAAAGAAGCTAACCGGACATTTCCAGCCCAAGATGTCTGAAATGGCTTGGCGGTTCAAGTTTGACCAAACAGTGCAGCAACCGAGTGAATCAGCTTCAGAGTTCATAGCGGGCCTGAGGCAGGCCGCACGCCTTTGCAAATTTTCAAATTTAGAAGAGCGACTACGAGACTGGCTCATCTGCGGCCTACGGGACAGAACGCTTCAGCAGAGACTCTTTGCTAGGCCAAATTTAATGTTTTCTGAAACATAAGATGAGGTGATGGCCGACAAAGCTGCCGGGCGTGCAGTTCAAACAGTACAGCCCGCCAAATTGACAAAGTTTGAAGAAATGGTCCACCGTGAGGATGCCAAATGCACCAAAGAATCTTCCGAGGAAGAAGAACCTGAAATCAACCGACTCCAAAAGCACCCCAACGCGGAACACTGCAACAGCCAGCAGTGAGAGGACAGTTACAAGGCAGTTCTCTTACTGAGATGTAAGGGGTGCGGCGGCAACCATTTTTGCGCCAACTGCAGATTTTGATCAGCCATGTGCAGAGCTTGCAGAAGGGCAGGCCACATCGCAGTGGTTTGCAGAGCTCGCCAGAGAGACCGGCCACCCAAACACCAGTTGGAAGAACCGACTAGGAGAGGTACTGGGGCCCAGGGTCCAGTTAGTGTAGGGTTTTTCAGAAGCTGTAGAAGCGTATGCCGCACCGGGGCTCGACGCCCCCTCAAAATAATTGCACTCTAAATAAAGCCCTCAAGCAACACACTTACCCAGTCCCAGTGGTCAACCATATTTTAGCCTCCTTGCAAGGGGGTACTATTTTTGCTAAACTTGATTTAGCACAGGCCTATCAGCAATTGTCAGTTGATGAGGCCACAGCCGTGGCTCAAATAATCGTGACTCACAAGGGGGCTTTCAAAGTTAAACGCTTACAGTTTGGAGTCAGTGTTGCACTGGGTATTTTTCAGGGAATCATGGAGTGTACACTCAAGGGTATTCAGGGCATCTGGTCTTTTTTTGATGATGTTCTTTTTTTATTGAAAAGTTTTACAGTATATTTTTTAAAAAGAAAAACTCCCTTCCTCCCCCTCCCCTCCCCCAACCCTCCCCTCCCCTCCCCTCTCCCCAACTTCCCAGAGCTGAATACAGGGTATAAACGTACAAACCTAAGCTAAAATATGCTAACAAACAAAAATAAAACATTAAATTCTATTGCACTTTAACTCTCCGTAAATATAACCATATTACTAACAAATAACAAATAACTAATAATACATCATATAAAACCACTACTTATTCAAATGCTAAATGAAACTTTTTAGTCCCATATTTATTCTGAATATATTCGATCCATCTTCTCCATTCCACAATATATCTCTGTTGCGATTGTTCTTTCAAATATGCTGAAATCTTTGCCATTTCCGCCACGTTAGAAACTTTAAAAGTCCACTCTTCTATAGTAGGCAGTTCCTCCTTCTTCCAGTATTGCGCTACTAAAAGTCTTGCTGCCGTAATTAAATTCAACATCAATTTAGTATCTATAACAGTAAAATCTGTAATAATACCCAACAAAAACAACTGTGGAGAAAACCTTATCTTTTTCTTAAATATCTTTTGCATGTTCCACCAAATTTTAATCCAAAAAGCTTTGACTTTTTTGCAAGTCCACCATATATGATAATACGTTGCAATTTTGATGATGTTCTTATTGCAAGGGAATCCCCAGAAGTGTTGGCCAGTAGGCTCAGGGCTGTCTTGCAGAGGCTTCGTGAAGCAGGCCTCAAATTTAAAAAGAACAAGTGTAGTATTGGGGTTTCTTCAACATAATTCCTGGGTTTCCAAATTGATGCTAACGGCATTCACCCCGCTGATTCTAAAGTGAAGGCCATTAAAATGGCTCCTAGGCCCAAATCAAAAGGAGAGCTACAAGCATTCTTGGGCCTCCTAAACGTCTATCACACATTTCTACCTCATAAGGCAGCAATAGCAGAGCCCCCCCCACAGGCTTCTAGATAAGAAAGCTCCATGGAAATGGACTAACTTACATGAAAAAAGTTTCCAGGACTTAAAAGCACTATTGTCAGAAAAGTCTACTGTAACTCACTACAAAGAGTCTAAACCTGTATGTCTTGCATGTGGTGCATCTCCCTATGGGGTGGGGGCAGTCTTAAGCCACATAGAAAAAAAAATGGGAAACAGGTTCCTATAGCATTTTACTCAAGGACATTGTCCTCTGCTGAGTGCAACTATGCTCAGATTGACAAAGAGGCCCTAGCCATCATTGCTGGAATAAAAAAAATTCATGACTATGTAGGCTATGTAGGCAGGGATTTCATGACATACACTGACCACAAACCTCTGTTGGGACTTTTCACAACAGACAAACAAACCCCCCATATACTATCTCCAAGAATGCTGAGATGGTCTATTTTCCTATCTGCATACAATTTTAAATTAATTCACAAACCGGGCAAGGAAATGGGCCATGCTGATGGCCTCAGCAGACTACCACTGCCACAAATGGATCCAGCTCCAGCTCCAGTTGCTAGAATATTGTCCATACAGGACATACCTGAATTTCCCCTCCATGCAGGGGACATTGCTGCTGAAACTGCCACAGATAAAATACTTAGTAGAGCGTTGTCATGGGTATACATGGACTGGTTGGATAAAAGTCCAGGCTCAGAATTTCAGAGCTATTTTGTCAGGAGGCATGAGTTATCTGCCCATAAAGGGTCCATTTTATGGGGAAACAGAGTCATAATTCCCACTTCCCTAAGAGACAGGGTTTTACAATCATTACATGAAGGCCATCCAGACATTGTCAGAATGAAAGCTTTAGCTAGAAGCTACCTCTGGTGGCCTGGCCTTGATAAGGCCATTGAGGCTCAAGTCCATGGTTGTTATACATGCCAGCAATCTAGGCCTGAAATGCCACAGGCTCCAGTTCACAGGTGGGAGGAAATGCACACTCACTTGTCTAGGGTTCACATAGACTGCACTTGGCCCTTTCAGGGACAGCTCTTCCTTATAGTAGTGGATAGCCATTCCAAATGGCTGGAAGTAATTCCAGTTCCTAACATGACCACTGCTAGGACCATCCAGGTGCTGATAAAACTCTTTGCCACACATGGGTTGCTAGATGTCTTAGTTTCAGACAATGGGGCCCAATTCACTGCTGCTGAATTTCAGGCCTTCCTTAGAGCTAATCTCATCAGACATGCAACGTCTGTGCCTTTTCATCCATCTTCTAATGGTCAAGCTGAATACATGGTGAGGACAACAAAGGAAGCACTCAAGCACATTGTCACAGGTGACTGGCATCACAGATTGGCAGATTTTTTACTCTGCCAGCATTCTACGCCCTGCACTGCTACAGGCAAAAGTCCTGCAGTACTACGTTGGGGGAGGCGTTTGATCACTAAACTGGACAGGTTGCATCCAGATAGAGTGGCAGCAAAAGCCTCTTGACCAAAACCCCTGAGGGGGCTGCACATGGGTGATTGGATTTGGGTCAGGAACTATGGTCATGGGAATCTGTGGGTTCCTGGTCAAATTACCAAGGCATCTGGACCCCTATCTTATGAAGTGGGGTTGGAGGGAGGGCGAGTTGTCAGATGACACATTGATCAGCTCAGGAAACAGTTTCCAGAACAGTCACTAAGTGAGGACTGCATCATAAGTCCCTCCTAAGGTCCTCAAACTTGCGGCCAAGCCAGTCCTCACATAGACTATCAGGACTTTTCCTTCTTAACTGAGGTGGAACCGGAAGGAGAACTGGGGAGTCTTGGAATGCAACATGGATCCCCTGAAGGAGCAAGCCAACCAAACGTAAGCAACCACTGTGCCCACTCTGCTGAACAGTCTGACTCTGGGGTGGGAACCTGGAGAGCCCAGCCAGAGTGCATCGAATCCCCTTGACTCAGGAGCACAAAGGGACATAAGTCTATCCAGCCCACTGGGTAAGCTGGTAGACCACAAAGTGATGGGAACTCCGAGACGTTCCTCTAGGGCACACAAGCCTCCTTCATATCTTGCAGATTACATTGTAAAATAAAGAGCTATATATTGTTGTAATTCCTGTTGCCACTACACTACAGAAACTAGTGCTATGATGTAACTGTCTAAAAATGCCAATTTTGAAGCCTATACATTGAGACGTTGTTTAATAACATTGTAACCTACATTGTTTTCTTTCTTTTTATTATTATTATCACTTTTACTTTAGTGTGTTTGGATAATGAGTCTTGACAATTGTTGAGACTAATTGGTGTTATGGTCTATTCTAAGAGGGGAGGGGTGTTATGTACTGGGCTCTCGAGGAATACCACGTGGGTTGCTGGAGCAGCTAACGGCTCTCCAGCAACTGAGACTACAAGTCTCCTGTGCTGCAATTGGCTATCTGCAGGCGGCAATGGTTGATTCAAACTAGCCGCCTAGGGGCTAGTTGCAGCCATTTCCCCAGTACAGTTTCTGCACGAAATAAACTATGAGTTACCTTGTACTCAGCTATGCGTCTTCATTCCTGTGCCAAAGAACCCGCTATTTAACAATATGTGTGATAATATGATATGTTTGTGCCCGTGAAATCAGGTTCTTATTGTTATTAACCCAGTAAAAACATGCTAGGTATTTGTAGTGGGAAGCAGGCAAGCAGACATAAATGGTAAGCTTATAAGAGTGGTAAATACTTCTTTATCTCAAGCAACAGTGATTGATATCAGGAAAGAGGCAGCCAAGCAGTTTTTCCTGGACAGAATCCCTGTATCAGAATATCCAGACTCGCTTTGATACCATTAATTATTGTATGGTATTTTATTGGACTAGCTCTGCTGAATTTGAGTTGGAATCATGATGTTATAATAGTTCCAGAATTGTCATTCGAGGACTCCACTGAAAATTTTCTGTTTTACCATAAATCTATTGAGTTATGGACTTCTGTGGGTTTTCAGTCTGTCCCCTTTTATTTTTACAAAGCCACTGAATGAGATAATTAAGAAATTTTGAGTTGGTAATGTTCAGCTCTATTTCTACCTGGTCTACTGCATTTGCTGAACTGCTATTTGGGTACTATCAGTAAAATGAACGTGGAGATTTCTGGGGCTTAGTTTTTCATAGATCTGGGAACTGGGTAGACAGCCTGTCCTAGAGAAAATTGTACATTCTTTACTCTCTTTCTATTGGAAATAGTCTTGGAAGTTAAAGTGACCCTAGTTGCTCAGATTGAACAACTTGTTTCTGAACAAGTATAGTAATTTGGTTATTGTTGGTAAGTTTCTTATATTGATGATTGCAAGAGGGCTGCCTTTAAAGGTAATTTAGGAACTACTGCTAGTGATGTTAGCAGGTAGATTTACCATTGGCAAAATAGAGAAAACATAAAATTGAAAGATTACAGTATATTTCTAGAAGGAAAGTTGAAGACCCGATGCTTACATGAAATAAAAGAATATAAAGTAAACTTTACCTAGGAAACAACTTTGTAATAGAAAACCATGATCGTTATTTTACAGTAGTTCCACTCCTTCCTCAACATGTAAGCTCAGTCTCTAGTGCAGGCATGTCAAACTTGCAATGGCATGTGACGTCACATGACGTATCGTGACATTTCCCCCATTGCTGGCAATGGGGTGGGTGCGGTTTTGTTGTGATGCATCCGGCCCGCAGGCCAGCAGTTTGCCATGCCTGCTCTAGTGGAATGAAATGAGAGGTTGGCTTAGTGACCTCTGACTTATGGGGTGCCATAGGATTTAGTAGAGGGAAAGTAGAAAATGTAAATATCCAGGTTCAGGCCAAGGCAAATTGAAGGAGTGTATCTGTGTTCACTTAGGGATATAATGGTTTCCTGGTTCTGTCTAAACCAGGGTTGCTAGGATTCAGCTTGGAAGTCTGTTTGAAAGGCAACCCTGACAGATCTATGTCTGTGGAGCTTGCTGTGGTCAAAATTGGATCTCTTAGTGGAAAGGCACCTTAATTTTTTAATTTTAAAATATTTAAATATAGTAAGGAGAAATGCACTTGTATATTAGTTTTTTAAGAGGAGCAGAGAATAATAACTATAGATTGATCCAATACAGTAAGTAAATCCCCAGAAAGTTTTACTTATTAATGCAATAATTTAAATTATCCATTTCCATGGAGGAGTTGAGGAGGTTTACAATTAGAAAATAACAACAAAGCCAAGAAGAGTGATATTTTCATAAAATCTAATTTAACTAAGGCAGTCCTTAGTACCATCGTATGTCCCATAGAACACTAAAGTTCAAAGTGTATTAGGAAGATGGGATATTCCTTAAGTTAGGAAGCAGGGGACAGTCACTGATCATAGTGTTGATTGCCCAGCCAGCTTATCTCCATAAGGTGGGGATTTCAACAAACTTTCTCACAAAGATCTGGGTGGGAAAAAGGGTTTTATGGGTTCCTAGGTAGAAAGCTATATAGAATTTTAAAGTAATAATCAGCACTTTGAATTGGACACCAACTGTTAGCAATGCAGTGAATGTATAGGCCCTGCTAAATATGCTACTCCCAGTTAGCTTATTCTGGCCAGTTGAAGCTACTGAGCCATCTTCCAAAGCAGCCCCATATAGTGGATGTCACAGTTGGCCTATTTGCCTTGTCTGTAAAATGAAGTATATCTTCTTCTTTTTGCCTTGTCTGTAAAATGAAGTATATCATCTCTTTCTCCTTCTCCTTCTCCTTCTCCTTCTCCTTCTCCTTCTCCTTCTCCTTCTCCTTCTCCTTCTCCTTCTCCTTCTCCTTCTCCTTCTCCTTCTCCTCCTCCTCCTCCTCCTCCTCCTCCTCCTTCTCCTTCTCCTTCTCCTTCTCCTTCTCCTTCTCCTTCTCCTCCTTCTCCTTCTCCTCCTCCTCCTCCTCCTCCTCCTCCTCCTCCTCCTCCTCCTCCTCCTCCTCCTCCTCCTCCTTCTCCTCCTCCTCCTCCTCCTCCTCCTCCTCCTCCTCCTCCTCCTCCTCCTCCTCCTCCTCCTCCTCCTCCTCCTCCTTCTTCTTCTTCTTCTTCTTCTTCTTCTTCTTCTTCTTCTTCTTCTTCTTCTTCTTCTTCTTCTTCTTCTTCTTCTTCTTCCATATCCGTTATTGGACATTGGCGATCATGTTGGCGATCCTATTTTTATCAGCTGCTGCACGAAAAAGTGCTGCTGAGTTTTGTCCAAACCAGTCCTTAGATTTTGAAGCATTGATGTTCTTCTTCTGCCTGGACCTCGTTTGCCTTCAATCTTTCCCCGGAGGATTAAATGGAGTATGCCATATTTTTCTGGATGTTGCATCACATGTCCAAAATATTCTAACTTTCATTTTTTAATTGTTTTGATGATTTCCCTTGGCTTTCCCAGGTGGCTTACCACCTCCTCATTTCTGATCTTGTCAACCCAGCTTATATGTAACAGCTGCCTGTAAATCCACATTTCAAATACTTCTAGTCTCTTCAGGTGGCCTTCTGTCAGAGCAGGATAGAAAAAATATAACATCTGACAAGCCTGATTTTCAATCTTAGGCTTATATCACAACTGCAGAAGACCTTTTTCATTTTGAAAAATGCTGTTTGAGCTTTCTCTGTAGAAAGCAAAGGGAGGACTACTACACTATATATTTCCTTGGAAAATCATGTTAATGGCAGCAAAACCTAACAATGGCCCCAAGTACGGGCGCCCCTTAAATGGGGCAGGGGTGCTAAGAATCTCCCGGTCTGTTAGAAGCATGATAAACCCAAAACTATGAATTGGTACGTGGAATCTGATAAGTATATCTAGATTACTGATATTCATGAAATTAATCTTAAAACCCCTGACGGTTGTGACTAGGAGAATTTTGAGTCCCAAATATAACCTAAAAGAGACATCAATTTTTGTCATGAGAAGTGTTCGAATTCTGTGAACATTTTAGTTATTGTAGGAAGGGTCTGTATTTTATCTATATTTAACTAATTGTATTCTAATACTACAAGGAAGGAAACAAATTTTCCTTAGTAAGCAATTGGAACATAATAAAGGTTACCTGTTTGTTTGTCAACAGGATAAAATAAAAAATAGTACAAGAAGGAAAAAAACTCTTTGGAGACATAAGTCAAAGGCAAGCAAATATGTATTTAATTAAAGCAAACATAAAAATTAAAGTTACATGTTGAATCAATAAACAGGATTTTTTTTACATGCATTTTGAACAAGACAGATCAGAATCTTGTGTGATGAAGACATAACGTGTCATAATAATTAGAAACACAGACAAAGGAACGGCTCATCAAGATGCAAATGTATGCAGTTCTGGTGATTCAGATGAGGCAGATTTCTACCTCCTTTTTTTTGCTTGATTCATCTTCATTGCTAATCATCTGAAGGCTGCCAAATGTTCACTGACACTAATGTATTATAGGTCAAGAGAGGCAGGTCTTCACCTATTACCCCCACAAACAATATGCTTTCCTTCCCTGTTTCCTCTTCAGGATTTCCAGCAATTACTGCCAGATGCAATCAGACTCCTTGAATAGGAGCAACTGGGGCTTGTTTGTGGCTTGGATTCATTAGAATCAGGAGGAAGAAGAAAGGAATAAATTACTTAATTGCACAAAAAAGTTGCAGCCAAAGTGTTGGTGAGAGAAGCTGATTGTGTGGATGTGTATGAGACTACTCTTGGAATGGAGGATCTTAGAATAGCTGGTAGTTTGGCCCGGCAGATTCAGACAGACTTGGGTGTCCTCCAAAACAGATGGCTCCACATACCATCTATTCTTCCCTTTGTCAGGTTTTACCATTTATTTGATCTTGCTCGTCTATGAAGCTGGTTGTATTAGATGTAACACAAATATGCATTCAGATCATACCCATTTACTCCTGCCTCCCAACTTTCATTCTTTATCTGTCTCTCTTTTTGTTTTTTGATGAGATGATCAAGTTGAACAAAGCCCTTGTTGTCTTCTTCCTGAATGGCAGCAGAAAGAAAATGTGACTATCACAGCCCATGCATGCAGACATTTTCCCATATGTTTTTAGTACAGTTCTTCTTCCTCATTTTCCTCCTCGTCCTACAAACAAATTCAACAAATGTTCCTAGGACTCCCATGAAAATTAACAATTGTATCCACCTCTGATAATTTCCCCCCCCTCTCAGGTACCCTCTATCAAGATCTTTCTCTGATATTTTCTCCGATATTCTTTTCATGTTCTAGGCCATGTGTGATACCTGTGGGTGGTCTTGAGATCTTATTAACACATATGTACAAATGCATATCGCTCTGTGAAATTATCATTGGAAATAATTAAGTTTTATAGTTCATTTATAAATAAAATTTCTTAGCACCCTTTATTTTTTTAAAGATTTTCTACGACTTTATTAAAAAAGATAAGTATTAAAGGCAATAGCAGAAATCCTCACTTTGTCAATTATCACAGACAAAACAACAAACCCTAATTTCTTAAGGACAGAAAACTGACCTTTTACTACAAAGCTGAAGAGAACCTTAGGGTTTGTTTTTGATTGTTATTGTGGACTGTAGCAATATGAGGTTAGGTTAGGACTGCAGTTTCCTCTCTCTTCATTGATGCAATTAAATTTAAAATAGTAAGTTGAACCCTGAAATTGGCAAACATAGATAAGTATTTGTAGCTATAACTAGAAGCTTCTGTGACAAAGATAAACATTCCTTTTGAAGAATACTTGGGGAGCTCTAGAGCAAGGTGTCCTCCATAGGTCTCTCCACTAATCCCCCCAATTTCCTTCCTGTTCTTCATATGGGACAGATCTCCATTGATGACTAGAGATAAAAGGAAGACAAGTGCCTGTCTGCTCTTTTCCCAACTGGGATAGAGGGACAGAAAAGATGAGAAGGTAAAAATGGCAAAATGGCAAGAGAAGCAGCCACATGGCTAAGTCCTTCTGGTAGTCATCAGAGGAGCCTGCTGAAGTATGAGTCTCAGCTGGTACTCAGCGATGCCAACTTCTGGCTCTCTCCTTACAATCAGAAAAACAGTCTGCTCTAATCCAGTACTGGAATATGTTCTCTATTATGAAAGTATAAACTTCATATCTCAGGGTTCCTTAGGATGTTAATGCTTGATGTTCAGATTTTTAAAATAACTACTGGGTCTTAGGCTACACACATCACTGAATTTTATCTTGTTGCTTAGAAGGATCACAAACATTTAATAGTACATTTTTCCCCCTGTAATATATGTTTGTTTAAAAGTCATTTAATGGTTACAATAGAAGATCGTATGTTTGACAGTTCTTTGACAGCTGATAGCTCCACATGCGGCTACCGCTGACAGCTACTGATAACAGCTGCGAGCTGACAGCTCCACACACGGTCGGCCGGGATTGGCCAAGAACGGAAGCGGCGGGAAAATCCTCGGACTGGGATTGGCCAGGAGCTCGCCAGCGGGACTATATAAGGTTTTTTTTAAACGTGCTTACTTTGTTCCTGCTGAGATGAATAAACAGCTGTTAGCACCCTAGTCTGCTGTCCTCTTTTGACTGGGAACCCGCCGTAAGACACTACATCTGGCAACGAAGGTGGTACTGCTTCACGGAGCTAAGATATGGAGCGAAGTCACGAGCTGACTGTCACTGAGCTGAAGTCACTGGGGAAAATAACCCCACAGGACCCGTGAAGCAGTAGTCACCAGGACAGCATGACATCGTTGGGACAGATAAGAGAATTTGACATCAAATACCCCGAGTGATGGGAATCGCACCTGGGGCAGGTAGAAGGGTACCTTCTATTCAACAAAATAACTGAAGACCATCTAAAGGCCGCAGCGTTACTATGCCTCAGCGGACCTGCCATCTATGACGTCGCCACCGGCCTCTGTAATCCAGATCCAGTCAACACCATCCCTTATGTGGTCCTGACTCACATGCTAAACAAACCCTTCATACCAGCTTGCTCAGAGCTATACTGGTGACTGCGGTTCACCCAGCGAACTCAACGGCCAGGAGAAGCCGCAACAGACTTTGTTGCGGCTGTAAGACACACCGCTCGCTGGTGCTCGCTGATCCTGGAAGACAGGATCCGGGACCAGATCATCTTGGGACTTCTCGACAAGTGGCTTCAAAGGAAAATAGTCACCAAACCAACCATGAGCCTCACCAAGGTTGTCAGTGAAATCCGGGCGTACAAAATGACTCACGAGGAAACCCAAGACCAGCCTACCAATGGACCCAACAGGTCAATCCACCATAATAATTCAGCAGACAATGAAGAAGAAATTACAGACCCCGACATCGGAATTGACGTGATCCAACCAAACTACAGAACACCTGTGGCACAGCGTGGTGCCGCGAAGGGACCAAGCAAACCTCAGATGTCTACCTATCAAAACCCCTGCATGGCAAACACCGGTCTGAGATGCGCCAGCTGCGGAGCAGCCCATCCACGGGCATCCTGCAAGTTCAGGAATGCCAAATGCCACGAGTGCGGCAAGACCGGGCACATCCGCACCATCTGTCGCAGCCGGAACTGAGGGAACATCAATGACATGGATTCAGCCCTACCAGGTAAGACGAACCCCTATACCCCATGCACAGAGCCCCCCTGGCCCTTAGTACAGACTACAAACTGGCAGGGAAAACGAGATAGCTGTTTAAATGTTCACCAGCTGCTGAGGCCCAAAATAAGAATCAAAGTCGATTTGCAGGGAATCCCTTGTGAAATGGAGGTGGACTCAGGCTCCTCGGTCTCCATAATTTCTATGGAGACCTACAATACAATCTGTAGCCTCAGCAAACAGAGAATCCCCCTTAAACCCACTCAAATGAGATCAGCTGACTTCCAACAGGCCCCAGTTAAGCTTAAAGGAATAGCCACCTTAAACATTAGTTTCAGAGGATTCCAGGGCCCACTGGAAGCTTTAGTCACACAGGGGAAGGGGGCTAGTTTAGTGGGACTTAACTGGTTCTAGGCCTTGGGTATTTGGTTAGGGGGAGTCCATCTTACACAGGCCAAAAGCCTCGAATCCATCTGCAAACAATTTGCAGACGTATTCGATGGCTCCCTGGGAAGGTACACAGGGCCCCCAATCTCCCTAAAATTAAAACCTGATGTTCTCCTGGTAAGAATTAAGGCCAGAAGAGTTCCATTCACCCTCAAACAAAAAATTGAGGACAAACTGGAATGCTTAGTAAAACTAGGGGTGCTAGAACCCGTGGAAGGAGGAACCTGGGAGACCCCTATTGTCACTCCCGTGAAACCTAACGGTGAGGTGCGTGTTTGCGCTGACTATAAGGACATCCTTAACTGCACCCTGAACCCGCATGCTTACCCTGTTCCTTTGGTGAAGCACGTCCTCTCGGCCATTCAGTCCGGCGCCATCTTCTCCAAGCTAGATCTCGCGCATGCTTACTTGCAGCTCCTTGTTACCAGGGAGACGGCTGGCGTGCAAATGATAGTTACACACCGCGGGGCTTTCAAAGTTCACAGGCTGCAGTTTGGCATTTCAGCCGCACCTGGGATCTTCCAGGAAATCATGGAGCGAACTTTGAAAGGCATTCCAGGGGTGTGTCCTTACTTCGATGACATCCCAATAGCTTGGGGAAATGAAGAGGCACTGGCAGAGAGGCTGCGAACAGTACTTAGCAGATTTCGTGCCGCTGGGCTAAAACTAAAAAAGGAAAAATGTTCAATTGGGGTAACTTCAACAGAATTCCTGGGCTACAAGATTGATGCACAAGGAATCCATCCAACGGAATCCAAGGTGCAAGCTATTAAAAAGGCTCCAACTCCAAAAAATAAAGCAGAGCTGCAAGCTTTCTTGGGGCTCTTAAACTTTTATCATACCTTCCTTCCCAAGAAAGCAGCTAGAGCAGAGCCCTTACATAGACTACTGAATAAGAATGCCCCTTGGGAGTGGACATTACTCCACGAAAACTGTTTCAGGGACCTAAAAGAGCTACTATCCAACAATTCAACTATCACCCATTATAATAAACACAAACCAATTTGTATCGCATGTGACGCCTCCCCTTATGGGGTTGGCACCGTGCTCAGCCATTTAGAGGAAGGAGGGGTCCAGAAACCAATTGCATATTACTCAAGGACATTATCAAAGGCAGAGAGAAATTATGCCCAAATCGATAAAGAGGCGTTAGCCATTGTTGCAGGGGTTAAAAAATTCCACGATTACTTATACGGCAGGGAATTCACCATCTTTACAGATCACAAGCCCTTGCTGGGACTCTTTACCATGAACAAACAAACCCCTTAAATCCTGTCCCCGAGGGTTCTGTGCTGGTCCATATTCTTATCAGCTTATTCATTCAAACTACTTCACATGTGTCATGCTGATGGACTGAGCAGACTGCCTTTAGCAGATATTGACCCAGACCCTGCCCCAGGGGGACAGATCTTGGCCATCGAAGAATTGCCAGATTGCCCTCTGCAGGTGAAGGACATAGCTTCAGCAACAACCACAGACAGACTCCTCAGTAAAGTACTGATGTGTGTAACCTCCGGCTGGCAGGGCCATAGCCCAGGGCCTGAATTCCAGGCCTATTTTAATAGGAGAAATGAACTATCCACTCACCAAGGGTGCATCTTATGGGGAAGCAGAGTAGTTATCCCCGAAAAACACAGGCCCAGAGCCCTCCTAGCCCTGCATGAGGGCCACCCTGGCATGGTAAAAGTGAAGGCCTTAGCATGCAGCTACCTTTGGTGGCCAGGGTTAGATAAAAACATAGAGGAGCATGTTGCCGGATGTCAACCATGTCAGCAATCCAGACCAGAGCCACCTCACACACCCCTACATAAGTGGGAATCAGCTCACAAACCCTGGTCAAAGATCCACATCAATTTTGCTGGACCCTTCCAGGGACAACTGTTCCTCATCATAGTTGACAGCTATTCTAGGTGGCTAGAGGTCATCCCGGTTAGAAGCCTAACCACAGCTAGCATAGTACAAGTGCTTAGGGGGCTCTTCGCTACACACGGTCTCCCTGATATAATAGTTTCAGACAATGGACCACAATTCACTTCTGCTGATTTCCAGATTTTCACCAGGGCCAACTTAATTAAACACATCACCTCGGCTCCCTTCCGGCCATCCACTAATGGCCTGGCTGAAGTCATGGTCCGAACAACCAAAGACGCCTTACGATGCATCGTTTCCAGTGACTGGCACCAACCTTTAGCTCAGTTCCTTTTGGCCCAGCATTTTACCCCTTGCACAGCCACTGGCAAGAGCTCAGCATAATTATGCTGGGGCTGCCGCCTAGTCACCAGACTGGACAGGCTGCACCCAGACAGGGTGGCAGCAGAAACAGAACTGCCAACCCCTCCCAGACAATTCAACATAGGGGACCATGTGTGGGCCAGGAATTTTGGACTTGGGAGCAAATGGCTTCCCAGGGTGGTCATTCTTCACACAGGGCCAATCTCATATCTTATTGAAGGGGAAGGGGGCCGTCAAATAAGATGCCACATTAACCAGCTTAGGAAAAGGGGACCAAGTAACCTGCCCCCAGCACCTGAAGAACAACCAGCCTCAGGAGAACCAATCAGCCTCAACCCCAACACTTGGGAGGAACCTGGAAACCTCCCAGACCCGGGAGAACCCTCTGGTTTTGAGGGAAAACCCAGGGCTTCCCAAAATCTCCAGAGCTGCGAGGACTCCATGGCCAGGAATCTCCTACCTCCTACATCATCATCTACCCGGGGAGGCCCAGCCGACAATCCCCCCAGACACTCCGTCAGAGCTAAAAGACCACCTGCCTATTTGAAAGACTATGTGTGGCCCGGAGGCCAATGAGGCCGGTTAAGAAGACCACCGAGCAACAAGACGTTGAAAAATGTTAACTGTTTAATTGTTGGGGGGGAAGGGATGTAATATATGTTCGTTTAAAAGTCATTTAATGGTTACAATAGAAGATAGTATGTTTGACAGTTCTTTGACAGCTGACAGCTCCACACACGGCTACCGCTGACAGCTACTGATAACAGCTGCGAGCTGACAGCTCCACACGCAGTCGGCCGGGATTGGCCAAGAACGGAAGCGGCGGGAAAATCCTCGGACTGGGATTGGCCAGGAGCTCGCCAGCGGGACTATATAAGGGTTTTTTTTAAACGCGCTTACTTTGTTCCTGTTGAGATGAATAAACAGCTGTTAGCACCCCAGTCTGCTGTCCTCTTTTGACTGGGAGCCCGCCGTAAGACACTACACCCCCTGTTTCAAAAAGTCATACTGTGTCTTCTTTCAGAGTTTTTTTTTCAAAGCTGGAATTTGTATTCCTCAGGGAGAAGGGCGGCATATAAATTTAATAATAATTTAATAATAATCCTTTACCTTTTAGGAACCTGCTTTAATTTTGAGGAAAATGTCCTCACAGATTCAATTACCCATGGATCTATTGGCCAACAATAAGACCCAAATATATTTATATAATTTTAATAAAAAGTTTTCTATTCCAGTCAATAACCCTTGCAGCTGACTCTAAATGTATTAATTGGCTAAATGTTTTTATCAGTGTTTCCTGGAGTCACATAGAAGTCTCTTTGTATTATCTACAAGAGGTCCAGGCAGGAAAATGCACTTTCAAAGTTTGAGTGGCTGTTGATTGGTCCCTGGGGTTTTCCTTACCAAAGAGCGTGACTGCATTGCAGGGAGAGAATATCCATGTTCCCCTCCTTTCACACTTGTATAATGGCACAGATGGGATTGCCAGGCTGAAGAATAGCAGGTGGGCTTTAACACAAGGCAGTTTTACTTTTATTATTGAGCAGAAAATGTTATGTGGCTCTGACTCCAGTGTTCATCAAGTGTTGCGGGTCCCCACATTTAATAAGAATGTTGTTGGTGTAGCCAGATATGATTTCAGTGGTAATATTCCAAGTCCTTAACTACTGTGTGATAGATATAATTGAAAACAAGTAGAAGGATGCTAGTTCAGTCATACAGGAGGTACAGAACTTTGCATGCTGAAGGCCGCACAGTACATGTGATAAGAAAGACCTCCGGAAGCCAACTGCTAGTCAAAATAGACCAAATTGGAATAGATGACTTAATATAAGACATTTCTTACATAGTAAATGAGTTCACACAAGGAATAATATGTTGCCGTATGAATAATATGTCAGAATTTATGCTGGAGTATTCAGAAACCATACTGAAGGTTTATGTTTTTAAGGGTCACGGAATATGCATCAATTATATAGTTCTTTAAAATTGGACTGCATATTTCCAAACTGGTTTCAAACTTACCGGCATAAAATGAATTCCTGAATTCTCTTTGCACTGTTAAATGAGTGAAGGATTACATTACGGGAAACATTGTAATGATGAGGTAACAAAAAAAAAGTTAAAAGGTTTTTTTATATATACATGGATGCTGCTAGTTGTGGACAGTAGACATTGTCTCACTAGTCTCAGAAGATTCCTCAGGAACTTATGTTGATGGGTGAACCTATTACTTCTTTTGTTTTGACATAGTTAATGCTTCCTGTTATCATGAATCTTCTCTTCGGCTGTATTTTCCTGCTGAAGTTTTATCTCCCAGATGTCCAGTGGTTGACTATTTTGGTAACTCTTAGTGTACATGCAGTCAAAGAATATTTGTTCCACAGTTCACCTATTTTATCTCAATTATTATGAAATAGATTGCTGTTTATTGAATGAACTTATGTATCAGCTAGGCTGATTAGTTAGGAATATAATATCTTTGAATACAGCTTGTCAGGTGAATTCAACAGTTTAAAGGCAAGTATGTTATTTCCCCCTATGCCCTAAATGAATCATTTGATTTTTACTAAAGAAGGAGCCCCATTACATTCAATGGTGCTTCCTTTGCAACAGAATGAAAGAGGGGGCTATTTTTAATCATTCCCTCACATGGAGTGAGGTATTAAGTATCCACAGCGTTTTCATGATGTATATTTGATTGCTAAAATAAAGGAGCAGGAGCATTAAAATAAGGAGCAGAGGCTCTCTTGATATAAAATAATCTATGCAGGGAGAATCATCCCACTAACCATTTTGTTTCTAGGGTCCTTGGTGACCTGTCTGTTTTCATTCCAGCTATTTTTGGCAGGCTACCATGTTAGATTTCCCAGTATGAAAGGAGCTTTGAAATTACATTTCAACTGATCTTTGATATCATTACAACAATGTTACCTTTTACTGAATTTCATGCCCTCCATCATATATCTAATCCTGTACCAGAACTGATCAACAATTGATTTCCAGTGCAATAACACAGGAAGGCCTAAAGGCTGTATTTTAATGCATTGCTTATCCGATCATAAAAATATAGTTTGGGAGACCTCTGATGAAACATATTCCATGACACACCTATCAAATTCTAGGAAACCTGCCTTTATTAATAGCTGTTGCCGCTGATAGTATCATCATGATGAAATGGATGTTTCCACCACATCTCTGATTGTAAATACAATCTAGTCAAAGTGGTAGCAGTTCATTGTTATTTTATGAAACAAGTGCTTAAAGATATCATAGACATTATTATTCTACACTAAACCTATACAACTTGCAACCCACCAGCTGAACAGAAGCCACTATCCAGGCACTGTGAACTGGCACTTGAAATTGTTGTTGTTGTTGTTGTTGTTGTTGTTACTGTTAGTCCCAGGTGGATCATACTAGAATTCTTATAAAGAGTTATTAAAATGACACTTGACTCAATAAATTGAATTCAGTTTATATTGATTTAAGTGTTATATCATATTGTACTTAGGTAAGAGACGCCTCCAACTTTACTTTTTGAGGGAGACTTATCTGATTGCCAACACATGCATATGAGAATCGAATTGTTTGAGATCCTTGCGAATAATTTTGGGACTGTGTGGCATAGTCCATTTTTATTTTAGAGTTAGAAACAATGCTAAGTGGTGCTGGTATAGCCATTTCTCATGATATTGTGTGGATGCTTTCTAAAAAAACCCCTCTGTCTCATGGTTTTATTTTTCTTGGGTTAATGGTTTCCCAGTCTTGCCCCCCTCCCCAGTTAGTGCTACTATTTCCTCTTGAACTGTACATCCAATAAAAGTTGATATCATCACCAGAACGTTGCAGTGATGTACAGTTATTAACATATAATGATGGCATGAAGTTCTGAGGGCAAATAAAATAACTGGAAAGAAAAAGGAACAGGTGATAGGAAGGCAACTTCGCAGACTAGAAAAGAATATAGGTGAAAAAATGGTTTCCAAAAAGATGTAGTTTCAGTTTATTTTTAAATCTTTCTCTTCTCACTTTTTCTTTTGCTCCCCATTCCTTTTTTAGAATTATGAGGAAAAAAATAACTAGAGAAGAAAAAAAATATTTTGTGGGATATTTTGTCCCATATTCTGTGAAGCTGTGCAAGACTTTAGGGGAGCAGGTAGATTAAACCGAGGGGTACTCCATTCTAGTGCAAAAAAGGCAAAGTTATAGGAATACTGAGAAGGAAGAAAGAAGATCAAATGAACTTTAGCTGGAAAAGTCAGGGTTTTCAGAGCTACATCCAGAGTTAGAATACAAGACAGAAACCTAAACAAAATTTTAAAAAAGGAAATCTTGCCTTCCTCATGTTCCATGGCGGAAGTCTTTTAAATCCATAGACGGCAGAAAACACACCATTTGCTTCCACACTTATCCAATGCCTCTTTTTTCTCAGTTCTCAGTCCAGCAACATCCACTGAGTCTAAGCTATTGTTTATTGCAAAGCAATTGACTGCCAGTTGGAGACCACACAAAATACTCTTGAAAGGGCATTCACACCTGACATCAGGTGTGATGATGTTTTATTGGAATTTTGGATCCCCTTTCCAATGGCTTTTTTGGGGGGCGGGCGGGGAGGGCAAGGCCTGAACATTAGTGGGAAATATCACCTTACTTTTGATGGCTTGCTGCTGACTGTTAGTGGTAGGATTTCAAAGGACTCAGGAGGATCTAAAAGGGTACATATGCATAGCCACCCAGAGTTGCCTTGAACTGTGAGATGGACGGCATATAAATTTAATAAACAAATAAGTACGTAAATAAATAAATGGATGGTAGTTTTCCTATCCCTGTTTTATGATAATGGAGAGGAAAGGGGCAATAAAATTAGAAGAGGATACACCTTGATGCTCTACCTCCCAGGATCTGGTTTTGATTGATATTACTGGGTATAATCCAGAACTGTTGCTAATCATTGTTGATTATATTGGGCTTGATCAGGCAGTGGCTGAATTAATGCATTGTGCTAAGCCAGGTTGTTTAACTCTAGTAAGCTGAAGAAGCCACAATAGGTAGGAAACTCTTTAGCTTCCATATGCTTGAAGGAGGCATATGTGAAGAATTTTCAAATGTTCTTATCTATGTATTATTTTTCTGGGTAGTTGACTGGCCAACTAGGTCTGTGACTAGAGTGGAGCCATTTTATTATTCCCAAAGTAAGTTTGTTTTGTATATGAATTCTAGTCTGAGAAAGTTTGGTGTCATCGCTATCAGCTAGCTCTTTCCCCGCTCCATACCTGTGTTTTCCATCTCCTGTTGAAAGATAATCACACCTGGGATGCCTGTTATTTCCCTGAGAGAACATTTTGTGCCCAAGAGTGATAATGAGGCCCACCAAGTTTGCTGCTTTGTTCAAAGCAAGATGTCATCCAGTGCTTGTGGTTGGAGATGGTTACTCAGGAAGGTTTCTAATTCAGGGGCTTAATTTTTTATAAAGCATGAATTACAAGAAGTCAAAAGAATGATGCAAAGAGCATTTAATAATGCACATTCACAAAAGAAGTGGTGTAACGACATTAATTAGGCAAGTCTTGCGTAAAGATGCAATGTAATTATATATTTGAAACAGTTAATTAGGGAGCTACTTGGAAATTTCAGTGAATATTAAGGTAATTATACATAAATACTATAACCATTAAGACTGCACCCATAATGAAAGCAATAACTAATTACGTAAATAACAGCATACTTATGTTTTTACATTACAAAACCTAACAATACTTCCTCTTTCCCCGTCTCCCCCTTGCCATGCAAATAACAAAAACTTCAATTTCTGCTTCAAATATTCTTGCAAATTGTTAGAGAAACAATGAACTTTATTCTTATTTTCCCCCCCTAAGATACTCGAAACACCTGTAGTGTGAACCCCTTAGTGCTTGGAATAAATATATTTATCTGAAGAAGGGATAGACTGACTTCACAGAGAAGTTAAAATAAAAGAAATAAAATTAATAATAACTAATCCTAAAAGCTTTCATCTTGTTTAGAGCCAGTATGATCCAGCCTTTTGCTTTCCTTAGTGGTCAACTAATTCTAAAAAGTGCAGAAAAGGCCTCTGAGTACAATAGCATCATCTTATTTTGTTTTCCAGCAATTGACATTCCAAGACGCAATATCTCATTATATTATAAATATCTCATTATTATTATAATGAATAACTACTGAGATAAGCTGTGACCTAATCTCAAAGCAAGGAAGACCAGATCAATATTGCAGAACTTTGAATTCTTGAAGCACCAATTCTATAAATAAATATACATATTTTGAGTAACTTAAAACAAAATAAATACATTTAGTTTCACTTGTTAGTCCTAAAACAATTAAATTTATTTATTTTTATTTATTTTTATTAGATTTATATACCGCCCTTCTCCCGAAGGACTCGGGGCAGTGTACAGGGCAATTAAAACACAATATACAATATACAATGTTAAAAATAAATTAAATTAAATAGCCCAAACAGGAAAACACATTCTAACAATTTAAAATTTTAAAATCCCAATCCCTCAGTCCAGGCCAGCAAGCTCAAATAACCAAGTTTTCAGGTCGCAGTGAAAGGAGCGAAGGTCAGGAGCCATCCTGAGCTCAACAGGGAGCTGGTTCCAGAGGGCAGGCGCACCCACAGAGAATGCTCTTCCCCTGGGGACTGCCAGTTGGCATTCCCTGGCCGACGGCACCCTGAGGAGGCCCTCTCTGTGGGAGCGCACAGGACGATGGGAAGTTGACGCCGGCAGAAGGTGCTCCCATAAATAATCCAGACCCATGCCATTTACCTTTTTCTCCCTTTCAAAATGATAACATAGGACCACTAATGGTCCTAGAGGATATTCCTCAGTCAAGTATACTTGCACTGAAGACCAGATAGAAATGGAGGCACTAAGTTGGGAGAAGGTAACTCCAAATTGATCAATTTTTTTAAAAAAATAAAAACAATCTCAGTTAGAAAGACTCTACCATATCAGCCTATTTACCCAGTGTACACCAAATTGCTGAGGCTTCTAGGACACAAGGTACATTTGTCTATTTTACATTGATATAATTCCATTAAGTTCAATGGAAGTTGCTTTTGATTTAACTAGGATTGGGTGTTTTTTAAAAAATTGCAGTTGTGCCCTTCATGGTGATATATAGGCAATACTTAACAATGTTCAGGGTTGTTATAAAGAAAGCAGAAGGCATAGATAGTCAATAAAATTATTCAGTAGTGCCTGTATGTTCTGTGGTAGCTTTTATAATACAGTAAATCAGGTTTAGTCTGCAAGTTGAAAGAAGACTAACTTGGGCCTTTTATGATTTGATGGAACAATTGCCATAAAGCTATGTAGGAAGGAAATGGGGGATTGAGTTGCCCCTGATATATTAACACCCTTGAACTCTGCACATAGAGGTATTTTGATTATTTATTATTTAGACTGTGGAATATAAATTGTGAATTTAAGTTTCTAAAGCATATCATTCTTGTTAGTATTGTTTTTATTGCAGTTTTTAAGGGGAGTCCAATATGTTCTAGACCAGGGGTAGGCAACCTTGGCTCTTTTATGACTCATGGACTTCAACTCCCAGAATTCCTGAGCCAGCATAGCATAGCATAGCTGGCTCAGGAATTCTGGGAGTTGAAGTCCATGAGTCATAAAAGAGCCGAGGTTGCCTACCCCTGTTCTAGACTATCCAAGAAGTTGAGGGGGTTTTGTACAATCTTTCCTGTAATTCAGGCTAGGGCCATTCTTGGAACAGAAGGGCCATGTGCTGGATTCAGTCCATGACTTCACCAACTGCTTGTCTTAAATGAACATATTCTCATATCACGAGCATATAGTATATATTTGTTTTGTTTCTTTAATTTTCATATCTTGTCTCAGATAAAACAGATTGTATTGATTAGTGGCTGATTTCAGGAATGCTCTAGCATTTTCATGGTCTATCTGTTCATCTGTAATTAACAATTTAAGGTGCCTGGTTTTGACCACAAACCAGTGGTGGGATTCAGCCAGTTCGCCCCACTTCAGCAGAACCGGTAGCTAATTTTTTGTTGCCCAGGCCCAGAATGGACTTCCAGAAGCGGCATCCACACAGAGAATTGGTTGGTCACATATTTGAATCCCACCACTGCTGCAAACCCTGAATACTTTGGATTGTACTCTAGTTTCAAACTGAACTTGTAATTGGGGAGAGCCTGGCAACATAATTAAAGGTCCTCTGGGATCTTATTAGTTTAGACATGTCTCCAAATTAATACAACACATAGTTTATTCTTATTAGAAGCTGCTTTTGAAAGCAATGTCAATTGCTTAGAAATAATTAAATGTTTGACCCATTTAACATTTATTACAAATCACGATCCTTCAAGTGCAATATGGTATGGGACCAAGCTGCTAAAATATGGTCTTTGCGCATATGAATTTGTGAGAGAGAAACAGTGGAGGCCTGCTGATGTGCCCATTGATAGCTGGCAGAGATGAAAGACAGGAACTTCATGGTAGCATTGTGGAACCCTTGGAAATCCCCTTCAGAAGATATAATTTGTACCCTTCTTAAAATATCTTTGTTACAAGTTGGCATTTAATTGAAGTAAAATAGGTGTTTGTTGTTTTTCCACTGATTACTCTAATACAGTAGCTGACTGAAACAGATGAATTGATTTTTTTTTTGCTTTATGATTTTTATATTGGAAAAGATATTTTGTATATCACTGAAAAAATATTGATTTTGAGCAGAATAGGAAAAGAATGTCACTTTTTTCTCATTTTCACTATAGTGGCTTAATTCACAGTGTGAATTTATTATTTATTTATTTATTTATTAAATTTTTATACCGCCCTTCTCCCGAAGGACTCAGGGTGGTGTACAGGGCAATAAATATCAAAATGTAAATACAAAAGTTAAAAAAGAGTTAAAAGGAATTAAATAATTATGCCCAATATAATACAATAATAAAAGTGTGTTAAAACTAAATCCAACCCCAAACCCATCAGACCAGGCCAGATTGTTCAAATAAATAAGTTTTTAAATCGCGCCGGAAGGAGCGAAGGTCGGGGGCCATCCGGAGCTCAACCGGCAAGCGGTTCCACAGGTCTGGCTTGCCCACAGATTTGTGAATTAAATTGAAGAGCATACTTATTTTTTTGGAATGTGCACTTTCCTTGGTGCCGCCAAAATTTTAGGAGCTGGATAAGATATTGGGAGACCCTGAATTGTAGTCCTCCTATAGTAATGGAAGCTGGCTGCTTGACATTGGGCCAGTGGCCCTTTCTAAGCACCCAGGAATGTTGTTTGAGGGAAAATTGAGGTGAGAGTATCATGCACTCGACCCTTATTGTAGAAAGTAAAGATGGGATATACATCAATCAAATAAATTAATAAGATATAAAAAATAAAAATGTGGATAGTAAACAAAAAGCTCAGAATGAATATTTGTGTAACTGATGGAATAAATGTGAAGTGTTATGAATGAACCATTTCTAATTTGACAGGCAGTTTATAAGTCTATTCCTCTTCTCAGCAGACCCCATATAATTTTAGATCATTTGACTGTATTGACCTCACTGCTAAGGAGGACAATCAGAATTGGTTGTGCCTACCAATATTTTATTTGTATATATGTGAAGCTGGTGTGAGTGTCTTAGATTGTTGACCTTGTGACCATAGGTTGCTTGTAGTGAATAGGTAGCTTGTGTGATTGGACTAACATTCATGTTGGAGGAGCATAGAGCTGGAAGATGGGGGGGTGCAGCTTGTTGTGGCATATAAATGGGCTGAGGAAGATTTGTGTGTGTGTGTGTGGTAGGCTGTTTTGGGAAGAGAGTCTCCAACCTAGTGCTTCTGACATAGCAGCTTTAATGTGGAGACCTGGTGGCTGGATGTTGATTCACCTGGCCTTAAGTGGCTAATGTTAAACACCAGGTTTGTTTTTGTAGAGAAATGAGAAAATGAAGAAGGTATAGGAGCAACAAAAGGAAATGTAGGGAAACAAAAAGCAACTCAGTTCTGGAAGAAGAGAAAAAAATATGCAAAATAAATTCCAAATAACTTTGCCTTGATTTTGTTTGGAATAAGAGGGGATAGTTGGAAACTCTAGTAGGTTTTCCAAATGCACTACATCAACAGAGTCACATTCCAGTAATTTTTGCACTGCTCCATTCTGAACCAGACCTACTTTAAAATACAGAGAGTTCGATGTCTATGTGTATGTGTGTATGTGTGCACCTTACAGCCAGTTTTCGACCCTAGTGACTGCTTGGACTACTAGACCATGAAGTTTTCTTGGCAACGTTTCAGAAGTGGTTCACCATTGCTTCCTTCTAGAGCTCCTTCCTAGCTCAGGATACCCCAGCTGGATTTGTGCGTAAGATGGGACAAGAACTTAGTCTCCTGATTTATTTATTTTATTTTATTTATTTATTTTATTTTATTGGATTTATATACCGCCCTATTCCCATAGGACTCAGGGCGGTTTACAGGGCAGTTAAAACCATGAATACAAAAAATTTAAAACAAATAAAACAATTAAATTAAATTCAAGCCCCAAGAGTAAATCTAAAACCCAGTTAAATTAACAACCCCACAGTCTGGACCAAACAGATCGAAGAGCCAAGTTTTCAGGTCCCGGCAAAATGAGCGAAGGTCGGGGGCAGTCCTAAGTTCTGTGGGTAGTTGGTTCCATAGGGCAGGCGCTCCCACAGAGAACGCCCTTCCCCTGGGAATAACCCGCCAGCATTCATTAACCGGTGGTACCCGGATGTTTTAACCAACTAGTTCTTTGTAACAAGATCACATCTATTCACAACCTGATGACGGATGAGCAGGAGGATCTGGCAAGTATTACTGAGACCTGGCTGGCCAAGGACAGCAACAGTGCCCTCTCAGAGAGCAGTCTAGCCAGTTTATGGGTCCTGCATCAGCTTCAAGGCCAGGTCTGCTAAGAGGCTAAATGTAATAAGTAAATAAAATGTGCAAGCAACATTCAGATGAAAATAAGCATCCCATGTTTTACAGAAACTGTGTCCTGGTTTTCATTAGAATGAATAGATGTACTGAATTTTTCCTTCAGAATTGTGAAATCTTTAATGATGTAAATTCTAAGCTTTGATAAATCTGAAAATCCAACACAGTTTGTGACCGTTCCATAATATATTTTTCAGAGCCAATTATTTTGTAGTCAACAATATATTACGAACATTGAGAAAAAAAATGTAATCTACAGTATAGCTTTCCTTAATTTCTATGGATCAGGTTAGATTTTTCTCACTTCCTGGTACCTGAACAAGTTCTAGTTGATTGCATCTCTCTAAACTGTTAACTGTACAGTGCTGTATGTCTTCATATCAAAGATGAATGCCAAAGAAAGTATGAAAAAGAATGGCTTGTCCTAAATTACCTGCCAAGGAAAAAGGTGCCGAGTGAAAGGGAATTATCTCTAATACTGTTTTTGTGGTTGTTTTTGGCTGGTGATGCATACAAAGGTCTACAGACAGATTTCTTGGACAGTGATTGTATGGAATGGCCCGGGTGCTTTGCCAGGTAGAACTCTACCAAGAATTACGCATATTCTCTGACAGTTTTAAAAGAAATGCAGACAATAAAGCTTTTGGCAGCTCCAAATTCTAGTGGAGAATAGGATGATTGCTACCTCTTCTTTTTATATTGTAACGATCCAACTTTTCTACTCTTAATTAATTTTCTTAATTTTCCGTATCTGGAAGGAAAGATCATTTTGGGGGGGGGTTTATCTATATTTTGTAATTTTATTTCATTGCTGCATAGCATACCTTCATGTTTGTACCTTGAATACTTTATATGAGGCTTATTCATTGTTCATTAAATGAACTGCATTTCTTGTACATTTGTAAGGGGCGATTGTGGTTAAACTGCTATTTTTAATGATCATTTCAACAAAGAACAGAGGGGAGTGAACTAGCACATCTACAACTTGCAATTGACAGTAATTATTATTACAAATAATTGAAAGAAAAATATAATTTCTACATACTTAACAAATAAATGCTTGTTTTATTTGTCAGGTTTAATTTAATTGTAGAAAAGAGACAGATTCAACTGGCGGAGAAGCAAGGAAAAAAAGAAAAGGACTTTATACAGACCTGCTTATATGTTTATTAACAAACTAAGCTTTGTTTTACAGGAGAATTTTACTTCTACTCCAATTCTGATGCTATCTGGACCAACCTTATCAGTGGGCAGAATACAGTATGGAAACCTGCACAGAAACAGAAATGTATGAATCTTTCCAGTTCTTTATTATAGGATATGTGTTTATTTTAATCAATCATGTTTTGCGGTTTAGTTGAACACTTATCCTGATTAGGTAATGCAGTTCAGGTTAACACCTAATGGTTTTGATTCAAGTCCAGTTCAAGAAAAAAATATGTGTTTATTCTGTTTGTTTGGATGACTTTCAATCTCATTTTGACACCTTCTATCTAAGAAGAGTCTTTTGCAAGACTGTCTTTTCTTTTCAAAGGTAAATTGCTATCTCTTGATTAACTTACATTAGATAAATTTTGCAAAGTGATGAGATTGCACCTCAGCAGAATGCTTCTCACTATTTAATGGTTTTTTTGGAGGAAATCTAAAGACATTTTTCGGAATTTATGGTTATGTTTTGCTGACGTTACTTTTAGAAGGGGAGTGACAGAACACAGGATCTTTTAATCTTTTGCTGTTCCATAGTAGAAAGGAATCTCTTTTTCCTATTTAACACACAAGTTTCATATAAAGAAGAAAGTAGCCAGTGGCATCTGCAGACAATATGATGGACATGGCATTGTGATATAATATGCAAGTAAACACTCCACATGCATATAGCTAGTCCTCAATTTAGAACCACAACTGAGACTGGAATTTTGATTGCTAAGCATTGCAGTTGTTAAACAAATTACCATACGACCTGATTTTACAACCACTTTTACTTTGATTGTTAAGCAAATGACCATGGGCGTTAAAGCAAATCATGTGGTCATTAAATGAATCTGGCTTTTCCCATTGGCTTTGCTTGTTGGAAACTAGATGGGAAAGCTGCAATTCTTGATCATGTGACTGCAGGATGTGGCAACTATTATAAATGCAAGCGGGTTGCCAAGCATCCAAATCATGATCACATGACCACGGGGTGGTTGTGACAGTTGTACCTTTGAGGATGGGTCATAAATCACTTTTTTCACTGTTGTGATAACTCCCAAACCATTTTTGAAGGAATGGTCAAAAATCAAGAACTATTTGTACAAAGGAGTAAATTTGGATTGCAACTTTGTGGCCACTGTTTTCCCTGTTCCAGCTTACCTTTGTGGATACCATTGGAAGTAGTATGGAAGAACCCTACTAGACTACGTTTGATACAGTTTCTATAGTTGTCCAAGTGCTCTTGCCAAATGTTGTGGTTTTATAATAATAGTGTTCTGTCTTTTTTCTCTCGCTTGCAATGCAAAACTCCTATAAATAAGGACAACTAACAATACGGGGCCACAGAGGTTTGCAGTAAGCCCGAGTGATTATACCCAAAGCACCCAGTCAAATAACATTAAAATTATTTTTTTTACTGACATTGTCCTTTATTATGCAATCCACTTTATTATTAGATTGTTCTGCTTCCTTGAAGAATAACAGAATAATGGGGGTCTTGGAGGTCTTCTAGTCCAGGCCCCTGCTCAGGTATATACCATTTCAGACAAATGGTTGTCCAGTCTCTTCCTAAAAACTTCCTGTGTTGAAGCATCCACGATTTCTGGAGGCAAGTCATTCCGTTGATTGTTTTAACTGGCAGGAAGTTTCTATTTAGTTCTAGGTTGCTTCTCTCCTTGATTAGTTTCCATCCATTGCTTCTTGTCCTGCCTTCAGGTGCTTTGGAGAATAGGTTGACTCCCCTCTTCTTTGTGGCAACACCTGATGTAATGTATTGGGCTTGTTTTGTTAAGGTAACACCACGTGGGTAATTGCTGGGAGGTTGCTGGAGCAGGGAAGCTGGCTAATGGCCCCCAGCTCCTCAGACAACCTGTGTCCAGCGCCGCTATTGGTTGCCTCTAGGGAGGCAATAGGTTGCTTTAAACCAGGGGTGTCAAATTCAATTTCATTGAGGGCTACATCAGCATTGTGTTTGCCCTCAAGGGGCTGGGTGGGTATGGCAAGGGTGGGCATGGCCTACTGGGTGGGCGTGGCTAGAGCGCGTATGGCCTACTGGGTGGGCATGGCCAGCTCTACATCTTTCGCATCAAGGGTGCCTATGGGGGCCTGGGCAGGAGTGGGGACAGATCTGAGGGTCTCTAGTAGAAGGAGGGTCGCTGGGCCAGGGCCAAGGCAGTGGGGACCGTTCCCTCACTGTTTCAAGGATGGCTTCGCGGGCCACATGAAACCACTTCGCGGGCCGGATCTGTCCCCCGGGCCTTGTGTTTGACATGTCTGCTTTAATTTAATTTAATTTAATTAATTTAATTTATTAATGTTTCTATACCGCCCTTCTCCCGAAGGACTCAGGGCGGTGTACAGGGCAAGAATAAAACACAGAGATTTACAAAAAATAAAAGATAATTAAATACATGCCCGATTAAAAATACAATTAATACATGGTAAACCCCCCCAAAAAAATAGTAAAAAGACCCCACTAATCCCCCCTCAGGCCAGGCCGGCTTGCTCGAACAAGTATGTTTTCAGGTCGCGGCGAAAGGAGCGAAGATCGGGCGCCGTCCGGAGCTCAACCGGCAACTGGTTCCATAGCTCCGGGGCGCCCACAGAGAAGGATCTCCCCCTGGGGGCCACCAGTCGACATTCTCTGACCAGTGGCACCCTGAGGAGACCCTCTCTGTGGGAACGCACAGGGCGGAGGGAAGTAGACGCCGGCAGCAGGTGTTCCCTAAGGTACTCCGGACCCCTGCCATGTAGGGCTTTAAACACCATGACTAGCACCTTGAATCTCACCCGGAAGACAACTGGCAACCAATGCAGCTCACCTATTGGCTGCCGCCTAGAGGCCAGGGTATAAATTGCTGCATTCACAGCCCTGTTTCTCAGTTCAGATCCTGCAAGCAATAAACAATGATCTTGCTGAACTCACTCGCCTCGTCTTCGTCATTAAGCAACGAACCCAGTACATAACACCTGAGATATTGGAACACTGCTATAATGTCAACCCTAGTCCTTCTCTTCATTAAACTAGTCATACCCAATTCCAACAACCATTTTTTAAATGTTTTAGCCTCCAGTCCTTTTATATGTTTTAGCCCCCAGAATTTTAGAAATATGCATTAAAGAATTAAAAAGCAATAAAAACTAAAATCACTAGACATACAAAATATAAAAATGTAAAACACACTTCATTTTAGAAAGTAGTCTTAAAAATAATCTGATCCTTGACAGTTGAAATCCTACAAGTTTGGGCATTATTTTTGTCACCAGAAAAAATGAGTTAGAAATATTTTAAAAGAAACAGAATATAAATGAATCAGGACATGAGAAAAAAAAAGAAAATATTAAGATATCATAATTGGGCATGAACAATGTGTACACTCTTGATGGCTGTTGGAGGCTTCCATGAAAGCACATGTTTAAGGTGTACATTTGAAAAACAGATATCTTTTCAATGCAAAAATTTAAGTCTGGTATAAATATTTTTCCTTATCAGTTTTTTTTTAAAAACATGATTTACTTCTAATTTTCCTAACATATTTTTAAAACTCTATTATCTTTCACTGGAACAGCCAGTTGATGAGATGGAAATGTGCAAAGATAATCTGAAGTAGCAGAAACGAATCTTAATAATTTGCCTTTTGGTTAGTGGATGTTCTGTGACCATATCAAACCATTGTTATGCATCAGATTACCTACGCCAACCATGTCACGACTTCAACATTTTACAAATGAGTCCAGAAGAGGTTGTCTACCCATTATGTTCGGAAAGAATTGGGCAAAACCATTAATAAGAAATGTTTGCATTTCTATATAATATCTTGCTGCCTTCTTATGCTTTTCTAAGACAAGAACTTGTTAAAACTGTAGGCTTTTATTGGAAAGAAGGAAACAGCTTTATTCTGTCTATGAGCGATGACTAATACTTGTTTAGGGGAAACGAGGGTTCTCATGCAGGAAGTTAGGATTAGGAGAGGCTAACATACTTCCACTTTGGAAGGATGACCATTTGTCATGTAAGACAAGGGGAAGTTATATTAGCAGTTTCAGCTGGATGAAGATAGGATGACTATATAGATTTTAAAAAAGTAATTGAAAACAAGCTTAATTTTAATAATGAGTGCAAAGGGCAGTTATAGACATATTGTTTGGCTCACACTTAAATGACTTCCTGTACTTGACCAGAGGAGGTAGGAGTAAAACAAATGTTAAACCTAAGGGGCTACAAAAGGTAATTTTATATTAATTCCTTTCCCTAGATTCTGATTCTTAGATAGTGATAAAGAGTTTCTTTTTTTTTCTTTCTTAATCAAATTTGTAAGTCCGTCTGTTGTTTTTTTAATCCCATTTATATCCCGCCCTTCTCCGAAGACTCAGGGCGGCTTACAATTTAAGCACAAACCAATGTGCTTAGCAATAAATGTGTTTATCTGACAAAACTCTGGGCAGCCAACAGTCCATTGAAAACATCAACAATATTAAGCACACAAACACAAACAAATTGAGTCTCTTTAAAAACACTTATACTGTACACCCACACTGGAGCTCAAACAGACTGGCCGCTAAGCTTGGGGAAAGAGCCAAGTCTTCATGGCCTTCTAAAAGGGCCAGGTGGGTTTGTCCATAGCTCAGTTCAATTCTTTCATTCTTTTTCAAAAATGTTTTCTGGGATAAATATAGGAAAAAGGAATTTTGTAGGGAGACCTCTCTTAGATTATTCGATTATTCCCTTACTGTAATAATTTATTCCTTTCCAGAGGAGGAGCACAGTCATGAAGATCTTCAAAAGTGGAGACACTTTTCAATGAGCGCCTTCCTTACTGAGCATGCTAAGAAAGTAATTTCTTATAGAAAAAACTGAGATTTTTTTTTTCAGAAGGAACTTGAGAAGCTACATAGATTGTGAGAAGAGGCCTATTCTTGTTATATCACATCCATTCAGCCTGGACTATTCTCTTGGCCTTGCCTTCTTGGGTTTTCCTAACCCTGCCAGTCTAGCTGTTATTAGCACCACTTCTCTAACATCTTCCGTGCATTGAGGCAGCCCTCAGGATCTTCAGGTGGCCACCATTGCAATGGATTGCTCTGAGAGCCTATTAGAATCTATTATTTGCTGTGGTCTGCTCTGTTTTAGCTTTGCTATTGAAACAAAAAACAAAATGTACAAAGTGGATGGCAATCATAAAGTTCTTTCTCTGGGAGATCTTTAGAGCAGGGCTTTTCAACCAGTGGTATGGGTACCACCTGTGGTACATTGGCACCTGGCAGGTGGTATGCGACCAACCTAGAAAAGTGGTAGCGGGGGAGGGAAATGAGCTGTGGCAGTCCCGCACAAGCCTGAGCGAGAGATGGCTGGAGCTGCAGGGCTGTCAGGGCTCAGCAGAAGTGCCAGGATCAGTGCTTCTTCGGGGCTGTCTGGGCTCAGTGGAAGCACCAGGATCAGTGCCAGGCTCCAGCTGGAGCTCCCCACTGATCCTGGCACTTCTGCTGAGCCCAGAAGAAGCGCCGATCAGCTGGAATGTTGCAGCATCTCCAGGATCTTGTGATTTACATTCAGATGCTTGGCAAGTGATTCATATTTATGATGGTCACAGTGTCCCAGGGTCATGTGAAGTGACCAAAACCTGCTGCAACCACCCAGCAGAGAGGGGGGAATAAAAACCAAACACCTCCCACCCCACCGGCACTGCCAATCCTCAACAGAGATGCTCACAACAATTAATTTAATTTAATAATATTTGCATTTGTATTTGTAACAATGAAAACCTTGGACAGGAGGCAGAGCTCCGCCGGGCGGGCAGGCAGGTGTCTTGCTCGGCTGTGGCTTTGGGGGAACTGTTTTCAGTGCCATTGTAACTTCGAACAGTCATTAAGTGAATTGTTGTAAGTCGAGGAATACCTGTACTTCATCACTTTTTTCCTTTTTTTTTTTGGTCATCAAGTTTATGACACCTTGCTAGGCGACTGGTGGTACTCGGATGTTGCCATATCGTAAAAGTGGCACAGTGGGTGAAAAGGTTGAAAAGCCCTGCTTTATAGAAAGGCATTGGGAGAGTACAATTGTTTGGATGTCTCCTCAGAACAAGGCTACAAGTAGGGTGTCATGGAGAGTATTTATTCAAGAAAAACATGAATAGTAGCTGTTCGAGTAACAGCCCACCAATCTCAATACCTCTGTTTGAAGACTTCTGAAAGTTGGATAGTAAAGAAGCTGGTTTTCCAGGAAGCTATACTGAGAAAATGTAAAAGTGAACTCTACTCTAGATAGCAAGTTGGGAAGGCAGTGAGTGGAGGGACTGACAATGACCCAATCTATCAACCACATTGAACACCCTCCTAACTTGATTGCTTTTTAAAAAAAAATCTTAAACTAGGGAATCACTTAGAGTTACACTCAGATTTTCAGCTGTAGAGATCTTTGTTTCTATATAGTCTCAGAGTTGCATGATGGACAGCTGATGTAAGGACTATAACTGGAGAGACTGGTGTTTTAGTGATCACATGACTAGGAAGAGAATAGCCAAAAGTTCATTGTCTTGAAAGGGAGGAAAGAAGAGGCTTTGGCTTTAAGTCCCAGGGCTGACATATATACATAGGCTTGCTTCTTGTGTTCTGTGGTAGCCAAATGTTCAGTGAGTATGTAAAACTAATACTGAAAGAAAGGTTTCACATTTATAAGTTGAGAAAAAAGGGATTCAGAATTTCATTGCTTTTCAAGATCAATGTCAGTATTCATTTCTACAGTACAATTAAATGAAAAATAAATCAGGAAGAATTTATCAAAATCTTAAAATTCTTTAAAAGCAGAATCACAAACAAATGCAATTAATGAACACACTTTGGATGCACTTAAAACTAATATTTCTTTGCTTTTAGTGTTAACAGCGAATGAATTCTTAGTCCAAATTGTATTGGCATCTGTTGAAAGAAAGTATTCATTTGTTTATTTGTGTGACTGTCCCTAGGAATGGTTTATTAAACAAAAAGTCTTCTTGATTCAGGGGAATCCACAAAGGAGGAGGCTTTAAGAAAAGTCAAGATAATGGTCAGCACCATGCAATCAAAACCTCACCCCTTTTTTACAAGCACTGCATGGTCAGTGTTAAAAAGGGTGGGGCTTCAAGCTTAGGTTCATGGCCATCTTCTTAACTTAATTAATGTCCCTCCAATGGACATCTCTGTCTTGAATGAGCTATTTGTCATCATAATTAACTAGCTACATAAATTGGCAGCATTTTCTATATCAATGCTTCCACCTACTTATACGAGAGGTGTTTTTTTTTTAAAAAAAATCTTTTCCCCCTATGTCTTCATTCTGTGTTTTATTGGATTTTTGATAAGGACATTGATAAAGACAGCGCATTCTGGATATTTGCATTCCAAATAGCAGTTTGCTTTTGATGGTTTTCTGTATTCACGGTATCATTCTGTGTGAAAGATTACACATCATCGGAAGTAGTGATCTTTATCTGCATTTACGACGCCAAACTTCAGAAACTCCTCAAAATATTTGCAAGCCTATAAAGTCTTTATTTGCTAGTCTCTCTTGCATTAAGATGGACACTATTTGAAGCATTATTAATTAAGCTTGTAATAACCTTTTTCAGCCATTTATTCATATTCAAGGTGAAAATGAATGGTGATGTGATTAAACAAACGGTAAGCCGTTTGCTGAAACAGGGTGACCTGCACTATTCTTGCATTTTGTGAATCCATGATTTTGTTTTATTTTGTGCTCTTTTACATATGCACAAAACGAGCTTTTGCAGAGGCAGAGAGTAAGATTTGGAGGTTTCAGCTGCCTGATTGCCGGCCCTTTGCCTGAAAGCATTCGTTTTCCTCCTTTGACCAGTGCACTGGACAGAATGTGGCTGAAATGCAGCATTTTGGCCAGAGATATGTTTGGTATATTATATAAGGAACATTTGGTTTTGTCTATTATCAAGGACCAAGTCCTGGGCAATGCACCGCATTTTGAGAAACATAATAGTTCACACATATTATCCCCTATTCATCTCTTTGATTCCAATTTTACAACTGAACAATTGCCTATGCAGGTGAAATTAGTGTTTATGTGTGCTTGTATTCTCATCCTTGTGGGGGATGTGTGTGGGTCACTTTATTGTTCCGGTGGCTTGATTTGCTCCTTAAAACCAAGACAGATATCCTGATGAAGATATCAGCTGGGTAATGCCTCTAGTACAGTCGGATCAAACAAAGTGCATTCTGATGTGCCAACTTTCCTTTTGTGCAGCCACAACGCATGCTGCCAAAACATATTTAAAAAGCATGTGTGAACTAGGTGATGGCAGCTATGACTATCTAAGTTATTGCTTGGCAGCTGAAGATACTTCTTTGATGCTGTGGCTGGCAGAGATCTCTCTCTTTATTTGCCTGTTCTTGTTTGAGAAACTGAAGCCACCCAAAGCAATGCATCATGTGGCCATTTGCTACTGCGAAAGCAGCTTCAGCTTAGCAAAGTCAGTGGAGGGACTGTCAGGCAGCAGCTGATATAAGTCATATTTCTTTTGGATAGTGTCCCGATATGTTTTACCCCCTTCCTCCCTCCCTCAGATGGGTCAACACGAATCCAAGAAACCTTAGACTAGTGGATGGCAAAACGGCAAATAGACACACACATGCACAATAATGTCAACAAAAAAACAGTGGCTTTTCTGTGTTATTTCCACGTTGGCTCCAAATGAACAAGTGCAATATAGCCAGCTACTATCCCCTGCCAATCCTACATCTGCTCTTGAAAACCTCCAGCAAATAAGAATTACCGTAGGATTGTTTAACCCACGCTTACAATATACACACTGTACTTCTTGCTTTTCTTTTTCCTTTTTTGCTGCCTCTCTCTGCATGTTGGTGGCAAAGGTTTGGGAGATAATGGGCAATGATACCCATCAGGCATTTTCTTTTTCTTTTTCTTTAGTGGGGAGGGCTGTGTTTCGGGATGGGGGCAACAGCAAGCTTTCTTTGTCTGCTGGCAAGTGAATCAGAGATACAAAATTTATTTCATTGTCTGCAGCTTTGGGGAAAGAGTCCACCCTAGGCTTGGTGGTTGGCTGTGGATTTTAGTTGCCGTGGAGGTTTTTTTTTCTTATTCAGCTGTCTGTTAAATAATTCATCTACCTCATGAATGTTGTGTTTCAGGAGACATTTTCTATCCTTTTGTTTCCTTGTCTAATTCAACCTGTATGGATATGTGCTTTAACCTAGTGGGATAAGACCACCTTGTTTGAACTGCAATTAATATTGAATTATCCAGAGACCCCCTCCCAATAATACCTATTTAAGTTCATGTGTTTCACATTATTATTACAATCATCACACCCACATCTGACACAGAATCTGAAAAAAACACATTCACACCACAATATATTATTTTATGGTGCCACATTTTATATATATAAATTCTACGTGGGAAAAAACCCGAATGACCAAAGATCTACATATATATATATATATATATATTACCTTGCTACATATATAGATTACCTTGCTAGGCCCCAAACATGGGACAAATCTTTATTTCCTGTTTCAGCCTAACCGAAGGCCAACGACAGGCAGTAGTCACAACAGTGACAGCTCATATTTGTGTACATTTTTAGATTGCTAACAAAGAATTAAAGGGAGACTGATATGCATTTCAAAATGCATATCAGTCTCCCTTTAATTCTTTGTTAGCAATCTAAAAATTTATATATATATATATATATATATATATATATATATATATATATGTATGTATGTATGTGTGTGTGTGTGTGTGTGTGTGTGTGTGTGTGTGTGTGTGTGTACCATACACAGACTCACAACATATACAATAATTTTTTGGTTTTCTTCTGTTACACACATAAAATATTCCCTCTCCCTGAAACTGAATTTTGTCCAGAATAAACTAGAATAACATAGATGCTTGATTGTATTAGATATTGAGGATATTTTGTAAACAAATAAAATGTAAACTGATGCAATCTCATGGAATGGGATCGGGAACTAATCAGACTGAACATGATTCATGCAGTGGGGATTTCCATCTGTGACCAGCGCCCACAAATCACTTTGGAAGATTGATTGTGTGTTTATGTAGGATGGACAATTTTGGTAGGGCTGACTTGCACAGACAGTAGTGTAGTTTCTGTCCCAACAAATTGTTTCTAGGATTTGATTCCATGCAGATTTCCCCCTGAATAACAGGATGAAGTTGATTACTCCAAACACTTTATTAGGAAGTTGATTCCATTATGATCAAAACAATACTTGATCAATTCCAAAAGTTGTTTTTCCATCAGAGGAAGTTTAAAAAAATAAATAAAAAAATATTAGAACCCATATTCTTACCTCTGCATTTTATTTTGGTTCTTGGGAAATTTGCTTTTGTTTTAGCCTTGTACCTTTCTCTCTCCTGGCCACTAGAAGTTAATGTTTCTTAATGTTCATCCCCAATTATCTCCTGCCTTGTTTTTGTTTTGTTCCGAACCAATTTCATGGAAGGCAAAATAAGAAGATATAGACCTGGAGGGCACAGTGTTCTGGTGAGGCCCATTCTTGGAGGCATGCTAGGGATGCTAAAAATAAGAGATGGGGTCAGGATGAAAGTACAATGTGTTTGAGTTTATGTTACATATAATTAGCATTCATATTAATATTATTACTTTCCAGTGTAATACCTAATAATTTCACCCCTTCTACCACATGAAACATTATAGTTTGGCAACAACTTTAGGAAATGTCTAGTGAGTATAACACCCTTTTTCTAACTTCTGGATTAATATAGCCACTTCCTTTCTGTTCCCACTAAAATATATCTAGTGTGGCAATGATGTGAAAATGAATTAATTTGAAGTTACTTGAAATCACACTGAAATGTTTTTGTTTCGTGCTTTGGTCTATTTTGACCTTAGGTCAGCTTTGAAAAAAATAGTGAAGAATTCCTACAAGTGTACAATGAGTACTGGACTAATGATGTGGAATTGACTCCCCTCAAAAACCTTTCTTATAATAATCATCTGGGTTTCTGTAAAATGAGAAGGGTCATTAATGGCTGAAGTGAACATGGAAGTTGTCCTGACTCTGCAAGCATTTAGAGGGATAGTTAAAATCTGATTCTATGCCAGACATTTGGATCAAAATGAATGCAGTTCTCAGTTGGTGAGTTATATTTTAATTCTGACTACTACTTAATTGTGCAAAAGGATGTGGAATCATTTTGGAACTGCTGAAAGGCTTAAAATAAAAACTAGTTTCTTTAAACAAGTCACCAAACCAGTTCTGACAGACTTAGCAAATGTTAATTGTAAAGCACAGTTCGTAGCTTTAATGTAATAGCAAGCCAGTAATCTTTTAGAGTGAAGCTTAATTCTGCTTTATTGGGGGGCGGGAACAGGCTTGAATCTTGTGCTTTGAGGCCAGCTTTTTCTGCTTTTAATTATGAATGCAACTTTAAACCTAAATAACTGTTTACCATTGCATACAAGCTCACCTATTACTTTTAAAAATTAAACAATGGTAACAGCCTTGTAAAGAGAAGATTTTTTTTGTACATATTGTATGACCGTCTTTGGGGCAGATTAGGAGAAGGGGTATAAATTGAACATCAATCCATGATATACATCTCCATAACTTCAAACTCACACATATAACAAATAAACAAACAAATAAAACTAACAAGAGCACTGATATCTACCCATACAATACAACTGTGCATCATATTCCAGCACAAGTTTTTGATTTTCTTCCCCTCACAGACTGAGAAAGCAATGCCCCCTGTTTGGCAATGCAGATGAGTGCCTTGCATGTCATGGAAATGCTGACAGACCTTCACTGTTGTGGCATACGAATGTGGCACCAGTAAAATAGCAGTGGAACAGATGCTTCCACCACTGCCCCTGGTGGGGGGGGAATGATGATGAAACAGAAGGGGCATTAGAGTTGGTCGATGGCAAATTAATCCTATTGTACTAGCAGCTGCATCTAGCGAGATGTTAGCATTCGTGCTTCAGCTCTTCCAGTACACCAAGCCCTGGTAGAGATGGTTGGAAGAGATGAGACAATGAAAGGTCACCAGTTTCCATAGAATAATGGAATAATAATGACAGGAGGAAGAAAGGGATATTCATGAATGCATTCTCCCAATGTATCACTCCCAATGTATCACTTTCTAAGGAGATAAATCCAAGCTGGGTTCTGAATACAAACTTTTTTTGTTCAGGTATAAGTTGTTGCCTTACTGGTAGGCAAAGTAAGGTTTTACTTACTGCTTTTCTTATTTTAAAAGCTCTGGCAAGCCCATTTGCAAATCTAGTATGGAAAGATCTGATCTGATTGTTTATTTGGGGGAGCCATAAGGAGTTCATTCAAATATTTCCTAAGAATGAGATGATAAAGTCAGAGGTTTTTCTGGTTCTGACTTTTGTGTGCATGCCTACGTAAACTACATCTGGCATGTTGCATGTACCAAGCTGGCATCTAACGGTTAAATAAGGGCCACTTTCTCCCCCATCCTTACCTCGTCACTGCCTTTTTTCAACCTGAGATGCTGCCAAAAACAAAACAAAAAATAACAACAACAACAAAAACTAGAGGCTCTAAGCATTTACAAATGCACCAACAGTTGGTCCCTATCCAACCCAGCTATTATAAGGATCTTTCAAAGAGACAACGGAACTTGAAATCTCCTGCCAAACTGCTTTGCTGAGTTGAAGAACACTGTACTAAAGCTAAAAGACGGGGTGGGGGTGGGTGGGGGTGGGTGGGACAAGGAGAAGGATGGTCTTCAGCTCCTTCATTAAAAAAACAACAATATAGGGCATGTCTTTTCTGAAGCCAAAACTTCTCTGGCATACTATTGAACTAAATGTTTTGTTGTGATCAGGCTCTTTCAGGTACTGTAATAGATCCTTAATGGGACAACTGAGAAACGAAAGATGGTCCAGGATACTTTGGAGGAAAAACAAAAACCTCCCCTCCCCCAATTATAAGGGAAACTCCCTTTCCCAAGAAAGCCATGAGGACAGAGCATGCTCAGTAGCTACAGAATGTTGAAAACAAGTTGGAAAAGAAAAATGGAAACCTTGGGGGGAAGGGAGGGAGAGTCCAAAATGGGCTGCTGAAGGATTGGTATGGTTGGCTGCAGGAAACCTGAGCAGATGCCCTTCTATTAGGAGGTGAGAATATGCAGCAGAATTGTGTTGCAAGATACATACTCTGTGGTAGTGCAGCCTCCTGAACGCTTAAGTGAGTCTTAGATTTATATTTTGGGGCCCTTTTAACAGATCACCCTGTAATTGCCAGCTAATTAAGAATAATATTGACAAATAGTTTGATTAATTAATGGATAAAAATTAATATGTTTCAGCGCAAGTTGAATTTCAGGATCTCTTTCAGGAAAATAGCATTCTCTTTCTTCTAAATGCTACTATGCCTAAATGCATTGTGTGAGAAATCAGATGAATCAAGGTTCTTGGCAAGAATATGAAAAAGCATCTTGTATAGCATTTTTAACTACTTTCTGACCCGAAGGGGGAAAAAAGTCACATTGTAAAAATTTCTTTTGTAATGTTTTAAATGGAAATGTCAAAACACCTGTATCTGTATGCCAGTAAAAACTGTAAGCTATAGAATCTCGAGCCATAACAAAATTTAAAAAGGGGGAGAGATTAATAATCAACCAACATGTTTGTATTTTGCCATGTTGTGAATTCTGATCAAGGAGAATTCTTTTCTGTCTCTTTAGAGAAATTTCAAATATATTCAGCAAATCTTGTTGGCTTGTATATTGACAATACTGAAACATTTTGATGAAAAAATTTAAAAGAACAAAAATAGCTACATAATTATTAGGGGTATGGGTAACGTAAATTATATGAAAATTGGATATTGTAATACTCTATATTGGGATATTGTGTATGGATTACGTTTAAGTAAATAAACATGTTGCAATTGCCCTGATTTAGGAATATTTTATTTGTTTATAAAGCATTAATCAATCTGATGACTAATTTCAGATTGGTTCTCAGCTCTCTGCATGCTTATGTGTTATATTAGATTATATGTCTACCTTAAAAAATGATATTTGCCAGTGGAATTGTTTTTCCTTCTCTACCTTTATAGAAGAAGGTAGGAACACTCAGATCCAAAAGATGCAAAAGTCTACAGATATAAGTAGGACAAGAGCATATCGAATCTAACATTTAATAAAAGTTTATGGCTGTAATTCTATAGTTTCACACTTAAATATTATTGTATTAATTCTATTCTATTCTATTCTATTCTATTCTATTCTATTCTATTCTATTCTATTCTATTCTATTCTATTCTATTCTATTCTATTCTATTCTATTCTATTCTATTCTTATCATATTATAATCTATGCCAATAAAATATGCATAAAACAAACATATTTTCCCAAACAAAATGAATATAACAGTCACAGTGCAAATACATAGATTAGTAGCATTTAGGATTAACAATACAGATTAAAAAAATTCCGTTAAGGTAAGAAAAGTTAAATGCTGAGATCCCAAGAGCATAATAACTACGGTAGGTAAGATTTGCCTCCTTCCTTCCATCCTGTTTTTTCCCCCTTTGATTCTCATGTCACATCAAAAAAAAAGGCATATCATACCAATGCGATTTATGCTTGCAGATAATGTGGTGTAAAAAATTATGAATTACCAGTGAGCAATTTGTTATATGGAAGACTCATGATAACACACCGAAGCTGTTCATAGAAAGACTTTACTTACAATCTTTACAAAATAAATGTTTCAGCTTTCTAGGGAATATTTCTGCTTTTGTTCTTGCTGTTTTTTTTAATTTGAAAGAATTAAATATCAGTATACTACTTCCTGAATTACAGGGTACTTTGCCATACTTTTAGGAATGATAGCCCTGGGATATAGCCACAAGACTATTTTACAAAACCATCAAACAACTTAAAAGCAAAATACAGTATTAGAAATTCCTTTTTAAAATTCAGTTTAAGGAATTGTATGAAATATGTAAAATATTTAATCTGTATACTTCTGGGAACAATTCATAATTCCACCCTTGAAAATGATTCAAATAGCATGAATTTTAAAAGAGATTTGTTTTTATGAATTACAATGGTTCAGTTTCATTATATCTAAACATGACGATCACTGGTTTAAAGGAGTCTTATAAATATGTTTTAATTTATTAACTGATTAAATTGGCATATATTTATAACTGTGCCAAGTATTTTGGAAACAAAAGGCATTTTCCTCTTTTTTTTTAATTTAAGACTATGCATGCATCTATAGCTAGTATCAATTTGTAAAAGGCTGTTCACCTGTATGCAACTGAATGCATAATATCTCCTTTTATAATGGTATTTGCCACCTGCTGTTTTTCTAAATATTAGAAACAAAATATCCTGAATTGATTGTCACTTTAATTGGAGGAAAGTTTTGGAAAGCTTTAATTAAGCTAATTATCAAAATAGTCATATAAGAATTGACCAGGTTAGTTCTTCATAGAGGAAAATATGTATAACATTACAATCTGATTAAAAAGCTATCCATAATTAAAATATAAATAGTTCAAACAATTTTTAGTTGAGTTCTATAGTTTAATGCTTTTTAAAAACAAAATTATATCTTAAAATTATTATTTTTTTTTTTAAAAAAACATGATAAAATTTAGAAAAGCATTTCCTTTGCAAGGCCCATTTCTGAATTGGCTTTGCAGAACACTGTTTGTTTGTTTGTGTTTAAATGGCACTCAGGCTTTCTCTTGGTTTCTAGCATATGGTGCATTACCCATATTCTTTTGTTGCTTCTAAATCTCTAGGAAATTGTGAAGCTAAAAGGATGTTGTGTAGGTAAATATAATTACTGATGTATTCTGTTTGTGGCCATTGCATCGTATGGAATCAAACAAGAATTAACTGAAAGCCTTAATAAGCATTACAGTTGCTACAGGCTGGTTATTTTCCTGAATGAAAACTAAGTATTTGTTTTTTGTTCAGTCTAAAAATAGATGATTACATTTATTGATATATTTTATTTCAGCTTGACATTTATGTCAAAGTTTCTAAAAGGCATATTAATTATTTAGAAAGATAAGTAAAGGAGGGGAGAAATGGAAAAAGGCATAAAATGAGCCTGTACATGTTTCACTGCGTCTCTCCCCAATGCCCGTCTTAATAAGGTATTTGTATTTAAAAGATGTTCACAAATAGTGGCACACTGCCTGCTGGCACTGAGCTATTACCCCCCTTTCTTTAACAATCATATGGCTTGATTCTGTTTTCCAGATCTTTTCCAAGAGCTGCTATTTGAAATAAAAATGTTTGTATCCATTTCCCTATTAATGGCCTCATTGTAATACAACCTGCTGCAGTTAAAATGGCGAAACAGATGCAACAATGAAAATTCAGTGATGGACACTCAGCTTTGCCTGTAAAAGCTGCTAACAATTTTGAGAATTGGAGTGGCATTCGGAGCTCCCTCAAAAGCATCAGTGAAAAAAACAAAATGAAAGCATCCATTTCTGAATCTAAGAATTAAAAATAAGACACAGGCCCAGACACTTCTCTGCCTTAACAGGCTAAGAGGCTTCTTCTAGTGATTAACATTAAGTATGGAATCATTCTCCAAAATAGTGTCAACAGATTTCTCTTTGGGGTTTATGCCATTGCTGGTGTGTCATGCAGCATTTTAAAATTAGGTTGCCAACCCTGTAGAAGTTTACATGACTGTTCATTCCCTCTACAAAGAACCTGGATCCATTTACAAAAAAAAAAAAAAAAAAGGACAGATATTGGCCCCAGAAAAAGCAACCTCTGCATTATTTGGGATTCAATATTTCTCTCTCTCTCTCTCTTTTTAAACCACTACCATCACATTTCCTGAACTGTGGTACGAAGTTTTCTGACCTTTACAGAAGTGATATTTGTTGAGAAGACTGAAGCTTTCATGTTTGTTTGGAAAGCTGGATGACAAGGTATAAACAGTGAATGGTTTAAAATTTCTAAGTTGACATAAGACTCCAGTTCAATTTGCTATCATCCCTTCCTCCAAGGGTCAGTGATGTCAGGAAGGAGAGCCTAAAGGACGGGTTAGCCTATGAAATTTCCAGAAAATCAAGAAAGCAGAGCATGAAACATTGCACCTTCAAAGCATAGAATGACATAAATGTGGCAAACAAACTGCTTAAATGCTTGCATGATTAATAAATAATTTAATGGATTAATTGAATAAAAACGGACTTCAGTCATTCTTACATGGGATCGATACACAGACCGCTTTCAGATTTGTCTCAGTTTTATGTAAATAATCAGTCTATTCTACCTTATTTTCATATTATTCTGAGGTACAGTGTGCATACTGAATATAGTGTGCGCACATGTGCATGTTTATTTATTTTCTGTCATTCGTATATGAGTTTGAGCACTGTCATCCAAAACTGGAAGAAGTATGCTACTGATAAAACAAACAAGAACAAACATAGAAAATAAGAAACAGAGAAACAAGAAATATTTGTGTTTTTTTAAAAGGAAAAACACACAACTGTGCCTTCCACCCTTCTTTCTATCGAGTAATTATCATCTGAAACTTTTCCCCAACCTCTTTGTCTAATAAGATAATGATCTGTCTGGGATCTGCAGATCACTCTGGGAAGAATGTTCTCCTTTTCTATCATGATAACTCTGTCCCTACCCTGCAAACAAATGCATGCATTAAAATATCTACATGAAATGAATTTTTAAACAAAAACACCACTAAGGCATAATAATGAGGAAAGGGGGCACCTGCCATTTTTGCTAAATGTATTCATAGAACTTGCCTCCTGCTTGAATTTCAAGACTAGGAATCCAATCTTGTTTCAAATAAATATTTAAAACATACTATTGTGACATAATTTGCAAGCTCCACAAAGTAGTGATCTGATGGAGAAAAATAAAACAATTTGGATGGACTGAAGCTACCGTTGCGTCATTGCTGGTGTTATCCCCAAAAGTCCTAATCACTTCATTCCTAGCAAATCACAGAATTATCTCTTTTCCTGATCCTGTACAGTTAAACCTTGGATTCCCTTCTCCTGAGAAGTAAAAGAGGTGAAGACCCAAAGGAAAGCTTTCTTAGTTGTCATCCTTGTATTACTACAGCTGGCCTCCAGAGCCCAGGAGGACAACAACATTGTCTTCAGAAAGGTAACAAAATGCTTTTATTTCACCAGGCATTCGGATCTTGGAGGTTTATGGAACTTCTTTTTTCTGGTTTCTTAGATGCATTCTGGTTTGTAATTTTTAAAAGAGATTTGAGGTATGAGTTTGGATTTTTATACTTTGTTTAGTTATTTGTTTAGGGATTGTAAACTGCCTGGTTCCTGGTAATATTACAATAAATCAATAAAATCAATGGTTGATCACATCTAAAGACTTCCATACAACTCTCCACATCTCAGTATCTGCATCTCCATTGTGTTGGCTAATTAATTGGGTCTTCTGGATTGCAGCTGGATTAATTAAAAAATGGAGAGGCAAAAGTTTATTTACAAAGCCTATGTGAAAGAGCTTTAGAAAAATATAAACATGACATACAATGAAAAGACGAAGTACCCAAAAGAAGGTAGAGAGGATATAAATAGCCAAGACTAAAATCATTCCATGTGGAGAGGATTAAAAAATCCTGGGATAACTCAACAAAACAACCAGCAAAATGTCCATTGTAGCAGGTATGGCTTGCCCCTTAAAATACTTGGAAAAGTATATCCTATCATCTAAAGAAGGCCCTCCTATTAAACTATTAGGGGTATGTGTATATGGCAGTGATGGTGAATGCTTTGGATTCAATATGTCAAAAATTCAGAAAATGCCTACTTTGACTCTGTATGTATATTGTACACACACCCCTCCCTGAGCAAATTACAAATAATTCATAATGAAGGGTAATAAATCAAAGTAAATTAAATTATTTAAATTTATTATTTACTAAATAATTACACAATTGTAAATAATTTTTGAAATGCCCATCCAAGGCAGCTCCGAGTTGCTGCAGGCCTGGAAACTTCAGAGACTTCAGTAGGCTGCATGGGAGTGGGGCCCTCTCAAACAACTTAACAAAGGTCTGGAGGACTGCTGTGTCACCCAAACTGACATGACATGTCACCTGTGACACACACATTATCGGTTTACAATTACTGGCATATGGGAAGAGGAAAATAAAATAGATTTAGATCAAAATCATCTAGCTGTAGAAACATGATTTTTTATTAAAAAGTTTTAAAATAATTTTTGAACATAAACACCATCCCCCCTACCCCTAACCCATATCCTAACCCACCCAATACCCCTACCTCCCCCATCCCCCCCGACTTCCCAAAGCAGAATACAGGGTATTATTTTCACAATCTTAATCTAAAATATACTAACTAACTATAATTACACTTTAAATCCAGTCGCGCTTTAACTCTCCTTAAACATCATAATATATCTACATTACAAATATTCTTCACATATTCCAAATTCTACCATTTCTATCTGATTCAAAACTTTCAAAATCCATTCTTCTATAATAAACAAATCAGCCTTCTTCCAATATCTTAAAGATCTTACATATTCCACTAAATTACTTTAACTTTTAAAATTGTAATCTTTTACAATTCAACCATACATAATAATACATTGCATCATCACAACCACATCTTCAACATTTAGACTAACAATTTAAATACATACATACTAATTTTTAAGATCTACTGTAAATACCATCCCCAAATATCCACCATTATTAGCTCTTGATTATCCTACAATCTTTAACAAGTTCCATTTCTAAATCTTATTTCTATCAAAGTCCTCCATTAATCTCTACTATTATTATTATTCCTTAAATCTAAATGCAGCCCGTGTCATTCTTTGAATCTTAAGATCTTTAAATAAAGCCAAGGATTGCACAGCTTCCGAAACTATTTCTTGTAACTGTCGCTCTCCTTCTTCCTTTCCTTTTTTGACTTCTGAGGATGACGGTAAGCCTGCTTTCAATACATTAGAATAAAAATCATGTGCCTTCCCTACTGTATTAAGACAATATCTTTCTCCAGAATAATTCACCACAATCCCCGATGGTATCTCCCACCTGAACCGAAGCTGTTGTTTCTTTAATTCATCTGTCAGAAAGAAAAAATCTTTCCTTTTTCTCAAAATTCTTGGAGGAATCTCTTTCAGAATCAAAACCTCCTGATTGCCCACTTTAAGTCTTTTATTATAAGAGATTTGAATGATCTCATTTCTAATCCTTCTCTTTGTAAAATACACAACCACATCCCTTGGCAGTTTCCTTTGTTTAGCAATCCAAGAATTAACACAAAATACTTTATCTATCTTCCATAAAAAATCCTCAGATTGAAACCCCAAAATAGGTGCCAGGGCATCCACCAACGTCTCTTCCAGATTCTCCTGTGGATTTTCTTTCAAGCCTCTGATCCTCAAGGTGAATTCCATATCTCTATATTGCATCATCATGGTTTCATCTTCAAGTTTTTCCCTTTTATTCTCCACTTCTCCCATTTTAGCCTCCAGCATCAGATTATTTTGTTTCACTTCTTCCACACATTCTTCCAGATTCTCAATACAGCCTGAAAACACTTGAAGTGCCATCAAAGTATCCTCCCTTATTTTCTTGCTCTCCTTTCCAATAAATTCTGCCACCTTCTCAAATATTTTTTCAGACTGTATTTTTAAGGCATCATTTAGAGCATATTGTAAATCTTTTAAAGTCAATACAGATGCAGCAGCTTCGGGAGGTAACTTCAAAGACTGCATTCCAGATTGCTGAACAAACAATGCCTCCGCACTTTTTAAAATCGGTCTATGCAGTTTGGGAGCCATTTTTGCAACTAATAACTTTCAATACACACTTTCACTTTCCAGTCCATTTATTACTTTGTAGTTAAACTGTGAAATATCCAAATCTTGAAAATAACTTTTTAGCACCTCCAAATTATAACTAGCTCTTTTAAGGTTTAAAAGTCCATTGTACATATTCCTACTCAGTTCAAACAGTCACTTTACTTTGAAAAAAAACCACTTTCACTTCTTGTTAAAAAGAAAAAAAAAATCAGTCAGGCGCCATCTTCCCCTTCTTTCAAAACGATCGTTGGAGCAGGAAGAGTTTGAGTTTCAGAGTTAAAGCTTTGTACTTGATATTTATACTGCTCCTGCATCAGCTCTGCTGCTACCGTCACTCAAGATGTCAATCAGATCCGGAAGGAGTGAATTCAGTGTCTTGTTCTGCTAAAGCAGAAGAGTCCTTCGTCCGGAGCATTTCCAGGCTTCGGGAGGGCTCTCACCCTTCATACCCCAGAACAAATGTTCTGGGGCTCTAGAGGAGCTCTACCCCTACCTGGAAGCTCCCCCTCCCCTATTTGCTCGAGGAGAAGGGTTTTCGAGTGGTGGAACAGCTGATCATTGGCTATTCCGCCGCTTCAATGGGATCGAACGGCTGGCGGTTGAATCCGACCATCCTCACCGCTGAAGTGCCACCCAGAAGTCGATTTTTATTTTATTTTTTATGAACAAGATTTTCATTCTTTTTAAAAAGGAAAAGAAAAGAAAAAATTTAAAAAGCAAATATTATCAGAGACTGCTTATTGAAATTTCATATTTTAGGCTTAACCTGTTCTAGCTTTGTTCTTTAAGGTCTTAAATTGGTTTTGTTGGAATAACACAGTAGAATCCTCAATATTTTGGACAATACACACACACACACACACACACACACTCTTGCTTACAATGGCATAATGGGCAGGGGTGAAATGGCAGCTTGAAGTGGGCTACCAGTGAGCTTCAGTGAATACTGATTGGAATGATTCACTAAACTGCTCATCATTAGCTGATGCTTGAGAATCAATACACCACCAATGTTTCTGCTCAGGTCAGCTAGTTGGCAAGGGCAGAAGGTCTGTCTCTTTGGGTTTTTATACCTGACTTTAAAAAGCCAGAGGCCTCATTTGCCAGTGTTAATTCCCCATTTCCTCTTCTGCTAATAGAGTTGACTGAGAACTTTGTTATGGAAGAAAATGCACAGTCTCACTCTTTGATAACATGAGAATTCCAATTCTGATCCAAGAATTTTTGAAAATCCAACCTTTCCACTCAGAAATATCTCTGTATCTTTATAATATGCTATATTTAAGACTTACCAGTATAATATATGACTTTAGTGGTAAGTATAGAACTTAGTTTTCAAAATATAAAATATATATCTGTATAAAATATAAAATAGAGTAAGGACCTTTTGGGGAGCTCAGACCACCCATCTGGAACATGGACAGTATGTTATGGATATATGCACAAAATGGCTGCCAGGAAAGGCACAACTAGTCACAAATACCTATTTATTGGAAGAAAACTGGAAAGATTGCTTCATGTAACTTTTTGTATCACATTATATTTTGTTTTTCCAACAAAGCTTTCCTTTGCCTTTATTTGGGGGCAGTGGGCTGTAGTCACCCAATATCTTTTGTAAGAAAGTTTGTGAGGCATTTTTAAAACAACAACAATTTTGGAGACTCATGCTTCCCAAATATTCTTTGTCAGAAAGCCAGAACAGTTTCCTCCAGTTTTTCCATTATGTGCTAGAGTGCAATCTTTTCTACTGCAAAGTTCATAACAATAGTGATGTTTTGTTCTCATTTGTGTATGATCTGAAATTGCTATTGAAGTCTATTAGACTTCAGATTTATTTGGAAGAACATTGAATTGTGAATGACCATTGTGGAATACATAGGTGGCGTCTTGTTTCTCAGGCCTTGTATGGATGGGAGAACAAGCTGCATCATATCTCTAGAGCAGTGAGCATCCTCCATCCTCATCTTGGAAGGAGCAGTGCTGTTCTGCTTGCGTCAGAGTCTCTGTTGTACACAGCACAGAGATGGCACTGATAATATAAAACAGCACTGGGGGGAAGGGATGCCTGGGCAGGCCAAGATGGCAGATGGCTTTTAGTGGCCTGCTGCTTTCCGTTTCTCTACCTTTTAACATTTGTGCTGTCTAAAAGCTCTGGGTTATTGCCCCCCCTTTTTTTACTTCTGTTATCCATGGGCTCTTAATGGGAGCTTTGTAGCTGAGAACAAATGGAGGGAATTTTTTAGTAGGAGGTCATAGCCAGCTGCATGGAATTCGGCTATCTGGATAGCCACAAACACAGAGAAAGGCTTACCGAGAAAGTATCCATCAACTTAGGAGGTATGCAGAGATAATGCCCATCTTCTTCTGTGAACATGAAACATTGGCATTTTAATGGGCCTTAATAAAAGGGCCATACAAAAGTTATGTTAAAGCATATGGGAGATCAAAGAATGCTGGCTGCCTCTTACGCACTTCAGCATTAAAACTTGGGCAAACACTGGTTTTTCCTGCAGAAAAATCTGATACCCTGGAAACCCATTTCCTTTCTATGCTATCCATCCTTCTGTAACCTAATCCATTCAAAATATGGTAGACTGCAACTCCCATAATCTTCTAACCAGCAAAGGTACTGTAGCCCATATAGCCCTGAATCCTCAGGCATGCTGTGTGTGATTTTGATTTTCCACACAGGAAGATAAATTGCCATTTGTGTTCTCGAGCATATGAGTGCTTGCATTCTTAATAAAGTACATGGCGGCATATAATTTTCTATTTATTTATTAAATAAAGTTATATGACTGCCTACACAAATGGTGACTCTTGATGGTTTACAGTGTTAAAATTTCACAATGTAAGAACTCAAAACCCCACTAGTGCCATTCCACTGGCAGCAGCCACACAGTCATTCCAGCTATTTGATTGTCTCTGTAACAATCTAGAATCCCCAGGCCTGTTGACACAATCACGTCTTCAGGGCCTTCCGGGAAAAGATTAAGGATGGGGCCAATTTTATCCCTGGGGTAATGGTATTCCAGAGGCAGGAAACCATCACAGAGAAGGGTCTTTTCTTGGTCCCACCAGATGTACCTCCCTAATAGATGAGAGTGTATTAGTATGAAAATTGCAGTTGTAAGGCAGGACAGTGGGCCTGGTTGTGGAGATGCTGCTGGCATTGCTCAAGCCTAACTGAATTCTGATCCATATCCCTCAAATCAAATATCCGATGTTTGTGGACAAGTTTCACCCATATTTTGAGGCTGCTGCTAGGAGAAAGTTACATTGCAAGGAGGCTCTGCATAGAGGTAGAAGTGCTGAACCTCTGGCATCTTTGGGGGTAGAAAGAAGGAGGGAAAGCAGCATATTTATAAATATGAAGACACTTGAAGAGCTAAAGCGGATCGGGGATCCATTTCACAGACCAAGAAACTCTCAAACAGCAGACAGCTAAAGGATTTTTGAAGTGAGCACCAGGGAAAAGGTACCAAGAGATACTATTACATGTCCTTTTCAATGTTCTACTACTCCTGTTATGGTGGAGGAATCACAGCAAGTAAGCAATAGTTCTGGGTTTGGGTAAAAGTGATGTGGCGTTATTTTGAAGGAACAGCAGATCTAACTGTACAGCAGAAAAGATTTGAACAGAATGAGCATCAAAGGCTATGTAACACCTCAAGTCTGCCCCTGAACATCAGATGACAACATTGTTCAGTTCAACTTTCATGTAAAGTAGCAAAAGCCCTTCAGGGAAATAGAACATTAGGACATGAATACAAAGTTTATCAGCTCCACCATGAATCACAGTGGAAGTGCATTTTCTCCAGATAATCATTTGTGTATTGTGCTTATATTCTTCCTTGCTGCCAAAATTGATGCTCAAGGTAGCTAGAAATCACAAAAGCAAAGCTAGACATAGAATTATTATTGAGCACACATGGTGACCATGACTACTTGATTAAAGCTCTGTCACTTTTTACATGGGTTGGTCACCCCGACTAACCATAAACAAATGAATTATAAACAGAATTAAAATGGCAACCACTTGAATAAAAAGAAGCAACCAGCACCCAAGTATGCATGACTCCTACTCTCAGAGAAAAAGATCTTGTCTCTCCACTTATTAGCTTTGCCCACATTTAGGCTCTTCCTGTTCTGTTCATTGCTCATAGCATAAAATGTTCTCTATTTTTGCTTTCTTTTTTGTGAGTATCTGCTAAGAAGTTGTATTATGTCAGGGAAAAGAAACTTTTCAACTGGTGGCACATGTACCACTGGTAGTACTTCGGCACCTGGCAGGTGGTATGTGACCTAGACAAATGTAGCGGGGGGGGGGGGGAAGAGCTGAAGTTGCAGCAGTGCCAGAGAGCCCTGGGTGAGATTCAGCTGGAGCTGTGATGTTGCTGGGGCTCTGCTGAGGACCCAGGATTGGCACCCATGACTCAAGCTGATTGGCACTTCTGGCAGCCTCGGAGGTGGCTGGCAGGTGCATTCAGTCTTCAGGTGGAGATTCAGCTGGAGCTGCGGTGTTGCTGGGGCTCTGCTGAGGGCCCAAGATCAGTGCGCATAGCTTCAGCTGATAAACGCTGTTTGCAATGGCCAGCTAGGGAGTGGGTGACTGCACAGGGGAGTGAGACTGGAGTAGCAACCAATGCTGGAACTCTCCCTGAGCCCAAGAGAGTGGCGCACCCAGAAGAGAAAAGGAGGGGGGAGAGAAGAGAGGATATGAAAGGAGGAGGTCTTGATGGGAGAGGGAAAGAAAAAAAAGACAATGGGGAAAGAGAAAGGGACAGAGAAAGAGAGAGGAGAAGAAGAGAGGCTTCTGTGAGACAAGCAGTGAGGAGAAAGAGAGAAGAGGAGAGGCTTCTGTGAGACAAGCAGAGGGATCAACGAAGGAGTGGAGGTACTTTTTTCTTTTTTTTTTGGTTGTCAAGTTTTTGATACCTTGCTAAGCACTGGTGGTATTTGAATATTGTCATGTCCTAAAAGTGGTACAATCTGTGAAAAGGTTGAAAATCACTGCTCTAGAAAGCATAATGCTCAATGGCCAAAAGATATTAATTGTATAGACTCTGCCTCGAATTACTCTCTGCAGAGTGGACACATTGGAAAGCTTCATACTATCCATGTAGGTCCTGCTTTTTCTGCAGTCCCCATCTCTCCAGTTTGGGAAATTCCAACATTACGTGTTACTCTTAAATTAGAGGTGAAGAAATAGTGTTATTGGGTGTTATTTTGCCTATTGATCTGCAAGGAAGGTTCCAATATTGCCTTGCACTGTGGACTGCTCCTGGGCATGGCGTCCTCACTGTGGAGTCCTTGGCTGAGTCCTGCATTGCAAGCATAGAAGTAAGAACTTATAGATGAGTCAGACAAAGTGTACAGTACGTGAGTAAGAAACCATGTTTCCTAATTACAATTACTAATTACAAAACATAATTATTTGTTTAACGTAAGACAGATTTTATAATAGCCTCTGGCAGTCAAGATATCACTGTAAGAGGGTACAAATGTGAAATAGATAGATAGATAGATAGATAGATAGATAGATAGATAGATAGATAGATAGCTCCAGAACTAGCATTTCCCCCCTCCATTTAATGAAGTTTATGTTGACTTTCAGGTGAACTTTTAATCTTAAATGACACATAAGTGATCATTACCTAAGTTTCAAATGCCATGTCTTCCAGATGATTCTATACTACAGGGCTGTCTGCTACTATTGTTCACCTTTAGCTTTGTTTATTAAAAGTTTGTATACTGAATTTAATGTTTATTTATTGCTTATAGATCAACTCAGTAGAGGAAAAAGAATAAATATTTGCTTCCTTTCAAGTCACTCCAAAATTGACTTTTAATGTCACTAGGTCAAAACTTGATAATTTGATAAAATGTTTATCAAACCTTCAGATTCAGTTTTAAAATCAATGTACTTAAGAGTATTATACCTCAAAATAAAGTATTCCATAGAATTAAAGACAAAACAGCAGGATATTATTTGAAGTTTCCCAAAGTCCTACCATTCAATTACTTTTCTTTCAAAATCAACATCAATCACAATTTCTTATTGCTGGATTCCTAATTAATCATGAATTTATAGATGGGCAGAAAAAACCAGCTATCTCCTGTTCTTTATTTCCCAAGTAGTGGCATAAAATAGAATAGTTATGAAGAAAGAGACAAAGTCACACACACACACACACACACACACACAGAGAGAGAGAGAGAGAGAGAGAGAGAGAGAGAGAGAGAGAGAGAGAGAGAGAGAGAGAGAGAGAGAGAGAATACTCCAGCTACACTGTTTAGAGCTTAAGATTCAGTTATTTTTATTTATGCCTGAAATTAACAATCAAGTCCCCTTCAGTTGTTCCAAAAAGAACCAGACAGAGGAGACATTGGGAAGGGTGGACCAAGAATCTCAAACAATTACACCATCAGGAGGAGGAAAATCTGCAGGAAACTTGTAGCTACATTTCTGGTTTTTCATTACCCAATTGCACTTTACACATACAGAAACATTTATTTAAATAGGAACCAGAACTAAATAACTTTTTTTGTTTTATTGTCCTGCATTTCATTTTTTTAGGTTTTATAGATACATAATGAAGTGCTCTAAGCCCAACATAAGCCCCTTGCTCACTGTTGCAAGTTTATTATGCTGGGAAAAGCAGTCTCTTTTCACTTTCATAAAAATAACCTGTTTCTCACAATGTTGTAGAATGAACTGCAAAACAAAGCACAAACTGAAACAACTGCTGCCTATCATGCCTTTTTTTTACAGAACATCTCTGGTGAATAATGTAGTCCAGGAATGTAAATAGCCTCCAAGAGCCTTCCTTGTAATTTTTAATATGATAGAAAGGATTTTTAAATACACAAGGAGTCAGCACATCAACTGTATTTCATTTGATTTACTTCACATTTCAATCTAATAACATTTTGTTTTCCCCCGACCCCATCAATTTTGGAGACTTGCCCTTGACACAACACTTAAAGGTCAAGTGTGACCTCTGACAGGAAAAATAATGCAGTGGGGGTCCTGATGTAGAAAGTCCCAAAGACATTCTAGAGAAATAAATGTAGTCAGTAGCTGGAGCTATAGCCCAGCATTTCTACCATTAAATATTAAGGACCAAGATAAATAAAACACTATATCAATAACTAGTTTTGCTCTTATAGTCATTCTGGACCCTATAGAGACCAACTTTTGCCCAACCAAACTGGACACAGATATTAATTGTTGAATGATGTTCTAATGGATTTGAATGATATATGCAGAGAAACTATCCATACATAATGTGAAACAAACAAAAAATGCATTTATAAGCATAAGACACACACACACACACACACACACACACACAATCACACACAGCAGGAAAAACCTACATGGCTTAGCATTGGTTTATTTTAGCAGACTAGGATAGAAAGTGGAGCTCCAGAAGACTCTTCTGAAATGATGAGGGTATGATGTAGGTATATTTTAAAAATATTGTCTATTTCCATTCACAGTACTTGTGACTGTTTCCTGAAATGTTTCGACTTAGGCATCTATTTGTTCAGTTCAGTCCACCAACAGCTAGCTAGGCATCTCCAACTATTCATCATAAATAATGAAGCAGACCTTGAAAATATAATATGAATTTTTATAGCTACTGTGTGATCCATAAACTCAAATAAAATAACCTCAGAAAAATAGAGCTGAAAATCCATTATCAAATTCATGCTTCTTGCTCAGCTATAATCCTTACTAGGGGAAGAAATTAATAATAATAGCTACCCTTGCTATAAATTTGTGTCCTAGGTGCATGGAATCTGATAAAATATATATATAAGAGGCTTAACAATCCCATCCCATATTTTATAAATGCCTAACCTGGTCTCAAGAATGTATATGAGACCTAGATTTCATTCCAGTTGCGTGGATGAGATCAAAGAGCCAAGGAATATCAGCATACTCTCGCATCTGTGAGTCAGAAGATCAAAGTTTGCGCCAAAACACAATGGAAATCAGATGGCAATCCTCTCGGCTTGTGCAAATGCTGCTGCATCAATTTATTTTCATTATAAAGAGGCCTGGGCTTGGAGATGGGAGCATGCAAAATGTAAATATATATGTATTCCACACAAAAGGTGACAGTGATATTAGAGACAATGCTAAATACACTTCCCTGTGTAACAGCTATACTGCAAAAACCATGATCTTATAATCAGCGGTACAGTATGTCTTAGTAGGCTTGGATCCAGCCTATCCTGGCTGGGCTGATACGATGCTACTATGTAATTGTACAGAGGAAGAAAGCATTCAGATGAAGCATTGTCCATTATAATGTAAGTAATGTTAAGAATACATGTACATTAGATGCATTTGTTTGCTACTAATTTAACTTTGGGTTTCTCTGTCTTCCCAGTCTTGGAACTTATAGTTTAGTAATATATAATGGAGACTTTTCTGTTATGGTACACTGTACAGTTAGGTAGAACTACTGCACCTTGAAGAGCAAATGGTAGACCATTCAGACATCTCTATGTTAGGATTTAGGAATCTAGTGTTCTAGTTATTGCTGCATTCTGGCTCTTTCGGTCTTAATGATCATAGCCAATGGTCTGAGATGATGGAACTAGTAGTCCAACTACATCTTGAGAACCATGGGCTTCCTAATTTATAGGGCTATGGGTCTTATTAAGTTAAATTAGAATAAGGTTTAGTCTGGAACATAAGTGTCTGTTTTGAGCCAAACTGAATCAGAGATTGCCTAATTCAAAAACCCAAAGTTTCCTTTCCCTTTTATATTTCACTACAATGGGAGAAGTTACCAGGCTCAACTTTGTTTCCTTTTTAACAGCCTGGGATAGAATAGGCAGCTCCAGAGGACTCATCTGAAAGGCTGAAGCCTGCCAAATTTCAGAACAGAAAGCGCAGGTATACATTTTTTTTTAAAAAAGGCCTAAACGTCTCCCCCTTTTCTCTGACAGAATTAGAGGACATCTGCAGGCATAGCCTGCCAAATGTTAAACAGATATGCACTGGGGCTTTTTTTTTTGTAGGGGGTTTTAAAGATGGAGGGGGTTGGGAAGTCACTAATCCCAGTCCTGCTGTTTTGTGCACTGATATTGAAAAGGAAGACATGTTTTTTATGGTTGGCTTTAATATTGTTTTATTTATATATTATGTTTTAAACTGATGTAAGCACTACCCAGAGAGCTGCAATTATGCTCTGATTCAGAAGTAGAACTCATGTAAGCACCGTCCAGAGAAATGCAGTTATACTGTGGTTCAGAAGTAGACATAATATTATACATCCAGGCTGCAAAGACAGGACTTAATGAAAAATACAGCTATATCTATTTATATAAGTTCCGATCGCGAGCCTACAAGAGAGAACTTACTCCGGGATAAACATGGATAGGATTGCATGGCATGTGTTTGGGTAAAAAGCTTACATTTATAAATTTTGATAGCATGACACCACACACTTGTTCAATGTGCGCATGAAGAATGGACCTTGAATGTTGATTGGAAGAATGTCATTATTATTTTCATATTCAGATAGAAGAGCAATAAGAATGAATACAAAAAGCTGCTAGTTTGTTAAATGTGCCTGGGTGTTTGGCAGAATTCTGATTGAAAGGGTATGGGAAATGACAGTGTGCAAAATTTGGAATTGTACATTGTTATGCCAGGCTAGGGGTGTGTAGACCAAAGTTTTGCTGTTCAGTTGGTCACTGAAAAATGTATGAATGCGGGAAAGTGTATTCCATGTTTGTTGATTTAGACAAAGTGTATGATAAAATGAATAGCTGGTATGAAATGTTTTACATGAGTTGCTGAATGCATGATTTGCTTCCATCATGGGCAGTGGTACATGATGAAAGCAAAGCATGGATGAGATTAATGGAATGTTTAGTAAATTGATTCATCATTGAGCAGAGAATAAGACAAGTTATATAATGTCGGTTTGGTTGTTTAATATATTTATAGATACATGTATAAAATGTTTATACTATACTCTATACTAGAGATGTGTTGCCAGGAGATGATATTAGTGTAGTTTTGTATGCACACGATGCTAGGTTATTGGCTGAGAACCTGAATGATTTGCACAAAATGTTAAATTGTATGATGCAACAAGGAATATGGATCTGAAAATTAATACTTAAAAAAACCGTAACAGCTATGTTTGACAGAGTAAATGGAACCAACATGAAAGCTGAATGACGTTGGGCCACTCACTCTTTCTCAGCCTAACTTACTTCACATGTTTGTTATTGTGGAGAAAATAGGAGAAGAAAGGATCATTGTGTGAGTTCACTGCCTTGAGTTATTTATAAAAGTAATAAAGATGGGTTATAAATAAATAAAATCACAAGTAATACCTTCATTTTGTGTACCTTTGTTGAATGTTGGATAGGAAAATGGATGGAAAAATTTTGAGATGTGCAAATACTGGTCGAAAGATAATATTTGGCCTGTTGTTAGGAATGAATTTGTGGAAAGAAGTGAGAATGGCTGGGTGTAAGAACTTGCTTTTAGCTATTTTGTTATATGGAAGTGAAAATAGGATATGTCAAGTGCAACATAACAGAGAGTTAAATATATTGGGAATACGTTATTTAGGAGAGAAGGTCAAGACTGAATGGTTGAGGAATGAATGTGAATTGAATACAAAAATTAAGAATGACCAGAACAAAAGAAGTACATTGGGGTGATTTGGTTTGATCATATAGAAAGAAAGAATGAAAGAAAAAATGAAGGCGGAATTCCAAACCAAGTATATGAAGAATGAACAAGTCCAGAGAAAGGAGACTATGAAAATCATGGTTGAAAGGCTTTGATAAGTTCATAAAAAAGAGAGCAGTGGAAAGAACACAAGACAACATATGAAGCAGTGTCTGTGTAGAAGTGGCAGAAGGAATAATGGGTGTTAGTGCAACCATTCTTGTTCTCCTTGACCTCTCAGCGGCCTTCAATGCCATCGAACATGGAATCCTTTAGGCCAGCCACAGAGTTTGGGGAAGGGTGGTGCAGTGTTGCACTGGTTTGTCTCCTTTGTCTTCTCCAGTGCTGATAGGGAGTGAGCAATCCCTATGGTGGTGCATCACGCTGGTGGTGGCTGACAGATTAAGACAAGACCCCATCTCCCCCCATGCACATCCTGTTCACTTTTTCTCCATCTTTTTAATTGTAAAGTATTACTATTATTAAAAGGGATGCGGTGGCTCAGTGGGTTAGGATGCTGAGCTTGTCGATCAGAAGGTCGGCAGTTTGGCGGGTCGAATCCCAAGTGTCGCATAGCAGAGTGAGCGCCTGTTACTCGTCCCAGCTTCTGCCAACCTAGCAGTTTGAAAGCACGTAAAAATGCAAGTAGAAAAATAGGGACCACTACGGTGGGAAGGTAACAGCGTTCCGTGTCCCTTTGGCGTCTAGTCATGCCGGCCACATGACCACGGAGACGTCCTCGGACAAGCGCTGGCTCTTCGGCTTTGAAACGGAGATGAGCACCGGCCCCTAGAGTCGGAAACGACTAGCACGCATGTGCGGGGGAACCTTTACCTTTTACTTACTATTATTATGAGTATTTATTGTTTCAACATTTTATTGTTTTTTTAAATGTTTGTAAGCTGCCCAGAGTCACTTCTAGGTGAGAAGTCAAACAAACAAACAAATAAATAGTTTGTAAAAGCAAAAAATATATGGAGAGCTACTATGTCTGATGTGGTATAAACTACTCTTTTTTTGCTTGTGCCTTCCAGTTCGTGTTGACTCTTGGTGACTGCCTGGCTGCATTTCAGATGTGGTTTGTTTTTGCTTTCTTCCTAGAGCTGAGAGACAGAATAACTGGCCAAAGGTCACCTTGCTGGCTTTGTGCCTGAGACAGAACAAAAACTTGCAGGTTCCTGTTGTGTTAACCACTAAAGTTTATTTTTTTTCATCTTCCCATCTCTTTCTTTTAGTTTCTTTTGCCCACTTTTCAGTCTTTTTGTAGTCTGTATGATATTCACCTCCAAAAGGAAACAATATGATTACATTAGTATTTATTTGTTTATGGTTGGTTGCACCATCAGCCTGACATTTAGACTGGATTTGGCATTTTTATCCACCTACTGAGTCCTTCCCAAAGACCCGGGATAGGGAGATGTTATCTGAGAGTGTTAAAAGTATCATTGCAGGATATTAGCTGCCTTTTGCAATTGACTGATGGTGATTTTGTCAATGCCAATGACATTCAAGTGGTGCTCCAGATGTTTTGAGATTGCTCCCAAGGCATCTATTGCTATCGATACTATCTTTATTTTCTTTTGCTACACTCATTCTTCTTCTGTTTGCTGGTCTTTGTATTTTGTGATTTTCTTTATTTTTTTTCCCTATTCTGCTGTCTCCAGGTCTGAAAAATCCACTATCTAGACTTCTTTGTCTTTTTTGTTGTCTTCATTTTCTATTTGTCTATTTTGTAATCTCAATAGTTCTTGCGTGCAGGCAAATAATATTTCTTGCAGATATTCTAATGCACCATTGTTGCTACTTTGTCATGCCTTTGTTTGTAATCAGTCTGTTTGATCTTCTTGCAGCAGCTAACTAGGTGGTGCACTTTTTCTCTAGCTTTTTTTACAGAGATGTCATTTGTTGTCTGTTGCTGTCTTCTCAATTCTGGCATTGTATGCATTTGTTCTTAAAGCTTGGTTTTATGTAGCCAGAGTTAGCTCCTATGTCTCTCTCTTCAACTTTCCTGCTCTTAGCCATTGTCAGGTCTTGTTGTTATCTGTTTTTTTTTAATGTTCTGGCCATGTAATACTTTGCCTAGCTATGTCTCTTTTCTGTTCTTCTTTTAATCTTTCTTGTAGGCCAGTTTGTCTCTGCAATACTCAGTAAGTAATTCTGGTGTACTAGCCTCAGTGCATCTTCTTCACTGTCCTTCAGATATTCTTCCAATGCCTTTTCTTCTTCAACCATCTGATGTACTTGCAACATTCCAGATCCACCTTTTGCTCCTTGGGAGGTATATTCTGCCAACATTGTATGGATGAAGGGCATGATTCATTGTCATTATTTTTCTTGTCTTACTGCCCAAGGCTTTTAGTTCCGCTTGAGTCCATTCCACTATTCCAGCTGTGTATCTAATGATTGGAATTGCCCAGGTGTTGATTGCCTTAAGGGTATTTTCTCCACTGAGTTTGGACTTTAAGATCTTTGTTCAATGAAAACGTGTGATTTGTGAGAACCTTGAGTATGGATTAAGTTCTCAAAGATGTTTTAATCATGTAATAAATAGTTCCCCCCCCTCTTGAATTGGAAATTGTGTATATTTTTCAAGGCAATCTCTCGACAGCATAGGAAGGGAACCCATATTAGTGTACAAGGATAATTAAATCACACAATTAAATTTCAATATTTTTATTTCCTAAATTTTGCAGTATAATTATATAATATTAAAAGTACAAAAAGGTCTACATTAATAGACATATCTTTGGGAAAACTATATTGTGTTTTTTTTTTGCAAATGTATTGATTGAAAGGATATTTTCAGGTAGATTTGTAGGGAAAAAAACCTTGCAAATGACAAAAAGTAGGACAGCTCATGAGTGACTGAGTTAAAAATGTTTGTGTTTTTTTTGCTTGGTCTTCTTTGGCCTGGTGCATTATCTAAACAAGAATAGAAGCATTTACCTAATTCTATTTAAACTTAGAAGGGAAAAAAAGAGGGTGAGGTTACACAATACTTTTTTTTTATCTTGAAGTTTTTTAAAGTAAAAAAATGTTGTTTCCCTCTATCCGTATGAAGAGCATATACTGCCTGGAGTGATACGGTAACAAGCACTTTTGGGGAGAGGGGAAAGAAAGGAAGAAGAGAGATGGACAAAATTTCACTCTATCCTTTGCAGGATTATGTTGAAGAAAGCTTGGCTTATTACATATATTCTAGGGATACAGAAGTCTAATTTGACTTTTAAAAAGCATTTCTGTCTGCCTGGAAATACATAATGCTTTGGTGCCATACTTCTAACATGTTTGTCTGAGGAAGGTTCCTAAGACGTTTGATCATCAAAAATTGGGGAAATGAAAATGCTACTTGACTTCTGAGTTGCAGCAACATTACGGTGAAAAACTGAATAAATACGGTGCTTAAAAATCTCTTCCTAATGCCTTTTAGAAAGTCCTTGCATTTAAATTATGCTGAAAAGAAGAAGATGATGGGAAAATAGTACAACAGCCTAGTATAAAAATATAGCCAAAAGGATATATATTCCTCGGATTTTCAGTTTTTCAGTATGTCTGTTCCATATCTGCTGTCTATCTTGGAATAACGGAACTACTCACAAACTGGGTGGCTGGAGGAAGACGGCCCATTCCCTGGAAATCTGTTTTTAGAAGGCAAAAGGGATGTCTCTGTAATGTATGATTTCAATGGCCGTCAAGAGCAAATGCTTTTCAGCTGGTTTGTATGGTGTGATGAAGTCATCAGGAGAGCAAGGGGAATGATGAAGAGATTGTGCATTGGCTTGACATGTCTTCAAAATGCACACGAATATGGAGTTTGGGTGACTTCCAGTTGCAATCTAACATATTTGCACGAAGCCAATGAGATGAAGGCTGGTTGGAATGAGAACTATTAGTATGTACACTAACTGCAATCTGTTTACTGTTATTGTTATTATTTATTAAATTAATATGCTGCCTAACTCTTAAGCATCTCTGGGTGGTTTAAAAATTGTTTAAAACATTAGAAACAAGAAGAAATTTTTAAAAAGGGTACAGATAGCAGGATGCCAAGCCTGGTGGAAATAGAGGAAAGCAACCTAGCTTAAAAGGAGACTTCAATCAAAATCCTGGGTGAAGAGCCAGATCTTTCAGGACCCTTTGAAACACCAGAATGGGAGCCATTCTATACCAACAATGAGCACCTCATTCCAGGTGGCAGGCATTATGACAAAGAAGATGCTTTTCCAGGGTTCTGATAGAAGGCATTGTTTAATTATTTGAGGGAACACCTGCTGCCAGCATCAAGTTCCCTTCGTCCAGTGCGCTCCCACAGGGAGGGTCTCCTCAGGGTGCTGCCGGTTAAAGACTGCTGGCGGGTAACACCCAGGGGTAGGGCCTTTTCAGTGGGTGCGCCTGCCCTGTGGAACCAGCTGCCTGCGGAGCTTAGGACTGCCCCCAACCTCTGTTCATTCTGCCAGGACCTGAAGACCTGGCTCTTCGAGCTCTCTGGCCCAGGCTGAGAATATTTTTAATTTTAATTTTAACTGCGTTTTAATTTTCTCAGGGTTCTATTTAATCTCTTTTAATTTGTTTTAACGTTTGTATTGACTGTTTTTAAATGCCCTGTAAACCACCCTGAGTCCTTCGGGAAAGGGCGGTATATAAATCTAAATAAAATAAAATAAAAATAAAAAAATAATTAAAGGAACCTGCAATCCTGCCAGATTGTCTTAGCTGAGAAGATACTATGCTAAGGGCTTTATGTCCCTACAGTAACCAGGCCCTGTGCCATATAGGGCTTTATTGGTAGTGACCGGCAGCTTGAATTCTACCCAGAAGTGGAAGTATTGTGTGGGCATATTGAGGCATATACTACCAGCACTACTGTATTTTGGACAAGTTGAAGATTCTGGATTATTGTCAAGGATAGCTCCATACGGAACTTATTGCAGGAGTCAAGTTTTGAGGTGACCAGGGCATGAGTGAAAGGCTTCCTGATATAGGAACAGGAAAAATTGCACACCAAATTAATCTGTGCAACAGCCTTCTTGGCCATAGCTGCTGTCTGCTCATTGAGCAGCAGCTGTGAGTCTAGGAAGACCGGAAGTTGTATACCACCTTTGAAAGGGAACGTGCCATCCAATCCAAATTCAGAGATAAAATATCAGCAGCCCAAACTCTTATAGCTACTTACACTTCAAATAGGATTGACTTGGAGACAGTCACCCATAAGTTTCATGTAGGTATTGTAAAGGAGGGGAGAGATAATAGAACCATGCAACCACACTACAGAAGGATACCATAGATGATGGTACTGAAAACCACCAAGAAGCACATGGATAGATGTATTACTGCTATTGCTGCTCTGCCCCAGGTCATCTACAAGCGTGACCAAAGCTGTCCCAATATCATCCCCCAGCCTGAATCTTGACTGAAAAGGGTCTTGATAATCTGTTTTCTCTAGGGCTCTCTCATCAGCTGTAGACTGACTACCTTTTCAACAACCTTCCACCCACAGTTCAGACCATCCTATCCAATTCTCCTTTTACTTTGTGGAGTGGGGAAACTGATATGTGTGGAAAGTAGTTTGTCCTTTGTCCTTATCTTTGTTGAAGGAATGTTTAAAATTTCTTTGCTCTCTGGAGATCTCCCACATGACATATCAGATCCATTGTAACAGATGCCTCTAGATTCAAGAGGCTATTTAACTAACTACAAGAGAATGTACTTGAAGCTCAAATTTTTGCCTTGTAGTGAGTAGTGGCTAAAAAGTATACTAGGCAATGTCAGATCTTGCTGCCAGGGTCTACAATGGATGAAACTACACAGTCACTGATTTAGAAAGATGTTTCCCATAATTTGTCAGAATCATCAGGCCATTCAATTTTTCCTAAAAAAAATGCTGATGGGTATCATTGCACTGTCTTTCAACATTTAAACATCACAGACAGCTGCAGAATCACCTTTTGTTCTTATATTTACAGCATTCAGAAATATTATTGGGATATCATGCACTCAGATTGCTTTCATTATTGGGCAAAACCTGTCCGCCTTGCTTTTTGCCAGTTTTTATTGTTTAAGCTTGTGTGGATTATTAAGGTCTTTTGACATCATCCAAAGCTCTGTTAAATTCCTTTGTTCCTGTTCTTGATTAGTTACTATTCCTCAACATCTTTATGGCATCTTCTACGGTTAAAGTAGTTTCCACAGGGATAAAAATTTGCCCAATGTCCATAAGCAGTCTGATAGCTTCATTTCTATTATTTGTAAACTCAGTCTTCTGCCTGTTCCTATAGGCATTTTATATAGGCCTAAGAAATTTCTCAGGTTTCTGTGTTCTGATCTTGATACCATCCTAACAGATTAAGTTCCTCCTAGGTACACAGTTAAAGGACCAAAATGGCAGGGACTTAACAGAGGCAGAAGAGATTAAGAAGAGGTGGCAAAACTACACAGAAGAACTATACAAGAATGACCTTAACATTCCAGATAACCATGATGGGGTGGTCACTGACCCCGAGCCAGACATCCTAGAATGTGAAGTTAAACGGGCCTTAGGAAATCTGAGCAACAAAGCTAGTGGAGGTGAGAGTATTCCAGCTGAGCTATTCAAAATCTTAAAAGATGATACAGTAAAAGTGCTACACTCAATTTGCCAGCAAATTTGGAAAACTCAACAGTGGCCACAGGATTGGAAAAGGTCAGTTTACATTTCAATTCCAAAGAAAGGCAGTGCCAAAGAAGTTCAAACTATTGCACCATTACACTCATTTCACGTGCTAGTAAAGTTATGCTTAAAATCCTACAAGCTACACTCCAGCAGTATGTGGATCCAGAACTATCAGAAGTACAGGCAGGATTTCGAAGAGGCAGAGGAACTAGAGATCAAATTGGCAACATACGCTGGATCATGGAGAAAGCTAGAGAGTTCCAGAAAAACATCTACTTCTGCTTCATTGACTATGCTAAAGCCTTTGATTGTGTGGATCATAACAAACTGTGGCAAGTTCTCAAAGAGATGGGTGTACCAGCCCATCTTATTTGTCTCTTGAGAAACCTATATGTGGGCCAAGAAGCAACAGTGAGAACTGGACACGGAACCACTGATTGGTTCAAAATTGGGAAAGGAGTCCGGCAAGGCTGTATACTGTCGCCCTGCCTATTTAACTTATATGCAGAGCACATCATGAGAAAAGCAGGGCTTGATGAATCAAAAGTTGGAATTAAGATTGCCGGAAGAAATATCAACAACCTAAGATATGCAGATGATACCACTCTAATGGCAGAAAGTGAAGAGGAACTAAAGAGCCTCTTGTTGCGGGTGAAGAAGGAGAGTGCAAAACATGGGTTGAAACTTAACATTAAGAAAACCAAGATCATGGCATCCGGCCCTGTCAATTCCTGGCAAATAGATGGGGAAGAAATGGAGGTAGTGACAAATTTTGTTTTCCTGGGCTCCAAGATCACTGCAGATGGGGACTGTAGCCAAGAAATTAAAAGACGCTTGCTCCTGGGGAGGAAAGCCATGGCAAATCTAGACAGCATACTAAAAAGCAGACACATCACCCTGTCAACAAAAGTGCGTATAGTCAAGGCCATGGTTTTCCCAGTTGCAATGTATGGCAGTGAAAGTTGGACCATAAGAAAGGCTGAGCGCCAAAGAATTGAGGCCTTTGAACTGTGGTGCTGGAGAAGACTCCTGTGAGTCCCTTGGACTGCAAGGTGATCAAACCGGTCAGTCCTAGAGGAGATCAACCCTGACTGCCCTTTAGAAGGCCAGATCCTGAAGCTAAAACTCAAATACTTTGGCCACCTAATGAGAAGGAAGGACTCACTGGAGAAGAGCCTAATGCTGGGAAAGGTTGAGGGCAATAGAAGAAGGGGACGACAGAGAATGAGGTGGCTGGATGGAGTCACTGAAGCAGTAGGCGTGAGCTTAAATGTACTCCAGACGATGGTAGAGGACAAGAAGGCCTGGAGGAATGTTGTCCATGAGGTTGCGATGGGTCGGACATGACTTTGCAGCTAACAACAACAACAACAACAAGGTACACAACACTCATCACAAATGTTCCCAAGTCAAGAAGATCCTTCCTTGTAATGGTAACAAAGAGTTATTCCTCAATAGAGTTATTCCTGTGGCTCCATGATATCAATGAAGTATATCTCTAGACTTCTCCTTGGTTCTGTCCAGTTCAGCATCAAAACCTTAGTTGTTTAAAATAACTAAATTCTGCAGTCTTTTTACAGTGTTTGATCTTTTTTTTTTCTAGCAGAAATATAGGGGACATATAGTCATTCCAGTTACTGTCAGGAGTGCTTGTGAGTTGTACTGGCAACTTGGAGACCAAGATTACTGAAACTGTAGCCAGATTTTCTGGTTCACCCGGTTGGCATTTTGCAGTTTCTACTACTCCTTCTATTAGTCCTTGATGCACTGCATAGCTAACTGCATTTCAACAATTTTAAAAAGCACATATGTCTTCACATATGTGTGGAGAAAGTCAAGGCTTTTGCTTCTGTGGGGCCATTGAGTTAACATATCCTGCTGTATGTCATCTTTATTTCAAAATCTGCTTTGGAGGGTTGAGAATGTGGAACCTACCGGGTAATGGTGGAAAGAGAGTTGTATAAAAATTGCACTATTTGTACTGTGATGGATTTAGGTTTATGTATTTCTCAAAGAGCAGTATGACTTTAATATTTTCTTATTTAATTTTAGTATGTGGTTGGTGACTAAGAGAAAAGAAAGTTGCATGCTATGACTGTCTGCGGGTAAAGAGTATAAGTAATTAATACGGTTGTTCTTATGAATCTAATGCACAAATAAACACAAATACTTTCCACATCTGATCTGATGATATGCTATATTTTGATTTATCGTTTCTCAGCTTTTTGACTATGATCAAGTGTTGTATGTTGAGATTTGTATTTCTTTCCAAATATTATTCTAAAAAATCAGACCAAGTTAGTATATTTATGGGATATTTAGCAAAAAATGAAACATTTATGTAGTATATACGTAACAGAGTGGAAAAAGTTATTTAGCTTTGTGCCAGCTTATCAAATGATCATAGGTACATACACAAAAAGGATGGATTACCATATTGACCCAATTTATTTTCATAGCAGGTGCAAGGTAGCTTGTGCTATCAATAGCCACTGGCAATAAAGACAACCAGAAGTGTGAACTTGCTTTCACCTCTTCCAATTCCACAGTGATATCTGAGATTATAGCAAAATAATTTGGGTCACCATGACTTGAAACCAGTCAACCTTAGAAAGCTCCTTCAGAGCTGAATAGGTCTCTGAAACAACCTCTTAGATCCTTGGTTGGCCTATGACTGAAGGAACTTTGATCAGCCATAATTATTTTTTTACTAGGTTCCATAATAAATATAGCACCTTGTCCAGGACCATCTAGTAAATTTCGTGGATGAATAAGGAGTTCAGATGTGGTCTCCCAACTGTGGCTGTTCCTTACTACCCTTTGTCTTTCTTACTTTTCTTCTCACTCAGCCAAAATACATTGAGATAGTACACTCACTGGAGGCAGCAACCTGTGGTCTTAGCTGTTCTATATATTGTTAGCAATATAAAACTAGCTGCCCCGCTACTATTTTTATGTATCTACAATTGATTAACCTACATAATTTCTTACACTGATGATATTGAACCAGTTATTCTACATGAGTTTACAATCTTTTAGCTGAATGGATACAGGAGGCTCCACATTCTCATCGCTTTATCTGCTGTCAGCTGATGAAACTATTTGGGCAAACACAGTGGCAACTAGTCTGTCAGACAAATTGATAGATAGGGTCTTCTAGGTGTCCCTATTTTGGTCTCTAGGATAAAAAGGAGACCAAAGAAGAGAAGAATAAGAGAAAGAAAACACCCCCCACCAAACATGAGTTTGTCTTGTATACAAAACTTTGTATACTGATTTCAAGAAAGCATGATTAAGCTCTGAGTATGTAAAGTCTAAGGGATGCAGTTGCTCAGTGGGTTAGGATGCTGAGCTTGTCGATCAGATGGTCGGCAGTTTGGCGGGTCGAATCCCGAGTGCCGTGTAACAGAGTGAGCGCCTGTTACTTGTCCCAGTTTCTGCCAACCTAGCAGTTCGAAAGCACGTAAAAATGCAAGTAGAAAAATAGGGACTACTACGGTGGGAAGGTAACAGCGTTCCGTGCGCCTTTGGCATCTAGTCATGCCGGCCACATGACCACAGAGACATCCTCGGACAAGCGCTGGCTCTTCGGCTTTGAAACGGAGATGTGCACCGGCCCCTAGAGTTGGAAACGACTAGCACGCATGTGTGGGGGAAAGCTTTACCTTTACCTTTACTATGTAAAGTCTCTAAGGAAGAAAGTCAATATCTTAACAATTTAGTGTTCTTGCTCTCTCTTTTTTTTGCCCATCATTTTTTTTTGCTGACCAATGAGTTTTGTGCACTAATGTATTATGTCTGCTGGGTTGGTATCCCAAGTTTTTTTCTCCCCTGCCAAAAGGTTTAGGGTAAAGTTTAAGGTTATTAATAGATGGTTGATAGTTATCTTTGCAAATTGATGATGTTACAATAAGAATATTACACCAAACTATTTTCTTTACAGCCAGCAAAAGCCTTTTGTACATGAATTTTTAACACTAGTAGCAGTCAAGAAAGGAACAAGAGCCTAATTCAGTTCTGGTCTATACTTTCAGTCTATAAAAGATATATACTCACATATAAGAGTATATATCTTAGAGGTGAGAGCTCTAGGCGGTATCTCTCTCCCCGGCTGTATATCTCAGGCTGCTCCCCGGTTCTGACCGTTGTGAGAGAACGGGGATTGTCCCGGGGTTACCCAGCTCTAGTGGCAGAAGAGCTGGGTTTGCAGTCTGGATACTTTCCTTCCATTTTTAAGATCCTCCCATTTTATTTATTCGATCTGGGTCTGTTTTTGCTGTATTACCCAATTTTACCATGGTTTTGAGGTACCCCAGCACGGTTTTACTCACTCTCAGGGGTGCCCCCCCATCCTGGGAGCGACCCGCCTTACCTTTTAATTTGCCTCTTGATGACGGGTCCGACTGTTGGGACCCTGAGAGATGGCCGGGCAGAAACAGGGGCCTAAGATATAAATTTAATAAGAGGCCCCTGATTACCTTTTTAGCCAAATTTTTTGTAGGGTTAGGGAGGGGGGAGGGTTGTGGTTGGTTGGAGAGGGGGGTTAATCTGCCAACTGCTGTTCAGACCAGGCCTAGGATAGATCGCGTTGAGGGGGAGCCGGGGTCGGTCATCTCTGGAGCTCTGGAGCGGGTCGTGGGATTGCCAATTCCCACGACGATAGGGAATGGCAGCAGGTGTAAGATCAGAGGGCCGTATCGGCCTCCGGGAGGGCCTCTCCGCTACCTACAAGCAGTGAGGCGCTCCGACCCTCTGCCTTCGACCCAAGGTTCTGGGAGCGGGGATGTGCAGCCACCTGAGCTCCAACTGGTGTACTTGAATGCCAGATCCGTTGCTAATAAGGCTCCCCTCGTCCGGGATCTAGTCGAGGGTGAGCAAGCGGACCTGGCCTGCATCACGGAAACCTGGTTGGGCCCAGAGGGTGGTATCCCCCTGGTTGATCTTTGCCCACCAGGCTTCCAGGTGCTACACCGGTCTCGGACTCAGGGTAGGGGTGGGGGAGTGGCTGTGGTTATGAGGGAGACCTTATGTCCGCAGGAGGCCACCGTTCCTCAGATAGTCGGGTGTGAATCTCTCTTATTGAGGTTTGGTCCCAGGGCGCAGTTGGGCTTGCTGCTCGCGTACCTTTCGCCTAGTCGCGTAGCAGCAGCCCTGCCTGAGCTTCTCGATATCCTCTCAGGGCTGGTGATTGAGTTTCCCAAACTTATGGTTTTGGGAGACTTCAATCTACCATCCCTGGGAGGAGCATCTGAGTTAGCTCGGGAGTTCATGGCTTCCATGACGGCCATGGACCTGACGCAGGTAATTCATGGACCGACCCATGAGGGAGGCCACACCCTTGACTTGGTTTTCTTATCTGGTCGGTGGTTAGATGATCTTGGTGGGGGCTCCCCAATTGTTATGCCCCTGTCATGGACCGATCATCATCTCCTGCGGCTGGTCTTCCGTTTTGCCACTCCCCACCGTGGGGTTGTTGAGCCAACTAGATGGTTCTGCCCCAGGCGCTTAATGGACCCTGAGAGGTTTCAGGCAGCGCTGGGGTCCCCACCTGCCTCCTCAGCTCACAGCTCGGCAGATGCCTTAGTGGAAGCCTGGGAAAGGACGGCCACGGAGGCACTTGACCGAGTTGTACCCTTGCGGCCCCTGACCCGGCGCAGATCCCAATGGGCTCCATGGTTCTCCGCGGAGCTCCGGGAGATGAAGCGTCGTAGACGGGGCCTAGAGAGCGTTTGGAGGTCCAGCCGATCTGAATCCGACCGATTGCGACTAAGAACCCATATTAGGTCTTATCTCGCAGCGATGAGGGTAGCGAGATCTAACTACTTCGCTGCCCTCATCGCGTCCGCAGATAATCGCCCGGCCGCCCTGTTTAGGGTGACCCACTCCCTCCTTAACCAGGAGGTTAGTGGGGAACCCTTGCAGGGGAGTGCCGAGGAATTTAGTCAACATCTGTCCGACAAAATCGCTCGGATTCGGACCGGTTTGGACTCCGACTGGGCAGTATCGGACGATCAGGACACGAGCGATCTTGTCAATGTCACCTGGGAGGAGTTCGATCCTGTGACTCCAGAGGAAGTGGACAGGATCATGGGGAGGCTGAGCTCCACCACATGTTTATTGGACCCGTGCCCTTCCTGGCTGGTTTATGCAGCCCGGGAGGGGACACGAGGCTGGTTCCAGGCAGTTATATCTGCTTCTTTGAGTGAGGGTAGTTTTCCCGCCGCCTTGAAAGAGGCGGTGGTGAGACCTCTCCTCAAGAAGCCTGCCTTGGACCCGGCTGTTTTGAATAACTTTCGTCCGGTCTCCAACCTTCGCTTTCTTGCGAAGGTTGTTGAGAGTGTGGTGGCGCATCAGCTCCCTCTGGTCCTGGATGAAGCGGATTATCTAGACCCGTACCAATCGGGCTTCAGACCCGGGTACAGCACGGAGACGGCATTGGTCGCGCTGGTGAATGATCTCTGGAGGGCTCGGGACAGAGGATACTCCTCTGTTCTAGTCCTATTAGACCTCTCAGCGGCTTTCAATACCATCGACCATGGTATCTTGCTGCGGCGTCTCAGGGGATTGGGAGTGGGAGGCACGGTTTTTCAGTGGTTCTCCTCCTATCTCCTGGGACGCTCGCAGTCAGTGTTGGCAGGGGGGCAGAGGTCGACCGCGAGGCCTCTCACTTGTGGAGTCCCTCAGGGGTCGGTCCTCTCGCCCCTTCTGTTCAACATCTACATGAAACCGCTGGGTGAGATCATTTGTGGTTTTGGAGTTGGGTATCATCAGTATACTGATGATACCCAACTTTTCATTTCGACCCCAAACCACCCCAGTGATGCCCTCAACGTGATGTCCCGGTGCCTGGAGGCGGTCCGGGTCTGGATGGGGAGGAACAGGCTTCGTCTCAACCCTGACAAGACTGAGTGGCTGTGCGTACCGGCATCTCGGGATATTCAGGATATCCCACACCTCATTATGGGGGGTGAGTCATTACCTCCTGTAGATAGGGCCCGCAACTTGGGAGTCCTCCTAGACTCACAACTCTCCTTAGAAGATCATATTGTAGCTGTGACTAGGGGGGCGTTCGCCCAGGTTCGCCTGGTGCGCCAGTTGCGGCCCTATCTAGACCGGGATGCCTTGCGCACGGTCACTCATGCGCTCGTGACCTCTCGTCTTGATTACTGCAACGCTCTCTACATGGGGCTACCCTTGAAGACCACTCGGAGGCTCCAACTGGTACAGAATGCAGCCGCGAGAGTTGTATCGGGAGTTTCCCGATACTCCCGTGTTACACCTTTGCTCCGCGAGCTGCATTGGTTACCAGTTGTCTTCCGGGTGAGGTTCAAGGTGTTGGTTATGACCTACAAAGCCCTCCATGGCATGGGTCCAGAATACCTTGGGGAGCACCTGCAGCCGGCGTCAACTTCCCTCCGCCCAGTACGCTCCCACAGAGAGGGCCTCCTCAGGGTGCCGCCGGTCAAAGAATGCCGACTGGTGGCCCCCAGGGGGAGAGCGTTCTCTGTGGGTGCACCGGATTTATGGAACCATCTTCCGGTTGAGCTCCGGATGGCGCCCGATCTCCGCTCCTTCCAGCGTGACCTTAAAACCCATCTCTTTAAACAAGCGGGCCTGGCCTGATGGGACGGGGTGGGATTTTTATTAATGACTTCAATTTTAAATTTGTATTACTTATGGGCATTGTTTAATCATGTTTTAATAATTTTAATTTTAATTTTTGTATCTAATTTTTATGTATTGCCCTGTTCACCGCCCTGACTCTCTTGAGAGAAGGGCGGTATATAAATTAAATTAATAAATAAATAAGGTGGCCTTAAATTGCCTAATTTTAAATTATATTATGAAGCTGCTGCATTAGTAGGAATAAGCGATTGGATTAATTTGACGCAATTGAGGTTATTAAATCTTGAGGGCCATGATTTGTTGTTTGGCTGGCATGCATATTTGTTGTATGATAAGAAGGTAGATACTGTGTTTAGGATGCATATTTTAAGACAGGCATTGCTGAGAGTTTGGAAGAAGTATAGACATAAGCTAAGCAGCAAGATACCATTGTGGGCAATTCCAAAACACGCAATAGAAAATATACATGCTGGTTTCAAACATGATGTGACTACGTACAAGGAAATTTTAAGCCTGGAAAGGAATGTTTGGTGTTTGAAATCATATAGCCTCTTGCGAGAAGAGAAGGTTGTTCAAACTTGGTTTCAATATATTCAATTATGGGCCAGGTGGAAAGAAGACCAGAAAAATGGATTTACAATGACTGATGAAAATTTGATAAAGCAGATTAGAAATCAGGGACCAGCACATATTAAACGGATATATCTTGCATTGATAGAGATTGACTCGGAAACAGAGCTTGTTAAGGATTGTATGATAAAATGGGCCCAAAACATCCAGGAAGTTATTACAATGGACACGTGGGAAAAGATTTGGGTGAGGAACGTAAAATTTACTCAAGCTCAAAATCTAAGAGAGAACTTTTACAAAATGTTTTATAGATGGCATCTAGATCCTAAAAAGCTTGCAAGTATGTATCCGAATTATCAGCCTAAATGTTGGAGGTGTGGTGATGAAGATGCAACATATTTTCACATATGGTGGACATGTAAGAAGGTTAAGGCTTTTTGGATAAAAGTCTGGTGGAATATGCAGAAGATTTTTAAACAGAGGATAAAGTTTTGTCCGCAACTTTTTTTGTTGGGAATAATTGCAGACGCTACAGTTGTGGACACCAAGCTGATGTTGAACTTAATTACGGCGGCAAGACTTTTGATAGGCCAATATTGGAAGAAAGAGGAACTGCCGACCATAGAAGAGTGGACTTTAAAGGTTTCCAACCTGGCAGAGATGGCGAAGATTTCGGCCTATTTGAAAGATCATTCGCAAGAACGTTATATTATGGAATGGAGAAAATGGATTGAGTTTATCCAGAACAAGTATAGGGTTAAGAAGTTTTATGTAGCATTCGAATAAGTCTTCTTTCGTTTTTTTTCTTTTTTTATTCTAGTTTTTTATATATATTTAATATTGTTAAGGTGTGTCTTATCCTATATAAGCTAGAGAGTGATGGATTTTAGAATTTATAGTTGTTAGTATATGGTTGTTTATGATTGCCTTTTTATATATATATACCTTGTATTTAGCTCTGGGAAGTCGGGGGGGAGGGGGGGTGGAGGGAGGGGGGGAGGGAGGGAGGTTGGGGGGAGGTAGGGGGGGGAGCAGGGAGGGGGAAGGGGGTTTTTTTTAAAGGAAAACTGTATTTTAAAACTTTTCAATAAAAAAAATTAATAAATAAATAAATAATAAATAATACATATCATTTAATGTACCTATCTATATATAATAATGGACTTATTTGTATGTATATGTTACACACTGCATGAGTGTTTTTGAAACAATTTTAAAGATTTTAAAATATTTCAACATTATTTGCACAATTCAGCAAATCATGCATATCTTTAATCTTGCTGATTCTATGGATTCCTTTTTCCCCTCCCAGCTAAACCAGACAGGCTGACAAGCCCATAGCCTTGGATGGGTCATACCTTATTTTTGATTAGCAATAGCAACAGCACTTAGACTTATATACCTCCACAGTGCTTTACAGCCCTCTCTAAATGGCTTACAGTGTCAGCATATTGTCAGCATATCCCCAAATAGTTGAAGGAAAAGTCTTCTTCATGGTTCAGTCCAAGCTAGGGATAAACAAAATGGCAACTGCTTTAGAAAGAAGGTTTCAGTTTATTGAAGAGGAGAGCCAGACAGAAATATGGCTCTGGAAAAAAAGAGGATGAGCACATGTAGGGAGTGGGTTTTTATACCCTCTGGAGCCTTTTATTTGGAGTTGTTACCTGTTCCTGTTTGAGGCTTTGTATTTCCTGTGTCATGTATTCTGACCTGAGTCTGGGTGTGCCCTTTGGCATCTGTGGGTTAATCCTATTATGTCCTGTCTTAGAGTTTGGGTGGGGTATGTAGACTTTAGGTGTCTTAGTCTTCTTAATCTTCTAGCTGGGGGTCTTCATTTTACTGACCTTGGAAGGATGGAAGGCTGAGTCAATCTTGAGCCACTCAGAATTGAACTCCTGGAGTGAGCAGTGACTTTGCCTGCAATACTACATTCTAACCAATGCGCCACTACAGCTCCTGTACATGCAGCACTGCCTATAATATTGTCAATTCAGAATAAAATTATGCAGCATGCCCTGGGACATTTCAATGAGTGTCCTATGGAAGGACAAGCTTCTGTGTGGATGTTTTCCAGGATATATTAAGTATCCCCCAGCTCTCTTGTCTTCTGTTCTGAAATTAATCAACCCTCCCTTAAAAGATTTGACTCAGGGCCAAATGAAAGCAGCTGTGAGGAAGGTGAAGGGTTAACCTAAAGCATGCAGCTGCTAATGTTAGTTTTGGAGGCAAATTCAAGTCTTCAGGGATAATCCACCCCAGCAAGATCTGACATGAGATGTGACTTTTCAAGCATAGTTGGGGCCGTTGGGTATGTTGACTGAAATTACTGAAGACATTTCTTGCCTCTCTCCCTCTTTGCTTTTCTAAATGAATCCATTCTTGACTGATTACAGAAATTGTCCATGGATTGCTTTGCTTGCTCTGTTACAGATTTTCAAAATTGCTAGGGTAGCTCAAGAACCCTAAAGTACTATGAAAAGCTGACAAATCAGCATCTCCGAACTTGATAAAACAGAGATGGGTGTGTTTATCCACCATCTCCATGACACTCAGAAATTTAAAATTTAGTAATATGTTTAGTTCAGAAACATGTTCACTCAAAAAAGGCCATTGGAGGAAATCTTTTTAATAAATTTGCTTCTCAGAAGGACAGTATGCACAAAGTGTTTTGCAACACAGGCCCTTCTAAAAGTCGGAATTTTAGTGCAAATATATAATCTAAGATGCCCCAGCCAAAAAGGAAAATGCCAAACTACTTGTCCTCTAGACAAGTTTAACAGTTTATTTTTACCTTAAGTGACATGAAATGGTCCTAGAATAGTTAAAACTTTGTCATTATGAAATCAGCTTAAGAAAACTCACAATTTCTTTCAATATATTAAGCTTGATTATGGAAGTCAAAGGACTATATGAAGATCCCACGTTGATTTTAAAAGAAGCTTCCAGTTTCTGTATTATCATATATCAGCATTTACTGGAAAACAGAGATGACTTATTTCCAGCCCAGCTGTGGTTTACTTGAAACTGCTGCAAGTTAAATTTTCCTTTTGAGATGTCATAGTTCTATTTTCCCATTGATAGGAACTTTGTCCTCATTGCTCATTCTTGTAACTCACTTTCAGGTCTTATAAGGGAATGGTAGCTTCAGGGCTTTGTAGCTCGATTTAGCCACTTGGACAAAAGGGAATTTTATCAATTTCCTTTCAGCAGAGGAGACTACAAGGTGCCATATGGTTTTCTTTCCTTTTAACATAAAGCAAGGGAGGGGGAAACGTTTATGTAGTGACTCAGTGGGTTAGGATGCTGAGCTTGTCTATCAGAAGGTCGGCAGTTTGGCGGGTCGAATCCCGAGTGCTGCGTAGCACAGTGAGCGCCTGTTACTCGTCCCAGCTTCTGCCAACCTAGCAGTTTGAAAGCACGTAAAAATGCAAGTAGAAAAATAGGGACCACTTTGGTGGGAAGGTAACAGCGTTCCGTGCGCCTTTGGCATCTAGTCATGACCATGGAGACGTCCTTGGACAAGCGCTGCCTCTTTGGCTTTGAAACAGAGATGAGCACCGGCCCCTAGAGTCGGAAACGACTAGCATGCATGTGCGGGGGAAACTTTACCTTTACTTTAACAGCTGTACCAGTTCAAATCAGTGTTATTTGCTGCTGCTTCTCCTTTCATGTCCATTAAATGGCTTTCAAACATCTTCAGAGGCTCAAGGAATGAAAATGGCAAGGTGGGAATAAGTGCCCTGAGAGCCTCTTGAAGTCTTTGGTGAACAGAGATCAGCTGCTGTAACTAAGCAGCTTTTTCTATCCTACCATCCAAGCAACAGTGACAGATAGGCTTTCCAGAGTAGCTATAATGAAATAATTCATAAAAAAACCCTGCAAATTCTGTGGGTTTCTTTTCCAGTCAAAATATTGAAAGGAAACTAGGGCTATTTAATCTGGATTTGATCCATTGAACTTTCCTAAATTAAGTCTGGAATTTTTGATGTGTCCTCCTTCTATTTACTAGCTCTATGGCAAAGATGTCCATTGTGGCTTTTTCCATACTAGAAAGAACTGTATTTATTGAACCTGGCTGATGCAGATGGATAAAAAATTAAACTTTATTCAACCTGAAATGCTTCTTCATGGAGAAGGTGGTTAAAAACTTGAAGTTAAAAATGTGGGAGTTTTTGTTGTTGTTAGCTGCGAAGTCATGTCCGACCCATCACGAACCTATGGACAACATTCCTCCAGGCCTTCCTGTCCTCTACCATCTTCTGCAGTCCATTTAAGCTCACACCTACTGCTCCAGTGACTCCATCCAGCCACCTCATTCTCTGTCGTCCCCTTCTTCTCTTGCCCTCAATCTTTCCCAGCATTAGGCTCTTCTCCAGTGAGTTCTTCCTTCTCATTAGGTGGCCAAAGTATTTGAGTTTTAGCTTCAGGATCTGGCCTTCTAAAGAGCAGTCAGGGTTGATCTCTTCTAGGACTGACTGGTTTGATCACCTTGCAGTCCAAGGGACTTGCAGGAGCCTTTTCCAGCACCACAGTTCAAAGGCCTCAATTCTTTGGTGCTCAGCCTTTTTTATGGTCCAACTTTCACTGCCATACATTGCAACTGGGAAGACCATAGCCTTGACTATACGCACTTTTGTTAACAGGGTGATATCTCTGCTTTTTAGTGTGCTATCTAGATTTGCCATGGCTTTCCTCTCCAGGAGCAAGCGTCTTTTAATTTCTTGGCTACAGTCCCCATCTGCGGTGATCTTGGAGCCCAGGAAAATAAAATCTGTCACTACCTCCATTTCTTCCCCATCTATTTGCCAGGAATTGAGAGGGCCGGATGCCATGATCTTGGTTTTCTTAATGTTAAGTTTCAACCCAACTTTTGCACTCTCCTTCTTCATCCGCAACAAGAGGCTCTTTAGTTCCTCTTCACTTTCTGCCATTAGAGTGGTATCATCTGCATATCTTAGGTTGTTGATATATCTTCCAGCAATCTTAATTCCAACTTTTGATTCATCAAGCCCTGCTTTTCTCATGATGTGCTCTGCATATGAGATAAATAGGCAGGGCGACAATATACAACCTTGCCGGACTCCTTTCCCAATTTTGAACCAATCAGTGGTTCCATGTCCAGTTCTCACTGTTGCTTCTTGGCCCACATATAGGTTTGTCAAGAGACAAATAAGATGGTCTGGTACTCCCATCTCTTTGCGAACTTGCCACAGTTTGTTATGATCCACACAATCAAAGGCTTTAGCATAGTCAATGAAGCAGAAGTAGATGTTTTTCTGGAACTCTCTAGCTTTCTCCATGATCCAGCATATGTTGGCAATTTGATCTCTAGTTCCTCTGCCTCTTCGAAATCCTGCCTGTACTTCTGGTAATTCTGGATCCACATACTGCTGGAGTCTAGCTTGTAGGATTTTAAGCATAACTTTACTAGCATGAGAAATGAGTGCAATGGTGCAATAGTTTGAACTTCTTTGGCACTGCCTTTCTTTGGAATTGAAATGTAAACTGACCTTTTCCAATCCTGTGGCTACTGTTGAGTTTTCCAAATTTTCTGGCAAATTGAGTGTAGCACTTTTACTGTATCATCTTTTAAGATTTTGAATAGCTCAGCTGGAATACTCTCACCTCCACTAGCTTTGTTGCTCAGATTTCCTAAGGCTCGTTTAACTTCACATTCTAGGATGTCTGGCTCGGGGTCAGTGACCACCCCATCGTGGTTATCTGGGATGTTAAGGTCATTCTTGTATAGTTCTTCTGTGTAGTTTTGCCACCTCTTCTTAATCTCTTCTGCCTCTGTTAGGTCCCTGCCATTTTGGTCCTTTAACTGTGTACCTAGGAGGAACTTAATCTGTTAGGATGGTATCAAGATCAGAACACAGAAACCTGAGAAATTTCTTAGGCCTATATAAAATGCCTATAGGAACAGGCAGAAGACTGAGTTTACAAATAATAGAAATGAAGCTATCAGACTGCTTATGGACATTGGGCAAATTTTTATCCCTGTGGAAACTACTTTAACCATAGAAGATGCCATAAAGATGTTGAGGAGTAGTAACTAATCAAGAACAGGAACAAAGGAATTTAACAGAGCTTTGGATGATGTTAAAAGACCTTAATAATCCACACAAGCTTAAACAATAAAAACTGGCAAAAAGCAAGGCAGACAGGTTTTGCCCAATAATGAAAGCAATCTGAGTGCATGATATCCCAATAATATTTCTGAACGCTGTAAATATAGGAACACAGGTGATTCTGCATCTTTCTGTGATGTTTAAATGTTGAAAGACAATGCAATGATACCCATCAGCAATTTTTTTTAGGAAAAATTGAATGGCCTGATGATTCTGACAAATTATGGGATACATCTTTCTAAATCAGTGACTGTGTAGTTTCATCCATTGTAGACCCTGGCAGCAAGATCTGACATTGCCTAGTATACTTTTTAGCCACTGAGCTGGAATACTGTCACCTCCACTAGCTTTGTTGTTGCTCAGCTTTTCTAAGGCCCACTTCACTTCACATTCTAGGATGTCTGGCTCGAGGTCAGTGACCACCTCACTGTGATTATCAGGGATATTAAGCTCATTCTTGTACAGTTCTTCTGTGTAATTTTGCCACCTCTTCTTAATCTCTTCTGCCTCTGTTAGGTCCCTGCCATTTTGGTCCTTTATCATGCCCATTTTTGCATTAAACGTTCCCTTCATTTCTCCAATTTGCTTGAAAAGATCTCTGGTCCTCCCTATTCTATTGTTTTCTTCTATTTCTTTGCACTGTTCATTTAAGAAGGCATTCCTATCTCTTCTATCTATTCTCTGGAATTCTGCATTCAATTGGGCGTATCTTTCTTTTTCTCCCTTGCCTTTCGCTTCCCTCCTTTCTTCAGCTATTTGCAAAGCTTCCTCAGACAGCCATTTTGCTTTCTTGCATTTCTTTTTCTTTGGGATGGTTTTGGTTGCTACCTGTTCTACAATGTTGTGAACCTCTGTCCATAGTTCTTCAGGCACTCTGCCTATCAGATCTATTTCCTTAAAACTATTTGTCACCTCTACTGTATATTCAACAGGGATATGATTTAATTCATACCTGAGTGGCCTAGTGCTTTTCCCTACTTTCTTCATTTTAAGTCTAAACTTTGCAATGAGAAGCTCATAGTCTGAGCCACAGTCAGCTCCTGGTCTTGTTTTTACTGACTGTATAGAGCTTCTCCATCTTTGGCTGCAGAGCATATAGTCAATCTGATTTCTGTGTTGACCGTCTGGTGATGTCCATGTGTAGAGCCGTCTCTTGGGTTGTTGAAGAAGAGTGTTTGCTATGACCATTGTATTCTCTTGACCAAATTCTATCCGCCTGTGCCCTGCTTCATTTTGTACTCCAAGGCCAAACTTGCCTGTTATTCTGGTTATGGCTAAATTGGATCATAGCATTTGTTGGTATTTATTTATGTTTTTAGTTTACATATATATTTATCTTTTATGATTGTAAGCTGCCCAGAGTTATCCTGTGGTTAATTAATTAATGGCAAGAAGTAACTTGCAAGAAAGTGATACAGAACAGCAGCTTCCATACTCTAATAATATATCCTGCCTTATACAGACAGATCAGGTCTTCAAGCTGGTATTTCCAAAGTTAGCCTTAAAGACATTGGCAAGCAGCATTGAGCAAATGTATTGCATGCCTGAATAAAATCCAATTTTAAATAAAGCTCTTTTAGCTTGTATGACATTCATGTAGGAGAGAACATCAACACCACTGTTAAAAAGCTAGAAAACTCTAGCAATTGGTGTTGGCTTTCTGTTTCTCCTGATGTGCCTGCAAACTCCTAGAACTGAGTCTGTGATATTACAATAATTTCTTTGCCAAGAGGACGTGCTGAAATAAACATATGATTATGACTCTCCCCATAAAAAATCAAGTGAAGAAGGGGTGGTGGTGGAAAGGTTCTGGGGAAAGGGGGAAGAAAGCTTCCATGCAAATATTGGCAGTATCATTAATTAGCAAAAATAATGAGGGAAGAGAAGAAAAAATAGGTCAAGTACTAGGTTCTTTTTTAAAAAGTCCATTCACATGGCAGTCAGAAAAAAATGGCATCTTTAGCAGGAACAATTCAACAAAATAATTCTCATACTACATTCTTGGAATTAAAGACATGTTACCACATGTTATTTATGGCTTGTCCAGAGTAGAAAGTAAAATAGGGCCAGAGCTGGTTAACATTTAGGTGGGAGACTATCAAGCCTCCAAGAACTTTTAAGACAGAGATCTCCATTCATCAGATAGGAATATAGGCCTCGGTGAACAAAGAAGGAAGGTTCACAAGTCATAAAAGACCCCTGATCTAAAACAACTTAAGAAAAACATGTTGGACTGAGATCTTCAAAAAGCAATTTGCAGCATATTTAATCCAAACTACAAGCTTCTACATCCTTCCATCCCCCCCCCCCCAAATAACAGAATAAAAGACTCAGAAGGGACCTTGGAGGTCTCCTAGTCCAATCCCCACAGATTGTTGATTTTTGGTACTGGTAACGAGGTAGCCTAGGAACACAGATAAGCTTGGGAAGATTTTCATTCCCTGGGGGTGCCTATTTTAGCAGAGACAATGTGCTGTATGCATGTGAACTTATACATGCAAAATTAAGCTTAATTTTTCATGTGAGAAAAGGAAATATTTGGAAGAATTGGGAATCATATTAAGTGTATTGATGTCATTTACTGTAATGAAATATACAATTATTGAAATAAAATTTATTTCTTCTGCTGACACCACCCACTTTACCCATATATCCTCTTTTTTAAACTGCCAGAGGGGGTGTGTTCTGTGGGTGGAGGTGTGCTCTGATTGGGTGGGGGATTAGGTGTGTTCTGATTGGGTGGGAGTGTGTTTTGAATGGGGTGTGTGTTCTGATTGGTTGGGGGTGTGTTTTGAGTGGATGGGCTGGTCTCAGCTGCCAGCCTTAGACCTGAGCTGGTGAGTTGTGCTGCTTCGTGTTTGTGGTGGTGCCATGTTTTTCTAATGGGTGTCAGTTTGCTTATTGGGTGGTTTGGAGGGGTTTAAAGAGGCTGATGTTGCAGCTGTAGTTAGGTTTCTGTTTTGTGGTTGTGCGTCGTTATCATTGTGGGTTCGGATTTGCTTTTTGAATGGTTGTGTGGTGGTGATGTCATGTGATGTTATCATGAGTTTGGGTCTGGTATCATTCTTGGTGGTTGGGACTCATCTGTCAATCAAGGCGGGTTTCCAAATGGCTGGTAGGCGAGAGGTATCATCTCGTTTGTTCATGCTGTGGGGGCGTTTTTCTATCTCAATGGCTTCTCTGATTATTCTGTTGTTAAAATGTTCAATTTTGGCGATAGTTCTGGTTTTTTTAAAATCAATTTCATGTCCCGTGGCTTCAAAGTGTTGGAACAGGGATGAAGTTTGTTCTCCCTTTCTGAGTGAGTTTCTGTGCTCTTCAATGCGTGCACATATTCTTCTGTTGGTCTGTCTGATGTATGTGGTGGGGCAGGTGGTGCATGGGATTTCGTATACTCCTTGGTTTTCTAACCCAATTATGTCCTTGGGGTTTCTTAGGATGGTGGATATTTTTCTGTCTGTGTAGAATGCTGTTTTGATGTTGTGTTTTTGGAGGATCTTGCTGATTCTGTCTGTGGTCCCTTTTAAGGAGGGAGGAGGGCTTTGCCATTTTCTTGTTCTCTGTCTTGGGTTTTTGTGGGTGTCTCTCTTTGGATTAAGTTGGTAATCATGTTTCTTTGGAATCCATTGGCTGTTAGTACATTAGTGAGAGTGTGTAGTTCGGTTTTTAGGTGTTGTTCATCAGCTAGGTGTTTTGTTCTGGAGATGAGTGTCTTGGCTACAGAGTTGATCTGTGCTGGGTGGTGGTGTGAGAGTGCGTTCAGATAGCGGTTTGTGTGTGTTTTTTTATGGTAAATAGTGTGTCCTAGGGAGCCGTTGGATTTCTTGTAGACTAAGACATCAAGGAAGGGAAGTTGGTTGTTAGCTTCTGTTTCCATGGTGAATTGTATTTTGGGGTGTAGGCTATTGAGGTGTGTGAGGAAGTCATCCAGTTTTTCTTTGCTGTGTGGCCAGATTACGAAGGTGTCATCTACGTATCTGAGCCAGAGTTTGGGTTTGTGGTTGGATTTTTCTAGAGCGAGGGTTTCAAAGTGTTCCATGTAGAGGTTTGCGATGACAGGTGAAAGGGGTGATCCCATGGGTGCTTTTTCCATTTGTTTGTATCTTTGTCCATTGTAGATGAAGTATGTGTTTGATAGGCAGTGGTTGGTCAGATCTAGGATGTGTTTTGGGGGGTTGTATTTATTTAGGATAGCTGTCAAGGCTTCTTTGATTGGCACTTGGGTGAAGAGGGATACGACATCGAAGCTCACAAGTAGGTCACAGGGCTGTAAGTTTAGTTTACTTATGATCTCTATGAATTGGAATAAGTTTTGTACGTGTGAGGTGATGGAATTTGCGTAAGGCTGTAGTTGTTTGGCAAGAAATTTGGCTAGATTTTGTAGAGGTGAGCCTATGGAGCTGACTATGGGTCTGAGTGGGGTTCCTTCTTTGTGTATCTTGGGCAGACCATAGAGTTTAGGACATCTGGATGATTTTTCTCTGGGAATGATAGTTTGCTGGATCTCTTCACTGATGGGGGTGGCTTTTATTTTGGATTTTGTGGTTTTTTTCCAGGTAGGTGGTGGGATCTGTCTTGAGGAGTTTGTATGTGGAGTCTGGGAGTAGGTTGGATAATTTGGTATGGTAGTCAGATGAGTTCATTACCACCGTGGCGTTGCCTTTGTCTGCTGGCAGAATGATTATGCTGGTGTCTTTTTTTAGGTTAAGTAGTGCTGTCTGTTCCTCTTTGGGTAAGTTGCTTTTGGGTGGTTTGCTGGTGCAGAGGATGTTGGTAACTTCGAGTCTGATTTTGTTGGCGTCATCAGGGTTAATTTTGGACAGGCTGGATTCGACTCTGCATATAATGGTTTCCGTGGGAATGTGTTTGGGAGCAACTGCAAAATTAAATCCTTTAGACAGGATGTTGGTTTCGGCTTTGGTGAGAATCCTATCTGAGATGTTGTGCACAGTTTGTTTCATGTGTTGCTGTGAGAGAGGAAAGCAGCACAACTCACCAGCTCAGGTCTAAGGCTGGCAGCTGAGACCAGCCCATCCACTCAAAACATACCCCCAACCAATCAGAACACACACCCCATTCAAAACACACTCCCACCCAATCAGAACACACCTAATCCCCCACCCAATCAGAGCACACCTCCACCCACAGAACACACCCCCTCTGGCAGTTTAAAAAAGAGGAAAAAACAGTCACTACCACATGCTTCTCCAAGAAGAAGGAAGCTGAAACCACCAGCCTGAGGATGACGGATGGGATTCCGTTGAAACGTTGCTCCTACACCTTTAGTTCTACGCGGGGAAAATCCCGAATAACCAAAGATCCACATACGAACACCCGCGAAAACCTCAGAAAACAAATATATATATATATATATATATATATATATATATATATATATATATATATATATGTGTGTGTGTGTGTGTGTGTGTGTGTGTGTGTGTGTGTGTGATATATATATATATATATATATATATATATATATATATATATATATATATATATATATATATATATATATATATATATATATATAACACATATACACACACACATTTGCCACTGAAAGCAAGGGTGGACTTTAGACTATGAACTTTTAACTTAGATGAGCTATAGTTGATTGAATTGATAGTGACTCCTCTCAGTTAACTAGGAAACTGACAATGTAACCCTGTTGTCTTGGCCTATTAAAAAAGAGTCATGCTGATTTCAGTGTGTTTTTCCCTGGGTAACATGACTTCCATATTTAGAGCTTGGCAACATGGGATGGAGAGAGATGCTAGCTTTCATGTTAGTTTGGAGAATGATGGACAAATGAAAAGAAAGTATTGAGAAGGACCTCATGGGAAAGGGTGTGGGAGAAAATACTCTCAACATTTATAGCTCTGCTGTTCCTTGATGGCAATACAGAAGAACAAGACACCTGAAAACAAAATAGCTCCAAAAGGAAAAAATGAGAAAATCTGAAAGAGCTTCAATAGAACTTGGACAGCTCCCTAGGGCTGTGGGCAAACAAAGGGGTTTGTGTGTGTGCGTCCGTGTGTGTGTGTGTGTATTATTATGGGACACAGCTCAGTGGAACAGATTCACCTAAAACAAATTCTAAAATCTTCTTTTCTAACAGACTGCATTCACACATTGCAATGAGCCAGAATTTACTTGGTTTTAGTTGGGTTTGTCATGTGAACTGAGCCATTGTGGTTTGTGAACTATGCTGCTGTTGGCATAATATGAAACAACTCAGGCAGTTATGGTTTATTTAATAAACCATGTCTAAAAACAGACACTTATTGTTATGAATATAATCAAAGTCATATATGCCTACGTGAGTGTAATTACAATTTAAAAGTAAAGATCTGAGTTCTGAACTAACAGGGCTTTGCTACAACCAGAATCCCATTACAGAATGATAGAATTCTGAGCATGTACAGTACAGTATTCTGACTTATGAAGCCTGATGGATGACAAAGATGGGAGGAAAAGGTATTGCACATTTCCATTGACATAAGCTCATTGGTAATCAATTATATAACAACAACAACAACAACAACAACAACAAGAACAATAATTGTGAAAGGCAGTTTTACTAGGAACAGCTTACCTCCTGAGACAATACCTTTAACACCATCAAATAGCAACATCTGCCTACCCCAAGTATTGATAAAAATTCAGTCTAAACATCTGGCTGGGTGTGTGACCAACCCTAATAATAATCATCTATACTTCTGAAACACAAGTGCCTGCAGTGTAGACAATACTTGTGTTTTTGCCAACTTACCAAATCAAGGCTATTTGAAGGGTCAGTCTGTTGTCTGAGGCTTCCTTTGCAGCTCTCTCACACATGTGTTCAAAGTGCTGCAGCATTGCTCATCGGTTGCTATAAATGTCTGTGAAGCTAGCCATATGGCAAGTGGAAAACAGTGCTGGAAAGGCTTCCATACACGATGCTCTTGCTGCTAAATGAGGATTTCATTCCTGAGATACAGATTTCACACACACAAATCTCTGGAGAAGACTTGTCAGCAAGGCTACAAGTATTTGCACCAGCCTGTTTTTAATTCACAGGAGAAGTCTGCTTACACCTTTTAGCAACTGCGCCATTTTCAAACCCTTCTAAACTCTGTACTTCATTTGCTCAGAAAAGGGTAAAAGTGCCACTGTTGGCTGAATCAGATCTAAGCAGTTTTATCAACCCATTCTCCCAGCATGGTCTATGTGGAATTCCTACTCACTCCCTGGCTCCAAATAATGCTACAGTTTGCTTCTGGAAGCTTTAGATGAAATTTCCCAATTTGCAGATCTGTGTCGTGTTCTTGTAAATAGTCCAACACAGCTAAGACATCTGCCAAAGTGTGATTTCCCCCCCCTGTCAGATAAATTCTAGTTGTTACTTATTTCTTCATTATTTTATAATGAAAGTTAACTTTTTCTGTAGTAAAGTCAAAGGATCAAAAACATTCCTAAATTTGCAGGCAGTATCCTAGGGATTTAAAAACAAAAGTTGCTTCAAAAGTGCCCTTGAATTTCACATATATTCCCTGACCAAGCACTCCCAGGATGTTCACAGAATTTAAAAAAAACTACCATTATTATGGAAATACGAAGGTGTTTTCTCCATTTGTCTTCAAACTACAATTGATAGTCTCCAAAGAAATTGACTTGTAACAGAAAAGCAAAATGAAACAGCTCTTTACACAAAGACTATTTACTTATTAGTTAGTTTGCCTATAGCAGGACTCTTCAAACTTGGCCCTTTTATGACTTTTGGACTTCAACTCCCAGAATTCCTCAGGCAGGCACACCTGAGGATTTCTGAGGAATTCTGGGAGTTGAAGTCCACAAGTCATAAAAGGCCCAAGTTTAAAGACCCCTGGCCTATAGTTTGCCTGTGTCAGAAGTGGAAAACTAGTTACTAGGTCTGGATCAGAATGCTAATCATTCATGATTAGTGACCATACTGGTTGGAGTTGGAATCATCTTATATCCACCAGTAAGGTTCCTTCATCCTATACATGTGGAATTCAGCACCAAGATATGCAGTGAAGATTGTTAATTTTCAGAAATTAATTGATAAATGTATTGTGGAAGGCCTATATCATCACCAATAGCTAAAGAATATCCTAGCGCATTGTGTTTCAGTTGCTGGAGACAAAGAAAAAGGAAAAGTTTCCAGTTTAAATACAACTTCATGCAGTCCCAATGGATCCTAACTTCTGAAAATAGAATGCTAAAGAAAATACATGTTTTTCATTTGATCTTGCAATCTAATCTAATCTAATCTAATCTAATCTAATCTAATCTAATCTAATCTAATCTAATCACTTCAAATGAGATCCAGGAACAGAATAAATGTAGGTTGGATTTTGGAGTTTACTGACTCTTGAGACCCATTTGGTTGCTGTATGGAAGATGCCACAGAAAGGATAAACTATGGGAGGAAGTCAGTGATGAAGACTGAAAAAGAAATCAAGAACAAAGGATAATCAGGATCCAAAAACAAGCCTAGCAAAAAGAATGAGGAGAAATTTATTTATTTATTTATTTATTTAATTGAATTTCTATACTGCCCTTCTCCCGAAGGACTCAGGGGGAACATCCAAAGGCTCATATAGAAGAGGCTGTTGCTGAAGCAAAGTTTAGCTTGTATGCTGTCTTCCTGCCTATGATGGTCCAATGGCTAACTTGGATCTGTACTCATATATAATTAGATTGGGTTTCTTTCAGATAGACTCCAGGGAAGTGACCCCATACTTCCCCAGTCACTGGCCTCTATGTTATTTTAAAGCAATTCTCATTTTATTCTACAAGTGCATTCCATTTTGAACTAGCCTAAAGCTGCTCCAGATTCTCTGCCATATTTATACAGATGTATTGAAACAGTACAAGGAAAAAGAAACGTTTGTTTTAAATTAAACTTTACAAGAAATATGTGGAGAATAGCATTCTTTTTGGCAGCTATCTCTCTGAGATCTTTAAAAAGGAAGAAAGAAGTTGCAGAGAAGGAGGAGGAGGAGGAGCAGGAGGGAAAGAGCTGGAGGGTAATAAAACAGACTCAGTGAATCTCACACTCAAAAGCTCTCCTGCACAATGAGATTAGCATGATGTGATCATTTTGATGCCAAGGTGCTAACACAATAATACATGTAAGTTTGCCAACTTTTTAAATGGAATGTATTTGATTATTTGCTTTTAATTAGGGTGAATTTTGGAGAATGTACAGGACAATTTGTGATCTACACAAAGCTTGCTGTGGAAAGATGATGCATTCTCCCTAAAAGATGGTTTAGGCATTGTTCTTTTTCAAGCTGTGGTGAATGAGATTTATCGGTACTGTTAAATGTTTTCGTCTCATTGCTCTTCTGCCATTCTGTTTCAGCTGGCTGGCAAAACTGAGCAGGCATGAGAAAATATGGATACAATTCTAAATTTACTTGCTTGGGAATGAGTCTCACTGAAGTCAATAGGACTTAACTTCTCAGCAGACTATCAATGTTTTATCAGTGTATTACTTTAATGATGCTGAACTGAGCATAAGCTTCAAGTATTATCACCTTTGCTGATAACATCAACAAGGGAGGGACGAAGCTAAGTGTAATTCATAGAAGCAGTGAGAGCAAGTGTGGCTCTGTGAGCAAAGGAAGGTAATTTACCCAGGAAAAAAGGACTCCAAAATCAAATCTGGAGGAAGGCAATGGAAAACATTCTTGTATTATTACTAAGAAAATTGTATAGACATGGGTGAAACCTGTAGACAAATTTTCATGCCAGGTAGTGAGAAGCCCTGTTTGGCAGGCATTTATTTAGAAGAGTAAAAGACCACATTTTCATGAATGGATCTGCAGTTGAAGCCATTAGTCAAACCAAAGTTTTAAGGAATTCTGCTCATTAATGATACCAATACTAAAAGAGGAGTACAAAGAGACATATAATTGGAACATAGAAAATAAGAATCAGGCACAAGAAAACTGGAAAAAGTGGGAATGAAGCATATTCAGTTGGATATTTTAGGAATAAGTGAAGCTAAGTGGACAAAAAAGGGCAGTTTTAAATTACATGTGGACATTAATAGATGGCTAGTGGATTCAGGTCATAGAAGTGGTAATAGTATTCGGGAAAAAAACATATTTATTTGGCTATAATCAATAAATCAGAGAATCTTATCTGTCAGTCATATCCAGGAAAAATCCACATTGTATAAGTGTATGCACCAGCCATAGATGCAATAGTGGAAAATACTGAGGAATTCCAGGCAAACTATAAGAAGTGCAAAATACAGGAAATAATGTAGTACTGATGATATATTAGGGACGCGGTGGCTCAGTGGGTTAGGACGCTGAGCTTGTCGATCAGAAGGTCGGCAGTTTGGCGGGTCGAATCCCGAGTGCCGCATAACAGAGTGAGCACCTGTTACTTGTCCCAGCTTCTGCCAACCTAGCAGTTCGAAAGCACGTAAAAATGCAAGTAGAAAAATAGGGACCATTACGGTGGGAAGGTAACAGCATTCCGTGCGCCTTTTGTGTCTAGTCATGCCAGCCACATGACCACGGAGACGTCCTTGGACAAGCACTGGCTCTTCGGCTTTGAAACGGAGATGACCACCAGCCCCTAGAGTCGGAAACGACTAGCACGCACGTGTGGGGGAAACTTTACCTTTACCTTAATGATATATAGATAGAAAAGGAAAAGTTGCAAAAATGAATGAATCTGGAAATATAGGAAGATTTGGATTGGATAAATGCAATAATGCAGAAAATATATTTAGAAATTTGTGAAGAAAATTCTTTCTTCATTGCCAACACTTGCCTCCAGCAACATGAACAGAAATGGGAAATCATAAGATGTAGCATAAAAACCAAGAGGATTTTTTTCTCCCTAAAATTTCAACGAGAAATGATCAGAGGGCTGCAGAACAAGTTATAGGATCATGATAATTGAAGAAAGACCTAGGATGAAAAAATTGGGTCACAAAATTGCACACCATCATTAAATGCAGGCCTACAATGTTAAACAAGAAAGGGCAAGAAAAGATATCCACCAAGAATGGAAAAAAGGAGGAAAATAACAAAGAAATGAGGAAAAAACAAAAACAAAATAAGACACATTTTTAAGAATATCAGCAAAATCATAGGAACAAGGTACAATTAAAGGAGTATTTTACAAGAATAATCATAGGAGAAGTCTAATAGAGGCCAATGGAGGGTATCAATGGAGAGATTATAGAAGAGCTGTTCTTACTAGATGATGAGTATTCTTCTATGTAGTTTACAGGCATTAATCTGAACTCAATAGCATCTAATTAACTAACATAAAGAAAGTGGAAATACAACTGCAGAGACCTTGAGGAATACTGACCGGGGTGAAGGATATGAATTTATTTATTTACCACATTTAGAAACTGCCCATCTCCCTCACAGAGGGAATCCAGAAGAATGGTTAACAAATAGCTCTTGACAAAGTTTTTACTAAAGATAAAGCTCTTGCTTTCACAACAGACACAACTACTACATTTCTTAAACACCTAAAATTGCAAGTAGTCAATATTTCTAAAGCTATGCAAACTGATTGCTATGGCTACTGTACATCAGCATGTTGAGTGAAATATGTTTTTTTTCTGTCTCATTCAACTTTATGGATATCACCGAGCCTTCACACTTTCTTCACACCATGAGTCTAATCTTTCTTGCCTTTAATAAAAATTAAAATGCCCCAAATGCAGTAACCTTTGGGTTTGTATTCCTGCCGCAAAGGTCTCACTGTTGTGCATTAGGTCAGCGGCCCCCGATCTTTTGGGTACCAGGGACCAGTTCTATGAAGAAAGGTTATTTCGTGAACTGGAGGGGCTGTGGTTTCATTTGCTGCATGCATCTCGTGGATGGGGTTTCATTAGATTGCATGGCCCAGTTTCCGGCATGCTGCAGCACAGTGTCAGTCCATAGACCGGGGGTTGGGGACCCCTATATTAGGTGACAAATGTCCATTGAGGACAATGTCTGCCCTCTGTCCTATGCACACCCTAACCTCCTCTTTGCAGCCTCCAGAAATTATTTTATTAGTTTCATTAACTAGATTTCCTGCCTGAGCAGGGGGTTGGACTAGATGACCTCCAAGGTCCCTTCCAACATTATTGTTGTTGTTGTTGTTGTTGTTGTTGTTGCTCAATCATCATATGGATCCAGGTGGTGTACATAAAAAATTAAAGAGAGAATTTAGGGGGGGGAATAGAACAACTACTAAAGAAATACTAAAACTTTTTTTAAAAAACTCAGATTAGTCAGATAAGATAAGAACAGGGCAGAGCTTATTTCAATGCAGTGGTGGTGGTCTTATTCTGTCCCCAAACAACACAGGCATGAATTATCATTCCACTAAACAAGTAATTTGCAGCCCTTGGAAGCAGAAAACTATAAAGATAAAAATAAAGTGCAGCCCTCAGCTGGGGAAAAAAGTTTTGTTTCCCTGCTAATATGATCAGGGAAGCAAATGGTCCAATGAGGGAGGAATCCTCTCTTCAGGCGTGAAGCTATGGGCTTGGCACACCTTAAAAGTATTTTTACACTTGGAACTGTGCATAGGGAGATAGCCATTAACATCTTATTGCAACTCAGAGGAGAGATTTCCAATTTATTGTTTAGGGATGTGTGGATGAGTAAAATTCCAAATCACTTTACAACTCGTGATAGTAGGGCAGTATTCAGGACCAGCAATTTTTGAATAAAACTTTACATTTGTAACATTTCCTTATGGGCATCCCTTATGAATTTATGTACTGAGAATTTTTAAGACAAACTGGCTGGATTTTAATTTTTTTAGAAGCACAGTTCCTGAAGCAGGTTTCTTTAGCATCAAGTTCCTTGATGTAAGTTCTTTTTTCTCTTCACTTTTTGTATAGAACTTTCAACAAGTATGCCAGGTTTTTTTTAAAAAAAACCGAGAAAAAATATAGTTTGAGTGCATGGAGAATGCTTAACATTGAGCAGCTAGGTTGCTATAAAAAGAGTGAAGACTTCCCCAACTTTTAAAAAGAGGAAGAGGTTAAAATATTTTTTCAGGGGAAAAGAAAAACTGTGGAGAATGGCTGTTGATCACAAGTAAGTTCCAGTATATGTAATTTTAAGACATTAATAGTTTATCCAGTACTGTTAAGATGCAAGTTAGAGTTCACTTCCTTGTTCATGTCTGCGGAACACTTGGGCAAATTTTTCATCATCCAGCCCTCTCATAAAAACTGCTAAAGCCTGTTTGTGAATAGAAGGTGCTTCCATATACAGGTCCTTCCTTCCTTCCTTCCTTCCTTCCTTCCTTCCTTCCTTCCTTCCTTCCTTCCTTCCTTCCTTCCTTCCCTCCTTCCACCCACCTAGATCAAGCCTAAAATATACTGCCTAGACAAGAGTAAGTTGATAACATTGCTATAATATAGGCATAGCAAATCAGCATCATTTTCTCCAGCATTTGTTGAAGACTATGACTTGTCTCTAGAAGAAGAAAGTAATAATCTAATTATTATTAAAATTAAGATACATATAGTATTTAATTTGGGGGTTACTTTGCAGCTTGAAAGAACCTGTTTCTTCTCTACCCACCAGAAACCAGCAGGCAAGACATACATTATGAGCAATTGTACAAGCCTTTTTACCTACATACTTTTTCAAATGGACATGTATATTTAAAATCCCCCACCTCCTTAAACAATAGAAAGAAACAAATGGTTGACAATAACAACGGCAGCAGCTCTCCAACAAAAGCATGCAATTATTACAATTATACTATCCTTGATTAGACTCCCATGCATTGCATTTCAATGTAATTGATGTTGTAGGTTGACACATTGGACACCAAATATTCTCGCCTGTCCCTTTACTCTTTTGTTTCAGAGCCTGATTTGCATTTTCTATGCTTTTAGTAATAAAGACTTAGCACTTTTCCTCCATTAGAAAAAAGAGAGAAACAGACTCACACACACAAACACACACACACACACACACACACACACTAATCTGCAACTCGGCACTTGTTTAAGGATTCTGACCCCCCAAAATACCACTTTGCTTCACACATTAGCTGCTTACAAAGAAAGGAGCTAATGTATCATCTAATTGGGCAAACCACTGCATCTGATTTCTCTCAATCAGACTATTAGCTTCGTAATTACCCATCTGCCTCATGTGGAAAAACGGCAAGGCGAACACCCAGCTAATAACATTCTCAAGAGCTCTCCAGTATCCTGAGATGAGAACAATGTTGTGTGATAGAGTCCCTAACCATTTAAGTGCCAAGGAGGTCTCTGCAGTAAGGGAGAGTTTGCTAACCTACCCAGGATGAACAGGGTTAATGATTTGTCTTTAATTGAGTTTTGTGGGTCTACTTGGAGTTTTTGTTTGGGGTGTGTGTGTGTGTGTGTTGGGAAACAAATGACAGCAAAGAAACTCCCCGAAGCATCTTCTCAGCTTGTTTCAAAATATATTTGTTGGAGAACAGGATGGTCTGTCAGAGCAAGGTGGCATTGTTGTTTGTAGCAAAACAAAAAGATTCAGTTCCCTTTTTATAGCTAATATCTTTTTTCTACCAAACCCGTCTCTCTCTGCTTGGATGGATGAATAGATAGATGCATCTCTATATGTATTTTGTTTAGAATGGGGTGGGCAATATGTAGCTGTTATCAGCAATAGTCATCCCTATCCCCTTCTGTGTAACATTTAGTAAAAAATGTGCATGTTGTCCTTGTCATCTCTCCTCCGTTTCATTCACAATGGAAAAACTCCTAGTGCAAATGCCATACTGAAATTTGTGCACTGGTTTACTAGATGTTATGGGAGACAGAACTATAGTCCACTTCTAAGTTAAATCACATGACATTTCCAAAAGGAGCCGAGAAAAAGACACTACTATGCACTGTAGGCTTTGATGAATGACCGAAATGAACCAGTAATTTGATTCAGTTGTAAAGAGCTTCTCGTGATTATTCCATCTACTGTCCTATTTAAAAATTACTTTACACTTTTCATAGAACCAGATATGTCAGAACTATTCCGTAGTAAAAGGTACAGACCCACAGACACATATTCATCCTTGAGTATGGTAATCTTGTTATAAATTGGAACCAAAGGTGTTATCTGATCATGTATGAAGGAACCTGAAGACACTGGTGATCAGATGAGTCAGGACCATAGACAGCTCACCAGGACAGTAATTCAGAGGCAATCAATTGCTTGAAGTGTTGCTCCAGCAACAATCTCTTACCAATATTGAGTTTAAGTAGTTCAGCACCGAAACAGTATCTTCAGCACGTTAACCTTAGAGAAGAATGCTTTGGTTTTAAAGGAACTACGTTTATGTTGGAAGTCCTTTGGCTGGCTGAACTTGAAAGTTTTGCCAGAGGAACTTATAAAACTTTTATTTATATCTAAAAATCACCCACTGCACACAAGGAATCATAGAATAGCATCAACATAAAGTATTATAAAGGGACACGGTGGCTCAGTGGGTTAGGACGCTGAGCTTGTTGATCAGAAGGTTGGCAGTTTGGCGGGTCAAATCCTGAGTGCCGCGTAACAGAGTGAGTGCCTGTTACTCGTCCCAGCTTCTGCCAACCTAGCAGTTCGAAAGCACGTAAAAATACAAGTAGAAAAATAGGGACCACTACGGTGGGAAGGTAACAGCGTTCTGTGCGCCTTTGGCATCTAGTCATGCTGGCCACATGACCACGGAGATGTCCTCAGACAAGCGCTGGCTCTTCGGCTTTGAAACGGAGATGAGCACCGGCCCCTAGAGTTGGAAACGACTAGCAGGCATGTGTGGGGGAACCTTTACCTTTACCTTTAAAGTATTATATGCATAAATGCAACATAATAAAAATGATAATATCAGTAAAAAGGTATAAGCACTATTAGAACAGCAAGTGAGCAAAGAAACAAAACAATTTAAAATTGTAAAAAATATTTTAAAATGATTGGGCAAAAAGTAATATTTTGAATTTGCTATTCTCATAATTTGCTACTTTTATTATGAAGATGATAAAGATGAAGAACCTATACAGTCTTATGACTAGAATTTCATATTATTTTTGTAGCAGGGTCTGAGGTAAGGACAAGAGTTAGTAGAATAAAACTTTGTAAAGAAATTAATGTATCTGGATTGAAAAGGAGTTTATGAATTATAGTTTTACTATAAAAAAGCTCATTTTTTAAAAACAGAGGAAATACAATGCAGATTCATGCAGCTTGTTATTAAAGCATTATATATATATTTAGAATTGACCCATTATTTTCATAGGAGATACATGTGAACATTAGGCTACATATTTTATCAACTGCAGAAAGTTTTTATATAACAAGAGGATACATTCTATTAAAAGGGTCAATAGGAAATGGACCTACTGGAAGATCCCTGCATAATTTGGATTGAATCAGTCACAACAACAGTAGGATGTTGTCCATATAAATTAAGACATTGAAATAAAGAAATTTTGAAAATATCAGGACTGACTTTTCTGGGAAACATTGTCAGTTCAGTTAAATTTGGATATATTTGTAATATAATGGAAATCTTTCTTTCTTTCTTTCTTTCTTTCTTTCTTTCTTTCTTTCTTTCTTTCTTTCTTTCTTTCTTTCTTTCTTTCTTTCTTTCTTTCCCACCATATTCCAGTAGGCTCTAAACACAGGTCTACTATATAGTATAGCATCTACAATGTTTTGTTTGTTGGCATGTATTTTTATTGCAGAGATAAATGATTAAGGTGATTAGCAGCTTCAGTGAATGCCATTGATTTGGCTATTGTGATATTAAATCACCTGTATCAAGGAGTTTCAATTTCTCTCTCTCTCTCTCTCTCTCTCTCTCTCTCTCTCTCTCTCTCTCTCTCTCTCTCTCTCTCTCTCTCTCTCTCTCTCTCTCTCTCTCTCTCTTGTCTGAAATGGTATATAGAGTTTCCTTCCTGAGCAGGGGGTTGGACTAGAAGACCTCCTAGGTCCCTTCCAACTCTCTCCCTCTCTCCTCTTTCTCTCTCTCTCTCTCTCTCTCTCTCTCTCTCTCTCTCTCTCTCTCTCTCTCTCTCTCTCTCTCTCTCTCTCTGTGTGTGTGTGTGTGTGTGTGTGTGAGAGAGAGAGAGAGAGAGAGAGCACAAGTTTTGCATATGCGTAAATATCTGTAGATGCTTATGTTTTCTCTGTTCAGTTTTGCAGTTAAGATAGATGTTATTTATTTGTTAATCTTTCGCTTATGTATACTTAGGTGTAAATTCTTCTAAGATGATTTCAAGTAGCATTAAAATTCATTTTAAAATAAAATATAATAAATATATCAGCACACAATAAATTATCAAGATGTTTCTTACAAGGCAACTAGTGATAGAAGAAGAGTTTAGTCCTAGTGATTTCTTTATTTGTTCCTGCTTCTTAGTTTTTTTTCTTCATGGCCATTGGTGGTTGATGAAATTTGAAGGATAGGATTAGAGAGTAAAGCAGACAATGAGGTAGGAAGTGGTGAGAAGGAAGGGGCCCAGATATAAAACAAGAGATATAGGAAGCAATATATAGGAAGCAAATAAAGGACTCAGATGCCTGTACATTAATGCTCAGAGTATGGGGAACAAACAAGGAGAACTGGAAGTTCTAGTACATAAAAGCAGGTATGTTGTTGTTTTTATTCAAACTTGGTGAGATGGAACCCATGATTGGAACATATTGCTAGAAGGATATAAATTGCTCAAAAGAAACATATCCAATAAAAGAGAGAGAGGAGTTGCATTGTATATAAAGAATTACTATATCTCTACAGAATACACAATACCAAGAATGAAAGCTTCCTTGAAAATACTTGGGTGAATATTAGAGGAAAAAAAATGACATTACTACATATGTGCACTATAGACCACCCAAGTAAGCAGAAGAAATAGATGAAATTTTTGCTAATCAGCTAACAAGAAACACACTCTTGCAATAATGGGGAAGTTTAATTACTCAGACATCAACCAAGAGATAAACTTTGCAGTGAGTGGGACAAGTTCCTAATGTCCTAGCTGACAACTTTGTCATACAAAAGGTTGAGGAGGGAACTAGAGGGTCAACTATAGTGGACTTAATTCTTACTAATGGGATGAAATGGTTGAGGGACAACCATTGTAGGAACTCTGGGGGAGAGTGACCATGTCATACTAGAGTTCATCACAATGCAAGCATAGGTAACTGAACAAAGTCAGACTAGTGATTTAGAATTTAACAGAGTTGATTTTAGCGAATTAAGAGAGAGATTAGAAAGGATTCCATAGATGGAAATCCTAAAGAGAAAAACCGTTCAAGTTGCTTGGAAAACTCTGAAAAATGAGATAATAAAGGATGAAATAAAAACAATACCACAGAGAAGGAAAAATGAGAGACTCCAGATAAGACCAGCATAATTCCGATGTGATCTAAAAACTTATTTATTTGAACAAGCTGGCCTGGTCTGATGGGTTTGGGGTCTGGGGTTTTAATATGGATTTTAACCAATGTTCTACATCGGGCATAATTATTTAATGTTTTTTAACTTTTGTATTTCGTATTTTGATATTTATTGCCCTGTACACTGCCCTGAGTCCTTCGGGAGAAGGGCGGTATAAAAATCTAATAAATATAAAATATAATATAAATAATTGTACAAAGAGCGGTCTGACAAACTGAGGGATAAAAAGGACAAGTATAAAAAATTGAAAGAGGGACATGTGACACAATATCAGGAAATAGCCCAAATATGTAAAGACTGAGTTAGGAAAGCTAAGGCACGGTATGATCTAAGATTTGCAACAGTTGTCAAAAATAATAAAAAAGTTTATTTCAATATGTAAAGAACAAGAATAAAGTAACAAGATTATTGGTCCACAAATGAGAGAAGATGGCAAGAAGGTGATGGGCAACAGGGAGAAAGCAGAACTGCTTAATTCTTTCTTTGCATCTGTCTTTACACATCAGGGAAAAATAGTCCAGCTTAACTAAAGCAGCACAGTGGGAGAAAGAATAGGAACATAGATCAGAATAGGCAAAGAAAATTGGTAAGAAGACACCTTTGCACTTTAGATGAGTTCAAATCTCTGGGACCAGATGGTTTGCATCCCAGATTTCTGAAGGAGTTGGCAGATGTGATCTTGGAACCACTGAATAAAATTTTTCAAAGCTCCTAGAGCATGGAGGAACTGCCAGTGGACTGGAAAAGAGCTGATGTGGTTCCAATCTTCAAAAAAGGGAAAAAGTGGATTCAGGAAACTACAAACCAATAAACCTGACATCCATACCTGGGAAAATCCTGGAAAATATACTCAAGCAGAGGATCTGTGCGCCCCTAGAAATATGCAAAGTAATTACTGGAACCCCGCATGGGTTTGTTAAAGGTAGGCAATGCCAAACAAACCTTATTGTGATGAGAGAGATAGAGACAGAGTCACGAGAGAGAGAGAGGAGGGAGGGAAATGTTTTAAGCCCCCTGAGTCACATTATAGCAAGATGAGTGGCAAACAAATTTCATAAATAATAATAAACCTTATTGCCTTCTTTGATAAAATGACTAAATTAATGGATCAAGGAAACACTGTGGATATAGTATAGTATTCAGTAAGGTACTCAATAGTCATTTCTTAGTAAAAAAAGAATAATATGGGATAGACAGTACCATTAGCGGATGGATTTGCAATGCACTGAATATGTGGTTCTCAATGGAACTACATCTTCATGAAGGGAAGCATGCAGTAGGGTACCTCAAGGTTCTGTTGTGGAGCCAGTATTCTTCAATATCTTTATAAATGATCTAGAGGGGATATAAGGAGAAATCAAATGTGCAGAAGACACCAAGCTGGGAGAATTTTGGGAGATTGACTAAAGATTCAGAATGATCTTGAGAGACTTGAGCTTTGGGCCCGATTGAACAAGGTGCAGTTCAGTGGAGAGAAAAGTAAGGTACTACACTTAAGCAGGAAAAACCAATTGCAAAGATAGGCAGTACCTGGCCCAATACTAGCAACTATGAAAGGGATCTAGGTGTCCTGGTGAACCATTACCTAGTCAGCAGTGTGCTTCAGCTGCCAAACAGGCCAGTGCAGTCCTAGGCTGTGTCAACAGAGGGATAGCATCAAGATCACAAGAAGTGATAGTACTTCACTCTTCTCCACTGGTGAGGTCATACTTGGATCAGTGTGTCCAGTTCTGGTCACCATGACACAAACAGATGTTGAAGTCCTAGAAAGGGTGCAGAAAAGAACAACAAAAGTGACAAGATGTCTGCAGGCTAAACTGTTCAATGAATGGCTAAGATAATTGGGTAGAAGAGAAGGGTTGTGGTGACATGATAGTCATCTTCCAATACTTGAAGGGCTGTCACAGGGAAGATGGGTCAATTTGTTCTCTAAAGCACTTGAGGGCAGGACAAGAAGCAATGGATGGAAGCTCTTCAGAGGGACATGCAACCTGGGAACTAATAAGAAATTTCCTAACAGTAAGAATGATTAATCAGTGAAACAGCTTGCCTCCTGGACTTCTAGGGGCTCCATCACTCCATCCATCCAAGTTTTCAAGAAAAGATTGGAAAACCATTCGTCTGGAATGGTATAAGGACTCCTGTCCTGGTCAGGCAGTTAGACTAGAAGATTTCCAATGTCCCTTCCAGCCCTATGATTTTATGATTCTCAAAACATTGGGAGAGCATGAAATTGGGGAAGTCTGTTTTATTATAATAAAACTAATCTGTTTTATTATAAGAATTTAAGACTTTGACAGAGATGCTAAGTAGGTGCACATGTTGACATCTGGGGACCACTAGCCACATAATTATTTAAATGTTATTCTTAATTGATTGGCATATTCAAATAAAAGAAAATGCTCAGGAATTTGGATCTCATTGCTTCTAGAGAAAAATAATTGGACTTAACTGAGTTCCATGTAAGAGTTGAACCAACATGCTTACAGCTATCAAGTGCCCAGGTTACTGTAGATTTTAGATAAAACCAAGGCCATCCAATGTAATGCAAGTGAGTTATATAAATCAAAATAAATAAATAAAGGAATCAAGAATCCAATCCCTCATGTAAATACAGTCTCAGTGTCCCTGGGTAAACAATAATTGTAATACCACCATATCCTTGAAAGTGGCATAATTGGTTGTTTTCATCTTTTCATCTTTCTGCATCATTGTCCCAAGGATAAATAAGAAAAATTGATGCATTTCTTTCTTTATGATTGCTGTTGTCTCTGCTTATATACCTGGAGATGAGATATGAAAAGGTAGGGACACAAAGACTAAGACCAAGTAAGGGAGCAGGAATTTTTGGACTCAGCATATACTTTCAGTCCCTTCATGGATTACTGCCTTGTTGTGGTGAAGGGGCAGTTTAAGTTTAGGCTTAAGCTGAAGAAAGTAGGGAAAAGCACTAGGCCACTCAGGTATGAATTAAATCATATCCCTGTTGAATATACAGTAGAGGTGACAAATAGATTTAAGAAATTAGATCTGATAGACAGAGTGCCTGAAGAACTATGGATGGAGGTTCGCAACATTGTACAAGAGGTAGCAACTAAAACCATCCCAAAGAAAAAGAAATGCAAGAAAGCAAAATGGCTGTCTGAGGAAGCTTTGCAAATAGCTGACGAAAGGAGGAAAGCGAAAGGCAAGGGAGAAAAAGAAAGATATGCCCAATTGAATGCAGAATTCCAGAGAATAGCTAGAAGAGATAAGAATGCCTTCTTAAATGAACAGTGCAAAGAAATAGAAGAAAACAATAGAATAGGGAGGACCAGAGATCTTTTCAAGAAAATTGGAGAGATGAAAGGAACGTTTAATGCAAAAATGGGCATGATAAAGGACCAAAATGGCAGGGACCTAACAGAGGCAGAAGAGATTAAGAAGAGGTGGCAAAATTACACAGAAGAACTATACAAGAATGAGCTTAACGTCCCTGATAATCACAATGAGGTGGTCACTGACCTCGAGCCAGACATCCTAGAATGTGAAGTGAAGTGGGCCTTAGAAAAGCTGAGCAACAACAAAGTTAGTGGAGGTGAAAGTATTCCAGCTGAGCTATTCAAAATCTTAAAAGATGTTGCAGTAAAAGTGCTACACTCAATTTGCCAGCAAATTTGGAAAACTCAACAGTAGCCACAGGATTGGAAAAGGTCAGTTTACATTCCAATTCCAAAGAAAGGCAGTGCCAAAGAATGTTCAAACTATCGCACCATTGCACTCATGTCTCATGCTAGTAAAGTTATGCTTAAAATCCTACAAGCTAGACTCAGTAGTATGTGGATCCAGAACTACCAGAAGTACAGGCAGGATTTTGAAGAGGCAGAGGAACTAGAGATCAAATTGCCAACATACGCTGGATCATGGAGAAAGCTAGGGAGTTCCAGAAAAACATCTACTTCTGCTTCATTGACTATGCTAAAGCCTTTGATTGTGTGGATCATAACAAACTGTGGCAAGTTCTTAAAGAGATGGGCGTAGCAGACCATCTTATTTGTCTCTTGAGAAACCTATATGTGGGCCAAGAAGCAACAGTGAGAACTGGACACGGAACCACTGATTGGTTCAAAATTGGGAAAGGAGTCCGGCAAGGCTGTATACTGTCGCCCTGCCTATTTAACTTATATGCAGAGCACATCATGAGAAAGGCAGGGCTAGATGAATCAAAAGTTGGAATTAAGATTGCCGGAAGAAATATCAACAACCTAAGATATGCAGATGATACCACTCTAATGGCAGAAAGTGAAGAACTAAAGAGCCTCTTGTTGTGGGTGAAGAAGGAGAGTGCAAAAGTTGGGTTGAAACTAAACATTAAGAGAACGAAGATCATGGCATCCGGCCTTCTCAATTCCTGGCAAATAGATGGGGAAGAAATGGAGGCAGTGACAGATTTTATTTTCCTGGGCTCCAAGATCACTGCAGATGGAGACTGTAGCCAAGAAATTAAAAGACGCTTGTTCCTCGGGAGGAAAGCCATGACAAATCTAGACAGCACACTAAAAAGTAGAGACATCACCCTGTCAACAAAAGTGCATATAGTCAAGGCTATGGTCTTCCCAGTTGCAATGTATGGCAGTGAAAGTTGGACCATAAGAAAGGCCGAGCACCAAAGAATTGAAGCCTTTGAGCTATGGTGCTGGAGAAGACTCCTGCGAGTCCCTTGGACTGCAAGGCGATCAAACCGGTCAGTCCTAGAGAAGATCAACCCTGACTGCTTTTTAGAAGGCCAGATCCTGAAGCTAAAACTCAAATACTTTGGCCACCTAATGAGAAGGAAGGACTCACTGGAGAAGATCCTAATGCTGGGAAAGATTGAGGGCAAGAGAAGAAGGGGACGACTGAGAATGAGGTGGCTGGATGGAGTCACTGAAGCAGTAGGCGTGAGCTTAAATGGACTCCAGAAGATGGTAGAGGACAGGAAGGCCTGGAGGAACATTGTCCATAGGGTCGCGATGGGTCGGACATGACTTCGCAGCTAACAACAACAATATACTTTCAGATTAAAATGTTGATGCTGGTCTCTAACAGTGGCACCTCCAGATGTTGGAGATTCTATGAAATAAACACTCTTGGAATTTTGCTGTTCACTCATATTTAAAAACATTGTGGGAAAGAATGAAATACTGTAAGACTCTGATTCAGACAAAATATTTTAAGAGATGTATAAGAAAAACAAGAGGGGAAAAAGACATTTGGGGAAGTAACAATCATGATCTTGAAAGAAAAATAACAAAAATTAAGACATCTCTCAAAACATTGCCTGTTCTAAAAATATTACGGCTAGTGATGTGATAAACATTCATAGGCAAAGGCAACAGCTGCAAAACACAGTCAAATCACTTCAGAAGTTCATTGATTTTTGCAGTAAAACTGTAAGTACTTAACTTAATAATGATTGTTGTGCTCAGGCTCTCAACTCTTGTACTTAGGCTACAAGTGCATTCAGATCAGGGTTCCATTGTAAAGAAAAAGGAACCAGAAAACAATGGAGTTTGACTGGAGAGACACTTCAGTCATGAGCTAATCTACAAACTAAAGCAAAACAAGATAATCTAAACAGAAGATTATTAGTAGATGCTAATTCTCTGTTTAAATTATTTAGACTGGATTAAAAACACTTTTATTATGTTTTTAATGTTTTCATTTATCTGGGTGGCTCTAGTCCCCATCCCATTTCATTGGGTCATAACCTGGAATCCAATTCTTTGCTTTTCACAGGAATATTGGATCAAGCTGAGTGAATAGTGGGGCTCTCTGCAAACATTTTCTTACATTTATTTAAAATCAGCTAGCAGCTTTAGGAAGGAGGCACATGTGGGAAATCGGAACCCTGCTAAGCACAGACTGCCCAGCAAAATCAAGACAGACTTTTAAAAACAAAACAAAAAACCTTCTGCTATTGCAAAACCTAGAATTAGAGAAGGAAAATGTTACTATGTGAACATTTGCTTCATTAAAAAATATTTTTAATAATCCTAGACTATTTTTATATTTATGAATATTCATAGGAACAGTCACAAAAATAATGGTGTATTTGCATGCAACATTTTTTTATAATGGAGCTACTAAAACTTTTAATAGTGCAACAGCTTCTGCTTAATGCTGAATATAAAAGGTAAAGGTAAAGGTTTCCCCGCAGATGCGTGCTAGTCGTTTCCGACTCTAGGGGCCAGTGCTCATCTCCGTTTCAAAGCCGAAGAGCCAGCGTTTGTCCGAGGACGTCTCCGTGGTCATGTGGCAGGCATGACTAGACGCCAAAGGTGCACAGAACGCTGTTACCTTCCCACCGTAGTGGTCCCTATTTTTCTACTTGCATTTTTTACGTGCTTTTGAACTGCTAGGTTGGCAGAAGCTGGGACGAGTAACAGGTGCTCACTGTGTTACGTGGCACTCGGGATTCGACCCGCCAAACTGCCGACCTTCTGATCGACAAGCTCAGTGTCTTAACCCACTGAGCCACCGCGTCCTTTAATGCTGAATATACAGTCTCCTTAATCAAGGAAAAACAGGTATAGGTAAAAAAGAGATAGCCGTCTACTCTGATTTTTCTGGATTATGCTTTCCATGTCCTCAAACAAATTCTTTACATGTAGATCCTGAAGGCTATATATTTCAAATGGACAAGATATTAAGAACGCTTCTAAATTTTGGGGATTAAGGGACAAAGAGAATGATTAAAAAATTAAGATGATACTGAATAGAAAGGACTAGATGGTGTAACTCTATATTTGCAATTCTTATTATTTCCTCCCTTTCCCCCTTTGTTTCTTTTTTTCTATCCTTTTTGTTTTGTTTTGCATACTTCTGCTACATTGAAAAGTTCTTCCTGAGAGGGAAGACCTGCAGTCTAGGGCAAGGGTCTTCAAACTTGGCCCTTTTATGACTCGTGGACTTCAACTCCCAGAATTCCTCAGCCAGGCACGCTGGCTGAGGAATTCTGGGAATTGAAGTCCATGAGTCATAAAAGGGCCGAGTTTGAAGACCCCTGGTCTAGGGCTTTGCATACAGAAGGGCTGAAATTCAGCCTCTAGGAACTTCAAGGACAGTTAGGAAAATCTTCTGTAGAGTTAATCGCAGCTTTGGCTGAGATCTGAAGTTCCAACTGCTAGAACTGGAGAATGATGTACAGATTTTGCATCTATTGATATGTTTGGGATACAAAATGGTGATAAGCTGTACAGACGTTCAGTCATCAGTTGAAGGCATTTGCAATTATTTCAACTCCAAATATACTTTCTAGACAGAAAAATAATCTTGGAATGTCATTACTACATCTACCAGACATCCATATCCTCCGGAGAGTCTGTTCTTTACACACCGGAGGAAGTGTCAACAGACGATAGTGGCAATGTCAGCTGGAAGCATTGTAACTGTTTATGATTCAGTTCTCTAATTTTATCAAAATAAGCTAAGCAAGATTAGACTTGGTTAGTACATCAATGGGAGACCATCAGGAGTTGTGCTAAACCATTTTTAATCCATTATTTAATATTTCCTAATGTCATTTGTCCATTTAGAAAAGTTATAGCACTTTGAAAAGCTATTATTTCATTCATCTTCCCCCCTTCAAATGATGAAAGTGTCTAGAATTTTCTAGTTGAGTAGTGAAAATTTTGCAGAAGCTCCTGATGAAAATCTACTTAATTATATTATAATCATTCTGCACAGATATTTATGCTATTATATTCTATTATACAAACTCCCTTATACAATATAAACAACTGAATCACTAATAATATATTTTAAATCAGAGTATGGGTTCTGATCACACACCTATACCCTTGAATTCACTTTTTGACTGCATACTGTTGAGTTACAATTCTCACTGAGCCGGTTAAAATACAACTTTTAGCTTTTAATTAGAAAAATAGTTTTTTATGGACTGTAATCTTTCAAAGCACTGAGATGAAACAGGAGGAGATTCTCTAGCCTTTTCTGGAATATTTCTTTCTTCTTTATCAAGTACGGTATTATGGTCTTAATGGAGGAAAGCAGTCTTGGGCTCAAGCTTTATAAGTCTAAGCATCTGTGGATTTTGAGGCCTCCTGGGTTCAGGGACTTTTCATCTTTGGTTCTGGATGGAGTTGCATTGTCCCAAACAGACCTGGTGCACAGTTTGGAGATCTGAGATTCACAGTCTCCGTCTCAAAGAACAAGTGGCAGTCCTAGCTCACGGGTCATATTGAACTTGCTCCTGGACCAGGGGGCCTTTCTCATGATCACGTAGACCTCAGTTACCTCAAGTTTGGTTTATTACAATGTGTTCTACACGGGGTGGCTCTTGGTGACTATTCAGAAGTTTCAGCTGGTCCAAAATCAGCAGATTGACAACTGTGGGTTTATTTTGCTAAATGCAAATAATACTTCTACTTTTTGAATTGCGTTGGTTACCAGTATGCTGCTGGATGCCACTGAAGATCCCTTTGGGTTACAGTGCCAGGTTAGTTGTAGGACCATTTATCTCCAATTACATCTGCCCATGTGATAAAACCTAACACACCTGGCATGATTTAGGTCTTGTTGCTCAGACATTGTCAATTGGCAGGGACCAGGAAGGGTACTTTCTCTGTTGCTGCTTTTTGTTCTTGGAATGATAGTTCCTGCTAAGATTTTTCTTAGCTCCAACCTTGCCCACCTTTGGGAAGGCAATAAAGATCTGGTTATTTTCCCCATTGGCATTGGGTCTGGGAATGGTATGAAGTGTTTTGGGTGATTTTTTTTTCTCCCCCAGCACTTGTCTGTTTGTATGCTGCTGTTTTGGATTGTGTGTGGGTGTTGTAATAGTTCGTTTTATTATGTGGTCTTTATTGATTATTGCCGTAATTGATTATGTGCACTGCCCTGAATTGTGTTCTGGCTATGTCAATTGATTAAATAAATAAATAAAAAGATTATTTCCGCTAATTACCACAAACAATAATAACCATTGAAAGCCTCATTATTATTTTGTTTCTAGGCCAAAGCAAGATGATCAGTCAATTAATCTGTTGCTTGTTGCTGCAAAGTATCCAAAAATTGCACTCAAAATGTTTTCTCGAATTACACTGTTGGTAAGAGATACAATAGCACTACAATACCTGGACTGGGTGATGTTATTCTGAGTCCACTCATTTTTTAGTGGCACTTGTGTTAAAGAAATGTTCACCTTGCAAAGTAAGGCTATTAGTAAGACTTAGTTTATTATATAAAACATCTGTGAAACGAATGTGAAAAATGGGACAGGGAACACAATTGCCATGAATACCACATCCAGTTGGAAAAATAACAGAACTTCTTATACAATTTAGAAATACAACCCACAAGCTTGAATATGAAGCAAAATAGCTTGTTTCTGATTGTTTTTTTATCATGGGTATTAGGACACATTTTTGAAAGGACCACAATCCAGGGGTATTAGAAAAAAAGAGAGAAATTCTGAATCCATAAATTCTAAATTTAACACCCCACAGGCTTAATTTGAAAGGGATGTATGTATGGATGTATGTACTTACTTATTTACTTACTTACTTACTCTAACAAATTTATTCATTCTGATTCCACCTACCAGAAGGAACTCTGCATGCAAACAAGAGTAAAATGCAACATAGTTAGAGAAAGAATTATTTAAAACAAAACAAACAATAAAACCCACCAGCAACTTTAAGGCCCCAATAAAATATCTGTAATTCACACATTACTAGTTAGTCAACATCTGGTCCCAGCTCTGTTCTTTTTAAAAATCTTTGCAAATGCCTAATTCCTTAAGAATTCATCACTACTGCTGACAATTAAAATCCCAAGTTTCCTGCTGATGTAGAAAGAAACCAAAACATTTAATAAGATAATGTTAAAAAAACTTCTGTTCAGTCAGTCATCTATTATGGTAAGTCAAATAATGCTCAATCTATACTGCAAGTGGATGTCTACCTACAAAAATGGTTATTTAGCGCTGACCTTTTTTTTTCTTCCCTTCCCTTCCATTCATATCCAATTCTCGGGGACTGCCTGGACAAGTCCTGCAGTTTTCTTGGCAAGGTTTTCCAGAGGTGGTTTGCCTTTGCCTCCTTCCTAAGGCTGAGAGAAAGTGATTAGCCCAAGGGCACCCAGCTGACTTTGTGCCTAAGGTGGGACTAGAACCCATGCTCTCCCTGTTTCTAGCCTGACACTTTAACTTCTACACCACATTGGCTGTGATTGCTATACATTTGATGAATAATGTAAAATTATCCATAAGTTTGGCAGGTTGAATCCTGAGTGCCGTGTAACAGAGTGAGCGCCTGTTACTCATCCCAGCTTCTGCCAACCTAGCAGTTCGAAAGCACATAAAAATGCAAGTAGAAAAATAGGGACCGCTATGGTGGGAAGGTAACAGCGTTCCGTGCGCCTTTGGCGTCTAGTCATGCCGGCCACATGACCACGGAGACGTCCTCGGACAAGCACTGGCTCTTCGGCTTTGAAACGGAGATGAGCACCAGCCCCTAGAGTCGGAAACGACTAGCACGCATCTGCGGGGGAACCTTTACCTTTACCTTTATCCATAAGCACTGTTCAGTATTATTATATAAAATAACAACAAAAGAGAAGGTAATTGACACAAAACCAGATTTTACATTGCCCTTTTGATATGCTTGATGGATGCCATGCTGTAAAGTAATATACTAAAATGGATGCACGTTTGTTCTAGACAGCTGAGTTTCACTGAATTTCATCTTGCTTGTCTTTCTTTTCTATGCATTGTTTACAAATTGGGTTGAACTTGTGCTCATGGTTTTAATATTTCCTTTTGAACACTGCCCAAGGCAAAGATGGTCCCAGACCTTGTACTTGCTGACTGAACTGTGTTTTCTGGGGAGTCCTCCAGGTTTGTCTCCTCCAATTTGTTTTGACTGTTTTGCTGCTGGAAGGCCCAGGGATGCATTGAATTGATGCCCTGCCTTCAAGAATCTTCTCCCATTTAGTCATAGCTGACTAATTAATGCTTTGCGGATGTTCTTGTTTCAATGCTCATTCCAAGTCTTTTGCTTTGTCCTTTCACCCATATTTCCATAGGATACGTCTAAAAGTTAGAGGTCATTGGCCTGCTGTAATCTGCTGAACTACGTTGGAAAGAAATTGTTCATGTTCTTCTTCCCAATTGTCAAGGCTTTCCAGAGGATGGGGCTCCTATAATAGCCAGATTTATTATATTTATGGGATCCCAAACATCAGCACATAATGGCCATAATGCTTGCTGATGTCCAGCATGTGGCTACATCACTACCTCATTACAAAAACCAGGATTTTCTTTATGGTGAAGGTTAACAGTGACATATGGCAGCATATTTCTCATAAATGATGGTTGCTGCATCCAGGTAGCTTTCATTTGGTTTGTCTCTTGACATGCCATATGCTTTTTAAACATTTTAATAATGATTTTTTAAACATATCTTATTGCTTTATTTTTATATTTAATTTATATGCTTTATATCTTTGTTGTACACTGCCCAAAGTGACTTCTTGAAAGATTGGTGGCCTGGCTATATAAATCTGATAATAAATGAATAATGAATAAATGTTCAATTATTTCAGAACTGATGGAGGCATAAGTTGTATTCCAGAAACACACCTGGGCATTCATTGGCAAAGCCACTATTTCCATGGCTTTGCAATGATGACCACTGGAAGAACGTATCTCCTTTTCAGTGCTCAGTGGAGGGAAGAACACTCAATCTCCTTTATTTTACTGAAGTGGTTGTTGCAGAATGCCAGTTGAAAAAGAACCAGTCACTATAACTGTTCTGTCTAAGTCCCAGCTTAAAAAAAATTTCTTCCTCAAATATTGAAACCTAGTAATGAGAGTCACAATTAGTTTCTTATTCTTAAGGTTATTTACAGAAAAATGTTTAGGGGATGCTTAGGGGAAGGGACATATATCTTCTTTGGCAATGCCATGAAAAACGTTTCACTAATACTACTCCAAATAATTTCCAGTCATCTCCTCCTGATTTGATGACTGAAGAAAATTCCTTCCTTCCTTCCTTCCTTCCTTCCTTCCTTCCTTCCTTCCTTCCTTCCTTCCTTCCTTCCTTCCTTCCTCCCTCCCTCCTTCCCTCCCTTCCTTTCTCCCTCCCTCCCTCCCTCCAGAAATTGTGTGCTTCCAAGTCAGAAAATGAGTGAACTGGGACAACTTCGGATTCTATCCAATGACCATGCTGGATAGGAATGATGGGCTTTATAATCACACATATCTGGAAGGCTGTTTTATTTCATCCCCTCTAATTTGGCACAGTAAGTGGATTTCTCAACTAACTGAAATTCCACCCATTATTCTTTTCTGTTAACAATCATCCTTCACTTATTTTTTCTATGCATGTCAAAGAAAAAAAATCATGATTTTCAGTAAAGTAAAGGAGCAATTAGCAAGCTGTTGATTTTGCAGAACTTTTTATGTGGCTGAGTGGCAAGCAGACTGAGCCAGGTACTCTTAAATGGAGTGATACTATAATTACATAACCACAAATAGAGGATTCTATCTCTTGTACAGTCTTGTTTTTGTCTGGTTTTTGTTGCTCCAATAAATACTTACAACAAAACATAGTGTTCAAAGCAAAATGCTATTGAAATCAATTGCTAATTAAACTTATGTCTAAATTAATAAATCACAACTATCTAGATCGTGTTCCTATGAATAATTTCAATTATAGTGAACATAATTATTAGATTTTGCATTTAATGAACCATATTGTTCAATGGTAGTCTTCTGACAATTGGGACTAATAGAATATGTTAACCTTTATTCTCCTCAGCTTGACACCATTTTAGATCATGAATTAATATGTAAGCACTTTGGAGAGTTCCATAATTAAGTAGCCATTGTGACTCTTCTGGCCTATGGGATGAGTTATGTTCGCTAAGGAGAAGCATTTGAACTAGAGGCCCATACAATCAGGAGAATTTCAGCATCCAATTTATTATACCTAGATGTTCCCACTTTCCTAACCGATTTATATATATATTGTTAAGTATCAGAAGTATAATTTGAAAAAGCAGTTCCCCTAGATATTAAGCTTCTGAGACTTCTTATCCCACAAAATAAACTTCACAAAATCCGAGCTACTTTCTAAAAGTAGTTACTTGATATATCTCCCAACGGGATATTGGAGGCCAGCTTTCTCAGTTTGAATATTTCATTTGATATCCTTTCAGTAAAGAAACTCAGATATATGTTATATCTGACACCACTTTAGATGGCATGATACCACTTAAGTCAATACTCAGAAGGGTAGAGGATTTTGTGTAATGAAACTCATTCAGTGTAGTTATTCCTTGAAAAGAAAATTTGTTTCCTCTACTCTCTGTAGATAACTTGTACTGCTAAAAGTTTGAAGAATAGGTTATTCATGTAATAAAACTTTTGCTTCCTCTCTCTCGGTTTTCATTCATTCACAAACACAGTGTCTGCATGTCAGAATCCCCATATTAATAACTGGGTATCCACTTATACATTTGTCTGTGTGTTCGATATATCATCTCTAACTACAGATTGTTATCTTGCAAGCCCTTGTCTTGTGACTACCCATTTTTCAAGTTTTTCTTTCCTAAATGATAATGGAAAATAGATAAAATCTGACACACATAGGTAATCTTTATTATCTTAACATTTGTTAAGCTTTGTGATTTACTGAGACATTAAAGTCATTGCAAGTCATAAGACCTGCACATTAGATCCACTTCATAAATAGTAATTTTTGTTTCTGTTCTTAAACTAGTGTAGTTGAATAACTTCTATAATTAAGGAATTCTTAATTTAGTTCCCAAATAGAGGTGGAACTGTAATCAACTAGTTCTAGTAAGTTTGTACAATTGTAGAAGGAGCCAATAAGAATTATTGCATTATATTGCCTTGATCCTGATGAGGTTTGAATCGAAACTTTTGACTCTAAAAATCCTTAGACTACTGTTAACATATATCCAAAGTGACTTATGAATAGTCATGGATATCTTCAATGCTCAGCCTTTCCTGAACGGGGCACATTCTGTCTTCAAGCTTTAAGTTCCTGCCTCATTTGGATTTACTCACCAACATATACAGACACACAATACTGAAGAAGTCACACAATCTGTTTTGATGAGAATCCAGCAAAGGTGGAATTTGAACTGCATGAGAGCCCCCCGGACATCCCACAGAAGAAGCATCTACTTCTACCTCAGAGTTGTGTTAGATATGTAGCTCAAGTTTCACATTTGCTAGCTTTTTGTGCCATGAGGATGTTTTCAAGGGCAGGAATAGATCATTGATGTTGGAAGTAATAGTTCTAGTGAAATGGAAGAGAAGGTGAAAAGAGGCTTGCACAAAGATATATTGGTGTCACTCTGTCTAGCAATACTTGACCTTACCTGCAATCTGTGAAGTATTTTCAATAAGATATTTTTGAAAACAACTGAAAGTGAAAGAAAGGTTGCTCTTTTAATCATATGAGAAGGAGGTATGATGTCTACAGGGAGTGCAGAATTATTAGGCAAGTTGTATTTTTGAGGATTAATTTTATTATTGAACAACAACCATGTTCTCAATGAACCCAAAAAACTCATTAATATCAAAGCTGAATATTTTTGGAAGTAGTTTTTAGTTTGTTTTTAGTTATAGCTATTTTAGGGGGATATCTGTGTGTGCAGGTGACTATTACTGTGCATAATTATTAGGCAACTTAACAAAAAAACAAATATATACCCATTTCAATTATTTATTTTTACCAGTGAAACCAATATAACATCTCAACATTCACAAATATACATTTCTGACATTCAAAAACATAACAAAAACAAATCAGTGACCAATATAGCCACCTTTCTTTGCAAGGACACTCAAAAGCGTGCCATCCATGGATTCTGTCAGTGTTTTGATCTGTTCACCATCAACATTGCGTGCAGCAGCAACCACAGCCTCCCAGACACTGTTCAGAGAGGTGTACTGTTTTCCCTCCTTGTAAATCTCACATTTGATGATGGACCACAGGTTCTCAATGGGGTTCAGATCAGGTGAACAAGGAGGCCATGTCATTAGATTTCCTTCTTTTATACCCTTTCTTGCCAGCCACGCTGTGGAGTACTTGGACGCGTGTGATGGAGCATTGTCCTGCATGAAAATCATGTTTTTCTTGAAGGATGCAGACTTCTTCCTGTACCACTGCTTGAAGAAGGTGTCTTCCAGAAACTGGCAGTAGGACTGGGAGTTGAGCTTGACTCCATCCTCAACCCGAAAAGGCCCCACAAGCTCATCTTTGATGATACCAGCCCAAACCAGTACTCCACCTCCACCTTGCTGGCGTCTGAGTCGGACTGGAGCTCTCTGCCCTTTACCAATCCAGCCACGGGCCCATCCATCTGGCCCATCAAGACTCACTCTCATTTCATCAGTCCATAAAACCTTAGAAAAATCAGTCTTGAGATATTTCTTGGCCCAGTCTTGACATTTCAGCTTGTGTGTCTTGTTCAGTGGTGGTCGTCTTTCAGCCTTTCTTACCTTGGCCATGTCTCTGAGTATTGCACACCTTGTGCTTTTGGGCACTCCAGTGATGTTGCAGCTCTGAAATATGGCCAAACTGGTGGCAAGTGGCATCTTGGCAGCTGCACGCTTGACTTTTCTCAGTTCATGGGCAGTTATTTTGCGCCTTGGTTTCTCCACACGCTTCTTGCGACCCTGATGACTATTTTGAATGAAACGCTTGATTGTTCGATGATCACGCTTCAGAAGCTTTGCAATTTTAAGAGTGCTGCATCCCTCTGCAAGATATCTCACTATTTTTGACTTTTCTGAGCCTGTCAAGTCCTTCTTTTGACCCATTTTGCCAAAGGAAAGGAAGTTGCCTAATAATTATGCACACCTGATACAGGGTGTTGATGTCATTAGACCACACCCCTTCTCATTACAGAGATGCACATCACCTAATATGCTTAATTGGTAGTAGGCTTTCGAGCCTATACAGCTTGGAGTAAGACAACATGCATAAAGAGGATGATGTGGTCAAAATACTCATTTGCCTAATAATTCTGCACTCCCTGTATAGAGGGTTTTGATTTTTGGAACCTGTGACAATCATTTGTTATAACCACTGAATATTGCACTGGCAAATCATTAAGAAGTGATAAATAAAACTAAAGTGCATGCTTTTTTTTAAACTCCAAAATGGCTGACCACCAAATGCTTTTCCCAAAGGGCAACTTGACTGACTCATATCCCCAGTTTTTGCCATTTTCTCATTTTCTGTTCCCCCTTCCATAAGTCAAGGACAACACTAATATGTGAGGTTTGGTATGTTGCCTAAGTTGTTGTTCAAAAGACTAACAGGATCTTGGCTCAGAAATTAATCTGCAGTGAGATTTATTCTTATGGAAGTTTGTATAGTATGGGAAAACAGTCTTAAGTAGCACAAAACCATACATTCCTTGTGGCCCAGTGTATTAAGCCAGGGGTCCCCAACCTGTGGGCAACAACCCACTAGTAGGCCGTGAGGGGATTGCAACTGGGCTGAGGCCACTTGTGTGAGCAGCAAGCAAGCACATACCTGAGCTTTGCATGAGTGGCACGTGCTTGCCAGCTGCTTGTGCGAAACCACCTCCAGTCCACAAAGCTGGAAACATTGTGGAATTCAGAATTAAACTGCTGAAGTAGGTCAATCAAGGAATGCCTACAACGTTCCTATATTTATTGATTTTTTTTCTACTATCAGTAAGAAGAGTTCTTAACTATTTATGGAATAAATTTGCTTCCAAAGTAGGTGGATGAAGGAGGATCTTCCCTGTATTTGATTTTTAAAAAGTTTTTCCTTAATGAATTAAAAGATGCATGGTTTCTCCTAATAATTTCATGGAATTACTGGGACAGGCTATCATAATTAGAACTGTTTAGTGTTTTGAATTCAGGCATAAGGGAGTTATGGATCACATTAGAATGCAGATGTAGCTGTAGCTCCTTAAACCTGAGTTCCCTAATTTTTACGGCCTTGTGGACCAGTGGGGGGGGGAGAGGGGATGGTTCCAGGTGAGCGGACAGCCAGCATGCAGCTCCATTTACATGAGTATATGCACTTTCTGCTCATGCAAATAGGGAAAAAATGTTACTTACATAATTTGCCAGGAAAATGCAATAGAATGGTAAACCTTATTCTTTTAGATCGTAATCAACTTGCCTGTCTGGGAAGCCAGGTAACAACAGAGTCTCTTTTATCCTGTTGGTTTGACAAGGCCACATCTGCCTGACCAATCTTCATTCAGGCTGCCTTAATTCTTGTGGAACCTGCCCAACTCAAGTATGAACCTAATTTCACAACAGGCAGAGGAATTACTCTGAAAGACCTGTTTTGCCAGGCAGTCCAGGATCTGGGTCTATCATTCATTGCTGAAATAAACTTGTATTCCTGGTCAATTTTCTACATATTTTTATGTAACCATGTCATACTAGAAAGATGTTTTTCTGCTACATTGCCTTCTTTTTTATGGATTGATGAAACTTCTCAGGTTACTTGAAAGGACACCCATTGCAGTTCATAGGATATGCTTACAAATAACAGTGGTTTTGAACTATTAGAATAGGAGCAGAAAGCTTATGGCACCTCAGATATAGCTAAACTACAATTCCCAAAGCCCCATTTCTCCCCCCATCTTTTTATATAAGAGGTTGAATATTGTAGCTAGCAGGCTATCTGATAGATCTATTTCAATATTTCCTTGGGATGGCAAGAACCTTTAAATGAGAATTCATATTTATGTGGGGAAAGGTCTACTCTTATTAACTTGATCCTGTGTTATTTAGAATACAAATTGCTTTGTGCAGACATTATGTGACATCTGGAGTACCTAATAATATTAATCAACAACAGCAAACATCCTATACTTGCATCTATAACCTTGCAGATAAGTTATTGCAACTTTGTCAAAACTTTCATCATTATTGAATCACTGTATATCACCATCTCTCGGCCAAGGACCTAGGGGAAACAAAAGATTGATAAATAGATAAGCCCTAGAGAAACTTGTCAGAAGAAACTACTCCAAAAGTGTTACCAGATTCTTGATTAACCAGTATGTCATTTTGTGGCTGAAACATTCAGGAATGACATTTTAAGATGTTTCTTAATTGTGTCCATCCTATCTAAGGCAGGGAGGAGCAACCTTGTAGTCCTAAAGCTCAGAGTCCCCAAATCTCTTTGCTATCTAAAAGTTATCCATGCCTGTAAAAGAAAGATGATTTTAAAAAAATGCTCAAATTATCTACCTATCTGAATGTGAATGGAATATTTAAATATTCAATTTTGTATTGACATCATGTTAGGTTCAGTGTCCTTTGATGAGTGTTTCTATGCACAGAAAGGCTAAACAGGAATATAATTATGCACTTCTGTGCAGTCAAGGTTTTCTGCAATCTCTTGCATAAGGTCTTTCTGAACACCTTCATGCGCAAGTCAGAATGAGAAGTTGCACAAGGTCTCACACAATGTCTTTGTACTCTTTCAAAAATATTTCATGGAACAGCGCCATTGCCATAATTTCTTCTACTAACGCAACCATAAAGTTCTGACATTAAAAGAGACTTTACACTGTCAGTACCTTAAAGACATGGATGCATTTTATAGATTTGCTCTTTTTAAAAACACAGCTTACAAGATTAGGACAAATAAAAGACATTCACAGTCCCTATGTTGTGACCTGTATTTATGGTGAACACCACAATTCTCTCTCTGTGTCTGTGTTTAGATATGTACATATATAAATGTATGTGTGTCTGTATAACCCTGAAAAAGACTGTAGAATTTAGTTATAGAATTAAAGTGATTTTGCAGAATTATGGCAATATTTGTGGTCAAGTAACTTCAATGTTTTGGGCCTGATAAGAATGGGAAACTGAACAATAAGATATACCTTTTACATGTATATTAAAAAAAATCCACACAGTTAATTGGAATTGGGATTTCTTTTTTCTTTACAATTATTTGCAAACTGCCCTAATCATACTGATTTTGGTGTTATACAAGAGAATGAACATCTTAATGTGGAAACAGTAAGTACAATTGCCTGTTATAATAGTTCTACAAATTTTCACCTATATTACAACAGGATGGCAGTATTCTTATCCCATTTCAGGATTACTGCACTTTTCAATACTATTATTGAAGAAGCTGATACAAATAGATATATGATAACTGAAATATTTAACTGGTTTGTTTCATTTCATTTCGTTTTGTTTTGCTTTGTTTTATTTTATTTATTATTATTTTATTAACTTTTTTTTATTTTGACAGATTCCTTTAGATACTGCCAAAGATAATTTATCAAAGTGATTTGGAATTGTACAAAATTCCAAGAAAATAATTCAGCAAATATTTTTTTATTTAGTTGTCAAATTCAAACTGATGGAAAGTGTGTGTGTGAGTGCATCTTGTATTTTAAGTTAATAATGGAAAAGCAGAGACAATCCAAAGTGACTTTTAAAGTATATAGAATTTTGACAAAATTTAGGAGAATGTGCCAGCAATGGAATTAGTGAGGGTTAGCTTAACACCCGCTCCCATCAAAAACATCTGGAGTTGTGTTCCTTGTCAGCCATGCCATATAAATACTACAGAAGAGAAGTTTAATCCTTTGTTATATCTCTCTCAAGTGCTGGCATACAGTCAAGTGCCTAGGGTAGCCCCACAAAAATGGGGCCACTTTAGGCATTTTATCTTTGTGGTTATTTTGGTTTTTACTCATGGGAGAACTGACAAAACAGGGGCAGAAAAGGCTGGGGGAGGGAGTAAACCTCCTCCACTCTGTCTTCAGGGCCTCTAACTCCACACAGTAACAGCCTAGAACAGACACAATTTATACACAATTGGTTCCTAAGAAGTGTAATCTTAATCCAATGTTTATTAAAACTGGACAGAGTTTATTAAACTGAATCAAGATGATCAAATAGGAACAGATCTTTACATATATTAGCTTAATTCTCTTTACAAATATTTGCAAAATGTCTTACGTCTCTTTGAAGGATTTTTTTTTAGAAAAGTCCAATGACACAATGCTGATGTTGGCTTGGCTTATGAATAATATGCATGTTTTTTATAAATGTGCATACAGGCAACTTTTGTTTTACAGCTTAGTATTGTGACATTGACTGCTTTCGTCTGGGCAATTCTTCTTTGTGGTTATGATTTTAATTGTATGTTGAGTGTTGTAATCTATTACAGTGGGGTGGCTGTAATATAGGTAGTCATCAATTAACAACCACACGTTCAGCTATCAGTTGAAGTTATGACAATGTTGAACAAGGAGACTTATGATTGGTCCTAGAAGTTGCAGCTATTGCAGTAACCCCATGTTCATGTGATCACAATTTGTACACTTAGTAACTGGTAACACATCATAGTATCCCGTGGTCATGTGAACAACATTTGTGACCTTCACTTCTGGTTTTTGACAGTGGGAAAGCTGGCAGGAGGTTCCAAATGGTGACCATGTGATGTTGCCCCTAATAACCATACAGATTTGCCTAATGACCACAACTACTGTCATAAGTCAGCCCAATCAAGACATCATGCTTTATGACTGCATTGCTTAGTGACAGTTTCTGGTCCCAATTACTGCCATTAATCAAAGACCACCAGTAAATATAAGCAACAAGTACTTTGGAGGCAAGACCACAGCTGAGGCTAGGCTGAGAGGTTGTATTGATTGATTGATATATTTTTTTTTACATTTCTGAACCATCCATCTCCCTGAAAGAGATATTTAATTACTAAATTTATATGCCACCCATCTCACTGTCAAGTGACTTGATATAGATGATGGAAACAAAAAACAAGTGATTCAAAAAGTTCTATGAGGTCCATAGATTCAATTCACCACTTGTATGCAATCCTTAATGAAGGAAACAGAAGAGGCTGTTAGCAGCTTCAGTAACACCAGGACTAATACTTTCAGCACTGGGGAACTCAAAGGATGCTGGCGACATTGCCAGGAGGAAAGGATGTAAAACACTCCATTGTTACTAGTTTCTTTGGGCATGAATGAAGGAAACATGACATCAACTCTTATCAAAATTGTGCCTGAGGTTTATGGGCTGTGTTGCAAATAGGACAATGGCATGGAGGCTTAGGTGCTGCTACATGTGCAAAAGAACACCAATGAATCCTGAAGTCTCTTAAAGACCAAGAAGACATTCCTGACTGAGTCCCTTATTTCCAGCATGGAACTACATTTTTGTTTCAGTTGAAAGGTAAGATGAGATCTCAAAAGCAGTTTGATTTGCCTAATATATTTTGTTCAATTTATAGACAAGGCCTATCCCTCCGCTGCATTTGAAGGCAGAAATCAAACTAAGGCAGTACTAACCATCACTTCTGGGTGGTATGTGTCACATAATGTTTTCATGTTTTTTTTCACAGGGGTAAAGGATGAACATTACTACTAACTTTCATGGTTTTAACTCCAACTTAACTTCTGTGGACGTCACCCCATATTTAAGAGGTCCTTGGGGGGGGGCATGCATAAGTGCAATAACGTGCTTATTGCCCCTGCCATATTTTAATTTATTTGATTTTGCTTGTTCAAATTTGTAATTTTTGTTTAATGAATAAACATTAAACAATATGAGGGAGATCAATTAAATTGGAATTATCTGCTAAGACTATGGATCTGTCTTTCACATTTTCTACAATCACATTCAACTCCCTCAGAGGGGGAAGACTAGGAGGTTGGGTTTCCTATAGATTACCTAAAGACATGGCATACTGTTTCAGATCACTAGATCCAGGAAGAAGGGTGTCTTGGAACTGGCAGGAATAAATCATTATGAAATCTAAAAATTTCTGTGAAGTTGGTATAAACTTCCACACATGCTGTGCACTTTACAACTTCAAGCATTTTTTGAGATAGTGAGCTTGACTAAATAATAAGTATGAAATAATCGCGATGCGCTATTTTAGCTGTACTTATACAGAGTTCATGCATTTTTTAAAAAATCTCTTATACCTTTGCTGCTGGGGAACATGAGGAAAATTAGTGTACATGGTTGCTAGCATGACCCAGCAATTTTTGTTCCCATATGTACATTGGTTTGGATGGACCAGTCTGGATTGTGATATGAAGGTTTGTTTCTAGTCCTTGACAGTATATTAATAGCAAAGCTATTTGATAGCCATGTTTAAGTATATATTCAGTTCCTTAATAAATGGGGGAGCTTGTGCTCATAAATTTGTAAGAGTTGTTTATGTTGTGTGTGTGTGTGTGTATGGATGAATGGTTAGATAGGTAGGCTGATAGATAGTCTCCTCTGAGTTGAACTCAACTCCAGGTGACTTACAAACACACACACACACACACACACACACACACACACACACACAGAGAGAGAGAGAGAGAGAGAGAGAGAGAGAGAGAGAGAGAGAGAGAGGCAGAGGCAGAGACAGAGAGACAGAGAAGTGAAAGCTTCACTTGTTTTGTTTTGAGAATTCTCACCTCTGTTTTTCTTTGCATAAAAATGATAAGTGGTTTGATCACCTTGAGTGTCTTACATGCAATTGAATAGCACTTGTTGTGTTTGAATGTCACATATGTGACTGATAAAAAAGTCATTTTCTCTCTCTTGTTACTATCTTCTAAGGTGCTCTTAAAAACAAGATATTTTGACTCAAAACATTTCTGTGATAAAATATGTTCGCAATAATGGCATGAAATTTGCTAGCTGAAAGCAAAGTAGAGTTAGATTTCCATTTGTTTCCCAATAGTCTGTAAAATAAAGAATAAAATTCAATATAACATACAATAGAAAAACATCTTGATTTAATTTTTGAGATGGTGTATTAGAAATTGGAATATTTTTTCTATTCTGGGGCTATGGCCATGCTGGCAGATAGTTAGAGGAATTGTAGTTCAACATACTTAGAGAAAAGTAGGTTCTTGAAAGCCTCTATGTTCAGTTCCTTTATTGTTCTTATTTGATTAGTCCTTCATTCTGGTTTACTGAAACACTTGTAGATTCATAGGCCTTTGAAGGAAGAGATTTTGAAGGTCATTTTGTTTGTGAGTGATACAGGAACATTGGTCTATTGACTAGTGTAGGAGCAGGACTTCCCCTCAACTTCCCTTCATGCTATGCTCCTCTTTAGTCATCCCCACAGTATTTCCAAGATCTGGAAGAGCTGCTGGTGATAACTGCAATAAGCTTTTCTTTACCACTGACAGCTCCAGATTGCCCTGAGCATCTGCCCTGTAAAGTCGCGTGCTTCACAGAGAGGCGGACACAGAGCTGGGTAATGATGAGTTTATTCAGAACAGAACGAACTGGGGAAACAGGGGAACCTGGCGTCTATTTGTACCTGCCCAGGTGGATGGCATCCAATCAGTTCAAACCTGGGCTTCCCGCCAATGCAGGTGACCAATGGGTTTAAATCCTGGCTTACCGCCAGGCTGACCATACCTGGGGCTGTCAACAGCTTAAGTCATTAGGCTTATCCCGCGTGAGCGGTTATCGCCCGGAGCTGTCCAACCCCCCTGCTGATCTGCACCATCAGCCTCCTGCTGTGCTGTCCTTAGTGTATGATGGGAGGCATACACTGCATGCCCCATGATTAGCTGTTGCCTTCTTCGAGACTTTCAAACCAAATTTACAAAGACAGAACTGTTTAAGAAAGTCATGTGAGATCTTTGGGGTGGGAGTGCATAACTCCATTTTCTATGAGAAGGCAGGATTGTTTGGAATGCAGTGCCCCAACTGGGCTTAGGATCATCTCTGAAGGAAGTAGAAGATGCAGAGTCTCTTTTGCTTCTCTCCTTCCTTCTGTCCCCACCTTATTTATTACATTTTTCTCAACCACTTAGCTCCCAAGACTATGGGTTGTTTACAACATCCTGAAATAACCCAAATAAATCTATGAAACATCAGAATGCAATAACACATGTATATCAAGTTATTCTTATTCAAAAAGAGTGTTTTATTAACATGCATGGGCAAGCTTATAATCTCTTGTATATTGAGTAGCGGAATCCTGAAGAATGACCTATAGAAAGAATTGTCTGTGGGAGGGTTTGGTGGTAGTGTTGTATTACAGTATATGAATTCACAAATGTAGACATGGCAGCAGGAAAGGGACGGTGCATATTTGCATTTTGCCTGAGAAATGAGGTTAAATTCTTTCTTTCTCTCTTATTACCTTGATGAAATTTCCCCCTACTTTGTTACACTTAATTGAAAAGAAAAATGAAAAGAAACTTTGCTTAAGGCTGTTAAGTAGGTGAGGTTTTTTTTAATTTTATAGGGTGGTCGGGTTTGTTAAGGGGTTTCAGGTTCATGGAAGTACCCCAGGATGTAAAATTCTATTTCTGTCAGTATTTGATGCACAGCATTATGGATATGATTGATCAGACAGTCAGAAGTTGAAAGACACCTTGTGATGCTAACAATTGGAATTTAAGACCATATTTTCAGTCTTTTTAAAATAATGCAAATAACTCCAAGTAAACTAATATCCTAAAGCAAATACAAAGAATACTTTTAGGGAAGGTATGTTCTGTGCTACCAGAAGAAGGAAATTATATTTTTCCTGCCTTGCCTGCATGGATCCAAATAATCATAGCACTTTTTATTTTAGCTGATTTTTTTTAAAAGTTCACACTAAATACAAAAATGCCTTTAAAGCCATGTCTAATTTGAACTGAAGGAGATCAAATATAGCTGACAATTATTAAAATAACTTTGTGGATTCAAGCTGGGATGGGATTTCAAAAGGAAGCTTCACAGCTCCTATACTTTTACCTACAGTATATAGCCTCTTGGACATCTCAGTGACTTTTGATACTATATAATCTTCTGTGTGGAAAGACTAGGTTCCATTTTGCAATAATTTCAGTGCTCCCTGTTGGGCTGAATAATCTCCTTTCTGGGGATTTCTCTTTCACATGTAGGATTGAACTACAGTGCCCTATGTAGTTCCATCAGGTTCAATATCTGCTTAAAACCTCTAGAACTAACTAAAACTAACCCTATCCTTAGTTGTCACTGGATTCACAGATGGCAGTTAAAGTGAAAAGCCCACGGAGTCAAATAATACAAGTGCACCTGCAGCAATCAACCCAGATCGAATTCTATTTTGTAATTGTAAAGCCAGATATTAAGATTTGAAGGAAAGGTTATCTTGAAGATGCTTTTGCTGTAGAGATCTTGTTAAGGCATCAAGCTAGGAACTAGAAAATGGTGATTTCTAGTCGCATCTTAAACAAGAAAGCTGATTTTGGGCTAGTCACACTCTCTCATCCCAATCCACCTTATAGGGTTGTTGCGGAGAAAATAGGAGGAAGGAGTATTATGTATGTTCCTTGTCTTGAGTTTCTTATTTTTCGGTGGCTGCGGCGTCTTCGGGCCGTTTGGCAGCGGAGAAGACGGCCGCTTGTTACTTTATTGACAAGGCTGCCCTTTGTGCTGGTTTTGAGCTGCTGCCGGCGATGGAGGTGGTTATGGCGACGGCGTCCTCGGGCTGCTCTGGGCGGTGGAGAGGACGACCATGGCGACAGCGACTCGTTGGGTTCCGGCTGCTTGAGGTGATGGCGGCGACGGTGATGGCGATGGTGGCGTCTTCGAGGCCCACTGGCCTGTTTTACCGGCAGCGACGATGTCTGTGGCAACGGCGGCGACATAGCGGACTACCAACTTATTTATTAACTTATTTATTAACTTATTTATTAATTTTCCATCTGCCTCCTTTTCTCCCCTTTGGACTGGGACGGACCTGGGTACAGGCCACAGTGGGAGAGTGGCTTGTTTTACATCGGCAGCCCCATAGAGGTGGGAGCTCTGTGGGTGCTGCCCCACCCAGGGTGGGCATTTTGGACCATCCCCGGGAGCAGACTCGCGGCCCGTTGTGAGAGGACGGGTTGTGGTCTGCCCCTGGGAGTATCCAACCGAGTGGCTGTAGGTTGGTGGATGGCCCAAATGTTCCACTCCTTACCTTCGAACCTCCTGTTGGATTTTTAATCATTGGACTGCCCTCCCTGGACTTGCTCGGACTGTATGCATCGATATTCTGATACGGACTTGCTCGCCCTCAGGGGCGCCCCCCTCTCCTGGGTGCGTCCCACCTTCTTCTCTATCCCCAGTCTCGATGAGGGGCCCAATTATTGGGACCCTGAGAGATGGCCGGGTAAGGCCAGGGGCTCTCGATATAAATTTAATAAGAGGCCCCTGGTTAATTTTTTAGTCAATTTTTTTAGGGGGTTGGGGAGGGGGGTGGGGGGTAGTGGTTGTCTGGCTGTGGGGGGTAGCCAAACAACTGTGTTGCAGGCCAGGCCTGGGTCTGACGGCGTTCGGGGAGAGCGGGGTGTGGTTACATCTGGGGCTCCGGAGCGGGTCGTGGGATTGCCGATTCCCACGACATTGGGGTATGGCAGCAGGCGTATGGACAGAGGGCCGTATCGTTACTGGGAGGGCCGTCTCCGCTGTTTACAAGCGGTGAGGCGCTCCGACCCTCTGGTTCTTCCCCGAGGTGCCAGGAGCGAGGATGTGCAGCCTCCTGAGCTCCGGCTGGTGTACCTGAATGCCAGGTCCGTGGTTAATAAAGCTCCCCTCGTTAGGGATTTAGTTGAGGGTGAGCATGCGGACCTGGCCTGCATCACGGAGACTTGGTTGGGCCCAGAGGGTAGGGTCCCTTTGGTTGACCTCTGCCCACCAGGCTTCCGGGTGCTACACCGGCCACGAGCTCATGGCAGGGGTGGGGGAGTGGCGGTTACCATTAGGGAGACCTTATGTCCGCGGGAGACCACCGTTTCTCAGATAGTCGGGTGTGAGTCTCTCTTTATGAGATTTGGTCCTGGGGCGCAGTTGGGCTTGCTGCTGGTGTACATTTCGCCTAGTCGCACAGCGGCAGCCCTGCCCGAGCTGCTCGATATCCTCTCGGGTTTGGTGGTTGAGTTTCCCAAACTTATAGTTTTGGGAGACTTCAATCTACCATCCCTGGGAGGTTCATCTGAGCTAGCTCGGGAGTTCATGGCTTCCATGGCGGCCATGGACCTGACGCAAGTAATTTCAGAGCCAACTCATGAGGGAGGCCACACCCTTGACCTGATTTTTTTATCTAGACGGTGGTTGGATGATCTAGGTGGGGGCTCTCCATTTATTATGCCCCTGTCATGGACCGATCATCATCTCCTGCGGCTGGTCTTCCGTTTTGCCACCCCCCGCCGTGGGGGTACGGAGCCAATTAGATGGTACCGCCCCAGACGCTTAATGGATCCTGATAGATTCCAAGCGGCGCTGGGGTCCCCACCTGCCTCCACTGCTCACAGCTCGGCGGATGCCTTAGTGGAAGCCTGGGAAAGGGCAGCCACTGAGGCACTTGACCGGGTTGTACCCTTGCGGCCCCTGACCCGGCGCAGATCCCAGCGAGCTCCATGGTTTTCCGTGGAGCTCCGGGAGATGAAGCGTCGGAAACGGGGCCTAGAGAGCTGCTGGAGGTCTAGCCGATCCGAACCCGACCGGTTGCGGTTAAGAACCTATATTAGGTCTTATCTCGCAGCGATGAGGGTGGCGAGGTGCAATTACTTCTCCACCCTCATCGCGTCCGCAGATAATCGCCCGGCCGCCTTGTTTAGGGTGACTCGCTCACTTCTTAATCAGGAGGTGAGGGAGGATCCCTTGCAGGGTCGTGCCGAGGAATTTAGTCAACATCTGTCGGATAAAATCGCTCGGAATCGGACCGGTTTGGACTCCAGCTGGGCAGAGTCAGGCGATCAGGACACGGGCGGTCTTGTCAATGTTATCTGGGAAGAGTTTGATTCTGTGACCCCTGATGAAGTGGACAGGATTATGGGGAGGCTGAGCTCCTCCACATGTTTGTTGGACCCGTGCCCTTCCTGGCTGGTTTATGCAGCTAGGGAGAGGACACGAGGCTGGCTCCAGGCGGTTATATCTGCTTCTTTGAGTGAGGGTTATTTCCCCACCGTCTTGAAGGAGGCGGTGGTGAGACGTCTCCTCAAGAAGCCTGCCTTGGACCCAGCTGTTTTGAACAACTTTTGTCCAGTCTCCAACCTTCGCTTTCTTGCGAAGGTTGTCGAGAGTGTGGTGGCGCATCAGCTCCCTCTGGTCCTGGATGAAGCGGATTATCTGGACCCCTACCAATCGGGTTTCAGGCCCGGGTACAGCACGGAGACGGCATTGGTCGCTCTGGTGAATGATCTCTGGAGGGCTCGGGATAGGGGATATTCCTCTGTCCTAGTCCTATTAGACCTCTCGGCGGCTTTCGATACCATCGACCATGGTATCTTGCTGCGGCGTCTCAGGGGATTGGGAGTGGGAGGCACAGTTCTTCAGTGGTTCTCCTCCTATCTCCTGGGACGCACGCAGTCGGTGTTGGCAGGGGGACAGAGATCGGCCCCTAGGTCTCTCGTTTGTGGAGTTCCTCAGGGGTTGGTTCTCTCGCCTCTCCTGTTCAACATCTATATGAAACCGCTGGGTGAGATCATTCGTGGTTTTGGAGTTGGGTATCATCAGTATGCCGATGATACCCAACTTTTCTTTTCGACCCCAAACCACCCCAGTGATGCCCTTGCTGTGATGTCCCGTTGCCTGGAGGCGGTTCGGGTCTGGATGGGGAGGAACAGACTTCAACTCAACCCTGACAAGACTGAGTGGCTGTACATTCCGGCATCCCGGGACATTCAAAATGTTCCATCTCTTTCTATGGGGGGTGAGCTCTTACCCCCCGTGGATAGGGCTCGCAACTTGGGAGTCCTCCTAGATTCACGGCTTACCCTGGAAGATCATATAGTGGCCGTGACTAGGGGGCTTTCGCCCAGGTTCGCCTGGTGCGCCAGTTGCGGCCCTATCTGAACCGGGATGCCCTGTGTACGGTCACTCATGCGCTCGTGACCTCTCGCCTTGACTACTGTAATGCTCTCTACATGGGGCTTCCCTTGAAGACCACTCGGAGGCTCCAACTGGTACAGAATGCGGCCGCGAGAGTTGTCTTGGGAGTTTCCCGGTACTCCCATGTTACACCTTTGCTCCGCGAGCTGCATTGGTTACCAGTTGTCTTTTGGGTGAGGTTCAAGGTTTTGGTAACGATCTTTAAGTCCTTACATGGCATGGGTCCGGGATACCTCAGGGACCACCTGCTGCCGGCGTCAACTCCCCTCCGCCCTGTGCGTTCCCACAGAGAGGGCCTCCTCAGGGTGCCACCAGTCAGGGAATGCCGACTGGTGGCCCCCAGGGGGAGGGCCTTCTCTGTGGGCGCTCCGGCATTATGGAACCAACTGCCGGTGGAGCTCCGGATGGCACCAGACCTCCGAACTTTCTGTCGTGACCTGAAGACCCACCTATTTGAAATAGCTGGTCTGGCCTGACGGGGATGGGTTTTAATAGTTGTTTTAGATTTGTTCACTGTTTTTAACTGGGCATGGGTTTAATCTTTTTTTTAATTTTTGTATTGTCTTTTTTATATATGCCCTGTGAACCGCCCTGAGACCCCACCAAGGAGAAGGGCGGTATATAAATTAAATAAAACTAAAACTAAACTAAACTAAACTTATAAAGTAATAAAGCCAGGATTTTAAAAATCAAGTAAATAAATAAACAAACAAATATCAGGACTGAGATCAGGATGATATTTGACATCAGGACTCAAAATAAGACTAAGTAGTATCAGAACATTTCAGCTTCCCAGGACACTATTTGAATACCAAGTTCTCACTTTAGTTCATGTTTAAATATGCCATGGTTCATAATAATTAGTGCTACAAATTTTGAGCCATTTCCCAGTTTTTAAAATGTATGCATGTGTGTGCATTTATCTGTATATATGTCTCCACATCTATCTATATAATCTATATCTGAAACTCATTTTTATAGAATAGAATGATGTTTAAGGTTAGATAGCTATTAAGGAATGAAGTGTGTCACACGTCATACAATTTTACATATTTATCTTAATAAATGGTGAAAGATTTTGTCTAGGGTGAAAGATTTTAGGCCAAAAGGTTGAGGAGATTTGTACAAAGGGGAGGGGTGAAAAAGAGTGAAGAGAGAATAGAGCCCTGTGGCACCCCACCAATGAGTGGCCTTTCTCCCCACCAACCAACACCAGGAAGGAAGGTTTGATACTGGCCAATAGTAATTGGGTCCAAGGATGGCTTTTTGAGAGGAAGGTATGCCACCTCAGAGGCTGGGTGCATCACCCTTCTTTCAAAGAGGCCAACACTAATCATGAATCATCTCTGTGGCTGCTTTTACAACCCAGGATCTAATAAACGGGGGGGCCAAACCGACAACTACTGCAGGAGACACTGATACAAACTTATCCTAGATCAGACCACCAGATCATACCTCAGGCACATTAGCGGGCTCTGCCCAGTCAGAGTCCCAGACAGAACTAATCTGAACGAATGATCATAAGAGCCCAGTGGATGTTCTGGGGTGGGCTTTCTTTACCCAGTAGGGAATGGGTCACCCTAATAGTGCTGCTTGAAGGCAATCAGATGCATTAGAAGCAGAGAAATATTGTTATTTCGCTACCCTTATCATGACAAAGTAATTCCTAATATGGAGTCGTAGCCAGAGTCTTCCTCCAACCATGTTCCAGATGCCTCTTCTGGTGCTTCATCTCCCAGAACTGCTCAATAAATTAAGGCACACTCTGGGATAGGCACAGAAGAAGACACTGCATAGGAATGTTCGATCCAATCCTCCAGACACCTGCCTGTTGTAGGTGGTAATGAGGGTCTCAGTTGAACTGCCTACCACAGGGGTCTTCAAACTTGGCCCTTTTATGACTTGTGGACTTCAACTCCCAGAATTCCTCAGCCACTGTGCCTGGCTGAGGGATTCTGGGAGTTGAAGTCTACAAGTCATAAAAGGGCCAGGTTTGAAGACCCCTGGTCTACCAAACCCTCAGGAAAGGCTGTCTCTGAAGCTCCACTGGGTCCATCAATCACTAGACAGTACAGAATCAAATTTTCATCAAAGCCTGAGAGAGAGTTTAAAAAAGAACTCTATATTTCCTGCAAATACTGTAATACTTCATCTTGATTTCCATTGCTGTTACCATTACTGGCTGTAGATTTTGTGAAACAGGTTTGGTGACTTTCTAGCAAAATTTAATTTTTTTAATGTAGTGATAATAATAAATAATATTATTGAGATGCAGAAACATATGGCTGAAGTTTCACCTTCCCCTTTACCCAAAGATACTTTCCATGTGGCATAAAAATGTCAGGATTTAATGAAAACATCAAGGAGATTTTCCACTCTGATTTTTTTCCATTACTTCTCGTTCAGGCATGCACATCTCTACTTTGAAATTGTCTGGGATAGAAATACTCATATTTTGGAGATCTGTCTGGCCCAAGGTGGAAGGTAGAAGAGAAGAAAAAGCAGGAGGAGGACAACATAGAAGAAATGTCTTACTTTAACCCTTATTGCAAACCAGAAGCTGGCTCCTGATTACAATATGACACACACACACACACACACACACACACACACAGAGAGACATACACAGACACACACACACACATATGGGACGCAGTGGCTCAGTGGGTTAGGACGCTGAGCTTGTCGATCAGAAGGTTGGCAGTTTGGCGGGTCGAATCCCAAGTGCTGCGTAACAGAGTGAGCACCTGTTACTCGTCCCAGCTTCTGCCAACCTAGCAGTTCGAAAGCATGTAAAAATGCAAGTAGAAAAATAGGGACCACTACGGTGGGAAGGTAACAGCATTCCGTGCGCCTTTGGCGTCTAGTCATGCCGGTCACATGACCACAGAGACGTCCTCGGGCAAGTGCTGGCTCTTCGGCTTTGAAACGGAGATGAGCACTGGCTCCTAGAGTTGGAAACGACTAGCACACATGTGTGGGGGAACCTTTACCTTTACACACACACACACACACACACACACACACACACACACACGTATATGTATATGTATGTATATGTATATAAACTAAATATATACAAAACTAAATATATATAAAACATGCTATATATTCATCAAGTGAACTCTTATATTGAGCCTGGTTAGAAAACAATACCCATTTAATTTTTTTTTTAAGAGGTGGCCCAGAAGTGCTGCATTGTACCACAAATAAAAGTGGTGCCACAATGCCTGTAAATCAGAGCTTTAAACTATGTTTCAATTATCCTTCTATTATCCAGCTGGTGTTTAAGTATGTTTATTATTCAAATCAGCAGAGTATGTGTGGCTGTTGTGTAAACAACTGTCAATTGCTGAAACAATGATTACAAGGCACCATCTCTTTCAGGTGTACTTAGAGGTACTTATACCTCAGCCACTTGTATTTAAATATCATGCAAACACAATGCTTGAGTGACTACTTTTGCTGCTACTCCCAATACCTCTTGCCAATTCTATTACATTAAACAGGAAAACCTATTACATTTTCTCCCCCATTTAGAGACAGCCATCCTCTGTTTTTAACCACCGCAGCACTAAAGCTCAAGTTAATATAATAGACAGGCTAAGGAGTACAGACAGTACAGTTACTGAGGGAGTCCAGAAGAAAATCAATGTTGATTGCACCTTATTTCAAGCATCTGAAAGCTTCTGTTAAAAAGGATGGAGAGAGAGGGGGGGGGACAGATGGAAAAGGATGAAATACTGTGCTGAAAAAGTAAGAATCACACCAAAAGTTTTTTGGGAACAGGTTGAAGAAATGTCTTGGCTTCTTTACAATGTATTTCTACTGTATTCACTAGGATTGTTCTTGGATGAGCTATGGTTTACAATTTTAGAAAACAGTTTTTACTACATTTGGAAAATGTATTAAGACTGTAAGACTATTAAACCTGGGCTGAAAAATCAGGATGATTCTGGAAGGCAGCAAGAAGTTGTGTTTTTTATCTCTTTGCTGCCATCTAGTGGTCGTCTGGATTTTCACAGTCCATTAAAATAGGGTGGGTGGTGGTGGGTGGAGAAGGATCACACTGCAGAAGTGGCCATAGCTCATGACTTATCTATTGTCACATAGTAAACGAGACTAATGGTGACAAAGGATTTTCGCTATTTCTTATAAGGCATCACTTTTTGATGGCAGAGGCAGAAGGCAGATTTGAAGCATAATATACAATCTAAGTTCCATATGTGTAGAGATATTATAGTAAGCAAACTAGGCCAAAAGTCACTCTTGATTTAAATTTATGTTGGATTGTATTTCCTACCCACTGGACAGGGAATATGCAGTTTTTAAATATCAGTTGCTGGGAAAAAATATTGGTTATTAGCTCTAAACATATATCCTATTTTTGCCTTCTTAATTGGGTCTGGAAGGGCAGAACAGTGTACTAAATAAGTATTTAGAATCTCACAGCAGTTTGAGTGCTAGAGGAAACTATTAAAGAACCTCCATACAGATTTATTTATTTATTTATTTGTAAAATTTATTAACCATCTATCTTACTGCATGGAAACTCTGAGCAGCTTATAATGTTAAATATACCAGTATGGGGTGCCTGGAGTGCCTGAATGTTGACCATATATGTGAAAATGCTTTATTTTAACATTCAAGTGGCAAAATAGTTCATTGTTCAATCAATAGCCAACTTAAGTGAACTGAATGAATGTTTATACAGAACACATTGACTCCAAGTTGAAAGCTCTGGTACAGGCCGGAGAAACTGCCTTGACTTCTGAAGTCACTGCAGTCACAAATAAAATGATGGAATTAAATGTTTCTGTTTGGGAGAACACTGTGTTATGCTCTGATTAACAGGCAATGATTGCTTCTTGTTACATTTAATTTAAAACAAGAAATTGAGAAATTAAAAGTAGCATGCAGAATAAATAATGGATTGTGCTTTAAGAAGAAACTGTGCAGTGTGCTTGTTAAATGACATCTTTTCCCCAGAAATTCATGGAGATGCTGTGTCTGTTTTGTAGTCAATAGCGCTGGTCTAATTGGTGGCCTTGGAAACAAAATCAGGTCATACCAAGATCAAGCATATGTAGATCTTCTTGTTCAAATATACATTAGAATAAGAACCCTTTGTAAGAGTCCACATTGAAAAGCTGAAGACAGATGCTCCCGTGCACAGCTAATGTTACTTAGAATTGTTTACCTGTTTGTAACATTAAAATCATGTTTTTCAGAACAGGATGGAAAGAACTCTTCACAGTCTCAAGAAAATACATTAATGTGTTCTTTTTTAAAAAGTCATAAGTAGAATGTTTGCATATGAATGGCTTTATAGTACAGCATAATGGTCTTCTTTGAGTTTGCAATGTGCAGGCACACATATATTTAAATGTAATTAAGTAATCAATGGTGTACGTTGTCAAATGAATGTTTAGGCTGCTGAAGGATGAGTTCCCAGCACAGTCATTGCAGCTGCGCAGTCACCTCTTGCTTATCCATCCATTCCCCCAACTCTCCCCCCCCACTTTCCCCTGTATAATTAAGTCTGGAGTTATTTACATAGTGATGATACTTTATGGAAACAAAACTGTAATACTCCGGCAACTGTTGGATGCAATTGCATAGCAGTAACAATTCTTGCACTGCTGTTGGTTACCTAAACATTGCTAAGAAACATAGCAATGCATTGTTTTGGAGGTAAACTCCTCATTTTCATGACAGCAGTGTTAGTGTCTGGGGCATGGTGGTCTATGTGAACATTATTTGTGGGATGTTCAGAGATCTTATACGAACATATACATCATATGAGAAGATGAATAAAGAATGAATGAATGAATGAATGAATAAATAAATAAATAGTAATGCAGACTGCTTCCTCATGTTGTATTCTGGCAATTTTTATAATCTATTTTTTTAAAAAAATTAGTTGATCAATCTTTTTATTTCTTTGGGCACACACACTGCACTACACTACACTGCACTACACTACACTACACTACACTACAGCACCTAGAACTGAATCATTTTAGGAGCTGCATATGTTCTGATTCAGAACTTCCTATCCCTTTCAGGGGATGACCACCTTGACATAGTCTGGGAACTTAGTCGTTCAGTTGAATGATACCAGCTGTCTTTCTTATAGGGTCACCCTTCTCAGTCACATCAAATTGGGAGAGGTGAGCCTCAGAGCAGGTCACAACAGGGTTGAGGGCAGGTGAGGTCACCAAAGCATGGGGGAATTGAAACTATCTATGAGGAGAAACTCCAACATGAAATCCATAAGAAACCACTTATGTATTGTTGTCAAGAAAATTGCATGCACACTTGCATATTTAGATAAATTGGGGTACCAAATGATGACAATCCTAACCTCCAAATGAAAGGTACTTCTCTAGTTACTACAGAAGAGTAATAAACTTTCACTAGCAGACTTGGACAGGTGACATGGCTAGACCATGATGCTGGGCCTCATTTTCTAAGGGCATGTACAAAATGGAAAGTGTATTATAAGAAGCACAAATTAAGTAAGCTTTGAAATTGTCAAATTGGAAATGAAGTGCAGTAAATTGGCTGATTTAGGAGTGACAGATTAATATGTTCAGAGGAAGAAGCTGCATGAAGAAATGGAATGGCAATAATATTCCAAAAGGACTTACTAAGTACGGTATGTGCTTGGCTATAAAGCAAAGAATGACTAGAATTAGGAAACCCGCATTAAAATTGTACATTATGATGTACTATATATACTCTTACTAGCACAGTAGTGGAAAGCTCTAAGGAATTCTCTGCAAACTGAAAGTGGAGCTATTTCAATATTTTGGAATAAAGTTTGAAAGACAGAGGAAGTTAAAATTATAGGAAGATTTGGATTGGGTACATACAATAATGGAAGAAAGAATTTTGGAAAAACAATTATTTCTTCATTAGCTAACACATTTTCCAAACATCCGACATATCTAGAATCAATAACTGGGTATTACAGAACATCAGAATTAAAATGATAGTGCAGAAAACGAAACAAAGATGGAAAGGTGTAATTAACTCAGCTAGGGCACTTTCAGGTGTAGTTTGTGGAATAGGGCCGTGAATGATTGGTATAAAAATATGGGTTAAACTGAGAAAATTAAATAGAATGGGTGGGCCAGCAAGATTTTATCTGAAGAAACATAGTCAGAATACAAGACTGATATAAAGATCCGATTCAATGCATCTAACTTTTATGAAATAAAAGACACCTAGGAGGATATAAGAGACAATATGAAAGCTGAAATGGGAAAAAAAATCCCAAAACTTCAAAGAGGGAAAGATCCAAGTAGCTTTCAGAATAGCTATCATGATATGAGAAAGACCTAGGATGAAAGCCTTGGACAACAAGAACATACAACACTCGAGTGAAGACTTTCAACATCAAGCTAGGAAGGACAATAAAGACATTTCAGTCAAGAATATCATCAAATATAGAAATATAAGAAAAGGAGAATAAAGGGATATGATTTTCAGATCAGTGAAATTGTATGTTATAATCTATGTAAGGCTACTCAAGAGTAATAACAGAAAAGATCAGATAAAGACAAATGATGTTAAAGTATATTTATTTATTTTTTATTTATTTTAATTCCATTTATATCCCGCCCTTCTCCGAAGACTCAGGGCGGCTTACAAACATAGCAGTAGCCTTCATTCTATGTATATGCCTGCTTATTAGGGCTTTCACACAACCCCCAAGCGGCATTATTACAAAGTCAGCTTAATTGCCCCCAACAATCTGGGTCCTCATTTTACCTACCTCGGAAGGATGGAAGGTAACAGCTACTAGATGACAAGCAAAGAGTTAAAATTCTGGATTTTTGCAGCCCAAATGTGAAAGATTTAATTAAAGGAAGGTAGACATTCTTCACAAAAAGAACTGTGGAATTACAAAAACATTGGCAAAGATAAAGTAGGAACCCATTTCACAAAAAAGTGAGGTAGGAGAGGGAATAGATCAACATTTGCACAGAATCACAGGATACAAATGAACTGTTTAAAGTGGCAGGACTAAGTGGAATTAATGGACCAACCTCTCTTTTTTTAAAAAAAAACATGAAATAAGATTGCAGGGACTAGGGATTGGCAGTGGTTCATGGATGTTATAGAACACTTGAATATTCTTTCGAGAAGTCTTTACAATGAACATAACTTGCATTTTTAATGGCTGCTGATCTCTGGCTCTTGGTATGGGATAGTCGTAAGAGCTGGTGATCTTTAAAGGACATTCTATTTCTTGTGGCTGCATCAGATTGACCACTGGCCATTTTGTCATTTTCATCTATTTGGTGAGTTTATCACACTGTTACAAGGAGCAGCCTATGAAACATATATAATAACATTTTTAAAATCTTTCTTATTCTTGCCATCCAGAGGATCAATAATTTTAAGATGTGGCCTTTTAATTTCTGAACTGGAGGAATATTGGTGAGAGCTGTTGGTGGAAGAATGTTAATCTATGACACTACCACTCTTTTTCCATTGCTGAGAAATGGATCTTAAAATACCTTAAAAACAATCTTTAAAAAATATCCTGGTATGAGATGGAAGGCACTGCTACTGAGACCATGATGGGTAAAGAAAGTTACTGAAAGGAGAATTAGGTAGCCTACTGTAGGTGGATGAGGTCTTTATGTTAGAGCAAGTCATTTCTAAGTTATCTGTCTGAACCCCAGGCCCAAGTGGCTATGTTATTGGGCACCATGGATTCCAGCTGTTACTGTATGCAGAAGGATCACAATCATATTCATAATGTAATGATGGATGAGTATGTAGACTTAGTACTGAGGTTTCTTCAAACAGCAGAGAGATGTAGCCTTATTTGGAGATCTGCTGGAATTTGGGTTCTGAAGTAACCATGATGGGAGACCTTCACAAGAGCCAATGGCACTGCTTTGGGGAACTTCTGGGGAAGCAATGGTGGACAGAAGATTGCATGTTAAGAGTAGTGAGCTGATGATGACAGTGGGAAGAGAAGTTGGTGAATGAATCAGTTGCTTGGAATTCCTCTCTGGAGCAAGGAAAAGACCATACAAGCACTCCATACAGTGTTTCCCTGTGAGGAGACTGTAAGACACTGAACTCTGGTCATCTTGCCTAAGCTGTGGTTCAGTTCAGACACTGGTTTGCATACATTCTTTCTTAACAACTTTAGGCAATTGCTTGTTAATGGCCTTTTGGATCTTAAGAACCTTCAGAAGGGCAAATTTCACTACACCAAGTGACTTTCCTTCTGTCCTAGATAGACAGCTTTATGCAAATATAAGGACTTTACCATTTTTGAATAAACCGCAAAAGAGTAACTAGAATGTTGATTTTAGAACATTATAAATGAATTAAGGGGCCAGATGGACTTGAAATAAGATTTTGAAATTAATTACAAGAATACTTTCTGTGGGTTGTTTAAATTTTTACAAAAATGAATATATATGAAGGTTTTGAAACTGACTGTAAGAAACCTTTTCAGTGGAAAATGCTGATATTTAGGAAAGACATAAGTAAAGGAAAATTTGAAAGTTGACTAAAGGATAGAGGTTAAGATTATAATTAAATGAAAAAATATCCATAATAGCCATGGTGGTTCAGTGGTAGGAATGCAGTATTGCAGGCTAACTCTGCTGACTGCCAACAGTTCAGCAGTTTGAGTCCCATCAGCTGAAAGATGACTTAGCCTTCTATCCTTCCAAGGACAGTAAAATGAGGACCCAGATTGTTGGGGGCAATATGCTGACTTTGCAAACTGTTTAGAGAGGGCTCTAAAGCACTGTGCAGTGGTATATAAGTCTAAGTGCTGTTGCTATAGTCACTCTTAAGATTGTCTGTTATCATAAAAATAGATTTAAAACAATTCTGGATCTGAACATGGATTTAAAAATGTCAGGTTACAAGAATGATATGGAAAACAATATTATGCTGGATTTACAAATGAAACCAAATAATATCTTAATAATTAAAGTAGACATATAGATAATAAATCACAAGAATGACTTGGATAGCTTTCTTATTTTGGATTTACAAAATTGATGTGTTAAATTTGTGAAGGGATTTCTAAGAGGAACCAGAGAGAAAATGGTAAGAAAATCAACTTGTGGGATATTATTTGAAGGGATTAAAGATCAAGATTCTTAAAAGTAAATGGAATGTGAAGTGGGTTTACCTGATCAATGTTAAAATATATACATTGTTTCTGGTAGCACTTAATGGATATTTCTTGAGTAAGTTTGAATGTTGAGGCTTTAAAGATTATTATAGAGAAGAGATAAGATATGGGAAGAACAGTTTTTACTTTTATATTTTTAAAGTAAGTGATGTTATATTGCTAAAAGTAAAGGAATGTGAAAATCATTTCCTTGATTAAGAATAATATGTATATGTTGATATTTCTAATAACTCTTAATAGACTTCTGCTGATTAGGATTGAATAATGATGCTTTATAATTTGTTTATAGATAGCATACGAGATACAAGAAGAGATCTTTTGTTGAAATATCAGAGATGGTGACAGGTTTCTGAAATTGTACTTATCTTGATGAAGGGGGAAATATTTTTTTTGATTTATTTTTTTCTTTTAGCCTGCACTTTTTCTCAGTTTATTAGTTTTTTATCTTTGCATTTTTAAACTTTAATAACAATCATTACATTTGCATTTAACCAATTTAGCACTGACTCAGTGAACCATTGCAAAACCTCATGTATGAAATTACTGTAAGTGACAGAGATATGCTAGTATTGTTGCTCATGACCCAACCACTCAGCTGCCCAGTAGCAGCCCTTCACTGATGTAATTGGCCGATATCATCTCATGACTAGAATCAAGGATTCTGGTCTCATGGAATTTCAACTTGGGAAAAGATACACTGATGGCTTTTGAGTCCATGGTGATCATAGTAATAGCAATAACAATAGCATTTACAATTATATACCCCTCCACAGTACTTTACAGCACTCTCTAAGTGGTTTAAGATTTAAGCATATTGCTCCCAACAATCTGGGTTCTCATTTTTCTGACCTTGGAAGGTTGGAAGGCTGAGTCAACCTCAAGCCCCATCAGGTTATTGAACTCCCAACTGTGGGCAGAGTTAGCCTGAGATACTGCATTCTAACCTCTGCACCACAAGGGTTGTTATATGGGTTTATCATGGGTTTATCACAGGTAGTTGTGTCTTTTACATATGTGGGATTGCACATACTTGTTCTGTATTTTTACTTTGGAGGTGATGAGAAATGATTTCAATATGGAGGATAAAGACATCTGCCTTTTGCGGCATTCAGATAACTTTCTGGTCAAAATGCAGATTGCTGGTATCCAGAATCTTGGCAAGATGAAGAGCCCTTTAGAATAGTCTACCCAAGGCATTTAGATTCCATGGGGCTGTTGGAGATTTCTTCACCAATTTGGCAGAAAGACAATCTCTGGCATGCACTTAGTGGCAACAAGAAAGGCAGTATTCATTCATTACTGAGTCTATGGATTCCTGCCTTGTGGCCCTGTTTAGAGTAACCTAGACCTTCTTAAGGAAAGATTTTCAGGGTAGGATTCTTGCACTCTGACCAGCTAACAGGAGGATATTATATTTTTAAAGTTAATGTTTTAACTTTGAGGTTCTGATAATGGCTTATTTCTTATTTTAATTTTATCTAACAATATTTAAGACCACGCCTATCTAGTTAAATCTAAACAATATATATGAACAAGGTATTTTTGAAATACTGAATAATTTAAGCAATAAAAAACACCAATGACATTTATATTTTTCTAAGGATATAACCTCTTTAATTTTTAAATCCTGTATTATAGTGACATACCTGGATGAAAATAACTTTTCGGATTAAACAATACATCATCTTGCTCTCTCTGATTGTTCTTTCCACTCAAGATTCTTTCTCTTGATTCTGTAAAGAATGCAGAATGATTAATATGCTGCTTTAACTAATACTAGTTTAAATCCCTTTGATGTACAGTATTTTAACTGATACTTTTCTTGTTCTAACTTCATGTATGAAATGCTTCATTTGCTTCATAGTTGATTTAATAGACAATTGGAACTTGCCGAGGCCTTATCTGTGAAACTACCCAAGGCTGATGTTCCTACTGGTGAATTAAAAAGGTATACTGAATGCTTAGAGTTTAAGGGACAAAACCAGGGGGGAAAATGATGAAAATTGCTGTTGATGATAGGTTGCCATGAGCTAGAGTCTTCCAGAGTCCTAGTGCCAGGTAAGATTGTTAGTGATTAATCAGTGATAATGCTTGTAAGGTTAATGTCTTCCTCATTTGGCTTATTCAAATATTTCTTCTTCTTTTTCTCCTCCTCCTCCTTTTTTTGGCATGGAAATGTCAACAGGTGTACACAAGTCTATGGAGATGAAAATTGCCAAGGCTTCATTTCTGGCGGAGGATGGCCTTCATGCACAAGAGACAGCAATTGCAGAGTTCTGCAGACTGCCCATCAATCCGCATTGTTGCCTGGCACCTATATATCAATCCAACATGTGTGTAGGCACCATGCCATCAGAACAGATGGTAAAGACTGGAAGCAGCGAAGCTACTATGTAGAGTAGGTGTGCTGAAGTAAAAGTGGGGAAGGTGTGATTTCCATCCAAGACTGCTGGACTCACTCTTGGATTTTGAAACCCAGAGTTAAGGGGATGGGCATCAGCCATTTAGCTCAACTCCCTTCTGGATTTCATTTTCCTTCACACAAAAGCCTCTGTTTCAGTTCCAAGGTGCCATTGGCCTTGTCGGTGAATTAGGTGGAGCAGTGGGAAAATGCATCTTTAAATCATCTCTACCTTAGCTGGCTTTCTGCCTGAGAATTTTACAGATGAGCTAAAACATATACTCATCACAGTTCATGCAAAATGTGCAGAGAGCCGAAACAAGTCGTTGTTGTCGCACTCTGCCACCATCTGATTCTTTTTTTAGACAAAAACTTTCAAAATGAAAATGGTTATTAGCAAACAGCTCTCCTCTGAGTAACAAAGTAACTGAAAAGATTGGCTGGGTTTGTACCTTTTTAATAAGGGAAAATGCACTCCTCTTGCTGAGCTCAGTGGAAATGCTGCTGTTTCTAACACAGTATGGCAAATGGGAAAGTGCACATGACAATATTCAACTTTCATGCTTTCTTAGATAGGGCTGTGCCTGAATTTAAAATTAAAGTTTAAATGGAATTTGGGAATTGATTAGGCCACACAAGGACCTGTTTTAAGATAAAATCTGCACAATTTTCATAAACTGGATTTTGATGTCAGTTGGAAAGTTTTCAAAGAGTAATTGGCCAAGACAATACTGAACTTCAAATGGTTAGCAAAATAGACGTGCACAAGCATTATCTGTTCTTAAGATTTATTTATTTTATTTCTTTATTAAATTCATTGGCTGCCCATCTTACCACTCTGGGTGGCTTACAATATTAAAGATTACTTGATTACATATTCCCCCCTCCTTATTAAGATGGTGCCGTGTGAGGTCCACCATTGAACACATTGAGTAGAAAGTATGTATGTATGTATGTATGTATGTATGTATGTATGTATGCATGCATACATATATTGTTTTATATATACAAACCAAACAGCACTAAAGTTCGTAAATTAGACATAGAAAACAAGTCTGTCTTTCTTTCTATCAAGTAATTGTTATCTCAAATCTTTTCTCCAACCTCTTTTTCCCTTTTCAATCCCTGGCATTTTGAAGTTTTAATGGGTTGTATGAGACAGATTTTGTTGGAGTGAGAGGATTTGGAAGATATGAGTAAATGAGTTGAAGAGATGTAGCACTGGATTGGTTGATGGAGTGAAGGGAAGAGAAAGGATGGCATAGATGATGATTGGAAGGACAAAGAAGCAACAGGCTGACCTTGTAGCATGAAGGTGCTCTTATGGTCAATTACTAAACAGCAATAGAGGTGGCAAGACAGAAACTGAGATAAAATCTACTACGTACTGGATTACTGGAGCTGTTGTGGACAGGCCACTAATAGGCCACTACTGGACATTGTGCGGCCGGGATTGTAAGGAGAATGAATGTAATATAGTTTTTTAAAAAAGGAGAAGAGGAACAGAGGCTGAGAGAAGAGGAGTTACTGTCCCTCCACTAATTGACATGTCTGTTGTGGTTATTCAGGACTATGTAGTTGTGGGATCTCATGTTGAGAACATGAGGAAGGAGACATCCTCAGTGAGAACAAAGAAGATATGCCAAGAGGAGCAGTCCATTACAGAAGATCTTCAATTTGATGCTGGGATGCTCTTAGAACAGTTACTTATGCACTCAACATGACACATTTAGACAATTGCAGTGTTTTCTATGTGGGGTGTCTTTAAAGACAACTTGGAAACTGAAACTGGTTCAATACATAGCTGACCAGCTGCTAATAAGGAGAAATAAGTTTATCAGAATAATACTGGACTTTTGATTGATGCACTGATTATTAATAGGTTTTGGGTCCAAGCATGGCTTAGTCCCCATATACTTTCAGAACAAGCTGTCCTATCCAGATTTAGCCCATTTTGTGTGTCTTTCCAGGAAGGATGCTGAGGGCATCCACCCTACATTGATACATTGAAGCATTAGCTTCTTATTGCTATAGGGACTACTTTGAGATTAATTACTCCAAAACAAAGGTTCTAATATTTTTCAGAAATCCTCACAACAAGCTAGAAAATTAATGGAAGACCTATTGAGCAGGTTACAATTTTAAGTATTTAGGTGTTCACTTTCAATCTTCTACCTATGGACTAGAAAACACAATAGTGCCTTATAAAAGCCCCCAAAGCATCCATTGCAATTATTAAATTGGCATGTCAAAATGTCAATAGCTATATATAAGCAGTTATTTAACTTTAATGTTATTTTTTGGGTTTGATGATACATGTGGCATGTAGACATGTATCTTTAAGGATGTTTCCAGCCTAGAAGCTATTCAAGTCTTAATTCTTGAAGGATTTTTATTCCCCCATCAGATGGAATGAAATATCATAGAATTCTGACGATATTCTTAACTTTTTTATTTGGTTACAGTTAAGATGTATCTCCTTTCAGCTTGTCTGAGATTATGCTGCCTCACATATTGATTGAATCAAATGCTTTGGAGAATATCTTTGGTTCACTTTATTTTGTTATATAGGTTTGAGTCTTCCTTCAGAAGACAAATCAGCATTAGTCTTGTCTTATTGTAGCTTTTCCTGGCATTAACTGATTTTATGCATGACAAAATCATAGCTAATTACAAGCAGAGGATTTAGGACACAGAACTTCAAATGGATAGAATTAGAGTTTTCCACTTGCAATATGTCTCAGTAATTATACCACCCTGGTCCATTCCTGAATAACTTTAAAACATTTTTCCATAGTTCATATGGAAAACTTCTCACTTTGTCCTAAATGGTTAATTATCAGTTAGGATGACAACCAACCATATGTCAGCATTCCCTATGATATAGTATCAATATAGTATCAGTATACGTTCAGGTATGACAGCTGAGTTTGTATCTTGTGTACTGTTAGCATGTCCACAAGATAGTGAATAGAAGACAGAATTAGAAACCTTAATTCTTCCTTTCCTCCTATGAAATCAAACGTTAGCTATTTCTCTCTCTCTCTCTCTCTCTCTCTCTCTCACACACACACACACACACACACACACACACACACACACACACACACACACACACAGAGAGAGAGAGAGAGAGAGAGAGAGAGAGAGAGAGAGAGAGGGAGAGAGAACATTCTAATGAGTTTAGAAGGCTTCCAGCAGAGATCTGGGAGTTCATATTTAACAGGGTGACTATTCAGACCCAAAGTGGGGGCTGACTGAGAAAAGAGACATCTATGGCAAAGCTGCTGGGATGGTTGACTTTCTGGTAGATGGGTAACGATGTCACTTTCTGATAGTGAGACTATTCTGATATTTCGATTTGCATCATCTACTCACATTTTAAATATACACATTTCAACTTTAGCTTCGTGCTTTATAATGAGAAATTAATAAACATTTTACTCTAGGAAAAACAGGATGTGCATGCACTTAAAGCTATTTTTAAATAATTTTCATACTTCATATCCAAATCTACAGCTTCGGGTTTTTAAAAGGCTGGCTTGGGTTTTCGCACTGGAGGATCTCCATCTCAAAATAAGAATATCAGAGAATAAGTGGAACATATTCAGCAACTAGCTGGCATCTGGCAGACTGATGCCCAGTAAATTGTGCTAATTATATGCAAATAAAATCTGTAAATTAGCTATGCTTTCATGCTCATGATACATTTCTGATGTGGCCCTAAGTGTTAAATATTTGTTCCCCCCATATCATTAGCTGAAATCTTGCAATTTAATTATCAGTTATCAGAAAAACAGCATTTTGCTTTTCCTGTATCTTCTTTTTCTCTAGTCAAAAAGTTTTGCTTTCATGAAATGTCTTCTTGAAAATAAATACATAGATTTTTGTATTTTAAAAGTGTTTGTTCTGATTCTGGGGAATGGGTTGGATGGGAAAATTTAATTGGATGCAATCTAATGTAATGTAATGTAATCTAATGTAATTCCTTCCACCTCCCATTGAAATCATAGTGAATCCAGTGATTTATGTTAGTGGGAAAATGACTGAAAATCACCTAAGTACGTCTAGCTTAGTCTAAATATTACACTGGGCATCCCTAGAGTTTCCATAATCATCATGTGGGAGGGAACCTTATGCACATATGATGAGAGTGTGCTCTTTTTCCTCCCCAGGTACAGCTCTGATCATCTACTTTGTCACAGAATGATATCATGGAGATGATATCAAGATGAAAGGAACGCGGGAAGAAACCCGAGACTCTAGATCTACACATACAGACACCCGCGAGAATCTACGAAAACATATATATATATATATATATATATATATATATATATATATATATATATATATATATATATATGTTTTCTGAGGTTTTCGCGGGTGCCTGTATGTGGATCCTTGGTTTTTCGGGTTTTTCCCCGCGTAGAATTAAAGGTGTAGGCGCAACGTTTCGACGGAATCCCATCCGTCATCATCAGGCTTCTGCTTCCTTCTTCTGGGAGAAGCATGTGGCTCTTGCTCTTTGTTCCTCTTTTTTAAACTGCCAGAGGGGGTGTGTTCTGTGGAGGTGTGCTCTGATTGGGTAGGGGACCAAGTGTGTTCTGATTGGGTGGGAGTGTGTTTTGAATGGTGGGTGTGTTCTGATTGGGTGGGGGTGTGTTCTGAGTGGATGGGCTGGTCTCAGCTGCCAGCTCCAGAACTGAGCTGGTGAGTTGTGCTGCTTTTGTTCGGCTTCGTGTTTGTGGTGGTGCCATGTTTTTATAGTGGGTGTCAGTTTGCTTATTGTGTGGTTTGGAGGGGTTTAAAGTGGCTGATGTTGCAGCTGTAGTTAGGTTTCTGTTTTGTGGTTGTGTGTCTTTATCGTTGTGGGTTCGGATTTGCTTTTTGAATGGTTGTGTGGTGGTGATGTCATGTGATGTTATCATGAGTTTGGGTCTGGTATCATTCTTGGTGGTTGGGCTTCGTCTGTCAATCAAGGCGGGTTTCCAAATGGCTGGTAGCCAAGACACTCATCTCCAGAACAAAACACCTAGCTGACGAACAACACCTAAAAACCGAACTACACACTCTCACTAATGTACTAACAGCCAATGGATTCCAAAGAAACACGATTACCAACTTAATCCAAAGAGAGACACCCACAAAAACCCAAGACAGAGAACAAGAAAATGGCAAAGCCCTCCTCCCATACTTAAAAGGGACCACAGACAGAATCAGCAAGGTCCTCCAAAAACACAACATCAAAACAGCATTCTACACAGACAGAAAAATATCCACCATCCTAAGAAACCCCAAGGACATAATTGGGTTAGAAAACCAAGGAGTATACGAAATCCCATGCACCACCTGCCCCACCACATACATCGGACAGACCAACAGAAGAATAAGTGCACGCATTGAAGAGCACAAAAACTCACTCAGAAAAGGAGAACAAACTTCATCCCTGGTCCAACACTTTGAAGCCACGGGACATGAAATTGATTTTAAAAAAACCAAAACTATCGCCAAAATTGAACATTTTAACAACAGAATAATCAGAGAAGCCATTGAGATAGAAAAACGCCCCCACAGCATGAATAAACGAGATGATACCTCTCGTCTACCAGCCATTTGGAAACCCGCCTTGATTGACAGACGAAGCCCAACCACCAAGAATGATACCAGACCCAAACTCATGATAACATCACATGACATCACCACCACACAACCATTCAAAAAGCAAATCCGAACCCACAACGATAAAGACACACAACCACAAAACAGAAACCTAACTACAGCTGCAACATCAGCCACTTTAAACCCCTCCAAACCACACAATAAGCAAACTGACACCCACTATAAAAACATGGCACCACCACAAACACGAAGCCGAACAAAAGCAGCACAACTCACCAGCTCAGTTCTGGAGCTGGCAGCTGAGACCAGCCCATCCACTCAGAACACACCCCCACCCAATCAGAACACACCCACCATTCAAAACACACTCCCACCCAATCAGAACACACTTGGTCCCCTACCCAATCAGAGCACACCTCCACAGAACACACCCCCTCTGGCAGTTTAAAAAAGAGGAACAAAGAGCAAGAGCCACATGCTTCTCCCAGAAGAAGGAAGCAGAAGCCTGATGATGACGGATGGGATTCCGTCGAAACGTTGCGCCTACACCTTTAATTCTACGCGGGGAAAAACCCGAAAAACCAAGGATCCATATATATATATATATATATATATATATATATATATATATATATATATATACAAATTATTCAAATTGCTAATAAAGAATTTGGGAGGCTAAGATGATCATTTCGAACTCTTTATGTTCTCATCAGTTAGTCATACCCTTTATCTGAGATTCGAACCCGGGCTGATTATATATCAGGCAGTGTTTTAACCTCCTGAGCCACGGCTTCCTTCTCTCTTATATTAGCTGGAAGGCAAGGCAAATGTATGTTTAAGTATTTGTCAAGGCTTTTTGAATGGACCTTGCTAATTAACTCTTTCATTCCTGTTTTGGCCCGGCTCAGGGCTTAGCCACAGGAACTAGTCAACTTATGACAGCTCATTATTTGTGCAAATTATTCAAATTGCTAATAAAGAATTTGGGAGGCTAAGATGATCATTTCGAACTCTTTATGTTCTCATCAGTTAGTCATACCCTTTATCTGAGATTCGAACCCGGGCTGATTATATATCAGGCAGTGTTTTAACCTCCTGAGCCACGGGTTCCTTCTCTCTTATATTAGCTGGAAGGCAAGGCAAATGTATGTTTAAGTATTTGTCAAGGCTTTTTGAATGGACCTTGCTAATTAACTCTTTCATTCCATAATGAGCTGTCATAAGTTGACTAGTTCCTGTGGATAAGCCCACTCAATCAGAAGACAACCACGCCTCCACCCAGTCGGAGGACACCCCCACCCAATCAGAAAGCAGCCACGCCTCCACCCAGTCAGAACACAGCCCCACCGGCAGTTGGAAGGAAAGGAACAGCAAGACCACACATTGCTCCTGGAAGCAGCAGGAGGAACACTCCGGCCTGATGATGACGGATGGGATTTCGTCGAAACGTCGCCACAACTTTCTGAAGATGAAAGGAACGCGGGAAGAAACCCGAGACTCTAGATCTACATATATATATATATATATACACACACAATGTTGTCTATTGCAATTAGATGATTGAACAGCCTGAACTCCAAAAGTCATAATGGCTATGTATCATTTCTTCCCACATAAATTAAACTCTTCTCTCTCATATTAAAGTTATAAAAATTATAATTTCAGCAAAGATGGAGATAACTGCAAAATATTGGAAGTCTTTGTTATTCTTTGTTATTCACTGCTGGAATTTTCCTTACCTCTGCTGACAGGAATAGTTCAGTGCAAACCTATGGAAAGAGTTTGAGGTCACGGCCAAGCTTTGGTGGGACACAATTGGTCCTTGGCATATATTCCATAGGGCAAGGTAGTTCTATAATAGCAACCTCATAGAGATGAGAAAGAAACCTGATGCTTCATCTGGATGGAAGTCTTTTAGCCAGCTGATAATTCTTCTCAAGTTCTTACTCATTGAGTATTGGAAAGGATTGGCATGCTTGAAATAAATGAACCAATTCTTTCATAAATTCAGGAACAGCACTGAGACATGTGAGTGCCCCTGACAGCTGTAGGCTAAACTGAGAAGTAAAAGGGATGTCAAGTCATTTCCACTTTTGGCCAGAAAAACTGTATGGATGTCCATGAAGGAATCAATGTCAAGTGTGAGCAACGTTATCCACGTTTGTAGGGTTTAAGCTAACTATATATACCAGTATACTGTATATAGGTATTCTGCCTATAATACAGGAATTTCCTCAGACTTCTTGCCTTTTCTTTGAAACAAATAGGTAAGGTCCCATGGAACTTAGGAGAGGGATCAATCTTAGGTCTCTTGCAATGAACCTGTGTGATCCCTCCTCCTTGCCTTGGCAGTTTATTTATTTATTAATTTTATTTATATACCGCCCTTCTCCCGAAGGACTCAGGGCGGTGAACAGGGCAATGCATGTTAAAAGACAAAAGACAAAATACAAAAATTAAAAGGGATTAAACAGAATGCCCACAACTCTTACAATAAGTTAAAACACAAAAAAAAGTTAAAACACATTAATAAAACCCAACCCCATCCCATCAGGCCAGGCCAGCTTGTTTGAAGAGGTAAGTCTTTAGTTTCTCAACAGTCAAGCTCAAATTGAAGGTGACTTCATTTATTCTAATATCTTTCCCAACCTGACGTTGTCCAAATAAATTGGATTGCAGTTTCCACTAGGGTATGTGTAAAACTGTATATTGAAGAATACAGACTGGGGAAATCTTATACTAAAGGTAAAGGTTCCCCTGTACATGCGTGCTAGTCGTTTCCGACTCTAGGGGCCAGTGCTCATCTCCGTTTCAAAGCTGAAGAGCCAGCGCTTGTCCGAGGACGTCTCTGTGGTCATGTGGCCGGCATGACTAGATGCCAAAAGGCGCACGGAACGCTGTTACCTTCCCAGAGTAGTGGTCCCTATTTTTCTACTTGCATTTTTACGTGCTTTCAAACTGCTAGGTTGGCAGAAGCTGGGACAAGTAACAGGTGCTCACTCTGTTACGCAGCACTCGGGATTCGACCCGCCAAACTGCTGACCTTCTGATCGACAAGCTCAGCGTCCTAACCCACTGAGCCACCACGTCCCTTATGAGCCACTGTGTCCCTTATACTAATCTTATGCTATAGATTGGCAATTAATGCATGAAATACAGACCATAAAGAGTTGGGGTTCTTTTCTTCCTTTTTATAAAAACAGCTGCAAAGAGCTGCTGCCTCTTCGCAAGAAGTTACCAACTTCATTAAAGGAAGTTTATTTATGGATTTAGTTCCTGTTGGAAAGCTGGCCTTCCGCTGTTGTAGAAAGACACCTTCTTAATTCTTTATTCGAAAAACACAAGCGTGGTAATAGATGTTACCTTGGTAAATGACTTCCTTTATACTAAACTTTCTATTTTTTTTAATACCCAAAGGGATCATTAAATAAATATTAGTAATTTTAATGAATGTGATCTTTTTACCTTGTATGGAAGGGGAAAGGAGACAGGAGGTCTTTAGCTTTGGCTTAAAGAAATATTCTTGGATGATTGAAAACACAAACAACCTGGCTGTTTAGGTGAGTGCTATGTATTATCACTGTATTTATTAGATGTATTGGATATAATGTAGAAAAGAGGAAAAGATACAGATCACAATTCATTTTGAAACTGTAATGCAAACACCACCCGAAGTCATCTGTCAGAGGGGCATGTGTTGTTCAGAATAAAATTATTTTAAAACTAGGTTAGTGATCTTGTGATATAAAATATAAAACACTGTTACTTAGATCAGGAGTCAACACCTGAAGTCATAGGAAGTATCTTCTGATCATAATTGCACACAATTAGAAGCATCATTTTCACCAAAGTGAGGCAGGAGACAGACAGCAGCCTCAATTGTAACATAAACTTTAAAAAATCCTCTTCCCAAACCAGGAAAATTATTCTATTGATTTTGCTTCATCGGTTCAATCACCGCAGCCTTCCACAGCCTTCCCCTAAACAGGGAGTTACGGTACTTCCATTGACAAATCTGTGGCTGAGTCCTGTTTTGTTAAGGACAGTTTTTTTAAATCAATTTAATTAGGACTATGCATATTTTGATGGATGATTTGACATCTCACCTACGATCAACAGGCCAATCAGAATAAAGCTGGAAAGGATCTTGGACGTCTTCTAGTCCACCCCCCACCCCCGCTTAAGCAGGAGACCCTGTACCATTTCAGACAAGTGACCATCAAGTCTCTTCTTAAAAACCTCCAGCGATGAAGCACCTACAACTTCTGATGGCAAGTTTGTTGGTTGTGTAGTCCAGTTCTTTGGCTTGTGCAGTCCAGGCAAAGAAGCTGTTGTATGTTTGGCAGAGCAGCTGATAAAAGCAGATTTATCTTGTTTCAACTTTTTTCCAGGATAAAACATTTATCTGAGACAGGTCACCTGTCATCTACTTTGTGAGCAGCAGCTTAGATGTATGTACTGCACATGCTCAGACCCTGTTGTTATCGAGCAAAGCCTGCTAGCTGGTCTGCTGATTAGAAGCAAAATCCCTCCTTAGTTCATTGATTTCCATCTCCATTGATCCACATTGACCCATATTTCCATCTCCATTGAACCATATGTACTCTGGTTGCATTATAAACCATGTTCTGGATTTCCACACTACATTGAACCCAAACAAACCAAATGGGTAGAGTTATGGCTGCTGTGTGAATATAACCAATGAAGTGGCTGAATGCCACTAAAAAGCATTTGAAAGAGAAGGTGAAGCACATCTTTACAACAGAGCTATGGGAAGTAGTAATTAAAGTAAGGGTGTGTGGTTTCAAAGAGGTTTATTGCATTATTTATTTCAATCTGGAACTAAATCTAAGGAGGTGCCACTGAGACCATTGAAATTGCATCTTTACTGTAGAAAGTGCCTAAACAAGGAGACAAATTCTTCTAGTACTAGCAGTTGCAGCTTTATCTCCTCCTTTCTTAATAACAGTCTCGATGAATTGTCCATTCTTACAGTGGGCATATAAGCAGCTGCTTCCTTGTATAGTCTCTGACTTACTTTCTTCTTTCTCATGAGGAAAACTTTCTAGATTGCTTCATTTATTTGACTTATATGACCACCCATCACATATACAATAATCCAGTTGGCTTACAGCATAACAATAAAACAAAAAGGAAACAATAATACTATCAATAAAACTCCACCAAGAAAGAAGACTCCCCATACAGTACAACATTTGGGCCCCAGTTTCATCCTAATCCAATACTTGAAGGAAGAACCAGTTCCTCACAGCCTTCCAGAGCACTGACAGGAGCAGCTGCAGAGATGGCATATTTCCAAGGTTACAGCCAATGACAACTGAGATGAGACCTGAAGAGTACCCACCCTATCTGAACTGATGAGACATACATATATCCTCAGGCAGTTCCACAGGTAGCCTGGCCTGGATTCCAAGTATAGGGCATTGTAAGGTCCCAACCAACACCTTGAATTGGACCTGGAATTAAGCTAGCACCCAATGAAATTTGCACATGAGTAGCATTACATGTGCCCTTCTTTGGGCACATAATATAGTTCACACAGCCACATTCTATACCAAATGAAGCTTCCAGATACTTTTCAAGGGTAGCTCCATGTACAGTGCATTGCAATAACCCAAACAGAAGATGACCAGGGCAGGAGTGACCAAATGGAGAGCCTCCATATCCAGGAAAAGGTGAAACTGGTGCACAACATGGGGTTGAGAAAAGGCTCTCCTACCCATGGCAGCCATGGCTTTCTTTTAGCAGGAGCCATGAGTCCAAGATGATCCCCAGGTTATATATCAGGTCTGTCTAGGGTAGGAGAACCCTAAAGAGACCAAAGATGATAAACCCCTGGATACAGAGGGCCAACCCATAGCCACTCTGTCTTACCAGAGTTCAGCTGAAGCCTATTGTTCCCCATCCAGACCCCCACAGCCTCCAGGCATTGTGAAATAACATTCAGAGCATCACTCCCTTCACCTGGGATGGAGATATATAACTGGGTATCATCATGGTACTGGTGATACCTCATCTCATGGTGACAGATGATCTCATTCAGTGGTTTTATATAGAGGTGAAGAGAGTCCAGAGCCCCACAAAGCAGGGGCCATAAGCTGGACCTCTTGCTCTTTATTAACACCAATTGGGGCAGATTTCAGATGGAAGAAATGGGCCAGCACAAAACTGTGCTACCTACCTCCAACCCCTTAGGTTGGCTCAAAAGGCCAATGGCATTAAAAGCCAGTTAGAGGCCAAGAAGAGCAAGGGTGGATGCAACATTTCCGTCCCATTCCTTCCAAAGATCATCCATGAGTGTGACCAATGCTGTTTCAATCCCATATCTGAGTCTGAAGCCTGTGGGGTCCAGATGATCCATTTTCTCCAAGATCCTCTGGTGTTGCACCAGCTTCTCAATCACCTTTCCCAAAAAATGGAGGTGGGAGACTGGATGAAAATTGTCCAGAATTGTAGGGTACAATGATAGTTTCTTGAGTAGGGGCCACCCAGTACCTCTTTAAAAGGAACATGGAACATCCTGTCAAATAAGCATTAATTCACCATTGCTTGGACCCACAGAAATAATACCTCCAAGGTAGCCTTAAACAGCCAGGAAGGGCATGGATCTAATGTGCAGGTAGTGGTGTTTGCATTCCATAGGACCATGCTCACTTTCTCAGGTGCAACAAAACCAAACCTTTCAAAGATAACTGGGTAGGTCCACTCCCCAGGCATCTCCATAGGATTTGCACCATGCTTGGCATCCAACTGGAAGCAAATCTGAACAGTTTTATTCTCCAGATGCCCAAGGAGAGTCTGGGTTGTATTTGGTTGATTGACAAAGTCACAAGAAGAAATAGAAAAAAAAGTTTGAATCTTTTAATGGAAGAGATACTATGGATGGTTGTTGGTAGGGTTAACTTATCCTGCAATCAATTAAACCTTACTTTTTTAGTGGAGATATTTATCTTCAGATGCTAATGGAAAGGAAGCTGCCCCAAACAGGGGAGATTCAAATGGAAAAAACAAACAAAAAATACAAACAAACATGAGCACCTCTTCTCTATACATGAATAATAGGGAAATAATAGCTTACTTATGTTGTCAACTTAAGAGTTTATCATTGTGGTTGTTGTGATAGCGTAAACTAAAGGCAAATGGATAATAATCACCAAGAGAATACTATTAAAGGTCTGCACCTCTGACACCAGAAATATAAATAACTTTTTGGCAGATCACCATTTTCCATTTTATTTTATTTTATAGTAATTAGGGTCTAAAAGAGGTAGATCTCACCCAGTCTCTTCTGCGCTGCTTTAAGAGTTGCCTGGTGGAAAATGTGACTTCGGCTGTTCACAGACTAGGGACGAGCCATAATGGCTGGTCATTTCGTCTGCCGGTTTGGAGGGATCGCCAGGTCTAACGGGACAGTTGCAGCTCTCCCACGATCCAGCGAGCACCCCTCCTTGCTGGTCACCTCCTCGGGGCGACTTTCAGCCCCTTTCAGGGCCCTGCAGTGATGCAAAACTGGACGGGGGGAGGAAACAGCAAGTCTCCCAGCTGTCCACAGCGGCTGCGTGACAAACTGGAAGTCCATTTTCCATTTTAATTATCATTCCTCTCCCTCCCTTTCTCCCTCCCTCTGTCCAGCTCTTTTTAACAATTTTTTACAGTCTTTGGCATGTAAGACTGTAATTTTTCATTCCACATCCCTTTGGACAAATAGATTTGGCCTGCATACCTCTTACCCACCTTGGGGAATTTCCTGATTTTCTATATTCCCCTTTCTTTAACAAACTTTTGTATCTAGAGATTTCATTTCATTGATTTAAAAAGGAAATTTCTAGCCAAAAAGACTATGCATCAGGTCCTTCAGCATGACTGATAGCAACTTATAGCAATCATCTTTTATTACAATAAAGCTTTGGAAATTATCAACCATCTTCTAATTTTAAAATGTTTCCTTCTCCCAAAACATACCACCGAGTATTATGACAAAATAAAAGAGAGTTCCTCCAGATGTGATAATTGAGATAATTTAATTATTTCTAGTGGGGAAAAAAAGATACAGCTCCCTCTCAAGATAAATGACATACCCTTGTCAGTGGGATACAGAGCCATTAACCAATCATACTGAATCATATCTTCTTACAATTCAGTAAATTTAATTTTGTAAAATGAACATTGAACAAAATAGCCCTACTCATTTTATAGATATTCCAGGCACTATTTTGGTTTCTTTGTCTTGTTATTTGGCAAATATATTCCAGTGAGTAAGTGCCCCAGCACTGCAACATTTCCCCCTTACAATGAAAAGGGATTTCATTTGCTTCAATTCTACTTAGTTTTTCTTATTGAAAATGTTAAGGAATGACAAGAATAAAATAAAGTTCTTATGGAAATGAGATATTTCTTTTTTTGCAAGCAATGGTGTCCCCCCCTATCTCTGTCCTTCCATTACGTTAAATGCTACATCAAGAATAATAATATAGTAGTGTAGTAACATTAAAAAAGAAATGTTCATTTTATTACTTATGAAGTGAATGCAAAATTGGTCATTTATGCAAACACACATAAACATATCAGAATCCTAATAGCCTATAGTTCACAGAAGGAGAAAATTACTGTGTTTCAAGAGGTACTTTCTTCAAAGTTGTCTGATAAAAGACTTTAATTAAGATTGTTTCCATATGCAAATATAGGCTCACCAATTCAAGAGCTCTAATGCTCCATCTGAAAAAGCACACACCAATCTAACAGCTACATTTCTTCCATGATTCCAGCTTTCTGTAAAGGCAGTTTATCTGAAGCAATTATCTTATCCAAATAAAAATGGAAATGGAAAAGTTAAATAAAAACAGAACATTTTGATGGAATCGATATAATATACCTCTTGGTTAGCAGTACACCTGACTTTGGGAGAGATAGCTTTCTAAATGTACTTCTGCACTTTTTACCTTCTGCATCAATCTTACTAAATCTTCTTATGCAATGTAATGATGGATGCCAAGCCATCCTAGTTCTATTGTGCAAATCAGCCCTTTAGAAAAACCCAGATCAGGAGCAGGATCTGAAATAACCTCACCTTGCTTTTGTCTGTTTCCACCTTCAAAATACTGTACCAACACTTGCACCAGAATCCATATTAAAGAAATCTAGACAATGCATTTGACTGCATGGATATGTTGTTTCTCATAACTTTGTCACAGGTTAACATTTCTTTAAACCAGGGAGGTCAACATTCCTAATGATTGGTGGATCATTAGGAATGTTGACAAAGTGACAAAATTGCTGCCTTAATGTGGGGAGACGGTTGTCTATTTCTGGAATGGCTACTCAGTGAACCTAATCAGTTACAATAATAATGGCAATTAACAGAGATGAAAAATGATTTGATTGCCTTTTCTAATCTCCTCTATCACCACAATTCTACCTTACTCTGTCTTCTTTCTGTAAAAGTGAGCATATTTCTAAATAAAGTAGCAGAATTCAGCTACCCATCATTTTATTTTCTGAAAATTCCCAAATAAAATAGAACCTCTGTGAGGCCTACAAGTATTCTTATAAATAATATGCTGGATATTGGCGTTCTGTATCCTGATGATGATATTATTATTATTATAGTTGGTCTCACAGTCAGCAAGATATTGAGACTAATTTGGCATTTTTATTTACCCATTGAGTCCTTCCCAAGCACCTGGGATAAGCAGATATGGATGTTTGATTGTGTTATAGATATTGTCGCAGGATGGAAGCGGTTCCAGGTAAAGCTGCCTTTTGCAATTGACTAATGGTAATTTTGTCAATGCCAATGGTATGCAAGTGGTACTCCTGTTGTTTTCAGATTGCACCCAAGGCACCTGTTAAAGAAATTATCTTTGGCTTTTTTTCCACAGCTATTCTACTTCTATTTGCATGTATCTATCATCCAGGTCATAGTTGTCCCAAAGGTGCTTTTTCAAAAGGCAACTGGACTTTCTTTGTTTTGCTTGAAGACATTTCACTTTTCATCCAAGAAGCTTCTTCAGTTCTATTTGCAGGTCTTGTATTTTGTGATTTTTCTCATTTTTCTGCTCTCCAGATATTGCAATGTGAACTATACAGACATTTTTGCATTATTATTATTATTATTATTATTATTATTATTATTATTATTGTTGTTGTTGTTGTTGTTGTTGTTGTTGTTGTTGTTGTTGTTGACAGGCATCAAGAAAGTGGCCTGTTGCATTTTCTGCAAAGTATTGTAGAGAAGCCCAAGACTTACCATCTGTTTAGACCGCTTTCTCCAATCTTAGAGCCCTTCAGATGAATGGACTTTAATTGCCAGAATTCTAAGCAATGGTCTATGGCCATGCTGCTTAGGGCACTCTGGAAAGCATATTTCCACAGCAGGAAGGTGCTTTGGTTATGGAAGGATGTTCTTAAACCAGACAAAATGGATTTTCTCCCTTGTAACTTAAACAGGGAAGGTCAAAGTTTTGATATATCATATTATTATTATTATTATTATTATTATTATTATTATTATTATTATTATTATTATTATTATTATTATTATTAATTTAATTTGTATACCGCCCTTCTCCCGAAGGACTCAGGGCGGTGAACAGGGCTACAGTTACTTGTTCCTTAACTATACAGGTAGTCCTTGACTTATGACCACAATTAAGCCAAGAATTTATGTTGCTAAGTGAAAAAAATTTGTTAAGTGAGTTTTGTCCTATTTTACGACTTTTCTTGCCACATTTTTTTAAACGAATCACTGCAATTGTTAAATTAGTAAAACGGCTTCCCCATTGACTTTGCTTGTCAGAAGGTTGCAAAAAGTGATCACATGACCCTGGACACTGCAACCATCATAAATATGAACCAGTTGTCAAGCATCCAAATGTAAATCCCATGACCATGGGTATGCAGCAAAGGTCATAAGTGTGAAAAATGGACATGTCACTTTTTTCAGTGCTGCTGTAACTTTGAACAGTCACTAAATGAACTGTTGTAAGTCAAGGTCTACCTGTATACACTTCAGCATTTCTAAGACTTCAGGATGATAGATAGCATGGATACCCATCTTACGTAGTAGATAGAGGGTTTCTTTGTGCTCAGTGGGACTTAAATGTGTATTATGTAAATGCGATAATACATTTTTATTAAATTCCATCCAGGCTTTTAGTCCTTTCACGTTTCATTCCTTTGGATGACAGTCTTCAAGGATTCAAGAGTCAAAGCAGAAATAGGACTAGAAGATCTGGGCTGCCAATATTTGGAAAGCACAACATATTAGAATAACTGTACAACTGGTGTGACTTCTTCTTATTATAACAAATTAGTTCATTTTGCAGTTAGGGTAAATTCTGGAAAGTTTGATTCCTGCTCTGTGGTTCGAGCAAAAAGTATAATTTAACAGTGCCTCTTTTGGTTGCTGCTGGTGAAACAAAGAATGCAAATTGTTAATGCACCCCAAATCCAACTCCTTCCCCTCAGTGTTATATCTTAGGCAATCTAGTATTGTTCACATGTTTTGGATTACTAATTCCAAAATATCAGCCAGCAGGGAGGCATCAGGTTGGAGAAGGCTGCCTTACCCTTCCTTGAAAAGGCATATCATCTCTTGTATCAGCAACAGTAAGACTCATGTTGGTAGCAAAATTCTCACAAACGGACAATGCTTTCTATTCTGTATGCATGTAATGAATGTCAAACATTCAAACATTTATTCAAAACCAACCTGAGCAGAGGTTTAGTGTCAATCACATTTACAAACACTATGGTCTAAAATAATTAAAACAAACAGGAAACAAAAAGCCTCTGAGTTAATTTCCCATTACACACTGCCAGTAGGACTTATGCAAACAAACAAAAATCCTTTGCAAATGCAAGGCTTATAGTCATTGGCATCATTCTGTAAGGGTTTGTAGCAATCTATGATTGGGATACATATCCACAAAAGTAGATACATAAGCTGATATGGGGTTTTCAGCATGATTAACTTATATATTTCTTCAGTGCCAAGTTACGTGCCTGAGATTCAGAAATGCCATTTCCATGTACCAAGTCAGAATTCAGACATCTTCCCTTCGATACTTCATGAGCACATTTGATGCTGAATATTGAATTGTTACTTATCACTATTCATAATGCAAATATTTGCCAAACCCTATTGTATATAGTAGCTGGTCTAATGTCCTATCCTCCTGGGTTTTTTTTTACATCTATAGCTTTCCTTTTTAAACTATTTGAAATTATTAGTTTCAGCTTGAAGAAGAGAAACCAAACTTTTGCAATTTTAAAAGCCAATTTTAAAAAGAGCACAATCACGGAAAAGGAATACAAATTTCAAAATGGCAACTTTCTTGGTAATAGAACAGAAGTCAGTTCAGGGGCTGTATGCACTTGCTTAATTATTCTTACCAAAGTGTAGAGTCAAAGAACTGTATGAGAGAAATCTGAGTTTGAGGTACTCATTACTGCTTAAAACCAAATTTTAATTGATTTTTTTTTGTATCCAATTCCTCCCCTTTCTAATCTATTTTCCTATAGTCAGAAAACTGTGGAGTCCTTGGTACTCTCTGAGCTTCGTTGTTTACTTTTCATTTCATCACCCAACTATGTAACATTTGAAACAGAAATTCATGCAGGTTTATGGTGGAACAGGTGAGCATATTCACAGAAACAGAGCAACCAAGAAGGAACAGATTTACTTTTTTAAATTAAAGGTTCAAAAGATTCCTTTGCATTATCTTCTCAGAACTTTGTTCCAACTTGTAGTGGTGGTGCATCACTTGTCCCCTTGTTTTCCACTGACCTCTGGCTTAAAACTGTTTTCAGCTTTTCTGCTGCTGCTTCACCCATTACTGGTCTGAATTCTGTTCAGGTTATAGGCTGGCCTCAAGTCATCAGGAATATTAAGGAGCCACGTTTCTCTTTAAATCAGCATGATGATGAGCCCGTTATTCATGGACAGAGCACAATTGTAGGCATTGGAAAACCTGATAATGGAAACACTCAGCTAAATAAAGAAGCTTCCTGGTATAGATCTAGATGTGTGGACTTCAACTCCCAGAATTCCCCAATAAGCCATGAATTCTGTAAGTTGAAGTCCTCATGTCTTAAAGTTGATCTAGAGTAAGGCTGTCAAGTGTATTTCGCACCAGACTTTAACTACTGATCATTTACACATTTTAGCACAACTTAGAGAGGAAAGAAATGTTGAGGTCCTATAAAATGTGTCAGATGTCAAGATCTGTACTTGAATGTGTTGTCAGTGGGGCTACTAGTTCACTTCAAATCAATTTGACTGGATTAAGGTGGTCCGCTACAAAATCAGATGTTTAATATACCATCAGCATGGCCATTTTATTGGTTCGTGTGACCTGAACAGTTAACTAATGTGGAGAAAATGGAAACAATAGTAAGTGACATAGTATGTAACAAGCCTTGATGAAATCACTGCTATTCCATTTGAAGGGTAACTTAAAATACAACAGCACACAGGGTATGACTGTATAACACAATGAAGCATAAATTAGCCAACCAGACTTCATTTATTAGACCACTAAGTAATGTAACGGTTTCTAGTAAATGAAGAAAATTGGGCTGATTGGTTTGGTTAAGCAAGGACAAGCTTATTGTGTGAATACAGCTAGAGAAAAGAGGAGCAGCTCCATTTGCAGCTGGTAGACACGGCAGCAAAGTTTAGAAAGTGTTTCAGGTCATTCCAGCAATTACTTTCACTTAGTTTGTACAGCGTTCGTACATCCGTCTCCAAGACGATTGTTGCATGTTGGCTGCCATCAAGAGACTGATTTTGGATGCATACAGAACACCCTGCTTTTGAGGAAGACCTCGCGAAACCAAATTAGGAATGTGATACTATGTGAGTTGAGGACCAAGGGTCAACATACTGCAAAATAACTCATCTGCTGTCTCTTCTCCTCTTTCAATGAAACACCTTGGGATGTGCTATCCCTGGTGTGTGACCTTCCTCATTACCAACTTCAAAAAAGTCCAGTAAAACACTGAGGTGGCAGGCACAGAGGATAAAATGGCATGAAAGCTGAAACATGAAACACAGGAGTAATGGTGCAAAAGAAAAGGAACGGAGGGAACAGAGGAAAGGGTTTCTTTTTTAAAACTTCACACACATACATAGATGCCTGCATATACTATATATTTGTAAAAAAAGGATATGGAAGAAAAAAAGAGAGAGGAAAATGGGTTAAAGCACAGAAGAAAGAATCAAGGTGGAAGAACAAAAGATGAGAAATAGAAAGTATATATATAAAAAAGGGGTTGAAAATATAATCAGAAGTGGGAGGGAGACCTGACATACAAGAATATAGAAAAAGAACTTGGAGACAGAAGGGAAAACCACAGGGAAGAAGATGTAAGAGGAAGAGAAAATCCTTGGTGACTGTATAATGTATGGCATGCGGATTTATTTATAAAGATTTCCTACCCTACTAACTGAGCTGTGACCATTCCTAGGTGCAAGGTTTGTGACACTGATGGTTAACAGCCATGCTGCTTTTGTCTTCCTCTAAAGAGCTTCTTGTGTCCCTGACAACTTGCTTTAATTACTTAAGTTCAAGCACTTCTGATGTTTGATGTGGCTGCAAGTACTTTAAAAGAGGTTGCTGGGGCAAGGCTTTCTCTTTTCCGCACCCCTTGTCCTTCTATCTTCTCAAAATGCCGAGGGATGTTTTTTGTCTTCTGTGTGGAATGAGGAGAGATTGCCTCCATTTGATGGGAGTCATTCTAAGCAGGAAGGGTATAAAAAAACGCCGAACCAGAGAACAAGACAATTGAGTAAACTTTGCTTTTGCTATAGTTTTTTCTTTTTTCAAAAACCAATTGTTTAGCTATGGAATTCAATACTTTGTCTCTGAACACTATAAAACAACTTTCTTCAGGCTACATGAGATGGTGGGTCACAACATCCCCAGCCATTGTGAGGCACCAGGATGAGGAAGGTTGAGAGGCGGTCCTGGCACTGTGGCATCAAGGGGTCACAGTCCAAAAAGGGAGGTGGGAGGATAGAAAGAGGCCACCAAAAGGTGAGGATGATGGGGGCGGGGTGTGCTAGGAGAAAGCAAGAGTGGATTTAATTTAAAGAAAAGAAATACAGATAATTTTCTGATCCTTTAGGTACTTTATTTACAGTATATATTTATTATTTTATTTCTTAATCATGTTCTTATTTGACACATTTTAAATACAATTTCATCCTTATACTGAAGGGTCCCAGAGGATTCTGTTCAAAATTCCAGGGACAGAAGTTATATATTTTTCTGTTAGAGAAATGAAAAGTGTAGGTGACCCACCCATACTGACTTCTTTTGGCTCATAGGAATACAGCATTTCTCAGAGACTTTAGGGAAGTGCAGGAACAAAACCTTCAGTGACCACATGGCAACTACAATTTCCTTTCTATCTTTATCATCCCTATGAAGAAAACCACTTTGGTGTAGAGGTTAAAGGCACCAAGCTAGAAACCAAAAGACTATAAGTTCTAGATCCATCTAGAGGCAAGAAGCCAGCTGCGTGACCTTGAGGAGGAGGAGGAGGAGGAGGAGGAGGAGGAGGAGGAGGAGGAGGAAGAAGAAGAAGAAGAAGAAGAAGAAGAAGAAGAAGAAGAAGAAGAAGAAGAAGAAGAAGCTAAATGTATCTAAATTCTGTTATGAAAAATGTGAAACTAACCAATAAACCCAGTCAATTTAATTGAATTTTTAATTGAATTTTATTTTGTATTGGACTTTGATGGCAATAGGGATACATGACTCCTACATATTTTTAGGTATCATGGTTCTGACAGACAGAGACAAATAAAGCAGAATTCTAAGGCTTGCAAGTTCCTCAAAGAACATGTTTATTGATACAAAGTATCGGCACTTCAAAAGTGAAACCAAGTCTGAAAAGATGCATAAAAATCTCCCAATACAAAGTTAAGAAATCCCACCCCAAAGCTATACAAGCTACTATGCCCCCCCCAATACATCTTCTTGGTGGGCTTTTCATGAAACGCCCAGCCTGCAGTCCCAGGAGCAGCCGATGACCTTGGTTCCCACAGGACACAATCTGTTTAGTCTAGTGAAACACCTGGTAAACTCCGCTCCCTCTGTGCTATGCTGAAAATGAGTAGGAAAAATGTCTGCAGCCACGCTCATTTTCAAAGTTGACATTATGCTTTGATTGAAATTATCCAATATGCACAACCTATTACTGAATTAACAATTAATTTTCTGGGTTTCCCAATATATTAGCCAATATTTTGACTGTGTGATGTCATCACTAAGGCAAATGAATCACATGATCCAGAATGACAATCTTTTTTGTCTCCATCTTTTTTTCATAATGTATTTATGAAAAGGCTGTGGGTAGTAGAAGATGAGATGAAGCAAGAGCTATAGAGACAAATATATGGGGAACAACATCTTTGAGAAGTTAAGTAGCTTAGGATATTTTCAGTTTAAACCCATATCTTTTATGTATGCGACCTGTTTTCCAATCTCTTCACATACTGTATGTTGCCAAAGATGTTTCAAAGAAAACATCAGTGGAATATTCTTACAGTCAACAGGAGTTGGCACATGTTTTCCTAATTAAAAAAAACTGAGGTAAGCAAATGGCAGTGACATCAGATAAAGGTGCTGAGCAACACCAATACAAACACAATACAAACACACCTGCTTATAGATTGTTAAAAGGTACTGTCCAAGTAAGGACAGAAGAAATAGGCAATAAAATATTATAGTACAGGATCTTTCCTATACAAATGGTAGAGTTAAAAAAACAATCAGATGTACTCTGCTTTCTTAAGATATCTATCCATTAGAAAGATATGATGGAATTTTCACAACTCCTTAGCTCATTGCAACATTTTGTGGTAGTGAAAGTTGCTAAAGCCTGCTTCCATATAGAAGAACAATGGCTGAAAAATAATGGACAATGTACTACCTATACAAAAACAAGGTGTGATTGTCTTGAGTTGCCCTTCTGAATTAAGTTCCATAGCAGTGCTTCTATTGACCCAATGTTTGACAAACATGACAACTTTAAGATGTATAGACTTCAACTCCTAGAATTCCCCAGTCATCATTCATTAATGGTTAGTGAGTTGACCATTAACTTTTCAGAGAAGCACCACTAGTATTTACCAGGTGTCAGAGGAGACATGCCAGAGGAATCTATCAATCAGTCAATCAGAATAGAGTTGGAAGGGACCTTAGAGATCTTCTAATCCAACACTCTGCTCAAGCAGGAGACCCTATACAATTTGAGACAAGTGGCAGTCCAGTCTCTTCTTAAAAACCTCCAGTGATGAAGCATCTACAACTTCTGAAGGCAATGTTAACATCTAGATGTCAACATTTTTTCCTATCCATTAAGCAACCAACTGATATTTTTTCAAGAAGCAGAGGCAGAAGGATGAAGGCATCCTGGTTCTTGGTGTAATCTTGTTACAGCTAAATCTTAATGAATTTACCTAAGGGCAGATGTTCAAAAAATGGCACTATCCAACTATAAAATGGTTTATAAAATGGTCATAAAAAGGAAATGAATCAGCCCAAGAAAACCTAAAAACAATTCTTTTGGATCATACCAAATGGCTGTCATGATGGTTCACACATTGATCATCTGAATGGTTCCGAGAAGCCCATAAGCAAACATGAAAGCAATAACAGTAGCCTCAAGTAACAACTAATTACTGAAAGGCTCTGATTGTGGTTGTGCTCTGGATATCTGTGCTAGAGTTTGTGCATATAAACCATGATTTTAGATAAAACAGAAAGTGTAGCCTTTAATAACTTAGCCCCAATTTGTTTTTCTGACTTCATTGCTTCTTAATTAGTTCCCCTCCCCGAGTATCCTTATCACTTTGAAAAGATGTGTATGAAGGAGAAAGAAACTGCTTTTTCATTACACGCAATAAACAGTCCTAATATACATAATAGCAATAGCACTTAGACTTATATACTACTTCACAGTGTTTCACAGCCCTCTCTAAGTGTTTTACAGTGTCACATGTTGCCCTCAACAATCTGGGTCCTTATTTTACTGACCTCGGAAGGATGAAAGGATGAGCCGGTCAGGATCAAACTCCTGGCTATGAACAGAGTTTGCCTACAATATTGCATCCCAACCACTGCTCCACCATGGCTCTAGCATGACTTGCTATAATCCCCCACAGAGCCTAGTTCAGCAATCAGTGTTACTGTTTAGCAACTCTAACTGAATCTGACATGCTCAATAGATTATATTTGTTACAAAGTGCACAGCTTTCTTCATTGCAGTTAGCAGTAGGCTAGGGAAATAGTTTGAATAGAAATATAAAAGAAATATAGAAATATTTCCTAGAAATATAAAAGCAGCCTGGCAGGAACTATCCAAGGATCTGTCTAGTTCATCTTCTGCTCTTATGTGGCCTTACCAGCTATGTAAGGGAAACCACAAGAGACAAATACAATAGTCTCTCCTGCTTGTGATGCTTCAGACAATTGTGCCAAAGATGGCCCCTTTTGGAAAATCTCCCACTATTCCAAAGGAGACTTTTTCTGCATCCCTTTCTCTTCCATTATTGGAAACATAACCCCAGGAGAAAGCATGTGTGTTTCTCAGGACCAAATTATATATTGCAAATGAAGTATATGTCTTGGATAGGTTTGCTCAGAAGTAAGTCCTCTTGTAGCACAGTGTGTAGCATAACACTAGCAGCTTTCCAGCCTCCTTTTAAAATAGGGTTTCCTGAGATCAAATGTAAAGTTCCATTTTCTGGTTAAAAAAACTGCAAAAGAGTCGTAATCATGAATATCCCGTGGAATATGAAGTTTGCTCCTTTGCATCTCACATACTTCTTTTATCTGCTGCATGCTACAAAGTGGAATATGTTCTCTCCTAATTTGCCCTCAAGTTAAACATTTTTTTTACATACAACTCTTCAGTAACGAGCTTGTTCTGATGCATATTTATCCTCTCTTGACAAGCTCTGATTACAAGGAAGGTCTTAAACCCATTCATTATGGCTTTTCACAGTCATGTTCATGAAAACGTTGAAAAACTCTCCTATTGAACAAGTGTTTTGCAAAGTACATATTAATTATGCCATTTTATGATCCAAACCTCAGGGGAAGGAAGAAGTGAGAGTAAAATGCTGACAATACAACCTTACACTCTCAATCAGACAACTTTTTTTTGATCAAGGAAAATAGGTTTTAATATTCCAGCCACTACTTATCATTTCTGAAAGTGACCATAACACTCATATAATGCCATTGCAAGTCATATCCCACATGCACAGGGATTTTCTTGTGTCTAGCAATCTTATGGTCTCTTGTTGTGAATATTTATTTTCACCAAACAATCTGGGAAGCCTTTGGCTTACGTGGGTGCAGGATGATAATTTAAATGCATGGATTATTCTGTTTTGTGCATGGACAGCTTTGAAGCTCTAACTTTGGGGAGAGTTTCCCATTTCAACTGGCCTCATGATATTTCAAGGAACAATGGATTATTCTTCTAAAATGATGTCCCTGCTTTCACATCTACTAGATTAGAATTATCCATCCAGGTGACGATATACCCCTCCTTAGTAAATCATAGGATTGTTTTTGGTTTTAGGCATTTTAATGCCTCAATGAATAATGCCTATGTTATCTGTAAAAAACAACAACCCCCCAATATAACAAACACATATGTATGTATATTACTCCAGCTTTGGCTGGACAGCCTTGTTATATTTTGATAGAAAAATGGCATGTAATGCTTTATAAATACATCACACCTAATATGTCCTAATTTGCACAGGCAGATTTAAAATTATTGTCAACATTGCTGCAAGGAATCTAGATTTTGAAAAAAAGTTCTAGAGTCTGAATCTGGATGCATATGTAAAATAAGTATGTTTTGCACATTTTCTTTCATACTGTATAATTTCAGGATGAAGATGAAATTACCCTATTTACTTTTTAGCTGTATATTTATATTGATATTTCCATGGTATTTCAAGGATGTTTCAAAGGTTGGAAATGAATGAAGTTACTTTATACTCTGACCAGATAAATTTTCATCATGTATGAATACATCAGTTGGTTTTCATGGGTATATTCCACCAACCTTCTACCTGTCTGCAAGAAAACAACTGATCTCAGAGAACACCTAGAATCCAACCCTGAGGTACATATATTTCGTTTTATATAAATGCAAGGAGATTTCAGACCATTGTGCTGCCTACTGGAGATCCATTCCAGTTCTTGTAGATTTGTGCCATTTTGTTCACCAGGGGTGGATCTTGATGGAAGAAGCAGTAGTTAGAAAAGTATAAAAACACAGATAACTGATTCAGGACATTGGTCCATCTAGTTATCTACTACTATGATGTAGTAGTACTAGTTGCCCAAAGTTTCAGATTGGAACATTTTTAGACCTAAAGAAAACTTTTGGTATGTAACTAGGTGTTTCATATGGAGATTCCACTTAAATGTTATAAGTTATCTCGACTAACTATTGAATGGAATGGAGTTAAGATCAAACAGTTGACTGGAATAATTATTGTGGCCATCTGAATCTGAACATATAATTCTCTATTTATCAAGTCTAAAGCAGACTTTACAGTATATGCATCTTTTCTTTAATTTGACTGACTCAGTCAGCTACATATATTTCAACTTTTGTTTGTTTGTAGAACTTTGCTTAATTGCAGATTAGACATGCAAAAGGCAAAAGGCAGTTATCACTGCTTCACTGAAACATCTTCAGGAACAGGGCAAAAAGGATCTCGTCAAGGGTTGCATTTTAGAGGTCAAATCTCTGAAGCATAAGATTACTTCAGCTACAAAAACATACAGTTAAACTATGAAAACAGTATGCTTTGTGGTGTAATTCATAATATTCTTCTTTGAACTATACCATCACATTTAATTAGCACCATCAAATTCCTTTAAACTGAACTAAAACTAGGCCCTGCAATAGTTGGGAGGGGACCCCAAGAGATATCAAATGTTAAAGTGAGTTTTCTCTTGTACTGTTTCTATGCTGTTTGAAGGAATAGTGCCTTTGTTCTAGAAAAATAAAGCCATACAATCATATACATCTACAGAAGTCTTGAATGCCCTATCTTTCAATGAATAAACCTTGGAGAACAAAGCAAAAACCCTTCATCTTTAATCTGTCATAGATTCTCAGAGAGACCAATGGCTCTCTTTCTTGCTCTCTGTTTAATTATTATTAAAGGCAGGATTTCTAAAGGATTGTTTTGAGCACACTCCAAGCAGTATTTGGGTCATCAAAAGAAAATATAGTCTCTTCACAAATTAATATCTCACTCTCTTAAAATCCATATTTTTCAATGAAACTAGATTAAAGAATACACAGGCACACTTCCTGCAGTGATTAAGTTTCTAGGAGCAGTGAGATCAAGTTCTAGTCCTTTCTCTAGGTACAGAAGCTGTTGGGTGATTTTGGATTAGTTGGTCATTCCTAGACTGGAATGACTTTCTAAACTTTCCTTCTAGCAACCTTTTTTCTCCAGTAGACTGATTTCACTTGATAATAATAATTAATAATAATAATAATAATAATAATAATAATAATAATAATAATAATGATGATGATGATGATGATGATGATTTTGACAGAATCTACTTACTGTGGAAAATAGGTGGGTGTCAAATGTTGGAAATACACCAGACAATTGAAAAAGGAAAAAAAAAGAGCATTGGAAGAATATCTGAAGTATAATGAAGAAGATGCACTAAAACTAGCATATCAGGAAGGCTTACTGAGTACTGAGAGGCCAAACTTGACTAGAAGAAAGACCAAATGAAAAACATGGCTAGTACTTAAAAAAAACTACCAGACAAAGCAAATAATAACAAGACATACCAATGGATAAGAGCAGGAAAACTTAAGAAAGGCTAATACTGACTGCACAAGACCAAGCCTTAAGAACAATGCATACCAGACAGCAATGGACAGCAACTGCTGCCTCTGCAAAGAAGCTGAAGAAACAGTGGACCACCCGGTTAGCTGCAGCAAGAAGATCACACAGATTGACTACAAACAAAGGAATGACAAAGTAGCGACAATGGTGCATTGGAAGGTCTGCAAGAAATACCATTTGCCTGCAAGCAAGAACTGGTGGGGCCACATCACAGAGAAGGTAATAGAAAATGAAGATGGTAACATGTTCTGGTTCTTTAGAACTCAAACAGGCAAGCACCTGCCACACAACACCCCAGTTTTAACAATAGTCAGTAGTCAGTAAGACTGCATAGTGAACAGGTTAGTATCTGAAGACAGCAGACTACAGTAGAAGACAAAGAACTGGAGAACTATAACCTGCAAATATCTGATATCTGAATATCTTCCAAATCCAGTCTAAACATCTGGCTGACTGTGAGACCAACAATAATCAATATTAATAATAATATAACAAGAATGTAAAATAATACATAATAGTAACAATGTAATAAATATGAATGTTAAACAACAATAATAATAAAAAGGAAAAAGTACTTAACGTCTATCATCGGGTGCCTAATAATTGGTATACCAGGGTAAATTTTTAAAAGATTTAATGCTTTATATTTGTATTTGAGATGATGATGATGACGATGATGATTTTCAAGTTTTATTCTTCAGCATTATGAGTCCAGGTGGAGGATGCTAAAATTGGAATAAAGAAAACATAATGGAAACCTTGCCCTGATTGGGAATAACTATTATATTTTTCTTATTAAAACTAAAGGGTAGACTTTTATTTATTTTTTAAAAGTCACCATATAACTATATTAAATATAAGATTAAAACCCAATATATTTTAGTGTATACAGTAAAGCTATCAGCATGAGGAACCTTTGTCAGTGTCGTACATTTAATTATAACAATGACAACTGAATGATTTAAGTGATGGTCATGACTGGGTTGTGTGATACCTGTCATGATTTAATTTCTGTAAAACAAAGCCTATTTCAACATTTATTTGGAATTAATCAGGTTAGTATAACATTAAAAAATGTTGATTAGTGGAACTGGAATCTGAATATATTTTCCATACATGTATTCCACATTTGTATTCCATATGTATAGTACAATAATATATGGTTGAATTTGAGCCTGCAGATCAGTGGCTTTCTACATCTATTTCCTCTTTCAAATGTTCAGTGTGATAAAAATTGTTCTGTATTCTATAATGTGTAAGGTATGTCAGGAACGTCACATGTACATGTCTGTAAGTAAGTAAGTTTTTCTAACTAGAACTTAGAAAGTCCTTGAAACTTTGAATGCTCGGGTGTGGTGGTGATGGTAGAAGAAAAACCACACAAGGGGAAGTTAAATGTAAATGTATAAATTAGTACACTACAGTATGTCAGACATACAAAGTATTATATATACAGATCTGAATAAGTCACAGACCTGACTTGCCTTAGAAAGACATGCTAGTGGTTTGGAAATTAGGTCCACACTTGGCCTGTTATGAGGCCAAAGGCCTCAGCCAAGTTGGATGGAAATGCTCCAGCCTTGCCAATCCCTAAAGAATGCAGGTATTGGCAGACTGAAGCCCAAAGACACAGTGCACACCTAATGAACAGATCTCCTCAGGAGTAACAGCTTACTTGGAGCAGCGCCCTGCTCACAAGAAGCAGCTTCTTTTTCAGGGCTTAATGGTTAGCTGCTGGAGCCCGAATAGGGACCCAGGAAACCTGGCATTAGACATTTGGAATTTTCAGGGCAGGAAACTGTCTCACTACCAGGTTGTTTTTTGACCTTTTGGCAACCAAAGACTGAGTTACTCTTGTTTATTAACACCTTGGCTCTAGGTTCTGACATTAACGCTGGGTATACTTCTGGAACACTGCTTCTATTTGATGCCTCATGTTCTGCTTAAACCTTATTGATGAACCATAGCCTGGCTTTTGATTCTGTTGTGAATTACTGGCTTTCTGAACTTCTTATTGGTAGTGCTGGGCTAATAGCTTGGCCACATCCTCAACCAAATGACAGGGCTGTCTGAAGTTTTTTGTCTGCTCTTTTGGACTGAACAGCTTATAGGCCTTCATCTCCAATGACTGTGTTTGTGTCTGTGGGGAACAGAGAAGAAGTGGCACCACCCACTTCTTTATCTCTTACTAGACGGGTCTTTGTGTTTCCAGAAGGGCAATAAAAGAAGAAGGCAGGAAAGAAGCCGGCGGTAACTTTCTTGAATGAGGCAGCTTGGCATCACACTCTGGGCCACACTGGGAAACTGTTGATACAAATAGCCCACATGACTGTGAGTAGAGTTTTGTTTCCCCGGGTGCATACTTAACATTAATCAGAAGTTCATAGCTGTTGAGTGACTGCCTGTTTTTTCTTCGGTTGAAACATATTTTTAACACTTTGTCCCTCCCCAGCCCCAAGTTTATCTGTAAAATGTACTTGTGGCATATAAACATCTGATCTGAATGTACTCACTCCTTAAGGACCCCTCTTTTCCAATTTTGCAAAATGATGTAAGCCAGCTCTCTCCCTCTCCCGGCCCTTGACTAGTTTGGCAAATCCAAGTGACCTTGGCATGTCTTCTTACAAGACTTGATATCAGGATGCTTCATAAAACTCATATCTCAGAAGTGTCTGACATTACATTACAAGAGGATCTGTAAACCTCAGCAAGATGACAAATGTCTTTTTTAAACAACAGACCAAGACTTCATTTAAATTAGTAACATGGAGATTAGAGGAGCTCTCCCAGGCTGAGCGGCAGCCACGCTGGGACTCGAGGAATATCAGTCACATGAAAGCTGTTAAATCTGAGATGGAAAATAAATCAAGGAGCCTGTAAAAACTGTCAACGGGTCAGAGAAGTTTATGAACTCTTGCTGTATCTCACCATAAATCATAAGAATAAGCTAAAACTGAGAAGAAAAATGTTCTCTTTTGTAATCTAATGCTGTCTGTTAAGGCAATAAAACTCAAATGAAATGCATGCATTGCAATTTTGAGCTGATACTTTTACATTATTACCAAAGTGAAGGGAAGAGTCTCAAAGTTATAAAAGTGAGATAGATGAGAGGTGGGCCTCCATTTTTCCAAGTTCCCAGACCAGGGTCTTTATTAATGTGTATCTAAGAAATAACAGGAAACTTGATGCTAAGTATCTCCTTCACACTTGTGAACTTTGGTGCTTTCTGTGAACCTAATAATAATCATATCTATCAGAAATATGGGTACTAATTTAATTCTCCTGCAGCCCTCCCCTGCAATCAGGTCTTATCTTAAAGCTGCCTGGTTCCCTAATAGGACTTCTCAGGTGCTGCTTCTGGATTCCTGCTTTAAACGTCCACAGAGCAGTGGAATCACAAGCAACTTTTTTTTCCTACTGACAGTGCTGTTGGCACAGCTGGTCCATATCCTCCTGTCTCTTCCAGAGAATAATTTGAAGGCTGATAAATCTAGTCTTTGTCACAGGTTGAACACTTGGAAAACATATGTAAGCCGCTAAGAGATTTTGGAAGAAGAAAATGGGGGACAAGCAACCTCTCAGCTTTACAGATATTGGAGAAAAATAATAGGCATTGTACCCTGAGGCCTTCATTACTTTTTTACTTTCTGAGTATTACATTTATACAAAGGCTGTCTACCTCTGTGTTTATCTAATTCCTAAAGTCTTAAGAATAATTCTGTTTTCCAGAATACTACAAAAGCTGGAACTTATTTTACAAACGATTAGAAGAGAGAACCAAAGAATAGAATCTGTATATGTATCAGCGTGTTATGAACCCAGCTCGCGTGTTGTTTGAAAAATTAACATACGTATGTAGAGAATAAAAAATAATAATAAAAACTTTTTTTAAAAAGGAATAATTCTGTTTTATTTTGCTGTCTGAGCTTATAGCAAAGCCTTTACCCACTGTTTAGCCACCTTCAAGTTTGTTGGCTTATGTCCCTATCAGCTGATGTTCTGACCTGCTGCTGAAATGTTGACTTGGCCATTTCTCAATCTATGCTGGGGTGAGAAAAAGAAGTTACTTTACCAGCTGCTGAGTGGCTGTAGCCTCTCAGCATCTCCCCTGGTCTGGTAAAGCTGCTGAGCTCTGCTTCCCTTTTCAGTTTGCCCACTTTTGGGTTTGCTGAAACCCAAGACTGTTCCTCCACCTTCACCACCAATTGTTGCCTCTCAAATGCAAATTCTCCCTCTCTGCTCTCTTACCTGATACAAATCTTCCTCCAAAACATAACTATACTTATACTATCAGCATTTTTCTTTTTTGATTGGAAACCAATCAAAACCAACCTTAAAATTGAAGGGGACAAAATGAAGGGAAGGAAGGGCTCCTGCGGGTCAGGGCATATCTCTTCAATTTCTTCCAGTAACTTCCTAAAATGCATCTTTGCATACTGGAAAGAATTAAGGATCTCAAAACTTCTGGGATACAAAATAAAAACTTTTTGTTGGACTTTTTCCTTAATTGATCTATAGCTGATTTTCTTGAGTGTCAGGAATAGATATGTAGACAAAGACAAGACTGTCAATTTCTTTCTATCCTTTGTGCTTCACCTTGCACCTTTTCTGCAGTAACCACCTGAGTTCAGCTTGATCCTGGTTGGTTGAAGGGCCGATGGGAATTCAACCCTCTACCTCTCTTCCAATGCTGAGACTATTTTTTCCTGCTGTTTTTGTTTCCTCCTGGTGCTCTTACTTTTTCTTTCTTTCTTTTTTCTCTTTCGGGAAGTTTGTGGCACTGGTATTGAAAAGTTTTCTTTTTCCTACACGCATATGTAGATATATATCCATCCTGCTGTTTCCTTTTGGAGTAAGCAACATCATTAATTCAAAATTCAGGAAAAAAAGAGAGAACTATCAAGTGAAAGATATTAAAAGCAGGAGACACAAGGAAATAAAGGAAATCTAGTTTATATCAACACTGTTCACTATACCCATTATCATTTTTAATCCCTGCTTCTACCACATAGATATACCAATTTATACATCCATTGTCTTTTGTTGCTTACATTTCTCTCTTTCTGAGGATTTCGTGAACTCGCTCTAGTCATAACTTCCTCCATTTTCAACCTCCTCTGATTCACTTTATTTATATATTTTGCAATTTGATTCTCATTCATTTAGTTTATATAAGAATTTCTTAAACTGGTCAATATTCAAATGGTTAGTAGTGTACCGATTATTGCTATTATAGTTTGTAGGATCATTAATAAAATAATACATTTTGAGCGTCATCAAGCTGAAGATAATCTGTAGACTTGAGGATTTCTGGTCTATATGATTAGACTGTCTCCACATACTTCTTAAAAAGCTGATACTGTCTTTGTTACTAAATCCACATTCATTTCCTATTCATTCTTGGTCCTGTATCTTTTTGTTTTATTGACAAGCTTCTTAATGACATTTTCACTACCTTGAACAGTTGTGTTTCTCCTGTCATACTATAGTTTCATTTCCACATAACAAAACAGGCGAAAGCACAGTCTTATATACAGAACCATTTTGGCTTATTTTGACTAAGTGTATTCCTTACAACAGACCATATTGTATACTATCTACTGTCTTTGTACCATTGTTTGTGCATCTTAAAATGCCTACTACACACAGACACACACACACACACACACACACACACACACACACACACACACACACACACACAAAGATTGGCGCTGCCAAAGCCGGCCTGGTGCCCAGCAGGAATCTGCACCGACCACCTCCCCCCGTGCCTCTGCTTGTGCACTCAGCCTGCTAAACCTCATTTCTAGCTGGGTGATTGATTTAGTGAAGGCATGGTGGGGAGAGGTGGGTGGTGCAGATACCCTGTACACTAGAAGTTGGCGAAGGAAGAAGCAAGCGGCAGCCCTAGTGGCAAGAAGGGCCACCAAAAAGAGTGGAATTTGTGTGTGCGCCTGCTATATGCTCACCCATCAGCCATGCTTTCCATGCCTCACATCAGCTGTAGTACACCATGGAGAGCAGGGCTGACTTGGGCAAGGCAGGCACACACCCAGAGACTCCACTCTTTTCAGTGGCTCTTCTTGCCGCTGCGGTTGCTGAATGCCTTCCTCCTCATGTATGCCTGCTACGTGCTCACCTGTCAGCCGTGCTCTCCATGCCTCAAATCCGGTGCAACGTGCCATGGAGAGCAGGGCTGACTCAGGGAAGGCAGGCGCACACACAGACTTGGCAGCCCTTCTTTCCTCTGGGTCTGCCACTTGCTTCCTCCTTCGCCAACGTCTCATGCACAGGGAATCTGCACCACTTACCTCTCCCCGCCCCCGTGCCTTCGCTAAATCGATCACCCAGCTAGAAATGAGGTTTAGTAGGCTGAGCGCACAGGCAGAGGCATGGGGGGAGGTGGTCGGTGCAGATTCCTGCTAGGCACCAGGCCGGCTTTGGCAGCGCCAATCTTGGCCAGGCTGCTGCTGAGCATTTGCGGCTCGGCTTCTATGCCAGCCGTCTTTCTTTCCTGTCGCTTTGCCCTCTTTTTAACCTCACACCCCACCTTCTGTAAGGGAAGGCAAAAGGCTCACTCACCCCCTCATGAAAGTTGGCCTCCATGTTTATGGGTGTCCCACTGCCACCATCGGCTTTCACACCACATGGTCTGACTCAGCCAATCAAGCCACTCTCTGGCTGTGCTGCTCCAGCACCTCATGGCTCCTCCTAGAGGTGGCTGACAGTGCCGGAGGGGACCGCACTTGGGCGGACTCGTACCATACTGCCAGTGGGGCATTTTCAAAAGCAAATGAGGGTAGGAAAGGAAACAATAGGAAAAGAATGCAACTCTGGAAAATCCATCAAAAAAAGGTGCCGGAAAACCATTCGGGATTGTTCTTTGACAAAAAGCCCTGCATATATACGTATATGGAATGGGAGGGGGGGAAGTTCATAAAAATATTTTTGTAGGATAATAATAATTTATATATCAAGAAATCCTTTACACATTCCACAATAAACTCTCTTGACATTATACCCATGCCTTTGCTTCCATTATAGACATGGGTGTCTGGAATCATTCCATTCTGTTTCAGATGCTTCCTTTAAATGCTTCCAGAATTCTGCTGCAGATGATACATCAACAGTTTATGACTGAGACTTTTAGAATTTTTTTTTGTATTCTAATATGAATGCATTGGACACATCATCTACTATTTTCTTTAAACCCTATGATGCAAGAACATATTCAGAACAGTTTGTAAAATGTAGTGTTTTGAATTGTGCATTTTAAAAAAATTACATTCTAAAAATAATATAGTTCTTTTTTAAAATAACAGATTACTAAATAATTCATGCAAAAGTACTATAGTCAAGAAACATTCCATCCTTGGTCAAATGAAGTAAAACCATTGCACATTTATTTAAATAAATAATCCCCCCAATCCTTTTTGCAGCAACCTTCCCATCACACATTTTTACACAGCAGAACCAGATAACCAGAACAGGATCCACAGGAACGCACATGTCTCAACCCATTACTTGATCCAGAGTTATTATTTACCTATTCTACTGATTCAAATACAATAGATTGAAATGAAAACATGTAGAGATTGGGGTTTTTTTGCTAGATATGAAATTGGGTTTTGCATTGTGAAACTCATGTATTGATAACCAATTATGGCCTTTCTGAATGGCAGGCTGTCAATTTTTTTGTAAGGGAGTGGTGAATACACAACTAGGCCAGGCGAAAAGAATGAATTCTTTAGCTTTTTTCAGAGGAAGTTTGATAATAAAAATGTCATTTTTTAAAATAAGTTGCCTATTTTCTTTGCTTTCTTTCCCATGCAGATTTGCGTCATTTCACACCTCCTACTTCACTCTCAATTATGCTAAACTTCTCTATGTGCAGGAATGTGCAGTTTTTTGAAACACCACAGCTCTTTGCTTCAAGACCAGCTGCATGCCTGATTAATCTTCTGTGTGAGTTGTCTGCTGAGTCCTAATTACTTATACTTCCTTCTGCGACTTGGAAAAACATGTTTTATATTTGCCCTCTAGACACAGACAGGACATCAGGACTGGGAAAAGCTCTTCATCAGCTTCTTCTCATTGTTACCACTTGGTGACCTTAGTGACATCACTTCCTCTTTGTGCGGGCCTTTGAAGACAGGTACACAGGTGACCAGGCTTTCCGCTTCCTCCACACTGCTCATCCTAGTCTCTCCATTACAAGCCAATTTTTCCCCCTTTAGTTTGTTTCAAAAAAGGCTTCCGTTTTTATGACATCATCTCTGATGCTTTCCACAGTCCTGCCTCTCCAGCTTTCAGTCCCTACTTGTTCAGGGAACTTGTACTTGTTCCTACTTGTTCAAGGGTAGAACTACTTTAAGCAAGATACAATGTCAGAAAAGATGAATTAAGGTAATGCAGTGTGTAGATTCCTGTCTGTGATTGGTGTCAGAAAATAATGTGATCTCAATGTATTCTTCATCAGTGAAACCTGAAAAGAAGATTTTAGCATTTTAAAATAGCTGAGGCAAAAGAGCTGGTCTCATCTTGAGAGCTCAGGTGCAAGGTGGAAAGGAGACTTGGCAATAAAGAGAAGGTTGGCATTTCACATCCTCTTCATTTTCAACTGGCCTTCAAGACATCTCAGATATGTCTATTAGAAATTTATCCTTTAGCTTTTATGATCGGTACTTTTATCTTCTAATTCTCCTGTGCCTCTTTTATGTCCCTAGAGTGTCTCATCTCAGATTCTAAGCCTTTGGGGCACAGTAGACTCTCTGCCTCTGTCATTTCCCTGGGGCTTCTGACAGCACAGGATCATAGGGAGCTTCATAAGTGAGTGAGGATCTGAATCTGGGTCACTCTGAGCCTACTCTAACCATTACATTATACTGAATTTATACTATCGATACAGCTGCAACAGACAGTTCTCTCAGGATGCCATCAACAGGATGGTGATTATTTTTTAAAACAAGCCCCCCCAAAAAAAACTATCTGTGTCCCCCGATGTGCAGAGATTTTGCACACAATTTTCCCTAATATGCATAGATTTTAATATAACATTTTCAATAGACTTAGAAGATTTCTACATGGGACTCTGATGTTATTAAAGTAATTGTAGCACTCCTGTTCAGCTGCAGATCAGGGAATTGTTTACCCCAAATTATTCCAGATTCTATAGCTTGGGACTCGAGAGGTCAAGTTTCTTCCTGGTGGAAATACTTCACCAAGTCCTATCTTTGGAACACCACCTTCCCTGCACTTTACAGCCTTCCCTTAGAAAGAGAAGCAAAGGGCCATTTGAGCTTAGTTGATCTGCTACTGTCCCTAAAAAGATAGCTCTGGAAAAAAAAAACCACTTCAAAGGGACTTCCAAACTGACATTTTGTCAGAATCCATTTATATCACATTCATAAATGTATGTTTAAAACATTATCCCCCCCATGGATTCTGCCAACTCCTGAGGAAGGAGGAGCGCATGTGGATTCAGCCTGCCTTAGGTTATTTCAAAGACCAAGGGAAACCTTTTGAACTGGGGGAACAAAAGAGAGGGTTAGGGAAGAAGGCATCTGGCCTGTGTCTCCATTTAAATCTGTAAAGGAAGAAGGCAATAACCATAAAGATTTGAAGTTCCCTTTTTCCCACGAAAGGGATGACACAAAGTAAAATGATGGGGGGCTGACCAAATGGGGTTGAGGGAAGTGGGGTTGAACCGGGAACTCTTTATAAAGTTTCAATTTGTAAAACAATACCAAGTCCTGTCTTGTATTTCCACAACCAAGCATGTCCTAGTAAAAATTACTTTTGGACTAGAACTGACTCCAAGAGTTTTTGTTTTCCTAAGACGTGGATTGGGGTGGGTCCTGACACATTTATTAAGAAGTAGATGTATTGGACAAATCCATTTTTATACTTCAAGAGAGCTAAAAAGGAAGCAAGTGAGTTGAAAATTTCCTAGAAGTATGGAATTCTTCACCTGAAGTCGTACTACAGAGAAGCTCTTTGCCTGGAAATGTACCTCCAGTAATAACAAGACATATTAAAGAATCTCCTCAGGCAATCTCAAGGAGCAAACAGAATCATGTACGAAGCAGTCTAATTGTAAGCTTTAAGGCAAAGATTTGAATGGTCCCCTGAAAATGAATGGTAACCAGTGCAAATTGAATGAATTTACAAGAAAGAACTGTAACAAATTGCTTCCATGTGGAATTTATAGACAGCTAATGCCATTCCCTTCCAGGAGGCTTCATTTTGTTCCTACCAACTAATTGTCTATTATTTAACCATAAGGTTGTATCCTGTGGCTTCTGAGCATATCTTCCTTCTGTGATAGGGTATTTATTTTTAGTAATGATGTTCTTTCATTCTTACTGTTTTCTCCCTTTTATGTATAAAAAGATGTCATTGGTCTTTCTAAAGGACCACATGCAGAATGAGTTTGTCCTACAGAAGAAAATGCTCATCATTTTATTGTGAGCACTTTTTAGGAGCACATGCTGGAAAACATCTTTGAAGGGTGAATTAAGGCAGCATAAGATAGCTAGGAAACAGTTATGTTTAGATGTCACTATGTGCTGGAGGCATAAGACCTGATTCTAATGGCAAACATAGGCATCTTTCTTAGGTAAATTGTGGAGGGATGTGCATTCTCAATGTATTTCTGGCCTGTCTGAGATCTTCTTTAGTTCTTTGGTGAAGTGTGGAAATGATTCTCCATTTTGGCTATGGTTGTGCAGAACCACAACATGAGAGGAGATTCTAATTGGCATGAGCTTTCATGCTTGAGGACATAATAATGTGATCACCAGATGTGCCCAGAAGAAATCTGTCTTTGGGGAATAATAGTGCAAAATTAGGTGCTTTGTAGTGGCTGGTTTATGGCTTTCAGTGATTTGCCCATTTGGGATAGGACTGAAAGAGAAGTAAGAGTGACAGTTTAAGGAATAGTGTGCACCGGCATCAAGAACTGCTAAAACAGAGATTACAGAAAGTTACACAGGAAGTATGCCCCTGTAGATTCTATGAGTTTCAAAACTACATTTAGGGGATTTTTTAAAAATAAATAATTAAAAGCACAATGTACACAAATGGGATTCCTCCCATCTGTTTTAATTTATAACATGTAAATCTATGAGAGGAATGCATTGCTTTGTCCTCAGCCCAGCAGAATTGGATCAAGGTACTTTTGAATCTGAGAGCAATGAACACACAAGTATGAGTTAGTCTTTATTCCAAAGCAGTAGAAGATAATAACATGATAACGGAACATGAGGCAGCAATCGAGGAATATTTAAGAATACAAAAAAAAAAGACTTTACAATTTTCTGCCAGTCAAGGAACCCCAAAAAGATGATGGTGGGCAGGCTTCTTCAAAGCTGGGAAAATATGCAGCGTCTTCTGCCAATCAAGTCTGGATTGAAGTTCTATTTCATGGGGGTGTACAGCTAGTTTATATAGGCTCTGAACTGTAAATTAAACATGTCTGTTTTCAATGGTCTCATCTCACTGAAGTTTGCCAAGGATAAGGAGGACAAACCTATCTTGGAACACTTTGCCAATTTCTGCCAAGAATGAGATCATCAAGGTTGAATATTTGTTTATACCAGGTGGCAATGAAACCATCTCAAAGTTAAGGAATATTTGTTTCTCAAGGTTTTTGGATTGAAGATGAGAAACATCAACCTTCTCTAGACAGATGTCCCACCAAGGACAAGGCAAAAAATATATAATTGAAGTATAACATTTAGTAAGTAAAATAAATGCTTGCTTAATTCTGTATTACATTCTCAATCATTACAGGGGAATATAAAGTTTTATGTCTCATGCAACAAAGGGAAAGAAGTAAGCACAATGTACTATCCAATTCTTTTCATCAGTCTATTTGTGAAATACTACAAACACTACACTGCAAGGAGGCATTGGCACTCATTTGTTGCTCATGCAGCAGATGATTTTCTGAACAGCAGAAGGCTGGATTAGAGCAGCCTTCTCCAAACTTGGTTCCCTCCAGATGTGTGGACTAATTCCCAGAAATTCTTAGTTGATATGGCTATTACCTGGAATTGAAACCCACACATCTGGAGTGGGGTAGTCTAGAAATTAGATTAACTTTGAAACCAACTAATTGTCTCCTGTTGCAAGTGTTTTTTGTATGAATACCAGATTACTCTGCACAACAACAATAGAGGTCCCAGAATTCTAAATTATCCCCTTTAGAAAGCGAAGCACTCTCTCAGTTTCACACTAATTAAAAAACAAACCCATAGTTTGGTGCTTAATAAGTAAACTAAAGGGTCATGCCCTGGAATATCTATTTTTTATAGCAAATGATGATGAGAAAGAAATTTGCCTGAAACATTGGCTGATCCTTCAACTCAAGAAAGACTATACTAGTCTGATTTAATATAAGCCAATTTCCCATGATCTTCATTGTAAAGGGAATATTTGGCTTGTTTTATCCTATATAAGCTAGAGAGTGATGGATTTTAGAGTTTATGGTTGTTAGTATATGGTTGTTTATGATTGTTTTTTTATATATACCTTGTATTTAGCTCTGGGAAGTGGGGGGGGAGGGGGGGAGGGGGGAGAGGTAGGGGGGGAGGGAGAAGGGAGGGGGAGGGGGGATTTTTAAAGAAAAAATTGTATGTTAAAACTTTTCAATAAAAGGGCTATGACACTTTAGAATGCAAGTGAGAGATGAGATGCCTCAACTTTTTAATGCTCACTTCAATAGAAGAATCACTGGAAGCCCATGTTTGTCCATTGCATTCTTCTCAATTATATATACCACTCTGAATACCAGTTTCAGGATTGGAATATGGCAGGAATCAGACAGTTCCCAAGTGCCAATTAGGGTTGATATCCAATAATATGTATCCCAGACCAAATACGTCCTTTAGAATGGGGATTATGGGAAATTAATGCTTAGAGTGCAGACAATGGCTCCATGTAGTCTTACAATGTGATATGGAAGACTTTAAAATGGCAACTTTGTACCATTCATCACCAAATAAAATAACAGGGCTGACAACAAGCTGTAGGCTGGTGAGGCAAGTGTCTTACCATATCACACAGTAAGACTACATGGAAATATTATGGAAATATTAAAAAAGCTAATATTCTACATTGCCTCATTGTCTTCATTTGCCACTATCAATGCTACTTGTAGGAAGGATATCTAGTGATGTTGGGAATGACCAGTAAAGATGAAGGAGTCACTCAGGACATGGAGAGCCCTGGTGTAAGAATCTTGGAAAACAAGAGTTGTGCATTTGCAGTTAGTATGGGATATATTAAAGAGCCCAGGTGTTCTAGTCATTCAGAGTTGATGCCTACTCTTAAAAATTGAAGAAAGAAAGGCCCAAATTCAGGATGATCTCAGTCCTCTTTGTAACTAAGGAAGCTATCTAGAGGATTTCCCATCTATAAACCACTTTTGGGCCTAGAGAAAATTGGATATTTATAGGTAGCTAAGGGGCTCTCTGTATTACAATCTCTGGTTTTCTGCCTGTGAAATCTGAGTGGCTGGTATGGACAAAGAAAGAGTGGCGAAGAGTCTTTCAGAGAGACATGGGGTATAAAATGTGCAAGAGAGGGGAAGTGGAGAGATTGCATAATTGAAGTTCAGTGCAAGAGAACGATAAGGAAAGCCAATGCAAAAGGGGAACAGAAGATTGCACAGGAGGCTCAAGCAGATAATGGGACAGTGTTTGCAAGCATTGAAGGACCAGGAGGTGACTGAAGAAGATGGGAAAGCTGCTTAAGACACAACAAAGGTAATAGATTGAAAAAGAAAAGGTGGCTAAAATATATCTGTCCTGCATTCTGAGCCTTATTATAGTCACAATAGGAAAAGACAGGACAGACATAAATTTTCTCAGGAAGGGAAAGGGAAGAACGAACCGAGGGAAAAGAAGCTAACATTAGACCACCTTTTGACCTCCCAGTACTGCCAAACAGTGTCAGTGAATGAGGTAATAATGGAGGGAAAACAATGTCTTATCAGTACACCAGCTAAACAGAAAGGCAAAGGTGGGAAAACCACATTTCATTGCTTGCCATTATTATTAACCCAGCAAGCAGAGTGGTCTGCTGTCTGGCTGGCAGCTGGTGTATGTGTGTGAGTGTCAGACTGTGCATGTAGAGTATGTGCATGTGATAAGTAATCTTTTGGTGTATTTATGTGGAGCAAAGATTGCCACTAACTTCTTTTTGAAAATGTGGTAGCTTGTCAGTTGATGCAGTTTAGTCAGTTTTTACCGGTGTAGGTTGAGAACAAGAGCAATGGGGGGCACCGGGTTGGGAAAAGATGATTTAATGCAATATTTGCCTATAGTTCAGACAAAGGGGAAACTCTTTAAAGTGCTCTAAAAGTGATGATTTGCGCCACAGTAACAAGATATCAATAACCAAATACTGTTTCCCTTACTTTGGCCATATCATGATAGGCACTGCAGAAAGCAATTATGTTTGGAAGAGTTAGTGGTGAAAGGAAGCCAGAGTGCCAAAGAACATGGCTGGACACCATCAAAGCTGATACCCACCAGAGCATTGAATAACTCTAAGAAGTGTGCAAGGGCAGAAGATGTAAAGTGACCTGCCCATAGAATTACCAATAGTCAGACATGAGTGTAACATCATCATCACCATCAACAAGTTGCCGGGAATCTTATACATACACATACACGATATGTAGAGGGATACAGTTACAGCTACAGAAAAAGCAAGGGATCTTAACTGCACTCACATTTACAAAATAAAAATATTAGGTAGATTTTAAATACTGGAGGAGAAATTTACATTGATAAATGAAAGATCCAATCCAGCACAGTTCCTTTGTTCATATCCATGGCCCATTCAAACTTTGGGGTGACTATTATCTAGTAAGTACAGTATATTATAGCATTGTGATATAATATGTTTAATTTCAGTTTATGGTTTTCTCCATCTCATGGTCTGGAAATACACATTTTAAAGGGAACAGAACATGGCAGGGAAGATATCTTACAACATGAGTGGAAACATGTGGTTCTTCAAATGTCACAGAACTATAATTCTTAGCATTCTTTACTTTGTGTTATAACATGTGAGAAGGACCTTGGGAGACAGGGAAAAGCCACAGCTAGAGGAATTATCAAATAGGAGGTCAGCTAGCCTACAAAAGGAATGGGATATTGGCAAAGTCTAAGAAGTTTCTTGGGGTGCATGAAAAGCTAGTTGACCCATACTTGGGTTGATAATGATGTGTGACACGGCTAGCTACTGCTTTGGAATATTTTTAATTGCACACACACATTTGGTAATGAATTATACGAAGGTAACCAGATTGTATGGTTGCTGAGACAACATACTTTTTTTTTGCATCAAGATTCTTTAAAAGTGAGACATGGCATGAGATTTGGTTAGGCAAAACACTTATCAATTCCATATGTTGTTGTGATGGATGAACCTTTTCATTTATTTAATTTTACTCCTGTTCAGATTTTTTTAAAATTTCCTGTTCTTCTGTCAGGTTTATAAAATTATTAGCAAATGTTGCTATTTTTTATTTGTTTAAAATGAAAATAATTCCCCCAAAGGAAGTCCTCTCTCACCATGTACCATTCAGAGATGAAAAGCCTCTGGGATGAGGGGCCTATTGGAGAGTAAATTAACTGACAACCTTACTTCAGAACACAAATATACTCAGATACTAAGAGGTTCAAACCCAAATGTTTACAGGTGATGCATTTAACTCCTCTACCTGAATGGTAGATCATTCACTCCAGAATTAAACGTTTGCATAACTCCTGCTCTTTCCTACAACCAAAAATCAAAATACATGCCAAAACTAAATCTGCTAGATTCTGGAGGCCAAGGAGGAAGAAGAATGAAGAGGTCTCATCACTCATTGTTAGCTGTGACATGGAATCTCAGCACAGGTCACAAGTACATCTAATACTTGAGATTCCCTGATTGGATTTGGAAGGCGTTCTACCATAGATAGGCCATTCTACAGCCATTCTTTTTGTATCAATTCTTGTTGGGTCAGAAAGCAAACCCATTAGGATGCCTTTGATCATCCTTGGAGACAATGTCAAGCCACAACGTCAGTGTAATGAAAGTAGATAGTGAGTGAAGTGGCGGCAGCACATGAAAAGAGCAGTATCAGCAAGCCTGTATTTCCTGGGCATGGGATACAAATGTAGCATCCTTCCTATGTTCCCTGAACAATAAGTTCAGGATGCCTCTCTTTTATTTGGGAGGGGAAATGAAAGACGGTGTTTTTGAAAAAGACAGAAATCCCACAACCTTACTTGGCTTATTTTCTTTGATGAGCTTATCTAAGGAAGATCACCTCTTATGTTTGATTGTAAGCCAATTAACTTTTTTTAATAGATGGAGATGATAGATTAATAGCATTTTGTGTTTCAAGAGAGAAGTGTCAGCAAGACTTTTGTGTACTTATAACATTATAATCAGAAGCAAGAGTTTAGTGGAGACCCAGGGACTTGTGCTTGAGTGTAGCCTGTCCCACACACACACACACACACACACACACACACACACACACACACACACATGGGTGATGCACTATGCAATATGTTCTAATAATAGATAGCTCACTTGGAAACTAAGTTACTTATAATAAAGCTTGGTTTATGGAGGTAAGAATTAAAGGCATTTCTTTCACTCACAGAATGCAAAATACAACTACATAGAATTTCAGCTGTGATGAAGAAAGAAGAGTGGAGGTGATGCCATTTCAAGACAATCTATAAAGCATGAACATTTGTAATTTTTTGTATTCTCTCTTGAGCTATTTAATAATTACATTCAATATATGAACAATCTATTGTCATGTCTGCAAATGTGGTTAATGTGTATACTCATTTGCACATTTATATAGGTATTCACTTGTAATGTTCACAGTCTTGAATACAGAGCCTTATATGGGGATGCAAGTGAAAGCTTCATGGTGACACTTGTTAGTCCCCAAAATGTTACTTGATGGAAGCTGTAGGAGGGAATTTGCTGCATTTTTTTTCTTTATAATGTGTTCTATTTCAGATTCACACAATAATGATAATTACAGCAGCAATTTCTCTAACAGAGATAATGCTAAATGTGTTTATTTATTAAATTTTCATTGGCATCTGATGCCAACCAGTAGGACCAGGTCTTAAGGACCCTTCAGAAGGCCAGAGGGGTGAGAGCAGTCCTCATCTCTGGCATCAAGATGTTAAAAATGGCAGTTATGACTCTGCCAGTTGAAATTCCTGCTAGAGTCCCTAGTTGGCCTCTTCTGCTGGAATGCACGGGGTGGGCCTGTCCCACTGGGGCAAGGCAGTTCTTCAGAATGACTCTTGTAAAAGTGCTTCATTGTACAAGTGATTCAGCCATATACTTGTGTCATGTCATCTCATACATAAGACAGGGTATTTGTGTGATAGTGTCATCACAACTGTTGTCATTTGATCCCTATTGACGTCTCCTCCCCAGATACTCATAATTCAAAATCAAAGAACTGCTGCTTACAACATTTTATCGGCTAGCAAGGCTAACACTATGTCATACTCCATAGCCAATAGCATCCTAAGAAGATGATGTACAGTATCGTATGAACTATGGACATATGGCCTAATTATATCACTGATAGAGATGTTGAATAAATTTGTTTTTATGTAAACTTACCCAATTTGCATTTTTTAAAGCATTGCCACTGCCATGTATATACTTAAAACCAAAATCTACACTTTTCAATGTTCACAGACTTTTAAAATGTGCAGCTAAATATGTGCATAAAAGCATGCATACCATAGAGAATGTAAGGAAACCCTCCCCCCATTACACTGGGCAAAAATGCTTTAAAAATTGATGTACCAGGAAACATACAAATAAAAATATATCCATTTGGATAAATACAAATGTAAACATGTAAGGAAATTTTATGCAGACTTTTAAAAAATTACAATAAAAATGTCAGAAAAAGAAAAATGGAAAGAATGCAAAGTACAATAACACAACTTTGCAATGTAGGCTGCTCATTTTACAGCATGGTTTATTTCATGATGTATATCCCTTTTCTCATCTTACACTGATATTTCTTCCACCTATTCCATTATATGGTAGCAATTGAGCAGTTTCTGTCCTTTGGGTCTCCCTCCCCATATTTCTGACTGATGTAAATGGGAAATGCTACATCAGAATTGGCCAGAGCCTGTATACTGTAAACTGATATTGAGCAAAACTAAAGGATAGCTTACAAATGAATCACAGTTTCTATAGCTGGCAAAAATAGGTAAGTGGCTTAATCTGAGACCTAGTACAAAATAAACTGTGCAGTTATTAGTGCATTTAGGTTTCATATTGTCACACCCTGTATCCTATAATCAGATCTTGCATTCCCAAAACACTTTTAGAAAATTTAGTGTAGGCTAGCAAAGCAAGTGAGTCTATAATAATAGTTAGAGTATAAAATGATTCTCTTGAGGTTTACAGTCTATTGAGTGTCTGTCCATCTTTGATTTATAATTTTCTGCCCATTAGCCAGTCAACTGGCTATTAGCAGTACCCAAATATCATTAATTTTTTGTGAGTCCATTTGAATTCACCCATTTTGGGGAGCAGAGATAGTTTCCTAGAGATTACTGATGCTTCTCCAAATGTGGAAGTTCTCTTAAATCTGCTGATATTAATCTTGCACATGGATTACACCATGACTCTATAACTAATAGTCTTAATAATCCAATCACTGTAAAAGAGACGGTCATTTCTAAAGATACTAGTATGCCACTAAGTGATTTATTCTGATATTATTTTGCCAACTAAATTATATTTTAGAAGACTTTCCGTTCACATAATCACTAATTCAGTTATTCTAAAGGCATTTTTAGTTGGTGGGACTCAACTTTCTCTTTTACCAGTTTCTTCAAGTATATACATCTTTCCACACTTTGAGGCAATAGAAGCCCTTGACCTTATGAAATGCTTGTTGTACCTCAGGAAAACTGCTAAATACAAACATTCAAAATCACCCTTCCTTCTTTCTTTATGTATTTTAAAATTTAATTTATTCATATTTTTATGCTGCTCCAATCAGGAAACAATGAGCAGTTTAGTGTCTGCATAAAGTTATACATCACACAAAACTCCAAAACAGTCATTTGGGGATTTGTAAATAATTTGCTAAGTATTGTCTCAGAGGAAGGTTCTGACACTATAAGCCACTAGGTCCCCCTTGACTACTAAAATTCTTTTGATTTCCATGAAGTCTGCAGGTTTATAAAAAGTATATTCAGGTTACAGAAGTAATCTGTTTGTAGTCGAAAATACCAGACTGACACAAAGCTGGGCAAGGATGATGGAAGTACACTGCTGCTAAAATAAAGAACAGACAGCACTGGGAATTTCAAGACTTAGAGTACAATGATACAGGGGAGGGAGACCTTAGTGATTTCTCTTTGTGTATGGTCTATGTTTGTTGAGCCCTAATTAAAGAAGAAGCTTCTCCTTCAGCACAAAACTGATATTTGTATTAGTAATTTGACAGTAGGAGGAACTTAGTAAAAGTCAATGAAAGAGTCACCTTGTAAAGTATTTTGTGTGCAACCTTAGAGCTGTTTTACTGTTGGATCTTAAATGTATCTCAAAGTGGGCTTCACTTAGATTAGATAGATATATAGATATAGATATAGATTTTATAGATATAGATAGATGATAGATAAATAGAGATGATAGATGGATAGATAGACGGATGTACAGATGGATAGACGGATAGACAGATAGGCAGATAGATGGATAGATAGATGGAGATCGATCGATAGATCGATCGATGGATAGATAGATAGATAGATAGATAGATAGATAGATAGATAGATAGATAGATAGATGATAGAGTGAGTTGCAGGGAATAATTATTAAACTTGTCCCTGAGATCAATTGAAGGTTACTTGGATAGTACTGGAAGATCACTTGACAAATTCATTAAATTCACTGGTAGATGCCAGACACAATATTAAATAGGAAGGCACAGTAGGAAATAATTTTGTTTAAGAAATTGCAAGAAAAAATGTTCTTATTCTGGTTGCTAAACTTAGCCTTAGCTCTTCATAATATAATACTGGTTTCTAATTAGGGTGACATTGCACAAAGAAGACTGAATGTCCTTACAAGAATGGAAGTGCAAGGGTAACCCTACCATCATTCCTCCATTATGGCTGCATTCTGACATAAAGATTTACATGTTGCATAGACATACTTTCCATCCCATTTTGCCAAACTAATCATCCAATGTGTTCTTAACTTAACTTAACATGACAATCTAAGTTAATTGAGGGCAAAAACAATTCCATATTCAACTTTGAACTTTCAACCTCAAAATAGAAAAGCAACAATACCAGCATGCACTCATAGTAAGGGTGATGGGTTGGAAGCTGTACATTTGGAGAAAGAGACTGAAAGAGTGAGCACGCAAGGGTTTATAAGTTTTTTGCTCTCTGCTCCCTTCCTGCTTCAATGCATCAGACAAAGGTAAAATCCCTACTGCAATTAAAATGAATGCTTGGTAATTATGGATGAGAAATCATAAAAATTAAGATGGTAGGATTCTTCTTCATGTGAGTCACACACATTGGATGCATATATAAGGGGGGGGGGAGAAACAGGACTTTAATTGTATAGTTCTATTTGGCATCTTGATCTTTTTGACTTGTCCTGCAGATGGCCCTGATTTTCACACAAAGACCTCTTGGCTGGTTTATCACTAAATAAATGTTTAACCAGCATCCTCCACTTCTGATAGCTACACCAACATTTTTTCTCCTTAAAGAATTTAGTAAACCAGCTTCTTATACTTCAGACTGAACAAGGACTGTTAGAAACAAATGCAGGAGAAATTCATTGCTTGACACAACTTCTTAAAAAAGACTGAAAATCCAATCCTACTGTGAAGGGGCCCATTGGAGGAAAGACAAGCCTGTTACTTTAAGGAAAGCTCTGGCAGTTCCAGTGTTTCACTCTCGCTTTACTGAACTCCTAAGTTCAACTTTTCCTTTCTCCCCCCTCCTCTCTCTGCCCATCTCTCCTCTTCTGTCCCTTTTTATTTGGTTCGACCTTGGTCACTGATGACAAGGCTGCTTTTCCTGCCAAACCAATCAATAAGCTAAACAGAGAGAAGATGAGTATTTAGAATATGGGAAGCCAAACTCAAACACAGATAGGTTATCAGCCTAGCCCAGAGCAGACTTCTAAGCAAATATTTCATTAACAAATTTTTCATGGCAACTTGCATGTTAAAAAAAAATGGGAACGACAGGCAAGAGAGAACAGAGAGGGGAATAAAGTAAGGGGTGGCTGGGGGGGGGGAAATAGGGCTAGAGGATTAACTGTGGCACAGGAAAATTTGTAATTGCTCGTAGCACATAGTGTCCTGCGGTCCTCTTAAATGATGGCTCATATCCAAAGTCAACATGTCCATTGGACATCTTATGAGGAATTATGGGTATAGTCTAGTACAACTTTAGACCAATGTACTGAACAATGTATTGAACATTGTCCATAGGGTCGCGATGGGTCGGACACGACTTCGCAACTAACAACAACAAACTGTATTGCAGAAGGTTAGTTCAGGTAGCTAGGCAAATTCTCATCAAACAATGTAAGATATCATTGGCTAGGCAATAAGAACTTTGCAAGAAAATTGACATAGCAGGTGCTATTTCTGCTACAGATTTATTTTAATCAGCAACAAAAACTCCTAGATATAATTTTGAAGTTCTGTGATCAAATGGACATGGAAGGTGTACATATTTTCCAGACTCCCAAGTCACCTATTTTTGCAGGGAAAGTAAAATGTAGATTCTGATCTACTTCTGTATTTCCCAGTGATTTCTACTGGTTCAGACATGATCTGGACACTTGAGCTATTATGTTGCACCTGATTTTTGAGGGTGGACTTCACCACTATCAGACAAATCAAGTAAATAGAGCAAGGCAGAAGTTGTAGACTTGGATAGTGGAGCTGTGCCCACCTTCTGTTTCCCTGCATAATATTTACAAAGGTAAATGTGGTCAGTTTCTTCTCGTATTTCATTCACTGTTTCTATTGCCATTTCTGACTAGCCAGGAGAAACTGATCGGGAAGCTACTGCTGAGATTTTCATATTCAGTATAGCAGAATTTTTCAAACTTAGTAATTTCAAAATGTCTGGACTTTGACTCCCAGAATTTCCCAGCCAGCAAGCTGGGGCTGGCTAGATGTACTACATACTTGCTGTAATTCTGGGACTTTCTCTCTCTCTCTCTCTTCCCCTCTCTCTGTTTCTTTTTCTTAATATAAAATAGAAATTAACGGAAAAAACAGAAAAGGGAAGGGAATGGAATAGAGGAGATAAAATGCGGGAAGGGAGAAGACAAATATAAAAGAAACAAAAGGCATTGACTTCTGACCTTTGGGGGTGGAGGCAGTAAGATACAAAATAAAGTAATAGTATAAACTTTTTAGTTGTGCCAAATAGTAACCACTAGTCATTTCTATAGCAATAACCATTTTAATTGTTAAAACCCAAGTCAAAGTTTCATTTTTTCCTCTCTCATGCAAAAAGTCCAGAAGCTTTTTCCAAATAACCACAAAACTATTTAAATTCTTAATGCAGTCAGCTTTTCCATTTCCGCTGGAAATTTTGGGAATAAAAGTGCACACTTCTTAAAGTTCCCAACGCTGAAAAATACTACAAAAGAGAATTGAACTAGGTGATACCTTCCCCTATGTAAAGGTCTTCAGTTTTGATCATCACATGATTATATGGTTTAGGAGAGTCTGTAAATGCACCCTTCAGTGAGATTCAATTTTTGTGAAGGTACTTCTGATGATGTTGATCTACTTTCTGTCATACTTTGCCTAGAGGCTTGCTGATTAATTTAATTGTATATTATGGATTGAGATTTTTAAAGATTAATGGAAACTCCTTCCATTTTCCATATTAAGTAGTAGCTCTGCCCTAGTAATTTTATACCACTTTTTTTAAGCAATGAGTACATGAAATGATAAAATGCTGATATACTATTCTTATAAGGCAAAGGGAGAGGAAATTATATAAGTATACCAGGAAGTTAAGGGACGCGGTGGCTCAGTGGGTTAGGATGCTGAGCTTGTCGATCAGATGGTCGGCAGTTTGGCGGGTCGAATCCTGAGTGCCGCGTAACAGAGTGAGCGCCTGTTACTTGTCCCAGCTTCTGCCAACCTAGCAGTTCGAAAGCACGTAAAAAATGCAAGTAGAAAAATAGGGACCACTACGGTGGGAAGGTAACAGCGTTCCGTGCACCTTTGGCATCTAGTCATGCCGGCCACATGACCACGAAGATGTCCTTGGACAAGCGCTGGCTCTTCGGCTTTGAAACGGAGATGAGCACCGGCCCCTAGAGTTGGAAACGACTAGCATGCGTGTACGGGGGAACCTTTACCTTTACCAGGAAGTTATACACTTGGCATGTCAAATAGTTCCTTCTGGTAAAGGAAGATTCTGAATTGCCATCTACTTTTTATTCAAATGAAACCAAAATCCAAATCCAACATAAAGTATTACAGCTTTAAGTACTGAAAGTATTTATTATTTTCCATACCAGTAATCCAATAGCATAATCTGAAGAGCCTCAGTGCTCCTGGAATATTTGAAAACCTGGTAGATTTGTCATTATTCTTTCATGCAGATTTTTTATAAAGTATCCTGCATGCTAGAAACTGTAAGAGAAGTGATTTTTAATAGTGAAAGAACCTTGAATTTCCAATACAGATGGTTCTTTAAAATATTTTAATTGCAGATATGTTGTTTCCAATTTCCTTCCCTATTTTCTCCCATATCTGTTCCATGACTTGGGACAAACCATATTAACTAGTAGTTCTTATTGAGCTAGCCAATAAGCCAGACCCAAGTCCTGAAGCCATTCTTCATATGTTTTAGTCTCCAGGCCTTTGATCATCTTAGTTGCTCTTCTCTAATTTGTTTCCAAACTCTCAACACCATTTTTGTGATATGGTGACCAAAATTGGCTGCAGTATTCCAGGTGTGGTCTTACTAGGGTACTAATACTTTGCATGATGTTGATTCTATGGCTCTGTTTATACAGCCTAGGATTATATTAGCTTTTTTGGCTGCTGCTGCACACTGCTGGCTCATGGTCAAGTGATCGTTCATTAGGACTCCAAGGTCCCTCTCACGGTTGCTCTTTTTAAGCCAGGTCTCACCTAATCTGTACTTGCACCTTTGATTTTTTCCTGCCTAAATGTAAAACTTTGCCTTTCTCCACATTGAAATTAATTTTGTTGGATAGGGCCCATTGTTCAAGTTTGTCAAGATCTTTTTGGATCCTGAGTTTGTGTTCTGGGGTGTTGGCTACTCCTGCCAGTTTAGTGTCATCTGCAAATTTGATAAGTTCCCCTTCAATTCCCTCATCTAAGTCATTGATGAAGATATTGAAGGGTACTGGGCCTAAGATGGAACCCCACTGCTTACTTCACTCCATGTGGATGTAGTGCCATTGAGGAGGACTTGTTGAGTACTGCTTGCCAGCCAGCTATAGATCCATCTGGTGATGATGTTGTCTATTGCACCTTTTTCTAGCTTACCAAGGAGTAGGTTGTGGTCTACTTTATCAAATGCCTTACTGAAATCTAAGTATACTACATCCACAACGTTTTGCTGGTCTACTAGTTTAGTCACTTTATCAAAGAATGAAATAAGATTGGTTTGGCATGATCTGTTTTTAACAAACCCATGCTTGCTACTGGTTATAACTTTGTTTGCTTCTAGTTGTTCACAGTTGTTTTTTGATTATCTTTTCTAGGATCTTCCCAGGTATTGATGTTAAATTGATTGGTCTGTAGTTTCCTGGGTTGGTTTTTTTTTTTTTTTACTTTCTTGAAGATGGGAACCACATCAGCCCTTTTCCAATCCTCGGTACTTCCCTGGTACTCCAGGATTTATGAAAGATGTGGTGCAATAGTACTGAGATAACATCTGCCAGCTCTTTCAGAACTCTGGGATGTAATCTGTGGGGTCCTGGTGATTTATATTTGTCAATGTCAGATAGGGGTTCTCTTACCATTTTCTTGCTTATTTTAATTTTTGTTTCTAGTTTGTCTTTTGCAGTGGTTTTTTTTTTTGGTATGTTGGGCTATAGTTTCTTTTTGTGTGAAGACTGACGCAATGAATGAGTTAAGCAGCTCTGCTTTCTCCCTGTTGTTTGTTATTTCTTTGACATCTTCTCTCTTTAGTAGACCCACAGCTTCCTTGACTTTTTTCTTGTTGTTTATATGTTGGAAGAAATTTTTTTTATTATCCTTGATTTCTGTTGCAAGTCTTTATTCATTCTGAGCCTTTGCTTACCTGACTTCATTTCTGCATGTTCTGGCTGTCTGTTAATAATTGGCCTTAGTTATGTGCCCCTCTTTCCATTTTTTGTATTTGTTCTTTTTATGTTTCAGTTTGCCAGAGAGATCTTTATGCAGCCATGCTGGTTTCTTCTTGAATTTCTTGTTTTTCTTTTACAGTGGTATTGTGCTGGTATGGGCTTTTATGATCACATTTTTCATAGTTTCTCATGCTTCTTGGGTTGTTTTCCCCTTTAGGATTTTCATCCATGGGATCTTTCATAGATTCTCTCTAAGTTTGTTAAAGTCAGCTCTTTTGAAGTTTAAGACACTGGTTGAATTGTTTTCTATTACTAGTGTTTGCATTATGTTAAATTCTAGTATGACATGGTCACTTTCATCCAAGGTTCTGGCAACTTCAACTTCCTCTATCACTTCTTGTCTATTAGTAAGAATTAATTCCAATATAGCTTTACATCTAGTTTCCTCCTCCACCTTTTAGATGAGAATTGAAGAAAGCTGAAGGAACAGGTAGTAGGGACAGTTACTCCTTTTCACTTGTAGTTTTCTATAGAATTCTCCATGGCATGAATGAACATGAAAATTAACCAGGCATTTATAGGGGACAGATATAATTGTTCCTAAAATAAGTACAGTAGAACACTTGAACGATTCCCAAATTAAGTATATTAATGATGTTATGAAGAAGCATTAAAATAGTAAGAAAAAATCAAGTGCATGATGAATTGAAGAGACTGTAAAATTATGAAGACTTTTTCTATACAAATCAGTGTATAGAATCAAAAGGCTCCTAAAGATGGCTGAGATAATTTATTAAAGAATGGATACCTAAACATTGCTGGAAAATGCTGAAAGAATGTTTTGCCTTTGTGTTCTCTGAGGAGGATAGTTGCAGACAGATGCTAGAGATAAAACATGCATTTCTCAAGGGAGGAAGACAAAAGGGAAATAGCGAAGTAAAACATGACTATGCCAAACTAAGCAATCAACAAATTAAAATATCTAAGGATATAATAATCTCATTAATCAGACTGGATGCAAAGTGGCCATTTAGACTACCATGCTGTCTATACATGTGGGAGTACAATATTTGGTATACCACAAGTTCTTTCAAAATAAATCATATATTCATGCATACACACACATTCATTCACACAGACACAAAGAATATTATCCATATATTCATGCAGTCTGAAGGCTGAATAAAGAATTAGTACTTTTCTATAAGGAAAAGGTGGGCTCTTTCATATAGGGTACAATAATTGAAAAATGTGAGTCTTGATTGCAGTTAGAAAATAAGATAAACCCCCTATTCTATAACATAAGTTGGATGCCCTGGGAATTGCGGCATATGTTATTCATTGAACATAACAGCTGAGAAGGAAAGAATGACTACAGAGACAAGACCATTAATCTGTGGGCATACAAGGTATAGCCACATCAAGGATCCATGTTAGAGATGTCCAGAAAAATGAAGTTTTCACCATGCAGAAAAGATACAAGAAACACATTGTAGGCAGTAAGGATCAAAAGCACATTGGAAACCAAGTGGGAGGAGTAGAAACAATACTGGCTTCACATTTAATGAAATAATAATAATAATAATAATAAAAACTATCTTCAAAGAAGAGGTTGAGCCAAAAAACCTGCGGGATTTTTTTTAAAGTTAAGTTGAAGGTTGAAAGGCAACAGTTACTGGTATGATTTCTGGCCTTTGGAAATCCTTCTGAAAGCATATCAGACAAAAAATGATTTTCCAAGGTTAGCAGGGATGGATTGGGGTTGATCTACCTCCATAGATGTAAAGATCCAGCTGGGATGGCAAAATCAGAAAGAAATTCATCAATGGGGTCTACAGGTCAAATGAAGAAGGTGTTACATATGGATCCATGTTGGGTTGATTTTGTTCACTTTACATAGTCCCAAAACACTTTGATGGAAAATGGTATAGAGATAGAGACTGATGATATAAAGCTTGCTAGGGTACAAAGGGGGTAATAAAAAGGAAGTGAGGGTGGTGGTAGTTAAGTAGGGTCAAGAAACCATCCAGCCCCAACTGTGCAAGGCAGTAGGGAAGGAAGTACCTGAGGATGATATGATTGAAAGCAAACCTTTGAAAAGGCTTTGTGAAAAAAAATCTGTTTAAAGAATTCACATAGAACAATAGTGTCCCCCTTCCTTCAAGTCTTTATCAGGATTTTAGTAGAGAGATTGGTTTCTATCAGAAGCATTACTACAAATGCAAAGCTGCAGAAATTTTGATTTTCTCATTATCTATCTATGGAAAAGGACATATTTTCAAAACAAGAATCACCTGCCTGTGTTCTGAATTTGTATTACTACTAACAAACTATCAAATAAGAGATGTCATAAATTCAAGTATGACAGAATGGATGTTTATACATAGTGGCTTGATCTGTAATACTAGACCATTAATATGCAAATTGATGCCTATAAACATGTTTAAGGACATTTTTCAAAATACAATGTATGTGAAAGCCATCTATATTATCTCAGATTATGGTTAAAAACTACTGTGTATGTGAATATGTGAATAACAGGCTAATAAAATAAGGCTATCTGATAGGGCAGCAAACAAACAAGAGAAGATGAAGTCAGCCAATTGGAGACAGTCCAAAGAAGAGATTTATTTTTGAGAATATTAAAATGAAATCTTGTTTCTAGCTGCTCTATATTTCTTTATAAGTGTATGACCTGCTCTTACTGTCTTTGGAGTTTCCTTGTTGTTACAACTTTCTTGGCTAAAGAGATGAACATTGAACATAATATAATTATATTTTTCATTAGATTGTACTGAGGAAATGTCATTAAATTGATGTACTTTGCTGATCACATAAATATCAATAAGGCAATAAAATGGAATCACTTGCACTCTTCAGACCTGCACATTTACAATTTTCCTTTTGCATAATTTTTCTGGCATTTGCTTATTAGTTGAACCTTTGCCCAAACCAGGTTCATAGTCTCATAAATAGACTATTTTTCTAGATCTTTTCCCTATTGAAATATTTTTGCTGTGATTTGCATAGAGAAAGAAACTTGCATTGACATAACCCCAGCCTATTTAATAATTACCTCTTCAGCTTTATTTAGACTCATTATGTGAGCAGCATCTGTCCTTGGAGGCAGACATATCAAGCCAAGTGAAAATGTCATTTTAATTTTATGGAAAGATCCCTCTTGGTCATTCTTGCATTATCTTTTCAAATTTGTATCCTCTCAAATTTCAAGGAGTGCAAACTAGACTGATCTCTGGCCACTCTGGTAGCACAGATCATTTTTTATTTCATTGATTAAACTTAAGTCAAAATCAAATCTACAGGCAACCTGTACTGATATTATTAGCTTAGGAAAGGAGCAGCTGATCTCTTTTTATTCATCTATAAACATTCATTTTCTACAGTACTAAAGTAATGAGAAATTGACTACTTTTAGTTTCTGTACTAATTTTAAAATCTCATTCTCCTCTCTGTGTATATCTCCCTAATAATATTTTGTTTGAATGACATCTATTCATAGCTAATGGTAATATATAGCATACTAAAACTGACAACAAAGTAATAGAATAGAATGATTGTTAATGCAGCTATGAATATCCCAAACTTAATTCCACAAAAAGAACAAATGCCACTCATTTCACAAATGTACATGCTGTAGGCAGATCTTGATGAAAATAATTAAGCAAATATATAAAAAGCTGCTGCTGTACATAGGGTTAAAATAGGTTGTTTATGGAGATTCTCAGCTCAGAGCTGAAGAAGCTTCTTGGATGAGAAGCGAATTGTCTTCAAAGAAAAACAAGAAAGTCCATTTGCCTCTTGAAAAAGCACCTTTGGGTTAAAATATGATGCACTACTTCTAGCTATATTTTTCTTACCTTACATGAAGATAAGAAGAATAGAACCAGAATTCTTCAATCTCATCTTCATAAGATGAGGAATTCAAGCTAAAAGTCTCTGTGTGTGTTTGTGTGTGTGTGTGTGTGTGTGCAAGTCTACTGGGAGAAGATACCTCTTAAACATTGGTTTCAATATCTTGAAAAATCAAATTTACTATGTTGTATTGGATGCAACTCTTTATTAGAAGCCATTGTTGTTCCCAAATGGTAGTCTGAACAGATGGAAGAAGTGATCTTGGGTTTTTACAGCTGGGATGAAGTACCAGTGGTTCTCCAGATGTAGCCGGCAATCCCGCCCCAATGGCCAATTCTGAGGGATGATAGGAATCATATATTATAAAAAGAAGTGCCTTAATAATCAGAAGAATATGTGAATTATGAGTTGTTTGTTCACACATAAGCAAGATATTGATTCCTATGTTTCTCATGAAATATTAAGATGGTTGTTCACTACCCCATATGAACATCATCAATAAAGTATAGCTCACAATTTCCTGGCTTTACAGATACTGCCATTAAAATAATCTGAGTGACTAGATAATTGAAACTCCACCCCTTTTTACATGCATGCAATTTGTGTGATGCATGTTAAAAAGAGGTTGGGCTTTGATCATCCACCAGTTTGATGCTAGTGACTATTGTTGCAAATGATTCTATCTCTGGCAATCCATTCTGTTACTGGACTATTCTGTCATCAACAGAGTAACAGAATAATAGAATTGGAAGGATTCTTGAAGAGCTTCTAGTCCAACCTGCTGCTCAAGCAGGAGACCCAATCTCTTCTTTAAAACATCCAGTGATGGAACACCCAGAATATCTGAAGGCAAGTTGTGCCACTGATTATTTGTTCTCACTGTCAGGAAACCTCTCCTTATTTATAGGTTGGTTTTCTCCTTGATTTGTTTCCATCCATTGCTTCTTGTTCTGCTTTCAGGTGCTATGGTGCCCCACTTCTTTGTGGCAGAGACTGGATGCAGTATTCCAAGTGTGGCCTTACTAAGGCTTTAAAAAGCAGTACTAATACTTCACATGAGTTTGATTCTATGCCTTTGTTTATACAAATGAGGATTGTATTAGCTTTTTTGGCTGCTGCCGCACACTGCTGACTCATGTTTAAGTGATCGTTCACTAGGACTCCATAGTCCCTCTCACAGTTACTGTTTTTGAGCCAGGTTTCACCTAATCTATACTTGTACCTTTGAGTTTTCCTGCCTAGGTGGAAAACCTTGCTTTTCTCCACATTAAATTAAATTTCATTAAATATCATTTTGTTAGATAAGGACCATTGTTCAAGTCTGTCAAGATCTTTTAGGATCCTGAGCTTGTCTTCTGGAGTGTTGGCTATTCCTGCCAGCATGGTGTCATCAGCAAATTTGATGAGTTCCCCTTCTATTTCCTCACCTAAGACACTTAGGAAGATATTGAAGAGTAATGGGCCTAATATGGAACCTTGTGGTAGCCCACTTTCAACTTGGAGATTCCATTTAGTTATCCTGGGACATAGGATGGATTATTATACCAAAATGCTAAGAGGTGGTGACAGGAATTTAGGAGTAGATCCAAGAGTAGAGTAGCTTGTCTGAGTTGCTTTATATACTTCTATTTTGTGCAACCACCAGCCTTTTGTCTAGTTTTTAATTAGAAGTGGTTAAAGAAATTTTTTAGTTAATAAACCTTGAAAGAATTTATCATATATGTTGTGAAATGATGGCCAAATAGTGGAAAAGTACGAGAATTTCATTCAGTCTGACTTTTTGATATAAACTTAGAAAACTCAGCAAATGGGATAGAAAATAGCAAATTAAACAAGGGTGGAGTATTTCCTCTATATTCTTTATGTATTTAAAGACTGCTGTCAGATCTGATCAATCTCTTTTTTAGATTAATATACAAAGTTCTTTCCCCATGGGCTTTCTTGCCTCTATGCTGATACTTTATCATTGTCCTCTTCTAAATCTGCTCCCATTTTTCCTAAGGCATAAGTCCCAGAAGTAGACTTGATCCTTGTATATTAGGTCTAATCAGAACAGAAAAGTATTCTATGCATTATTTTGTTTTATTTATTATTATGCTGCATCAATGATTGCACTCGTTTTACTTAGCATAGTATGATTATACTACTCAAACTGCAAAAGTAAATGTTTATAGATATCCGATTTCTATAACATGGTTCTTATTATAGGTGGCATAATATTTATTTATTTATTTATTTATTTATTTATTTATTTATTTATTTATTTATTTATTTATTTATTTATTTATTTATAAAATTTAGATAATGCCCATCTTACTAAATGGTGAGACCATATGCAGGTTAAAAACAGGCTTTAAAACAGACTTACTCTGGCAAGTTCTATGCAAATCCATGAAACCCCACCCCCCAATTAAAATGCAAACACATTCATATTTCCTAATGGATTAGATTCTGCTCATATTTCTTTAGTCATCTAATAGTATTTATTTATTTTCAAATCATTATTTCAACAAAAGAAAAGAAAGCCATTTGGAAGAATTTCTTCATACATTTGCATCCTTTTCAAGGTTTCGATGTGAAGCTTGGGAACATGATCCCATTCCCAGAGCATTTTAATATTCTTGGTACCAAACTTATCTTAAGTTGCAGGGATCTAACAGTGGCCTAGCACAATTCTGTACACAGAGAAATATTCTGAAATAGAAAAATGAAATCCAAATGTGGCCAGACTTTCTCTTTTTGAGAAGACAGTCTAATCAAAAGACTACTTCACTGGGGATCCAGATGAAAAGGATGGATCTCAAGACCAGAATGGGAAAACTGTGCTTGCGTATGAAATCAAAAGGATAAACACAGGAGGTGGAGCTAGATAAGGAAAAATGATTGCATCCTTGTGTAGAAGTCGTTAAGCTGTTGTCTCTAGCTCACTTTATCTTAGTTATAGCTGCCCATTCATAATAGTGCTAAGCAACAGATGCTCACCTGGCCAAACAAGGCTCTTGAAAGGAAAAGATCCATATGCTTGTAGGGAGTGTGGCATCATCAAACAGAAGCAAGCAAGCAAGAATGAATTTTGTTGAAGACTGATCGAATTGGTTTTCATTTAAATGAAAGGAGAAAGAGAGAGAAACAACAGAAATGAACACGAATCAAAATAAAATTAGCATTTTTACAAATGATCAACAAATTTTACTCTTTGCCCCAGACAGAATGCTGAATTGGTGGGGCAAATGGTAACGTTCTTCTGCTACATATTTTCTTCCTCAGTTCTCCTTCGCTGTTCTCCAGTGGCGTAGCGTGGGGGGTGCAGGGGGGGCCGGCCACACCGGGCGCAACATCTGGGGGGGGCGCGCTCGACAGCGCCGGGATCCAGCAGGGCGGAGGCACCGGAGCCCCAGCCGGGAAGGGCCTGACGCCCCACAGCGCGCCACACACACACACACACACACAAACACACAACCACACAGCGTGACTCCTCCTTCGGGCCGCTCCGCCTTCGCTCCGGCGCTGGACGGAAGCCTTCTCTCCCTCCTCCCCCCCTGCAAAGGAGAAGGCGGCTCCTGAGCGTGCACAGAGCGCGGCCCTCCTGCAAGCCCGGGGCTCCGCTGCAGAGGCTCTCCCAAGGCGCTCCCGGGGTTGCCAAAGGCGGGGGGGCGCGGCGGGGCTTGAAAGAGGGTGGATTTCCCGCGGGGGGAGGATCGCTGCAGCGTCTCTCCGGGGGTCCCTGCTCTGGAACGAAAGCTGCGTCGGCAGGTTGCCGATCCAACCGTGCATGCAGACTTTGGGGGCGAGAGGACGTGGTCGGGTGCGTGTGCGTGTGTGTGTGTGTGTTTGTGGGCGCGCCCGTGCTGTCTCTGTTCTGCAAAAGGCGCTTTTTTAAAAAAAATAAAATAAAAAAAATAAATCCTGTCCTGCTGGAATGCAGAAAAGCAGCCCTCGCCCCCCCCCCCCCCCATTAAAAGCTTGAACTCTTCTTCTGCCTTCAATCTCAGTTTCTGGAGCGCGAACTGGATTAAAAGACAAGGATGCGTTCGATTGGCTCAAGAGTGTGTGAATTTGACCGGACCCGGTGCGGGGAAAACGAGCACTCAGATGCCGCCTTCCCCAAATTGGCCATAAACTGGGATTCGTTTCATGTCATTCAACCGGGGCTTCATGAACGTCACAGAAACACACATTAACTGTGTCAAAACATTTCTCTCTCCAAACTCCCAAGCTACAGACTTTCCCTTTTATTTAAAGGGGTTTTGTTTTTGTTTTTTAAAAAAACTGTTTTATTTAATAAACAGCGGTTTATTTAAAGACCACATTCACACAGCACCCTAATGGCAAACCAAACGTATCATTGGGGTGACATGACAGCAAAGAATGGTGTGTGTGTGTGTGTGTGAACTTATACATCCAAAGCACCAGAAGGCAGGACAAGAAACAATAGATGGAAACTAATCAAGGAGAGAAACATCCTGGAATTAAGGAGAAACTTCCTGACAGTGAGGACAATTAATTAACCAGTGGAACAGCTTGCCACCAGAAATCGTGGCTGCTCCATCACTGGAAGTTTTTAAGAGGAGACTACTCAAATTGTATAGGGTCTCCTGCTTGAGCAGGGGTTGGACTAGAAGACCTCCAAGGTCCCTTCCAACTCTCTTATTGTTATGGATGTGGATAAAGGTACAAAGAGAAGGAATGATAGTACCTCACTCGGAAACTCAGTTAAAGTTCCCAACTTTCTCCCTTCTGTCTGCTCCTAAGTCTTTGGCACCCAGCCTGGTCCGCTGACTTTGAATGACTGAAACTTTTGCTGGCAGGATGCTAAACCAACAGGTAAAGCTCAATTCCCTTACGTCAGACTGACTGGCAGTCAGGTAACAACTGCAGCCGCCGCACCTGCGGCTGCTTGCTGCTGCTGCTCCTCCTCCTCCTCCTGCTGTATTGACTCTCTGTGGCCACTCGGTTCCCCCTGCAGGAGGCGATCGGGACTGCCCCCCCGACACACGTCGCCAGCAGCGAGAGTTTCCAGCCAGGCCGGCGAATCTTTGGGGCGAGGTGCCAAAGAGAAGGAGGCGGCTTGGCTTGGATAAGCAGCGTCTGGGCAGAAAATAGGTCGGGCGCCGCAGCAAGTATGAATTCCTGGGGTTCAGCCTAAGCAGGCAAAGCTGCAGGGTGGGTTGGTTGGCTTTTCCGGCTTTGGAATAACCTTGGGAAGCTGAGGCATTGTAAGTTGGAAGTCATTGTTTGTCGCCTAACATGTTGGGTCAACCCCACGCCACATGCTAAGCCATAAACCGTGGTTGGTATCCAGGGTTTAGGACAAGATGGAGAAAACTAGCCAATTGTGGGATCATAAATCTTGATGAAGCCCATCATCGCTCCATGTGATGTATGCACTCAATCTACAAACGTAGTCCAAGCCTATTCACATCTGTTGTAAGGTCATTCTCTCCTGGGGTTTATCCTGACGTCCACTAAGAGTGGAACAAACATGCCCCATTAACCATTTTCAACGCCATGTCCTCTCTTTGTCTCATCCTAAATCACAGCTGAGGCACCTTAAAGTTGCCTTGTTTCAGTGTTAAACTAGCATTTTCCCTCTTCTCCAGAGACCCTTTTTTGCCTTGAACCTAACTCAGGGGTAGGCAACCTTGGCTCTTTTATGACTCATGGACTTCAACTCCCAGAATTCCTGAGCTAGTGGAAGAGACTCGAGTGCTAAAATCCACGGGTTAGGGGGCGCAAATTACTTGCCTTGCCCCGGGTGCTGACAACCCACGCTACGCCACTGCTGTTCTCTGTTGATCAGTGACATGATGCAAGTGATCTGAGTGGTAGAGAATGCTTAAAATCAAAAGACCAGGCCTGCTTTTGAACCACTTATGGGGCAAATATCAGCAAACAAAGTACTTTACATCATAGAAGCTTCCTATTGTTGGCATACTAAGCGCTGTTGCTTATAGCCAGAAATTAAAGATATTTACTTTGCCTTATTTCAGCATTTGTGATTTCTTACGAAAAAGTCTGATTAAAAGTTTAAATTCATTTTGTACCCATTTCTCTGAAGACGTAGGCCTTTCTACCTTTTTCCAAAATAAGCTGTTCTGAGCAAGCAGTTTTCCTCTGTATTTTTTTTTGTTCTACCTAACCCACTAGTCACACTTTTTATTTGGTGCAGCTTTTTTAAAAAACTGTTTTGCACAATGTTGGGAAAGATAACTATAATTTACTTATTGATTCTGGATGTGCAGGGGGTGCTATGTTTATAGCAAGATACTTTCTCTTTCAAGAGAAGAATCTCAGGGCTGGCTGAAAAATAGTTTATCATAAATAAGAAAATGAACTGAAGTTAGTACACTATGAAGGTTTACTGAATACCACAGAGACCAAAATGGCCTACAAGAAAAACTGTATGAAGAATAGAAAAAAGACATGGCAAGACAAAGTATTAAATGGCTAGTACATTAAAAACCTAGTAGAAGAAGACCTGGCAATGGCTAAGAGCTGAGATAAATTGTAGAAAGAGGCAGAGGGGCTAATTCTGATTGCATAGGACCAAGCTTTAAGAACAAATGTATATAAAGCCAGAATTGAAAAGATTCTGAAAAGAATTGAAAAGACAGCAACAGATGGCGAATGCCATCTCTGCATAGAAGCTGGAGAAAAGGTACAGTAAGCTGCTACAAGAATATCGCACAGAGTGTCTACAAAGGTATCTTTAACACCCTCAAACAACATTTGCCTATCCCAGTTCCTTAGGAAGAGTTTGATAGTTAGATAGAAATGCCAAATCCAGTCTAAACATTTGCCTGACTGTGCAATCAACCATAATAATAATAATTGCAAATAGTAGCTTTACTTGAAACAGCTTATATCCTGCAACAATATGTCTAACAGCCTCAAACAACAAATCTGCCTATCCCAGTCCTTGGAAGTATTCAATAGTTGGATGAAAATGCCAAATCAAGTCTAAATATCTCTCTGACTGTGCATCCAACCATAATATCTCATTATCAAGTTACCAATATTAGTTCATACAATTCTTGAAGAAGCAATTTCTTTTCAGGCAAATCTATTTATGATAAAATCCTGACTGTTCTTATGAAATACAAGAGGCTTATTTAAACATTCTGGGGCTATGAAAGCAGTGTATTGAAAGCTTTCCATATTTGACCTTTCTCTATATCAGATGTGGTAACAAGAATGGACTTTGTGTGCCTACTTTAATCACCACAGATTTGGTGGTAAAATCCCTGACCAAAATTTGGTGATTCATTTCATTTATGTTTAAAATATTCTTGGGGTCCTTTATGTTTTTCCCCCTGACCTCATATACTCTTTTCCACATGATCTTCCTCAGGGTTGTCTATAGGGTATGATAAAAGTCAATATGGTAATCACAACGATGTGATTGGAGCTTTACCTTCTTGCACATGCACATAAAATCAGATGTGAAACTTTGATAGCACCAGTGCAGCTGCTAACGTGACTTTTTTTTTACTGTATTCCAGGGACACTTCTGACATTGGAGGTACAGAATGAATACAAATCTTCATCCCCAAAAGGTACCCATGTTTGCAGTACAGTTTAATGTAAATGCAGCCTTTAATATGAATTCAGTAAACTTAATGCTACTTCCTTTTAGAAAATCAACTGTTTCCCCAGTTGATTTTCTAAAAAGATGCAACTTTAAAGTCTGCTGCTAGAAAAATCCTAGCCCCAATTTTCTTGAGAAAATGAAAGATTAAGTCAAAGTGGTAAATGCCTCCCTTTTGTTGGCAAATTGCACAAGAATATAAACAAAAATCCATTTGAAGCATATTTGCAAGACAGATGTTATCCAGACTAAGAGAATCCCAGCATCAATCTAATACTTATCTCATGCACCAAAATATATTATCTTAGCCTTAATAACGCTGTTGTGGTATTTATGTATATCCTGCATTACGTATAGCACATAAGGGCAGAGAATGTATTTTTGTGAATGATAATCTTTTACAAGACCAGCACCATGTGACAGACAGAATGCAAAATGCCATCAGGTTCAAATTTCAGTACAACCACATTGCCTTTTTCCCCCAGTATGAAAACATAATTAATTATGTCTCATCTTGGGACAATGCCACAAAGCAACACTATATCTCCCTTTCATTACAAATGCAGGATCACCTTTCCCATTTTATCCTTACAAAACGGCTGTGAGATAAGAGGGACTACAAACCACAATTGCCCAATGTGAACTATTAACCTTCATGGCTGAGTGATTATATAAGCCAAAACTCTCCTAGTCCTATTCCAATATATTAGCCATTACACCACACTCGCTGGCAATCTGATCATTTTCTCATGGCATCCTGTTGGGAACTTGTTCTCAGAAATTTTACGGCTGACAACCTGGTGAATTTCTGGTGAACATCATGAATTTGGTTTTCTGTTTTACCTGATTCATTTAGCTGCTTTGCATGTAAAATGTATGATTCATACTGTGGCCAAATTTGCCATATCAACACAGCTGGTCTTAAAACATCTTTGCATCCTTCCATCCTTCCATCCTTTCTAATAGATGAGCAGACTACTGAAGCAGTTATGTAAGAACTACATTACCAGCACTTTGTTTCTGAACACAATTTACCATATTGGGAAAGGTGTTTAAGGCTCTGGAAGCTTAGATTCAGAATACCAGTGCCTACTATATTAGATTGACTGTTGATGGAGAAACATTTCTCCACGTTAAAACAGAGGCAGAATACAATTGATTTGAACAAGAGAAGAGGCCTTCTCAGTGGCTTCACCTAAATGCTGAAACTACCTTATTCAGGAGGCTAAGATAATCCCTTCTGTGATAGTTACTGATTAGTTCCATATACATACATACATACATACACATGTGTGTATGTGTGTAACAATTTGGATTTTACTTCTTGAAATTATATATCAGCTATTGCCTCTGTTTCCTTTTACATCTTTGTCATTTGTTATTTTTCCTCTCTTTTGCCTTCTTTAAATATTATTGCTTGGTATGGTAACATGAGATATGTGTGAGCTGTAGAGGGGCAGCATGCAGAATTTTTATATAAATGCACAAGATTTTATTTATTTGCACATATTTGCCTGCTGCCTTGTATTAAGTAACAATCCAGCGTGAGCAGAGATGATTGTGTTTGGCTGCTTCATCAAGCCAAAGGTAAAATGTGAAATGGTCACCATATCACAAAAAAGATGTTGAGAGTTTGGAAAAAATTCAGAGAAGAGCAACTAAGATGATCAAAGGCCTGGGGACTAAAACATATGAAGAACGGCTGCAGGACTTGGGTCTGGCCAGTCTAAAGAAAAGAAAAATAGGGGAGACATGATAGCAGTGTTGCAGTAATTGAGGGGCTGCCACAAAGAAGAGGGGGTCACATTATTCACCAAAACACCAGAGTGCAAGACAAGAAACCATGGTTGGAAACTGATCAAAGAGACAAGCAACCTGGAATTAAGGAGAAACTTCCTGACAGTGAGGACAATTAACCAGTGGAATAGCGTGGCCCCATAAATTGTGGGTGCTCCATCACTGGAGATTTTTAAGAATTGATTAGACATTCACTTGTCTGAGATGGTATAGGTTCTCCTGCTTGAGCAGGGGGCTGGACAAGAAGACCTCCAAGGTCCCTTCCAGCTCTATTCTGTTCTAAAATATTAACATGCCATTAGCATGAAGTTGGGGCCTATTATCTTAGAGGGAATACAAATAGGTTGGATTTGATTAACAGCTCGTCTGATGGGGACTTTCAGAGGCCTTCTAAATTCTTCCTAGGGTTCAGGCCAGAGGTTAAGAAACTCTTCTTTCAGGTCCTCTTCCAAATGAGCAACAGAAAGTGGTGGCTGGCAGACAGCAAAAGGCAAGAGAGTGAAAGAAGCTAACAGGATGTTAAGTGAGCAGGATGAGAGGCTTGACAAGTTGTCAGTTTCACTTGAGCAAGATGAAAAGGAAGTATGTAGACAGGACATTCTTGATGTATCTCAAGGCCTGACAATTCCCAGTCGTTGCATCTGGCTGATCCTCCACCCCTCCCCTCCCTTTCTCTTTTTCCGAGCAGGGAGGATCCTATTTGTTTTCTTAAGACTATTAAGATCTTCTAAGTACCACAGTCACCATCCTATGATTGAAAGTGACAAATGTAGGCAACCCTATTTAAAACCTGCCTCTTTGCATTAGCAGAAGTATCAACTCAAGTTCTACAATATTTTACTACTCTGGTTTCTCCCGCCCTCCTTTTTTCTTAAATGCTGGTTTACATAAGAAGGACTGAATAGATATCAGGGAAACGTCTCTCCGCCAGGATTCCCTCGCTCCCTCTGCCCCATTAGCTGCTGTCTTAAAAATGCCAAGCAAAACAGAAAGTGACAGCAGTGCGGCAGCAGGCACAAGGGCCAAATATCCAAACAGCTGAGCCAGGGCTGCATCCAAGAAGCCTGCTGCCCTTGCAGGGAGCTGAACATTAAAGACACACAGATGCGCATATTGACTTAGATCAAAAAGAACTGCATTCTGAGCCAGGATTCAGCCTTACAAGCAAGTGCTGCATTGAAAATTACTTCTGCAATTTTTTTTGGGGGGGGGAGGAAAGTTGTATTTTTATACAACTTGCTGAAAAAGATATTGCTTTTGAAATGTTTAAGATGATGGACATTTGTTTATTGACCTTTTATTTCTTGATATATTTCCTTTTGCTTAATAGATGTATAGGGCAACTCAGCTCATACAACAGGTCTCTGAGCAACATGGTGAGCATGATGTTGCACATTTGAGTGTCCTGTCTTTCACTGTACAGTCATCTCTGCAGCCTCCTGGGCTCTCTACCTTCAGTTAAATCCCTAGTAAAGGTATCACTATTCTCATGGGACTTGTTCAAATCTGGAAGAAAAAGTAGTCAGGGAAGTTGGATAAATATTTAATAGAAAACCAACATCAACATGTTGTCTTCTGACATCTTATAGTAATAAACTAAGTTTAAACTTTGAAGTAAAAGAAAGGGTTAATGCATTCTAAAGTACTTTAACAATGGGAGGTGGGAATAGAAACTGTTTTTGTAGTGGAATAAAATGCTGAGGGAATTTGGAAGAGCAATATTACTAGATATACTCTGCTTAGGGTCAGCTGGCTAAAGTATAGTGGAGGATGTGAAATCTGGGCAAACAGTAATTAAAGTGAGCCCAGGTGGTTTCTTGCTGTGTATTCTGAGCTAAAAATATCAGGAATGGATAAAAAGAGACACAGAAGGCTGTCTTTCCCTTGGAAAGTTGTGGAACATACAACTGAATGTGTAGAAGTAAGTGAGGTATAATATTTAACCTAACAGCATAGGATATGAAGTTAAATCATGCACAAAGATTGTTAGAACAGATTTCCCCACCTCTCTAACTTATGAAAGTATCTTCTTTTTCTTGAGAATGTGATCTAGAGGGTCAGAGGGGTCCTTCAATTTGGCAGAACTTAAAACTTCTTTGGTTAGTACATATCTACCCAGGGAAAGTGGTTCTATTGAGATTCCCCTTTCTCACTGCACCATCCCATAAGTGCTCTCTCTCTCCCCCCCATTTTTATGCAGAGATGGCCATAAGGAAGTGTAGGAAGACTACAACAGTTGCATATGCTTATGTCTGGTTTAACCCAATGTGTGCTATTTAAATGACTCTCAAGTTGTACAACTGGCATCCTATTTTATCTTCCATGGAACAAGTTGGCCTAAAACACACTGCTTCTTAAGATAAAGGGTGAGATGGCAACTTCTTACTTCATATGCAGAATCTGGATGGATTAGAACTTGAAACTTTTTTCAAGTGACAGTATCCTTCTATGTAATTGAAATCAAAACTGGTTGCAGGCTATAGTATGGAAAAATTAAATCTGATCTCCAGTAAAGAAAATAGCTTTTGTTGTGCTCAAAAAAGAACATCTAATCTCAGAAGACACCTGCAGAATCTGCTGCCTCTGTTGACTGTCCCACTCTGCTGAATGGTAGGGTCGGCTGTATTATGGAACTTGAACCAAGATACAGCCATTGGCAGGATATTTTTAAGTATTGGGTAATTTCAGACCTATTTAGTTCCAGAACTAATACTGTAACTATTGTCTTCAAATTGCCCTATGCCCCATACATAATAAACCTGTGTTCCCAAAAACTGAACATACCATAGAGGCATTATTAATCACCTCCTTTTGAAAATTAGCCACATTGTTTATGCAACCTGGGTGAAGGGCATCAAAGAAGATGTCAAGGGGCAGTGAGAAGCCCTGCTTGCCTCATCTTATTTAGAAACCCTTCCCTATTGTGATGGCAGGGTAAGGGATTTTTGCTTTCAAAACAAAGCTGAATTTGAAATCTTTGATCTTCCCTTTGTAGTCTTTGGTTTGCATAAAGAAAGACCCAGATAAAGCCTTGCTTGAAAAACAGGTTATTTATAAGCCAGCTTGAGTCTCCATTAAATCTTAAAGGCTTTATTAAACTGATTTTCAATGCTCATGGAAAAGTAGCTTTTCTTCTTTCTCACAGAGCTTCCAGAGGGACAGATGAACAAGTTGGCGGTGTGGCAAGGGGTATAAAGAGCAGCTGACATACATTTTCTAGCATCTGGGCAGAGCTTATTTAATGATGTGCCTAGTAGAGCTTTTAAAATATGCAGGATAAATTCAAAATACTCCTACATTCAAGGAGAAAAAAGTAACAATTACTAAAATACCATCCACAATATATCTGTAGCCAGAGTAAGAAACAGTGCAGAGGTTGACATTTATGTGATCCTTGTATAAATAGGTTTACAATGCTTTTTTTCTATTTCACTTTTTTAGCCTAACAAGAAGAAATGAAGCAAGTGATGTCTATTCTATCCCATCCCATCCCATCCCATCCCATTCCATCCCATCCCATCCCATCCTAGGATTATCACATTGTTTTCTCAGTCATGCTCCTGTATTTCATTTAAGTAGGGGAGAGAGTTATAATTGATTTATATGCCTACAAAAGTGTTACAAATGCCATGAGAAAATATTAAAAATATGGAGGCTAACATTAGAATGAAAAAGAATAATTTTAATTTCAATTTTAATACTAACAGTAAATACAGTCTACAGTCAAGAAAATGACTGATTAATGTTGCTTTTAATGGCATCTCCACACTTCCAGTTTGTCCCATTATGAGTCAGGCCACCAATGTTATTGGAAAGCAGGAGCTGATGACATCTTCTGTAGTTACACAGTTTTCTAATCTCTGTTGTAGCTACTGTTAACAATGTTATCCCAGAATCACTGTGGTTATAGCATTTTCCTGACATGTAGTAGGTCACTTGTTAAAAATACAAACTATGAATGTTAATACAGCCAGGAATTGGATACCTTAACACACTCAAGGTCCCAAGCCCTGGGCACAAAATCAAGTCTTTACAGACTTACAAAAGGCCAACTGGGTTAGGGTCATCCTGATATCTGAAAGAAGATATTAGAGGGCAAGGGCTGTGCCAGCTGGCATTCCTTGGCTGACACAACATGCCCAATCTGCCTGCCTGAATTGAATGGGTAGAAACAACTGGGAAAAGACAGTCTCTTAGGAAACATGGCCCCAAGCCATGAAAGGCCTTAAAGGTGGTAACTACCACCTTGAATTACACCCAAATAAACATTGGCAATTGAAGCAGTAATGATACATATGTCAAATACCTGATATTCTTTGCTATTGGTGCAGCCATATCAGTTGAAGCTTCTGGGTGCTCTTCAAGGACAGCCCCACATAGAGCCCGTTGTAGTAATCCAGATAAGAGGTTACAAGGGCATGAATGACTGTGGCCAAATTTTACTAATTTTCTTCTTCACTTTTCTTAATGTACTCGCTTTTCTGTTAGCCTTTTTTTAAAAAAAACAAAACACTAATTATTGCACTGTTAACATTCTAATCCCCCCTCCTCAGTTTTCTAAAAACTCCTTCCAAACTGGGAGGAAAGCGTTCTATAAAAAGTGAAAAGAAAAATGATAAAATAGCCAACTTGTAAAAAAGAGCAGTGCAGCTGAGTAGGAATAGATTATGGAAATAATAATTTAAAAAACAGATAAATTGTTTGGAATCATATGCAATTCCAAAACAGCTGGAGCACCATCCTTATTGATCAAAATTAGTATCAGTCAATTGCAAAAGGCAGCTTTATTCGGAAGAGCTTACATTCTGTGACAGTACTTTTAGCACCAACAGACAACACTACTTGCCTATCCTAGGTCCTTGGGAAGAACTTGATAGATGGATAAAAATGCCAAATCTAATCTCAACATCTGGCTGGCTGTGCAGCCAACAACAACAACAATAATAATAATGTTTGCTGAGTTTCAGATCAGTGCAGCAAACATTACTCAGCGAAACATGTAAAAAGTCATGAAATTTGTCTGCAAATATGTACCCTTTAATACTTTAACACTGCATATATACATTTAAGTTTAAATTTCCATGCTTATACAAAGAAGAGGAAAGCAATTAGCAATTGCATTTCTGGCATAGAGAGCTGGGAGGGCACAGCACATGGATATTGATCAACAGCGCTTTTTTTGTAAAAGAAAAAGGTGCCGGAACTCACACATGTCATACAACCTGCCATGCCTACCCTACAAGGTTCCATCCAAAAAAGGTGCCGGAACTCTGTTCTGAGCGTTCTATGAGAAAAAAAGCCCTGTTGACCAACAGAGGGTCAGGGTAGCTGGCAGTCTGGACCAAATACCTGGCAAGTTGATTGCAAAGTAGCCCAATCTAGACAAAACATCCCAATCCAGATTTTAGCCAACTAGCATTAGCATGAGTTAGGAGCATCTTAAGGGTACCATGGAGATATTATATGCAGTTGAGACATGACCTTGGCATTTTCCTGTTTCTGAATCATTTGAGCCATCTCTGAATACAAGCAAGTTATGGTGTTTTTGAAAAAAGTGCTAGGAGAAATGGGCAGAACTTCTGAGACTTTAGACCCACTTTGTAAAGTGTTTTCTTTTATCCTGAATTTAAAAAGTTTGGTGTATCTGAGAAATATTTCATGAATTGAAATGCCAGACAACGGAAAGGTCTGTCTGCTTCAGTTTCTCCTTATTGACGATGTCTTAGATATCTGCATTGGGAGAATGAATATATTGAAAATATATCTGTTTCTGTGGCTGATGACAATGACCAAGAGCCTTGGTGGAGCAGTGGGCTAATGCCTCCTTAAGTAACACCAGCTGCCTGCAATTAGTTCAGGTTCGCATCCCACCAGGCTCAAGGTTGACTCAGCCTCCCATCCTTCCGAGGTAGGTAAAATGAGGACCCAGATTGTTGGGGGCAATTAAGCTGACTTTGTAATAATGCCGCTTGGGTGTGTGTGTGAAAGCCCTAATAAGCAGGCATATACATAGAATGAAGGCTACTGCTAAGCTTGTAAGCCGCCCTGAGTCTTCGGAGAAGGGCGAGATATAAATGGAATTAAAATAAAATAAAAATAAATAAATAAAATAAATTATGTACAGTTGACAGAGAACTGCCTAATGCTGTAACATCATGCAGGGAATGATGTTCAGCCAGCCTATTCAGCATAGGATCTTCCACTGTAAAAATATTCCTTCCTCTTTCTCCCACCCACTGTTTTGATTGGGAAGATGCAATAGGGATGCCCCCCCCCCCCACTTAATGAATAAGTTTTGGTTCAGGAATTTCCAAAGTTCTCTTTTTCCTTTTCTGTTTTTTCCCCTGATTAATATCAGCATATGTTGAAAGTCTCTTCAATTGAAAATACAGCAACCATCTGGATTTAAATAGCTCATCCTGAATCTCTTTTGACAGAGGACAATATTAAGCCCAAGAACTTGGTGAGAGTGCTGTACAATGACTAAGTAGGGCAAGGAAATAGTTGTCATCTGGTTATATTCCCTGGGCTGACAGCACCAAGCCAGGTTGTCCTTTGCCTCTCCTGCCACTTGAGTAGATACATGGCTCTCTGTTTTCTCTCTCTGAGGCAAGAGTCCCTTACCAAACAACCATTTTCAGTGTCCTGATGTTATTTAATTGACAAGTCTGCTGCACAAAGTTGTCTTGGCATGCAAAGGCAGCACTGAAGTCATAAAATAAAACAAATAAAAGCATTCATTCCTCATATGAAAGCATGAGGAAATAAAATCTGGGTTTCAGAGGAGGCAATAGTTATGAGGAGGAAAAGAAGAGACACATTTTAGAGGAGCTGGGCACGAGGGCATAGCTTTTGTAATGAAACTATCTGGAAACATTTGTTATAGAGATAGGTTCAAGAATGGTGCATTAAAATATTGTTAGAAGTTTTGACATTTGTCAAAGTCAAGATACAAGCTGTCATAATTCCATATTACTTTTCCTGTTCCTTGGCATTGACACCTCTCTTATCTACCCAGTGTTTTTGTGAATTTTATTGCCTGTTCCACAATCTGTTCTGTTTTTTCCTTCTTGCTTTGATTTCTCTTGTTCATTCTCAACTGTCCTTTCCCAGCACCCTTATTTGCCTTGGCCTGTCCATTTCTCAACTCCTCCTACGCTAATCACTCCCTGCTTCAAACCTTCCAAATACAGAGCTTTCTGCAGTCCTTTCTCTTCTCAGATTGGAGGAACCAGGATCCCTGTTAGTCTGGATCCTTTGTTACACAATATAGAGATATTTAGCTGATAATATACTGATAATCATAGCTGGACAACCCTCAGCATCTAGGCTCTGGATTGGCATTTCTCTCAGTGGCTAGCTAAACAATGTGATCAGCTGGCTGGCAGGGAACTGACTGTTGGTTTCCAGGTGCTGATAGAAAACTAGCAGTTTATTCCCCTCTGGCCAGTTGATCAATTGCCCAGCAAGAATATTATCCTTCCATAGACATTAGGAGAAGGGGAAGCTGTTGTTAACGGCAGGAAACATGAGCAGAATTGCAGAAAGGAAAGGAGCAAAACTTTCACCTTTCCTATTAAATATTTCTGGTTCCACATAGTGACAAATCATCAACTGAAATGTTGGACATGGGGAGACTTGCTGCTTCCCTTCCTTCCATGATCATTTCAAGATAATAGTGGGAGGGAGATGAGGGATGGAGAAAGGTCAGAGTAATATGTTTGTGTGTGTATATGAGTGTGGGAATGGATATACCCAGATGCATATGGACGTAGGTATCTGCTTAGCCTCTTCCCTATCAACTTTGTGACATTTGACATTTGAGATATAAAGAAAATAAATGCATGCATAATATACAACCTAACCATCTGAATTATTAAAATAGTTGCTGTATAAGTATGGAGATAGAATCGACTTTTTGTAGCCCTTAATGAACTGAAATTATGAATGCTTTTTATAATACCATGGAACAGTATTAACGTGAAGGTATGAAGCACACAAAAACCCACCTATTCCTGTGTTCCCTTGATGTAATTTTTAACCCCAAATCCTGTCTCATTGAATCTTACTTCAAAGGTGATGATCAAGTTGTACCTTTTTATATGACAGTGATTCACAAGTACAGCAAATGATTCTGTTTCTCAGTCACCTTTCAAAAAGAAAGAAACACATGTTGTCAAGGCCATCATTAAGATATGAAGTAAAGTTGTTTTCTGTTCCTGCTAATGAATGTCCAATCCTGTAGACACAGTTGGGCGTGAGGTGGCCAAACTGTTTAGTCACTTTTTTGCATTCAATTAAGCAAGTGAGACCTCATATCTGCAACTACAAGTGTAATTGTCCCATGTGGTCTTCTGTTTTATTCATTCTCTTCCATTCCATTAATTGTCTCCCTGGTTTTCTGTCATCCTCTTTAATATCTCATCAGTGTTCTATACCCCACTGAGTGTGTTCAGCCCGTGTTCATTCTCCCTATGCTTTTTTCCCTAAAAATAATGTCTGCTTCTCTGAACAATGATATTCTCCCCAGCCTGTGATCCCTGTCTTTGTGCACTGATGGTGCTGTTTTGGTAACAGAAGAATTTGTAGGGAGAAAATAAATCCATTCTTCCACTGTAAATTTCTGGATCTTCATTATTGTTTGTGCCTTCAGCTTTCCATCGTACATTTCTGGCTATGGGAGTATCAACTAGTCAACATTTTCTTTGTCCCTTAACCTTCAGAAGTGAGGGGAAAATCACAATTTGAACCAAGTCTTCTTTACACTCTATCCTGAATTCTGTTGTGGGACTGACAGAATGACAGTTCATTTGGAGCGAAATCTGCAGATCCAGTACATAGTGATACTACATAAATTATTTCCCTTCATCTAGAACAAAATGAATCTTCAGTATCATCAAAGAAAAATTTATCCTTTAAACAATAAGTGAAAAAGAAATTACCGCAGCAAAACAAAGTACTTGAATGTTCAGAGGAGTCAGAAGTATCAGCTTTACCCACATTCTTTATGTGTTTATTTATGTCCACATTATAAAATAAAACAAAAGAATTTTACTTGTTCTACACTGGTTTACATAATAAATAAAGGGACTACTTTTAAAAATTGAATCTACTATGTAATTCATTTCTTTATTTGCTCTTACACTGTTATTGTTGTCTTGAACTTTTTCATCAAATGCTTGCGTACCTTGGGTGCACAAAGAGACGATTCCAATAATTGCAGAAAAAGTGAAGAATTTTCAATGGAAGGTCCTTCAGGAAAAAGGTTTGGGAACAAGTAGAGTGATTTCTTTCCAGGAGAGTAATGTTGTTTGCTGAGGAAGAAGATAAAAAAAGCTTTGATTATGTGTCATTTGCTCAGGCAAATTGATATTAATATATCAGATTCTGTTAGGGATACCCAAGTACACTGAGTCCTCAGAAAGAATTTGGTTTAGAGTCAAACAATTCAATGGCATGAAGTTACCTCAAAGCATATTGGCACATTCTTCCTCTAATCATTTTCCAAATAATTTTTCAAGGAAAAAAAAAGAAGTAGGATGCTTGAATTGGCTACCAAGCTTTACTTTTATTGTGGTCAAAGGATTACTTTTATTCAAAAATATGTCACTTCAAGTAACAGGTATCTGCAATAGATTGTACATTCATTTGTACCTTTGTTTCGGATTAAATGAAAATTTATAGAATGCACTAGGTGTTTTTTTTTGCATTTCACCAAATACCAATCTATGATATATTTAAAATTGGATATACTTCAAAATAAATATTAATACAGCTGAGAGCAAATGTAGTTGCCTCTACACAACCACGCAGATGCTATGTAAGTGTACTTCTGGAAAAGCATACCATAGTTTGCACACAGTACTGTGTGCAATCTCTCAATCACAAATCACCATGGTGGTGGTTGTGAAGATTTGAATTTTTTCCTCTCCTCATGGAGTCATTGCACCATGTGACAGTATTTACATGAGTTATGTGTCATCTTCTATTCATAAAGCAAACCAACTAAATGTATCATTAACAGCCTAGATAATGTATTTTGTATTAACACAGAATTCTGAATATTCATCAAGGGTAGCCTTAAGTAGAGGATGTTACAGTAATGAAGTTAGGACATAAACAAGATAGGAGTATAATGAATGAATGAACCTTGTCAAAGTACAACCATGTATACATTGAGATTGACTGAGCCTCCTTTCGTGCCCCCACCCCCCAACTCACAGTGACAACAAACCCTCCATCTTATTACACCATGTGAACTAATTGCACAACACACTGGCCTCGCAAATCAATCCTGCATAAAGTTTATAAAAAATATTTCCCGTTCAAAAGCCTAACAGCCCATGGATAAAAGCTGTTTTTCAGCCTGTTGGTGTGGCTGGCTATACTCCTATATCTCCTACCCGATGGTAGGAGAGTAAAGAGATACCGTCCAGGGTGTGACTCATCCCTGTGAATTTTTCTCACTCTTCCAAGGCAGCGAGCCCTGGCAATGTCATCCAGTGATGTCAAGGGACAGCCCACAATGTCTTGTGCTGTGCTCATCACCCTCTGTAATACTTTCCTATCCGCGGCTGTCATACCAGCATACCAAACCACAATACCATACGAGAGGACGCTCTCTATAGTAGACCGGTAAAAGAGGGTCATTAGCTATTGTTCTACCCTGTTCTTCCATAAGACCCTGAGAAAGTGAAGCCTCTGTTGGGCCTTTCTAGCCACCTGGGTTGTATTAACTTTCCAGGTCAGATCTTCGCAGAGGTAGAGTAATTGTTTCCAGGAACAACTGACTCAAGGATGTGCAAATTCTGCAAATACACTCTTTACTTATAGAATCATCCAGGAATTTAGATACAGACTGAGATTCAAGGATTACTCCAGATAATAAATTTTCGTTGAAGACAACCCTATCCAGAAATGCTCTCACACTCATACCTCACACAGACAAACACGCCTCAGAGCTGATTTTCTTCTCTCATGAGTTTCCGGGTTTAATTTCAGATCGTAATTTAAAGTCATCCCTGAAATTTATTCCAGCCATCTTACCTTTTTGGCTGTGAAAAGGGCAGGCCACAAAATATTGATGCTTGCCCACTTTATCATCAGAGTTCAAAAGTTCCTGGAAGATTAATAACACTGCATTTTTAGCTAACATATATTACTTCTCAGGAGGTTCATTGAAGAAAATGATTCATATTTGGGATTCTTGGGATTATTTTCACCTCAAGTTTGTTAGTGTCTGAGTTTCCTTTACAGTGACTTTTTAAACCAAATGTCTGGGGGGAAAATAGAGTAGAATAGTAGCTTAAAGGCAAATCAATTTTATGAAAAGCATCATTCTGCTCTGTAAGATTCCTTCTCTTCCTGGGAAGAATGAAACGGGTCCACAGCTAGCTCCAAAACCAGTGAGGGCAGGGGAGAACTGGCCAGAGAATGGGGGCATATAGTCCTTGGATAAAAACTAGCATGATATCATTTCTGTGAGCATTTATCAGCTATCAATCTACTGATCATAAATAGTCCCCCCAATAAGTGCATTTACAAAGTCTTTTATATCCCTATCTTTTAGCTTCCTACTATCTTATCAACATTACACTCCCTTTCCAGAATACTGTATTGTGTGGTAGCCACATAGTTGCCCATGAAGGCAGAATCATAACCAACTCACAGTACATTCAGGTCAGATGACATGCATTTAGATAGAAATGAGGAATGATAACGTCAAGGAAAGTCAAGTCCCATTCAGAAAAGGGGAGGGCCAAGTGCTCACAGGCATCCCAATTCCTGAAGTTGGAATGACAATACATCCCTGATTAATAGGCCCACCTTCCCATTTCCTTTCTTCCTTGTGATCCTTTACATTATTTCTCACAACAATAAGAAAATATTGTAATTATGAAATTTAGCTGAGATTAGTCTATCATATGCTTCATTCAGTTTGGGGATTTCATAAAAAGTGGAAGAGAGAAAGAACCAAACAGACAAGATATAAGAGATTTAAAAACTAATCAGCCACTATTTATGTAAATGCCTTCCACAAAAATGTCACAGGGATTTATGTTACAATAAGATTGCACTCACCTGCAATAGCGAGATTGACACCAAATCATTTTGCAAGTACTATGAAGTTGCTCACTTGATTTGTTGGAAGCTGTACAGTTTGTTTTAATGAGTATAATGTTATCTCTTCTAGAAAAGTACCAGACTCTCAAATCTGTGGTGTGACCAGATAGTTTTTAGAATGGGGTATGTTTTCAATAGATGGCATATTATTTGATTTATTGTCTAATGTGCACATGGGGATGGGGAGGCTTCTGCGGAATGGCATACTGTACTTTTTAACCAATGTCTAACTTCATTGGAAACAAGAATACAACATTATCATTTCAATAATAGTTTTCCATGTATCCCCCCACAATCTTCCTTTGAGGTTCCTCTGAAACCTTTCTAGTATTTATCAATAATAGTAGATCAGGGGTGTCAAACTCAATTTCATTGAGGGCCGCATCAGCATTGTGGTTGCCCTCAAGGGGCCGGGTGGGTGTGGCCTGGGTGGGCATGGCCTACTGGCGTGGCCAGCTCTACATCGTTGGCATCAAGGGTGCCTATGGGGGCCTGGGCAGGAGTGGGACAGATCTGAGGGTCTCTGGCAGAAGGAGGGTCTCTGGGCCAGGGCCAAGGCAGTGGGGGCCGTTCCCTCACTGTTTCCAGAATGGCTTCGCGGGCCACATGAAACCACTTTGCGGGCCGCATCCGGCCCCCGGGCCCTGTGTTTGACATGTCCGTAGTAGATTATCTTCCCAGAAAAGTTCACTAAGTGCAACATTTCCTTCAAGAAGCCATGTGGAAATGTGGATTGGATTCTTGTGTATAGATTAAGTTCACTCAGACCGGGTGTCATTTATTCATCATTTTTTAATATATTGAAGTCTCCTGAATGAGCCAAATGAAAAGCACCATGGAAATTAAAGTTGTGGATGGCACTGCTTGAAGCAATGAGTCAGGTTTTCAGTAATGATGATCGACCTGTTTAAAAGGAAGTAGACTCTGCTATGAAGGCTCATGAAAAATCAAAGGTTGTTGGAAGACAACCTGTAGACTTGTTTCATTGGTGTCTTGTCCAGTGTAGCTTCTACCCACACAAAACAGAACCAATCCTTTTCTGTGCCATTAATTCAGAATATATTTTTGTCCTGCCAGGCACAGATGGCATAGAGGCCTTACTGAACCTCCACTACCAGTTAGATATGACACTTGGAGATTACATTGTAGAATTACACAGACAGGTTTATGTCCTGGGGAAGATCAGTGGATATGGGAGGTTCATTGATGACAGAGAACTGGTTTCAGACACTGAAGGGGTAGCGGAGAAGGAAGAGAACCAGCTGTGAATGAACTGCAAGAAAAGGGTGCCAGACAAGTGAAAGAGCCTTGTTGCAGGAAGAGTATCAGGATATGAATAGTGGTCCCTGATAATTATGCAAAGGACAGTAAAAGAACATAGAACATAGAATAACAGAGTTGGAAGGCACCTTGGAGGTCATCTAGTCCAACCCTCTGCTTGAGCAGGAGAGTCTATACCGTTTCAGACAAATGGCTGTCCACTTGAGCAATATTACCACTAGGGTCCATTGTCATTCTTACCATTGGACTAACAAAGACTTCATAAAGTCATAAAATACGAAGAACTGTCATGATTACTATCTTCATATAGCTGTCACATGAAAGACTAAACAGGATTAGCATACAGAACAGGAATTGGAGAACTGTGGATTATTGTGAAAGTTTCTGAATATTTTCATAATGAGGAAAAGTATTTGCCAACAATACAGACTTCCTTAAAAGGTAGAAATCTTCTCTTCAGAATGGATTTCAGCAAACAATGGTATAACATGGTTTGTTATTGTTGCACTCTATACTATAGTTGCTGAATTGAATGTGGATTTAGACCAAGTGATAATCACAGTCCTTTCTAATTCATGGCTGTGATGGATACAAAGCACTTATCCAGGTCAGTTACAAACTTACTAACTACATTTGCACAACATAGTAAATGTGGTTTGTTTTAAACCAGATTATTCTTGCTGCTGTTGATTTGTGGGTTACTATATTGTTTGATACAAAGTCATTTATGTTTCAATGCACTGCACAAAGCCAAAAAGAGAATTAATCTCGCAACCTGATTAATAGTATAGCTTAAACATAAACTGTGATTCTACATCCCCTACTACTCTTGGTACCTAGGTCACTATGAAATGAAATGTGGCCATCAAGTTTTCCCACTCATATATACTTTATCCCAACAGTCTTTCTTGGTTCAAAGTGGGAGAAACTGCAAAGGAATGTGTGGATGACCTTGAGGATCAAGGGAAAGAGATGCTGAGCAGGAGCCCCCAGTGGTTTAACTGTGAGAAAAAGAAATTTAGGAAGGTCCTGTTCTAACGAATCCAACAGATATAGGTTGCAGTGGGATGTTTGTACTTTGAGACTCGCAAAATTCTGTTAATGCAATCTTACAATAAAGTAGAATTAGTCCATCAAGTTGCTTTTAACTGGGAAGATTGACAGAAACAGAACTGATACCTGAATTTGGAAATTTACTTTTTATAGTTCAAATTCCCCCTCCCCCTACCTTCTATACCAAACTCACAGCTCAGCCAACACGTCAAGAATTAAAAGGTAAAGTTTGGGATTTATGGATGTACAGGCTATGGATTTTTAATGAGATTGTTGGCAGGTTAAACTTCTTACCAAAGAGCCTATGATTGTTGGTAGAAATGAAAGGCTGGGAAAGAGTCCAGGAATAATTGAAAACAAAGCTTCACAGCCTTTGCTTGAAAATGAGAAGCTGCATGGCAGTGCTTTCCAATATGCACAAAGGTATTTCCATAGACAGATTAGCTGTCCTGGGGAGAGCATGGAAAGAATCTGGGAGAATGTTCGCTACGAAGCAAGCAAAAATGAAGATGGGTTCATCTTAGCCTCAGTGCTCTTAAAACAATAAATTCCCAATACCCTGATGTAGAACGTACACCCAATGGTGCTGCTGGCATAGGATCTGGTGGCATATGTCAGGGGACATACCCAGTAAATGAGTCCTCAAACCCAGCATGGCTGGCATGCCAAATTTTGAACACAGTGAAATGATATATAATACCAGGTAAAGAATTCCCCTTCCCCTGCCTAAGATGCTGTGAAATGACTGAACTGCTGGCTCCATAGCCAGCCTTATCAAGAACAAATGTTAGAGTTTCTTTTCAGATTTTATAAATACATCAGTAATTACCATCATAAGGCAGAGGTATACTCACTTAACTGTTTCTATATATTAAAACAATCTTCCTGAAATATATGTCTTGAGCCTTGGTGGAGCAGTGGGCTAATGCCTCCTTAAGTAACACCAGCTGCCTGCAATTAGTGCAGGTTCGCTTCCCACCAGGTTCAAGGTTGACTCAGCCTTCCATCCTTCCGAGGTAGGTAAAATGAGGACCCAGATTGTTGGGGGCAATTAAGCTGACTTTGTAATAATGCCGCTTGGGGTGTGTGTGAAAGCCCTAATAAGCAGGCATTATACATAGAATGAAGGCTACTGCTAAGCTTGTAAGCTGCCCTGAGTCTTCGGAGAAGGGCGGGATATAAATGGAATTAAAATAAAAATAAAATAAAATGTCTTGGGATAATTAAAATTGTAATAATAAGCCAAGAAATGCCTTCTCGGCCTTCTGGAAAATCCCCCCTTTAAAAATTAGGATGATCCTAACCTTGATGTTCTTTCATAAGGCTGTGAAGACCTTGTTACATGCCTGGACCTGGGCCCTGAACACATTTTTATAACTCTTTTGTGGTTATATTAATTTATATTGCAATAGTTTTACTCAGTGACCATATATATTTAGTTTACATTGTTTAACTGTTTTGTTAAACAATAGACTGCCCAGCGTCACTTGTTGGGTGGGGTGGCTATAGAAATAAAATGAACAAACAACAACAAATATATATTTCAGAATTAGTTTTGATATTACTATTAATTGCAATCTTTAAAATACTTTTAAATTAATAAATTTTTGGATATTAATAAAGTTATCTTTGACTTGCAAACTTACCAGGATCCTCAGTTGTGATCCTTAGACATCTACGTCTAGTCAAAAGCTAAAACATCAGAATCCTGAATTTGTACAAAGAATATATTTGCTATCAAGAGATGAGCTAGTTTGTACTATGCTGCATGTTAACAATAATTGTAACCATATTACTGTCTGGGTGGATGTTGTTAAATGTGTTCAGGATAAGCAAAGAGAAATTAGTTTTCTTGTTTTTTTAATAGATAAGAAAATCCCACAAAGCAGACAAGAAAATTAATCCTGAAGGATTTTAATTACCCTTATATTAATTTGGAAAGAATCTATGCAAAAGTGAATGGATTTCTTGGAAGAATGCAAGATTTCCATCTTGTACTGTTTGTTGAATAATGTCTTGTACATACTTTGAGGATACTCAGGTCTGAAGTCTAATGAGCATTGGAGCCCTTTTAGAAGGAGCAATACTACTGTTCTCACTGTGAAATATGAAGAAGTGGACACTGTTTTTTATGCCTAGAAAGCTAAGACTGAAGTGCATCACTGCAATGTACTTTGCTTATACAAGCAAGATGGCTGCATATTCAAAACAGAACCATGTTATCGGCTTTGAAAAGTTTGACAAACTATTTGTAAATTATGATAATCTTAATTTTAACAAGATTAGATAAAATTAAATTAAAATGTATTACTTGTACTGCATCATGCTTTTCATTTCCAACTAAGATGAATTCAGGTTTCTAAAGACAGCTGTGGCTACTAATGTCCTCACCATTGTCATGGCACCCTCTGTACCACACCAACAATGAAATTATTCTGGCACATCATATAATGTTCTCCACTCAGCTGTGTCACTGAATATGGAGCAAGAAGCTCCAGTGATTTTTCTCTCATCCATGGTGCCTTTCCCATCTTTCTGCAGTGCTGAAGAATGAGATATTTCTGATCCTAAAGGTGCAACTGGACTTTCTTGTTTTTCTCTGAAGATGTTTCACTTCTCAAAGAAAAACAAGCAAGTCCAGTTGCCTCGTGAAAAAGTACCTTTGGGATAATTATGACCTGGATGACTGAGAATCTCCATAGAGGTATTTCTGATTCATATACAGCTGAATCATAATAGATCAATGAAAGGCATCTGCAACTCTTCTACAGGGAAAATGACTGATCATTATTTATCTATGCAGAATTCCTAGATAGAGTTAAAAATAATAATAGTAACATTCAACCTAGGTACAACTATGGAATGGGTCTCTCTCTCTCTCTATTTCTCTCTTCTACAGCAAGTTAGCTGATTGCTTGGGAGAGGAGAGAAGAGACCGGGGGGAGGGGGGGGAATAATATTTTAGGGATTGGTTCCAGGATTTGGTGATCATTCAAAAGTGATTCAGAGGGGTTCTAAGTTGGAAGAAATAGACTTGAAAAACTGAAAATTAGTGCAAATTTCTACTGCATGCTGGTAAGTGAAATTGGTGGCACTGTTAAGATAATAGGTTTCTGTAGAACTTGGGAATCTGGCAAATGTTGAATCACGCCATCTTCTGAAACTGGCTTTGATGTAAACTAATGCCATGCATAAAAACCCTCCCGGCATTTTTCTAACAGATATTCAGTTTGATGGGAAAGAATTTAATTGCAAGCATTATTTCAGAGAAGAGGAAAAATTTGGAGATATTCTTATGAGCACATTCATTTTCCTTACGAAGTAGCTGGAGAAGTGTCTCTTGTTTTTTCTTGTGCAATAATGTCTCCAGGGATCTATAGTTTCTCCTGCTTCCCATGATTTGATTGAACACTAAAATGAGATTTTTTTAAATTGGGCATATAATTAACATGCTTAATTCTCATTTATTTCATGCTATATTAGAGATTTTCTCTCTCCATAAGATAGATTTGGTCTTATTTGCCCAGTTGGAGTGCAAGAATGAACGTATATACTTTTACTATGCTGAACCAAATTGCAAACCTCAAACTTAGCTATCTTGAAGAATCCATGTTCTGCAACCTATTTCTTTAGTGCCTCTAATGGTCTTTTCTCCCAAAAAGTCCATGTGCTTTCTGTTCATGGCAAGTTATTTCATTGGCCAAAAAAGATATTCAACTAGGCTGATCATTGAAATATCCAATTTTATTTCTTAGGCGTTCAATGAGGGTCCAGACCTTTCACATCAATTTTGTACACTGAATTTGGACAACAGCTGTTTACTGCTCATTTTGGCTACTTTCTTTTAACAGACCTTTGTGGTCTAAATCTGGGATGTTGCAGTAACACTAATGCAAACTGAGAGTTAATTTATTCTCAAAATATAGTCGACAGGCCAGGTTCTGTGAGTATATCACCCAGGAACTACATGGATTTGTTGAAACGTTTTTCTTTGTTTGGGTTTCTAGATATGAAAAAGGGAGTTTAGTATGTTCCATGCTAGCATTTGTAATTCTAGAAGCCTGGCTTGATCCACTCTGCAACTTAGCCAATGGATTGTTGCTTTGGATTGGTGTTTTACAACACTTTTATTGCAATAGTTTTGTTTAGCTTGAGCACACCTTGGTAAAGTTTGTGGAGCTGATAAATTTCCTAGGCTCACTTTGCTTTGGATGAGAGAGCACCTGAAATCATGCGAGCTAGCCATTCTCTGTGATCACCAACCCTTTTCCAAAGCCCATCCTCTCCTTCCCACACTACAGATATGGCAAAGTCTCCTCTGGGGTGGCATCTTCAGTTACAGAATTGTCTTGCCAGAGATGCATGAGTTGCTATTACTTTGTAATCATGCTAGTGCCAGCAATGTTTTCATTGGTACTAGACTCTTGGAGACTGTTTTTAAAAGGCTGGCTATCCATCTCATTATGCTGGGAGTCAAAAATGATGGAGCTGATTCTTATGGACATTGCTTTAAAATGCTTAAATGAGTTTTTATAGTTTGGGGAGAGTGTTATGGCTTAAAGATGTAAATGTGATATGGAATTTTATACTAGCAATTTAGAATTTAGCAATGTAACTAGCATGCATGGCATGAGGTTAAAAAAAAAGCAAAAAAACCCATCACCCTCTCTCTTTTACAAAGGAAAAAAAAAGTTTTCCCCAGAGTTACAATCTTCGGTTGATATTACAAGTTCAACCTCTGCTTCTAAACAAACTCTTTATTAAAATAGTGGAAAGACTGATCAATATTCTTCTCTGAGATCAAGGTTTAATGTTCTGTTTAAAAGCTGGGATCCTCCCCGACCCCAATGTACAATATATATTTAGTCTTTTTCTTTTTGTTTATTTGTTTATTTATTTTTTTATTTTAATCCCATTTATATCCCGCCCTTCTCCGAAGACTTAGGGCGGCTTACAATCTAAAGCACAAATCAATGTGCTTAGCAATAGCTTTCATTCTATGTATATGCCTGCTTATTAGGGCTTTTGAGGGGCCCCAAGCGGCATTATTACAAAGTCAGCTTATTGCCCCCAACAATCTGGGTCCTCATTTTACCTACCTCGGAAGGATGGGAGGCTGAGTCAACCTTGAGCCTGGTGGGATGCGAACCTGCACTAATTGCAGGCAGCTGGTGTTACTTAAGGAGGCATTAGCCCACTGCTCCACCAAGGCTCCTATTTGCAACCAACAAAACAAAACAACTCTTTATTCATATATTTTTTTTTTTCATAATTCAGGCTAATTTGCTTTCTCTAAATCATCAAAAATGCAACACACATTCTAACATTCAGTTTCTCAGTCACCCTCTGAAGTGCCAAAATATGGACTAGAGATCCTTGATGTTGGCTGCCATCAAACTGCATTGCAGTTCTCCACGTTTATTCATTCTCACCTCTTGTGCTGTTGCAGTCAAAATTTGCCAGACGCTTTTAAAAAATGTCTATTTAAATAGCCATTCCATAGTTTTTGTGTTCACTCTTATTCCAAATGTCTTGTATGGGGAAACTAGAGTCGTGTTTTTCCAAGTTTAGAGAAAACGTATTTCTTTTATCATTCTTGTTTTTAAGTGTAAGCTGACCAGAGTAATTTGGTATTGGGCGGCCTTTATGTTATTGAAATCAGTCAATTGATCGGAATACAGCCTTTACATGCACATTAATCAAATTGCACAGCCATTCCATAAGCAATCCTAATCCATGTTTTAGCATTTCTTCCTATATCCCTGCAGCCTCACTATTGCCTTACAGCAGACATGTCAAACACAAGGCCCAGGGGCCAGATCCGGCCCGTGAAGTGGTTTCATGTGGCCCGCGAAGCCATCCTGGAAACAGTGAGGGAATGGCCCCCACTGCCTTGGCCATGGCCCAGAGACCCTCCTTCTGCTAGAGACCCTCAGATCTGTCCCACTCCTGTCCAGGCCCCCATAGGCACCCTTGATGCGAACGATGTAGAGCTGGCCATGCCCACCCAGTAGGCCATATTTATTTATTTATTTATTTATTGATGGGATTTATATCCCGCCCTATCTCCTGAAGGACTCAGGGCGGCTCACAATAAAACATATAATAAGTGCATAAATCAAGATAAAATGAAATTGAGAACATCAGTGCAATAAAAAAATTAGAGAATTTAAAAATGAATTAAAAATACTAAATATAAATTAATTAAAATGCCTGTCAGTCTAGGTCAGCTTGGTGGAACAGGTGTGTTTTGAGGCCGCGGCGAAAGGATTGGAGGTTTTGGGCTATCCGAAGCTCAGGGGGGAGCTGATTCCATAGGGTTGGTGCTCCCACAGAGAAGGCCCTCCCCCTGGGGGTCGCCAGCCGACATTGCCTAGCTGACGGTACCCTGAGGAGGCCTTCTCTGTGTGAGCGTACTGGACGATGGGAATTTGTTCCCGGCAGCAGATGGTCCTGCAAGTATCCCGAACCTAAGCCATGTAGGGCTTTAAAGGTAAGTACCAGCACCTTAAATCTCACCCGGAGGGCAACTGGTAGCCAATGCAGCTCACGCAGGAGGGGTGTAATATGGGAGTATCGGGAAGCTCCCATCACAACCCGTGCAGCTGCATTCTGCACCAGCTGAAGCCTCCGGGTGGTCTTTAAGGGCAGCCCCATGTAGAGAGCATTACAGTAATCAATACGGGAGGTAACGAGTGCGTGGGTGACTGTACGTAGGGCATCTCGGTCCAAAAAGGGGCGCAATTGGTATATAAGACGAATCTGGGCAAATGCCCCCCTAGCCACGGTTCCAATGTGATCTTCAAAACTGAGTCGTGAATCTAGGAGGACGCCCAGATTGCGTGCTTTATCAATGGGAGGTAACATCTCTCCTCCTATAGTCAGAGATGGAACCTCTTGGACTAAACGAGATGACGGTATGTACAGCCACTCAGTCTTGGCCGGGTTGAGTCGAAGCCTGTTTTCTCCCATCCAAATCTGTACTGCTTCCAGACAACGGGACATCACATCGAGGGCATCACTGGGTTGGTTCGGGGTGGAGATGAATAGCTGGGTATCATCAGCATATTGATGATATTTCACCCCGAAGCTACGGATGATCTCTCCCAGCGGCTTCATATAGATGTTGAACAGGAGGGGCGAGAGCACCGAACCCTGAGGCACTCCACAATTAAGAGGCCTAGGGCTTGACCTCTGCCCTCCTGCCAACACCGTCTGCGAACGGTCCGAGAGGTAGGAGGAGAACCAACGCAGAACGGTGCCTCCCACTCCCAGCCCCTCAAGACGACGCAGTAAGATACCATGGTCGATGGTATCAAAAGCCGCTGATAGATCTAATAGGACCAAGACAGAAGAATAACCTCTATCTCGGGCCCGCCAGAGATCATTCACCAGCGCGACCAATGCCGTCTCCGTGCTGTGCCCCGGTCTGAAACCCGATTGCACTCTAGCCATGCCCACCCTGGCCATACCCACCCAGCCCCTTGAGGGCAACCACAATGCTATCTTGCTTTGCATGTAATGAGTCTATCTCATATATTACTTTCCCATTTTAAGTTGCATTACTGAAATAAATGAACTTTTGCACAATATTCTAATTTTTCGAGTTTCACCTGTATACATAAACACATACTTCTAATGTTATTACCACTTCGGTGTTATTGCTAGCTATTGCTGCTCCTGTTACTGTGATATTTAATGATTATCAAAATATTTTTATACAACCTGTTATCCAGATGTACTAGATACTAGCTGTCATAATTCTTAGTCAACTTTGGTTATACATGTTGAAAATTATGAGAATTCCAGACAGGATTGGATTTAAACCTGGAAAGGCAGAAACTTGAAAGTTGGGAAATTTTATGGTGAAAAGTGATTTGCTCCTCCTGTTTTAATTGGTACAATTAAAACTGTGCATTATGTGAGGCTGAATATTACAAAAGGGCAGATGATATATTATGTCTAAGTCAAGAAAGAGCCACTTTATGAATCAATAAATTTTTGCAAACCCTGTTTGCATTTATTTTGCAAACACCTTTGGCCCCTGCATGAGACTGCAAACCAGGGATCCATGTCTCAAATCACTGCCAATTCAGAATAAAAACAAAGAGATGTCACTGATTAACAGAGATTGTCAGTGAAATCCCAAATCTGTTGCCCTCTTAGAATTAAGTGTGTCACTTAACACAAACATGTGCAACGAGTTAAAAGAAGAGCAAGCATGAGACAGCAAAAACTAATGTTATAAGATCACAAAAAATTATACAGGCTGCAGAATGGAGTCCTAAGCATTCCTTTGCCCACCCAGGACAAAATGTGTGCAGAGGAAGAAGGATTCTTACTATTTTATTAAGTTGCCATAATTTAGTTCCTTTTTTTATTTCTTTACTTTTCCTGACATCAGAAAAACAGAAGCCTGTTAGTTCTAAGACTAGAATAGTTTTTCTCCTCTGTTCTGACTAGAAGTGGATAACTATTCGGGACCTATTTGGTTTCACCACATCATATACTGCTATTGATGTATCCTGAAATTGCATTAGCCAAATTTCACAGCATGTGGTTAATATTTAACACCTCAATTTTTGTTTGATTTGGGGTTTCAGACAGAGCTTAAGGGAAAATAGGAATATAAGGTCTTTGTGAAACAAGGCATGCCCATTTGCAAGTTTAAAATATGTTCTCCCTGGACTTATGCTCTCTTTTTTTCAAGATAGGAATTATTTTCACATTTGGAAAGAATAAAATCTATATAATGCAATCATTTATATACTTTACATTTGTACTGAAAGGATATTTAGATTCTGAATCTGAAACAGACCATTTTCAATAGCATCAGGTGTCGATCTTGGGAAAAATGGGCATGGAAGCGAAGGAAAAAAATAAAAGGCCCTCCAGTGAGACTAGAATGATTTCAGGAAGAGAAAATAGAAATTCTGTGAGGGAAATGTATTTAAAGGTTTAAAGGTTTATTAAATTTATATGCTGCCCTTCTCCCTGAGGATTCAGGGCAGCTCACAACAATAAAAAGTTAAAAGATATAAATACAAAAATTAAAAGAGGATTAAACAATATAATAAATAAGAACAATTTAAACCAATAAAAAACCAAATTTAAAAACCATGATCAGTCCAGGCCCGCTTGTTGGAACAACCAGGTCGTTAGGTCACGGCAGAAGGACCGAAGGTCAGGGGCCAACCACAGCTTTGGGGGCAATTCATTCCAGAGGGTCGGTGTGCCCACAGAGAAGGCTCTCCCCCTGGGGGTCGCCAGCCGGCATTGTCTGGCCGACAGCACCCTGAGGAGGCTGACTCTATGGGAGCAAACCGGGAGATGGGAGGTTGACATTGGCAGCAGGTGGTCTCGCAAGTACCCCGGGCCTAAGCCATGTAGGGCTTTAAAGGTGATTATCAGCACCTTGAATCGCACCCAGAGGGTAACCGGAAGCCAATGCAGGAGTGGTGTAACATGGGAGTATCGAGATACTCCCATAAGTACCCATGTGGCCGGGTGCTTAAAAATACACTAATCTCCAAGGTGGCAAGCAAACAAATGGAAGGGAGGGGAAAGCATTGTCTTAGTTAGTGCCACAGAAGTGTCTGAAGTTATACCAATGGGAGCCATAAAAAGGATGCTTGTTGGAATGATGAAGGCAAAGATGCTCTGGCAAATAAATATCGGAGAAATCTTGCTACAAAAATGATGAGAGAAAGAAATTATGTAATACACATGTGGAGCGGGGAAAAAGACCCAAAATAGAAGTTAAAGTAAACAAGGAATGGTTCAGATTAAAAGAAGCAGAGAAAATGCAGAGCCCATTTCGATGACTATAAAAATATGCAAGTAGATGAAGACTGCTTAGCAAGGAACTTCAGTGGACTGAATGGCATTAAAAATAAAAGTGATGAAATGTTTTTACTTAAAACTGAACTCAGGAAATACTAGAAGGAATAGTTTAGAGATTTATATGAGAATAACTGTGATGGCTTGAGGAGTAGGATTGAAACGAATGCTGTAACTAGTAAAGTCCAAGAAAGGGGGAAAAATCATAAATGCTGTAAGGCAGGGGTGTCAAACTCAATTTCATTAGAATATTGTGAAAAGGTGCAATATTCTAGGCTCAAAATGACCCACTCTAATCAGATAATTAAGCCATAACACCTGCAAAGGGTTCCTGAGCCTTTAAATGGTCTCTCAGTCTGGTTCAGTAGGAATCCCATTAATGGGAAGACTGCTGACCTGACAGTTGTGCAGAAAAACATCATTGACACCCTCCATATGGAGGGAAAGCCTCAAAAGGTAATTGCAAAAGAAGTTGGATGTTCCCAAAGTGCTGTATCAAAGCACATTAATAGAAAGTTAAGTGGAAGGGAAAAGTGTGGAAGAAAAAGGTGCACAAGCAGCAGGGAGAACATATTTTAAACTTGCAAATGGGCATGCCTTGTTTCACAAAGACCTTATATTCCTATTTTCCCTTAAGCTCTGTCTGAAACCCCAAATCAAACAAAAATTGAGGTGTTAAATATTAACCACATGCTGTGAAATTTGGCTAATGCAATTTCAGGATACATCAATAGCAGTATATGATGTGGTGAAACCAAATAGGTCCCGAATAGTTATCCACTTCTAGTCAGAACAGAGGAGAAAAACTATTCTAGTCTTAGAACTAACAGGCTTCTGTTTTTCTGATGTCAGGAAAAGTAAAGAAATAAAAAAAGGAACTAAATTATGGCAACTTAATAAAATAGTAAGAATCCTTCTTCCTCTGCACACATTTTGTCCTGGGTGGGCAAAGGAATGCTTAGGACTCCATTCTGCAGCCTGTATAATTTTTTGTGATCTTATAACATTAGTTTTTGCTGTCTCATGCTTGCTCTTCTTTTAACTCGTTGCACATGTTTGTGTTAAGTGACACACTTAATTCTAAGAGGGCAACAGATTTGGGATTTCACTGACAATCTCTGTTAATCAGTGACATCTCTTTGTTTTTATTCTGAATTGGCAGTGATTTGAGACATGGATCCCTGGTTTGCAGTCTCATGCAGGGGCCAAAGGTGTTTGCAAAATAAATGCAAACAGGGTTTGCAAAAATTTATTGATTCATAAAGTGGCTCTTTCTTGACTTAGACATAATATATCATCTGCCCTTTTGTAATATTCAGCCTCACATAATGCACAGTTTTAATTGTACCAATTAAAACAGGAGGAGCAAATCACTTTTCACCATAAAATTTCCCAACTTTCAAGTTTCTGCCTTTCCAGGTTTAAATCCAATCCTGTCTGGAATTCTCATAATTTTCAACATGTATAACCAAAGTTGACTAAGAATTATGACAGCTAGTATCTAGTACATCTGGATAACAGGTTGTATAAAAATATTTTGATAATCATTAAATATCACAGTAACAGGAGCAGCAATAGCTAGCAATAACACCGAAGTGGTAATAACATTAGAAGTATGTGTTTATGTATACAGGTGAAACTCGAAAAATTAGAATATTGTGCAAAAGTTCATTTATTTCAGTAATGCAACTTAAAAGGGGAAAGTAATATATGAGATAGACTCATTACATGCAAAGCAAGATAGTTCAAGCTGTGATTTGTCATAATTGTGATGATTATGGCGTACAGCTCATGAAAACCCTAAATCCACAATCTCAGAAAATTAGAATATTGTGAAAAGGTGCAATATTCTAGGCTCAAAGTGTCCCACTCTAATCAGATAATTAAGCCATAACACCTGCAAAGGGTTCCTGAGCCTTTAAATGGTCTCTCAGTCTGGTTCAGTAGGAATCCCATTAATGGGAAGACTGCTGACCTGACAGTTGTGCAGAAAAACATCATTGACACCCTCCATATGGAGGGAAAGCCTCAAAAGGTAATTGCAAAAGAAGTTGGATGTTCCCAAAGTGCTGTATCAAAGCACATTAATAGAAAGTTAAGTGGAAGGGAAAAGTGTGGAAGAAAAAGGTGCACAAGCAGCAGGGATGACCGCAGCCTGGAGAGGATTGTCAGGAAAAGGCCATTCAAAAGTGTTGGGGACTTTCACAAGGAGTGGACTGAAGCTGGAGTCAGTGCATCAAGAGCCACCACACACAGACGGATCCTGGGCATGGGCTTCAAATGTTGTATTCCTCTTGTCAAGCCGCTCCTGAACAACAAACAACATCAGAAGTGTCTTACCTGGGCTAAAGAAAAACAGACCTGGTCTGTTGCTCAGTGGTCCAAAGTCCTCTTTTCTGATGAGAGCAACTTTTGCATCTCATTTGGAAACCAAGGACCTAGAGTCTGGAGGAAGAATGGAGAGGCACACACTACAAGATGCTTGAAGTCTAGTGTGAAGTTTCCACAGTCTGTGTTGATTTGGGGAGCCATGTCATCTGCTGGTGTTGGTCCACTGTGCTTCATTAAGTCCAGGGTCAATGCAGCCATCTACCAGGAGATTTTGGAGCACTTCATGCTTCCTTCCACAGACGAGCTTTATGGGGATGCTGACTTCATTTTCCAGCAGGACATGGCACCTGCCCACACTTCCAAAAGCACCAAAACCTGGTTCAATGACCATGGGATTACTGTGCTTGATTGGCCAGCAAACTCACCTGACCTGAACCCCATAGAGAATCTATAGGGCATTGCTAAGAGAAAGATGAGAGACATGAGACCGAACAATGCAGAAGAGCTGAAGGCCGCTATTGAAGCATCCTGGTCTTCTATAACACCTCAGCTGTACCACAGGCTGATAGCTTCCATGCCACACCGCATTGAGGCAGTAATTGCTGCAAAAGGGGCCCAAACCAAGTACTGAGTACATATGCCCGCTTATACTTTTCAGAGGTCCGATATTGTTCTATGTACACTCCTTGTTTTATTGATTGCATGTAATATTCTAATTTTCTGAGATTGTGGATTTGGGGTTTTCATGAGCTGTACGCCATAATCATCACAATTATGACAAATCATGGCTTGAACTATCTTGCTTTGCATGTAATGAGTCTATCTCATATATTAGTTTCCCCTTTTAAGTTGCATTACTGAAATAAATGAACTTTTGCACGATATTCTAATTTTTTGAGTTTCACCTGTATACATAGAATGCTTTGTGCATATACTGTATGTATAATTGCTAGAGCTAGAACATATATTCTGATCTGAAATTTCAAGAAAAATAGGAATTGGAAGATTCTCTGTATATTTCAAAGAACAGAAGAGTTTGGAAAAGCACAGAAAACCAGCTTCAATTGATTCTGGGGTAAGTTGTCAATATTTATATATAACCCCATACCTATAGAGTAGAGTAAAAACTAACGCCATCTGACCTCTGTCTCTGGAGTAAAATTAGTACAATATGTAACAACAGGAGATGGAAAAACTTAATTTGACTTGAATCAAATTAAGGTCTGACAGTGGGAAGAAGACTCTAACCCTAACACCCTTCCCATCCCCATGTTGGAGTTCTGAAATTCAGCCACTGCAGATAAGTTTGGAAATGTAGTGACATCTGAAATCTTTCCTACCCACTCCTCAATCCGCCCCATCACTTTCCTCTCACTGGAAGGAGTAGCAACAAGAACAATAAGAAAGATGCCAGTCCTTCATGAAAGACAAAACTAGAAAACCAAGTGATGCATGTTAATGCTACTTTTATTATAACGGTGGTCTCCAACTTTTGCGGCTTGGTGGCCCAGCTGGGGGGAGGAACCAGACTGCATGAGAGGTGGGCTGGGATGCACAGCTCAACTCACATGAATGGCAGTCCAGCATGTGCCCTCATGTACATGCAGCTTGACTGCAAGTTGAGCTGCGTATGCATGTGCATGCACACCAGCCCACTACTTGCGTGAGTCAAGCTGCACATGTATGTGTGTGCACCAGCCCACCACTCATGTGGCCCAATTCTGAGTAGGCCAAAGCCCCTGTATTATAATGTTACAAGCCAGAATCATGCAAGTCCAAGTGTATTTCCCCCCTCCATACTTTTATCTTTATGAGAACTAGGGAAGGTCTTGAAGGTCTGAGGATTACTTAGATTATAGTCCTTTTACTTGGTCATTGTCTTGGTAGTGACTCTTCCTCCTGATTCTCAAGGTTGTTTCTTCTACCCATTACGAAAGGGGGAGTATCAAAATAAAAGCTCTTGGGTACCTTGGAGTTGTGTTAGTGAATTCTGGAGAACTACTGAAGCCCTGAAATTTGCTTTATTCTAAAATGTAAAAGAATAAAAAGTGGCATAAATATTTCCTCTTTTTGTTGTTGTAGAACTCATCACTTATGAAAGTGGAATGACTAGCTATAGACTAGTGAATTTGTGCAAGTGTGTTTGTTTGTCAGGTTAAACCACATCAAAGACCCCCAAACCAAGACCTGAGAAAGAAAAAGCAGAAATCTTCATCTTTTTCTTGATGGTAAGACCACTCTTAAGTGAAATCTCTTTCATTTTGCCTGTCTTCAGATATAACCCCAAAACCACTGTATTCATCCAAAATAAAGATAAGCATGTATGTAAGAAAATTGCTAGTTAAGCAAAATACACACACTCACATAGATGCCTAAATGCACAAGGATATATGTTAATACTTAAATTTCCTTTATTCCTTCACAAAGTTGACAATTGCAGTTGAAACCAATTCTTCAGGTTTCTCCCTATCCCATTACTGAGTGCATGTGACACATTAACAGATTTCCTTGCATGTATACTCATATATTCAGCATGTTTGGCCAGAGGCCACACTTCATTAAAGGGCAGAGCTAGAACAAAGCATTAAATTTATATTAAATGGATTAATAACCACTCTTTGGGGCAATCTCTTTGTAAAAAAGGATCCCTGTCTAAATAGGCATAGGTGAGAGAAGGGAGAAGAAGATCAGGTATAAATGTGACCAAGGGCAGTTGCGTTGGGGAGGAAGAGAAAACAGGAGAAAAGTTGAACAGGGAAGAGAAGAAAAGAAGAAAAGAGAATGGAGAAAGTTAGCTATTGCCACTAGGTACAGCAAGTATAAAATTTAGGTGCTTACTTTATACTAAGTTCTTTTGAGTTCAGAAGTACCTACGCATTGTAGTTAGGATTCTTAAATCATGAAAGTCAACAACAAAAGATGCCAAGACAAAGATGTTCTTCACTCCCCCTCCTTCTCCCCCCTTTTAGAGGACAATGAAGCAGGAGAGGAGAATAAAATTCTGGATTGCCATTGTTTTTCCCTTACTGAAAATAATTATTCTCAATAAAAGTGCAGAATCCTGAAGGTTGTCTGCTCACTGACACCACAAATTTCCTCCTTCAAGTTCTATTAGTGAATCTCTATAGATAAGGCTTACTTCCATGAATGTAAGGCGATCCTTCCATTTTACAGGTAAATATTTGGAGATTTATTCATTTATATGATTTACTTGACTGCCCATCTCACAACAGTGACCTCTGCATGGTACACAAATACTAAATAAACATTTACAACCTATAACCCATGATGCCCAAAGTTAAATAATATAGTAGTAAGCAGCCCTCCATATAAAATAAAATGCCATAATACATTCTTGTTAGGTGGATAAAAGGAACTACTACATAGCCAATTACATTTAGTAACAGGGCATGTAAAGATAATTGATAACAATAAAGAATAATTAATTGTCATCAGGAGATTTAATTATCACACATGCCAAGAGCATTTTTAATATTGCTGAGCATTTTTAAGAAACACTGTATACCATTCCCAACAGCTTTATTATCCCTTTGTTCCATATTGTTAAAGATATGTTTATCAATTATTTCATTACACTGAAGTCTGAATAAAAGAAAGGCAGACAAACTAGGAGAGAATGAAAGATAAGCCAAAAGTTGTGTGAAACAGAAGCAGAAGTTTTCTTGGAGTTGGACACCCTGTGGTTGAATAAAAGTTTTATCCTGACAGCCTTTTCTAATATCAAAACCATTTTCAAAGTTGATTTTGATGTGAGTCACAGGAGGAGGAACTTTTGGGATTTGCATCCAAATAAGAACCCTGCAGACTTCTTCAACTTCTGGTGACAAAAGTATGACATTGATAACTTGTGACGATTATGCTGTGTGTTCTAGTTGCCAAAATAAAATAAAATACAAAGGCAAGAGAGGGTTGCTTGCCTTTGTATTATATCTTACAGAGATATAAACAGAAAAGGGCTGATGTTTGCATTGTGTTTATCTTGATCCCTGGTACATTTTATATGTATTAAAATGATCCATCTTGATGACTGGCTGGGGAATTCTGGGAGTTGAAGTCCACATGGCTTTAAATAGCCAAGCTTGAGAAACAGTGCTCTGTATTACTAGTGCAGGACTTAGTGCAGAAAACAAAGGCCCTTCAACCTCTTCTAAAAATTCCAGGGGGAGGAAAACTAGAAATGGCATCCCCACACAGATTCAAAACAATACTCCAATCATTTTGCATTATTTTCCACCCCCTATGGATCTGCTTCTTAAGTATCAAAAACAGTGTCTGGCTACCAAAAATTGCCAACTCCTACCTAAAACAAGGTAATATTTTTCAGTTGGGGATATTGTGCATCATTATCATCATTGATTGATAGAATGATTGATTTTCAACCCCTGAGGACTGCAGTGTACATGATTTGGTAATATTACTGAAGAGGGAGGTTTTATATTTTCTTTTTTATTGCTGAGGGGAGCAGTTGGAGGTTTCAAAACTGCTTGCAAATCAGTTCTTAAGCTTGTGGGAGCACAACATACCCGACTTTACCACTGAAATTGATACATTAACTCTCTGCAAAGCCCGTTTTGCCCATTTAATCCCTGTACTGCAAAAATAAAAAAAGCTGCCCATTTTTAAAAAATCATCATTTTGGGCAGCCCCAGGAGCCACAGAATATATGCTTGTAGCCACATATTAACTACTGAATTTTGGAGATCCTGGAATTTGAACCATATTACCTCATGCTCCATGTGTGCATTAAACATATGTGTGAGTTGGAACTAATATTTCTAACACCATTTTCTTGAGCACAGGTTCTCCTCAGGGCTGTGTTCTAAGTCCGCTGTTGTTCACCCTGTTGACCCATGACTGTTGTGCTAAGTTTGCCACTAACCATATTGTGAAGTATGCAGATGATACAACAGTAGTGGGCCTTATTCAGGATGACAATGAGGGTGCTTACGGCAAGGAAGTAGAGGGTTTGGTGAACTGGTGTAACAAAAACACCCTCGTTTTAAACATAGGAAAAACTAAAGAGATCATTGTTGATTTCAGAAAAGACAGGCACAGCCGCACATCTCTGTCTATTAATGATTCGCCTGTGTAGATGGTTAGCAGCATCAAGTTTCTGGGTGTGCAGCTAACAAGTAGGCTAGCTTGGTAGCTCAACAATGAGACATTGGTGAAGCGGGCACAGCAGCATCTGTACTTTCTGCATTGTGTGAGAAAAGTACATCTTCCTTCTCCTGTCCTTACCACTTTCTATAGAGGGACAATCAAGAGCATCCTGTCATATTGCATTACTGTCTAGTTTGGAAGCATTACTGCTTTGGACAGGAAGGCTGTGCAGAGAATGGTGAGGATGGCAGAAAAGATTATTGGTAGTTCACTTCTTTCTATCCAGGACATAGCCTATAAGTGATGCTTGAGCATACATACATATGTATGTATATAGCATGTATATGAATGAATGAATGAATGAATGAATGAACCTTTATTGTCAAAGTACAGCCATGTATACATTGAGATTGGCTGAGCCTCCCTTCGTGCCCCCACCCCCAACTTACAGTGACACAAACCCTCCATCTTATTACACCATGTGAACTAATTGCACAATGCACTGGCTTCGCAAGTCAATCATGCATAAAAGTTTATAAAATTATTTCCCATTCAAAAGCCTAACAGCCCATGGATAAAAGCTATTCTTCAGTCTGTTGGTATGGTTGGCTATACTCCTATATTTCCTACCTGATGGTAGGAGAGTAAAGAGGTATCCATGGTGTGAGTCATCCCTGAGAATTTTCCTCACTCTTCCAAGGCAGCAAGGCCTGCCGATGTTCATCCAGTGGTGTCAGGGGACAGCCCACAATGTCTTGTGCTGTGCTCACCACCCTCTGTAATGCCTTCCTATCCGCGGCTGTCAGACCAGCATACAAAAACACAATACCATACAAGAGGACGCTCTCTATAGTAGACTGGTAAAAGAGGGTCATAAGCCTTTGTTCTACCCTGTTCTTCTGCAAGACCCTGAGAAAGTGAAGTCTGTTGGGCCTTTCTGGCCACATGGGTTGTATTATATGAGTGTTTTATATATATGTATGGGTAGATATATACTTTCTTTTGAGAGCAGGCAACACAATTTTATTTTTAATGTGGGCCAGTGTAAAATGTAAAAAATGACAATAAAGGTTATCTTATTGTATCATATATTATGAAATGCCTTTATGCGCTATGTATACCATTAAGCTCTTGTTGGCCCCTTATGAGAGATTAAGGTCACCTATATAAATGGTCTCCAACATTAAAAGCACTGATGAAAGGGTAACAGAAACGAAAAGCTTGTGGATAATATGCACAGAATTGTCTTTTGCAGGCATCACACTTATAAGGTTCAAGGAGCAAATAGCAGGAAATGTCTTGTACATAGTGGTGTGAGTATCAAGAATGATTTGAGTTCATATATCTTGGGAGTGCTTGAAAGGGTACCCATAAAAATTATTTTAGCTGACAGTTAAGTGTTCCATGCTTTGCCACATACATCCTCATATCTACATTTTTAACTGGAAAGGAATCAGAGCTGGAATTTTTAGTATTGGGGGTTGGGTGGGAAGCATGCTATTGTGCTCCTAGGGTTTAAAGGATAGAAAAGGACATCTCAGGTTTAAAATATTCATCTTAAAAGTTCCAAACTGAAATATATGAGATTCAGTTCCAAATGGGCAATGTGCATTTTTTTCCCATTTTAGATGTAGGGAATAAAGGAATAAGAAGCATGTTTGGCAGATCAAATTCTAGCATTACCTACATACACATACATACACATATCACAATTAGGCTTTGATAATTTTAAAACATATATTTATGGTAAAGCTTTGTTTAACACAGAGACGTGTCTGCAAGTATACAGAGGTTAATTTGTATATGTATTTTATAAAGTTTTTCGCTTATCCTGTTAAATAGGAAGATGAATCCCCCTTTTCCCCACTGACCTAGCTTTAATCTTTAGTAACATATTGTGGATTAGAATGTAATTCCTCAATAAATCTCAAAGAAAAAAAAACAGTCTCCCAAAGATAAGTATTTCTCAGTTATAATGAAAATGTCATGAATGCAGGTTATATAGAGTATGAAAACATTTACGTGAAGAATGATTGAGTTTGAAAACTGATCACAAATAAAAGCAAAACCAGCACAATCTGATTTTTGATTTGCAGATCACAGTTGGAAAACCAAGAGCAGTAAATTCTTAAATATGAGTTTACTCTTGATTCATTTAACTCAAATCCTACTGATTTCAGTGGCTCTACTCTATTGGATTAGGACACCTGGATCCATCCTGTCATTTTTTTACTCCCAGAGAAGAAAGAAAGGAAGGAAGGAAGGAAGGAAGGAAGGAAGGAAGGAAGGAAGGAAGAAAGAAAGAAAGATAGGTAGGTTTGTGGGTTGTTTTGCCTCAAATATCAAGATATTTGCCTTGGGTAATAAGCCCTGTGAGTGAAGAGGGGCTATCATTTGTGAGTTCAACCCAATGTCTTGAGTCAGCCTTGTCAATAGCGTTTGCATCATACATCATACACCCAGTATGCAAACTTCCCTGTATGCTCTTTTTTATCCATATTTATTCTTTTAATGGGTTTACAAAATGTCTTAATTCTTGGTTTACCATATGTCACCCAGAGTCACTGGGAGAGATGGATGGCTATATAAATCTGACAAATACATTAATAATAATAAATAAAATAAATATCAGCTACATGCTGTTCATTCCAGGATCCAACTCCTAGTAAAGCCTAAGGGTAAAGGATAGTAAAAATTAGAAAGCCCACAAATCAAAATACAATCTGACGATTTGGGAAAGCTACACTCTGCAACTTATTATGAATCTTTTTATTTGGTTCCTTCTACTCTATTATGAAAATTATTTTTAATAATACTTCCTGAGACAGAACATTGGAATCCAATTCTACTTCTGTTTTTGGATCACTCCAAGTTTTAAGATAAAGTTTTTCATTTGTAAAACGTCCTCAGTGCATATACAGTAAATAATTTGGACTGATAGGGTAATATAAAATGTGTACACAAAAAGTAAAATTACATACAAAAATTAATGGTTTGGTGAAAAATATTTTTGAACTTTTTAAAAAAATATCAAATAATGTAAAAATGGGAGTGAATGGGACTTATTAATATGAACACAAAAACCAAGAACAGATGAAATGTTTTAAAAATTACCTTTTAAAAATAATGAAAACACTTTTTGAGGTAGAGTGCAGTTTTATTATTATTATTATTATTATTATTATTATTATTATTATTATTATTATTATTATTATTATATTTATATACCGCCCTTTCCCGAAGGACTCAGGGTGGTTTATAGGGTGATTGAAACAAAAAATACAAAAGTTAAAAACAGATTAAAAAAATTATATCCATCCCTGAACAAATAAAACCCCGGTTAAAATTAAAATTAAAATTAAAATTCTCAGCCTGGGCCAGAGAGCTCGAAGAGCCAGGTCTTCAGGTCCCGGTGGAATGAACGGAGGTCGGGGGCGGTCCTAACATACAAGCACAGTATATTTATAATTTTAATACTATTGTATCTTTCCACAAGCATTATAAAGTGATACACAATAAATCTCATAAAAATATAAAGGCAATAAAACTCAAAGGAAATATTAAACACATCAAACATACTATTTTAGAAAATGGCATGTATACAGTAATTTTGTACAGGCAAGGATTTGATTATAAGTAGAAATAAATGAATAAATCTATAGCAGTAGTTGCAATTGCCGCATAAAAATGAGAAGGAGATTTCAGTCCTGAGATGGTGGAATAAACCTGTAACACCCAATAGTGAACTATAAGCTTCAGTAAAAAAAAAAAGAATTTAAAGACTAGAAGAGTACTAAACCATCAAATACAGACATATTCATTGCACTGTTAATTCCCATTTCATCTTTGAATACCACTTTACAGATGAAGGCCTTCTTTCATAAAGCATAGATGTAGATAATATAACTTTTATGTGGGAATACTGTATGCAGATAATGATCTCAAGAAAAATAAGGAAATGGTTTACTATTGTCTTTTTTCAGGATTTTTTAAAAAAATGTCCGAGCGTAATCTATAGCCATGGAATTTCCTAATAGTTACCAATCCAAGTAGGATCTTGCTTTATTATTTTTTTCCTCAGCCCACAATTATTTGACCTGGCCAACTCGGTGTTGCTTTCCCTAATTACACACACACACGCACACACACACACTTCAAGTGCCTTAGAAGTATTCCTTTGTTTTAGAAACTTTGGAATTAACTCAACTCCACCCAGAGTTTCCACACCCTTTGGAGCTTTAGCTCAGGCTAGGGAAGTTACGTCTGTTGATGTGGATTTAAATGAACAGGAAACCCATTAACATTGATATGATTCTGGCAGTACTTTATATTTTCCCAGTGTCGTTCTCACTCTGTTTCTTGCTCACTCTCTGCTAGAGGTAAAAAGACATAAAGGCAGATGGAGGATCTCTCTCTCTCTCTCATTCACACACACACAGAGATAGAGTTAGTAACAATCATTGCATGCAGTGAGCATCAGACTTATTTAAAGTCTATGGTACTTTCAACAAGAGAAGTACTGTTAGTTAAAGTGGTCTTCAAGAGAATAAAGTTTATCTTCCAGAGAAAAAAAGAAAAGCCTATTGTGAAAATGGAATGACTCTGGGTCTCACCTGTAACTGCCACTTCTAGAGTCAGCTGTGCAGCCTCTTTAATCAGGAGGAGATGGAAAGTGGAGGATGAATGATCTCTTCCTGTAGACTTGCCAGACATCCTGTATTTTAACAGATGCTTTGCCTTTCATGGCAGTGCAGCATTCTCCATGAAGCTCTACTGAAACTGTACTCCAGTTCCTGCCAGTCACTCAGTTTCATATTATCAACAATTTTAGAATCCAAGAGCTAGAAGGATAAATGCATAGGCTTGCTGCAACACCAAGACTGTTGGTCACCAATACTAGTCTTTCATGAGTGACAAGTATGTCAGTAAAACTGACTGGCTCCCATTTTTTTTGTCCCAAATCTTCACTCTGAGATTGATTTTTCTGGCTCCCTTGTTTCTTTTGATCCAGTCTATTTTAACACCAGTTTACCTCTCACAGTCCCTTTGGCTTTATTACTGTAACGTATTTATTACTTTATTACTGTAATGCAGCAGAAGAGTCAAGGAGCTTTTAATGTGGATCCTGAGGTCTGTAAGCATTTTCCTTTCCTTTTTTTCTTTTTTAAATGGAAAAAAGAATTCTTTCATAGCTGGATTACATTTTAAAATAGAAAGATAAATCTCCCTTTATATATAGAATAACTGCACCTTGTAAATGCAAACTAAATGAACAACCGATGTATTTGCATGGCACCCTCATCTAGAAGCCTTGGTTGGTGAGCAAGTATGGGTTGTGACTTTAGACCAGCCATACACTGCTCATTAAACAACATTACTGGTTTATCCTGTTATGTGGATCTGATATGGCAAGCAGTTTCAAATGCCTTAAATCAGATGGTGCTTCACTGTAAATTATAGAATGCAATTTACAATAATCCAAGGTGCTGTGTGTTTTAATACACACGATCTTATAAAAATGTAACATTGGATAAAGAACTAAGCATGGTGGAAGATTCTTATTTTTGCACATACTACCTGACCAAGCTGTGTATTTAAGTATGTCATGTAAACATGGCCCTGAGTTTGTGAGAAACCTAATCAGAGAAGTTCTCGTTTTCTTTTCATGAGACAATCATCTCTATTTTGTTCTGGAAGGCACTTTGGTTCATGGACTACATTTTATGGTTGAGTGCTTTTCCAGTTGGAAATTGATACATTTGACCATTTGTTTTTTAAGGTTGCTTTATCTAATATAATGGTCCTGCAATTGTAACTGGTTGTTGAATTACTGCCCACAGTGTAGCATACTAACCTCTCAACATTACACCAATATGGGCGGGGGGGGGGGAACTGTTCATAAATTACATTGTGGGATGCCCCAAATTATAGATGAATTGTAACAGAATTTATATCAAACCTAAGTCAAGCTCAGCAGAATATAGCTTAGCTATAATTGTTTTAAATTTATTTTCAAACCTCAGGTTTTCATTTCTGCAAGTTTACAACAAGAAATGAACTGCAAAAGTTAATAACCAGCAAACTAATTATGAAGGATCTGATTTGTGGAAGGATGAAGAAACCTCAAGCACAGCTATGAATGTGGGGGAGCCTCTTCATCATCCAGGAACACATATTATCATTAAAAATACATCCACTGTTACTTATGATGGAAAATGATCTGTGCCTCAGAAATGCATATGCCAACAGATAGAGAGATAGACAGAAAGATAGCTGGAAGTTGCTTGATTTATCTAACCCCTTCTTATGAAAAAGGAACAAATCAGGGGTATCCCAATGGGTCAAAAAAGTCAAGATGGCAGTCACAATTATGCAACTGAAGTGCCATCATGATTTGCTGTCTGCATATATCCCTAGAACAAATTGTATTTAAGCATCATCAGAAGAGTATAGTTACTCAAACCTACAGGTTTTTGCAAAGTCAACTGACTTTCCAAAAGTGATGTTCACTTGCTACCAGGTATGCTGTCCTTAAGAATAGAATTTGGAAAGATGTTGCAGAGGCCTGAATTCTGAAATGAAGCATAGATTTGGGCAAAGTGCCAAAAATGACATGGTCATGCCTATTTTTCTTTTAGACCCAGTCCTGACTGTTATCAAGCATAGAAGCTGAACATCAGGATGGGGAGTTTATCCAGCCCTAATTACCCACAACTTTTTAACCTTGAATAAAAAGAACTTCTTTTTATTTGAGAATCTCTTTTTAATATTATCCTTAGAGTTCTCATGTGTTTTATACTAAATCAAAAGAAAATACAATTTTATGATAACACGTTTTAGCATTTGCTGGTCTTTAGAAAGGTGTGTGCAGGGGGGCTGGGGGTGATGAGAATAAAAAGCTGTTCCAAAGTATATTTCATAATTCATTTCATTTTCAAAAGCTTTCAATTAAGCTCCTTATGTCCCATGAAATAAATGTACAGTGTGCTTCCTGGCAGCTGGCTCCAGAGTAAACTTAGAGCACCTGCTTTCTTTTTCTTTTGTTGAGGTTTTATTACTAAGTGTATAATACTTCATGGTAAATAAAGGTGAAGAGTGACCATGGCTACAGAAAAGATTCAAAAGCAGCCACTGTCTTGCTTCTAAAGGGCCTGCCTCTGAGTAGCGACAATGTAGCAGATAGAAGGATGCATAATAAGTTGGCATTCATTCCTATTCAATGCCATCCTTGAATCTTCAGAAAATTCTGAAGGAACAATATTGTCTGAGGTTTCCCCCCTTTTCCCCCCCTCAAAAAGTATATTGGGGGAGGGAGTGGGAATTTTTAAGGTATGGTCAAGGGCCCTCCGAGTGTAAGCAGTGTCCTTGAAATGTGGCTGAAGCAAGGAGAGTTTCTGTTGGCCTCTCTTACAGCTAGGCTATGGAAGGGAGGGGGAGACATTCTTGAGGTGCTGATTATTTTATTTTATTATTCTGCTTATTTCTAATCTGGGGCCAGAGAAACCAGGCACAGAGAGACCAGGTATGGTCTCTAGAGCTATGATTGATGCTCCTTTACCTCTGTTAGCAAGGGTTCATAGGTAGCCATAAGCTGCAATGAAAAAGAGGATGGCTTTAAAAAAAAGAGGTTAAATTTTATGAAGGGGCGGAGGTGGCAAAAGAGATGGTAGGAGAGCCCACAAGCATCACTTCCGATGTCTACTGTCTCATCTTTTTGCCATAATATTCTTGGATTATTTTTTTTTAAAAATGCTGGGTTTAAATCACTATTTTACAGTGGCAGAGCAGATGGAGAAATCATGCACACGTTCAGTCAATGCCCATGGTTTGCAAACACTCGATGAATGTTTCCTCCAGGAGCATCCTTGGAGGGAAAAGGGGAGGTGGTGTCAAATGATGAAAGCTGTGTCACACAAACACAAGGCAAGCACAAGTATGTGCTTCTTGACACTGCCTGTAAGAAAAGGATGAAGGTTGTGGCACAATGGAATGATTTTTGTGGATCTCCTGTTCTATCCATTCTTACTGACTAACCCCTCCTTTCTGAGACACTAATATATAGAGAGATATATAGATATATACAGCTCTGTGCAGTGGTGGGATTCAAATATGTGAACAACCAGTTCTCTGTTTGGATGCCGCTTCCAGAAGTCCATTCTGGGCCTGGGCAATAAGAAATTAGCTACCTGTTCTGCCAAAGTGAGGCGAACTGGCTGAATCCCACCACTGGCTCTGGGTCTTTTTCCCCCCCTGTGTATTCTATCTAGTCACAAGATACCAGATCCAGATCCATTTTCTGTACATATGGGAAACTTCTGTGTTTCTGCTGTTTTCACTGCAACCATTTCTTCTATTGAAGAGGTAAGCTGTGTTTTAACATGAAAAGCAGCTTCTCTTTTCCTTGGTGCCAAAGAAATATTAAATTAAATTCCAGAATTGTACACCACACAGCTGTGGATGGGCCTGGGACTGTTGTTCCCCTCCTTTAGCATTACTCATGCAGATTTGGGGTGTTGGAGTTATAGGGCACAGCCAGACAATTTATATTAAAATGTTATCCTCTGAGCCATGAACTGGCAAAAAAAAAGAAATATGCTAACATAAATTGTGCTGTCTCGTTATCAATCCCTATTCTGCCACAATAATAAGGCCACTGAGTGGTGCTGTCTTTACTGTTTTAATGCAGGACAAGTTAAGGAAAATGATTAGTGGATCCTCCAACTTCATTTCCATTTCATCTGAACGTTACTTGCTGACAGACAAAGCATCTGCCAATACCTTAATATTGTAAAGGGCAGAGATGGGCAAGTCTGCTGTAAGAAGGTGCTAGAATGCCTGATTTCACTGTTTGCCAAGTTTCTCAAGAGCTTCAGACACGAGGAAGGAAGATAGGTGAAGTGGGAGGCAGGTGTAACAAACTCCATCTTCAAGTTGCACTGTGAGGAAAGGTGTGTGTGTGCTGGCAATGGATGGTCTTGGCCAGGAGGACCCAAATCATGACCTGCCCCTCCCTTTGAGTTATACCAATACAGCCATAGAAAGCTCCTTGGTGGTAAAAGGAATAGAGAACTTGTACTGTAGTCATTGGTAAAAGAGTCACAATCACATAACTGGCTTCCCTTTCTACTTTAAATAGTAGAACCCTGGCAGTACAGTGTTTAAAGTGCAGTATTGCAGACAAACTTTGCCCACAGCCTGGAGTTTGATCCTGATAGAGCTTAATGTTCACTCAGCCTTCCATCCTTCTGAGGTTGGTAAAATGAGGATCTAGATTTTTAGGGGCAATATGCGAATACATTGTAAACTGCGCAGAGAGCGCTATCAGGTAGCATATACTGTAAACCTAAATTGTACTGCTATTGCTAAATCAATCAAATTCAGCTACACTGAAGAGAGAAGACATTTTCCTTTTATTATTTATTATTATTGTTATTATTTTGTTATAGTTCTGTTTCTTAAACCTGGGTCTAATGCCTCTTAAAAGAAGACTAAAACAGTATTTTTATTTTTATTTTAAAAAATAATGCTGCACTTTTTCAAAAGAACATTAAATCCTTCTATATAGGAAGCTGGTGTAACATGTGACAAATAGTTCAGAAAGCAGACTGGGATTAATCTGGTCTCTCTTGCAGCCCAAACCAGAATGGATGTAAAGGACAAAAATCAGAGGGCTGTTGCTACAGCGGCCTTAAGAAGGAGCTGGGGTCTCTGACCACATTGTTTATGCTAGATAATGTCCAAAGCAAAAACTGTGATGTGAGGAGTGAAGAAAACCTGACTTACTCTTGCAATATTTAAGGATGATTTTATGCTGCCTCAGCTATGGACTGGTATGGCATATTTTTGGAAAAGAAAAGATGATTATTGATTTCAGCATTAAATCAGTCCAGTTAAAATCAAGGGACTCTTCTTTCTTTAGGCTATTGAATTTATTTACATAGCTTCTGTATAGAAATACATTGCATCCTGGGTTTAACAGTATTGTAATTAATTATGATTCAACGATTATAAAATGGATAAAAAAAGAATTATTCTTTTTTTTTTTTAAAAAAAGAATGATATGGGCTATAGCTTTCCTCCCACCCCCTCTCTATTACAGGTCACAGTTTCACAGTTAATAATAATTTAATTAGAGAGCCAAGCTACTTCTTGTATTTCATGCTGGGCTCTACCACTTTACACAAAGGTAAAAGACTGGATGTTTGAATCTTTTCCAGTTTGATTCCTATAATTCTATTTTTCCTGAGAAATTTTGTTTTGATTGTTTTAAAATATGGAAAAAACATTCAGACATCCAAATCCGTAACTATCTATGATATTATATACTAGCTAGATATGTGTTGCTTCTGGAGCTTAAATCACAGATAGCTGCAGTGAAGCACCAAAAATTTATCTTTGTTGAATTTGGCACCTGATGCCCTTATGCAGCAGCCTGTTTGAAATGATAGGGGATGAGCAGATCTATGAAAGCTCACAAGTGTAAATTCATTACGTGTGCTATTCATCAGGACATTACTACTTTTACTACTACTATCTCAAAAATGATAATGTGAATATGAATAAACATCTCAGGAGATGATGTGTTAAGACAGAACAAATATGTTTTACACTTGTAATCCCTTGAAGTTCAGGTACTGTAAGAGAAGAGCTATTTTTGTCTATGATAACAAAAAAAAATAGAAGAAAACTGGTAGCACCTTTTCAGAGTATCTAATTTTACTAAGGAACGTAAGCTTTTGTGTACTATATACCTGATGTGATCTGATGCAACTATATTATGCATCTGATCAAGTGAGGTACAATTCATGAAATCTGGACAGGAGGGACTGGAATCTCTTGAAATCAGGAAAGTTTAAAAGAACAAAGCTTTCCTAGATAACTAAACAACTCTCTCTCATTCCAATTCTCTCCTTCTCCCTGTGTGTATGTGTGTGTTTGCACTGTTACATATGTTCCTATGGTGAAGAGGTGAAACCTATTGAAAGCTGCTTCTAGTTCAGCATTAGTATCCTCACTTTAAAAATCTTTTAATAACTGTTGTGAAGTACTGTTTAGATTGAGCCACAAGCTAAACAAACATGCAGTTCAGTTAAGATTTATTTAGGAGCAGCACTGGAGGTTTGGACAGGGGCTGATTGGTATATACCAGGGGTAGGCAACCTCGGCTGTTTTATGACTCATGGACTTCAACTCCCAGAATTCTGAGTCAGGAATTCTGGGAGTTGAAGTCCATGAGTCATAAAAGATCTGAGGTTGCCTACCCCTGGTATATACCTACTGTTAGCTAGGCCTCTTGCTTTTATTGTTATTCATAGATACATCCCAACAGTCCTCCTCCTCTTTCTTTAACAAATGTATACAGTTGCCTAGAAGTGACCAGGAGGTGTAGAACAAATATGTGCTGTACAGTATTATAAATTTCAGCAGCAACCAGAGAGAAATTTGGTGGTCCTTCCCTTTCACTTGATTGCAGCCTGTGATGACATTTTGGTGGAAGCAGCAGCAGCTGCCTTAAATCTGCCAGGATCTTCAGCCACTATGTCACCTATGTTTTCTAGCTACAGTGGACTTTCCATCCTGTCAACATGGCAATACACAAGGCCACCAAACAATGCAACTGACAGTCACGTCTGTAATGCTGAATTCTTTTTCTGAGATTTCAGAAAACTCTGAGAACTCTGAGAAAAGAAAGAATAAATTAAAGAATTAAATTCACTCCAAGTAGGATAAAGATATCACCTGTTATCATTTTTAACATTTAAAGTCATTATTAGATGATAGAGCTCCTAAGAAAAATGTTAAATTATGTATCTTTTCCTGTAGAGGAATCATTTGTGGTATTAAAGCTTTTTGGGGATGAGAAAAATGTGTATAATTAAGGATAACTTTATTTAAGAGCTGCAGAGATGATACACTGGGTTATAGCAATCCCTGGGGAACCTCAGTATCCTCAGTTTGATAATTCAGTGAAATGCCATTTATCCAGGCATTTTTTTTTAATGGTTGAGCTTCTGAGTAGGATTTCTTGCTAGGCTGAAGTAGGCTCAGTGACTTTGGTAAGCTCCTAAGTGATAAAGGAATCTCCCCTCAGTAAAGATTGCTTTCCATTTCCACAAGTGTTTTCTCCTAAAAAGATGAGACTGCACAAAAGGGTGACAGTATAAATTTTAACATTTTGAAAGGAATCATACCTTTAAATGTAGAAAAATGGATGTATTTTTTTTAAAAAATCACTTGCAATTTCTCCAAAGAAAACAACCAGGCCCTGACTAGAAATGATGGTGGTGATGGTTTTTTTTCTTTTTTATTATTATTATTATTATTAAAATACATAACGTATGTCAAAATAAGACTTTATTACAGCCTTTTTTGCCTTCTTGTTCTGCAAAGCATGAAACACATGGATGGCCATAGTGGTCATGAGGGATGGGAAACTGATCCAGGATGTGATGAAAGCCTTCTTGGAACCCCCCCCCCCAGATATGCTGCCATCCTTAAAATATAATAAAGCACTGGTATGCTCCTTAATAACTCCATAAAGGGCCATATATGGACCCAGCCATTTTATTGCAAGTCTTCAACTCTCCAATTTTGGGGAAAGCTATTAAGAAGGTAATGGGGTACAGCTACAAAACACTGAGCTGATATGATTTATCTGGATCCTTTCTTATGAGGGTTCAAAGTCAATCATGGGTCAATTCGTTAGTCGCTCTCATGAATGGTCTGTGATGAGACTTGGATACAGGAAGCTGATTCTGCTTTTTTTTGATGGCATTCAGTGGTCTGGGACTCCTTTTTATAGTGCTTTCACTTCTTCCTGAGGGGGCAGGTCCAGACTATGTGTTTAGGTGAGAAGTCAAAGCTCCTGAGTTCTCTGGTACAGGATGCCAAAGGGTTGGAATTCTCACCTATTTTATTTAATATCTATGGGAAGCTTCCAACTAGAGAAGGTTGTCTAATGGTTTGGGCTACAATATTATTAATATGGTTATTACATTTTTCGTTCTATTTTTTTTAAACCACAACTTTCCTTGCTAAACACACTACATGTATGCATGAGTACAAACACATGTGTACACACACACACAAAACACACACACACACACACACACACACACACACACACACATTAGAAGCAACTTGGAATAATGCCCAAATAAAAGTTGTTACAGAGAAGATAAGAAGAGGAAAGCTCCTGGGATTTTTTGCAAGGTCTTTCCTATAAATCAAATTAAATGATAGCAGAGTCCAAAAAGAAAGAGAACAAAATGTCCCCATGATGCCTGTGTAGTTTATGGAACTCATTGTCATATGATTAGTGATAGCCAATGGCCTAGATAATTTTTAGAGAATGTTAGATCCAGAATGGAAAAATTATGATGGCAACTGCAAGTACTTTCCAGCTGCCTTTTTGAAATTCATGGAGCAAAATAACTGTGCACAGTTGTTAAGTGAGTTTTGCCTCATTTTATGACCTTTCTTGCCACAATTATTAAGTGAATCTGCCTTCTCCATTGACTTTGCTTGTCAGAAGGTGATAATGTGATTCCAGGACGTTGTAACCATCATAAATACAGTATGAGTCAGTTGCCAAGCATCTGAATTTTGATCATGTGACCATGGGGATGCAAGAGTTGCAAGTCGGACTACCTCTACTAAGCTTCCCAAAATTTCTGTGCGTTATATAAGTGGAACACCTTTGTGGATAGGGAATTTGGAGATAGGAATTTGAAAATTCTGATCACTTGGTACAGCCATTCCTCCCCTGGCTAAGGGAAGACAAGTGTTTAGTCTCCATTTGCAGGAGGTCATTTTCTTCTGTATGAAACAAGTACACTCAGGGTAGATCAATATATGACTCTGATTTGCAACTAGGGAGGAAAAAGTGTCTATAAAGGTAACTATTGTGTTGATTGGCCAGGCAAGAAATGGAAGTCAATAGATAATAACCATTAATATAATTTCTCTTTTGGACACCACATGGTTTTTGTTTCTTTATGGTCATTCATCTCACAAAGCAATTCTGGGCAGCATACAAGGATTAAAACAAGTTGCAAGCAATGACCCGTCTCCAAGTACCAGATCTTCATCAAAATCTGCACACAAGAGGGAGCTCTCATTAAGCTCAGGGGAACCCAAAGTTTTGCAGAAGTAGGAAAAAAATAAACATTTTTTGGGAGGGAACCCAACAGCTCTAAAGCAGCTGAAGCAATCTTTTGGGTATTAGGCCAAGTGCCGGTTCTTTAAAAATTAAACTTCCTGTATACACATGCTATCACATCCAGTATAGAGGTGGAGAACCTTGGTTTTCCAGCTGCTGTTAAATTATTACTCTTAGCAGCAACCCCTGTCAGCACAGCCAGTAGCAAAAGATGCAGAAAGTGGCAATTCAGCCATATCTAGAAAATTGTTAGGTTCTCAGCCCAAATTTCCTCACATAATCGCCATCCAAATGTGATCCACAGAACCACAAGTAAAGGACATACCTTGCAGGAGGAGTTCCCAGTTTTAATTAAATGCAGATCCAATAAAAAGGAATTCTGAAGTGGAATTCCAGAAGACCTCTTCTTCATACTTTTTTTCCAGACACTTCTAGCAATGTAGAAGATAGATGGCCCATTAGTCAGACTACGTATAAGACAGCAAATGGTAGGAGAGGGATGTCCATATACATGTGCAACATTTCCCCCTTTTCTAAGCTATTAACCAGATCCTTTTCTTGGTCAAAATCAAGAATAAAATAGTCATATGAGCAAGGTTGAGTATACACAGAAAATCTCAAGACTGAATATTTTCTACAAATCATAGTCCATGAAGAGTTTCATTCCAATTTATGTTTTATAATTATAGTCGGAAATGTTTCTGGTTCTGCATCTGTGACAAATTTTCTGATAAATCATGAATGTTAGATTTCATAGCTCTTCCAATTAGACTCTCATTAGGCTGCAGATTCTTTCTCTCCTCTGCTATACTTGTGTACATGTACTTAAATGAACTGAGTTTGATTGAATAGGTACTTCTTGGTTACTATTTACAGCTAATCCAACTACTGTTAGTCATAATTAAGACACAGAGAAAGCTTACAAAAAGACCTTCATTTATGACAAAGAACCTAATGACAGCTTTATTTGGGAGTTCGGTCCTTTGGGACATTGCTTTCACATTACTCTCATTTGGTTCAATTTTTGTCCAGCCACTGGGATAGAATGTCTGAAGGACAGAGCCTGCATATGTACAGTGCACCCTACCTTCATGTGTCAGAATAGTCTTCATATTAATAACTCCCTATGGAACAAGAAGGGATGCAGTGGCTCAGTGGGTTAGGATGCTGAGCTTGTCGATCAGAAGGTCAGCAGTTTGGCAGGTCGAATCCCGAGTGCCACATAACAGAATGAGTGCCTGTTACTCGTCCCAGCTTCTGCCAACCTAGCAGTTCGAAAGCACGTAAAAATGCAAGTAGAAAAATAGGGACCACTACGGTGGGAAGGTAACAGCATTCCGTGCGCCTTTGGCATCCAGTCATGCTGGCCACATGACCACGGAGTCATCGTCGGACAAGCGCTGGCTCTTCAGCTTTGAAACGGAGATGAGCACCGGCCCCTAGAGTTGGAAATGACTAGAATGCATGTGCAGGGGAACCTTTACCTTTACCTTTAGTTTAATGAAGAGAAGGACGAGGGGGGACATGCTAGCAGTGTTCCAATATCTCAGGGGTTGCCACAAAGAAGAGAGAGTCAAGCTATTCTCCAAACCACCTGAAGGCAAGACAAGAAGCAATGGATGGAAAGTAACCAAAGAGAGAAGCAAAGTAGAACTAAGGAGAGATTTTTCTGACAGAACAATTAATCAGTGGAACAGCCTGCCTCCAGAAGCTGTGGATACTCCAACACTGGAAGTTTTTAAGAAGAGACTAGACAGCCATGTGTCTGAAATGGCATAGTGTTTCCTGCCTGAGCAGGGAGTTGGACTAGATGACCCCCAAGGTCTCTTCCATTGTTGTTGTTGTTGTTGATGATGATGATGTTGTTGTTAATAATAATAATAATAATAATAATAATAATAATAATAATAATAGTAATAGTAATAGTAATAGTAATAATAATAATAGCACAGTCAGCCAGATATTCAGACTGGATTTGGCATTTTTGTCTACCTATCGAGTCCTTACCAAGGATCTGGGATAGGCAGATGTGGATGTTTGATGGTATTACAGATATCGTCACAGGATGGAAGCAGTTCCTAGTAAGGTCGTCTTTTGCAATTGACTAATGGTGAATTTGTCAATGCCAATGGTGTTCAAGTGGTGCTCCAGTTGTTTTGGGATTGCATCCAAGGCACCTTGTTGTTGTTGATAATAATAATAATAATAATAATAATAATAATAATAATAATAATAATAATAATAATAATAATAATAATAGACTAATGACCTCCAAGGTGCCCTCCAACTTTGTTATTATTATTATTATTATTATTATTATTATTATTATTATTATTATTATTATTATTATTATTATTATTGCCAGGGCAAAAAAGCCTGAAGTATTTTTAAAGTCAGGGTGATGCTCCCCTAATTCACAGTCAATAAGAAGGAGGACAAATAACAAGATCCAGGCTTACAAAATCCTTTCGATATAGCCAACCTTAATACAAGAAGTTTTAAGCTTCTGGTGAAGTTGATCTTCTGGTCTGCTCTACCTAGAGGGGATTACAGTCTACTCCAGGGGTCCCCAACCTCTGGGCCGTGGCTTATTAGCTGTTTAAAACTGGGGTGCAGAAATGGCAGATGAGCTTGCACAAATCGAGCTGTGTGCATGCATGTGCTTGCTGGCCCTCACACAGAATCATTCCCTCTCCCGCCAATGCCACCACCGGTCCACAAAGCCAGAAAGGTTGGGGAACTCTGATCTACTCAGTCCATGCCAGATCTTATCATCTTTGATAAAATGGAACTTGTTCAGAACTGACCAGAAAGCACACCAAGAATGTTGAAAGAGCTGGGCCTAGAAAAGAGAAATTCAAAATGTGTCGTTAAAGTTGTCTTCAAATATGTAATGATCTTTAAATAGGACCAGATACAATGGGCAAAAACAATAGAATAGCAGATTTCAAATATTAGAAGAAACGTTTTATTGTTGAGAGGCATGACAATAATACAACTGCCTTAGGAGACTATGAGCAACTTTTCATTTGAAGTTCTTCCACAGAGACTGGACAGTAACTCTAGTTTCTATATTGCATCCCTGCACATATAGATAGTCCTTGACTTACAAAAGTTCATTTAGTGACTGTTCAAAGTTATAACGTCACTGGAAAAAGTGACTTATGACCGTTTTTCACACTTACAACCATTGCAGCATCCCCATGGCCACGTGATCAAAATTCAGATGTTTGGTAACTGACTCACATTTATGACAGTTGCAGGGTCCAGGGTCATGTGATCACCCTTTTATGATCTTCTGACCAGCAAAGTAAATGGGGGAACAGTTTCATTTAACTGTTATAAATAAATAAATAAATAAATAAATAAATAAATAAATAAATAAATAAATAAATAAATAAATAAATAAATAAATCTTTATTAATTTACTAATCACAGTGATTCACTTAAAAATGTGGTAAGAAAAGTCATAAAATGGGGAAAAACTCATTTAACAAATGTTTTAATTAGCAACAGTAATAACGATAACAACAATGACAACAACAGCAACAACAACAACAATAATAATATATAGGCAGAACCTCCAATTTCAATCCAGTCAGAAATGTTTCTACCAATCCATCAATGGAGAAACTGCAATGAATCAGTCAGTACCCGACAAGGAAGAAACAGTGCAGTTCTGGAAGCAGATATGGGATAACCCAAAGAAACACAACAAGGATGCGGCTTGGTTAAAAGAGATGGATGCAAGTAAAACAGAAGTTGAAATGAAAGAACTAGTAATAACAACAAAAATGGTAGAAAAAAGATCAAAAATTGGTCAGCACCAGGTGAAGATGAACTGCATGGGTTTTGGCTGAAACATCTAACTGTTATATACCCACTTTGCCAAGCAGTTCAACAATATACTACAAGGAGGAGAAATTGAAAAGTGGCTAACAACTGGGAAAACCTACCTAATAATGAAAAACCCAGCAAAGGGGCAACACCAGGCAACTACAGGCCAATTACCTGCTTACCAACAACTTTCAATTTGCTAACTGGTATGGTAGCTGATGCAGTACAACAGCATCTAGTTGAAAGCAATCTCTTTCCACCTGAGCAGAAAGGAAACCGCCCCAATAGCAGAGGAACAAAAGATCAACTTCTAATAGACTAAATGATCTTGGAAAACTGCAAGAAAAGGAAGACCAACCTGAACGTGGCATGGATTGACTACAAAAAGGCATTTGACTCTCTGCCACATGACTGGATGATCCAGTGCCTAGAGATAACAGGAGTCAGTAGAAACATCAGAAAATTTGTGCAAAGATCGATGGCACAATGGAAGACACAGTTGCAGGTCAATGGTCAAAGACTGGGAGAGGTTAATATCAAGAGAGATGCCGCGGACCAGCTGGGTGGCGGAGGCGGCGGCATCTTCGTCGGCGTCGGCGGTGAGAGCTTCGCGGGCCCTGGTCCGTGATCCCCCATGATCCCGATCACCGGGCAAGGGCGGTGGAGACGCCGACGGCGAGGACGGCAGCGATGGCGGTGACGACTCTCCAGCCCCAGTCTGGTCGTCTATTCATGGAGCCAGGCAGCGACGGTGGCAGTGGCGGCGAGGCATCACCGGCCTGCCCCTAAGCCACCACAACCATTGCAGCCACCCAAGAGGGGCCAACATCTCTGCCCTGCCCCGACCCCCCCCTGTTCGACTCCGGCGGCATCTCCAAGCGATCAACGGAGGCGCCGTGGACCAGCTGGGTGGCGGAGGCAGCGGCATCGTCGGCAACGGCGACAGCGAGAACCCCGCGGGGCCCTAGTCTGTCATCTCCCCACGGGCCTGAACACCGGCGGGGGCAGTGGCGATGGGGCACCTCTAACCCGCCCCTGAGCCGCTGCAACTGCTGCAGCCATCCGGAGTGGGGCCGGCACTTCCACCCTCGGCTCCCTATTATGCCTCCCTGGGCAACAGCGGCACCTGGGATGATCAGGAAAGACCCCGCGGATCAAATGGATCAGCTAGGCGGCGGAAGAGGCAGCCGCAGCAACCGCCCTGAGCAGGACCGGAGTCGTTACCCTGCCTCGACCTCCTGGCCTGCGCCTGAACAACAACGGCGTCTCCCTGGGATCAAGGAGATGCCGCAGACCGGCTATGCGGACCCGATCGACAACCACTGAGGGGCCTTTGACAGCGGCGCTAAGCTTCTCCAGGCCCCGGTCAACCAACTCACCGAAAACCCCTCGACGGCAGCACCACTAGATGCAGCGTGGCGTCCCCGGCCCGCACCCTAGGTGCCGACGGTGTCTCCGTGCCGATCAACATCCTAAAGACGCCAGGATGCAGCTGACCAGTGGAGATGACGGCGACTAGACCACCGAGGCCATCAGCATCTGGCCTCCACCAGCCCCGAACCCCCTGCCCTCCCTCGCCCCACAGGACATGATGGGCCTGGGTGTAAGCCACGGTGGCAGAGTGGCCTGTCCTACACCTGCAGCCCCATAGAGGTGAGAGCTCTATGGGGTATGCTTCACCCAGAGTGGGTCCTGGACCACCCCCAGAAGCAGAATCACAACCCATCATGAGAGGATGGGGAGTGGCCTGCTTCTGGGGTTCACCCAACCAAGTGGCAGTGGTTGGATGACGGTCCAGATACCCACCTACCCGACTAGACCCTCCTTCCAATGCTCCACCCAGGGGACTGCCTTCCCAATGCTCCCTATGCTCCCTATGCTTCTCCAATATTCTAGCATAGATCTACTCGCCCTCAGGAGTTCCCCCCTCTCCTGGGTTCGTCCTGCCTTCAATACATCAAACCTCGATGACGGGCCCGACCATTGGGCCTCTGAGAGATGGCCAGGCAGGGTCGGGGGCCTCCATCACAAGACCAACAAGAGGCCCCTGGTTAAGTTTCTTGTTAAGTTTTTTGTCGGGTTAGGGAGGGGGGCGGGAAAAGAGTATGGCTGCCCGGGAAAGGCAGGCCTTCCGGCTACCATAACGCAGGCCAGGCCTACGACCATTCGCAATGGTGAGAAACGAGGACCAGTCGCCGACAATACCCAATGGTGTACTGACGAACATCCTATTCCCAGGATGGTGGGGAACGGCAGAAGGTGCACAAACAGAGGGCCGTATCGTCACCGGGAGTGTCATCTCCGCTCTGTACAAGCGGTGAGACACTCCGACCCTCTGTACTTCCCCGGAGGACCCGGGAGCGAAGGTGTGCAGCCTCCTATGCTAAGGCTGGTCTACCTGAATGCCAGGTCCATAGCTAACAAGGCTCACCTTGTTCGTGACCTAGTGGAGAGCGAGCACGCGGACCTGGCTTGCATCACGGAAACCTGGCTGGGCCCAGAGGGTGGTGTCCCTCTGGTTGACCTCTGCCCGCCAGGTTTCCAGGTGCTGCACCAGCCTCGGACCCATGGGAGGGGCGGGGGAGTGGCAGTTATCATCAGGGAATCCCTTAGCCCGCGAGAGACCACCGTCCCTCAGATGGTCGGGTGTGAGTCTCTCCTACTGAGATACGGCCCGGGGGCGCAGTTGGGCCTGCTGCTGGCATACCTACCACCTAATCGTGCAGCGGCAGCCCTGCCCGAGCTACTCGATATCCTCTCAGGGTTGGTGGTTGAATTCCCAAAACTCATGGTCTTGGGCGACTTTAACCTACCGTCCCTGGGAGGATCGTCCGATCTGGCTCGGGAGTTCATGGCTTCCATGGCAGCCATGGACCTGTCGCAAATAATTTCTGGACTGACTCATGAGAGAGGCCACACCCCAGACTTGGTGTTCTTGTCTGGACGGTGGCGCGATGATATCGGTGGGGGTGCCACGGCTGTTACGCCCCTGTCATGGACCGATCATCACCTCCTGTGGCTAGACTTCCCCTTTGCCACCCCCCGCCATGGGTGTGCGGTGCCAACCAGATGGTACCGCCCTAGGCACCGAATGGACCCTGATAGGTTCCAGGCAGCGCTTGGGGACGCACATGCACTCCCTGCTCACAGCTCGGCGGATGCCTTAGTGGAAGCCTGGGAAAAGGCAGCCACGGAGGCTCTGGACCGAGTTGTACCCTTGCGGCCTCTGACCCGGCACAGATCCCAGCGAGCCCCATGGTTCACCGCGGAGCTCCGGGAGATGAAGCGTCGGAGACGGGGCCTAGAGAGCCGTTGGAGATCCAGTCGATCTGAATCCGACTGATTGCGATTAAGAATCCTCACCAGGTCTTATCTCGCTGCGATAAGGGTGGCAAAATCCAACTACTTTTCCACCCTCATCGCATCCGCAGATAATCGCCCGGCTGCCTTGTTCAGGGTGACTTGCTCCCTACTGAACCAAGAGGTGAGGGAGGAACCCTTGCAGGGTCGAGCCGAGGAATTCGGTCAATATCTGCTGGATAAAATTGCTCGGATTCGGACCGGCCTGGACTCCAACTGGGCTGAGCTGGAAGAACAAGACATGGACAGTCTTGTCGACGTCATCTGGGAGGAATTTGATCCTGTGACTCCTAAGGAAGTGGACAGGATTATGAGGAGGTTGAGCTCCTCCACATGCTTACTGGACCCGTGCCCTTCCTGGCTGGCTTATGCAGCTCGAGAGGGGACACGAGGCTGGTTCCTGGTGGTCATCTCTGCTTCTCTGAGTGAGGGTCACTTCCCCACCACCTTGAAGGAGGCGGTGGTGAGACCTCTCCTCAAGAAGCCCACCTTGGACCCATCCTCATTGAATAACTTTCGTCCAGTCTCCAATCTTCGCTTCCTTGCGAAGGTTGTTGAGAGCGTGGTGGCGCACCAACTTCCTCAGATCCTGGATGAAGCAGTTTATCTAGACCCGTACCAATCGGGCTTCAGGCCGGGCTACAGCACGGAGACGGCATTGGTCGCTCTGATAAATGATCTCTGGAGAGCCCGGGACAGGGGCCATTCCTCTGTCCTAGTCTTATTAGACCTCTCGGCGGCTTTCGATACCATCGACCATGGTATCTTGCTGCGACGCCTCAGGGGACTGGGAGTGGGAGGCACGGTTCTGCGTTGGTTCTCCTCCTTTCTCCGGGGTCGCTCGCAGTCGGTGCTGGCAGGGGGACAGAGGTCGACCCCGAGGCCTCTCGCTTGCGGAGTCCCTCAGGGGTCGGTCCTCTCGCCTCTCCTGTTCAACATCTACATGAAACCGCTGGGTGAGATCATTCGCAGCTTTGGAGTAGGGTACCATCAGTATGCTGATGACACCCAGCTTTTCATCTCAACTCCAAACAACATCAGTGATGCCCTCGACGTGATGTCCCGCTGCCTGAAAGCGGTCCGGGAATGGATGGGGAGGAACAGGCTTCAACTGAACCCGGACAAGACTGAATGGCTGTACGTACCGGCAAGCCAGGATACTCAGAACATCCCATCCCTTAACATCGGGGACAAGTTACTACCCCTTGTTGATAGGGCCCGCAACCTGGGTGTCCTCCTAGACTCGCAGCTCTCCCTGGAAGATCACATAGGAGCTGTGACCAAGGGGGCCTTCTCCCAGGTTCGACTAGTTCGCCAATTACGGCCTTATCTGGACCTGGATGCCTTACGTACAGTCACCCATGCCCTTGTGACCTCTCGCCTAGACTACTGTAACGCTCTCTACATGGGGCTGCCCTTGAGATCCACTCGGAAGCTTCAACTGGTGCAAAGTGCAGCGGCACGGACACTCTTGGGAGCCTCCCGATACTCCCATATCACACCTCTCCTCCGTGCGCTGCACTGGCTTCCAGTTACCTTCCGTGTGAAGTTCAAGGTGCTAACAATGACATACAAAGCCCTACATGGCATGGGTCCGGACTACCTACGGGAGCACCTTCTGCCAATGTCAGCACCCCACCGTCCTGTGCGCTCCCACAGAGAGGGCCTCCTCAGGGTGCCACCGCTCAAGGAATGTCGGCTGGTGGCCCCCAGGGGGAGGGCATTCTCAGTGGGTGCACCAGCCCTCTGGAACTGCTTGCCAACCGAAATCCGGATGGCCCCCGACCTCCGCACCTTCCGGCGCGACTTAAAAACTTACCTGTTCCAGCAGTCCGGCCTGGCCTGATAGCTCTAATTGGGGTCCCAGTTTGTTTTTACTATTGTTTTTCACTATTGTTCAATCTGTATACCTACCTTACTCTGTACACCGCCCCGAGTCCCTCGGGAGAAGGGCGGTTTATAAAAACAAACAAACAAACAAATAAATAAATAAATAAATAAATAAATTTCAAGGAGATTCATTATCACCACTGCTAATTGTTATTGCACTGTTTCCTCTGTCAACAGTACTGAATAACGCAGGACATGGCTAGCAAACATCAAAAACATCTGCCAGACTATCCCACTTCCTTTACATGGATGATTTGAAGCTGTATGGAAAAAACATCATCTGAAATAGAATCGCTGCTGAACACTGTCCGTATATATAGCCAAGATATTGCAATGGAGTTTGGCTTGGACAAATGTGCCACACTTACTCTCAAACAAGGAAAACTAGTGAAAACTGAAGGAATCAAGATGCCCCACAAAAAACAACAACATTAAGAGTCTGGATGAGGAAGATTACTACAAATACTTGGGTATCCTTCAAGATGACAACATCAAGCACACTGAAATCAAGAAAAAGATTAGAGGTGAATACATCAAGAGAGTGAAGAAGATCTTAAAAGTCCAAACTCAATGGAGGAAATACCGTGAAGGCAATCAACACCTGGGCAATTCCAGTCATTAGATACACAGCTGGAATAGTGGACTGGACTCAAGCAGAACTAAAAGCAATGGATAGGAAGACCAGAAAAATAATGACAATGAAAATAATGACCCTTCATCCACACAGTGACATTGACAGTCTCTATCTACCAAGGCAAATAGGTGGACGTGGAATGCTACAAGTACAAGAAAAATGGCTTTGGAAGAATATCTGAAGGACAATGATGAAGATGCACTGAAATTAATATATCAGGAAGGCTTACTGACTACTGGAGAGACCAAACTGGCTTACAAGAAAGACCAAATGAAGAACAGAACAGAGGCATGGGAACACAAAGCACTACATGGCCAGTACATTAAAAACAATAGCTGGGAAAGCAGATAATAACAAGACCTGGCAATGCTAAGAGCAGGAAAGTTGAAGAAAGGACTAATTCTGGCTGCACAAGACCAACCATTAAGGACAAATGCATACAAAGTAAAAATTGAGAAGACAGCAACAGACAGTAAGTGCTGCCTATGCAAAGAAGCTGAAGAAACAGTGGACCACCTGGTAAGTTGCTGCAAGAATATCGCACAGACTGACTACAAGCAGCGGCATGACAAAGTAGCAACAATGGTGCATTGGAAGATGTGCAAGAAATATCATTTGCCTGTAAGCAAGAACTGGTGGGATCATAAAATAGAGAAAGTCATTGTTGTTGTTGTTGTCATTGTTAGCTGCGAAGTTGTGTCCGACCCATCGCGACCCTATGGACAACGTTCCTCCAGGCCTTCCTGTCCTCTACCATCTTCTGGAGTCCATTTAAGCTCACGCCTACTGCTTCAAGAGAAAGTAATAGAAAATGATAAAGTTAAACTGCTCTGGGACTTCAGAATTCAGACAGACAAGCACCTGCAACATAACACCCCAGACTTAACATTTGTCCATAAGAAAGACAAAAAAGTCTGGATAGTGGACATGGCAGTGCCTGGAGACAGCAGAATAGATGAGAAAGAACTGGAGAAGATAACAAAATACAAAGACCTACAAATAAAAATAGAAAGACTGTGGCAAAGGCAAGCAAGGGTAACACCAATAGTAATACTGTAGGTGCCTTGGATGCAATCCCAAAACAACTGGAGCACCACTTGAACACCATTGGCATTGACAAATTCACCATTAGTCAATTGCAAAAGACGACCTTACTAGGAACTGCTTCCATCCTGTGACGATATCTGTAATACCATCAAACATCCACATCTGCCTATCCCAGATCCTTGGTAAGGACTCGATAGGTAGACAAAAATGCCAAATCCAGTCTGAATATCTGGCTGACTGTGCTATTATTATTATTACCATTACTATTACTATTATTATTATTATTATTATTATTATTATTATTATTATTATTAACAACATCATCATCATCATCATCAACAACAACAACAATGGAAGAGACCTTGGGGGTCATCTAGTCCAACTCCCTGCTCAGGCAGGAAACACTATGCCATTTCAGACACATGGCTGTCCAGTCTCTTCTTAAAAACTTCCAGTGTTGGAGCATCCACAGCTTCTGGAGGCAGGTTGTTCCACTGATTAATTGTTCTGTCAGAAAATCTCTCCTTAGTTCTAGGTTGCTTCTCTCTTTGGTTAGTTTCCATCCATTGCTTCTTGTCCTGCTTTCAGGTGCTTTGGAGAATAGCTTGACTCTCTCTTTGTGGCAGCCCCTGAGATATTGGAACATTGCTATCATGTCCCCCCTCGTCCTTCTCTTCATTAGACTAGACATACCCAATTCCAGCAACTGTTCCTTATATGTTTTAGCATCCAGTCCCCTGATCATCTTTGTTGCTCTTCTCTGTACTCTTTCTAGAGTCTCAACATCTTTTTTACATCGTGGTGACCAAAACTGGATGCAGTATTCCAAGTGTGGCCTTAGCAAGGCATTGTAAAGTGGTATTAACACTTCACGTGATCTTGATTCTATCCCTCTGTTATGTTGGCCTCAATTGTGGTCGTAAGTTGAGGACTAACTATAGACGTTATCTGTTGTTTGTTAATCATTATTTCTAATTCTAACTGATGAACAGCTTATGCAGGTTAGTCCAATACTAACAAATTCCTTTCTTTGTGTGTTGTACCACTTGAGACATTGTATATGGTATGGACAAGAATGGTCTCTCTCTCTCTCTCTTTTTTTTTTTTGATGGGACAAGACTATATAGATATCCACCTATTGTAGTTGCCAATCAGTTTACATTAGACTTAAAAAAAATCAACATGCATCCTTTATACAGAGGATGCATATTTCTCTCTCTCTTTCTGTACACACACACACACACACACACACACACACAGAGAGAGAGAGAGAGAGAGAGAGAGAGAGAGAGAGAGAGACATACAGACAACATTAATTTTTTTTTAACGGGGTAGTGAAATTTGGCCTTGAGGCATCAGATGGAGTAGTCAGATTGTCAAACAATCTCCTAATGGAAGTTAACATTGGCACAATATTTACCTCCTAAAATTAAACACTACAAGGGAAGTTATAAGTTTACCACACATAATATGTATATTTTGGCAAGACTTACTGTAGAAAGGGTTCATGGAAGCACGTGGCAAATAAAATACAAAAAGGAAAAAAGACCCCAGCACTTTAATATATATATAATATATACATATACATATATATATTATTTTTTATTTTTTATTTTAATTCCATTTATATCCCGCCCTTCTCCGAAGACTCAGGGCGGCTTACAAGCTTAGCAGTAGCCTTCATTCTATGTATATGCCTGCTTATTAGGGCTTACACACACACCCCAAGCGGCATTATTAAAAAGTCAGCTTAATTGCCCCCAACAATCTGGGTCCTCATTTTACCTACCTCGGAAGGATGGAAGGCTGAGTCAACCTTGAGCCTGGTGGGACTCGAACCTGCACTAATTGCAGGCAGCTGGTGTTACTTAAGGAGGCATTAGCTCACTGCTCCACCAAAATATACATATTATACACCAAAATATACATATTAGAACATTGGTAGGAAATTATATTTAGGGGCACTTCCAAATTCCCACTGAAGAGAGTTTTTACTTTACGATTAGTACTATTATAGAAAGAGAAAAGTCCTCCAAAGGAACTTTTTTATAGCAAGCAACATTTTCCATCATAAACAAATATTCTGACAGGAGTGAACCATCACTGCCAGTATTTTACCCCTCCAGGCAAGGGACAACATTCTACATGTAAGCTTCTTCAAACTAAACCCAATATTACACCCTCCAATACATCCTCTCTTCTTCTGGTAATAAACATTTTTCCACACTAAGCAAATACAATTCTTATTGTTGTTAGTAAATATACAGTTGCACATCAACATTTGTTACATTTTTCTAATAGTGCCAATAATATCTGTTTAGAATATTTTTTCTAACCAAAACTTATCTTAATTGCATTTGCATTCAATATCCATTTATTTAGTCCATATCCTTTTTTTTGCTTTTTTCAATTTTTATTTCCCTTCCATGTTCAAAATATCCCAATCATTTATATTTTCAGAACAAGTTATATTTTAGCAACCAAAAGCTTTCCTTATTCAAACTTCTTAGCATATTCTTATTTCCCTTTTCATACCAATATATAATATTCTGATTACAAATCCTATCTATCAAGTTATAATAATACTTCTATTTCTAGCAATTTATTCTTAACCATATTCAAACATCTAATTAGTTATATAACATCCCCCCTAATAGGTCAAAGCTTCTGATTCCTTCAGTCTTACTCTAGCTTTCTTCCTTTGCCAACTAACTTTCCAAGTCAGTGCATTTGAATCATCAAATAATTCTTCCTTTATTATTGTGTATATTATTTGAAACAAGAGAAACAATTTAGTTAAAGTATTTTTGGAAGAACTAGCCTGTTGATATTCATTAAACAGCCCGCCTCCTTCTCCAATTCCCCACAGTTCTATTATCTTCTATTCCATCAGCTCTCCTTCCTTATCCTCCAGTAGGTTCTGAAATCTTGGTTTGTAGAATGTTTTTTCCATTTCCAATATTATCGTTGTGTCTTCTAAGTCCTCATTTATTTCAGTCTGGTCATTAGTTTCTTTCTCTAGTTTTTCTTCTATTTTCTGGGTTGCTAGTTCCTTCTCTGTAGTTATTTTCTGAGTTTGTAGATTTAAATTAGAAAATTGTTCTTTTATCTCCTTTGTGTTATTTGTAATCTCATCATGAGCTAAAGCAATTGTTTCTTGTATTAATTTCAACATGGAGAGAATTTCTTTCTGTGATTCATCAGTATTTTCTTGGTGGTATGTCAAACTGAGGCTTCTGGAGACAGATGTTAAAGATGGTTTTTTAACATTTAGAATTAAGTGTGGAACATCCATTTTATTTTTTTGTAAATGGCCTTTATAGATTATCCAACCAACTAGCCATTCTTAAACCTCCCCTAAGCAAATATAAGTAAAATTCAAATTTTTCTGTCCAATGAGAAATATATCCTTTCTGTCCATGGAAAAGAAAGAACCATTAAAGGTTGTTTATCAATCAAGATTTATAATCCAAAATGTTCCATCTTATCAGACAATAGTGTATGTTTCTTCTACAGGAAAATAGTTCCACAATACAGAACTGAAAGTCAGTATTTATATTCATAGTTCAGACAGGCCAATTTCAGAGTAGTTTATCATCTGCCACACAAATAAGCAGCCCACATGTAATCTTCAAAAATGAAAGCTTCCAAGGCCAGACAAAGTCTTATCTAATTCTGGACTTTGAGCCAGGTTTCTTTTAGGCATAATAAGTTGTAGTGGTATAATTCACTTGATGTCATTAACACCATTTTTCAGTTTTTAAATCTAAAACTTATATTGTAAACTTTTCAAGTCTTTTTTTAAAAAAGGTCTTAAAAGCACTTTTAGTCCCCAAATTTCCAAGCTCTCTCTCTCTCTCCATACACATACATAGACACACATACATACATAGACACTCCAAATTAGTCTTGTAGGTTTCTCCATTTTCTCCAAGTAATTAATTTGTCGGTTTTCTTTTCCTGAGGGAATGGGGTGGAAATTCCCTTTCCCTCTCTCATTGGGGGGAGTGCTTTGGGCAGACTTACAGGAAGAGGTCTTAAAATAATAAAGAGAGGCTCAGGTCTCACCCAGTTTCATCCACGTTGCTATAGATTGCTTGTTAGTGCTTATTGCCTTCCGTTGTTAGCAGCTTTGGACTGACTAGGTGAATGTAGCCAGTCTTTCCTCCACCAGTTTGGAGGGCTTCCTCAGATCAAACAGGAGGGCTGCCACCCCCTGCAATCAATGAGGGTCTCCTCCTTGCTTGTTGCCTCTACAGGTTGAATTTTGATCCTTTCCAGGGTCCCGCAGCTGGGCAGAATCGAACTCGAAAGACGGAGCCCTGTCTTCCTGCATCTGCATCAATGCAACATCAAAACTGGAAGCCAGGGATTGTAGTTTTTATACTGTACCTTAATTTTATTAAACCAAAAATGTTCTTAATTTTTAAATCAGTGTTGATCAGATCAAAACAACAAACATACTGTATAATACAATGTGTGACACTACAGGTGTATGTTTTGTCCACAAAGTGTTATAAGAAACAGAAGGAAGGAACAATTTAAAAAAAATTCTGTTTTTGCCTGTAAGATGTTGGGAGTACAAAAATATTGTACTTCTCAAGATGCTTTTTAAAATAAAACAGAAATCTATAGATAAAATCAGTAAGAGGTCCTTGGTACGTATGTATGTGTATGTGCACACATATATGCATTAAGATAACCTTGCACTATAAACACACATAGACACACAGATGTACAGAGATTTTACATTTTTGCACAAAACTTGCTTGAATAGACCATTTATAGAGAAAACACTTGGATAGAATATTAGTAAACTCTTTCAGTGGGACAGAGCCATCAAAACAGAAAAGGCAAGTTTTTTCCCCTTTCTCCTTGAGTGCCATTAAGTGTGATTAAATCTTTAAATGGAAAGGACAGTGGCTATAGCCCTGTATTTAGCAATTCCATATCTTTAATGGTGCAAAGATTTCCTTAAAAGCACGAGCATGAAAGGAAGCTGAATGTTGCAGTATTTGCAATGGAGAGGGCAAAGAAAAAGAGGAAGGATCTCTCGTTTGTAAATGAAGTGCAGCCCAATCATTGAGACAACAACAAAAGGTGGGCGGCTGTTTTCTTAAAGGGCATATATAAAAGAGGAGTTCTAAAAAGGCAGCAATTCTTGACTGGCCTTCCATGTTCACAATAAACATTATTACTGAATGAGAGTGGTTTTCAGCTGTGGCAAAACAAAGAAGAAAAAAAATCATAATGGCATTGCAATTAGGCAAGCAGTAGATCCAAATGAAGGAGACAGTCAAGAAGGAGTAAGCTGGTGAACAAAATGTAGAAAAGCTACCCAGAGTGATTGAGGACAAGACTGAATGATGCACTGAACTGCAGTTGTGACTCCCTTCAAGAGCTTGTGGGCTTACCAGCCAGGTAACAGAAAAAGTACCAATCAGGGATAGGGCTTACCATAACCACCTTAAGTTTCGTTCTTTAGGATGAATTTAGGAAGCCCTATCATGGATAACCACCACGAGATTCTTCCTTCTCTAGCATCAGAGAATTAAATTAAAAAGCGGCATGCAACACAGACGTAGCTACTACCGGTAGCTTGGCACAATGTGCTAGTTTACATTAAAATGGGCTTGGATTTATAGTTCATTGCAATGTGACAATCCAGCTATTGCTTCCAAATGCTGTGTGAACCATTAAACCATTGCTGCATAAGGTTTGTTTGTTTGAATATCATATGGAATGTGAGCACAACAATTATATTTTATTGGCCCAGTTGTAGGATCGAACTTGTTTGTTTATTGTTCATTTATTTATAAAATTTAATTGGCCACCCATCTTACCACAAGGTAAATCTAGGAGGCTTGCCATCATGAAAGACAAATTAAAAAAAATACTAAAAACATAAAAAAAATTGAAGCAAGCCAAACAATTTGATTCAATTAAAGATGGGGAGGGAGTGGCTAGGTTGAGGGGGGTAGTATCTGTTAATTGATCAAACACCTTCATTGTGATGTTCCCCCATTGATCCCCAAGCTAGTTGGCAGAGTCTGGAGTTTAGGCTTTTATGGAAAGTCAGGAAGATTGGGGCCAATCTCACCTTGGGGGACAAGATGTTCCAGAGGGCTGGTGCAATAATGGAAAAGGCCCTTCTCCTGAACCCTGCCCACTGGAATAATGTTGGTAAATCCATTTCAATCTATCATTGTAGAAAACTCTGTTGAGATATGATACTAACCTGTTATTTTATCGATAGGTTGATTATGCCATTTACAAAGCAATCCTATAGGACTGGAGTGGAGAAGTTCAAAACAGTACAACCACCCTCTTCCCATTCCATTCAGGGTGTTTGCTAGTTCAAAAAGTTGGGGGTAAAATTATTTTCCTCCTTTTTTCCTGGAAGTTTCGATCTCATTGATTAACCCACAAACTTTTCCAAAATGAGCTATAGCATCATCCTTTCTAGTATCGAATGTCAATATCACTGCCAGGACTGGTAGGGAAAGGGAGATACAAAAATCTCACAACCTTGGGAATGTTTCCCCAAGAATAATAGGATTTCAGCCTTAGAATATTATGACATTGAATTGGCCAGTTATTCAGAAATGATGTTTTTTTAAATATCCCAATTGTTACTGTATTTCTTTAACTTGTTCTTATGTTCTTTTTATTTATAGAATTTGTAAATTATTGTAAATTATTTCTTGTTTTCTGCTTCCTGAAACAATTACCAGCCTATTATTTTTTTCTGCCCAACATAAAATACATCCCATTCTTGGGACATACCAGAAATTCAGATAATGAGTGCTACAATAGCTCTAATTCTGACACATACATATGTTGAAAACAGTAAGATTTGAAAATGGGCCTACAAATAAATTTGTTTGGCACCAATGCTCCTTACTGCATTTGCATGTTGATAAAGGGTATAGTGCAAATGTACAGAGCGATAATCTGAAATAAAAACAAATTAAACTATTTTGCAGTGCCTTTAATAATTGCTATAAGGCAGGAGAGACATTTATCCTGGAGGAAGTGTTATAATTATAGTGAAAAAAGCAAATCCTTGTGGAAAATGAAATTATGAATTGATCCTTACAACCTAGTGCTCTGTAAATTACTATATTTTTTTTTCTGCTGATAGTTTGAGGCCATCACTCTCCATGATGGCCATGGAGCTGCTGGGTATAAAACAACATATACAAAAAAGATTTGATGTGTGATGATGTTTCCCTCTGCTAACCTGCAGTGACCAGAAGCCCATTATTTCCACAGGACACAATGGATACCAGAAACATTAACTTCTGCATTATTGGAAAGAAGCAAAATGCATTATCATGTAACCTCTAAGAAGATAAATGTGCGTTATTGGCATGCTGTGTGAGATGGAGAGAAAGTTATTTTATAAAATGGTTTATGTGTGTAACAACTCTTGGGAGTTGTTTAATTTGACCTTCTAGGAGAATGAGGAGTTCACAGATACTGTATTTAGAGAAGTGACTACAACAGCAATGGATTGATCTGGCAGATTGGCATGAAAAGAATTGATTGGTGGAGGAGGGGAGGATGGTTGAATAGGCCACACAAAAGAAGGCCTAATCCTGTAAAGCTGGGAGCTGAGAATGCAGAAAGCCATTGAGCAGACTCTCATTCCAGCAGGAGCAGATAATCGTGAATGTGTTTTAATTATTTATTTATTCCATTAGTGTCCCACATTTTCATTGAAAGGTGCTTAATGCAACTAACAGTAATAAATACTAAATGAAACCAAATCAAAACAGTGATGATGAGTTGAGGAAAGAGGAAGAAGAATCAAGCACTGGGCATCAGCAAAGCCAAAAATTGATAACAGGTTCATCAGATAGGTTCAGTTTTGGTGTAAATTCACAATTGCTTCTAGTCAGAGAATCTTAAAAACCATTTGAAACCAGATTAAACTGTGATGTGACTCAATATAGAATTCCTATTCAAGAAAAGTGGATCCCTGTGGAAAATACTAGGCAATAGCCCTTTCCCACTCATATTTGAGGGAACACCTGCTGCCAGCATCAAATGCCCTTCGTCCAGTGCGCTCCCACAGGGAGGGTCTGCTCAGGGTCCCACCGGTAAGAGATTGCCGGCGGGTAACACCCAGGGATAGGGCCTTCTCAGTGGGGGCGCCTGCCCTCTGGAACCAGCTGCCAGTGGAGCTGAGGACTGCCCCCGACCTCCGCTCATTCCGCCGGGGCCTGAAGACCTGGCTCTTCGAGCTCTCTGGCCCAGACTGAGGAGTAACTTATTTTAATTGGGGTTTTAATTGCACAGGGTTAAGTTTAATCTTTTTTAAATTGGTTTTAACTTTTGTATTGTTGGTTTTTAATTCCCTGTAAACCGCCCTGAGTCCTCAGGGAAAGGGCGGTATATAAATGTAATAAAATAAATAAATAAATAAATATTTATCACAGTTGCAGTATCCTGGAGTTATGCGATCACTTTTTGTGACCTTCTGACAAGCAAAGTCAAAGGGAAAACCAGATTCACTTACAACCATGTTATTAACTTAACAACTGCAGTGATTCACTTAATAACTGTGGCAAGAAAGGTTGTAAAATGGGGCAAAACTCACTTGACAACTGTCTCACTTAGCAACATAAATTTTAGGCTTAATTGTGATTGTAATTCGAGGATGTCCAGTAGTTTTAGATGGCTACTATTCAGTCTCTAAACTTTCATTTTTAGAAATAGTTATTGAGACAGTGAGCTACAAAACACCTTGCCAGATAGGTGCAATTCTACTAAACCACCCTTCATCCTCTGTCAATACCAGGGTTGCCTCTTGATGGGGGAGCATTGTTCATGAAAGAACAGGTCCATGACCTGGCATCCTTCTGGACTAATGCTAGAGAACCAGTGGTGGGATTCAGCCAGTTTGCACCAATTCGGCAGAACTGGAAGCTAATCATTTGTTGCCCAGACCCAGAATGGATTTCCAGAAGCGGCATCCACACAGAGAACCAGTTGTTCACATATTTGAATCCCACCATTGTAGAGGACCAAATAGAGGCTATTATGAAGGGATCTTTACCCAGGTCTGGCTGGTATATCAGTTGCAACTATATTTGATACTTAAGAACCTAGGAACTATAACTCATGCCCTCATTGTCATTCAATTAAACTAGTACATTGTGATCCATTGGTGGCTGCCAGTCAGAAGCTTTAATTGATCCAGAATGTAGCTTCCCATGTTCTATTAGACAGCCCATCATTGGGAATATATTCCATATATTCCTTCTATCCTTGCCTAGGATTCTGCTAGGTTTTCAGATGGAATATGAAGTGCTATTTTATCTAGATGACCAGTTAAATTCTACTGAAATTTCCCCAACTGATAACGTCATCTCAGGAGAAACAGTGAATAGTTCCCCACTCCCAGGAAATAAAAGGGGCCAAAATTAAAAGATGCTGCTTTTCAGTAGTAGTGACTGCCATTTGAATTAGTTCTCCAGTAAAATTAGAAGCCCACCCTGATTTCATTTAAGAAAACATTAAAACTGAGCTCTTTCACAAAATGTTTACCTTAGATCTTAGAAGTAATCATTAGCATATATCTATAGTTTAACAAAGGTAAGAAAAAAAGGGACTCAGTGGCTCAGTGGGTTAGGACGCTGAGCTTGTCGATCAGAAGGTCGGCAGTTTGGCGGGTCGAATCCCGAGTGCCGCATAACAGAGTGAGCGCCTGTTATTCGTCCCAGCTTCTGTCAACCTAGCAGTTCGAAAGCACATGAAAATGCAAGTAGAAAAATAGGGACCACTACGGTGGGAAGGTAACAGCGTTCCGTGCACCTTTGGTGTCTAGTCATGCCGGCCACGTGACCACGGAGACGTCCTTGGACAAGTGCTGGGTCTTCGGCTTTGAAACGGAGATGAGCACTGGCCCCTAGAGTCGGAAATGACTAGCACTCATGTGTGGGGGAACCTTTATAGTTTAACAGTGGGACATGTTTTTGACCATTGTGTCTGAAAGTCTTTGTAAAGACCTTTGTAAAGTTTAGTATTTTTTAAAAGATTTACTCTGTTTATTTTACAGTAAACTATGACAATAGTTTCAAGCATAACATTTCAAGTTCAAAACCTTGCAAATGTATTACACAATCTAATATTTTGTATCTATACATGGGATATAGGAGTTCTCCTAGCATTGCCCATGTTTAAGTTGTTACAAAATCCATTTATAATAAATAAAATGCAATTTGCTTGCAGGAATTGCAAACACATTTTATGGACTGTTATCTGCCTCCTCAGATATCCCGTGAAAAATTAAGAAATTAAAAAAACAGGCATGAATTCTTTATTTAAGCTTCACTTTTAGAATTGTCTATCTTCCCTACCTCTTTTACTTTTCGTTAATTTGCCTTTTCTGGGTTGCATACAAATACAGAAACACAGAACTGCTTATTCTGGGTCACCGATCCACAGCTTTTAAAATAAATGTTAGGCTAAAAAAAAATGAAATGAGAAAAAATGGACAGAGCCATTTTTAGTGAGCAGGTGCAGAAACCTGCTTTAAGTTAGGGGAGGTTTAAGAATGTTATTAAGAGGGGAATAAGGCATTTCAAAAAGTAAAATCTAGCACTTGTTTTCAAATGATTTCAACTGGTGAGCTCATTGTAGAGGACCTGTTGGTCATTTTAGAAATTGCTGATAAAACTTCTTACCTCTCTGCATTGGCTTGCCAGATGCCCCTTTGCCAGGAAAGAAAATAGAAAGGGAAACTCAGGGAATGGGTGTAAAGGCAAATAGCCAGGAAGACTTTAACTGTTCCGGCATTCCATATTAGAGATGTGATTTTTAACAAAAGTTGTTTTAATCACATGTTTGACTTATACAATATCTGGGCTGTTGGTTCGATCTCTGAGCTTGGCGATTTGGCGGCAAACGTTTCAGCACCATTCGGGGGGGGGACATCTTCAGTGCGCTTTGAATTGTGTTCATCTGTCAGAGCACTGGCCTCTAAATACCTTTTTGTGTGATATCACACAAAAAGTTATACATATCTGGGACATGCTTGCCAGAATAGTGGTGCTGAAAGAAAATCAGCTGTGAGGTGATGCAGAAAGGACAAATATTTGGAACTAGAGCCTGCCTGATGAATTACGGTCAAGGACTTTTCAGGGACTTTGTCTGTTGGCTCTGTACAGGATCATCATAAGAAAGTCATGAGAAGAAAAGGAGGGCCTGCTGAATCAAAGAACGCACTTGATAACCTGTAGCCGTTCTCAGCATTGACCAGCCTCTTATAAGAACACAGATTTACAGGGCAAAAGCAAAATTGGAGAACCATAGCTGATAGAACCCGCCCCCAGAACCTCTAGTTCTGGAGATGTTGTCTCTGAAATTTGATAACAAACTGTCAAATAGTGGAGGGATCACTTTCTGTCTTGTTTAAAAGGAAAGGAAAGGAAAGGAAAGGAAAGGAAAGGAAAGGAAAGGAAAGGAAAGGAAAGGAAAGGAAAGGAAAGGAAAGGAAAGGAAAGGAAAGAAAAGGAAAGGAAAGGAAAGGAAAGGAAAGGAAAGGAAAAGGATAAGACTTCATATGGAATAAATATTAAAAATGTAATATCCAAACTATCATTTTTTTCTGCAATTCTATAACTAAGTTCAGGTTCTGTGACACACATGTGACAATGTTATATCACAGCTCTACAACCTTCGCTGAATTTTTTTTCCAAGTGCAATCCTTAGCCATTAAACAGATGCTATCTTTGCGTCTATAGTACGACAAACTATAGCATCTGCATGGCACCTGTAGGAACTGTAAATTGTTTCTAAATCAGGTAAGTAGTCCAAAAAGAAAGTCAGTTTGGAGTTTTAAGGTACTAGGCTTGCATTTATTCACTCAGTCTATTTCAAATTTGTGATAAAGGAGATGAATTAAGGATTTTTGATGTCCCTCCCTTCCCTTCTCTAGTGCTTTAGTCTAATTAACTTTTCCAAACCAGGTGTGTTGGGATGGCAACGCCCAGAATTCCAAATTGCTATAGCATTTGTTGTGTTTTCTGGGAACTCTAGGGCTTGTAAATATTCAGTTTAGAGCTTGAATTTGAAGGCAATTCAATCAAATCTCTTAATCAATTTCCCAGTTGGATTTCTAAATGGAGCTGAATTGTCAAAGTGGGGTCCTTTGAACTCCTTGGGACATTTGTGCATGTGCAGAAATACTGTTCTTCCAAATCAAATAGATTTTCTAAAGTAAAGAGATGCACTTTGGAGAGTCAGTTTGGTAGCTCCACTTGGGAGAACAAAATTCAAGGTTTTGGTTATGGTCTTTAAGTCCTTACATGGCATGGGTCCGGAGTACCTCGGGGACTACCTGCTGCCGGCGTCAACTTCCCTCCGCCCTGTGCATTCCCACAGAGAGGGCCTCTTCAGGGTGCCTCCGGTCAGAGAATGTCGGCTGGTGGCCCCCAGGGGGAGGGCCTTCTCTGTGGGCGCTCCGGCTTTATGGAACCAACTGCCGGTTGAGCTCCAGACGGCACCGGACCTTCGCTCCTTCCGGCGTGGTCTAAAGACCCATTTATTTGAACAAGCTGGCCTGGCCTGATGGGGGATGTTAGGGTTTTTAATGGGTTTTTATATTCTTACTGTTTTATCTGGGCAATTATTTAATTCTCTTTTAATTTTTGTATTTTCTATTTATATATGCCCTGTTCACCGCCCTGAGTCCTTCGGGAGAAGGGCGGTATACAAATTTAATAAATAAAATGAAATGAAATGAAAATTTCAGACTAGATTGGGAAAGGCTAGATCACTAAAACACAAAAAGAGATGTAGCTATGTAACATCACGATAATGCATAAATAAGGAAAGAAAATAAAGAGACTGGAAAGAAAATTCTTAAGAATAGTTGATACTCATCTTCATTTTAAGTAGCAATTTGATCATCCTAAATATATTCATGAAGGTTAAATCTTTTCACGCACCTATTTCAAGCTTTAGGCATTTGTCTTACCTTGAAAACTACAATGAAGTAGCTTTTAAACATACAAAGCTGTCTGATCTTGACAAACATGTCTGGGATAGAGCGTAGTGAAACAGAAGGACACAGTTATATTTTTAATTTTTAAAAAATTAAATTCATATGATGCCCATTTCATTGTTGAAGTGACAAAATGATGAATTTATCAACATAAAAAGAGTTAAAAATTAATGAGGTTTAAATAGGGGAAAATTAATGTCTGCTCTTGATTAGTTTTTAAATTTTCAGATGGTCATTTAAACAACTGATACTTATTATAGTGATATTCTGATAAAAAGCATTTACAGAAAAAATAATATTTTTTTGATTAGCTGTATATAACTGGAGAAAAGAAGGAAAGAAAGCACCTTCATTAAGTTTTTAATACAGGAATAGCGTATGTAAAGAAACAAAGTAAAATAATAAAGCATTCCATTTACCTCTCCCATATAGAGAGAGTACTGACTGATATGGAACAAATGAAACAAAACTGTATTGTGTATACGTATAACTGTTCATGCAGATGGACTTACCATGATGGGTTTCACCAAGCTTTCCTCTTGGGCTAGAATCTTATTCTTCTTGCTAAATGGTATTTAAGAGCATAAAATACTTTTTATGAAAATGCTTTTCAAGGCTAAATTACATTGAAAGCCTTTTCTATAGCCCACATTGCTATTTAGGAGAGCATGTTATTTCTTTTTAATTTGCTCATTCATTCCTGAATAACTTTTCATAGGACTCTAGACACTGCAGCGTGACAGCTAAACCAAGGAGCATCGGATGCAGTGGAATTGCTCTACAAGCAACCTTGCCAAAGGCCCTTTTTCACTGCACAAAGCTGGCTCCATCTTTGTATATTGAGAGAGCTAAATCAATGTTAAATGCTTGGCTCTTTTTACAGGACAATGACCAGGACCTAAGCTGTGTCCTTCCTTGTTTGATTGACACTTGAAACGTTGAGTCGGAATCAGCCAGAGGCACTGCTACAAGCTTGATGCCTCTGCTGGGGATAACAACTGGTGACATCTGCAGAAAGGCCGACAAAAGGCAGTTGAAAGCCGTGTTTGTTGCCTTCCCCTCTCAGATCTCGGCTCTTTCATGGAGATCCTTCCTTGCTTTAATATTATGATTCAGCACCTGGCTCTTTTGAACCTTGCTTTAAACTTCAAAAGATGAGGTGGTATTAACAAACATGAAACAAAAAAGTGGCAGTAGTTTGATTTACTGTTGTTGTCTTATCAAGGGGGGGGTGGTTTGTCACCAGCTGCCACTTTCTGTCATCTTTGGAACCATTATCATATCTCTAAAATCTAAAAGACTCCATTTAATAACAGCTTTGAATACAAGCAAGATCAGTAACGTATATGGTTCTAGGATAGCGAGATCATCAAGTGAATAGAAAGATGTTGCCAAAAACAAAAAAAGCATAAAAGCGAACAAAACCTAAGCAGATTTTTTTCCCCAAGAAGCTTGTAGTACTTTATGTGCATTGACCTTGATTTCAGCATTAAGCAAATTAAACCCAGTTGTATTTTCTTTGTGTGTGCACACATGAGTTCTACTTTGCATTTTCCTTGAGACCTTTCTTTTTTATTTTGTGGAGGACTAAACTGTTCCAAGGCAAAAAGAGGAGCGGAGAAAAAGCTTTCAGACAGAAGTTAGCATAAATTATCAAGAAGTGAAGACTTGTATTCTCAGTGAAATGTAGGTCAAATATTCCAAATGGAAACTAGTTTCCTTGGAAAAGGGAACATGCAAGCTAGCTGAAACCAAAATAGACCATTCCTTTGGTACAGGATGCAATGGCTCAACAGAAAGGGCTGGTTTCCTAGATATAAATGAAACTGAGATTTCTACACATAGACAGGTGCTTAATCACTGAACCAGATTCAAAACAGGCACCTTCTTATTGGAGCTATGTGCATACCTGAATCACAATCCATACCCTTGCAGAGGAATTTCAGAAATAATGAGGGACAATCAAGCAACTTCATCAGAAGAGCGAGACATCTTCAATCAGAAAGGTGCCTTAATTTTTTTAAACCTTGCAAAAACATGTCAAAGGTATGTACCAGAGATAGTCTTTTCTAAGTTGCCCTGTTGTCAACCATTTAAGCTTTCTAGAACTGCCCAGTGGGGTTCCCAAAGAATGAGATGACTTCCCCCTGCGAGGTGTGCTTGGTTTTATATCTTCCAATATTTATGAAAACAGGGAAAAAAACTCTTTTGCCAACTAACAAATGATTGGTTTTTATTTTGATTTTAATTTATTGCTTTTATTCTTATGTTTTATATTTTGTATCTTATCTTGTTAAGTGTTTAGATAAGACACGCTACATATTTCATATATATTTATTCTGGGTTGTCGCATTATCAACCAGATGTTTAGCCTGGATTTGGCATTTTTATCCACTTATCAAGTCCATGTATTTCATCTTCACACGTCCTGGCCAATTGTTGATTTCCCTTGCCCTTTTCTCCACCATTTCTGCTATTACTGCAAGTTGTTTCATTTTAGGTTTTTTTCCTCCTTTTCCACCTCCTTTATCCAAGCTGCATTCTTGTATTTCTTTGGGCTGCCCCATAGCTGCCTTCAGAATTTCATGGTTTCTTCTTTGTCAGGTGTTGACTGGTTCATTGCAGTTTCTCTTTTGATGGATTGTGTAGAAACTTCTCTTATATTGACTGAAACTGGAGATTTTGCCTTTAGTGCGCAATTCGAGTTGTGTATCTGCTGATCTTCTTGTCTTTGCTTCTTTATTATTTCAGTGGTTCCTTAATCTTTCCTGTTTCTAGGTGAGTTTTCTTGATAGGTACTTATTATCATTGGTATTATCTTTGCTTTCTTTTATTACTGTTGTTATGGTTGGTTGCAAAGTCAGGCAAATGTTTAGACTGGATTCGGCATTTCTTTATTTTTAATCTATTTTTATTTTATTAAAAAAAAGTTAAAATACAAATATCAAAAGTTTTTTTAAAGAAAAAAAATCAAAGAGAAAAACAAACAAGACATTAAAAAAGAAAAAAGTCCATTGAAAAACTAACACATACACACATATTGTCCCCCCCTAGTTGAATACTGGTTAATATATTACAACAATATTGGTTTTCCCCCTTGTGAAACAGGCCCAAAGAATTTTAAATTATTAAACTACTGATGCTATTTACAAGTTGTTAACCTGTCATCTGTATACTATATCAATAGCAAAATAGTTAACAGGAAGAACGATAATAATAAAAAAGCTAAGATAAAAATTTCAAAATCCTCTGTTAACAAACTGTTATTTTAATTAACTATAGAAAATTTATCATGGCTTCTTAACTATCCCAAATCTTCCCAAGAATTACTGTGTTTCCCCAAAAAGAAGACCCAACAAGAAAATAAGCCCTAGCATGATTTTTAGTATGTGCCTAATATAAGCCCTACCCCAAAATAAGCCCCAGTTAATAGCTGGGGGTGTATGTCGAGCTGCCCCATGAACCCCATACCAACATACCTCAGGGGCCCACAGCCAGGCCACTGCCTGTTTGGCGACTTTCTCTTGCCCGTTCAATGACCCGGCTGCCCGTTTGCCTTTTGCCTTTCCACTTCCCTCCAGAGAACCAGCTTTGGCAGCAAAATCAGCAGATCTTTGGCAAGAGAGAAAAATTACCTTACCATTCAGCAGCCATATTGGGAAGGAGTTCTGGATTTGGGATTTCTAACTCTCATCAAATCTTTCCCAAGGACCTGGGGTAGGCAGTTTTTGTTATTATTACTATATACACAATATGTAAAATCATACCTGCCAGTTCTTTAGCTAATGTTGACCTTCATATATATTAGGTTTTTCCAAGAACCTAGTATGTTTTAATGTATCGGCATAGTAAACACTATGTGCAGATCCAAGAACTATAGCCCTTTGTAACTGACAGATTTTTTGGTATGCCACCCAGTGTGTTGATAACCACTGGGAACTGGTTTATGCCATAATTTTCAATTTCAGTTTTCAGATATTGATACTTTGTGATGCTCCAATTATTTGTCCTCAATTCTATTATCGCCTAATTCTACTACATCAATTTTCACACTATAATTATGATTGTTATGAATGCCATCTATTGGGACACTAGAAAAATCCTTTCTCTGTTACAGTGCCTGCCCTTTGGAATGAAATGCCTCCGGAGATCTGAACTGCCCCACGCTGCTGCTGTTTCAACATGCCCTGAAGACATGTTTTTTGTCCAAATCTTTAGTGAGGATGACCACTACTACTACTACCAAATACTCAAAGGTTTTAAATTATTAAAGTCTCAGTTCTTATCCTTTAAAAATAAATATTCCTGAGTCTGGTAGGTGCTCTGGTTTTTAAGAAAGTCTGAAATAAGGATGGAACATAATTGTATTTGATTTAGATTTCAGATTTAGATTTTATTAGATTTATATACCGCCCTTTCCCAAAGGACTCAGGGCGGTTTACAGGGCATTTTAAAATCATACCAATATAAAATACAAAGTTAAAAGACAAATAAAAGATTAAATTATCCCTGAAAATAAAACCCAGTTAAAATTCTCAGCCTGGGCCAGAGAGCTCAAAGAGCCAAGTCTTCAGGTCTCGGCGGAATGAACGTAGGTCAGGGGTAGTCCTGAGCTCCATGGGCAGCTGGTTCCAGAGGGCAGGTGCACCCACAGAAAAGGCCCTCCCCCTGGGTGTTATCTGCCGGCAATCTTTTACCGGCGGCACCCTGAGAAGACCCTCTCTCTGCGAGCGCACTGGACGAAGGGAGCTTGATGCTGGCAGCAGGTGTTCCCTCAAATATCCTGGACCCAAGCCATTTAGGGCTTTATAGGTCATTACCAGCACCTTGAATCTCACCCGGAGGGCAACCGGAAGCCAATGCAGCTCACGGAGTAGAGGTGTTACATGGGAGTATCGGGAAACCCCCATCACAACTCGTGCGGCCGCATTCTGCACCAGTTGAAGCCTCCGAGTGGTCCTCAAGGGCAGCCCCATGTAGAGAGCGTTGCAGTAGTCTAAACGGGAGGTCACGAGCGCTCACTTCCATGCAAATCTACCAAATTTATATTCTCCCCAAACACTGACTTAACTAAAAATATTCCCTGGTATTTACACTTCTCCAAGATTTTTTGAGGAAGTACTTTCAGCCACATTGACATTAAAAAGGAATTGCACAAAATGTAAACTTTAGTAAAAACGGACGCAAAACTGATATAGAAATGAAGAAAAATAAGCTAAAATCAAGCATTAAATGTTCTAATCATAAGATAGGAGATTTTGTTTTTTAAAAAATAATTTGAACTGTTCAAGCATTACATGAGTAGATAACCCTGGTGTAAAAAGTTATCTATGGCTGTGACCCTGCAGCCAATAACAAACTTTCTTAACTGCTTTGAAATTCCTAAAATTTAAACAGTTGTGGATGTTGATGGAATCTCTCTGAACCACTGGTAACTTTCAGCTTTCATTTCCTCATCTTCCCAAGTACCCTGTAAGATTCCAGGCATCTACTCTTCTTAATGCAATATGCTTCATTACTGACATCAGCAGTAACCTCAAAGTACATCCAGGTTCATCAATATTTTCCCAATACATATTTCTTTAGTTTTCCTATATAAGGTGATTATTTTGGTCCATATTATTCTGCTCTAATTGTATGATTATCAAAGAAGCAACAAGACAATGGAGTAATTTGATTTTAAATGAGTTGAAGTTCCGTGTGTATTATGCCCTTTGTGATTTTGGCAGGTGTTCTGTGTACTCACGTCAAGCTTTGGACTTTGAGATTGTGACACACCAGTTTATTCTTGGATATTGCACAAAACGGGTATCTCTGTGATGGCTAGTGGGCAACTTTCTCTTAAATATTCTATTGCCAAGGCTAAATTTCTGACTTTAGTTTGGGAGGAAAAAAAATATCATCAAAGAATTACATTATTCAGGCCTAGAAATGAGAAGTGAGCAGAAGCCTGAAATCAGTTAAAACAAGATATAATATATTTCCAATAAACCAATGAGGTTATTCATATTTTCACAGCATTAAGTTTAAATGTCATTATACAAATAGATCTCTGCTTAGAAAAGCGTTACCCTGAAACAAGAAAGGTGATCATATGGTTATCCAAGTCTTGTGGAACTACAGTTCCCAGAAGCTGTAGCAAGCATAGCAATAATGAGTTCAATTATTTGGGTGCTCTGGAAGAAGATTCTACATAGAGTATGAGATTGCAAAGCCAAACACGATATATTTAGGCAGATCTCTCCATTCGTATTAATTGCTAGACAGATTCACAAGGCATTAGATATCCAAGTATCCTTTCTCCTATAACAATTCCTTGTGATTTTCCATCAGTATTTTTTTTTAATTTCACATTTTAAAAATGTGAAATGTTTCACCATTACATATAATGGAGAATCCATCAAACAAACTTCCTGAATTGAATGACAAAGTCAGATTAAATCTGATAATTAAATGGATTATCAGTTGATAGTCTAATCAGTTGAACATTTTGTATATTCTTGGGCATGAGGAAAAAGGAGATTTTCTCTATTGATTCAAAATCTGATTCTGCACTGCTGCCTTAATTGCTTTTCTCCCTTGTGGCTCCTCTGTTTCAGAATAACAGAATTAGAAGAATTAGAAGAGGCCTTCTAGCACAAACCCTGCTGCCCCAGAAAGAGATACAATTTCAAACAAATGGTTGTCCATTCTCTTCTTAAAAAGCTCCAGTGATGGAGCACCCACAACCTCTGTTTGATTGATCAAATGTTCTAACAGTCAGGTGATTTCTCTTAAATTTCTAGATTGGTTCTCTCCTTGATTAGTTTCCATCCATTGCTTTTTGTCCTGCTTTCAAGTACTTTGGAGAATAAGTTGACCCCATTTTCTTTGTGGCAGCCCCTAATACATTGGAACACTGCTGTCATGTCAACCCTCATCTTTCTTTTCATTAGACTAGACCAGGCATGTCAAACTGCTGGCCTGTGGGCTGGATGCATCACAATGAAACTGTGCCTACCCTATTACCGGCAATGGGGAAGAAGTTGCGATACATCACGCAACATCACGTGACATTGTAAGTTTGACATGCCTGGAATAGACATACCCAATTCTAGTAATCACTTTTCATATGTTTTAGCTTCCAACCCCCTAATCATTTTTGTTGCTCTTTTCTGAACTCTTTCTAAGTCTTTTCTATATCATGGTGACTAAAACTGGATGCAATATTCCAAATGTGTTCTTACCAAGGTGTTATGTTGTTGTTAGCTGCAAAGTCATGTCCGACCCATCGTGACCCCAGGGACAATGTTCCTCCAGGCCTTCCTGTCCTCTACCATCTTCTGGAGTCCATTTAAGCTCACGCCTACTACTTCAGTGACTCCATCCAGCCACCTCATTCTCTGTTGTCCCCTTCTTCTATTGCCCTCAATCTTTCCCAGCATTAGGCTCTTCTCCAGTGAGTCCTTCCTTCTCATTAGGTGGCCAAAGTATTTGAGCTTCAGCTTCATGATCTGGCCTTCTAAAGAGCAGTCGGGGTTGATTTCCTCTAGGACTGACTGGTTTGATTGCCTTGCAGTCCAAGGGACTTGCAGGAGTCTTCTCCAGCACCATAGTTCAAAGGCCTCAATTCTTTGGCGCTCAGCCTTTCTTATGGCCCAACTTTCACTGCCATACATTGCAACTGGGAAGACCATAGCCCTGACTATATGCACTTTTGTTGACAGGGTGATGTCTCTGCTTTTTAGTGTGCTGTCTAGATTTGCCATTGCTTTCCTCCCCAGGAGCAAGCACCTTTTAATTTCTTGGCTACAGTCCCCATCTGTGGTGATCTTGGAGCCCAGGAAAATAAAATCTGTTACTACCTCCATTTATTTCCCATCTATTTGCCAGAAATTGCGAGGGCCAGATGCCATGATCTTGGTTTTCTTAATGTTAAGTTTCAACCCAACTTTTGCACTCCCCTTCTTTACCCGCAACAAGAGGCTCTTTAGTTCTTCTTCACTTTCTGCCATTAGAGTGGCATCATCTGCATATCATAGGTTGTTAATATTTCTTCCAGCAATCTTAATTCCAACTTTTGATTCATCTAGCCCTGTCTTTCTCATGATGTGCTCTACATATAAGTTAAATAGGCAGGGCGACAGTATACAGCCTTGCCAGACTCCTTTCCCAATTTTGAACCAATCGGTGGTTCCGTGTCCAGTTCTCACTGTTGCTTCTTGACCTGCATATAGGTTTCTCAAGAGACAAATAAGATGGTCTGGTACTCCCATCTCTTTAAGAACTTGCCACAGTTTGTTGTGATCCACACAATCAAAGGCTTTAGCATAGTCAATGAAGCAGAAGTAGATGTTTTTCTGGAACTCCCTATCTTTCTCCATGATCCAGTGTACGTTGGCAATTTGGTCTCTAGTTTCTCTGCCTCTTCGAAATCCTGCCTGTACTTCTGGTAGTTCTCAATCCACATACTGCTGGAGTCTAGCTTGTAGAATTTTAAGCATAACTTTACTAGCATGTGAAATGAGTGCAATGGTACGATAGTTTGAACATTCTTTGACACTGCCTTTCTTTGGAATTGGAATGTAAACTGAACTTTTCCAATCCTGTGGCCACTGTTGAGTTTTCCAAATTTGCTGGCAAATTGAGTGTAGCACTTTTACTGCATCATCTTTTAAGATTTTGAATAGCTCAGCTAGAATACTGTCACCTCCACTAGCTTTGTTGTCGCTCAGTTTTTCTAAGGCCCACTTCACTTCACATTCTAGGATGTCTGGCTCGAGGTCAGTGACCACCTCATCGTGATTATCAGGGACGTTAAGCTCATTCTTGTACAGTTCTTCTGTGTAATTTTGCCACCTCTTCTTAATCTCTTCTGCCTCTGTTAGGTCACTGCCATTTTGATCCTTTATCATGCTCATTTTTTGTGTGAAACATTCCCTTCATCTCTCCAATTTTCTTGAAGAGATCTCTGGTCCTCCCTATTCTATTGTTTTCTTCTATTTCTTTGCACTGTTCATTTAAGAAGGCATTCTTATCTCTTCTAGCTATTCTCTGGAATTCTGCATTCAATTGGGTGTATCTTTCTTTTTCTCCCTTGCCTTTTGCTTCCCTCCTTTCCTCAGCTATTTGCAAAGCTTCCTCAGACAGCCATTTTGCTTTCTTGCATTTCTTTTTCTTTTGGATGGTTTTGGTTGCTACCTCTTGTACAATGTTGTGAACCTTTGTCCACAGTTCTTCAGGCACTCTATCTATCAGGTCTAATTCCTTAAATCTATTTGTCACCTCTACTGTATATTCAACAGGGATATGATTTAATTCATACCTGACTGGCCTACTGCTTTTCTCTACTTTCTTCAGTTTAAGCCTAAACTTTGCAATGAGAAGCTCCTGGTATGAGCCACAGTCAGCTCCTGGTCTTGTTTTTACTGACTGTATAGAGCTTCTCCATCTTTGGCTGCAGAGCACATAGTCAATCTGATTTCTGTGTTGACCGTCTGGTGATGTCCATGTGTAGAGCCGTCTCTTGGGTTGTTGGAAAAGAGTGTTTGCTATGACCATCGTATTCTCTTGACAAAATTCTATCAGCCTGTGCCCTGCTTCATTTTGTACTCCAAGGCCAAACTTGCCTGTTATTCCAGTTATCTTTTGGCTTCCTACTTTAGCATTCCAATCCCCCATGATGATAAGGACATCATTTTTGGGTGTTAGTTCTATAAGGTGCTGTAGGGCTTCATAGAACTGGTCAATTTCATCCTCTTCAGCACCAGCTCCTCTTCAGCACTTGGACTACTGTGATATTGAATGGTTTGCCTTGGATTCGAACTGAGATAATTCTGTCATTTGGGGGACTGTATCCCAGTATTGCTTTTTCTACTCTTTTATTGACTATGAAGGCTACTCCATTTCTTCTGAGGGATTCTTGCCCGCAGTAGTATACCTGATGGTCATCTGAATTAAATTCACCCATTCCTGTCCATTTTAGTTCGCTGATTCCTAAGATGTCAATGTTCTGTCTTGTCATCTCTTGTTTGACCACATCCAGCTTGCCTTGATTCATGGATCTTACATTCCAGGTTCCTTTGGAGAAAAAATCTTTACAGCATCAGACTTTCCTTTCACCACCAGATACATCCACAGCTGATCGTCCTTTCGGCTTAGGCCCAGTCGCTTCATTCTTTCTGGTGCTACTAGTACTAGCCTTCTGCTCTTCCCCAGTAGCATATTGGATGCCTTCCGACCTGAGGGGCTCACCTTCCAGCGTCATATCGTTTTGCCTTTTGGTACTGTCCATAGGGTTTTCATGGCAAAGATACTGGAGTGGGTTGCCATTTCCTTCTCCAGTGGTTCACTTTTTGTCAGAACTCTCTACTATGACCTGTCCGTCTTGGGTGGCCCTGCATGGCATAGCTCATAGCTTCATTGAATTATGCAAGCCCCTTCGCCACGATAAGGCAGTAATCCATGAAGGACTAAAACTGGATGCAATATTCCAAATGTGTTCTTACCAAGGTGTTATAAAGTGATACTAACACTTCAGGTGAAATTGATTCTATCTCACTGTTCATGCTCTCTCTCTTAAGTCAGTTTCTGAAATTCCAGTCCATGTTGTAGTAGTTTGGTAGGGAGGCTTGGCTGGGGCTCAGCCTGGAGTAGGGCCACCACATAAAATGATTGGCTGTTCCTCTACTTCTTTCCCTTCCCAAGCCTTCTTGGCTGGCTGCTCTGAAGACTGGCCTACCAGTTCCTGTTGTTTCCCTTTAAGGAGTGTTCTCTTCTCCAGGTCTGGATGTCTTTACTTAACTTTTGTTAATGTTTATACAGTGAAGGCCTTCATTTCTCTCCTCCTACTTTATCTCCTTTGTCTCTAAAAAAAGACTTTTCTTTTTCTCCTTCTTGTGATGCTGTTGTTCTGCTACAATAATCAAAGGAGTAGGGAACCGGAATTTTTGATCCTACATTCCTTTAAAGAGCCATAGAAACTCTGTAACAAGGAATAACTAGTAGTTCAGCTTCATGGGGGAAAACAGCAATATTCCTGCACTGCAATCTAAAAATGTTTTTTAAATAAAGGATAAAGGCAATCTTTGCAGTTCTATGGTCAGGGTGAGACAGAAGGGTAGCTTGTTTACTGATAGAAAGGGTGATCACTAAGAGATATCAGGACTGAATGGAGCATGGGCTCTTAGTGTTGAGGGTAGTATGTTGGCTTATTGGGCCATCAATGAATCAAGTGCAATTTGAAGCTGAGCCAGCTACTAAAATGCTATGAACTGTTAGAAACCTTCCCATTTGAAGAGATAATAATAATAATAATAATAATAATAATAATAATAATAATAATAATAATGATGATGATGATGATGATGATGATGATGATGATGATGATGATGATGATGTTGGAAGGGACCTTTGAGGTCATCTAGTCCAACCCCCTGCTCAGGCAGGAAACCTTATACCATTTCAGGCAAATGGCTGTCCAGTCTCTTCTTAAAAATGTCCAGTGTTGGAGCATTCACCACCTCTGGAGGCAGGTAGTTCCACTGGTTAATTGTTCTAACTGTCAGGAAGTTTCTCCTTAGTTCTAGGTTGCTTCTCTCCTTGACTAGTTTCCATCCGTTGCTTCTTGTCCTGCTTTCAGGTGCTTTGGAGAATAGCTTGACTCCCTCTTCTTTGTGGTAGCCCCTGAGATATTGGAACACTGTTATCATGTCACCCCTCACCCTTCTCTTCATTAAACTACACATACCCAATTCCAGCAACCGTTCCCTATATGTTTTAGCCTCCAGCCCCCTAATCATCTTTGTTGCTCTTCTCTGTACCCTTTCTAGAGTCTCGACATCTTTTTTACATCGTGGTGACCAAAACTGGATGCAGTATTCCAGGTGTGGCCTTACCAAAGCATTGTAAAGTGGTATTAGTACTTCACTTGATCTTGATTCTATCCCTCTGTTAATGCAGCCTAGCACTGTGTTGGCTTTTTTGGCAGCTGCAGCACACTGCTGGCTCATATTGAAGTGATTGTCTACTAGGACTCCGAGATCCCTCTCACAGTTACTACTATTGAGCAAGGTACCACCTATACTATACCTGTGCATTTGATTTTTCCTGCCTAAATGTAGAACCTTTCTTTTTTCACCATTGAATTTCATTTTGTTAGATAGTGCCTTCTGTTCGAGTCTGTCCAGATCCTCCTGTATCTTAAGCCTATCTTCTGGAGTATTGGCTATTCCTGCCAGCTTGGTGTCGTCTGCAAATTTGATGAGTTCCCCATCTATCCCCTCATCCAAATCGTTAATGAAGATATTGAAGAGCACTGGGCCCAGAACAGAGCCCTGGGGCAAGCTTAGGACAGCTTAAGTCAAAAAGCAGCAGTTTTGAATCAAAGTTGGAAAAGATCAGTGGAAGGTGCATTTGCAATGGCCTGGAAGTCAGAAGAAGACAACACTATCTGGTCCTGCATTCCGGATGTGGTAAGTGGCCCATACTGGCAATGGGCCAAGCAGAAGCTACAAATCTGCCCTTAGTCAAATCGAACCAATTCACTGATTAAATTTAGATGCCCAAATTGAAACTGATTGATTTTTTTTGAAACAATTTAAATTGTCAAATTAAGTAGGGCTGATGTTCTGCATTGTTTGTGATTCCAGTCAAAGAACTGCTGATTTGTACACTGTATCCATGTGTGAATTGCTGTTTTTGTTTACTTGGAGTCAGTGTACATATTCAGTTACTAGGGCATGATAAATGCTTCTGTCACATTAACCTATTTTTTTTCTGTAAATCCATTATAGATTCCCCTATCCCACAATTGCACTAAGATATGATAGGAATCTTGTGAAAATAGCTTCATGCAAATATTCAGCCATTAAATAGCAGCAATACATCATGTGCCTAATTGTAAATGTTCATATCTCAAACTGGGCCCTTGGTACTAAATGCATAATGAACTCAGGTTCAGACCATAATGTAATGAATACCCTTGGGACCAAACTTTCATTCATTGCCATGTTTGCCTTGGGCTACATTACCATGGAGCATCCTGTTTGTTACCAAGTGTTAATTAATGTGTGATGTAAAACTGAGGATTTAAAAGAAATGTCCATAGAGAACCTCAATATATTGTCTACTGATGATCTGTGGCTTAGTGAGGCTTTGTGAGTGAGTCACAAGGATGTTAAAGGCTGGATTTGGGGCAGATGAAATCAGATTCAAGTATAACAAACATCCTGAAGCATGTGGCAAATTATCTAGATCATGAAAGGTACTGGCAGATGGATCTCTCTAATCTCTCTCTCTCTGTCTGTCTCTTTCTCTCACACACAGAGACGTACACATTTTTGCTTTGATCCCTTCTCTTCACTAAAAGTTTGGAGGTACTGTATCACCAAGGAATAAAACAGATGGAAGAAAAATGAATTTGAAAAATACTTTTGTGGCATAGACAGCCATATTGCCCATGTTGCCAGGGCAAAAAGTCTGGAAATCTTGTTGTAGCTGATAAGTTGGGTTTCATTTCTCAGAAGGAGGTCAATCAAGGATCTAGCTAGGATCCAGCTGTTTTGAGGCAAGCTTACCAGCAGGAGGCTAACTTGGGCTAGATCCAACTTTTTTTGAAGCTGGCTACAGAAAAAAGATAAAAGATGGCATAATCGGGCAAAGAAACTGTAGCACTGGTTCTAATTTTGAGAGATAGGTGTTCTCATTATACCTTCTTTTTCCCACAAAGTGATGCACAAGGGTATTCAGGTAATATTTCCATGAATACTCTTGGGGAAGAGGGAAGATGATGGAGTACAAATGAAGGGACTCTTCTCAGCCTATTTTACAAAATAACTATTAAGCCCATAGACCACTGCTTTGCATTTCTAGCATGCAAGTATTTTATACTTCATTTGATATGAGCTGCAAGAAAAGAGAAGGAATTAAAAACATCCCAAGATCTATCAATCATGGAGATTTTCAGGGCCAAAGATAACATGTGCATCTTGATGTAACTTACATACTTGCACTGGGTGCCATGATGCAAACACCAATAAATAATTGCATTATTTTCCATGACATTATGATGCAATTGTTATTATTTTGGTATCATTGTGGCTTGTTATAGATGCCTATGCCTGCAAGTGAACTTTATTTACATTCCTATCACCATCTAAACCAGGGGTAGGCAACCTCAGCTCTTTTATGACTCATGGACTTCAACTCCCAGAATTCCTGAGCCAGCATAGCATAGCTGGCTCAGGAATTCTGGGAGTTGAAGTCCATGAGTCATAAAAGAGCCGAGGTTGCCTACCCCTGATCTACTGTAAACCTTCCAAAGAAGCTCCATGTTTTGTTTCAGCTGTGAGCTAGCCAGTTCAGCTGGAGAGGGTGAGAACTCTACCATGCCTCTGTAGCATGGTAGTTAAAAGTGTTGGGTTCAGACTAAGATAATTCAGCCATGGAAATATATTGGAATATGTGAACTAATCATTCTCAGACCACATTCCCTGACAGGCTTGTTTATGAAAAAAATAAAGAGATACTCTCATGCCTTTAGATCTAAAATAAAAGTAATTGCACTTAGACTTACTGTATCACTTAACAGTGCTTTACAGCCCTCTCTAAGCGGTTTATCGAGTCAGCATATTGCCCCCAACAATCATTTTTATTTATTTATTTATTTATTTATTTATTTATTTATTTATTTATTTATTTATTTATTTATTTATTTATTTAATTTGTATACCGCCCTTCTCCCGAAGGACTCAGGGCAGTGAGCAGGGCAATACATATTAAAAAACAAGATACAAAAATTAAAAGTGATTAAACAACAATGCCCATGAATAAATTAGTACACATTAAAAAGTTAAAACAGATTTATAAAACCCAACCCCATCCCATCAGGCCAGGCCAGCTTGTTCAAAAAGGTAGGTTTTGAGATCACGCCAGAAGGAGCGGAGGTCAGGCGCCATCCGGAGCTCGGCCGGAAGATGGTTCCATAAATTTTACCGATCTCAGAAGGATGGGAGGCTGAGTCAACTTTGAGCCGGTGAGGATCAAACTCCTGGCAGTGAGCTGAATTAGCCTGCACCACCATGGCTCCTAAGGGGGATTGTATCTAACAATAATTTCAAACAGGATAACCAATTCAAATTTTGACATCATTCATGAAGGCTAGACATCTTCTTAAACGTATGAGCTTCAACTTGCACAATAAATACTTGGCCAAGTAAATTGTTGCTTCATCACCATTCTGGACTCCAAAGAAGGAAAACCTAGGAGAATTTTCCCTAGGACTTCAAGTACTCTAGTAAATGTTCATCTAACATTTTGTTTAGTTCTCAAAAGAAACTTTATTTTTGTTTCCAAGAGTGCAACTTTTAATGGACATATAAGTGCCACCATTTCCAGGAAGACTACTGACAGTGGCATGCTTCCAACTGCAACTTACCACACACTGCAAAAGGCCACATATGGCAAAGAGCATAACAGACTAACATAGGCTTCCTTGAATTCCATAAGCACACAGAGTTGGAAGGGACCTTGGAAGTTTTCTAGTCCAGTCTCCTGCATAAGCATGAAACTTCAGACAAATGGTTGTCCAATCTCTTCTTTAAAATCTCCAGTATTGGAGAACCCACAACTTCTGGAAGCAACTCATTCCACTGATTAACTATTCTAACCACCAGGAAATTTCTCTTTAGTTCTAGGTTGGTTCTCTCCTTGATTAGTCTCCATCCATTGCTTCTTGTCCTGCCTTCTGGTGCTTTGGAGAACAGACTGAACAATAGATTGAACCCCTCTTCCTTGTATCAGTCCCTCAAATATTGGAACACCTATTATGTCACTTTATGTTATCTTGATTCTATTGCTCTGTTAATGCAGTCTAGGGCTGCATTGGCTTTTTTAGCAGCTGCAGCACACTGCTGACTCATATTTAAGTGATTGTCCACTAGGACTCCAAAATTTCTCTTGCAGTTACTACTTTTGAACAAGGTACCACCTTTACTGTACCTTTACATTTGGTTTTTCTTGCCTAAATGTAGAACCTTCCTTTTCTCACCATTGAATTTCATTTTGTTAGATAGAGCTCAGTATTCAAGTCTGTTAAGATCTTTATGTATCTTAAGCCTGTCTTCTGGAGTGTTGGCTATTTCTGCCAGGTTGGTGTCATCTGTAAATTTGATAAGTTCTCCTTCTATCCCCTCATCTAAATCATTGGTGAAGATGTTGAAGAATACAATAAGATTTGTCTGGCATGATCTGTTTTTGACAAACCTATGTTGGCTTTTGGTTATGATTTTGTTTGCCTCTAGGTGTTCGCAAATCCATTGCTTGATTATTTTTTCCAGAATCTTCCCAGGAATTGATGTTAGGCTGATAGGTCTGTGGTTTCCTGGGTCTGTTTTTTTTTTTTTGAAGATGGGAACCACATCAGCCCTTTTCCAGTCATCTGGTAGTTCCCCGGTGCTCTATGCTTTTTGAAAGATAAGGTTCAGTGGTTATGAGATCATGTCTGCCAATTCCTTCAGAACCTTGGGGAGTAATCCAACTGGTCCTGGTGATTTGGTCTTGTCTAGGGTGGATAGGTTTTCTCTTACCATTTTTTTTGCTTATTTTGACTTGCATTCCTAATCTGAATTTTACAATTTATTTTGATAGGTTGGACTGTTTTTTTCTTTTGTGTAAAGACAAATGCAAAAAACAAGTTCAGTTCTGCTTTCTCCCTGATGCTCATCATCTTCTTGCCATTTTTTCCCATTAATGGACCAATCATTTCCTTGACTTTTTTCTTGTTTTTACATTTTGAAAGAAGCTCTTTTTTGTTATTATTTTTGACTTTTGTTACAAGCCTTAGTTCATTTTGAGCCTTAACTTTCCTGACTTCATCTTTGCAGGTTTGGGCTATTGCTGATATTCTGCCTTAGTTATCTGACCCTTTTTTCACTTTTTATACTTGACCTTTTTTTTCATTCAGTTACCAAATAATATCTGAAACATCTTTGCAGAAACACACATCTACTATTGCATCCTTTCTGAACATCATACTGGCAGTGCATTTTAGCCAGCAGTCTGAAAAAAAGTGCATGAAACCCATCTGGAAGAAATGGGAGGATGGATACCAGCCTTGAAAAAGAAATTGGTCATCATAATTTTTTATGCAGCTTGACAGACACATTATATCAGCTGTGGTTCAATTGATCTGTTTCCTATGGATTTTTCCTTCTCCAGCTGCCTTATTAATTGCTGCAAGTCAACTGACAAAATCAATGGCTCAGAGGCCGGGCTATTCAGTTCACAGCTTTACCATCTCTACTCTTCTTTATTGTGTTCCTTTTGGTGGCATTAACAAAAATAATTGACAAGTTAATCAACACACTAATAGATATGAACTTTAAAACATCCAAGCAGCTCTTCTATGTGCCAAGGGCATATTTTAATACCTCCTTTACTTACTATGGTTTAAAGTAATCTCTGGTCATGTTATGATTGTTCTGTCTCTTAATGTCCATTCAAGTCAATGGAAAAGCTCTTATTGATGTCATGGGTGTTGCATCTGTCTTTCGTTAGATGAAGCCTCAGCTGTTGAATCAAACATAATGATGCATTTTTGCATATCAGACATCATTAATCCTTTAACTAGGTAAGGCTTTCGGCCTTCTAAAATGCCACAGTTCACTCGGATACCTCCTGCATTATGTCTGTTTCATTTTGTGACACTACAAATATTTCACATACAGCATCTCAAAAATTTCACTCAGACCTGATTAACTGACAATTACAAGACCACCAATAGATGTAAAAATATCAGGGAACTTTTTCTGCAAAACAAGGTATGGCGGTGACATATAGCGCAACGCTCTGGAAAATTCCTAGTTCCTCTTGCTTAACTGACATATAGAAAATGTCAGGAACCTTCTATTCCAAAACAAAGCCCTGCCTAGATTCCTCTCACTAGAGTAGAAATGAATCACAGCAACTGATTATGATTGCCCTCTTGGAATCAAAGTGCTTGCTGTACCGTCTAGGATGTTGGCTTCATTGAAAATAAAGTTCCAAATTACAAAATAAAAAAAGGAAAAGAATGGAAAAGGAAATCCTTTATGGATAGTCCTTTTGGCATATAAGAGATTAGCTTAGCCATAACAATATTCTTGTTGGGTCAAATCCAAAGCTCACGTGGTTTAGCATTTTGTCTTTGAACAGTTATTATTCAGGTGCTAAAGGAAGCTTACCGGCAAATCAAAGAAGCTGACCCTGGGTTTGTATCAAAACATGACTTTCATTTCTGCCCTTGAATGTGGAGAAATGGTCATGATAAGATCCATACATAGACGACAGGCCTATGTAACCAAAATAAGCCATGTCAAGGTACATGTAAACACATCCACCTACTAGGCACAGAGGCAAAGCTGTAATTCAGAAACATATTTTCTCCTGTTATGGATACAGCCTTCCTGACTAATATTCATTGCCAACGTTTTCTTTCACAAACTTCTCTAATTCAGTCTCTTTTTAAAGTTCTCTTCACTACATTTTATGGAGGTGAATTCTACAGGTTAATTATACTCTGCATGAAGAAGCATTTCTAAAAAAAAAAGAAAGGAATTGCAGCTTGATGTGTTTTGCACATAAAGGATTCCAAGATTTAGTTCAAAGATTCAATCTCTGGCATCTCCAAGAAAGGCAGATAATTTGTCCTTGAAATTCCAAAAAGCTCTGCCATTCTCTGTGGACAATACTGCACTAGAGAGAGACCATTGATTTGATTACTACAAGGAACCTTCTGTGTTTCTGTTGTTCTGTCCTGAATGTCTTAATATTCAGTTTCATTGGGTGACCCTGGGCTTTAAAATTACGAGGGCAAAGCTGTTTCTTTGCATTCTTTGATGCTTCTTTACCTTTATTTTCCACAGATCTGTCAGTCAGTGTCAAAATGAATGCATGAATCAAAACTCATATTCTGATACAATTATATAAACTTGCAGCAGAGGGGGGATTCAGGAGAGAAGGAACCCCAAAGGTGAAATTGTGTCAAATACAAGTTTAGCTTCCTTTTAAATTGAGATGTCTGTCTAATCTTGCTACTTTCAGGTGAATGAATATAGGCACCACTGAAGCTTATCTGAGCCTGATGTTAAAGAAACACCTTTCAATGGACATATTCACACCTGTCAGGATTTACTTAGAGTTTGTTCTCTATATTAATGTGACTGACACTGAATCTTTCAAATAAATGCTAATTTGATTTTATCAGATTTTTTTTGCCAGTTTTTAAAAATAGGAATCCTGTTTTTAAACCTGAATATATATGTACCTGATATGAAAAATTAATAAGATTTTACAAATGACCATCTTTTATAATAATACATGAAGGATGAGTATTTAAGAAAGCTATTACTGGATTAGACCAACTTGCCCAGTTTGTAGTTCCAAGTTTCCAGCAATGTTCTTCTGGAAATGATCTACAAATATGAATTCCTCCCTCCCTCCCTCCCTCCCTCCCTCCCTCCAAAATCCTCTAAATTTGATCTTCATCAATATGTGTGGGTGCTTTTTAATCTTGCATCTGGGCATAGGTAATTCATTTTCTAATCTGGTTTGTATGACATCCTAATCCATGCCATGGTTAATTGCAGCATAAACTACAATGTAGTATGTTTCATTTCAATGCAGCATGTTTCCTTTCAATCAAAGAGCTATATGTTGTCTAGTCCCAAATGCAAGGTTATATTATTATTTACTTCTTCCAGTCTACAGAAATAGAACCAGGATATTGGAACACAAGCAAAATGAATGTCTACATTGCTCCTGGGTTTATTTACACTCTATTTTGCACACTCATGGACTTGTATATTGATTCTGATCCTGATTGGATCACCAAAACTTTTAAAATGCAAATTTGAGGAAGGGAGGGAGGAAGCATACTGTCTGATAAAAGAGGAGACCAGCAAATCTAGACTAAATCCCTGTTAGCCAAGTCAGGGAGTTTGTGACTCAGTGCACTATAGGAACTTTACTATAGTCTTAGAAAGTAGTATGCACAAGGTCATCACATTAGGTCATTAGGAATGATTTACACATCTCAGCTTTTTATGTGAACCTATTAACTTGGGTTTAGAAATGTGTGGATCTAGAGAGATAATGAATAGACAGAATTTTGAAGGTCTTTTCTCTCCCCCCCCTCACCAAATTACATTAATTTATGGCTCTTCCATGCAGACAAGTCTGTTCAAAGATCTATAATCAGGCAAAAACAGACAGGCACATGTGCCAGGCAAGAGGCAGGTTCCATTTTCACATGAATATAAACATTTTTTTCAGATATTATTATAAATGTCTGAAGACATAGAGAATAGAATTGTTGCATGCAGAATGCAGCTACTGATTTCCCTTCCACACACAATCAGAAAATAAGTGAACAGTGCTTATATGTTTGCCAGTGCACCTGGCCACAAATCTCTTTAGTATACTCAGTTTACCCATCTTTTCCTGCTCCACAGTTAATGTTAGGTGCCAGCTAAGTCTGACTTTCTTTCTTGTGCCTCTAATGGTTTCAGCTTTTGAGCAGTCCAACTCCGTTCAAAGACTTCTCAACCTTGACATTCTGTTTTCCTTTTGTAAATCCTTCCCTCCTGTAGAACACGGCTTAACTCCCCCTTACCCCCCAGCATGCTGCCACATCAGGCACAATTATCAGAATAATAATTAACAGGCTCTCATTAATTTGGGATCAAAGACTAGCCCCTAATGAAGCTGAGTGCGGCCAATGAGATCCCTTAAAGGGAGGTATATGCTTTCCTTACACCTGGTGGTACATCAGCTAATGCAACTGTGAGGCGTCGAACTGGCCGTAAAGGTCTGGATAACATTGAGTCAAGGACAGTTAATGGATGCCGGAGCACAAACAAGAGTGCTCCAAGCATGTCAGTCAAGACTAACCTGAGGCAAAAACATCAAAATGCAGGTTGGAGTTTTGACATTCCTGCAGGCTCTGTGTGCCTCGCCAGTGAATTTTTAAAGCCAATAGATCCCCCTTCTGCTTGTGAACATTTTCTATCTGATGAGTAGCGGTAAAATGTGGACCTGATTGAACTGTGTCTATAGTATTACTTAAAAGATGGCTTTGAATGTGTGGGCACATGTGCTTCTCCCTTCTCCTCCCCCCTCTTTCCAAAGGCCTTTGATAACAATAAAGAGAGTTTACACAGATTATCACAGGCTGTGTCTTTAGACTTCAAGGTTATGTGATTAGGAAATTAGAAAAGAGATGAGATTAGAAAAAACAGAGAACACGATTTGAAATTTATTTTTATTCTTCCTCTCGTCTCTTTCTGCCCCTCCCACCCAAAGAAAAGCTTTTTACAAATTATCTGTGTACCGAATTTACACAGGATCTGATAGATAAATCTTCTAATATTTGAAAATGGATAAATGTGTAATGTAAATAGGAGAGGAACCAGCTTTAGAGCTCAAGTTGGCAAAAGTTCAAGAAACATATTAAGTATTCTAATTCGCTTAAAGCTTACTTATAAAAACATGCATTCAGTGATCTAATAAAATGTAATGATTCATACACAGAACAGTAATGAACAATAATAATTGCTCTAGACTAACACAACCCAGGCTATTATATAGTAACCCATTTTACTTCCACTTTTCAGATTAAATTATTGCCTCTTTCTCATTCTTGGCCCAGCAGACTGTAGTCTTTAGAGCAACTTGTACATTATATAACAATAAAATAATATAAGCGGCAGCACTATGGAATCAACCATTTGTAAGAGCCTTTGATAAACCTGGGTAAGGTAATGAAGCTATTTGGAACATAAAGAGTTTTACTCAAGGTGTGTGTATATTTGTCTAGTATCTGCCTATAATGGTCATGAGCAATATATGAAGTTGGTCTGCTCCTTCAATTCTCATTCAAAAACATGAAAGCTAATGAAGTAAATGTGGTTCAGAAATGGGGTCAAAGGGGAATTTATAGTAATGAATGGAAAGATCCACCTCCTTTCACTCCTATTATGAACTGTACTCTTTAGGCCCAGTTTATAATGAGCTCACTTCTTCCTTTTCCAAGAAGTTTATCTTTGGGTAACAGAAGGGAAATGCTAGTAGGAAAAAATTGGCTGGGAATGGAGAGGCCTTCCAGGCCAAACTTTTCCAGATGGGAATGCTCTCCTTATTGGAAGAGGTTCACAGCCCTTTCACCAATTAAAACTAATGTAGCACTGGAGAGATTCACGCTCTGGTAACAGCTCATACAGACTATGACTACGTGCAACGCAGACAGCAACTTTCAGCACCGATTAAAATAGAAATAGATATGGAATACAATAATGAAGTTACATATTAGGACAGTCAAGGTTACAAATATTTGCAGATTTGAAATAAATTGCCCCCTTTTAAGCATAGTTCAGAATGTTTGGTCTTTAAACTTGGGGCAGATTGAGACCTGAGCATCTGAAAGACAGGCCTCTAATGGATGAACCTACCTAGGAATTAAAAGAATCATTGGATAGTCATCTCTCAGTTATCCTGCTCTTGCTTTGTACCTGGGAGATGGCCTTTCCAGATCCTTGCTTCAGCTACTGAAAGTGCATGTGAAGGATAGTTGAAGCCACCATGGCTAATTTTACTCCTATAATGGCAAGCACATACATGACCCTCAGTGTCTACATCTCCAATCACAAAGTGGAAGTGCTGTGCATACATACAAAGCAATGTGAGTATGGCATCCATCCATATGCTAATTTATGGATTAGGATATCTTTTGGTGATTAAGAGATACATTTCTTGGTTTCAAGGAGTCATAGGCTTCAATGGGAAGGGCTGTTATGCAAACTAGTAGGATTGTATTATATATGAAGTCATCGGTTGGATTCTCTTTGGTTTCTGAATGTTAAAGGATAGGATAGCTTTTTATTTTATGTTGTATTGCTTTTTGGGGAACGTGCACTGCAGCTTTCATATATTTCTTGCCTCTTAATAGAAGCAATGCCAAGCAAATTCAGTAGAATAATCTTTGATAAGATTTTATATGAAATGCTTTCAAGTGGCTTTGGACTGAAGAGTGAACTGAAAATCTCTGTACTTCTTCACATACATACACAGTGATTGCAGTGATATGCTATAATTGAAAATACATTGCCGTAATGCTTTTAACTGTATTTTAGTTCATTCTGCTTTTCTTTTTCTTTTAATCAATATTGTGAGGTACCTTTTAAGCAGATTTGGAATATAATTTAAATGCTATCTGATTTGTAAACAGTTGTATAAATGATGACTTAAGGGTATTCTAAATCTTATTCTTCATGAAGACTGGGTTTTGCTGTAGTTGTTCTTAGAGATGATAGTGTCTTCAATGACTTGTCATATTTGGTCTCACATGAATATAAATTACTTGAAAATTTGTGCTTGTGGTTATATGGGATATTTTTTATTTGTGGTGTTTCTGTGCAAATATCATAATGCTGCAGGGATCAAAATCCCTGTGACCCAAGTGTCTACAAAGGGCATGAGAAAAAGATAAGAAATAAAATGATAGCAATGAGAAACATTTACTTCCTGAGCCTTCCAAGTAGCTGCATGGAAGAGAAGTTGCCACATTAACCCAAATGGTTGTAAAATTAACAATGCTCAGCCAAAGACCCATTATAAGCCTTACCTTTTGCTCTGAACATCTTGATCTTGTGTCATATTGCAATGGCTCCAAAGAGAAGAGGCCATATTAAGATGTCATAATGATGACAAAATGATGGCAATTCAAGCCTGTGCAGACCATGTGACAATGATGGCAAAACAGACTCAATGCAAACCTATCAGAGCACATTATCATGTCAAGAGAATGGGACCTATTAGGCCTTTTCTTATTTCATGAGGAGCAATATTAATAGCTGCTTGGGCAAAACAACAATATATCAAAAAAAAACCCAGTAAAATAATGCCTGTAAGTAGTAAATTATCATCAATCTGAGAACATGTTTTCTTTAAGAAGACGTTTGATGGGCTGTGAATTTATCCCAAGCACTCTGCACATACTATATATGCTCATAATGACAGATCTCTTTGTCATATGGCAGGGCTCAAACCTTCAGTGACCTATCTATCTTACCACCCTCCTGACTGAGAGTCATGCAGCCTACTCAGTATTTCTCTGCAGCATTTAGTGGGTTAAAAGTGCAAGTCTGGATGACAAAGAACTAATGGAAGAGATGCACCTCAAACTCAGAAGTGAGAATTACAAGACTTCATCCTTTTACCAATTGCTGATTATTTTAGAAGCACAGCTTACTGTCTTCTTGAAAGAGGAAACAGAACTGCCTCTGGCAGATACATGAAAGAGATGGCCCTTGACCCCAGATTTAAATTCCCTTGCCTTTTCCTTCTATACCTTGCACATGCAGATATCAGAGAGGCCTGTCTTTAATACAATATATTCAGGTAGAATCCTAGGTAATCACAATGGAGGAACTTCACCCATATCCAAAGGTAACCATAAAGTTCCATCAGAAACGGGAACAGTTTTCCTTGATTACAAAGAAAATACGAAGAGGTCTTTGAAAATATTCTTAAAACAGAACATTCTGCACAGTGGTGGGATTCAAATATGTGAACAACCAGTTCTCTGTGTGGATGCCTCTTCTGGAAGTCCATTCTGGGCCTGGGTAACAAAAAGTTAACTACCGGTTCTGCCAAACTGGTGCAAACTGGCTGAATCCCACCACTGATTCTGCGCCCCAAGCTCTAGGCAGATTGGCTAAGGCATTGAGACTAACTAATCAGAACCATGCAGAACTGCTAATCGGGCAGGCTTCTTACGTAAAAGCCAAGGGACCTACTAAATAAAACAAGTAGCATTTAAAGCTAAGTAAAATGTCTTCTGCTATCCCTGTTTGGCCTGCAGGAGATCAATTGGAATTAGAAATCAAATGTAAATAAGTGCATCTCAGAGGGCGGGAGAAAAAGCTGCACAATCACCACGTGCTTCTTCAGTCAGCTGGTGCTCTCATACAGCCCCTTGGGGAAATTAATTGCCCACACCTGCTCTAGATTTATGGAAAATAGACAGTGCAAAAGATAGTAACTTCAGATTTATCGATAACATGCGTGCAATTCATAAATGCCCCTATTTCTCCTCAGGGAAACTACTCATGTTCATCGCATCTGATATTTGGATTCTCACGGAAATTATGACAAGGGTAATCCAGTCAGTCCCGCATGGAATAGAAAGGCTATACCTGAACATCTAGTTTGTAAAGTGGAGAGTCTTAGGTTCAATTCCAAGCATCTTCAATTAGATCTGAGCAAGAAACTCTTTTGAAACCAAGAGAAGTTCTGTCAGTCAGTGTAGACAGGGATTGGCATACGTTTGGGGGCATTCTGCTTTCTGCAGGTAGATCTAGGACTGTTTTAAAAAGTGAATAGCTCCAAGCCAGAAAAGTGGATGTGGCTGGAGTAAAAAGTAAAAGTCATATAGGGAAAAATAAACATTCCTAAAAAAAAAACAAAAGAAGGAAAAGAGAAAGGGAAAGGGAAAAGGAAAGGGAGAGGGGATGGGAGGAGAGGAGAGGAGAAATCCCCTCTTTCCATGTTGATAGAGGGAAAGTGTTATCAGCTTTTAAAGACCCTTAAACCACTCCAGCTGAATTCGCAGACCACAAATGGCCCTCTTAGTGTAAACATAAACTAGATGAGCTAGATCAGAGATTCCCCAACCTTTTGGGCACCAGGGACCGGTGCCATGGAGAAAGGTTTTTCCATGGCCCAGAGGGCATGTGATTGTGCATATTGCCTGCATCCCACAGATGGGGCTTTGCTTGTTTGTGCGGCCCAGTTGCTGGCATGCTCCGACCTGTGGCTGGTCCACGGACCGGGGGTTGGGGACCCTTGAACTAGATGGACAGTATTCTGAATCAGTATAAGGCATATTCCATGTAATAAACACAGTATTTTATTTGCTAAGTTAGAAAATATTTTCAGCGTGGAAAAAAGAGGCTTTCTTCTATTAAAATGAGGTTTTGATCTGATTCAACTTTGATGCTTACCTTATAAAGATAATCATGTACAGCCTGCTACTCCATTACTTACTGTATTGATGGTTGCTTTGAACTTTGGAAGTGCTCAGTTTGACTGGGAGGCCTCAATTCCCAGATGGTCATTAGCTGTCTACTGAAAGACCACCACATCTCCCATAATTACTTAACATCTTGCCTATGAAAACACATTAGACAAAGTGGGTTTTTAAATATTTAGATCTAAATTACATTAAGTAAATGTTATTCTTGATAAATAAATTCAGTGGTGAAAAGTACTTTCTGGAATTAGAAAATCATTTTACACTTTTCTTCTTAGCAGGGTGATACAAATTAATCTGTGCTGTATTGGCTATTTGCTAGAGTGACATTTCAAATATCCACAATTCATTTAAACTTCATGTTGCTATTAAACAATGTCAATGAATACAGGAAGCTGAGAGCTTTTAATAAATTTGAATGCTGAACTCCTTAATTAAAAGGATTATGAAAAATAGGTTGGGGGGGGACATTCCCTTGCCTATGAAGTGATGTTGGTTCATATCAGTGTAGGGAACAGGGGGAAAGTGATGAATCAAAGCCATCTTTCCAAACCTATTTTGTATCTGTGTTTCTGAATATTTGCCTGGGGTTGGCACTGCTCACACGTCTGATGCAATTCAGTGAAATTCAGCCCAGATCGTGCCATCTTAGTAGATAATTTTAGGATCCTGGTATATAATTTGCTGAATGTCCACATTTATATTGACAGGTTCACATAATAGTCAAAAACTCAAGATGTATGTACTTGTTAACAGGCAACACTTATCAGAATACACCTGATATCAGACATTGCATGTTTATTTCTCTGGCATCCTCAATATTCCTATACAGTACATTTCATGAATAATCTTTGTGGCTTGGCCCACAACCCTGAAAAGCAACCTTAATCTCATATTGTCCACTCATGGCATCAATGAGAGGTTGATCATGAATGGATTTTCTCACTCCTCTCTGCGTGTGCCTTACTGCTGCTAGTCCAATTGTTCTGGAGAATCCCAAGGAATGCAAATTCCTCTGACAAAGGATAAGGAGGAAAGGGTGGCTACTGGTAAGCCAATCAAGCTTCCTTAGAGGACATACAAGACAGTATCTCTATATTATTCTATAGATGAGAAGGAGGTTTAACTTGCAACATGGGCTTACATCACTCCACTAAAAAGCCTAGGAAGCTTCTTCAAAAGCTACTGTTGAACTGAAATTTTTAATGCGAAAGAGAAAAAATAGTATCTGTGTATGTATGTAAATATAAATATAATATAAATAAATATAAATGCAGGTGGTTCTTGATTTGCGATCGTTTGAAGTCAAAATGGCACTGGAAAAAAAAATAACTTTAAGCCAGATTCTCTTAATGGCTGCATAATTTACTCAACAGCTGCAATGATTCGCTTAGCAACCATAGTGAAAAAAGGTTGTAAATTAGGCCATAGCTCACTTAACAACTGCCTTGCTTAGCAATGAAAATTATGGGTTCCAATTGTGATCATAAGTTGAGAACTACCTGTATATACCAATGTCTTTAATCTTTACCTCTAATTGGCTCTTTGTACATTATATTAATTGATTCCCTCCCACCCCTTTGGTTCTTCTAGTGCTTTTACATACTTTTTTAGTATGCTATTCTTGGTGCCGCAGTGGTTAGAATGCAGCACTGCAGGCTACTTCTGCTGACTGCTGGCTGCCAGCAGTTTGGCAGTTCGGTTCTCTCCGGCTCAAGGTTGACTCAGCCTTCCATCCTTTCGAGCCCGGTAAAATGAGGACCCAAATTGTTGGGGACAATATGCTGACTCTGTAAACTGCTTAGAGTCTAAAGCACTGTGAAGTCTAAGTGCTATTGCTATTCAATGGCTAACTATGACACAGAAAAGGGTGCATAACTCTGCTGTCTCATTTTTTTTGGAAAACTGCTTCTTACACAAACAAGAGAAAGATATTACTGAAGTTGTGTGAATCCTTATACTTGCAGAGGTACCAGTTTGGAGGTGGGAAACTAAGGCAAGAAGAAAGAGAGGGAATGAGAAGTCAACTCCTAAATTAGAGTAGATCATTGTGAGTAGATAAGAAGTAGACCAGAATACTTTGAGAAGGAATATAATTAACTAGCTACAAGCCTGAGAAACTTCTTCACTTTGCAATAGTCTGGAACATATTCTGTTTTGGAAGTAATTTTCAAATGCAGAAATATTGTCCCCCTTCACTTACTTGGCACCAATTCACTCAGTGGCCTTGAAATGTAAAGGTTTATAGTCTATTCCCAATCTGCTTGAGCCAGTAAGTTTCCCACTGATTACTAGCTTATTAAATTTCTATTAATGTTAACAACAGGATATAACTCCACCTAACATATTTTAATAGCCTCCAATTACTTGATTAAGTTTTGAGGGAGACAGGAGGGAAATGTGTCTAGATTTACTACTTCAAACACCTGACTGTTTCATTAATAAAAATGGTCTCGTGGGTATCCAACAAATTCACTTTGGAAAATGGCCCATTTTACTATACTTGTGTTTTTAATGAAGGTTGAGTGAAAAGTAATGCCTCCATGTGCATAACTTTAGCTTAAATAGAGGCATTTTCCAATAGGAAATAGGAAAATAATTCTTGAAATGAGCTATTTTGTTACCTGTATTTGCTCCTCCACATATTTGCCACCCTTTGCTATACAAGTCTGTGAACAATGAATAAGTTTAACAATGTCACAAAACAATACTTTTTGTCTCTTCAACTGTATTGTGATAATTCTTTCTACTTCTTTGAGCCTGTGGAAATATTCCTTCAGTTTTGGGAAAAGATAAAAAATTGTACTGTACCAAGTCTAGGCTGTATGGCAAGTGGGATAAAATGGTGATATTCACCTTTGCTATAGTGTCTTGGGTGACTGATGACATAGCAAGATTTCTTTCTCATATTTCTAAATTCTGCTGAGTCATTGTTTCAGAGTTTTGCAAAAGGTTTGATTTGATAGTGGTATCAGATTCAAAGAAATCTTTGTGAATAGAGCTATCTATATCCCCCAAAACTGTAGCCATGAATTTTCTTGCCAAAACCTGAGTTTTGAAATTACTTTTTACAGATGAAGATTTATGATGATAGTTTATCAGCTCATGCTTTGTTTCTGAGTCATCCACATTTTTTCAGTCATTATGATGTTGCAAACATCACCTTCATTCTCATGGTGTGACAATAATTGTAAAGCTTTCACTAGTGCCATCAGCATTTGAAGAACTCATTTTGCATAAACTTTGCGATATGTAAAGCCACATATTCTGGTTAAATGCAAAACTAGACAAGTTTTCTTGGAGTGATCCATTAATTATCCTTAATCAGTTCACCAGCCTTTCTCATATGAAACTCACCAGTTGCTATCACAGGACATTCATTTCATTCTTGATCACACAAATTAGCTTTTCATGGGTTTAGTGTCTTTCCAATTTTTTGGCCCAATAACACATAGTATTCATGTCAACAGAGTCATCACCATAAACAACCTAAATTTGATATGAAAGAACAGATAGTAAAGAATATGTCAGAGCTTCTAGAGTGTCAGTACTGCCATCTGTTGGCATTTTGCAACGTCAGAGGCATTACTTCTCATTCAGAACTTGTAAATAAAGAAGGGCATTGAACAGTTTAACAGAAAATGCTGAAGAGACACTGTAGATTAGCAACATTCTCTCCATATCGCAATAGATTGAATAGTAAAAATGAAGTTTATAGGTATAAAATACATATCTGGGCCCATATCGGGGGAGGAAAGATATCATATATTATCCTCCCTGCCTCAATTACATTTGGATGAAGGGATATCAGTTCAGCTATAAGCGCCCAGTGGCCCAACGAGTAGCATTCAACTAGAACTCAGAAATTTGCTAAATTTGCCTGCAGTTGGTAAAGGGAGGGTAAAGGGAAATTGGCTCTAAACAATAAATATACAGTGCAAACTCTGGGAGATTGGAGGCTGATGCAGATGTTACAGTATATCTTTCCTTGCTTTCAAACTGAAGTGAAATGATTAATCTGAGCATGGTAGACAGGAGAGGAGGAGGAGGAGGAGAGGGTCAAGAAAGGATTCCCTCCAGTGGAAAACAGAGCTCCTGAGTAGGTTGTGAAAGCATGACAATACCTTGGTGTAATAACAAGGCTGGCAGCTGTGCAGATTTAAAAGATACAAAAATAATAATTCCTCATTGGAAAAAATAACCTTGAGAGCAACATACAATGGATTAGAGACAAAGTGGCTTCTGAACCATGAAAACTAACAGTAAGTAGGATATTCAGCTAGATAGAAAACTTCATATCTCATGCCCAGCTGATAGATGGATGGATAGATGATATGAACACTCAATCATTGTCAATAATAAGTTTGCAATTGCAAGATTAAGAGTTATTTTCTGCAATGTGCCGCAAATCACAATGAAAAAAGTAATCTGCCATTCCTTCACACCAGCTAACTGACTAGAACTGCAATCAAAGGATGCTTAAGTTCCCATCTATTTCAGAATAGAATCAGAACAGAGCAGGAAGGACTTCTAGTCCAGCCCCTTGCTCAAGCAGGAAATCCTATACCATTTCAGACAAGTGACTGTCCAGTCTCTTCTTAAACACCTCCACAATGTCTGAAGGCAAGCTGTTCCACTGGTTAATTGTCCTCACTGTTAGGAAGTTTCTCTTTGAAACTCAGCCTATTTTATAGGATATCTTTCTCAGGTCCATGAATTAAAAAGCAGTCCATATACATCATTTGTTTTCATAGCCAATATTCTGATTATATTACATGTGGGAAAATTGGAAAATCTTATCTTCAAAACTGGAGAGATATCACTTGACTCAGGAGGAAATATTAGGACAGTGGTAGAATTTATGCACTGTATGCTTGTAGATTTAATTAATTAATGTAATGGATTTATAGGGCCACCCATATCAAAGAATGTGACTCTGAATATTGTACAACAAAAAGAAATAATAAATAGAAAGAAAATAGCTACACTGCAATAAAAATACCCAATATATTAAATACAAAATACCACTTGAACATGTTAATTAAAGGAGACTCCACTCAATTGAACCCAAACCCCCAAAATCTATCATGTGTAGTGTTTAAGATATAGGCTAGAAACCAAGAGACCATGAGTTTTAATTCTGCCTTAGGTGTAAACTGAACCTTGGGCCACTTACTCAGCCCTGGAAAGGAGGCAGTGGCAAGCTACTTCCAAATAAGTGCATGGACTAGTTCAATCAGTCACTAGGAGTCAACACTGACTTGAAGGCACATACAAAGAAACCTACATCTTCAATTAAGATTATGAATGAATTTTGTTTGAGATCTTGAAGAGACTTTGCCACTTCTTATGGTGTTCTGGGTATTATTGGTCAACAGTTTCTATAACCCCTACCTTTGGATTTATTGGCCATAACTGCTACAAATATTGAAGTTGTGAGATCAATTTGATTCACTATTATGGCACTTTCTGTATCCATGTAAAATTGAAAAGCAATTTTTTAAAAAGCTGAATTTATAATAGTTCTTGAAAATAATTCTTGTAGGGGGGGCATATCCACTTCTTTTTCTTGAGAAGCAAAGAAAAGTTAATTCTAGACTTGACCACTACTCTTCAATGTTAGATTTTATTAAAACTGTTTTCAGTTGGACACAAACTGTAGGCAGTCTTCTGAATAGCTTCAGTTTTAAAAGTGGATCAGTAAACTACTTCATTTTTGAATTTTTCACATCTCTAAGATTTGCCATTTACTGCTGATAATCCTTTTTGCCTAGGAGGGTCAAAAGGTGAAAACAACTAAGGTACCTTTTGCTATGAATATTTTACAAGCTGCCTGTCCCCTTTTCACTGAGATCTTAGTGCTGATGGAGGACTTCTTCAGGATGAGTCCTTAGCTGACTGATGAATACAAAACACCTTTTGAATAAAAGGCATTCAAGATTACTGGAAGACAAGACAGCCTACTTTAGTTTCTGTGTTTAATATCTGGTGTATCAATGGAGATTTTTTTTAAAAAAAAACATGCAGATATTATACTGAGTGACAGACTGTTGAAATTTGGGACACCGTATATACTGTTTCTCTGTGGATTGCAGAAATAATAGGGAAGTTTGCAACTCACAGTAATTTCATAAGCAAATGGAGAACTTTGAAGAAATCAAGTACCCCAAAGTAATATGAAACAAGGAGTAAATTGAAGATAATATTTGGTTACAGTGCAGTTCTCAAATTGTCCTGAAATACATCCTCTGTTCTTTGAGGCTGGGTGGTTTTTAAAATGAAGACAATGGGAAGAAATTGGTGGCTGAAACAATATAGCCATTTTATTTTATGACTGCCAGTAATGTGAACTTCTTGGAAGACATCTTCTTTCAGCACTTTATTGCAACAGAGCACATTCAGTGGCAATAATTCAAAGCAGTCTCCCAGACAAGCTACCTTAGGGAACTCTCTCCTGCAACTTGCTGGAAAGAGTTGGAGATGCCCAGCACGGAGCTGAGAACTTTCCCAGACATGCTTTTGAAAAGTGTCAGGAGGAAAAAAGACACCAGCAAAGAAGAGGTGCAAGGGAGACATTTCACACAATTATAATCAATTTGTAATTTGATGTGCTTTGATGCCCAAGTGATTCTTAATAAATCTACACATTCTACTACATCTTACAAAGTTACAGAACTATAATTGTCCATTTCCTTTGCCTCATTTTTTAAAACCATATCTTGTTTCATAAGAGACCTAGTATGTGTCACTAGTGTTGAAATATTATTTCTTATTTTTAATCAGAGGAACAATACATACAGTATCTGATTGCATAACTTTATTTGTTTATTTAGCTGTTTTTTTCTTTTAAGATGCACATAAGCAAAAACACTAAATCCATTTCTATTATCAAACCATTATCATAAAAACAAAATTAAAATGCACTGTTCTTCTCCTCTTTCTCTTATTACACATGCCCAGGCTAAAATCTTGTCTTTACTTGCCATCTGAAACTTGACAAAGTGGGAATCAGCTTTACTTTCCCCAAGAGAGACAGCTTCAAAACAGTCCCAATTGTTTTACTGTTTTGTTTTATTGCTATCAAAAGAAGGACAGCAACCACTCCACTGATGAGAAGCAGGCTGCTGCTTAGATTCATGGCATGGTTTCAAAAGGACACACTCAGTTCTACACACTAAAGTTGTTACAGTTGGTAAAGTTGTTACTGTATCCAGCTGACCATTGGAGGAACTGAATGCTAGAATAGGAAAGCTCTAAGGCAGTGTTCCTCAACTTCTTGTTGAGGTTGAGGAACACCACCCTTGGACATTCCTAGTGTACCATTCAGTTTCCCCAATGGTCAGCTGGATATTAAAGCCCATAGGCAGGAGTTAAAAACAGAACAAGATATGTAGAGTACTTCCTGAAATGAGAAACACTGCCCTCTTTACTGCCTTCTCTTCTTCCTGCCTCCTTTTTAATAAGCCTTTAAGAAGCCCCAAATATATGAGCTTAGTCTTTTTTAAAAAATAATAATCTTATAATTTGTGGTTAAGAAAATGTTCTTCTTAGCACTAGCAATAGCACTTATATACCACTTCATAGTGCTTTACACTGCTCTCTAAACAGTTTACACAGTCAGCATATTGCCCCCAACAATCTGGCTCCTCATTTTACTGACCTTGGAAGGATGAAGTCAACTTTGGGCTGTCACGTTCGAACTGCTGGCAATGAACAGAGTTAGCCTGCAATACTGTGTTCCAACCACTGCACCACCATGGCTCTTCCCCTTCAAGATATGTACCCATATCTTCCCCTTCAAAGATATATACCCTTTTCAGTTGCTGCATCATCTCAGGAAAAGATGCACACGCTTCAAAGAGTTACAGCTCTGAAGGACCTTTCTGCAGTTTTCTTATGTGATGAACACAAGTGCTAGTTAAGTAAGATGAAGCTTATATTATGAAAAGCTTGGTTTAAATATGTTCTTATCCATACGTTCTCAGGGTAACATATAACTAGCTATCCGGAGTATTTGAATGCCTAAAATAAGGCCAGTCCTTCAAGAGTATCACCTAATGTTAATACATTTGCATTAAAGAAGCCTTTTCCATTGGCACAAATTAAGACTTACCTTCAGGAGAACAATTTTTATCTAAACAATATTTCTGAGTTGTTATCCTGATTGTTCTCTCTGAATTTTTGCAGCCCAGATCTGGTAGCCCTATTTTAAAAGAAAAATGTGCACATTGAATCTAAAGATACAATTCATATTGCAGATGTTTCATCTTAACCATCTCTGATTGTATTCCTGTAAACAAAAGAACTCTGCTTAAATGCAAGTGAAGCAGGTTGCAAAAGATTCATTCCTAAGACTAATGTCTTTGTTTTCATTCTTTTGTTGTACATGTCCTTAGCACCCGGCATCTACACATGTAATTGTACACACATAATTAGTCTGAACCTTAGATCTTGTGAGTTGATATGCACCAGGGCGGCATTGTACTCTCCTGTAAGAGAAAATTAATAAATGCATGCCAAGGATTCAATCAAAACAATATATTATATTTTATTACCTAATAGAGGATTGATTAACATGTGTCTTTCACGCAGAACACAATTAAGTTTGGCCTGCAGCTATTCAGAGCAGTGGAGAGCTATTGCTGAGCCACCATTCCCAGTTCCATGCCTTCTGCCAGAGAGAGCTGGGTTCCCTTGCTGCAGTGATGGAAGATGACTCCTTCCACAGGTATCATCAGAAACAAAAGGAATTGGGTGGCATAAAGCAGCTGATGAAATCCTGCCATAGAACAGCGGGGAAGAGGATCTGCAAGGGGGAGAGGCGACAGCTGGTAAAAGCAAGAGTGCCAAGTGAAATTGGCACAGCCACAGATCCTACTACATTCAATCAGATGACTCATTCCAATCAATGTATCTTTTCAGGAGATTGCGGTTCTGTGAACCACAACTTCATGACTGCTGGGGACCAAAACATGAGCACCATCCATGGTTGAGAACTGATAAAAAAAAACTGTGTCTGCTTTTCAACAAGACCACTGTTAAAGAAGTGAGTTTGGAAATATTCTGTATTCTTTTAAATACATTACAACTGTGCATTATTTTACTACCTATTCCCAATGTTGTTTCCAACAGTTCAACAAGAAATATTTTTCTCCAGATATATATTTTTTCTTTAATCTACTAGTCTAATAACATAAAACAGGCTAGATTTATTAATGTAGGCTAAATATTTGAGATTAATATGTTAATTTTAATCATATTCATTTGGACAGGGTTTTTTTTCTGGAAGAATGATAGTTCTTCCCATAGCACTACTATTCAGGCCTTCTGCCCTGCTCCTGCCAACAAAGGAGGCAATGGATAAGCCAATAAGCTCTGACCTCTTTGTTACGTCCTCTTCTCCTGGCCAATCTCTTCTTCATATATTGTAGGAGTAACTTTGGATGTGGGAGGCATTCTGCAGTAATGTAGCATCATAGAATATAAAGTTGGAAAGGATCATAGAGATAATTCCTCTGCCCAAAGCAGTATCCATTTGAGCATCATAACACTTGATTATTTAGCCTTTCTTTGAAAACCTCTAATGTAGGGGAATGCACCACATCATGTGGCAGCTTGTTCCACTGGCTGGCAGCTTGTACAGTCATAGAGCTCCTTCTGATATCTAGCTTTAACCTCCTTTCTTCTAGTTTCAACCCATTAATTGGAGTTGTACTCTGTGGAGAAAAAGGGAATAAATCTGCTCAATGTTCTAGATGATAATCCATCTCATATTTAAAGATTGCTATCATCTCTCTCCTCATGCCTCTTTCTATAGATTAAGCATACCCTGATCCTTTACACATTCCTCACAGAGATTAGTTTTCAAATCCATCACCATTTTGGTAGCCCTATTTAGAACTTGTTCAAATTTGTCATTGAATTTTTTGCACTGTGGTGCCCAGAACTAGACACAGCCCACACATTCCAAATAGGATCTAAATAGAGCAAAAGAGAATGGAATATTATTTTATTGTGCTCTGGACTTTTTCTTCTTGTCAAGATGGCCCAAGGAAACATTTGCATTTTCAGTAGCTATCTCATCCTGCTGGCTCACGTTTAACTTCTCCTCATATGAGTAGAAGCTTGCATAGATTTACTGCGGGGGAATTAAAGAATCCTTCCTCTCTCATACCAAGTTATTCAAGCATAACCAAACTATTTGTGTACTTGAGGATTAAAAATGCAATAATAATCAAATAGCAATCTTCTATCTTGTCATGACATCCCAAATTAACTTGCCTGAGGCAGACCTCTTTCTTTGCCTAATGATAGAGTTAACTTGATTTTAATTCTAAGATAAAATGCCTCTCATGGATCCCCAGGATAGCATATCTGATAAAGCAACCCTGCATGACAATTTTATAACACATATGCTGGTATGGTTGCAATATTAAAATTTCTATCTACCTGTATTTGCAAAGACTAATGTGTACTCAGAAGTAAGATAATCTTGTGAGTTCCCAATATAATGTAGATGGGGAAAAATATAATACCATTTTTCTTGTAAAGATAAGCTGTACTGAAGTTCAGGTAAGTAGTATAAAATTTGTGGCTTCAATTTGCAATTATTCTATTTAAGAGTAGACCTCATAGGACTGTGCTGTTATCTCCTCTATCCACTTACTTAGGAGTAAATCCCACCCTAAATCCCAAGAACCAGGGTTTCTGGTTCATCAAACATATCACGAGATTGAAATAAAAATCTGAGACTTTCTTCATGTGACTGCAAACAGTTCTCAGGTTGGTACACAATGCTCAGCAGAACAGATGCTGCTTCTTGAGCCAAAGAAAACTTTCAGACTGGCCTGCTGCGTCAAGTAAAGATAAAATGTGTCACAGATAAGTGAACCACGCTGCGACCAAAGACTGGTGCACTGTGCTAGTCCTATGCCTGAAGGATGGTCCCCTGGTCAGAGTTATGTGGAGGTTGCTTTCCATGAGTCATCCGGCATCTCCTTCCTCTCAGTAGCATTCAAGCTTTCAACCTCCATTTACACTTGAAAGGTTGCCCAGTGGGGGATTTACTTGACAAATTACCTTTCTGAAGTGACAAGAGAAGTTGAAAGAAACTGTCTTTTCCTACGCTGCCAAATTTGTTTTATAATAAAATCTTTCAAAAATGGAAAGACTGAGGAATTGTTAGATTTTACTCTTCAACATTGCAGAGTGGGGGTGTGGAGAAGTATACACAAATACACATACAGACATATACACAACAGCAACAGAAAATATCTCTGTATTTTAATTAAACTCTCTGGGGCTACCAATTTGTTAATAAAAAAGGTGAAAAGAAATTGATTATAAATAATTTGAAATAAGGACATTTTTCTCAACCCATCCAGGATTAGTATTTATTGAGCTGTAAGCAGATGAACGTATGGGCCATAAATACTTGCTGAGTAGTTTCTGCCCCTTTATAAAGAGAAAAAGAAGCAAGTTTGTCATCACAGGATTGGATCTCATGTCATTAGATTACAGTATTCATCAAATCATGGACATGTAACTTGATTTTAATTGTGGGTTTTACTTCTGGCAGTTTTTTGAGGTTGTGAATGTCTACAAAGTATTTGCTAGTTTGTAAATGGACCCTAATGGATTATTTTGCTTGACTCTTTCATCTGGTGAGCTGTTTGCATTTACATGGTATTGAGACTTCTTTGATCCCTTTCCTCATCAAAAAGAGTCAAAACACTGTCAGACAATGACCCCCAAATTTTAACTCTTGTAGGGAGTCCAGGAGGTTCTCATAGTCAGTGGTATCAAATGCCACAGTCAGATCTAATGGACCAGGAGAATCAATTTATGCATTTCAAATCCTGATGTGATTATCCACAAAACAGACAAATGTCATTTTTATCTCATAAACATCCATTGCTATTAGTCTTGCCTACAGGTTCTTTGGAGAATAGGTTGACTCCTTCTTCTTTGTGGCAGCCCCTCAAATATTGGAACATTGTTATTGTTATGTATGCAGGCACCTGCATAGCAACAGCCACCAGGGGGCGTTGGCCTGAACGGTTTTGGTGGGAAACCCAGTTTCGGTGGGAAACCTAGGGCCAACCCCATTGGCTGTCCGCTTACCTGGCTAGGTATTTAAGGAGGCCAGGTAACCCTTATTCCCCAGTTCGTTACCCCCCTCCAATAAAGAGCTGAACTCACACACCGGCTGGCATCTCTTCCTTGTGTCGGACCCACTATTCAATAGTGGCGACAAGGATGGGATTGCTGCCAACCTAGAGCTGAAGTCACTTTGGAAACGCTCCGTGAGCTGAAGGGAAAGGCATTTTCCTTCCTTCTCCCAGGGCCAACTCCATTAGCTGTCTTCTTACCTGGCTAGGTATTTAAGGAGGCCAGGTAACCCTCATTCCCCAGTTCGCTACCCCCCTCCAATAAAGAGCTGAACTCACACACCAGCTGGCGTCTCTTCCTTGCGTCGGACCCACTACCCAATAGTGGTGACAAGGATGGGATTGCTGCCGACCAAGAGCTGAAGTCACTGGGGAAACGCTCCATGAGCTGAAGGGAAAGGCATTTTCCTTTCTTCTCTCCCACGACCGCCAGCCGACCAGCCGACCGGACCACGCCAGTCACCGCATCCGAACCCGAGACCACACACCGTACCACGACCTCGACCGCAACCGCACCATCATGGCAAGAGCCGGACAAACCCGCGAGTTTGACACCCGCCGCCCCGAGACCTGGGCCCGTTACCTGGCTCACGTTGAACTGTACATGAGGTTCAACCAGATATCAGAGGACGGTGCGAAGGTGGCAGCACTGCTTTGCCTCGGGGGGCCAGCGCTGTTGGAGATCGCCACGAACCTGTTCCCCCAGGAGGCCATCAACACCGTCACGTACCGGGACCACGTGGCCAGACTCAACGCCCATTTCAAGCCCCGGCGCTCCAAGGTGGCTGCGCGGTCACAATTTGAAAAAAGGGACTAGCGCCCCGACAAGACCGTTGCCAATTTCCTCACCACCCTACGAGAAGCTGCCGTCACCTGCAGGTTCTCGAACTTGGAGGAGCGGCTATGGGACCGGCTGATCTGCAGCCTATGTGACAGGCGGCTGCAAGAGCGCCTGTTCGAGAGAGAGGAGGTTTCGCTCCAGGAAGCCGAGGACGCCATCCTCGCCCACAAAGCGGCCTGCGGGGCCGTCCAAGCCTGCCAGGAAACCCGGTCCGGCAACCAGGCGACCAGCGTTCACCGGCAATTTGCCTTGGAGGAGGGCAACCAGAGCATCGACCTCCTCCAGCAGAAGTCGACCTCAGACCAGCGAGCCAGATGGCCAGACAAGCCCAGGCCTCCCAGCAATGCCGCTAACCCTCAGAAGTGCGCAGGGTGTGGTGGGAACCACGTGCACAGCCTCTGCAAGTTCCGGTCAGCCACGTGCCAAAACGCGAATTGGCTATGTTGAGAGCCAGCTGGCCATTAATCACACGGGTAGCCGCCGGCTACTCAAGCCTAAAATTAGATTAACAATCCGCTTCCAAGGCATCCCTTGCAGCATGGAGCTTGACTCCCGATCAGCGGTCTCAATCATTTCAGACGAGACCCTTAACTACATAAATAGCCGGAGCAAGCAGCGGATTAAATTACGGCCTACAAATTTAACCCTGACCGATTCCCAGAACTCACCGGTCAAGGTAAGAGGGGAGGCCACCGTCTCGGTGGGGTTTAAGGGTCGCGAAGAGCACCTGGGGGTTGTAGTAGTAGAGGGCCGGACAGCCAGCCTAGTTGGCCTAGACTGGTTCGAGGCCCTGGGAATCGCAGTCACTGGATCCACCGGATCCAGGGGAACCCCGTCGAGACCATCTGCAAGGAGTTCGCAGACGTCTTCGATGGGACACTGGGCAGGTACACAGGGCCCCCCATATCGTTCAAGCTTAACTCGAACGTTCCCCCAATTAGGGTCCAGCCGCGGCGAGTCCCCTTTGCGCTCAAACAAAAAATATAGCGCGAATTAGATAAGCTAGTGGCCCAGGGAATCTTAGAGCCTGTCGATGGGGGGGAGTGGGAAACCCCAATTGTCACCCCCCTCAAATCCAACGGGGAAATTAGGATCTGTGCCGACTACAACTGTTCAGTGAACCGCGCCCTAAACCCGCATGCTTACCCGGTCCCCACGGTCAGCCACGTTCTTGCTTCCCTCCAAGGCGGCACCATCTTTGCAAGGCTCGATCTTGCGCAGGCGTACCAGCAACTCACGGTCACGTGGGCTACAGCTGACATTCAAACTATAGTAACACACAGGGGGGCGTTCCGGGTGAACAGGCTGCAGTTTGGAGTTAGCGTGGCTCCTGGCATTTTTCAGGAAGACATGGAGAAGACACTCAAGGGCATCCCAGGAGTCTGCCCCTATTTTGATGACATCCTGATTGCAGGAGCATCAGCAGAAGAACTAGCAGGTAGGCTCAGGGAGGTACTGTCCAGGCTACGCACAGCTGGACTTAAACTCAAAAGGGAGAAATGCAGCATAGGGGTGCCCTCCACAGAATTCCTGGGGTTCAGAGTAGATGCCAGGGGAATTCACCCCACAGAATCCAAGGTGAGGGCCATCAAGCTAGCACCCACACCCAAGAACAAGACAGAGCGACAGGCATTCCTGGGCCTGTTGAATTTTTACCATGCATTCCTGACACACAAGGCAGCCATTACAAAGCCACTCCACAGGCTACTAGACAAGCAGGCAGCATGGGTCTGGACTGCCGCCCACGACCATAGCTTCAAGGCCTTGAAAGCACTACTGTCGGATAAGTCCACAGTAACCCATTTCATCGAGTCCAAGCCCATTTGCATCGTATGCGATGCATCCCCTTATGGTGTGGGCGTAGTACTCAGCCACCTTGAGCCCAATGGGGCACAAATCCCCATAGCCTATTATTCCAGGGCGCTGTCTGGAGCAGAAAGAAACTATGCCCAAATCAACAGAGAAGCACTGGCAATCGTGGCAGGTATAAAAAAAATCCACAATTATCTTTATGGCAGGGAGTTCACTGTCTACACGGACCACAAACCACTCCTGGGCCTGTTCACAACAGACAGGCAGACCCCACAAATCCTGTCCCCCAGAAGTCTCCGGTGGTCCATCTTCCTTGCAGCCTACAATTGCAAGCTGGTGCATAAGCCAGGGAAGGAGATGGGCCACGCAGACGGTCTAAGTAGGCTACCCATAGACACCCCTGATCCTGACCCAGCCCCAGCCACACAGATCCTAGCACTGCAGGAGCTGCCATAGTGCCCAGTTCATGCCAAGGACATTGCCAGCCACACAGCCACAGACAACATCATGAGCAGGGTACATTCCTGGGTTTGCACAGGGTGGCAGGACAAGTCCCTGGGACCTGAGTTCCAGGCCTATTTCACCAGGCACAACGAGATCTTCACACACAGGGGCTGCCTCCTCTGGGGAAGCAGAGTCATCATTCCCACCGCAGTACGGGGCAGGGTATTGGACTCCTTACACGAGGGACACCCGGGGGTGGTTAGGATGAAGGCCCTGGCCAGAAGCTACCTCTGGTGGGCAGGGCTGGACAAGGACATTGAGGAACAGGTCAAGGCCTGTTACACGTGCCAGAGATCCAGACCGGAAATGCCACACGCACCCGTGCACAGGTGGGAGGCCACACACACACCCTGGTCCCACATCCACATTGACCATGCAGGGCCATTCCAGGGCCAGCTATTCTTAGTAGTGGTGGACAGCCACTCCAAGTGGTTGGAGGTAGTCCCCGTGCCCAACATGACCTCGGGGAGGACAATCCAGGTGCTCAGAGCTCTCTTTGCCACACACGGCCTCCCCGACGTAATTGTGTCTGACAATGGGCCTCAGTTTACCGCTACTGATTTCCAGGCGTTCTTGAAGGCGAACTGGATTAGGCACGCCACCTCAGCGCCTTTCCATCCATCGACCAACGGGCAAGCCGAACGTATGGTAAGGATGACCAAAGACGCACTCCGGCGCATCATTAGCGGGGACTGGCACCACAGACTGGCCAAATTCCTACTCGCCCAGCACACTACACCATGCGTTGCTACCGGTAAGAGCCCAGCAGAACTGCGATGGGGATGGCGCCTCATCACCAAGCTGGACCGTTTACACCCAGACCGGGTAGCAGCCGAGATGGTTAGGTCACCATCATCATCATCATCTTCTTCATCGTCATCATCACCAGCACACAGAGTGCTCAACGTGGGGGACCTGGTCTGGGCAAGGAACTACGGGGCAGGGCACCCATGGGACCCAGGAACAGTGGTTGAAATAACTGGACCCCTCTCCTACATCGTGGGGGTGGAGGGGGACAGACACATAAGGCGACACATCGACCAGCTCAGAGGAAGGGTCCCTGAGTGCACCACACATGCCCAACAGGAGAGCCACACCCCAGGAGAGGCCAGCCCAACCGGAAACAACATGGGGCAGGAGCCAGAGGAGGAGGGCCTCCTGAACCCAGTTCTGTTCAACCCAGCACAGAGGCCCCAGGAGCCAGCCGTCCAAGCCCAGGGCCAGGCCACACCCAGACGGTCCACCCGGCCCCACAGGACACCTGCCTACCTGTCGGACTATGTGTGCAAATGACCCTTACACAGTTGCATTGTTTTTTTTATCATTGACACACAGTGTATATAGTTATAGTCAGTTGCAAGTTGTTCATTGTTATGTGGTTCTTCTCTAAGGGGGGAGGGGTGTTATGTATGCAGGCACCTGCATAGCAACAGCCACCAGGGGGCATTGGCCTGAATGGTTTTGGCGGGAAACACAGTTTCGGCGGGAAACCTAGGGCCAATCCCATTGGCTGTCTGCTTACCTGGCTAGGTATTTAAGGAGGCCAGGTAACCCTCATTCCCCAGTTCGTTACCCCTCTCCAATAAAGAGCTGAACTCACACACCGGCTGGAGTCTCTTCCTTGCGTCGGACCCACTACTCAATAGTTATCATGTTATCTCAATCCTTCTTTTCATTAGACAAGACATACCCAATTCCTGCAAATGTTCTTTATATGTTTAAGCCTCTAGTCTTATAATCATCTCTGTTGTTTTTCTCTGCACTCTTTCTAAAGTCTCAACATCTTTTTTATATTGTGATGACCAACACTGGATGCAAAATTCCAAGTGTGGTCTTACCAAGGCATTATTCCTCTAGAGGATTTTTTTTCCTAGTGAAATGACAATTCTAGAGAGTTTCAGATGCACACCAAGACCCAGATTTACACAAACACACAGTCTAATACCTGGTAGCAGAGTTGTACTTCAGGGTCTATTATTTGTGATATAAGCCATAAATAATAAGTAGTAGCCTTGCAAGCTATTCCAGACAAGAAGCATACCCAGAACAATTCACTCATTTATTTATTTAGCATATGGTATATCATATCCATGGACTAGCAATATATATATTAACTTTTCACCTAGATTAATAAAACAGAATAAAATGTAAATGTTAAAAATATCTGTGTTCAAATACCAATATCTAGACCATGTAACCATTGAAGCTCAGCATCATTTTATGAAAAAAAAATCAGATACTGAACCAGTATATGCCCTGTAACTACTACTTCTAGCTTTATTGTAAAGTTACATTAACAAAATCTCGCAAATCTGAAAGTACATTCTTTCTTTCCATTTACAATCCAAAAACTAGGGAGACTTTTGCCCTGCCCCCATTCCTGTTGTAGCTAAACTGCCTCTTCTCTGACTATTGTTTACTCTGAGGCTTTTTCTTCTCTTTCCCAAGGTCATTACGTTTCCCCCATACCATTATATGAGGCTATTATAGGCCTGTAGTCAACTGATCTTATGAATTGATTAAATAATTAGAACTGCAAATCTTGCATTGGAGGAAAAAATATCACCATATCATATCACAGAAGGAAGCATATAATTTTTATTTTTAGTTGATCCACAGCAAGGTCCCCATCCAAATAGCACCATTTCTCTCCACTCATGGTGAAGCACAACAAAGGAAGGCTAAATTACTTTTTAAACTGGAATAGAAAATTTCATAAGCACTGTGCCTAGGCAAGCCTTCTCTTTGGGGATTCTGCTTGATTCCAGTGAATTATGGTATCAGGTTGAACATTCAAATCAAATTTGATGCCTACAAATGAATATAAATGATTCAGATAGTTCTGCATGTGCACAGACTCTTCAAAAATGACTTTTCATTGTTCTCACTATTGATGGCTTATCCTGTCTGGATAAGGTGATTGGTGTTCCTTCCAGCTAAAGAACAAGGGAATGCCAAATGCCTGTTCTCATTTTTAGTTCCTGCAGTGGGCTTTTGTTTTTATGTTTAAAGGGACTAGTCAGTACGAGGATAGCTTGCAACTATGGTGGTTTGTAACTGTGGGGAGTTGGAGAGACCAAGAGGCAGGTGTTGGACAAAGGGGAGTGTCTATCAATGAGAAATTCTGTCCTAGCAGCTGTATTTGCAACAATTATTTCACAGCAGATGTGGAAGTTAATCAGATCTACTGCTCAAGAGGGGTGGTAAACATTCTTTCCTTTCTGCATTTCAGCCTTTTCTAATGTGGTATTTTCCAGATGTGCTTGACTTAGAACTTTTAATATGAGCAAATATTTTTCCACTAGAAAAGCTGCCTTATGCATCTGCTGGAGTTATTGAATCTTGTGGAGCTACCATGAAAGAGGTCAAACTAAGAAATTTATTCGGGAATCTGCTTAGGCCATGTTAGTTTTGATCATCAAGTTGGTGTCTGATATTTAAAACAAACGAAAACAGTTTTAATTTTATATTATTGTTAATGTGCCCTACAAGTTTCTGTTTGTTTTCTTTGCAATTGTTTGGATATTGCCTCAAGTATTCAAATAGAAATAAAGACATTGAAGAACTAACTGATGATATAAAGGCCTCTTCAATAATTTTACAGGTAAGCAGGATTGACTCCAAATATTTTGTGAACCAGGTAGCCAGTGATATATTATCATAATTCTAATAATAATTTATTAAATTTATTTGCCGCCTGACCCCCAGTGATTCTGCCTAGTTTAACATTTTAAAAAAATATTTAAAAACAAGGAAACAACACAGCACAAAGCAACACAAAACAAAACAAAAACCCAACATGGCCGTGAAACAAAACCAAATAGGGAGTTGGAAAAAGAAGAAAAAGAGTATCAGTTGTCCTCTCCAAGATTGGGTGAAGAGCCATTTCCTCGGAACCCTTCACAATATCAATACAGTGGGGGCCATTTGAATCTCATAGGAATCTCATTGCACAGGGCAGGGACTGTTACAGAGAAGACCGTTGCAGACTCCCAATGGAAAGCATGGTTGAAGTGAAGGAGCCTGGAGCATGCCAAACTTTCCAGATCACACCAGCCAGGCAAATATTATGGGAGGCAGGCGGTCCTCGATTAGTCAGGCCCTCAGTGTGTAGGTGATGTCCAGCACCTTGAATCAACCTCAAAAGCAATCTGGCAAGAACTGCAGCTTGCAAAGTAGAGGTATTACGTGGCCATATCGAGGCATGCTGATGATACCAAACCCCAAACTGGCTGATGATCTCACTCATCCTTTAGAAATTGAAGAGGAGAGAGAGAATAGAACCCTGCACTACCTCACAAAGGAGCAGTCCAAGGAGTAATTTCTCCCACCCCCCCAATATTGACTGAAATGTGCCCCAGAGAAAGGAAGAAAAAACATTGTAGAGTGGTACTCTCGTTCTTCAGCCCACAGAGCCAACTCACAAGGATACTGTGGTGGATGGAACTGCAAGTAATGATGCACCACCACCATCACATCTCTGCCAGAGGTCATATGCAAGCATAACCAAGCTATCTCAGTACTATATCCTAGTCTGAAACCTGACTGAAATAGGTCTAGATAATCTGTTTCCTCCAGGGTACGCATCGGTTGCAGACCAAACAACTTTCAACAACCCTTCCCAGAAAGGAAAGGTGGGAGATTAGTCAATAGTTATTGAAGACCATTGGGTCTAAGGATGGCCTCTTGAGGAGGAGCAAATTACTGCCTCTTTCTGACACTAGAGCATGGGTGCAACCATGGGTTATCTCTCTCTGTTTTGTTGATTTAGGAGATACGCAATTCTAATAAAGAGGTCGCCAAGCTAATAGCACGGAGTTCCCTGCCCACTTCCTCAGGAGTCACCAGCTCAAATGCATCTCAGAAAACACCAAAGACTATACTTGTTGGGCTGCCCTGCCCAACTAGAGTCAAGATGGCTGCTGCAACTGATGATCAAAGCCCTGCCCTTTTTTATGTACATGGCAGAAAGGACTTCTATTGCATATCATGGTTGGCCATCTTGGCTTTTCTGACATTTATCCTTCCCCCGATATATTATGACATATTATTTTATGTCATAACATATCAATTGCATTGACCAATTGCTTCATTGTGTCTAAAAATGATTAGTCAGTGCTTTGAAAGGGGCCTAAATCCACTTGTTATCAAGAGCACTGCACATAGCATATGGCATATTGGTCTGGGACCAATCTTTTATTACTGGCCTGATAAAAGGAAAAATCTGCTTCTCTCAGGAGTTAAATCTACTATAAGGTGGTGGGAGGATGCTAAAGCAGTCCCACTGATAAACAACCAATGTGAGACAATATTTCATTAGGAGAACTAATGGTTTACAAAATAACTGCACATTCTGGAGTTTCCAAGAATGCTTTCATAGATAAATCCAGGAAAAAGAAACAAGAGATAAATACCAGGACAATGTAGCTAATATTCAAGCCAAGTGCAATGTTGGGTGGAATGTCTGAAAAAATCTACAGGTATAAGATTACATTGTCTTGATGGTCTCACTAAGTTTGCTGGTAAGAAGAAATTATAGTTCATCTCCCCGTGTTAGAAATAAAAAAATCAAACCTCAACCACTATTTATGACTTCACTCTAAGACTGGATTATATAGTTAATTGACAAGATTTTTCTTCTCACCCTCTCAAGCTAGGAAGAGGTGAATCCCTCCTACTAACAGTCTCCACTTTAGGCTGACAATCTTCCAACTGTCCTCTTTCATCCATGGCAGGCTTTTTGCATAAAAAGGATATATTCATCAATGTTTGTAACATAGCATCTCTTTCTTATTCCTTTGCAAGGCCAACTGCCATTAACATTAATTAAAGGAATTTTATAGAAGTGTAGGTCAGTCTAAATCTATTCCATGTCACCTTGGCAAGCTTTCTATATCATATTTTCCAAGAATGTTTGGATTTTGTTTATGTATTGAGAAATCCACATCTGTTTTCAATTTTGCTAATATACAGCTGTGTATGCATATATATATATATATATATATATATATATGTGTGTGTGTGTGTGTGTGTGTGTGTGTGTGTGTGTGTGTGTGTGTGTACAATAGTGGCAAATATCTATAGCTTTGGTGTAGGATGATGAAGGGTCATTCTCCATCCAAGCTTGTGGGATGGTTTCCAAACATTTCATTACCAGGCTAGGTAACATCTTCAGCGTAGTTTAGGGGATGTCAGTGTCCTTCTGTTTCTAAAGACTTAGTGTGGTCAGTAGGTCTTGTGATGAATCAGGTGTGGGTGTGTCAAGTGAGCCTGGCACTCCACAAGCAATTCCATCAACAGACACATTGACCTACAACCACCCTATGGACCCCCAGAATCCAATTCAACTGCTCAGCCAACCAGAGACAGCACCAACCCTCAACCAACCCATGCAAGCCCCCCCACCAGCACTTTACCTCCCAATGATCCTCACCTAATGTAACCTTCCCATCACAAGACCCATCACAAGACCCTCACTTGACACACATATATGTTTAAAATAAAACTATTTCACATATACGCTCCAAGCTCATGCTGCTTTTTTGGATGCATCAAAGATAAATGTTATGGGGAAAGCATTTGCAGATTCCATTACATTAAATGCATGCAACACTGTCTTCATTTGACAGATATATTTGCCTATATTAATATGTAGAGGAGGAAACTTGCATTACTCTTAGCCCATTCTGTTATCTTTTTCATTTTTTTGAGAGTTCAGCATTATATCTAAGAAACATTTTTCTTTTTTCTTTTAAAATCAACTTTATTAAGTTTCAAAAAAGAGATAAAAAGCAAAATAACAAAAAATGAAAAATTGGGGGAAGGAATCAAAGAAGCGGGGGACTTTAAAAAGTGTCAAGTTAAAAAAAGAAAAAAAGACTTTGTCAAGTTACCTCAGCATATTCTAAATTGAAACAAAATTACAGAAATATTGTAGAAAAATATGCAAAGTAAGCTGTCAAAATACCATTAGAAATATATAACAAAATAACCTCTTCCTCTAAGTTTAAAAATAAACCTGAAAGAACACACAGTTTATATATATATACTTAAAAACTTTCTTTTTAAGAGCCGTGGTGGCACAGTGGTTAGAGTGCGGTATTGCAGGCTAATTCTGCCGACTGCCAGCAGTTCGATTCTCACTGGCTCAAGGTTGACTTAGCCTTTCATCCTTCCGAGGTTGGTAAAATGAGGACCCAGATTGTTGGGGACAATATGCTGATTCTGTAAACTGCTCAGAGAGGGCTGTAAAGCACTGTGAAGCATTATATAAGTCTAGGTGCTATTGCTATTGCTTTTTATCTTTCTCAAGCAAGAAGTCCAAAAATGGTCTCCGAGTAGAAATGCAGCTAGGTAGGCTATCCCTAGGGACGTGGTGGCTCAGTGGGTTAGGACGCTGAGCTTGTCAATCAGAAGGTTGGCAGTTTGGCAGGTTGAATCCCAAGTGCCACATAACGGAGTGAGCACCTGTTACTCGTCCCAGCTTCTGCCAACATAGCAATTCGAAAGCACATCAAAATGCAAGTAGAAAAATAGGGACCACTACGGTGGGAAGGTAACAGTGCTCCGTGTGCCTTTGGCATCTAGTCATGCCGGCCACATGACCACGGAGACGTCCTCGGACAAGCGCCGGCCCCTAGAGTCAGAAACGACTAGCACGCATGTGTGGGGGAACCTTTACCTTTAGCTTTAGGCTATCCCTAAGGATAATTTTTCTCAAATGATTAATGTTTAGGTAGAATTGATCATTCCAACAAAAAGACTTCATATTATGCTATAATTACAATAACTCTTCAGTTCATGAAGAAAAATTCTGCCTATTTCATGAAAACAAAATAGTGCTGCTTAATACAATTCTCATAGTTTAAGCAAATGGATCAATGCTCCTGACCAAAAAAGGTGAGTTTTTATTGAACGATGTCTTTATATTAAGAGACTTCACATTGAGAAATAAACAATTGTTCATGCTTTGTACAATTTTGCATATTTAACAAATAGACTGTGCATAGTAACTTAGTATCCCTTACAACAACTTAATAATGATGGGGAGCTCCCTAGGTCTATTACTGTGGTTTTCTTGATATACTTTTTTGGGAAATCTATCCTTCCTCCTCTTCCTCCCTTTCCCAGGGACTCCTGGCAACTGCTTGGACAAGTCCCTGCAGTTCTCTTGGCAAGGTTTTTGGGAAGTGGTTTGCCACTGTGTTCTTCCAAAACCGAGTGACTGGCCTATGTCATCCAGCTGGCTTTGTACCTAAGGTGGAATTAAAGTTTACAATAGTGGGTGTTCCCTTAACTACTACACGAAACTGCTCTGCCCCTCTAGTACCTTTCCATTACTTCATGTTATTTTGTACATTTTTAATAATGATAGTAACGTGTAATATATATATTTTAAAAATGCATATATTGGATCAGCTCTAGGAACAAACTAAATATAGGATCATGTGTGTGCATATATATTTTAATCAGGATTGCAGCACCTCAGATCAAACTGTCTATGTTGCAGAGGGGGTTAGGTTTTAGGGCTAAAATGGGGAGACCTAGATTCAAGTACATCCATGGCTGTAAATGCTCACTGGGTGATTTAGGGCCAATCATTCTTTCTCAGCATTACTTATTTCATAGGGTTGCTGTGAGGATTAAATGAAGGCAGAAAAAAACACATTTAATATGTTTAATTTATGACCTTGCTAGAAATGAATCTGGCTGTCCAGTCCAGTCATCTAGAATATTCTGCTAAGAATACTCTCCCCAAAAAGTACATGAGGAAATAGAAGCATGACTTTTCTATGATAACTCTCACTTTCTGGAGCACAAGGCTGTCCACAGAGCATGGTAAAAATAGTCAAGATGGCAGCCTGACAATGCAATCAAGGTTGCATCTTTTTTTACATGTGAATCACATGTATAATGCATATAAAAGTCAGGTGGATCTTGAAGCAAGATCTGTGCTATTTCAGTGAACCTTCAGTTCCAGTTGATGGACTGGCTGATGGCACTAATGATAAGTATTTATTTGAAGATTGTACTTTGTGAATGTTATCATCTTGCCTTTATATTTTCATGATTTTGCTCCATGGTGTCTCTGTATAATATTTTTAACTCATGGTGCCAATACATTCCAAATTCAAGGAAATATAATCATCAAGATCCTCTAACAAACTGAGAAATTATTTCGTAATCAGAAAAACAGTTTTATTTCAACTTCTATAGGTTATGCTGCTTTGCAAGTATTTTTACATATTTATTTCATACATATTGCAAATCTTCCTTTCAGGCTCTCTAAAAACAATTCTTCCAACCATCGCCAACAATAAACCAGCCATGATCTTTAGATTAAACACCTTTAACCAGTAATTTTTAGGAAGCAAGCAAATGAATCCATGTAATGGGAATCTGAAACGATAATGACTTTTTACCCGCCCAACTAAGGTATGACACAATCATGGCCTCTTAAAACAAATCTGAATGAAGGCTGGCATATCTTTATTTGAAAAGTTCTTTGCTATTTTTGCACTGTTAGTGTTTTATAGAGTGGAAAGCAATTAGTTTTATAACAGGGGAATAGGTTCAAACCTTGTTTAAAAGTCAATGAGTGCCTAATTGTTCGGTTGCTTGGAAATACAACCCAATCATTGCTGTTTATGAATCTTGCCGTTTTGATGAAAGCCTACAATTTAGAACCTTTCCACCCCATGGACACCTTTTTCTACTGTTTCTTGCATCACAAAGAAATCTATTACAAACGTGCTGTATCTAATTATGAGTGAGTCTGCCGTCACAGCTGAAGTTGCAGAATTAGCAATAAATTTTCAAGAATAATTAAAAAAATACCTCCAACTTACTTAAACTCTTTTAAACAAAATAGGACCATACATAGGGATATCACCTGCAGAACAGCAACATATGTGAGAAATAAATAAGGCCTAGTAAAGATAATCAGACTTCTTCTCAAGTTGGAAGTTTCAGACAGCCCTTCCATGTTATAGCAGTTTCATCATCATGTCCCAAAGCCTGGTGAATTTAAGTTGTCATTAACCTCACATTTTCATCTAGCTCAAAATCTGAAGAATAATGAGGCCAAAAGAAAGTAACCAAGACATTTCTGATCCATGGAGGAATGGATCATCCAGAGGTTCTGCTGAATTGCACTTATTTTTTCAAAGGACTAATTTTGCCACAGGGGATTGATTGAGCTCTCAGACATGGTTCTAGTGAGATGAAACAATTCCAAAGCTGATTTTAGTCTGATACAAAGGTCCCATGTGGAAGTGTCCAGGATGAGATGAGGTGATTTGGCAGAGCAAAGTGATATGGCATGGCCCTTCAAACTACAGATGGTATCATGAATTTTTTAATGTTCCCATAAAAGTTTTTAAACATTTTCTCTGAAGAAAAGTAGTATACAATGAAAAGAACTGGGATAATACTTTGCTTACTGGTGTTTTTTTAATCTCCATATCAAGGAGCTGAGCAGTTTTGTTTATGTGTAGGAGTATTTTTTTAAAAAAAAATATTTTGCATTTGTAGACTAGAAATTTATCAGTCCATCTTACCGTCTGAAAATTCAATCATCTCAATTTATTTTATTCTTCATATTTAGAGCCCCTTTAAGGTCTCTATAATCTGCATATATAATATAACTGGTTTTATTTCCATTCTTTTCATACCAAAATCCCAGCACAGAAAATTGGCCCAAATCACGGGACAAATTTATATGTAAGGAATTGTGGGATTGCTCCATCATATGGCCAAACACACTTTCTGTTCTTTGAATAGCTGTAGGAAAAAAAAGAAATTTCTTTTCACTAAAAAACAAAGTCATTGGATGACTGTGGATTTATAGCCCACAAATTGTACACAGCACACTCTTGATTCTTTGCAGTAAAGTAGCATCATTGTGACCCACTCTAGCCTGAGACCAAAACCTGAGTTTAATTTGTCTAGGAATTTTAAAACTGAAACATTTGGGGACAGCAAAATCCATGCCGTTTGTCATCTTAAGCAGCAGAAATCTGTTTGAAAAGTTACTTCCCAGCCCATGGAGAAATAAAGGAGGAATGGCAGCCAACAGACAGGAAAATCAGATTGTCTTCTTCTTGACTTCATTCTCTCTATCCCACAAAGATTTTTTTTCTTTCTGTTATCCTTTCTTTCCTTCTATAGCTAAATGGAGAAACAAAAACAAAACACCCTCTTCCCCTCCCCCCCAAAAGGAAAAGAAATTAAAAAAAATCAAATGGGTAACAAATAATTTTACCATTACCAGGTAATACACGTTAATTGCTCAGTTTATATACTCTGAATGACATACCATTAGAGACTGTGTATGCATTGTAACTAGAGCATTAATAAATTTAAAATGTGCCTATTAGAATGACAGCTTTGGAGGTGCAAAGGAATAACAGTTATCACTTGGCAGAAGCCGATCTCACCCCATCTGCCGAGACTTTGCATACATTTTCAGCTTCCTGAGCAATGATTAGGGCTGTCAGAACCTCTTTAACCTTCTAACTGCTGGTCCCAACTGGCCTTAATTAGAGACTAATGAATTCAGAAGATGCAGGCCGTGAGGAAAACTGCCTTGACAGTTTGTGTACAAATTAAGCCCCAATTACTTCATGCATCTTTTGCATTGCTGATACAAGTCTCTGTTATTATTTTTTGAATATGGTCATTTTAGCATAAACCGAGAACTTTGCTAATATATTTTGTCATTTTTATGGCTCATCATAAGAAGAGGAAGGGAAAAAAACACGAAAGGAATACCAGGAGGGTCATGAATATGTGAAATAAGCTACTGTAGATGATAAAAGAAATTAATTTCCCTGTAGGGAATATCAGCAACTTTTCCCCCCTTCTTTCTTCACTCCTTCCCTTCTTTTTTTATAAAGAAGAAGACCAAAAAAAGCACTTTCCAGATATTATTAATGCTGGTATTTATTTGGCTGAATCGGGATAAGAGCATAAAACCTAGGCTGAATTTTGCACTCTGAATATTTTTATTAGCACTGTAAACCCTGCCATTAACACAGAATACAAACAAAAGAGAAATTATAAACAATGAGAAAAGGGGGTTTGGCAGAAAACGGTTCCACCTAGCTGCTCCAGATAGAGGCCTCTTGTTGGACCCATTGTGCAGTGACTCCTAGGTACCGGTATGTGTTAAAAAAAGGGCTCTCTCTCCCCCAGAAGGCCTTCCCCTCCCTCCCAAGTCATAATTAAGGGCATTTCTCCACTTGTACCCAATCATGGTGGAAATAGGTCATAACAACATATTTCCCCCCACCCATGTCCCTATTGCAATGATATCTGAGATAGTTTGGGACCTGTGGAGCTGAAGGAAGGGAATCATGTTCTTTGTAAAAGTCAGCCAGAGAGGACAGCATTTCTCTTGGCTTCTCTGAGCTGCCAAAGAAGATTTTCAGTGATGTCAATGCCTCTTTAAGGAAGAAGTTACCTATGCCATCTTGAAGGAGACGGTGGTAGACTGTAGCTTTTGCAGTTATTTTTTATTATTGATTGATTGATTGACGAAGCATCCCTGAATTTTGGGTTGTTACCCAATTTCTTTGAGTTGCCTCTGTACATTGTAAGTAACGGAAGTTAGTTCTAGAAGAAAAATAACTCCTGACTCTAGTGCTTGATCCATAGAAAAATAACACAATAATGAAAATGAAAATGGATGATAACAAAAAGCCTTGTCTTATCTCAGGAGGTGTAGGAAAAGCATTAAACAACAAACAGGAAAAAGTGTCCACAGCCTCTTACAGTGAGCAGAGGCAAAAAGCAAAAGAATGCAACATTTAATGGAAAGATTAATGTGTTTGATTGTGCCATAGATGACAGTATTGTAATCAGAAAGACTTTTTTTAAAAAAAATACAATGATTGCTAAGAGTTCCTGTTTTGCCAAGTGTTATAGGAGGTAAAGGAAACAATTTATTAAGGAGCTTATCTACTTTACAAAACCCTTGTAATTCAGCCTTGCAGAACTCATCAAAATGGGCACCATACTCACTGTTAATGATACAGTGTTTTAGGTTTCATAAGTGCAAAGAAAAAATATCTGAACATTGTATATTTGGTGAAAAACTGGAATGATGCATTGAAAAATCAGCCACTTTATGGAATTCTGAAAGTGTTTGAAAAAGTCTCTTAATAAAAGCAGATATAACATATGAGAAAATGTTTAGAATTGCTATCTCCATGCAAGCTGTATGTAACTACTGTAGTTATTCTCTAGAATGGCAATTAGGAGTAGAAGCTCATATAAATAAGCTTGCAGTAACATACATACAGAGGATAACAAAATGAACCATGTTTTGTTGTGGTGGAGATTCATTTAAAGGAAAATCTGCAGAAAATGAAATAAAAGGGGATCAATTCAGAGAGGCTGTCACTCAGGAACAGCAAATCATTTGTGAAAACTAAACTACAAAAAAAACTTAAAAGGAGCATAGTAGTACATGCTATAGATGAAATATTTGATAATGAAAGTGAAGCAGATATGGCTAACATCATAATTTATAGCCTAAAAAGTGAAATGAGACCAGCAGCATGGTTCACACTAGAAGTGAAGAAAACCATTTAAGTGTAAATAGATGCTGATTCTCTTGTATTAGTTATATCTACCTAAGCAGCATTTCAGAGATGATAAACTAAATCTATTAGAAAATTAAAAACATATTGGATAAAAGAAGGTTCCCACTGGAATACTACTGTAACCATAAAATACAATGCCTAGCAAGGTACATATGCCTAGCAAGATATGTTGACTTCAACTCCCAGAATTCCCCACCCAGCATACCATTGGATAGGAAATCCATCAACAGTCTACAGCAGACATGTCAAACACAAGGCCCGGGGGCCAGATCCGGCCCGCGAAGTGGTTTCATGTGGCCCGCGAAGCCATCCTGGAAACAGTGAGGGAACGGCCCCCACTGCCTTGGCCCTGGCCCAGAGACCCTCCTTCTGCCAGAGACCCCCAGATCTGTCCCACTCCTGCCCAGGCCCCCATAGGCACCCTCGATGCGAATGATGTAGAGCTGGCCATGCCCACCCAGTAGGCCATATGCACTCTAGCCACGCCCACCCAGTAGGTCACGCCCACCCTGGCCACACCTACCCAGCCCCCTGAGGGCAACCGCAGTGCTGATGCGGCCCTCAATGAAATTGAGTTTGACACCCCTGGTCTACAGGTTACACATCACACTCACTCATAACTTCAGATAAAAAGTATGCACAAATAGACTCGGAAATGCTAAGCTTGGTTTAGGGAGTTAAACATTTCAACCAGTTGTACAGAGGGATCTTTAACTCATCACTGATCATTAGCCATTACTAACAATCACAAATGAAGGTGAATATACATATCCCAGGATAATGATCCAATCTGGATCAGTCACAGGAACCAGAGGTTTAGTCTTCCAAGCTTTTGCACTCGTACTGGGCCCATCTTCCTATCAGGCATTACCATCAATCTTCAATCCAGTAAAAGGGATTCTGCTTAAAACAGCTGCCCAAATGCTGTGATGTATTTTGTTGGTTTGAAGGATACAGATATAAAATAGAATTCAAAAGGACATACAATCATGCAGATGTAGATAGATTATCTACTTATATAGGGTAAGCAGTCTGAAAAATCCACATCAGGTGGGGTTTCTTCTGATAAGATTTTTTTCTCACAGAAATGGAGAGTCTTCTCATCATGGCTGAGATGATTCAAGAGAGAGAATAGGAAAGACTCAACACTGCATTAGATATTCACAGTAACTCATGATGACTTGAATACATGGCAAAAAGAAGTTTATGAAATTTAATTGGCATGTAAGGAACTTACACTTGAGAAATCTGTGTTATACCTATTATGTGAAACTGGGAGTATTAGTGCTAGAGGAGCTACATGTTGGACATCTCGGAGTAATCAAGATAAAGGTACTAGGTCACCATTTTGCTCCGTGGCCAAGAATGAACCAACCTGTTCAAAACTTGTGATGAGTTGTTTAGGTTGGAGGTAGATTTGAAGAGTATATAAATGGACAGAATAGCTTAATTCATTCAAATTTCAACCTCCGAGTTTTAGTAATTTATGTAGTAAAACAAACCATGTCTCAAATTCAGTCTCTGATACATCCCAATTCAGAGGCTGCCTGTCTGAAAACTTAGAAAACTAGTAGAAGTAGCTTAGGACAATTTGCTACTTGAAACATAGAACAGTATAAAACAGATGAGCCAGCAGTGAAATCGTATTGTAGTGCATTCTCCTTTACCATTAAGGGGGGCTGGTACAGGATATTTGAAAAGCTATTCCATTGACTCTGTTCATTAGTATATATTCTCTGAAACAGCCAGATGGACCTGTGACCTAATTGGTGTTAAATAGCTTTCCATTTTCTTAGTGTAGAAAAAAAGAAAAGCCAGTAGGTTAAAGACTTTCTCTTGGATATTCTATAGAACTAATTTCCTATTTCTCTAACCCATGATATGTCATGATTTATTCAGCAATAGAACCACAAAGTAACTATTCACCACTGAGGTATTTGTGGGAAAAGAGGCAGAAGCTAGGATGAAGAATAAGGCAAGGATACAGAAAAATGTTTTCAAAGTCACATTCTTAATTTTATTGGAGAACAGTTGCACTGATTTTTATACAAACATAATAAACACATACCGTAATCTCATTCTTCCTTCCAAATATTTCACTGAGAAGGGCTGCAGCAGGAAGTATGGTTTAGTTGTGGTTCTTTTTGTCTTTAGAACAACTGGAGTGGAGAATGTGGGGAGAAAGGGAGGACCATCCTTCTGTTAGGCTGGTTCCAATGAAGCCTCTATATGCTGTATCTGTTCTCTATGCTGTATCTGTTCTCAGAATACTCTGCTCCCAATTCTGTATAGGGATGTAGGAGTTACATTTCTGACTTTATACAGAAATAATATATTTTATTAAGTAAATATAAACAAACAAACAAATCAGAACATATCTTATCTAAGGAATGAGTATCTTTTATTTAGACTATTTCTAAGGAAAAAAATAATAATTTAAAAAAAAGTTAAGGGAAAGGAGTTGAGTGAAACGTCCTGTACAACATTACAAGTATGAAAAACAATTTAAGGGCAGATGCCATTATTACTGTATTTCATCACCCGTAGACTTTATAACCGATTTTCTTTTTTAAAAAATAATAATAATTTGTTAAACTTTTTTTAAAAAAACAGACATACTGAAATGCCTTCCTGCTCTATTTGCAAGATGTTAAATAAGTTTCAGGTATCGCCTTTCCTTTCTTAAGTGTAGTATTTTCCCCCCAGTGTTCTCCTAAGGTTTCACAAACTTACACAAAAAAGGTTAGACCATATCCAAATTTTCATTCTGCTTAAGAGCAGAGGTGGAGTGAAAAAGTCGATGAACTTGGAGAGGTAGACATAGCTTGTGTTGTGGGACCTGAATACAGGAGCCAACTTCTGTTAGTGGTAAGTCATTGTGTGGTCTGTTGCTGTAGAAGTCATATTTTAGTTAATTAAACGATAATTAATGCCTTGCATTCAAGCCATCTTTGTGCTTGTAATGTCACAAGTGACCTCTTGAATCAACCCTTGTCTCGTGCCTGATCTTTTCTTGCACTTCTGTCACATGCATCTTATCCAACTATTTTTAAACATCCCTAATGATGATGACTCACCTGCTTCAGCATTGCATGCAGTTATTTCCCCTAATTGCCCTGATCATTAAGCACTGATTTCTTAGTTTGCCTAGAGATTTGTTTTAAGTTTAATATGACTGATATGCATAAGTTGTAACCACACTCTCAAATATTTTGATCCCTATCATTCTTTCTTAAAGCCAACTTAATAAAAGTTTAATTACTGTTATGACTATAATAGTAATTGCTCTCTGTGCAAAAACTGCTGTTTGTCCAGTTGATAAATATACTAACTTGCACGCAGAACTGGGATTTGCCTTTAGACATATTCAGCAATTGATTTACTGATCCTAGTATCATAAAACATGTTCCAATTCTCAAGCATGTAATGAAAATATTAAGAATCTGTTTCCCAGGCTTCTTGTGTGGATAAACAACATAAACATTAAAACACAGTTGGAAAGGCTGGTTTCACTTTTATGTTGAGAAGAGATTGACATATGATATCCCACTTTGAGATGGCAAAAAAGAGAAGAAAATAAAATAAAGTTACTCCACAATTATTTGTGGGCAAGCACCAAAAGGCATCTTAATGATAAAACCTCAGTTACAAATGTCTTTCTCAGAGAGGCTTGCTGATTGCTTGCCTTGATGTTATTTTGAAATCAGAGGAAGACCACTCAGGGGATCAGAAACATTCAGATGGGTTTTGAAATTGAAACCCTAAGCCTTTCTATGTTTGTTCTACATATGGGATAGGAGTCTGCAACAAACATGCAGTGTGGCTGGGCAATACCAAATTTTTCTTCTGTCCAATCATGTCTGACTCTAGGGGGTGATGCTCATCTCTGTTTCTTACCCGAAGGAGCCAGCGTTGTCTGAAGACACTTCCGTGGTTCTGTGGCCAGCATGACTATATGCCTCGGCATATGGAATGCTGTTATGTTTCCACCAAAATGTCCTTGCATTTGCATGCTTTCAAACTGGTAGGCTGGCAATAGCAAGTAACGGGAGCTTACACCCTTGTACGGTGCTCGGGTCTAGAACCCAGGCTGTCAGCTTAACAGCTGACAAGCTCAGGATCTTTAATCGCTGAGCCATAGTGTCTTGGGGATACTAATTTTATTTTTGATCCATCTTGTGGACACTTGTGGACTTTTCTTTTCCAGAAATTTGTTCCATTTTCAATCAGTTGTACAATTGTCAGTTTTGTCTCTTTTATTGGTGAACCATTTTAATGTATATATTTCACCTTTGTCTTTATTTTTGAAAAATGCCTACCAGAAGGCAAAGAAATGATCCACTTGAATGAATAAAAATATATGTCACTTGATTTCATCTAACTGCTATACTTTCTATAGGTCCTGCTTCAGAGTCAGATATTTAGTTTTTTCACATGACCATCTTGAGTATGACAATGGCATCTCTAGAATTACTATTAAAAATTCTGCAGCATATACATTGTAGCATGCAGCAGCATTGGCCTTAGCAAAATGATTTTTCAAAAAAATAACAGTTGTTCTGAATACCCATTGCTTTTTGTTCCTACAGTTGCTGCTTTGGGACATATTTTTAATAAACCTTTTTCCTTTATTCTGTAGTTATTTTGCATATTAGTATACACTATAGTAACATGTCAGCATGGCTTGTAGATGTATTGATAGAGCTCCTTATATATAAAAGTTTCCTACATATATTAAATGTATTCATACAGTTCCTTATATATAAAGATTTCCTATATACATTCAATTTCTAGTAGCTTAACATAACTATAAAAATGATATACTGCCCAGAAAACGTATTGGAGCAATTGTAAATTCTGGTGATTTGTGTCTATGTGGTCAGATATATAAAGACAGGTTCCTGATCTGCATAATCTTTGAAGGTTATTGAAATGTCTATATATTGTTTCTAGCATATCCATGCCAGGACTACCGTTTATGCAAACCTCTTCAATTGTCTATGTCCTTTCCCTACTGCTAAGCTGAAATGCCACCTATTATCCTTGAACCTACTGAAAATTATAGCTTCATAAAATTATAATTCATAAAATTATAGTTTGATGTCCCCACTGTCAGTCACTCTCCTTTGCAGTAGTCCTAGTAGTCACCTATTTTTTCTCAAATGTTATTGATTGTCAATGGATGGCAAAATCCAACAGTGTCTGTAGATTTGGAGTCTGTCTTTAGATTGTGGTTCAGAATAACAGGGAAAATACTGTTTAATCAGGGTATAAGCCAGTCCTGGTCATGAGATGGAGTTGAAAGAAGCTTGCCTATGTTTAACCTGATAATTCATTCTAAGATCTAAACCAAGGAATATATGATTTTGAACTCATATCTCAGTGTCAAAGATAAACCTATATGGCATAATGAGAAGTGAAGAGTAGAGGCATATTATATATACAAAAATAGGCAGGTGTTTCCTTAAATCACAACTATCATCTTGATAAGACTACTATTAATCATCCCAAGCCCTGTACTTTAGTTGCAGCTCTAGTCTCATGGAGTACCCTCCTCTTAAGATTAAGGCTTACTCCATTCCTCTTACTATTCTGGAAGTTGCTTAAGATAAAAGATTTTTTGAAGAGTGGATAGTTGTTTGTCACCATCTTTATTTTTATTTTTGTTGTCTTATCTCTATTTATATTACTGTTTTATTATTATCTTATGCATTTTCAGAATGTAATGAATATCTATATTTTTTATTTTACACTTTACCATGGAAGTTTTAATGCTGATTTTGTCCTTTGACTACTTTTATTGCTACTGGTTCTATAAAGACCTATGAGCTGATTTGGCAGTTGATAAGGGGAATGATTACCCTGATCAACCTCCATAAAGTGCTCAGGAACAGCAAATGACAACATGAGTTGTCTTGATTTAATACAAATGGGTTCCATGCACATGTCCTCTTACATGGCATGGGTCCGGAATACCTCAGGGACCACCTGCTGCCGGCGTCGACTCCCCTCCGCCCTGTGCGTTCCCACAGAGAGGGCCTCCTCAGGGTGCCACCGGTCAGAGAATGTCGACTGGCGGCCCCCAGGGGGAGGGCCTTCTCTGTGGGCACCCCGGCTTTATGGAACCAACTGCCAGTTGAGCTCCGGACGGCACCAGATCTTCGCTCCTTTCGGCGCGGGTTAAAGACCCATTTATTCGAACAAGCTGGCCTGGCCTGATGGGGGAACCTTAGGGTTTTAATGGGTTTTACATTTTGATTGTTTTAATTGGGCAATTATTTAATCTTTTTTAACTTTTGTATTTCTATTTATATGCCCTGTCCACCGCCCTGAGTCCTTCGGGAGAAGGGCGGTATAAAAATTCAATAAATAAATAAATAAATATATTTGCCCAGAAGCTACACATTGGGTGAAACAAGTCAAGGCAGCTACTCTGCTCTTAGTTATAGAAACAGGTGCTGTTATGCTTTCCAAAGTTGCTTTAAACAGTAATCTGACAAACCAGTGAGCAGCACAGAGCAGAGCATCCTTTTGTGTAATTTACACAGCATTAGAAAAATATAAAGAATTAATCCTTTATATTTTTACAATAAATTCCACTCTGTTCAAGACAGGGCATCACATTTCTTTACAAGCTCAAAAACCCTTCAACTATCTGCCTCAAATTTTACATTAGGGCTCCCTACACTTGAGCTACTATCATACAAATTGTGTTGCATTCTGCACCTTTAAAAAATGCTGACACATTTAAAAATCTGTTTTAAAAGAGTTAATCTGAAGGTTGGTCTAACTTTCCTGTTAATTTTGTCTTTATCTGAACAATAAGAAGTTGGAACCATTTTTTTCTATAGATGAGATACATCTCTAAGATTATTTTAAAAAATCCTTTAGTTTTACTCCATATACAAATGTCAAGTCAGAAAGAGCTATCTCTGGAACAGCACTGAGTTTGGAGATTTGTACAGCCATGAATTTGGCCCCCAAGCCAGATTGGGTGCTCTCTACATACTCAGCTACAGGGGGTCGTTTCCAGAAATTGTAGCATGGATTCTTTTCTTCCTTGATGGAAATAAAACTGGCTGAAAGCTTCAAATCTCTTCTCTGCTTTCAAGCTTTAGCATTCCATCTGGTAAAACCATTCAGTTAATCTATCCCACCAGGCCAGCTCGAAAGGGGGGAAAAGGATTAAATAAACAGCAAATTAGAAATCATGCAGTCGTTAGTATGCCTTCTCTCCTATGTAAAACATTTATATTTAACAGATCGGTGTGACCGCAGAGTATCTTAAAAAGAAAAAGAAAACCCCAACATACTCTATATATGAAAATTTAAAACCTCACTGATAACCCCATCTGGCATATCCCTAATTATGAATCCCATAGTGACCTAATATTCCCATCAGAAGAAATACAGTAAATATGGAAAAGGAGTATGATTATTAATTTCATTTCTGTTTGTTTCTTGAAATAGGTATTGATTTTTACCTTTTTAAAAAATAGTCATATCCTCTAAAACAGAAAAAAATGCATGTTTTTATTTTAAGCATTCCATTCTGGTATGAACTTAGAAGTTTGATTTTAAAACATAAGTAATGTTAACTTAATTTTTTCATCTATTAATAAATACATATATAGTGGGGTAATCTTTTTTTAAAAAAAACACAAAACCTTTCTCTGCCTACTTCATAAATTAATTAATCTATTAATTGTGTCTGAACATCACAAGAAGCTGTGATTGAATGATCAGCCATTATTTTAGCCAAGCCAATAATTTATTAACAGTTCTACTCAGACTATGATTACTGCTGGGTAATGTGAGGATGCACCAAATTAAATCCTATTTGCCAGATAGCTATTACAAGAACAATCATGCCTTGCCAAAACGAGTGTTTTCCAGTGAAACTGGTCTATCAGAGCAACCTGGTCTACACAAATATGGGACGGAGCATACTGCTTCGCTTTTGCCTTTCAGCCCCAATCTAAGAGCCTTCACAGTCAGTTGCTTCTGGGACAAACTATTTCTGTGTTAAATTTAAATTTACTGACAAAGAATTAAAGGGAGACTAGCCAAAATGAGTTATCTCCCTTCTGATGACAGGTGTAACAGATAGCAGTGTACCAATACTAAGGAGCTGCCACAAGGAAGGGGAGGGGGTCAATCTATTCTCCATGACTTTTTGGACACAGGCAAGTCGTATTTTTTACACAATGCCCTGTGGATTAATTTAGCAACTCGGTCATGTCTAGCTTTGTAATCAGTTTGCGTGATTTTGCTGCATTCACATATTAGATGTGAAACAGTTTCAACTTTGTCATTGCAAAGTCGGCAATTTGGATTGTCGGTGGATTTTTGTATCTTCGCTTTCATGGCATTAGTTTGTAATGCTTCTTCTTGAGCAGCCAGTATTAAGCCTTCTGTTTCTCTCTTGATGGTTCCCATCTTAAGCCATGCCCATGTCAAACTGTTATCACACTTTCCTTCAATGTTTTTCAAATGCTGTCCATGCAAAGCTTTGGTTTTCCATCTATTTAATCTGTCATCCAGCTGTTTTTCCTTATATTCTGCCTTTGTTTCTGTTATTTTTATAATGCTCTCTATTTTCATAGTCTGCAGCAGTTTTTCTGTACTTTGATTCACATAGTCATTCAAACTTCATTTTTCTTCTTCTACAGTTTGGTGGATTTGCAATAACCCTCTGCCACCTATTTTTCTTAGCAGGTACAACCTGTCGATGTCATTTCATGGATGTAGAGCATGGTGCATATTCAAAAGTTTACACGTCTTCCGGTTTAGGTTTTCCAGCCAAAATCCAGTTGATAATTCCAGCTGGGTAGCATATCACTGGGACTGGCCATGTATTAATGGCTTTAATTATGTTTCCAGCATTCAGCTTTGATTTTAATATTTTGCGGACTCTCCTGATGTATTCCTTTTGCCTTGACTCTTTGACTTTTCCATTCAAGATGTTACCTGCTTCCAATATGCCTATGTATTTGTAACCTTCATCCTTTGCTAGTGCTTTCACAATACTTCCATTTCCCAATTCTATTCCTTCTATTTTTCCCATTTTTCCTCATTGCATGGATAATATAGCACATTTTCCAAGTCCAAAGTTCATTCTGATGTTGCTGCTAAACAGTTGAACTGCGTTGAGCATTGATTCAAGTTCAGTGTGGCTTTTCATGTACAGTTTTAAATCATCCATGTATATAGATAGTTTATCTTGCCATGCTGGCTTGAGATGTGGTATCCCAGTTTTGTGTTTCGTAAGGTTATTGTCAATGGAATTAATACGATGTTGAACAGTAATGGTGAAAGTGAGTCCCCTTGGAAAATTCCTCATCTGATGTTGATTTCACCAATGATCTCCCCATTTTCCGTTAGGACTGTTCTCCATTTTTGCATATTTGCTTTCAAAAATGTACAGATATTTTTGCTGATTCCAAAGTTTTCCAAACACACATTAATCCAGCTGTGGGGTAATGAGTCGAATGCCTTCTTGTAATCAATCCACCCATATTTAAGTTCATTTTCCATCATTTTACATTTTTAAGTACCATTTTGTCGATGAGCAGCTGACCTTTTGTTCCTCTTGATTTTTTACAATTTTCTTTTTCTTCTACCAGATACAGACTGTTTTCCATCAGATGATTGAATAGTGAATTTGCCAGTATTCTTGTAAAAAGTTTGAACGTTGTTGGCAGACAAGTAATTGGGCAGTAGTTGCTTGGTTCTGTGCTCTTTTCTGGGTCCTTCATCATCAAGTATGTTCGACCAGCTGTTAACCATTCTTCACTTGTGGCATTTTGAAGCATTTCATCAAACCGAGTGGCCATGTGGTGATGGAGGCTGGTGAGATGTTTCAACCAGTATCCATGCAGCTCCTCCAAGCCAGGTGCACTCCAGTTCTTGACCTTCTTTACTTGTTTTGCAACCATATTGGTGGTTATTAAAATATTCTCCATTTTGTTTCGTGTTGCTTTCTTTTTGAATATCTTTGATCCAAGAGGCAGTTTTATTATGTTCCACTAGGTTTTCCCACAGTTCTTTCCAAAAGTTTAAAGTTTTTTATTTTACATGGGAAAACAGTAGTTTGGACTTGATTTTTGTCAAATTACCGATAGAAGAGGTGCTGGTTTCTTCTGAACTAGACATTTTCACGATATTGTTTTATTCGTCCTTCGTATCTTTCAATTTTCTTTGCTGTTGCTTTTACACGCTGTTTTAGGTTTTCCATGATTTCTGTAATTGTTGTCTCCTCCAGGTTATACTTTTTGTATAAACTATTTTTTCAGCTTTTTGTTCTTTAGTTTTCCTTCTTTCAAGTATTTCAATTTGCTGACATCTCCTCGTAGTTTTTTTGTTTTATTTTCAAGTCAAATTTTCCACTTTTGATGTTCCAGTGGGTTTCTTTTTTGGCATTTTATAACCTAATTCTGCAGTTATAACGGCGGCTGTACTGTACATTAGTTGGTTTGTTTCATACAGTGTGGTGGATGGGATGGAAGTTAAAATGTTGTTCACAGCATTTAGTAGGTCTTTCACTCGTTTGCTATGCACTTCACGAATGGCAGACAGTCTTTTTCTTTCTGTGTTTCCTTTGATGTGGTTTTCAATCTTTTCTTTCAGCATTTTTGCTAGATCACTTAGCTCTACACTTTCGAGTTGTTGCACAGGGGAATCTTTATCCTGTGTGGCATCTTCTTCCACTGGTTGGTCAGTTTGTTGGTCAGTTTGTTCAGGTATTGGAACAATTTTTTCAACCTGTTCATCATTATTACTTGTTGTTTTCTTTTTAGTCAATGTTTCTAGATGTTGCATTTCCACATCTGTAAAAACTTTATTACAGATGATGTAACGTCTTTGATCCATTAGTTGTTGTTCAGTTACGTCACTTTCCAGATGTTTTTCCTTCCACAGTTGCATCATTCTCCTTGGTGGAGCAGTGGGCTAATGCCTCCTTAAGTAACACCAGCTGCCTGCAATTAGTGCAGGTTCGCATCCCACCAGGCTCAAGGTTGACTCAGCCTTCCATCCTTCCGAGGTAGGTAAAATGAGGACCCAGAGTGTTGGGGGCAATTAAGCTGACTTTGTAATAATGCCACTTGGGGATGTGTGTGAAAGCCCTAATAAGCAGGCATATACATAGAATGAAGGCTACTGCTAAGCTTGTAAGCTGCCCTGAGTCTTCGGAGAAGGGTGGGATATAAATGGAATTAAAATAAAAAATAAATAAATAAAAAAATTCTTTTTTGAAATCCCCTGGCTGTAGGGTTTTGCCTGGTAGTAGCATTGGATGATTGGTTGTCCAGGTTTTGTGCTTTTGTTCCAGTCACTTTACAGTTGTACGCTCTGGTTCCCCAGCAGATAGCCATCCAGGCCCAGCCACAGGATTGTTGTTGTTGTTGTTGTTGTTATTATTATTATTATTATTCACTGGAAGCTTTTAAGAAGAGACAGGACAGCAACTTGTCTGGAATGGCATAGGGGCTTCTGCTAGTGCAGGGGGTTGGATTAGAAGACCTCCAGGATCCCTTCCAACTCTGTTATTCTGTTATTATGATTCAGGGGTATAAGGAGTTTATCATATGACAGATATTTTTTCCATTTCATTTTTATCTCCTTAGTGTCAACTTTTGATGGGATAGTATGTGGCCAAAACCTTGGGCACATGGTAGCATGATTAGACATAGTCATCTTGTTCCCTTCCCATGTAGGGGGAGTATATATTGGACATCCAGGTAAATGAAAGCATCTCACTGAGTACCCTTCAGTTTTACATGGACAAAGAAACTATCCAGTGGGACGACATCAATGGCAGATGTAAAATGTAAACTAGTTTGATATGGATTGTAACTAGGATGGGCAGCTCATGGAGCTATATCAGTTTGTTGAACATTTCCAAGCAAGTCCATAATATTGTATAAATACTGTATAGTATGAGCGGTGCTTTTTTCACTTATAATGCATCCTCCACTGTTTGAATTTCTTATGGCCATACTTTGACACCACTCTAAACACCTCCAGCTGCACGGCTTCTACATTCCTGTGCCCACTGTTCTTTGTTAGGAAGTTGGACCACTTAGCTTCCCTGGGTGCTGAAGCATTTCCCATGAAAAAGCAAACAAGCAAAGAATTATTTAGCCAAAATGATGCCACATTTCACTGATACTTCCTGTAAAAACTGACAACTAAGAAGAAAGGTTAGAAGATCTGGAAAATTTTGTGTATTTTTTAGAAATCAAGAAACAGTCTTGTTCTTTTATGGAAATCAGTTGAGCACATTTTGAGGAACATCTTCTCATTTCCTTGTCCAAATCTTAAGGGATAACAAGATACCTATCTTAGAAATAGCAGTGTAATAAGGCATCTTGCTACTAGCAAGGGCAGGATTGCAAGGCAGTCCACTTACAGTCAATGAAAGTGGAACTGAAAGCTAAGCTACAGTTCCTATAAAGAATTCAAAAGTAGGCTGGTATTGGAGCATCAGACATAACTCAAAGTTGAAAATAATTTCCAGAATCAGTTCAAGGGTCAAAAGGTAGAGCTCCAGCAAATCAAATTAGATACAGCTTGAAAATCATAGCTTGTCAGATACTTATTGCCCAGCATTTTGCTGTAGGACAATTCTCTGGAATTGAACCTTCAGTTAGTGATCTCTGAACCTTGATGGAGTATCACCTCATTTCTCGAATTAGCTGAAAGATCTTCTATATATTAATGGGCTGAGTCTGAGCTTTTGTCTCAACTGCTTCTGGAATACTGTTCAAGGCCATGAGAACCCCATCTGGTGGTTTAAGCTGAGCTTCAGATAAGGAGATTTCTAGGAAAAAATATGTTAATAAAGGCCAAATAAAAGGCACATGAGTCAAGTCTTATTTCGGGACATTCAGGGAGAGGGGAAGGTTATTTCCTTATTATTGTTGTACTATTTAGAACTATCTCCAATTATTTACGATAAGAGCTTGCCATGTTTAATTTGAAAATATTAGAAATACCTTTCTCTCCAAATTACAGCTTCATGAATGCCATGTCTCTCTTTCTCACTCTCTGTGCATTAAATAAACAAGGGAATTGCAAACTAACAGATTAAATCTTGCATCCAGTAGCATGTGCCTGTAACAAAAATGTACTTCTGCCTCTTAACTTTGTTCCTTTCCCATCTGTTTCTATGACTTGATTGATTCTAGCCATACTGCAGGCTAGAAAATAGGATTTTGTATTTCTTCTTTCCACCCCCATTGGATCCACTTATACAAACTTATTCCCACCCCCTACTCCCCATTCAGACAAATCTTGTCATTCCCATGTGGTGGATTTGTTTTTTTGGAAAAGTATGAGGTTGAAGTTTAATCTTTGAGTCCAGTTTCCTATCTCCCAGCATCACCCTAGTCTTATCTGGATTTAATTTCAATTAGATGTTTCTCTTTTACTTTATCCACCTCACTGAACTTAGGTGAGGTTCAAGAAAATTGCTTGCTTCCTTATAGTTACATGGCAAAAAGCAGTGGAGCTAAGTGTGTGTCATCAGCATCCTGATGGCATGCAACTCCAAAATTCCTAATGACCTTTCCTGTAGTTTCATGTGGATGTTGAACCACTTTATTGCCTCCACCGCTGCGTAGCAGACTTTCAAATGGGCCTCAATTCATGAGTGATCTGATTCATCCCAAGATCTTTTTCTCCCCAGTTGCATTTCAGATGTCTTCCTGTCTGCTCCATTACTTTTGGTTTCATAGGAAAACAAGGGTTGATTTGGGTCTGCATGAAAAAAATGGCAGGGGGGGACAAATAGCATCAACTAACTGGGGTATTTCTGTATTACATAGATCAAGCAGGTCTGTTGGATGAGGTGAAAAGCTCTCTAAACAAGTTCAGGAACTATTCAGGAGCTGTACTCTGAACTGCCTGGCTGGCTGGCAGGCAGGCAAAAAGAGAGGTAATTTCCTGCTCTTTCTTCTTCTGCTCCTGGGCAAGATGGCCTCTACCAATTTATTGGGGAAGCCTGCTGGTAATGACAGGTTTCAAGGCAGCTTTTCTTTAAAGCTCTACCCAAGAAATGTTCTAACCCAAACTCTTGTGTTGATCACAAAATGTCTGGTAGATTCCAGGACTGTAGTTCATTTCAGTCATGTTAGATATAGCAGGCTGCCCAGAAATCTGTCACACGTAAGAGGAAAAGGGAACCCCAAATCAACTAACTTGGATCTTTTCTTTGCCAAAAAGTCAGGATGGCATCCATGGCTGTGTTATGTTTCGGGATCGGTGAGGCACTGATGAGGCAGAGCAGTGAAAAAAGGAACATGTTTATTCAGTTACAACAGAAACAGCACTAACTGCTGCTTAGCTTCTATTCATACAGACTGCCGCTAGTCAGCAGCCAATGAGATTAAAATGGTAATTCCCGCCTAAAATTCAAACTAACAGCTCCAGAGACAAGCAGTCTGGAGTTTAAACAGTAACAGCCTTTAACCATTGCACAACAGTTTACAAGCAGTTTATTTCAATACATAACACCACTTCCCCCTAGATGGTGCAATTCTCAAGTAATGAACATAGTCCTTTAAATATGTTGGTGGCCTTCGTGGCCGCTCCAAGCGTCTCAGAGTCGCTGGCAGTTCCTGGTCTACCAGCTCACCTGCCAGGCTGGGTAGACCAGGATTTTGAGACCCGATTGCTCTGGGTCAGCCCAAGTCCCTTTGGCTGGCCTGTCCCAATAGACCCAAGCCAAAGTCCATTGGTGGCACAGTTTCTGCTGGACTGGAAATCAAAGCCGTTTGCCAGTCCCACTCAGTGGGTACAGTCTGTGCATTCAGGAGTGATTCACCTGCCACTAGCCCCCCGTCTCCATGGCTGGGAGTCTCGTCAGTGAATGCAGACTCTGCTGTGAGGCCTTTGTCGAGCCGCCCCTGGGGTTGGCCTTCACAAGAATCTTGAGCCAGCGATTGGTTCGTTAGCCTCTGGTGCAATTGGTCAATGTGCCGCCATATCACTCTGCTGTCTTCCAGGACCACTTCATAATAAAGTGGCCCTGACACCTTACCAACCACAGCTACCACCCACAGTGCCCCTTGACCATAATTCAGGACCCAAACCCAGTCACCAATTTGCAAACTTTGTGGTGGCTTTGGCTATGCTGTGTCCGCGGCAACCTGGTCTGGATGTAGCCAATCCAGCTTCATGATTAAGCACCAACCCCATCTAAGTTCTGCTGGGCTTCTGCCCATGGACGTGCAGGGAGTTGTGCATTGGCAGAGTAGAAAATCTGCCAGTCTGTGATGCCAATTGCTGGTTATGATCCTCTTCAAAGATTCTCTGGTTGTTCGGACCATGTGTTCCACTTGGCCATTTGAGGCTGGGTGAAGGGGGGGGATGAAGTGGTGTGCCTGATCATGTTAGCCCTCAGGAAAGACTGAAATTCTGCAGTGGTAAATTGAGCTCCATTGTCTGAAACTAGCATGTTGGGTAACCTGTGCATTGCAAAGATCCTGTGCTGTTCCTGGATGGTCCTGCCAGTAGTCATAGTTGGGAAAGGTGTGACCGCTAACAATTGTGACTGTCCACCACAATGAGGAACAGCTGTCCGTGAAATGGCCCAGCAAAGTCAATGTGGATTCTTGATCAAGGGGCTTGCATGGCTTCCCATCGGTGGACAGGGGCTTGCAGCATCTCGGGCTTGGATTGCTGGCAAGTGTAGCAACTATGTACTTGGGCGTCAATATCTTTATCCAACCCAGGCCACCACAGATAGCTTCTTGTGAGTGCCTTCATCCAGATTATTCCTGGATGTCCCTTGTGCAAAGACTCTAAAACCCTGGACCTCAAGGAGCTTGGGACTATGACCCGACTCCCCCAAAGGATGCAGCACTTATAAGTTGAGAGCTCATCTTTCTGCATATAAAAACTCTGGAAGTTGGCCCTGGACACCTGTCCAGCCATCCTGTGTACACCCAATTCAACACGCGACTAAGTGTCTTGTCTGAAGCTGGCACAGCAGCCATGTCCCCAGCATGAAGGAGAGACTCCGGCAAATCCTGGATAGCCAGGATGCAGGCCACCAGAATGGGGTCTGGCTCTACGTGTGGTAGGGGCAGCCTGCTGAGGCCGTCTGCGTGGCCCATTTCTCTGCCCGGTTTGTGAACCAGTCTGTAATCATAGGCTGAAAGGAAGATAGACCACCTCAGCATCCTGAGAGACAGAATTGGAAGTGTCTGTTTGTTCATGGTGAACAAATGCAGAATTGGCTTATAGTCTGAGAAGACTGTGAAATGGCAACCATAAAAATAGTCATGGAACGTCTTTATGCCGGCCACTATGGCCAGTGTCTCCTTGTCTATTTGCGCGTAGTTGCGTTCTGTTGAAGAAAGGGTCCTAGAAAAATAAGCCATGGGAACCTGCCTCCCGTCAGCCATTAAATGGCTCAACACTGCCCTGACCCCATATGGTGTTACATCACAAGCGATGCAGATGGGCAACTTTTCATTAAAGTGGGTGAGTACTGAATTTGAAGACAGCAGTGATTTGACTGCCGAGAAGCTTTTCTCATGGACACTTGTCCAGTGCCACTGTGCCTTTTTGTCCAAGAGCCTGTGTAATGGCTCTGCCACTGCGGCCTTGTGTGGAAGGAAGGCATGGTAAAAGTTTAGTAAGCTTAAAAAGGCCTGAAGCTCCCTCTTTGACTTAGGGCTGGAGGCCTGCTGAATTGCCTTGAGCTTTGATTCAGCCACATGAATACCTGCAGCATCTATGCGGAAACCTAGGAACTCAGTTGAGTCTACCCCAATTGTGCATTTTTCCCTCTTCAATTTCAGCCCCACTTGGCAGGAACACTGAAGGACAGCCTTGAGCCATTTGGCCAAAACTTTGAGTGACTCCCCAGCTATGAGGATGTCATTGAAATAGGGGCACACACCTGGGATGCCCTTGAGCGTGTGCTCCATCACGCTCTGGAAGAGCCCTGAGGCTACACTGACCCTGAACTGTAGGCGCCTTACCCTGAAAGCCCCCCTATGAGTGACTATGGTCTGAGCTTCCACCATGGTGTCATCCAGGGGCAGCTGCTGGTAGGCTTGAGCCAAATCCATTTTGGCAAACACACGACCTCCCTGTAGTGACGCTAAAATGTGGCTGACTACAGGCACTGGATATGCGTGTTGTTTAAGTGCTCGGTTGATTGTGCACTTATAATCCACATAAGTCCACACCTCCCCATTGGACTTAAGTGGCATAACTATGGGGGTTTCCCACACACTACTATCAACTGGCTACAACATGCCTTGTTGCACCAGCTTGTCCAGCTCTGCATCGATTTTTGGTTTGAGAGCGGAAGGCACTCTACGAGGCTTGATCCGTATTGGGGCTATGGATGGATCAAATTGGGGGGCAATTGGAGTCCCCTTGTATTCTCCTAAGCTAGGGCTGAATACATCAGCAAATTCCTGGCAAACTGCCAACAGGTCCGCTGCTTGTGTTCAGTTAATGCTAGTCACATGGATGCCCAATGCATCAAACCAGTCAAGCCCAATGAGGCTTCTGCAGTGGCCCTTGACCACCATGATGTCCAGGGGACCCTCAAACTCTTTGAACTACACATTGAGTGTAGCTTCTCTTTTAATCACTATGTGGGAGTTTTGGAAATTGGTCAGCACGAGGTTAGACGGCTTGAGTTTAACTTGTTTCCCACTACGAGTGCAAATGTGGTTGAAAGTTCCCTGGAAAACTATCGAAAGAGCGGACCCAGTGTCCAGTTTCATGTGGCATGGGACTCCTTGAAGCTTGACCCTGAGACTAAGCTTCTCTTTAAGTGGGTGATGGGCACCCGTTCTAAACATGCTCCTTCTGCTGGAGCAGTAGCCAACTCTGTGCTGCCCTGGGGACCCAGTACCTTTCCTGGGAAAGTTGTTGATTGGAGCATCCCTCTGGCGACCTTTACAGATGGCGGCGATGTGGCCTTGCTTGCCACATGCCCGGCATGTTGCTGTGCAGAGCCTGCACTCTGAGCATCTATGGTGGCCTCCACAGCCCGTAAATTGAGCAAAGGGAACTGCCTTGTTAAATGGCCACTGGCTTCTTTCTGGTTGCCTCTGCAGCTGGTTGACCTCATGGTCCGTGGCGGAGTCTTCAGCTTGCTACTCCCACTGCTCGAACACATGCCTCCATGTAATGATGGACAGCTTTGGTTCAAAGACGTCCTTGAGCTTCTTCTTAAGGTCTGTGAAGGCGACTGACTGCAGTGTGGCAGGAGCAACTAGGTTTTTGGCTATGTTGAATGTTGCCTGGCCACACATGCACAGGAGCATTGCGGTCTTCAAGCCATCTTCGCTAACTTGGTTTGCTCGCAGATAATTCTTGACGCGGGAAATGTATGAGCTCCACCTCTTGGGATGTGCCATGTCGAACTCCTTCAACTTGCCGACCTTGGCCATGGTGAGTTTTCTCCAACCTCTCAATGCCTTGTGCTGCTAAGACTTCTGTGCTGGTCCTAGGATGGGTCCTTAGAACATGGTTGTCTCTAGCATGGCTTGCTGGCAGACAGAGGAGGGAACATAGTTCCTGCCAGGGCATTGATGCCTGATCTCACCCTTACTGACATCTGGCTCTCTTCTTCTTAGCAGCACATCCCATCCTTATTGCCACTGTTAGGTTCCAGGATCGGTTAGATATTGATGAGGCAGAGCGGTGAAAACAGGAACATGTTTATTCAGTTACAACAGAAACAGCACTAACTGCTGCTTAGCTTCTATTCATACAGACTGCCGCTAGTCAGCAGCCTATGAGATTAAAGCGGTAATTCCTGCCTAAAATGCAAACTAACAGCTCCGGAGACAAGCAGTCTGGAGTTTAAACAGTAACGGCCCTTAACCATTGCACAACAGTTTACAAGCAATTTATCTCAATACATAACAGGCTGCATGATCAAAACCCCACTCTTGTGTGACATGCTTTGATTGGGTGGTCACAGCTACCATATTTAGTTTTTGACACCCCTCATATAAATTCTTTGGTTTTCTTCCCTTTTTATATTTAGAAATATAAATTCATTAACACCCTAAATGTGGAAATATTTACAGTGCAATTGCAACAGTTCTCCTTGTGATCCAGTTTTTGGTGGGTTTTTTTTTGGAGGGGGAGTGGGATGTTGCATGGAAGAGAGATTTCTTTTGAAATCCACAACCCAGTGCTGGACTGAGAACAGACCTAAGTCTCATAATCTAATGGCTGTTACTGAGGGTGACTATTTTAGTGAGGCATGATTGGAAATGAACTTTGCAATAAGTGACCTTCGGAGGAGAAGACTACAGTATTCATGTTAATTAGAAGCTCTTTTCAAACTTGAATTCATCTATGCATTAGGCCATGTCATTTGTGAACAATGTGAGCATTGTAGCAAACATTAAGACATGACTCAAGTGTCGTTATCAAAATTTTAGAAAACTCATCCTTGGTATCGCTTCCCCACTCCCTGAAAGATTACGACTGGTTCCTGCAGCAGTATCACACAATAGTATCTCTCCTAATGGCTTTTAGCTTTTGCCACTGCCAACTTTTATATTTAAAATCCATACAATTATGGACAATTTGTAAGCATTATGAGGCTTGCCATTTTCCCCCCCGGCCCTGAGTCTTCATCAGTGAAGACTACTTTTATATCTAGCAAATGATTTTACTTATAAACCTACATTCATCTGCCCCAATTTTCACTTTACTCTTATTATTGCCATGACTTATTATGCATTTTTAATTTAAGAATGCATTTTCTCCATTAAAAAATTAGAATATTTTCAAGTACCAGAAAGTGATTATCTGTGTTGGTTTTCTTTAATTAACCATTACAGGGTGAATATGTTCTTTCTAAAGTGCCTTAACAAAAGAAAACTAGAAAATGGGAGCAAAAGAGTAGAGGTGCAGATGGGAGGTGAAATTATCGTATGAGATTGGTGAGGAAGTATAAATAAATAAATAAAACATCTTGCCTGACAGACCTTACAATAAAATAACTTTTTTATTACTTCTTCTAGTCTTCTTAAAGAACCAGAAGAACATACTGGATTGCAACAAAAGGCTATCTAGATCAGTGTTTCTCAACCCCAGTCTCTTTAAGATGTGCACTTCAATTCCCAGAATTCCCATCCTGCTTTAGACTACTGATGAACATTTTTTAAATTTACGTTTCCTTTGGTATCACACTGTGATTCCATTGCAAGAATCTATTTCATTTATTATCTGGATTTTGTTCTTTAATCAGTTGCTGGTCTAGTTGGGTCCATAGAGATGCACATATGTAGGAGACCCTTATGTATCTTCTGGAAATTTTGCTGCAAAATACACTTTCATTTCTACCCTCATTTATTTCACCAATCCATGTGTAATTCCCCGGAGTTTCTTTTTTAAATGTTGATGTTAAATTCACCAGGTATATATTCTACATTAGTAGATGATCAACCACCATCAAAGCTGATAGCATCCAGAACATAGAAAAAGGAAGTAGTGCAAGATTGGAAAATGTGGAGAGACCTGGCCCATAGAATTGCCAAGAGTTGGAAACGACTGAATGGATAACATCATCATCAACAGTAGATGATAAATAGTTTCACATTTCAGTGCTTTAATCTCTCTCAGGTATCATTTGGATCTGGCAATTAGCTTGTTTGCAATTTTTTAATAAGATCTTGAAGTGTTTCTCTTGTTACAAGTATTTGCTTTGTTTTGTGGCAAAACCTGCCTGAAAATATAAATTCATCGTGGATGTCTATTGATCAATTTCTTTGGGGAAAACAAAGTATTCATTTAGTCTTTCTATGATTTCATTATTTTTGTTTCATACTCCTTGTATATCATCACCCTACATCATTCATTCATTCACATATTTTTTCTGATTGCATTGTATTTGTGCAAGTTTTTCTTCCATTCTGTACACTTCATTTGGTAATCCTGCAGAATTTTCTACTTCAGACATGTCAAACACAAGGCCCGGGGGCCAGATCCGGCCCGCGAAGAGGTTTCATGCGGCCCGCAAAGCCATCCTGGAAACAGTGAGGGAACGGCCCCCATTGCCTTGGCCCTTGCCCAGAGACCCTCCTTCTGCCAGAGACCTTCAGATCTGTCCCACTCCTGCCCAGGCCCCCATAGGCACCCTTGATGCAAATGATGTAGAGCTGGCCACGCCCACCCAGTAGGCCATACGCACTCTAGCCATGCCCACCCAGTAGGCCACGCCTACCCTGGCCATACCCACCTGGCCCCCTGAGGGTAACCGCAATGCTGATGCGGCCCTCAATGAAATTGAGTTTGACACCCCTGCTCTACTTCTTTCCTTTTCTATTTCAATTTTCCTGTCTTGAGAAATGAAGAACACCAAGGTTGTTATGGGGGGAGGGGGGGTAAGAGAATATTCTCTGAGGTTTGGGGTTTTTTAGAATAACTGTGTGTTTCCTCATACCTGGCGTTGCCTTGATAATGCTGTACCTTCCTCTTGTTTTACTTAGCGTGGTTTGACTCCAATCTTGTGTGCTTTATTTGAGGAACTCTATTTGAGAAACCTTCACTAAATAATCAGAATATGACAATAGCTGAAAGTGTGTATCCATGATAAAACTCTGAAAAACTCATCAGAATACACAGTGGTATAACCTGGAAGGCTTATAGGCTGTGTCTGTGATTTACCCTATGCAGGTGCAAGGGCTCCCATTATGTTACAAAAATCTCCAGAATACTTCTTGTTCTGGTGAATTCCAGCAAAGAAATTAAAATTCCAAATCTCAAAGAGATTCCAAAATTAAAATGGGAGAGGAGAAATTCTGGAGCAGGCTTTCAGGAAAACAGAATCCAAATAGCATAAAAGGCATATCCAGTACAATCACTTGTTATAAGAAAATGTGCTATAAAAGAGCTTGTTCCTTTCCAACATTTTATAGGATGTCAGTTTGAATATTGAAGACTAGATGTGACAATAGAAAAAAGTGGGATAATATCAATGGAGCTATTTATATATATTTATTATTAGCTGTTTTATATGATCAATGCCTAGTTTACTTTGAGCATTTTAGTCACTGACTTCAGTTACTAAATATCTGTTCTGTTTTTGAGAGTGTTATTTCTTTCTATAATGTGAAAATGAGGTCTGGGAATTAGAAAGGTCCTTTCAGAATGTCTTGTTCTTCATGCTGCCAATTCAACACTGCAAAAGTTTTTATTATAGTGAGGTAAGTGCATCATACGAACACAATCTTGCTTGCTTGCACATGGGCGCCTATATCTCCCACCCACAACTTAGAAACAGAGAAGGCCACAATAGCCCCACTCACTGTAATATAAACCAAAACCTATAGGTCATCTAGCTTCAACACTGATTTAATTAGATAAACTCCAGATTTCAAAATTCGAGACTCCTTCTCCTACCTAGCTTTCTTCCAACCAGGGACCTGAGATAAAAGCAAAAATGAAGCTAATGCCACCTCTTTTTCAGAAACCTACAAGAAAGCAAAATGTTCAACCTGGTCTTTCTTCAGAGCACTGCATTTAGCTCTAACTCGAACTGTAACCCTTTGCTGGCATCTATTGGCCATCCTGATTTTTGCCTACCAAAATATGATATGATATGGCTAAGAGAAGAAGATGTTCAGAGGATTAATAGTGTATAGCTCTTCTGAGGGAAGAAGACATGAATATTGTGTGCATGAACAACTGTATTTGGAAAGAGAGAGGAAGTCCCTCCCCCCTCCAAGTCTAATGATTATGCTAGAGGGCTATGCATGATCCATAGAAGGATCAATCCTACACAGCAGTGGGGGGAAATGACTGTATGACCATCTTCCCTTTCTCTGGTTTGTCCTCAGCTTGCAGTGGTTGGCATTCAAGCTCTCTTACCATTGGGGGAACCACATCTGGGAGGTTTCTTTGGGCCTAGAGAATTCAGCTCCTATGCCAGATTAGTTCTGCTGTATTTCACTATCTTTACTCACCCCAGAGGATTTGTCTTTAATTCTTTACTTTGTTTTAATGAGGCATCACAAAGTTTGATTGGAACAAGCAAACAAAAGAGCAGCAAAAACAAAATAAAATAAATAAACCCCAGAATCTTATACATGAACCCTTGGCACAGTTTAGGAATCCTGTGCTTTTATGATGAAGTGAAGCATCAAATTGGATCAGTGATGGAAAAAAGCAGCTGGGCTATAGTTATTACAAAAGGCTACATTCACATAATATGTTCAACCTGGTTACTGAATTCTCATAGTTTTGAGATTTGGAATCATAAATTAATCCAAGAAGCTGGATTCATTTGCAGAACTTGCTAAAACCCAAAATTATATTGACCAAGCATTGTATGCTGTGTAAGAGTAACTGCTGGAACTTTGAATATTTCTGGGTATTACTGTTGTGTGAATACATCCAAACTTTTGACCTAACAAAAAAAAAAAATCAGTTTTGGAACTGAAGTTCTGATCTTTAGATAGAAATTGTGGTATATTTTAATATTATTATTTAAAAGGAAGCTTTCGAATTAGAGAGCAAATTCTATCTTGGGGTTATCACATAGATCAGAATACATTTATTTTTGTTCCATTGTACAAAAGAAAGCAAGACAAATATCCACAAGTAAGTTTGATGAGACTTATTCCTAAGGAATGTGCACAGAGATGCTTAGCAAAAGTACATTAGTTTGGGTGAATTCATAGGAAGTGAGTTGAAAAATCAGTGCTTATTTGAAATGTCTCATTGCTGAACTAAGATTTATTTGGAAAACAAACCTCTGACTACAAATATGTTATAAATTTCCGGTTGGCATAACGGCTGTCTAATAATAAATATTATTACTTTGCTTCTGCATTTTTAAAATTTATATTAACTATGTTGAATGAACAGCTTCTTCAAATACCTATTTTCAAACTCTGATAAAAAGTGCAGAACCTCCCTTATCACTCACTTATACTTTTATATTATGTGTAGTGCTTATCTTTTCTAAGAGAAATCAGGTTGAATATGAAATATTGAATATGAAATGAAAGAACACTTATAGGTCAAAGCAGGATTGATCTGAAGCAGTTAGTTTAAAATTCCATTAAACATTGGGGAAAAAATCACACACTATTAAAATAAAATGCTTTAAAATTTGAAAAGTATTATGCACGCCACACAGCAGAAGATCAGATTTTTATTAAAGCAAGTTTTAAATGCTGATTAATCCTCTTGAGAATCAGTTTCCCAAAGCTTTGGCCAGCATTCAAGTTTTTTTTTCCAAAGGGGCCTTTCACTTCCATTACTGTGAATATTAATTGAGGGACATTATAACTAAGGAACCTAAATTACAGCTGTCATTGCTTACATCTAAATAAGCCACTGGAAATTTAAGCAGGGCGGTAGAACTGAAGAAATCCCTAATCTTATACCCCCATTTTCTACACACAAGCAGATCAATATGCCCCTATCAAGTTTTTCTGATAACTTTTTGTTCAGTCAGAGGACAGTATGTCAGCAGTCACTCCACCATAAAAAAGATATTGTCAATAGCAATCCTAGGATGACTATTACAAATTATATACAGGGAAGATTATTCCAATTATTAACTGAATATAAATGTATTTATTTGGATTGTGATGGTTAATTAAGGGATATCAAGCAATTCTTGGATAATATTAATTGTCTGTATCAGGAACCTTTGGGGACCTTTGGGTAAATTTTTCAGTGCTCTTAGCATGTTAGGAAATATTTTTATTGTGAAGATTTTTGAGGACCTTTATATCCCTGCTATGAGAGAAGTGCTTCACCTTTCCAAAAAGTTTGTTCTGGTGAACTTAGCCAGTCACAAAACAATCAATTAGTAGAAGGCAAAGAAATCAACTAAATCCCCACTACCTCCAATTTCTCCCCACCTTTGTCTCTTTCCAGGCTAATTAGGTATGCTATGTGAATTTGCCTTAAAATCTAAGAAACATTTCAACTTCAGAGAGGGAATTTTGTCCTGCCTGGAGTGAAACTGTATCTTCACTACCGCATTCTCAAAATGTACATACAAATGGAAAACTTTTTAAAGCCATAACAATACCTAAAACAATACGAACAAACAGCCAAACAAAATAGGAATCATGAGCACAAATCAACTTGCTCAAATCTTAAAGACTTTCTTAAAAATCCAGCTTTCATCACTTGTTTATAGCAGAGCCATGCTAATTCAGATGTACCTACATTAAATGGAATTTGCTCTTCTGAGAACTCTCGGCTTTCAGAATGAATTATCAATTTTATCTTTGACCACAATTCTGGAACACGATCTGTACTAAATACTTCTGACTCATTGCAAACATTCTGGTTACTCAGACCTGACCATTTGAGAACACTGATCATAAGCCATCAAATCTGGATTTGGTTCTCATTGGTTACCAGCAATGATTTATGCTCATCATGATCCACCTTGGTGGAGCAGTGGGCTAATGCCTCCTTAAGTAACACCAACTGCAATTAGTGCAGGTTCGAGTCCCACCAGGCTCAAGGTTGACTCAGCCTTCCATCCTTCCGAGGTAGGTAAAATGAGGACCCAGATTGTTGGGGGCAATTAAGCTGACTTTGTAATAATGCCGCTTGGGTGTGTGTGTGAAAGCCCTAATAAGCAGGCATATACATAGAATGAAGGCTACTGCTAAGCTTGTAAGCCGCCCTGAGTCTTCGGAGAAGGGCGGGATATAAATGGAATTAAAAAAAATTTTTTTGGAGGACTGTCTCAGTCTTTTCTAGCTCATTCATTACTTATTAAGTTTACTTGGCCACCTCAAGTTAGTATCTTGCAGGAAAAAAAGTTGCAGATAGACAGGAAGTAAAAGCAAAAGACTTCCATTTTTCTCCAGAACTGAAAAATTTAACTGAAGAAATTTACTGAAGTGAATTTAACTTCATTCTTCAGCCTTAAACACATTTGTAAATAGTTTTGCCTGACTTTCTGCTAATTTCCTTTTGCATCTGCCAAACTAGGGTTTTGTACTAATCATTGCTAATTCATCCAAAAGAGAAGTAAGTCTCTAATATTTTATCTATGAGGAAAGGTGATATTGTTTTGCTACTCCTAAAGAAGAAAATTCTTGGGTGACGATGGGACATTTGGGGGTACAACTCTTTAGACTCATGCCTTATGAAAACCTGACATCCAATCTGTCAAAAGGCAGCCAAGGACCATTTGGCATACATTAACAAACCTTTTTCTCTGGCCATTGAAATAGATTTTAGAATTTGTCATACTCCTTTTCATACTCCTTCCTGATGTTGCTGTCACCACTGTTGTCTTCTGTTCCTTATATACTACCATGATGTCTGGTTGATTGGTCAGTACCTATCTGTCTGTCTGCATCTAGAAGTCAAACAGGATCTTAGTCTTCATATTCTCCATGATATTCAGTGGAATGTCCCATCTGGACTTTGGGAGCCCATACACTATGCAGGTGTTCCTGCACACAATGCAAGTTACTTGGCTGTGCCACTCATTGTATACTTCTCCTGACCTCATCTTATACCTTGCCACTATGTGTTCCCTGAGACCTCTCTGCATAATCTGTACCTGGGGTTCTGTCTAGTGTGGTAGATTCTTGCTTCTATGGAACTGATGCTTAGTACCTGTTCTTGTGCTGCTATGATCTGTGCTTCAGTGTTGTCTTTTAGTCCAGCTCTTTCAAGCTACTGATAAGATTTCCCAATGTCTGCCACCTCAGCACTCTGAGATGTTACATCCCATGCAGGGCCTTGTTTTGCCACACACTTCCTGTGTTTGATCTTTCCTCTCATGTCTGCTGTTGCTTCAGGCATTCTCTCAGCAGCTCATCTTTGGGTGCCATCTTGCTGATGTATTCCTGAATGCTCTGGGTCTGGCACATATATATATGGCTTTGACTTTCTCTCTCTCTCCCCCCCCCCATCTCTCTCTCTCTCTCACACACACACACACACTCTCACATTCTTCTCAGACCTCAATGTTTTCTAACTGTATGTGTATATACAATTAAAATGTAGAGTTTCCCCACTTACAATAAATGAATGAACACGTAAATAAGTAGGTGTACTGCTGTGATGTTAAAATATTTGCAGATTCTACAACACCAGGAGGCTTTGGATCTGATAATTTGGTAGTGAGCTGAGTAAGTTCCTGCTAATTTTGCTGTCAGTTCAGTATTTCCTTCACTGCATGTGTGTGGCTGATTAAGACTTTTGCTGTGATTGTTTAGGAAAACAAAATCTTAGTGAATTTTCAATGCCAAATTCATAAAACACTTATGGAACAATGCTTCTTTGACTACATAGAGGCAGCTACTTCTCCTACTGATTAGACATGCCACATTATAGCAAGACAATTAAAAATGCATAGTCCCTTGTTTTACTCAGCTTATTTATCAACCACAGAAGACTGACTCTTGCATAACAGTTTAAAAAAGGATTGAGTTCTAATTATGAAAAAGGTTTTTTTTTAAAAAAAGATAATGGTGCAATCATAACATCTCTCTGAGTTTGTACATCTCAGATACTGTTTGGCACAAGGCATGACAACTTGGTGCCAAGCTGGCACAGAACTGCAGTATGTTCATGAAAAAGGGGCTGCAGTTTAAGAGGAAAAGCTAGATGTGTTATCTATACACTGTCTAATTATGCAACCTTACTGTCCCAGAATGAGATTTCTCAAACCATTTCTGACATATGGGAAGAGGGGAGAACAGCTGGTCATTAAGGTTTTCTCAAGACTATTTAGCAACACACTTGAATGTAATTAAAGTGCTACATTAAATACTGCACTTGCGTACAATGTATTTTTAATCTTTATGGCATGCTATAAAAGGAAATACATGCAAAGCACAGAAGTCTCCTCCTTCATCCTCTTTGCTCTTAAAAGCAGCAAGGGATTCCCTTCTGCCCTTTTTGGATTGCCTCGAGGATGATTGGACCCTTTATGGGCATTTTACCTGGCAATTTAAAACCTCAGAACAAGCAACAGAGGACAAATTTAGCTGCATTTTTAAAAGGACTCTGGTAATTTTTAAAATGGAAACTGGTTTGAATTATGATAGCTCTAAATTCTTCTCTTCTCTCCTATCAATATATTATTTAATGTTCTTAAAGTAACATTAATGAGTAAATACAGTCTGAACTTATGACAACCACAGAGCAGTTCTTACAAAATGTTTTCACTCTTCAAAGAATGAAGGGTAAAATCATGGCTCTGTTTCATGACTCAAGCTGAACTAAGTCATGGGAAAGGGAGAGTGAGTCATGAAAATGTCAAAATCTGCCCCCCTTTTTTGTGGTAACAGAAATTCCCCAAGTCAACTGAGCCCATGCAAACTATTGTCTCTGTGGCCATTTCAATTGTCATGGCTTGCAACCACAAGGGCCAAGGTGAACAAGGAAAGAAATGTGTGATTTCTTGATGACCCTGACTGCCCCACAATTGGTTTTTAACCCTCTAGTGTGGAATAAAGTAATGAGAGCAGGAAGTAGAAAAGGAAGAGGCAAACGTCCAGCATCTTTGCAACGGCAGGGAGGATAAGAAGTCAGTCACATTTTGCTGCCCTATCAAGGTGACTGAATTGATGGTGGGCCTGGTAGAAGAGATGGGTAGATCAGCTACTCATGTGAACAAGATCTACATATATTGTAAGAGGATAGGAAATACTGTCCTTCACCTTAAAGCAATCTAAAAATACTAACCAGGAATCAAAATAATCCTCCAGTTTTGCTCCGTTTTTACTATAATTGATAATTTTCTACTCTGAGGTTGATTTATTCCTGTGCAAACTATTCGTAGATCAAGGGTATAAGCGAGTGTCTTATTAAACAGAGAGAGAGAGGGAGGGAGAAGAGGAGGATACAAATTGAGATATATAGATGAATACATATGGATACTAAATACTATAAATCCTGATAGTGTAATGGTTTAATGTGATGTACTTTTTGGATTCCTTTTCCAGGAAAATGGCATGGCATGTATCATTTAGGAAAAGCCAGGATAGAGAGCATGAAAGGGTTTGGAAAAACTAATAAAAAGTTCAGAAGAATTTGAGTTCATTATATCAAGTATTCTTTTTCCCTATGGTTGATCCACATGGGGTCATAAAAGCATTAAACCTGCTCTGCTATTTTCTGCCAAAAGACACTATTCATTCTCACCATTGTGAAAACCGCAGTGCATGTGCAATCAATATCTTAGCAGTCACCATTTTCCCCCATTGGTCATTGTAGAAAGATGCTATCTAATGATGCAAACTCATTCCAGGACTTTGTAAGGGAGAGATAACAGAGACTCAACTGATGGGAAGCCATGGAAGATGGTATTTTCACACGGATTGCTGCATATTTTTTAGCACCGAGTGAAAGTTACTTTACAGCATAGGCCTTTGGTTTGAAACATTGTGACAAAGAATCATGATAGTTGCAGAGCTAATGTGATGTTGTGGTTAAAGTACCAGATTGGGATTAGGGAGACACTAGTACAGGTCCACTCTCCACCCTGAAAACTCACAGACTATTTTACCTCATGCAGTTTTTCTTGTCAGGAAAAGTTGCAGTGGAGAATACTATGAATTCTTGAGCTCCCAAAGGGTAGGGTAACATGAAGGCAAGATACCAAGCAGCCAAGTAAACAGTCAAACAAATGTCTGCAAGCAAACTGAAGCCTGCCTAGTGTAAGAATATGACTGCAATAGGTAGCTCACCTACCTACATAGTAGGTAGCATCATAGTATATAGCATAACACTGCCAACTACATTTTTCTGTTTTCAAGTAAAAGAGAAAAATGGGAGGTGGAAAGAACAGCTTCTCCTGTTACATACAAATCACATTCACTCATATCCCATAAGGTGCAATGTTTACACCAGGAACATTTAAACTTTTCTAGATTCCCACTCCATCCAGACACCTCTCTTAACAAATCAAAGAATTAGAATGAGAGGCTCTCTGTTTCAAGCCTAATTCAACAATCATAGCTCAGTTCTTCTTGCTACTGTATGTGGTTGTGTGTGTGAATAGACATATATAAATTGAGATTTTGGAATTTGCATTTTTGTTTTTTATTATGTTTTAAGTTTACAAGGTGAGTAGAAGCATATTGTTTGTTGAGTTTGGCTCTGGAAAACTTATTTTATTGGTTCCTGCTTAATCCAACGCTAGAGTAGGATATCGTCTATCCCAGACAGCCCATGGGCTGGATGCGTCATGCCAAAACTGTGTCCACTATACAGTGATGTCACTATACGTCGCATGACATTATGTGACATCACGAGTTTGACATGCCTGCTCTATCCAGTTTCTCAACCAAGAGAAATAGAAGCATTAACTGAATCAAGATAGAAAATCTATACAATGGTGTGAACACTGGCTCATCAAGAACTTGCTCATTTAGGAAAATTTTGTGATTTTAAGGCTCACCCCTTCCTTGAATGTCATGTTCCTTTTGTAACTTGGTCATAGCATAGAATTCCACAGAAGCTTTGACAATTTGGAATGAATTATAGGTAGGATAGCTATTTATCCCTTTCATTTAAAGTAGCCAAAGGTAAAATATAAATGAAATGATGATATAATGATACTACCCAGCTCGCTCCTCTCAAAAGCTGTCAATACATCAGACTTACTGAAATATACTAGTGAAGAGTCTGTTAATTTTTCTAAAGAGAAAAAGCATATCCAATAAACAACTATGCAACATTTTCTTCTGATGTATTTAATTCTCAGGCTAAAGCCACAGCTACAGAAGATGATTGTGTATGTGCAATGTTTTCCCATAGTATTAAAACTACTAGAAAACTACAGAGATTACATAAATCAGATCTCCCCTCATGAATTCAAAAAATAATATCCTGACATTCAATATTAAAACATAATATATCAATCAATGAAACTGAGTTCTTAGAGCACACAGATTATGAAGTTGCACAATTTCCAATTTAGCATCTCAGATTCTAGGAATTCTTCAAGAGAATGACAACATTAGCCTACAAACATTTATAAACTATCATTCTTTCAGAAAGATTCAGGGTGGCTACAACAGACCCTTTCTTCAAATCCTTAGTTGAACTACCACACCTGTCATCCATTGCACATGGTGAATATTTATATATGATGGGATTTGGGGGGTGGGGGAGAATACAGGTTGAGATTATCATGAGACCAGTGTGACCTTGGTTCAAAGGGAAAATAGCAAAGCTCACTAAGTAAGAGCAGACCATGATCTTTCACTGTAAACCTGGTTGAATTATTGTGAACAGGACATACAAGCTTATCTTCTGTAAGCTACCCAGAGTTGCCCTGTTGAGGAGATGGAAGGCATATTAAATAAATAAATAATAAATAAATAAATAAATAAATAAATAAATAAATAAATAAATAAATAAAGGCTAGCATACAGGATCATCTTTTCATAGTGTAGAATTTTTCCAGACAGTCTTTGAATATGCTCAGCCTGTGCAGAATTCCATGTCACAAAGCCACAACTACTATGTCCCCCTGGTGAATAGTCAGAGTCACTGGTACCCTGATTCTTCTGCTCCTAGCAGAACTTCTGTTGAACTTCTCATGATATTCATATTTAAATCAAACAATCATATTCTTGTGATTGCTAGAATGAGGGACCTGCAACCCCAAGTTTAATTTTGTGGAACCTTGTGGATTGCCTGGCTCTCTGGACACCATCGTTTCTAAGTCAGAGGTCCCCATCCTTTTGGGCACCAGGGACAGTTCCACGGAGAGAGGTTTTTCCGTGGACCAGAGGGGGTGTGGTTTTGTGTGCTGCCTGCATCCTGCAGATGGGGCTTTGCTTGTTTGTGCAGACTGGTTGCTGGCATGCCACAGCCTGGTACTGGTCCACAGACCGGGGGTTGGGGATCCCTGTTCTAGGTAATATATGTGGCTCTTCCCTATTCCTTCCTCGTACAACTGCCCTTTCAGGTGAGGATTAGGAACTGGTGTCACCCATTGGGCTTCATGGCTTAACAGGAATGTGAACTCAAGCCCTTCCATTTTCTGAGCAATGTCTCCTAAGAACTCCTCTCTTCTCCACCACGGGACTTCTGAGGAAAATACATCCTTTCGGAACTTATCATTATACCTGGAAGCAATTCCTCTTTGATATCAGAAGGGGATCTAGCAGCTTCTGCTCTTCTGTAGACATTAGCTGAAAAAGGATAGAAAGAGAAAAAGACAGCACAGAGAAAACAGGAAATCACTTGCAGCAAACCCTCTCACGTATAAGCATATACATCACAATTTCAGGAAACAGAAGCAGAACCTTTCAGGAAGATGATTTCTTTGGCCATCCTTTTAAAATAATAAAATGGCTCAGGAACAGCAAAGCAACTGTCAAAGCCAAAGATTTTCTTGTACTTTCTATCTCCATGTTTAAGACAACATGTTTTTAAAGAATTTTGAATAAAGATGTGCAGTGCTTTTCTTGTAAAAGAAAAAGGTGCCGGAACTGACACATGCCATACAACCCACCTTGCCTACCCTACAAGGTTCCATCCAAAAAAGGTGCCGGAACTCCGTTCTGAGCGTTCTATGACAAAAAAAGCCCTGAAGATATGTCTCATAAAAGATATGTGCTCCTCTAAAAATTTTAGAGAGAAAGACATCTCTTCCCCACCCCCTCTGCCACCCCCTAAAGTTACCCAAGCAGCCAATGCATTTTTGTCTGAGACCAGCTGATTTCAGTTTAAAATTCTTTTAAGCCCATCTACAGAATTGGCTATTATCTTGCATACCCCCTGGAGAGAAGGGCAGCTTTAGAGGGATGAAGAATGGATGAGATCACTTCTCTGGTCAGGGAATTTTTTTTATTATTTTTTTATTTTAATTCCATTTATATCCCGCCCTTCTCCGAAGTCTCAGGGCGGCTTACAAGCTTAGCAGTAGCCTTCATTCTATGTATATGCCTGCTTATTAGGGCTTTCACACACACCCCAAGTGGCATTATTACAAAGTCAGCTTAATTGCCCCCAACAATCTGGGTCCTCATTTTACCTACCTCGGAAGGATGGAAGGCTGAGTCAACCTTGAGCCTGGTGGGATGCGAACCTGCACTAATTTCAGGCAGCTGGTGTTACTTAAGGAGGCATTAGCCCACTGCTCTACCAAGGAGACTATTTAATCTTTTTTCTCTTATTCTAAAACAAAAATGCATTAGTAGAACTAGATTGACTTGAAGGACCATAACAACAATAATATATTTCACATTACAAATAAACATAAAGCCATCCAAGTGGCATTATTCATGGGTGGCATTCATGAACCCTGGGTCATTCTCAACACTCCTAAGATGGTGGCCACGGTCATTGAAAATTAAATTATTTTTTTAAATTTTAAATGGTTAACATTAACTCTTGATAAATTACCAATCTTTTAATTTGTTCCAATGAGAACATCTGAGATCTCAGGTGAGAACCAGCACAATCTAATCTAAAGGACAAAATCTTGAAAGATTGGGAAATCTTATAAAAAGGCAGCCTTTTCCCCACCATTTTTGCTGTCTATTGACAATCTATAAAAAGGTTGCCGATTCTTAGCATAGTTGGTCCAGCAGCAGCCCTCCAGACTCAGAAATTTAGATACAGCACAAGAAGCCAACTTTATTTTTCATCCCTAATTTTCCATCTCAAAATCTAGAGTCCTTTCACACTGATCTATAGCAGCTGGAACTTCCTAGCAGGTATAATACAGTCTGAAGAGAAGGTTTGCTGAGGTTCAGGGTCCTATGCTTCTGCAACACAAGTCTGGCTGATGTTTCACTTCCATTTTTTCCTCCATTTCAATAGAATTATTGCAGAACACTTTCAACTGGTCTCCAAATGCAAATAACCAAGTTAGTAATGAAGGCATGGATTTGGAATTATGCAAATATTTATCAAGCAGTTCAGTTTTACCTTTACAGACATTATGGTATGCAAATGTTTGCTTTCCTCTTTTTGTAGTCATTTCTCTATGTTACGTACAGCCGCTAATATTATTTTATGCTGAACTATGAACTGCCAGTTCTACGACAGATCAGTTTCAAAAACAAGGTGCACTTAACACTGGCAGTTTCTGAATCTACGCACTACGCTTAGGAAAAGAAAATTGCTGGGACCTCTCAAGGGGAATGCAGTCCTCAAACAGAGCCTGATGCCAGGATCCAGATTATAAAGGGATTGCAGTAGCAATAAAGGGTATGCGTATCCACACGTTTCACATCCTTTAAAATACGTGAATAGAAAATCCAAGGCTAATAGAGGCTGGGGAAATTAAAACTGTCAAGAGATAACTGTTAAGATATTTAAAATTTAATAGCTGGAGCAGAGAAGAATTGGGCAATGAGTAAGAACACACAATTATAGCTAATTGGTTAAAGAGAGCTGGCCACTGCATGAGGGAATGAGCTGTGATTGGTTGCTATGAGTGAAAAGGGGGACTTTCCTTGTTTCCTGCCTTTTTCCTCTGTGTGCTATGTATGCTATCTGTGATTTACCTCATGATGTTCCTGCTATGTTGATTTACCTGATGATGCTCCCATTTGGCTATTTTATTTACTGTAAATATATTCATTTGTAAACAAAACTGCTGGTTCATAACAGCGTCTCTGACTCCATTTGGACACTAGCTGTGCAATTCCCTGACAAATACCTCAGAAGTCTTCTGTTAGAGGTCAGCCTGAATAAGCTGGAAGTAGCTTGGAAACAGGGATAGCAACTCACTAATCTGAATGTGGATGGCACCACATTGATTCATGGGTTGCTTGGCTGCCAGCCCTTTGAGGTAGTCCAGATATGAAACCAAAAGGTTGAGTACTAACATTGCTTTTATTATAAAGTTACAGTGACAGGATCTTGCAAGCCTGAAAGCATTTCTTTCCTCCCTTTCCTTTACTTTCCAGAGAACCAGGAAGACTCCCTTAAGAGAGTGTTTTGCCGCCCTGTGGGCTGCGATGCTTCTCACCTGACTTTTGTAAAAACTGCAGCTTTTCCTCTTGTCTCCCAAGGACTTTCTCACATCCCATTACATTGGTATTCTATTGCATCCTGGTCATTGTGAGCAGCATTGCTGTTTTGGTTTGATAAGCTACTCAGCACTTTAGTTCACCTGCTAAACATCTACTTTATAGGATGCTAGAACGAGTGCACCCTCAATGGGGAACAGTTCCTAGGCCAGGGGTAGGCAACCTCGGCTCTCTTTTATGACTCATGGACTTCAACTCCCAGAATTCCTGAGCCAGCCATGCTGGCTCAGGAATTCTGGGAGTTGAAGTCCATGAGTCATAAAAGAGCCGAGGTTGTCTACCCCATGTCCTAGGCTAATACAAGAGCTTTGGGGGAATAGTCGTGGCAAACTGTTCTTCATTCTGGCAAGATTTTCAAGAAAGAGAACATTCCTTATACCTCCGTGCAACACTACTTTAGAGTCTAGAGAAGCAGGAAATAATTTGTTTGTGCATCTGAATATATGTGAAGAAATATTGTATATGAAAGCACACTGTCAATACTGCAACAATCTTGGCTGAAGCCATTTTTGTTTTATTTTCAGTTGTCACAGTACTGGGAGGAGGGATGGGTGGTTTTAATGTTAGAGTAAACAATATTTTGTCCCATGGGAACCAAGGTCATCACTGCCTGACTTCTGGCAGGCTGAGCCTTCCATTAGAAAGCCCGTCAAAGTATTCTATTGGGGAACATAGTTAATTACATAGCGCTGGGGTGGGAAGATCAACTTTGTAACATTGTAACACTTTGGAGGGAACTCCAGACTTGGGTTCACTTTTAACTGTGCAGACACTTTGTAGCCAATAAACATGTTCTTTAAGGAAACCTCTTGCCTTGGAGTTCTGCTTTGACTGGTCTCATGTTTCAGAACCATGACACACACAGAATTATCCATTTCTCCTCCTTGGTCTGGTGCACAGATTGCACGCCTTTGTTGTAGAACAAGGATGGAGGGAGAAAAGCAAACACCTGTAGAGTTGTCACATGTGCATCCATATATGTCTTGCTAGAAAGTTGTGTTTTTTTTCTTTACAAATATGATTGGATTAATGTTAAACTCCTCTGAATTCAAGAGAGCTTTCTCACACATTACTGTGCAGTCAGTTACAGTTTAATGTGAAAGAATATTGAAATACCATACAGAAGATCCCAGATTCAGTCTCCTAACATTACCATTTTAAAAGTCCTTAATTTTGTCCAGAAATGGCATAGTTTTCCTTTCTTTTTTCCAATTTTTATCAGATACCACAGCAGAACACACGAAGGGCTAAATCCAGCATCACTGAAAGCCATGTGAATATTTCTTTAAAAATTACTCAGGTAACAACATGTATCTTGGTGAAATCAGTACATGGATAGGAAGATTTAACTCTTTCTTCTTCCTACAGTGGCCCAGATGTTCAGAATTCTCATACTTCACAAGTAAAGAAAAGAAAAGAAAATGCTGTTAACTCCAAATGAAAGCTTTCCATTGGTTAGTCATGAAATCTTTCTTGCCAAGATTAGAAGCAGCTTTGGACAAATTGTCTTCTCATTAATCAATTTCTCAAGTTATCATGGCAAGTTAATGCAGAATATGTTGATGTCATTACAAATTCTCTAATCATTCATGTGATTACACTGGATATTATAAGTAACTTATTCTGTGGCTCCTATCATAAAGAAAGAAGCTTCTGCAGCTACTGGCTGGAGTGTTGGATTCAGAGGGGGAAGATTGTGGCTGAAATATGCTGCTTAGTTGCAAAGCTCACTGAGTGACCTTGGGCCAGGCATTGTCAGTTGGCTTAATTTATTGACCAGGGATATTGTGAAGATTGGACTGGGGAAAGAGATCCAGGAATAATAATTCTGATTTCTTGAACATCTCTGAAAGTGAGATGTCAATATAATAAATGAATAAATTAAGCAAAACCTTTCATCTCATGGAAAGTTGGTGCTGGAAGCAGGGGTGTTTCTGTCCACTATGGTGAAAATAGTCTATATTTTCCATAGTCCATAGGTCTACTGATGACTGATGAGACTTTACTTAAAAGTTTTATTTTTGCATGTAGGAGATACATCACATTGGAAATGGCCATAACATTGCAGAATGTTTCTGGAATTTGGAGCTACAGAATACAGAAGGGAAAGGAAGTGTTCACTCTGTAGGAAAAAAAAACCCTTATTCCCGGCAAAGCAAAGCAAAGAAAACAAACAAACAAAAAGGCATTGGTATATGTGTAATCGGAAAATGGGATAATAAGCGTGGTTTTGCGTGTGCACACAGGGTGTTTAAATTCTCATTTAAAGCCTTCCTTCTCTAGTAGAAGAGCCTGTATCCTGAAGTGGAAGTACACAGATCTTTTAAGGCCCCTGTGGCCATTCCTGGGCTGGTAATGAATGCCTGTGTTAACAGAACACCATGCTGATGCATTTTTTCCTGCCATTGTATGTAACATATTTTCTAATTCTTCTGCTCTATTCAGCGTTTGACCCCAACGATAGGGGATTATGGCATTAACTCTCAACACAGCACACATTCTTTACAGACTTTCACTAAATACTGTAAGCCTGCTGCAGAGAGGAATAAAAGTGAAAGCAGACCGTCTGGTCTTAAGCTGTGCACACAGAGGGCCGTGATCCAATTGGAAGAGAAGCAGAATTTTAAAAAGAAAGAGGTTTGACAAAATTTTAATCCTTGTCATTTTCATTTCTCTTACCCTGTGGATTTGGGTGATTTTATTTACACTGTCAGCTTGAGCCTAGGGATTGGAAATAAGGCTTTTATGGAGATTATTAAAAGTACATACAGTACACTCAAGGTTGGACTACCAGTATATGCTACTAAAATATGAATATGGAATCACTGGGGGTTAGATGTTAAAAAAAGGGAAGGGAAGGGAGGGGAAGGGAAGGGACAATTTGAAGCAGAGTTATTAAAAAATAAAGACCTTACTGTCCTTAAAAATGTCTGGGTGAGAGCTTGGGTCACTTTGCTACAAATATGAGTATTATTAAATGAATAAACTATGAGCACTGCTTTGATCATAAATGACTCAGCAATAGGGCTGCCAATTTATTTCTGATGGAATGTATTGGCAGGCTGAAATTGAACAGTTCAGTTTAGGGCAGGGGTAGGCAACCTCGGCTCTTTTATGACTCATGGACTTCAACTCCCAGAATTCCTGAGTCAGCTGACTCAGGAATTCTGGGAGTTGAAGTCCATGAGTCATAAAAGAGCCGAGGTTGCCTACCCCTGGTTTAGGGAATGGGAAACATCACCGCTGAATTTTGGTCGATCAGAAAGATGCTTTAGCCAGCCTCCATAGCCTGGCCCTAGCATATTTTGTTCATCTGAATAGACATCTGCATTGTGAGGAAGACGAGGGAGATATAAATCTAAGTTTCTTTTTTATCCCTCAGGAGTTTCTGATGCCATCCTTTGAATGGCTTCTGTATGTCACCACAATAATAGATGACTTTTCAGACTAAGCTTTTGGTACTTTAAAATGACTATACGCTTAAACACTTTTGCTTAACTCTATGAGGGTTCCATCTTCTCCCTTTTTCTTATTATCACTGTGTAGCAGCTGGCTGAGATCATCCAAAGGTTTGGAAATGGATGCCATAAGCACTCTGACAACATGGCTCAATTTCTTCTTGTGATCTGAGTCAGCCGAAACTGACTTAGTGCTTAACAAATACTGGGTATGGGTTAGATGACAGCCAATAACTGAAGCTTGATCTCAACAAGATTGCTCTAAATGGGATTGCACTCTGCTGGAAAAGGTCAGGTTCCTAATGTGAAGGCTGTCCTGCATCTTGTTTTGTCACAAGATGCACAAGTAACCACAGTGATAGAGATTTCCTTCTAGCAGCTTTTGCTAGCTTAGCAGCAGGTGATACAACAACATTTGAAGAGACAAGATACACTTTGAGGCACTGTCCTCCCCCCCCCCATAATTTCTCTCTCTTTCTCCCAGGTATTACCTCTTGGTTTTCTTCCTCTCCTCCCCTCCCCTATACTCACTCTTAGTCCTTTCTTCCCAGACCAGACTGACAGCCTTTCTCTCTTCCAGGGGCTACATTTTTAAAAATATATTTTCAGGGATCATGACAGATCGTTTTTATGGTGGGGGCTTTTCCTGTAGTTTTAGACGTGCCAAGTCTACCTGTAGGCCTAGTGCCTCCACCTGACATATTTAATGCGTTGTTGAAATTGGTGGGAAATCTGTCTCACCCATTTGGGGTGATTTGCCACTGAATTTCACTTCGTGATTCAAGAAGGCTTGGGGAAAGGATGCCAGAAAAGGATTTAAGGGACATGTGTGATCCATTCCTAATCTATGGTAAGCCAACTAGGGGGATTTTTGACCTCAGGTAAACTGTTTTTAATTATCTTTGCCTTTTTTTGTACAATAATATTGTAAAACTAACTTGCTGATAGCTTGGGTTTGTCTCAGTTTTCTAGATTCTGTGTTCCTTCTGCTGTATTCGTTGCATAAATGTAACTCAATTTGGCAATTTTTAATGAAGAAATGCTTACACATTTCCCTTTGGATCATCCACCCAGCCATGTTAATGTGTTCCCCCCCCCCATCCTAGAGAAGAGAACAACAACAAGGCCACTAGTATTGCTGCCTTTGCACAGTTTAATTTATAGTACAGTATTTTCACACAGCAATTAAATACATCACAAGACTCTTCCCTTCTTCTATGACAGCTTCATCTAGCTATTTCCATGGTCACTCCTTGAGCATGAAAAACTGCACAAGGGGGCAAGGGTATGAAGAGGCAGAGCTCACCTCAACTAGGTAGGAGACATTCATGCTCATGTCTGCAACTGCACCTAAACCCACTCATTTGTACATTTGGGAATTTGCGCACAGCAGCAGCAGTGTGCCAGCTGTATAAATTTAAGTTAATTAGTCCTTCACCTAATTAGAGGCTAGAGCAGACCAGCAAAGTAAATCGTATGGGATGTTGCAGGTTCTCATCTGCTGCTGCTAGCAGAGATGTTCTCGCCCCTGCAACATGTCCATTCACTTTCCCCAAAGTGCTGTGATAGGATGAGGTGGCTGAATGTCGGAAGCTTGACTTGGTGCCAGCTGTTTGTTTTTACAGTTTTAATAGTTTTAATGTGGTTTTAATTCTGGATTGGGAGCCATTCAGAGTTCGTATAAGATGGATGGCTATATAAATGTTTTAAATAAATATATAAGGTTTAATGTGACTGCAGGGCTGCAAGCTCCTTTTCCCCTCTGCTGGAAGTGGAAGAAATAAAGGTAAAACACAGCTTCCCTGCACTTTTAGTCAAGACAAAAATAAAAAAAACTCACAAAGGAATCCTGTTTTCCTTTCATAGTACATACACAACAGAGACACAGAAAGAGGATATTGCTATAATGCTCAATACAGAGGTGCTCTTTGCAGCTTCTCTTTGCTGCCCACTCATGCCGACTCTGCATTCTACTTACCAATGGTCTTCCATAATTGACTTTCATAAGATCCATATTCTCCTAATCAAATTATGCACACATACTAACAAAAGAAAAGAACCTCATAGTGCATAAGACATATCTGGTTTCTCTATCAGCCATAGCACAAATGGCCAAATAAGGTCGTCCTGCAACAGGCCATATCTTTTGATTTCTGAAGACTCCTCTTTCAAACAACTCTGGAAGTTCACACAGGAAATTTTATGCCATAACAGCTGGTAAAATTACTTACTTGCTGGAACATTTTAGGTTCAGGTTCACCCAACATTTTTAGTGCATTGATATTGTAAAAATAACTTGCTGATAGCTTGGTTTGGTCTGAGTTTTATAGGTTCTGTATTTGGGCTATCCATAAAATGGAGGCTCTATTGTAAGGCCATGTGTCATTAGCAAATGGTAAGCAGGATATCTTTGCAGTTTGTAAGGGAGAACCCTTTGAACTGTCATACTAAGTAAGAAAGAAAAAAAATCTACTTTATATTTTATAATTAATGGTTTGTTAATAAATATGCTGCTATAATATACTTGGCTCAGAATATTACTGTAAAAGATCACAAAATCTCTGCCATAACCAATATTGCCATATCCTTTGATTAATAGAAACATTGTCTTTTCCAAAATAGATAGATCTCATTTTTCCCAAAACCCATCCTTCTAATGAAAATGGTATAGAAATACAACAAATAAGTAAATTCCAAAATATTTAGCCTGGGAATAGAGGAGAAAACAATCTTCTTAAAGATGAGTTACTCTAGGACAAGAAGTAAAAGCATTTCCTAAAATATCAGTTTTCTACCATTTAAAGTATGCTTTGAAAAAACTGCTTAAAAGAGAATGTTTCTAGAAATGATTTAGTAAAGTGAATATACTCTTTGGGCATTTCTGACTACAAGCCCAGTGTTATACACCTACTCGTCAATGAATTTCTCTAAATATATAAATGGGGTTTATTCAGACAGAGGTGTATTTAGGATTGAAGACTAAATATTGGTTACAAGCGGTAAAGCCATAGTCAAGGTTAAAGAATTATATACCAAACATAAATAATTAAGACAGGCTTTTAAACAATTGCTTTAATTCAAGTCTCAGTTCATCTATTTTCTTTTTTTAACTAATGTATCATTTTACTGCTTTACTGTTTCTGTTATATTGTTAACTTTATCTTTTGTTTAATTCTCTAATCTGCCATGACAAGTTATTAATTGGCAAAATTAAAAATATAATAAATGAAACATATTGAGTACTTGTTGTCCAAAATCTTGCATTAATGCTGAAATGTTATAAATTTTGTTGAAATGGATTTCCCCCCCTCTTCTTCTACTCTTGTATCTTATCTAATCAAGGAGAGAAGCAACCTAGAACTAAGGACAAGCTTGATAACAGTGAGAACAATTAACCAGTGAAATGGCTAGTCTGCAGAAGTTGTGGGTGCTCCATCAATGGAGGCTTTTAAGAAGAGACTGGACCACTTGTCTGGGGTGGTATAGGGTCTTGAGCAGGGGGTTGGACTAAAAGACCTCCAAGGTCCCTTCCAACTCTGTTACTCTATGTTCTATGTCTATTTCTATGTTTGTGTGATTTATAATTCCATATGTGGTACCAATATGGAAGAAAGCCACTTTTATGCTACTAGAGTAACAGTCACAACTGCAATGCTTTTCAGAGAGACAATCAAAATGTAGATGTGCAAAAAGAGCAAGAAAGGGCATGGCAAGGAAGTCTTGAATCTAAAACTTCACTGGAGGCTGTTGTTGCCATGTAAATATGGTTAGACCCTGGGGGCTACATTAGGTAACCAAGCAGAAATCAGCCTGCATCTACAGGCCAGTCTTCAGCTAAGAGTATCAGCTAAGGTATCTCCTGATAGCTAAGGATGAAACTGTTGTCCTTAATATGGGATTCCCTGTTTGTGGGCCATATCCTATGCAGTGCTGAGGGCATTCAGTTCTCACAGGCCTTACTGAGACTCTTTTTCTCTGCTTTCTAGGGACTGCTTGCCATGTTACAGGATTTAACCTTTTGTCCTTAATACTATCTCATTCCCATTATGTTCCTTTTTTGCCCACAGATAATCCCATGGCATTATTCTCATTATACCACTTTGCTATTCCCATTATGCTCTTTACCACTGATCAGCCCATCTTTTCTATTTAACTTCCTAGGTAAAAGTACACAAATGTCTAATAAATGTTTATGTTGTAGCCACTGTGAATATTCCCTGGCTTCTGCAGGACATCTTTGTCAGGCCTGTGGTGGTCTTTTGTTAACATCTTGTAGTTGCAACCTACTCGCAACATTTTTACTTATGAATACTGAATTAATTGCTATTAGAACAACCAATGCTGTGGCTGTTTCTGCAATTATTGCCAGTTATAATAATGTATAACCAATGAGGATTCTGTTGCAATCTGTACTTAAAGCAATAAGATAACTGCATTTTAATAATTCTGTTGTTACAAAACAAACTATATATAATGCAATTATTAGTATTAGTAATGCAAATATAGGGACGTGGTGGCGCAGTGGGTTAGGACACTGAGCTTGTTAATCAGAAGGTTGGCAGTTTGGCAGGTCAAATTCCAAGTGCCACGTAACAGAGTAAGCACCTGTTACTTGTCCCAGCTTCTGTCAACCTAGCAGTTCGAAACCACATAAAAATGCAAGTAGAAAAATAGGGACCACTATGGTGGGAAGGTAACAGCGTTCTGTGCACCTTTGGTGTCTAGTCATGCCAGCCACATGACCACGGAGACGTCGTTGGACAAGCAATGGCTCTTCGGCTTTGAAACAGAGATGAGCACCAGCCCCTAGAGTTGGAAACAACTAGCATGCATGTGCGGGGGAACCTTTACCTTTACCTTTAATGCACATGTATGTGTATATATATATATATATATATGGATCTTTGGTCATTCGGGTTTTTCCCCACGTAGAATTGAAGGTGTAGGAGCAACGTTTTGACGGAATCCCATCCTTCATCCTCAGGCTGGTGGCTTCAGCTTCCTTTTTCTGGGAGAAGCAAGTGGTATGTATATATATATATATATATTTGTTTTCGTAGATTCTCGCGGGTGTCTGTATGTGTAGATCCAGAGTCTCGGGTTTCTTCCCGCGTTCCTTTCATCTTCAGAAAGTTGTGGCGACGTTTCGACGAAATCCCATCCGTCATCCTCAGGCCGGAGTGTTCCTCCTGCTGCTTCCAGACCACGCATTGCTCCTGGAAGCAGCAGGAGGAACACTCCAGCCTGAGGATGACGGATGGGATTTCGTCGAAACGTCGCCACAACTTTCTGAAGATGAAAGGAACGCGGGAAGAAACCCGAGACTCTGGATCTACATATATATATATATACATATGTTTAAGTATTTGTCAAGGTGCATATATACATATGCACATACTTACATATGCACATACTTACATATACACATACATACATACATATACAAATATACATACATACACACACACACACTCTAATACAAAAGCATTGATACCTATTAATGCATTAGTGTTAATTGAAAATAAAGAATCCTAGTCGATTTTTCCAAGTAGCTTCTCCCTGCCTTCTTCCTAATACAATAAATAAATAGATCCAAATGAACAACTGTCCAACATTTTATTAGAATCAATAAAATTAACACAGTAACATGCAAGCTATTTGGTTCTCTTCAAGCTAGTATATCTAATGCATTTTGGTTTTTCTCACTATAAAATTATCAGCTAATTCTATTTTTTTCCTTTCTTTTCTTATGGATCAACATAGGTAAATTTGTTTTTCCTGGTTTTTCTAAGAAGCATGTCAACATTAAAATACTGTTGTTATGTGGTTTCTTCTTGGTCTTTTCCATTAGAGTGGCCTAGAGAACAAGACGCTGAAAATGAGCTTACTATATGGATAGATTAACGAATGAAGGTAAATATAGCTGGATTAACCTTTATACTCCTCAAATACTTCCACATATTTTACACATAATACTGTTTTGCTTTTGCTTTTTTTAAAAAAATAATCAAAATGCATATTTTAAACAAGTTTTATCTACCTCAAAAATATATATAAACTCATATTTTTTTCTGGGTGTTCAGTACAGTGTTAAATGTTTTCTGTTAAGAATGACCAGGGGATGCTGACTCTATTGCTTTTGTTGGCCCTCTCAGATGCTCTGAATATCATTGACTATGATATGCTTAAAGGCCACCTACAGTAAGTACTTAGAGAAACTAGATTTCCTGGAGTGGTAATTTCAAAAGAGGGGTGTGAGCCATGGCATAGGTCTATAGATTTAGGCCCAAATGTGCTTTTCCAAAGGCAACCAGACTTTGTTTTTCCTTGAAGATGTTTCGCTTCTCATCCAAGTTCTTCAGTTCTGACAGTTCTGAAGTCAGAACTGAAGAAGCTTCTTGGATGAGAAGCAGAATGTCTTCAAAGAAAGAAAAAAACCCCCACCAAAGAGCAGTTCCCTTTGGAAAAGCACCTTTGGGACAACCAAGACCTGGATGACTGAGAATCTCCATAGACATGTGTAGATTTAGATCTCACCTCACAGGTTTGTTGTGGTGGTGAAAATAGGAGAAGGAAGGAGTATTAGTATGTTTGCCGCCTTGAGCTACTTTTTGTTCCATACAGTATTAACCTTGTGAACTCTAAAGCTTCCTCCTTCCATTGTGTATTCAAGATGGACAGTGATTAATATTTATATGTTACTTATATGTAAGGGTGTAGGTCGATTCATATGTTGTATGTAGTATGTTCAAATGTGTGTTATGTACAGTATGTGTGCACTTTGAGACCAAGCAACTAAATTTCATTTTTAATGTGTGCCATTGTGCCCACAGTAAAAAAAAATGACAATAAAGGCTATCTATCTATCTATCTATCTATCTATCTATCTATCTATCTATCTATCTATCATCTATCTATCTATCTATCTATCTATCTATCTATCTATCTATCTAAATTGCATAGGATTCTGTATCATTTCCTCTGCTATTATAAGTAACAGTGCATGAAATCAGTGAAAAAGATCTTCCAGATTTTTAGGATTTAGTGGCAACAGTATTTTGATGACACACACAAATATTTCACACTTTTTCATCTAAATCTAAGTTGACTATTCAATAATGACTAGTCTCTTTAGATTAGGGTTAATCAACTGGATGACGGGACACAAACTGAAGCATAATACTGACAAGGCTGAGGTGCTTCTGATTTACTGTGAAACAGATCAATAGGAGTCAAGTAGAGTTAGGATGACTGGATTAAACTCTTGAGACTCACCTATAACACTGGATGTATGGAAACTAATCAAGGAGAGAAGCAACCTGGAACTAAGGAGAAATTTCCTAACAGTGAGGACAATTAACCAGTAGAACAGCTTACCATCAGAAACTGTAGGTGCTCCATCACTGGAAGCTTTTAAGAAAAGACTGGACAATCACTTGACTGAAATTGTATAGGATCTCCTGCTTGAGCAGGAGGGTTGTCCTAGAAGACCTCAAAGATCTCTTCCAGATCTATTATGATTAATAATAATAATAATAATAATAATAATAATAATAATAATAAGAAGAAGAAGAAGAAGAAGAAGAAGAAGAAGAAGAAGAAGAAGAAGTAGTTGTCAAGGACTATGTTACATGGTTAACAATAATGAATATGCTATAATGTCACTGCTCATAGTGATACTTGGATTAGTAATATTCCATTTGAACCACACTAACTATAGAAATTATAGCTAGTTCTTAATGCAGCAACCAGACTATTAGGTGGAATTGGTAATATACAGTGTACAACTGATTACAGGTAGACCTTGACTTACAACAGTTTGTATAGCGTCTGTTCAAAGTTACAACAGCACTGAAAAATTATGACTGTTTTTCACAGTTACGACTTTTGCAGGATCCCCATGGTCACATGATCAAAATTGAGATGCTTGGCTACTGGTTCATATTTATGACTGTTGCTCTATCCCAAGGTCATATGATCCCCTTTGTGACCTTCTGACAAGCAAAGTCAATGGAGAAATCTGGTTCACTTAACAACCAGGTTGCTAACTTATCAACTGCAGTGATTTACTTAACAACTGTGGCAAGAAAGGTCCTAAAATGGGGCAAAACTCACTTAACCACATAAATTTTGGGCTCAATTGTGGTCCTAAATCGAGGACTACCTGTAATCATATAGGAACTGCATTGGGATTTGGACTCTCTCTGTCACTTGACATGATCTTGTCTTGTGATCAGATGGTGTGGTTTGCATTTTCCCATAAGAGTCTGCTGCCTTTAACAAACTTTGAAACCAGCTCTTGTCTTTATTCCATGGTCCCAAAATATATTGTAAGAATGTAAGCGAGGACCTTCTCAGTGATTGCTCTCAGACTTCAAACTTTTTCTTAAGGGAAGTTACATTAGTTCCATCTCAATTTTCCTTTCAACAGCAATTAAAAACATTTTCTTCAGACAGATTTTAGTATTCAACCTAATTTGCTACTGAAATAGATTGTAACTGGTATTTGCTATCAATTACATAATTAAATAATATTAATAATAAATAAATAGGATCTATTAGTTAAAAGCTACTTCCATAGAAAATCAGCTTTGCTGCCTGATTGTGATTTTAACAATAATTCTTAATAATTATTCACATATTAGTGAAAAACTAATGAAAAGGCTTTGGAAAACAATTATTCTACAATAATTTTTACTCAATTACCCTAAAATAGAATATTCTGACTAATCACTAAACTGAAATGCATGTCCAAATAGTTCAATCCAGGTTCAGAAAACAAAATTGTATAATTGGTATACAAATGGTATAATAAGTATAATTATAGCCCAAATAATAAAATGAGCTATAATTCAAAAATCCATATATGCATCTTATGTTCAGAAGTTTCCCTAATGGTTCATTTCTTATGGTCTTATGGGCAGGGAATACCAACCGAACACTTTTGCATTAAATCTAGTATGTTGTTTCTATCATTTAGCCCATAAGGATAACTGAGTTTACTGAATATTGTGTCATTTAGAAAATCTCTGGGTGGAAAAAATTTTTACCCCAAGAGTATTTTGTTCTCAAATATATGATTATTTTTATTTATTTATTTATTTTAATTCCATTTATATCCCGCCCTTCTCCGAAGACTCAGGGCGGCTTACAAGCTTAGCAGTAGCCTTCATTCTATGTATATGCCTGCTTGTTAGGGCTTTCGCACACACCCCAGGCGGCATTATTACAAAGTCAGCTTAATTGCCCCCAACAATCTGGGTCCTCATTTTACCTACCTCGGAAGGATGGAAGGCTGAGTCAACCTTGAGCCTGGTGGGATGCGAACCTGCACTAATTGCAGGCAGCTGGTGTTACTTAAGGAGGCATTAGGTATTAGGTATCACTGCTGAATAGTATCAAATACGGTATGTGTAGGAATGTTTTAATGGTTAAAAAGTAATGGTGTTTGCTAAAGTATCATGAAAAAGCACTATTAAAATTCTCCTACGGACACATGGACTTCTCTAATTTTCAGCATTGAGTTTTTTGCATACGATGAAGGGGAAGAAAATCTATTCTCTCATGGCAAAATATGAAGTGATGGGAACAGAACAACCTGAACATTGTCTGTCTGTTGTCTCTTTCTCTCTGTGTATGGATATATCCATATAGCATGGATGATTCTGTTAAAATGAGAACATGAGCAAATATCATAGAAAATGGGACATAGCGAGTGTTATAAATTGATGGCCGCCCTGAGTCTTCGGAGAAGGGCGGGATATAAATGGAATTAAAATAAATAAATAAATAAATGGCTATCCTGAAAGTATGGCAACTACAATATTTATTGCAAATTTTGAAAACCTCTGACATTTTCAGAGTTGTCTTATTTATTTAAATTAATCAGGTATCTTTTGAATAACCACATGAAAATTATCAGTTTTGCAAACTCTAATGCAAAAAATGCAATTTTGCATTTTCCATTTTTTTAAATATGAACTGATAATGGAAACATTACAGTTTAATATCTTTTAGTAGTAGTAGTACTAGTATATTATTATTATTATTTATTATTAGTATTATTAATATTACTGTTGTTGTTCTATAATGTAATCTGTTTTGAAAGTGTTCTTACCTTCTCCTGAGGGATCATTGAAAAAGCAGATATGAATTTGCTTGAGTTTTAGTAATATTTCCTAAATTTTTCAATTAGTTTTTTTTTCCAGGTCCAAAATGGGAGGACCACTTTTATGCCACAGGCTGCCATGAAGGCAGCTTGTGTGTAAAATTTGGAAGAAGTTGCAATACTTTTGGCGTTCAAGTCATGAGCCCATATGCGCCGCTGCTTGCAAAATGTTGCTTTTTTCATACCAGGAGAGGAAGAGATGATGGTACATTTATTTGATTTCTTTGGTGCTATTTGTTTTTGCCAGAACTCCTTCCCCACCCGCTTCTATCATGGAACATCTTGTCCCATTTGTTCAGAAGCAGAATCACTATACAGTTAATATCCAAATCAGTGGCTCTTACCAAACTGCTTCTCACATCTTGTCAGTCTATGCAAAAAGGTCCATTTCTATATTTTAACAAATGTTGCTTTCTAACATTGCACTTACTTTCTAAACATGCTGCCTACATTAGAATGATCACCATAGACTTGTGCAGGTAGAAGCTGCCTTGGTTCATAGTACTTTCCACTAGTACCAAGTCAATGGATTGCATTTTGTATTAATTTTGGAGGAAGCAAGGTTTGCTACTTCAAGCATCTGATTAGATAACTTACCACCAACTTGAAGATGTCTATGAATGCAGATTACTACTGTGACTTTTCCTCATATAAATTAATGGCTGTCACTTGCTGTGGTAGCAGATGACTGAGTAATATAGTAACTACTAGTTGTCTATATCTGCTTTGTGCCCAGATGAGAGATCATTCTGGAAATGAAAATGTTCACTAACCTGGGTTTCATGAGGCAGGGAAGACAGATAAAGTTGTAGTTTCCCTGTGAGTTTTCTGTTAAAACTAGTCTACATCAAGAAGTAAAATAATAATGCTACAACAACAGACTAAATACATGTGAACAATCTGAAGCCTGTATCAAAACATTTTTGTACTTTCTCCACATCTAATGACCTGGTTTTTAGAAGAATGGGATAAAATAGCACAATAAAGAGATGGAAAGAATCATCATTAAGCAATTGGGTCATGGGGTAGTCACACATAACCAGGAAAAGGTTTTTAAGGGATTGCAGACAGATACCACACTTGTGCCCCCCCCCCACTGTGAAACAACACATAGCCTTGATGATCATTCTCTTGCACTTTCAAGATGGCTTTAAATAAGACATTCAAAAATAAAATAAAACAAAATAAAAATAATGAACTGTAAAATAAGCATGAGAGTGGGGAGGAACATTCTTTATTGCAGATTATAAAACCTGGAGTAGAGAGATTGTTAGCAAAACAGATGAAGTATCTATATTTTGGTCAATTTTGTTTGATCATCTGGAATATGACGTACAGGAAAATTTATAATAGAAGAGTCATACCTTCTCACAATAAAATTAAACAGCAAGCATTTGACATGGAATCACCATACTATCATGTTTGGAAGAATGCAATGTTCTGAAAAAGAAGAAGAGAAGTGGAGATGGAACTTGGCTGCATCATAGTAGAGATCTAACTTAATAGTAGCTCCAGAAGAAATATGACAGGAATTGGCTCTTCCATATGTAACAAGAGAGAAGAAGAGGATTATTACAGAAGGCGCAGATGATAATTTGCCACCTCTCTGGTGTGATAGATGTGGAAAGGAGGAAGCAGAAGAGTCATCAATACCATCTAGCGCAGTTAGATGGAAAAAATAAAGCTAGCACACTTCTGGACATTTGACTGGTACAATGTCTGAAGATTTATGCACTTGATTCAGAGAAAAAGGGGGGGAGGGAGGGAGAAGGGAGGGAGAAGTGTGGAATTAATGTATTGGCTATGTCTGTGGAAATTCTCAGTCATTCAGGTCATAATTGTCTCAAAGGTGCTTTTTCAAAAGGCAACTTGACTGTTTTGTCCTTGAGAAGGAGGACGAGGAAGAAGATGTTTTACTTCTCATCCAAGAAGCTTCAATGGTTCTGGCAGAATGGTGGGGGTGATGGATGGATTACTTCTGACAGAATGGGGGAGGTGGGGTTGGAAGGATCATATTTCTTTGCAGTCATCTCGTCATTAGCACTCTCCCTGAGGGCTCTTAAGGCTAATTGGGGGCTTATATGTGACCTCAAGGTCATCTGTATCAGAGGGCAAATGGGGGTGGAATCACCTTGGAACTGTTGAGAGGAATGCATTGTAGACAGAAGGTAGGTGCTGTCTTATCCCTCTCCCTCTGTTGAGAAAGGGCTGCTCAGTGTTAATGGTCTCTTTTACACCTCTTTCAAATCAATAATCCTCTCTATCCAGAATGTGGACCTTGCTGTCTTCAAAGGAATGATTTTTGTCTTTCAGATTCAGATGGACTGCTGAAAACAACCAAAAGAGATTATTGTGGACTTTAGGAAATGCAAATCGAACATTCATCCACTTATTATTGAAGGGAATTGTGTGGAACAGGTCTCCGTGTTTCGATTTCTGGGAATGGAGTTAAGAGATGATCTGACATGGGGAGCAAACACCAAAGTTGTGATGAAGAGAGCACAGCAGAGGTTATACTTCTTGAGAATTCTCAGGAAGCATAATCTCTCAAAGGACCTGTTGTTGGCATTCTATCACTGTACTATAGAGAGCGTGTTAACCTATGGTCTGTGTGTGTGGTTTGGGAGTTGTACAGTCAGGGAAAAAACAATGCTGTCCAGGGTCGTAAAGACTGCAGAGAGAATAATTGGGTTTACTCTTCTTACTTTAGATCAAATCTATGTCTCCAGGTGTTATAAGAAAGCTGTGGAGATTGTGCAGGATTGCACGCACCCCGGAAATGATCTCTTTCAGCTTCTGCCTTCTAGAAGGAGGTATAGGGTCATAAAGACCAGGACCAGCCGCTTGAGAAATAGTTTTTATCCAACAGCGGTTTTGGCTTTGAATGCAGCACAATGCAGTTTCTGAGAGAACTTCTGTATTTAGTTTTTAGAGTCTAGAGTGTTTCTAGGGGTTAAATGTGTATATGTGGGGTGGGTGGTATGTTGATATGTATTTTGTTGTTTTTGTTGGGTTTTGTGGGGTTGATGTGGATTTTTCAATTTCGTTGTTCTGTATGGGACAATGACAATAAAGATTATCGTATCGTATCGTATCGTATCGTATCGTATCGTACTCTTGTCCTTATGCTTTCATTTTGCTTTGCATTTTCCTTGAATTATGGGCTTCTCTAAGAACTCTTGGTCAATGAAGAAGCTATTATATCAGATTCTGGTATTTTCCTACACAAAGAGCTCAGTAAAAATATGTCAAATATTTAGACAAATAAGATAAAATGATAGTAAGATACGATGCCTTAAAGATCAAGCTATTGAAGACTTTGCAACCCAAAGGCCAATAGTTTGACTTATAGTGCATCTAGAAATTCATATTCTAGAAAGATATATTTAACATATGGTATACATTTTCTAGCCTTAATTGAAATCTATTTGATCATTTTTATCGTCAAGTATATCAATGACGTGGAACTTTCCACTGTTCCATGGGCAGTCGGCAAAACACTAAATCTGGCACTTGCCTCTTCTAGTGCTTGCATTTCCATGGAAATCAGTGAAAGAGCAATAATGAGACAGCTCCCCAATAATGACGATAACAGTGATAAAACACGCAAATAAAGTACAAGGCATCTGGACTAAAACATGCAAATAAAGTACAAGGCATCTGGAGTATTTCAGGAGCACTACTAATTTGTGAATATTGGGATTCATAAAAATGATTATGTTTGTTTTTAAGTATGATTTTATTATTATTTTTAAATAAGCAAATGCCAAGAAATGGGAATGCAATGTCAGTAATAATAGCAACATAAAGGTTTCACAGCTCGCTATCCTAAAGCATTACAATTAGTCCAATATAGAATGTAAAGGTATGTATCTTTACTTTTTATAACATATAATTCCCAACTCCTTTTCAGATGAATTTTTAAAAAGTTGACCTTTCTACTTTCTGTAAGTCTAGTCTGTAACAGTAATAAAGTTTTATTCTATTACTGAGAGGGGTGGAGGGGTGAAAAAAGACCAAAGGGTTTGGCTGAAAGTCTGGGCAAAAGAGAGATGGAAGAAGAGGACAAGAACTGACCTGCACAAACCTATTTAATCAGTGTACCAAAGAGTGGGTGGACATTTTTGGGAGACAAAATTGTACAGAGTGAGAGGTCTGAGTTTTGGAAAGAGTTTCTGGAATAATTAATTATTTTAGGACTTATATTACACTTTGTCAGAACCAGTTTATATTTATTTATTTATTTATTTATTTATTTATTTATTTATTTATTTATTTATTTATTTATTTATTTATTTATTTATTTGATTGGTTGATTGATTGATTGATTGATTTTATATGCCGCCCTATTCCCGAAGGACTCAGGGCGGTTTACAGGGCTAAAACAATACAAATAAATACAATTAAAATAGAATTAAATTAAGACTAGCCCACAATTAAAACAAATTAAAATTTAAAATTTAAAGTTAAATTAAAACCCCCTCAGTCCAGGCCAGAAAGATCAAATAACCAAGTTTTCAGGTCCCGGCAAAAAGAGCGAAGGTCCGGGGCAGTCCGAAGTTCCACCGGCAGTTAATTCCATAAGGCAGGCGTGCCCACAGAGAATGCCCTCCCCCTTGGGATCACCCGCCAGCATTCCCTAACCGGCGGAACCCTAAGGAGGCCCTCCCTGTGGGAGCACACAGGACGCTGGGAGGCTGATGCTGGCAGCAAGTGCTCCCTGAGATAATCTGGACCCATGCCATTTAAGGCTTTATAGGTCATCACCAGCACCTTGAATCTCACCCGGAGGGGAACTGGAAGCCAATGCAGCTTGCGGAGAAGAGGTGTTACATGAGAGTATCGGGAAACTCCCATTACTATTCGTGCGGCTGCATTCTGCACCAGCTGAAGCCTCCGAGTGGTCCTCAAGGGCAGCCCCATGTAGAGAGCGTTGCAGTAGTCTAACTGGGAGGTCACAAGCGCATGAGTTTGGTAAAGCTTTGGCTAAAAGACACCATGCTAGAAACAGGAAAAAGTGTGACTTCTAATCCTATCTTATGCCCAAAATCAGTTGGGTGACATTGGGTCAATCACTCTATCAGCCCTAGAAAGAAGGCAGTGGCTAACCTCTTCTAAAAATATTCAATAAAACTTCTCTAGAAGTTACACTGACTTGAAGGCACCAAAACACCAAACTAGCTACAATTTTCATATCACAATAGTGAGATCTCTACTATAAGTGTTCAAGAGACAGGTTAAAAAGAGGTCCATGCCCTTGGGACTCAAAAAAGCTATGAAGCCCTGAAGCTGCATGTTGACCATTCCACTGAAGAGGAAAATCACAATTAGTTTCTGCAACAAAGTAATTCTCCACAGTACTATTGTATTAGGAAATAGACATGTACAGTAGCTTAGAATCACCTTGGCAAGGTATTTCAAAGTGTGAAGTTGGCATAATTCTCATGAGGATCATTGCTCAGCCTTGATTAAGACTCTCAATAGATGACAGATGTTTTTCTATGGGCTTAAAAACCTCTTTCAGATCTTTACATAGCATAATAACCCAGTAGCATAACAGTGTATTGTCCTGATGCTTGTCACTATCCTATATGTTTTGAAGCTGGTTAAAAAAAAGTACCGTATATACTTGAGTATAAGCCGACTCGAGTATAAGCCGAGACCCCCAATTTCACCCCCAAAAACTGGAAAAAGTTATTGACTCGAGTATAAGCCGATCCGCCGTTCTGCAAGCCTCTGCCGCCAGCAGAGGCTCGATCCGCCATTTTGCAAGCCTGAATACACAGGAATACCCTGTGTAGCCGCGGCTCGTCGGCAGGTCTCCGTTCCTCCTGCCGACCTTTGGGGAGGTTTGGGCGCCTCCCCAAACCTCCCCAAACCTCGGCAGGTCTCCGTTCCTCCGCGCAGACCTGCCGACCTTTGGGGAGGTTTGGGCGCCTCCCCAAACGTCCCCAAACCTCGGCAGGTCTCCGTTCCTGTTTGGGGAGGTTTGGGCGCCTCCCCAAACGTCCCCAAACCTCGGCAGGTCTCCGTTCCTGTTTGGGGAGGTTTGGGCGCCTCCCCAAACGTCCCCAAACCTCGGCAGGTCTCCGTTCCTGTTTGGGGAGGTTTGGGCGCCTCCCCAAACCTCCCCAAACCTCGGCAGGTCTCCGTTCCTGTTTGGGGAGGTTTGGGCGCCTCCCCAAACGTCCCCAAACCTCGGCAGGTCTCCGTTCCTGTTTGGGGAGGTTTGGGCGCCTCCCCAAACGTCCCCAAACCTCGGCAGGTCTCCGTTCCTGTTTGGGGAGGTTTGGGCGCCTCCCCAAACCTCCCCAAACCTCGGCAGGTCTCCGTTCCTGTTTGGGGAGGTTTGGGCGCCTCCCCAAACCTCCCCAAACCTCGGCAGGTCTCCGTTCCTCCGCGCAGACCTGCCGACCTTTGGGGAGGTTTGGGCGCCTCCCCAAACGTCCCCAAACCTCGGCAGGTCTCCGTTTCTGTTTGGGGAGGTTTGGGCGCCTCCCCAAACGTCCCCAAACCTCGGCAGGTCTCCGTTCCTCCGCGCAGACCTGCCGACCTTTGGGGAGGTTTGGGCGCCTCCCCAAACGTCCCCAAACCTCGACAGGTCTCCGTTCCTGTTTGGGGAGGTTTGGGCGCCTCCCCAAACGTCCCCAAACCTCGGCAGGTCTCCGTTCCTCCGCGCAGACCTGCCGACCTTTGGGGAGGTTTGGGCGCCTCCCCAAACGTCCCCAAACCTCGGCAGGTCTCCGTTCCTGTTTGGGGAGGTTTGGGCGCCTCCCCAAACCTCCCCAAACCTCGGCAGGTCTCCGTTCCTCCGTGCAGACCTGCCGACCTTTGGGGAGGTTTGGGCGCCTCCCCAAACGTCCCCAAACCTCAGCAGGTCTCCGTTCCTGTTTGGGGAGGTTTGGGCGCCTCCCCAAACGTCCCCAAACCTCGGCAGGTCTCCGTTCCTCCGCGCAGACCTGCCGACCTTTGGGGAGGTTTGGGCGCCTCCCCAAACGTCCCCAAACCTCGGCAGGTCTCCGTTCCTGTTTGGGGAGGTTTGGGCGCCTCCCCAAACCTCCCCAAACCTCCCCAAACCTCGGCAGGTCTCCGTTCCTCCGCGCAGACCTGCCGAGGTTTGGGGAGGTTTGGGGAGGCGCTCAAACCTCCCCAAAGGTCGGCAGGAAGAACGGAGACCTGCCGAGGTTTGGGGAGGTTTGGGGAGGCGCCCAAACCTCCCCAAACGTCGGCAGGTCTGCGCGGAGGAACGGAGACCTGCCGAGGTTTGGGGAGGTTTGGGGAGGCGCCCAAACCTCCCCAAACAGGAACGGAGACCTGCCGAGGTTTGGGGACGTTTGGGGAGGCGCCCAAACCTCCCCAAAGGTCGGCAGGTCTGCGCGGAGGAACGGAGACCTGCCGAGGTTTGGGGAGGTTTGGGGAGGCGCCCAAACCTCCCCAAACAGGAACGGAGACCTGCCGAGGTTTGGGGAGGTTTGGGGAGGCGCCCAAACCTCCCCAAACAGGAACGGAGACCTGGGGAGGTTTGGGGAGGCGCCCAAACCTTCCCAAACGTCGGCAGGTCTGCGCGGAGGACCGGAGACCTGCCGAGGTTTGGGGAGGCGCCCAAACCTCCCCAAAGGTCGGCAGGAGGAACGGAGACCTGCCGAGGTTTGGGGAGGTTTGGGGAGGCGCCCAAACCTCCCCAAAGGTCGGCAGGAGGAACGGAGACCTGCCGAGGTTTGGGGAGGTTTGGGGAGGCGCCCAAACCTCCCCAAAGGTCGGCAGGAGGAACGGAGACCTGCCGAGGTTTGGGGAGGTTTGGGGAGGCGCCCAAACCTCCCCAAACGTCGGCAGGTCTGCGCGGAGGAACGGAGACCTGCCGAGGTTTGGGGAGACGCCCAAACCTCCCCAAACGTCGGCAAGTCTCCGTTCCTCCGCGCCCTGCCTGCCTGCTTCTTTCCGCTGCGGAAAGAAGCAGGCAGGCAAGGCGCGGAGTTTGGGGAGGTGCGCGCGCACCTCCCCAAACCTCCCCAAACTTCGGCAGGTCTCGGACGGCGGTGGCTTGGGAGAGGTGCGGGCGATCCCGGAAGCACCAAAGCCTCGGCCGCGCACAAGTCCTCGGTAAGTTTTTTTTGTTGACTGGAGTATAAGCCGAAGTGGAATTTTTCAGCCCAAAAAGTGGGCTGAAAAATTCGGCTTATACTCAAGTATATACGGTATTTAAACTTCAGTGGGCAGGTGAATATTGATGGTAGCCAATGGCATGTGTATCCCATCCTCTTTCTTATAAAAATCATAGTTTAGGGATGAGACAAAACTAGGGTAATTAATTCTGGGAATAAAACTGTGATTGCCCTACAGTATTATAATAGGAGCTTTTTCCCTAGGGTCGGGGATATAATGCCACATATTGTTGTATACCCAACTTAAAATTATTTCAGTAAAACATGTATGTATTCAATAGAGATCCTGATTGAAGTCTGCAGAGGAAATAAAAATAAGAGTAATCCTAGGAAGATGGCATGTTTAAGCTCCCAATTTGGTTTTCTTAAGCAGCTCAGAAAGATACATTTATGAATGATGGAGTGACAAACAGCGAGGTCCTCAGAATATTTTTCTCCATAAGGTTTCCATAATCTTATCTGTATCCATGTGAAGTCCTATGAATAGGAAAACAACTGAGGACCGTATGTGTAGGGAAAACAGTTCAATGGCCTCTTTCCTTTGCTACTCCCCTTCTTAAGACAATTGCCTTCAAAGGCTACTATGTTGTATTTTTAAAAGAGCAGGACTTTGTTACACACAACTGCATGTAATATACAGTTTAACCCAGAATTAACAGTAGTGCAAGAGAGCACCTACTGGAAGCTAGGAGTTCATCTTCTGGTTTGTAATCATTTCCTGTTACAATGAGGCACTTTGGTTTTCTCTTCAGATTGTTTTTGTCTGTAATATATATCTTTTCAGCCCAGAAAAAAAAACATAATATTTTTCCACCTGGTGGACATCCAGCTTGATGAAAGAAGCAATAAAAACAATTGTGTTCTCCAGGTTACAACCAAAGCTACTTTTGTCTGATCAACCGCTATGGAAAATTTTGGACTCAGATAAAAATCATTGGATTTTTTTTCTACCTTTGAAATGAACACTGCTGCAAAGGAAACCTGCAATAATCTGATAGTATGAACGAAAAATAAATATTTCATTTGTTTTCATACAAATGCAAGAAGCACAAAAGCACCTGCTAAAGCAGGAGTTGATATTTGTATTACTTTGAAGGTGAACCCAGTATTGGTGATTTTTTATGGACTCCAAGAGGGAGTCTTAGATAGAATGGGGAAAGCTCAGTATGTGATTGTGGTGTTGAACAATTGTTTTCTGTGGTGTTTCAAAAGTACTTCAAGCTTTGATGATGATTATAGCTGCACCAAAAGCCACGATATTTTTCACCTGGCTGAGACATCTGCAGGAGATGTCAAAAATGTTAAAAGTGGCAGCTATGACCGTGCAAAGCCCCACCCCTCTTGGAAGATCCTTTAAAGGCAATTGAAACATTAATTGGAAAAATAAAATTTTTTTTGATGCAGTAGCAAATTTAAGATCAATAAACAGAAGATGAAGATGTTAACAAAAACCATGAAAATAAAAGATAAAATAGAACTGATGATTTAAAAATGGGTTTTTAAATTGTGAAGAAAGTAAAATATTTGGTTATCACCATGACAAAGATGAATTGTATGTTATTTCAAAGAAACTATATTAAGACATGGAATGGAGCTTAAACGCACGTGTTTAAATGTGAGAAACTATAATTGTCATTGCATTCAGTGATAAAAGTTTTGCTTTAAAATGAAATGAATGGCAAACAAATTTAATAAAATAAAATAAAATAATAAAAATGAATGTCTTGCCTAGAATGATGTTTTTGTTTCAGTCAATAGCTATTTGACAACTGATACACCATTTAAACAGTAGCTGAATATATCTAAATTTGTGTGGCAGGGAAAAATCAATGAGTTAAATATAAGGTATTATAAAATGCAAAGGAAAGAGGATTGGATTTACCTGATTTGAAATTGTATTTTGCAGCTTGTCGTTTGGATGAAAGAGTGGGTGCTGCTAAGAACTAAAAGGTTCTTGGAATTAGAAGGACCTGACCTGAGATTTGGGTGGCATGGATATTAGTGGTACAATAAAGTCAAGGTTAATGTGAACTTTAAAAAATCATTATGTTTGATGGGTAATATTGAGAATATGGAATAGGTACAAACCCCAAAACACTTTTGTGTCTTTCAGCAGAAGCAGCTTTTTATAGATGAGAAATAATAGGCAAACACAAATCACTATTGTGAGATACTAGAATTTTGTCATGGGAAATAAAAAAATAAAATCAACAGAACAACTGGTGACTGTTGTGTATGGTTTTGGGTTACAACATAGCAACAGCGTTACTTATACCACCAGGTGGCGCTGTACCGTACTGATGCGGATTGCGCTATTTTTCGGCGGGAATACCAGGTTCAAATGGATTGGCCAGGTGAATACCTGGCCAATATATATATGGTGTACCTTGCAAGATGGAGCTCAACTCGGCTCCGCTGTCTCAATAATTTCTTATGAGACGTTTAAAACTGTTTGCGCCTGGAGCAAGCGGTGGCCTCGACTGAGACCTACCAGTTTAAAGTTAACCAATTTTCAACGTGCCCTGGTAAAAATAAGGGGGGAGGCTACTCTATTGGTGGGTTTTAGAGACTTCTCTGGGCACTTGGATGTTCTTGTGGCCGAGGGCCGGAGGACTAGTTTAGTGGGGTTATATTGGTTTGAGGCTCTGGGCATAGGGATCTTGGGAATCCATAGCACCCAGGCCAGAAGCCTCGAATCCATCTGCAAAACGTTTGCAGATGTATTCGACAGAAAATTAGGCAGGTACAATAGGGCCCCCATTAAATTTAAATTGAACCCAAATGTGCTATCTGTGAGAATTAAACCCAAGAGAGTTCCCTTCGCCCTCAAGCACAAGATTGAGAGCGAATTGGATAAGTTAGTAGAGCAGGGGGTGTTAGAACCAGTAGAAGGGGGAGAGTGGGAGACCCCCATTGTCACCCCACTGAAAGCTAATGGGGAAGTGAGAATTTGTGCGGATTATAAGGCTTCGGTAAACCGGGCCCTCAATCCGCACGCTTACCCAGTTCTGACGATCAGCCATATCCTCTCCTCCTTACAGGTCGGCACCATCTTTGTGAAGCTAGACCTTGCGCAGGCATACCAGCAACTCCCAGTTACCAGGGAGTTCGGTGTCTCTGTAGCTCCAGGAATTTTTCAGGAGGTGATGGAGAGGACTCTGAAGGGCATTCTGGGGGTATGCCCTTACTTTGATGATGTCCTCATCACTGGGGATTCAGAAGAAGTACTGGCTGAAAGGTTACAGGCAGTTTTAAGTAGGTTTCGTGCTGCAGGACTCAAACTTAAAAAGGACAAATGTCAAATTGGGGTTGCATCCACAGAATTTTTGGGGTTCAGGATCAATGCCAAGGGAATCCATCCCACTGACTCCAAGGTAAGGGCAATAAAAATGGCCCCCACACCCAAGAACAAAACAGAGTTGCAAGCTTTTCTGGGCTTGCTGAATTTCTATCATGCATTCTTGCCACACAAAGCAGCCATTGCTGAGCCTTTACACAGACTATTAGACAAGAAAGCTATTTGGACCTGGACCAGGGTTCATGAACAGAGTTTTCAAGCTCTTAAAGAACTACTATCCAGTAATTCCACTGTCACTCACTTCATATAGAAAAAGCCCATCTGCATTGCGTGTGACGATTCTCCCTATGGAGTGGGTGCAGTTTTGAGTCATTTAGAAGAGAATGGAGAACAAAAACCCATTGCCTATTATTCCAGGACACTGTCAATGGCTAAGAGGAATTACGCACAAATCGATAAGGAAGCCTTGGCAATAGTGGCTGGAGTTAAAAAATTCCATGATTACTTGTATGGCAGACAATTCACCATATTCACAGACCACAAGCCCTTGTTAGGGTTGTTCACAACAGACAAGCAAACCCCCCAAATCCTATCTCCTAGAATGCTCAGGTGGTCCATATTCCTATCCGCGTACGACTGTAAACTAGTGCATAAATCAGGAAACGATATGGGTCACACTGATGGACTAAGTAGGCTACCTCTAACACATGCTGAACCTGATTCGTCGCCGGCAGAACAAATACTGGCCATCCAGGAATTACCCGAATGCCCTTTACACGCAAAGGACATTGCCACAGAAACAACAGCTGACAGGGTCCTGAGCAGAGTCCTGGCATGGGTGGTCACTGGGTGACAAGAGAAGAGCCCAGGTCCGGAATTTCAAGCATATTTTATTCGGAGGCATGAGTTGTCTGCCCATAAGGGATGCATTTTGTGGGGTAGCAGGGTCATCGTCCCTGAGAGACTAAGGGACAGGGTCTTAGATTCATTACATGAAGGGCACCCGGGTATAGTGAGGATGAAGGTGTTAGCTAGGAGATACCTGTGGTGGCCAGGCCTAGACAAGGCCATAGAGGAACAGGTGTACAGTTGCTATGTATGCCAAAGGTCCAGGCCTGAACTGCCACACACGCCTGTCCACAAATGGGAGGCAACACACACTCCATGATCCAGGATCCACATTGATTATGCTGGTCCATTCCAGGGTCAACTATTCCTAGTGGTGGTAGATAGCCATTCCAAATGGTTGGAGGTAGTACCAGTCACTAGCATGACCTCGGCCAGGACAATCCAAGTGCTCAGGGGTCTTTTTGCCACACATGACCTTCCTGATGTGTTGGTCTCGGATAACGGCCCACAATTCACCTCTGTTGAATTCCAGGATTTCATGAAGGCCAACTTGATTAGGTACGTCACCTCTGCGCCCTTTCACCCGTCGACCAATGGATTAGCAGAACGCATGGTGAGAACAACAAAAGACGCTTTGAAGCGCATCATCAGTGGGGACTGGCATCATAGGTTGGCTCAGTTCCTACTGGCTCAACATTCCACACCTTGCACAGCAACAGGGAAGAGCCCAGCGGAACTGCGTTGGGGCAGACGGCTCATCACCAAGCTGGACAGGCTACACCCCGACAGGGTGGCTGCAGAGACAGTGCAACCGAACCCAACTAGGAAACTAAACACAGGTGAACTGGTCTGGGCCAGGAACTATGGGCCAGGACATGTGTGGATTCCTGGCGTGGTGCTACACAATAGTGACAGAGGGAAATAGTTTGTTTGGTTCTGATAGACGAGGACTCAGAGTGGTTTTACAACGAAAGAGTTTATTGAATACACATAAGTCAACTGTCAACTGTCAAATGTTGCAAGCTTTTATAGTGGAACTGTTTGAACTGTAACCAATCATCAGAGTCTCTTTTCCCGCTTCTTGTTTATTGTAACCAATGATTGCACCGGAATTTCCCGCTCTAAACCCTGCTTTATTGCAATCTGCTATTTTCCTTGTTTGCAAACTATTTACAGACACAACACCCCTTACCCCCCAGTTGTTGTTATTTATGTACAAAATCCTTTAAATATTTTGGTGGCCTATGGACTCTTGAAGGGTATCTATGGCTCTGGCTGCTAGGGTCATTTCTTTCTGGTTGTCTGCTTGGCTGGTTGCCTCTGTTGGACCTGGACTCTTGGCTACCTGACTCTGACGCTTCCCTGTTGTTGTTTTGTGGATTTGGTTGTGTTTGAAGATCAGCTATCGCTGGCCTACTCCGAAGGGGTATTTCCCAGTCAAATTGACTAAATTGTTGTTGTTGGTTACCAGGGGGTGAGTTATTTTGTGTTTCTGCTACCCCACTATCTGGCGTGTTGTTATCACTGAACCTAGATGTAAGGTTCCCCCCAAATATACTTTGATCCCCATCTATTGGCAAACAACCAATAGTTCTCTTTCTCAGCTGATCTATGTGTCTTTTGCTGATCCTATTCCCTTCCCCCTCTATAGTGTAAGACAAGGGACCCAATATTTCAGTAACCACCCCTGGGATCCATTTGTCCCCTTGTGCATAGTTCCTGGCCCAGATTAAATCCCCCACTTTGAATGTTCTATTCGGAATGTCCAGTTCTGCACTTGGTAGAAGTCTGTCAGGGTGTAGTCTGTCCAATTTGGTGGTTAGTCTCTTTCCCCACCTCATTTCAGCTGGGCTTTTGCCGGTAGCAGTACATGGGGTCGTATGTTGGGTCAGCAAAAATTCGGCCAGTCTTTGATGCCAGTCGCCCCTGATGATTCTCTTTAAAGCGTCTTTAGTGGTCCTCACATTTCGTTCAGCCAAGCCGTTGGTGGATGGGTGGAAGGGTGCTGATGTCTTGTGTTTAATCGAGTTGGCCTTGAGGAAATCCTGGAATTCAACAGAGGTGAATTGGGGCCCATTATCAGACACAATTACATCAGGTAACCCGTGAGTGGCAAAGAGGCCCCTTAATACCTGTATTGTTTTACCTGAGGTTAATGAACTGACTGGTACTACCTCTAGCCATCTAGAGAAGCTGTCCACTACTACCAGGAAGGTTAACCCTTGGAAAGGTCCAGCAAAGTCAATATGAATCCTGGACCAAGGATTCCTGGCTAACTCCCACTTATGCGTACGAGTGTGTTGTTGTTCCGGCCTAGAACGTTGGCACAAATAGCAATTGGCAACGCATTCCTCAATGTCATTGTCTAGTCCTGGCCACCACAAGTGGCTCCTAGCCAACGCCTTCATACGTACTATTCCTGGGTGCCCCTCATGTAACTCTACTAAAATAGCTGGTCTGTGGATTTCGGGAATGACCACACGGTTTCCCCACAGTAAGCATCCCAAATGAACTGACAGTTCATTTTTCCTTCTAATATAAGGAATGTATTTGGCATCTGGGTTAGTATTAGGCCACCCGCTAAGGACCCAGGCCATAATTCTCTTAAGAATATAGTCATTATTTGTTGCCCGAGCTATGTCCTTGGCAGTTAAGGGCCAATCAGGAATGTCCAGGAGGGACATTATTTGTCCCACAGGCGCAGGGTCATTGTCTGTGATATTTAATGGCAGTCTGCTGAGGGCGTCAGCATGTCCCATGTCTTTGCCAGGTCTGTGTTGGAGAGAAAAGGAATATGCTGAGAGAAAAATGGACCATCTCAGCATTCTGGGAGACATGATTTGGGGTGTCTGTTTGTCCGTAGTAAACAGTCCCAATAGGGGCTTGTGGTCAGTGAGTATGGTAAAGTTCCTACCATAAAGGTAGTCATGGAACTTTTTTACTCCTGCCACGATTGCTAATGCTTCCTTGTCTATCTGAGCATAATTCCGCTCTGCTTTGGTTAGCGTCCTGGAATAATATGCAATTGGTCTTTGTGTACCTTGGTTGTCTAAGTGGCTGATAACAGCCCCCACACCATACGGTGAAGCATCGCATGCTAAATAAATTGGTTTATTTTCAATAAAATGGGTTACTGTTGATTGGCTGGAAAGGATGTCCTTTAAAATTTGGAAACTCACTCTATGTTTATTAAGCCACTGCCAAGGGGTCTTTTTATCCAAAAGTCTATGGAGGGGTTCTGCAATGGCAGCCTTGTGTGGCACAAATGTATGGTAGAAGTTTACTAAACCTAGGAAGGCTTGTAGTTCGGCCTTATTCTTTGGCTCTGGAGCCAGCTTAATTGCTTTAATTTTATCAGGGGTAGGATGGATTCCATGTTTGTCAATTCTGAATCCAAGGAATTCAGTGGACTTGACCCCTATGCAACATTTTTCCTTTTTCAATTTCAATCCAGCCCTCCTAAATCTTTGCAATACCTGCTCAAGCCGCTCTGCTAATATTTCTTCATTTTTCCCAGCTATCAAGACATCATCAAAGTAAGGGCATACACCAGGTATGCCCTTTAAGGTCCTCTCCATCACTTCTTGGAAGATGCCTGGAGCTGCTGCAATACCAAATTGCAGTCTGTGGACTCGGAACGCCCCCTTGTGGGTGACTATCGTCTGAGCTTCTGCAGCCTCTTCAGAAACAGTTAATTGCAAGTACGCCTGCGCCAAGTCTAACTTGGCAAACATGGCGCCGTCATGTATCATAGCGAGGACCTGCTTCACCGTCGGGACCGGGTAAGCATGTTTTTTCATTCCCAGGTTCAGGGTGGCTTTGTAGTCAGCGCAGATCCTCACATCCCCGTTAGGTTTGAGGGGTGTGACGATCGGCGTTTCCCACAAACCTCCCTCGACTGGTTCTAAGACGCCTTGGCCTACAAGCTTGTCGAGCTCGGCCTCGATTTTTTGCTTCAGGGCGAAAGGCACCCTTCGGGCCTTAAGCCTGATAGGTTTTACTGATGGGTCTAGATTAAATTTTATTGGGGGCCCTTTGTATTTACCAAGAGACCCATCGAATACGTCTGCAAATTCATTGCAGACTGATTCGAGGGTCTTATTTTTAATAATTGAATTTATTCCCCCAATCCAAATACCCAGGGCCCTGAACCAATTAAGGCCAATTAGGCTAGTCCTTTGTCCCTCAGTGACTATTAATTCTAAATCCCCCTTAAACCCCTTAAATTTAACGCTAATGGTAATTTTTCCTTTTATTTTAATTGGGGTTTTTTGGAAATCAGTTAATTGGATTTTTGTTGAACTAAGTGGAATTTTTCTTCCACTTATTTGTTCAATCCTTTCAAGGGTTTCACTGGATATTATAGACACTGAAGCCCCAGAGTCTATTTCCATTTTGCAAGGAACCCCTTGCAATTGGACTATGATTTTCAATTTTCCTTCTGGAAAATTGCTATTTTTTCCCTTCCTATTGCGATTGACACGCGCCACCTCCCCTCGGTTTGGAATTTTAACCCCGGGTCTAGGGGTCTCTTTGCCACTAAAGTAAGGGGTTACCTTACCTTCGGGCCACACATCGACTTCGTGAAGGCGGTTGTCACGAGCACGGCTCCTACAGATGGCCTGGATGTGGCCGGTCTTCCCACACACTCGACATTTGGCGGTACGGAATCGGCAAGAGGCGCGAGGATGGTTGCCTCCGCAGCTGCCACACCGGTTTTGATTGTTGTTGTCGCGCAGTCTAGTTGTGGCGTCCCTCCATGGTCGTTGGGCCCCTATCGCTTGTCTTTGTGGTGTTGCGGGTTGGTGACGGCGGTTAGGTTCAGGCCCCTCACTTCGGAATGGTTTTGGCGCCAATTTTCCGAATCGTCTAGAGACTTCAGCGATGTCTTCTTCCCACTGCTGGTCCACTTCCCCGCAGTCCACATAGCCTTCCTGGTTGATCTCGGACGACACTGCCATGCTACTGCGGGGGGGGTCGCGATACCCGGTGGATTCGTACGTTAAAAGTTCATCCAGCACTTCCTGCAGATCGCCGGTGGGTTTGGCGATTATTCTGTTTTGCAGCTGCTCGTCTCGCAAGCCCAGTACTACTCGGTCCCGAATTCTTATTTCTAAATTGTCGTATTTACATCGTACTGCGGCTTCCCTGACGGCAGCAACGAATTTTTGTATGGATTCGCCCGGTCTCTGGTTCCTTTTCTCAAAAATGCGCCGCCAGAAGAGTTCGGATCTCCTAGGCGTGAAGTGAACCTTTAGTTTGGCTAGGAGGTCAGCATATGGCACACTTGAGACCGGCTGCGGTTGACACAGTCCAACAGCGATCCGATAAACCGGTGTGCCACAAATTGTCAATAATGCTGCCACCTTTTTCCGGTCGTCTGTGATTCCGTTCACTAGCAGGAACCCTTCGACTTGTCCGATGTATTCTTCCCAATCCTCTGGAAAGTTTGGGTCGAATTCCTTCAATGACCCTATTTGCGCCATTCGGAGAATTTCTTTATTCCGCCGCGGCCGCTCGGTTGACTGTGACACGCTTTCGAATTTGCTGCCTTTGCACAGCTATTTCGCCAATTCTCTGGTCTTCTGTCTATCCCACCCTCGTCGCCAATTGTTTGGTTCTGATAGATGAGGACTCAGAGTGGTTTTACAACGAAAGAGTTTATTGAATACACATAAGTCAACTGTCAACTGTCAAATGTTGCAAGCTTTTATAGTGGAACTGTTTGAACTGTAACCAATCATCAGAGTCTCTTTTCCCGCTTCTTGTTTATTGTAACCAATGATTGCACCGGAATTTCCCGCTCTAAACCCTGCTTTATTGCAATCTGCTATTTTCCTTGTTTGCAAACTATTTACAGACACAACATAGTTGCTAATGGTTTTCTTATTTAGTGCTATCAGAAAGATTTAAAGTAGGGGAAGGGGGAGGGGGAGGGGAGGGAGGTGTTGGGGAAGTTTGGGGAGAGGGGAGGGGGTTGGGAGGGGTTTTGTCTTTTAAAAATGTATTGTAAAACTTTTCAATTAAAAAAAGATTTAAAGTAGACATGAGAGTTTATAGTATTGAATATTGTAAGAGTGGTTTTGAAGTGGAATTGTGTACAAATGATGAACATGCAGTCACTAAAATATATAAACTTTTATTGAATTTTGAAACAAAAGAACAAGTGAAAGAATGTATGATAAAATGGGCTAAACATTGGTTATAGTAACAATAGCAACAATAGGAAACTATGTAGTTGTAGCTGAAAGGACTGAAATTTGCATTATTTCCTAATTTTAAAGATAATTTTTTATAAAATGATGTGCCACTGACTAGAATTATAGTCAGTGAATTATTATCTAGAATTATAAAGACACTTCAAATTTATTTTGAAAATGGGAACAAGAAGAGACAAAATTAATACAGCAATTCCACAATATCCAACACTCCTCTGTACAAGATTTTTTTAGACATTCAATTTTTAAAAAAATTCCTATTAAAAACACTTTCCACAACACTTGTGAACACTTGTGGACAAATGAATATATTGCAAAAAATGGTGCATGTTATAAAAATGTATGTACAAATCTCATATGTTAGAGAAAATAGTACAAATTTATTTGTGCTTTTAAATGGCAGACTGAGAGGTTGGATGCAACAAAATTATGACTGAATGCATATAAAACCAATATGGAGCAGAAATAGATTTATTATTCTTTTCCTAATCAGAAACAAATCAGAGATTAAAATTGGATTCCTTGCTTGTCCTTTTAACTCAACAGCCGTAGGTACATTCCCTTACTAAATACATATCTTCAGGGGAAAAGATGGAGCCCACCTCTTGTAAGGACCTTATTCTTGACCATTTGTTTCTTTTTTCCAAGTACATAGATGCAATGATGGCAAGCATCTTCAAGGAGAAGTCCAGTCAGTTTGCACTGCTGTTATCATGATTTCTTTCTCCCTGGAGTGACTTTACATCACCATCAGCTGAACGGTAACTAGTGCCATAGCAAAGCACTCAGACAGCAATAAAGACATACAAGCAGCCAGCAAAACACTCCGTAGCTTCAACAGGAAAAGTACATTACAGAACCCAGCATCTGTGTCTTACAGCTGCCAAGTATCTTCCATGTGTTGTTACAGCTGTTGACTCTATTGCAGAGGAAGGCAGAACAGAAGGATGGAAAGGAAGAAACATTAAGAATATTCAGCTCCTGGAGAAGTACACCAAGCAGGTAGCCAGATGATTTGCCTGCCCAGCCCTTGTCTTTCCTGTGCACACAATCCTTCTTGGCTGCAATGAGACTGGAAATCATGATACTATCAAGCCTGACAACAGATGCTTTTCAATTTTCTCAAACAGAGAATCTGCTGAAGCTTTATAAAGTACCCTTTACCTATTGCTTTCTTATATTGTTTTTATACATTTTCGAGTAGTGGGGTGAGGCAAATAAGGTGTACCCATTCAAATTGACAAGAATAAACGAATAAAAGAAGAAAGGAGGCTAGGATGGCAGTTTTGATGAAGCATTTTGGATAAATTGCTTTTTTGGTAGGATTGCAAAGTGCTTCAGATTTGAGGGCAAAAATAGTGCCGTGGAGCACGTGGGTGCACCTGTCTGCAGCTCCAAAGCATCTTTTCATTGTGAAAGGCAGCTGCATGATTTTGGGAAAAGGCAAAGTTGCTTTAAGAGGTTTGCAGACAGGTGCTACATCATGCCATGTGGGCTCTGAAGCATCAAAACTCCAAACAATTCACAGCTCCATTTTCAAATATATAACTAGACTAGTGTGTTTTTCCTCTTTACTTATTTATCATTATTTCACATTTACATTATTTTCCATAAAGCAATAACATTGCTTCCGACTCTATTGGCATAAATGTCCAGTTTTCCCAAATGAAATGATATTCTTTTCCTAAAAGGGAATCCGGTTCTTATTTATCAACTTGTATGCTATCTAGGTGGCTTATACATTAGGGTTTAAAAACAGAAAAGGTGAAATAATACAAGAGAATAAAAAATGCATACAGGGCATCAGGGAAAGGATGAATGAAGCAAAGTCATAAAATTCCTGATCCACTCTCAGGAAGTGGATCACTCACCCTACTCCAGATAAACTGAAATGGATAAATTGTATAGTTCTAGTGTGGGTAAAATAAGGACCCAGCTATATGATAAAGGCTACAACTGTCCTTCATCTCATGCATATCCAGGTAAAGCTTAGTTTTAGTGGCTGCATGGCTTAACAACATCATACTTAGCATGTTCACATCTAGTGCAAGCAAATGGTGAAACAAAGCACAGAAACACTAGTGCCAATGAAGTCATATGTGCACTGAATTGACACATAGTAAGGAAAGAAAAGCAGAACTACATCAAGGGCAACTATATGTTTAGAGCAGGGCTTTTCAACTAGTGGTACGGGTACCACCTGTGGTACATTGGCACCTGGCAGGTGGTACGCAACCATCCTAGAAAAGTGGTAGTGGGGGAGGGGAATGAGCTGAACCTGTGGCAGCACCACACAAGCCTGAGCGAGAGATGGCTGGAGCTGCAGGGCTCAGTGGAAGTACCAGGATCAGCACCAGGCTCCAGCTGGAGCTCGGCGCTGATCCTGGCGCTTCTGCTGAGCTCAGAAGCGCCGATCAGCTGGAATGTTGCAGCATCTCCAGGGTCTTGTGATTTACATTCAGATGCTTGGCAACTGATTCATATTTATGACGGTCACAGTGTCCCATGGTCATGTGAAGTGACCAAAACCTGCTGCAACCACCCAGCAGACAGGGGGAAAATAAAAACCAACCCCCCCATCCCCGCTGCTAATCCTTAATAGAAATGCTCACAACAATGAAAACCTCGGACAGGAGGAAGAGCGCCGCCTGGTGGACAGGCAGGTGTCTTGCTTGGCTATGGCTTGGGGGGCACGTTTTTCAGTGCCATTGTAACCTTGAACAGTCACTAAGCAAAGCGTTGTAAGTTGAGGACTACCTATACTTCATCACTTTTTTTTCCTTTTTTTGGTTATCAAGTTTTTGACACCTTGCTAGGTGACTGGTGGTACTTAGATGTTGCCATATCCTAAAAGTGGTACAATGGGTGAAAAGGTTGAAAAGTCCTGGTTTAGAGGAATGTTGTGGTTTTAACCATGGCTGTGAATCCTTAGATCCCAGTGTGACATCTTACAAACAACAAGGACTTTCATCATATTCAGTCAGGCTTGATGGGCCAAAATACTTTTTGAATACAAAGGTATTATACTATAAAAGTGAAATTACTGGCCAAGGACTAGGATGGGAAGATCCAGGCTCAAACTGCCACTCAGTTAAGAAACTCACAGAATGACTTTGGCTCATTTATATTTACATAGTTGGTTTATTATGATGATAAAAAGAAAGAACATTCATGCCCCCCAAGTTATTTGATAAGAAGTGGTCTAAAAATTTAATTAAATAATTGTTCATTTTGTAGTTCTAACAATCACGATTGGACTGAGGACAAAGGCAAGGTGTTATCTTAAATTTATTTTTAACCCCCAAAGCAACATTCCTCATTGTGATTTTCCCATCAGACCCAACAAAGTCCAATATCTCTGGAGAACATTGGGTTGGAAAAAGCTACAGTATATTAAAGCATGAAAAACAAAATATTGTCTAATAAGACATCAGTCATATTATAACAAATTCATGTAATAAAACCCCCAGAGAATTGGAGTGTGAGGGAAGAGTATTGTATCAATCTAAAACATAATATAGTCTGCCAGTCACAATCAACAGTACACAACCAAGCAAGATGCATTCATTGTAAGAAATTACTGTTAAAAAATCTTATCTAATTATATCCTTAGATCAAGACTCAGAGAGATAGAAGAATTTCTGTGCATTTTTTTCAAAACAAGAGGTGAATGAATTATCTCCTATATATCCAAGTTAGTGCCATAAAAATAAAGATGGGGGGAGGGTAAACCTTACTTCATAAGCAGGATTTGTTATGCAAGGTGGTAGGAAAATATACTTGAGACAAGCATGATCTGAATTTTTTAAAAAATTGCAAACTGCCAAATTCTACATTTTGGATTTCTTACTTGCAAAATGCATTATGACATCTGCAAGAATTTGCCCTAAAAATTTGTCTGAAAAAAACTGAAATTTAAGGAGTTATCCACACCCTGGCAAAGACCTACTTTTCATCTACTGCTAGGTACCATAATTGTTGTGTACATAGTTATAGGTATTTGACAGCTCGGCGCCCGGCAACAACAGGTAGCATCAGCATACACTCGGATTGGCTGGCCAGCTTTTGGCGGGACATTCCAATGCAAACGATTGGTTAAGAGCTCACCGGCCAGAGTATTTAAAGGGCTAAAAGGGGCTGCGGGAGTGCGATGTGACTACCACAATAAAGCTGAGTTACTGAACCTCTGGCTGTCATGTGTTCCCTCATGGTCCAGGCCACACTATCCAACAATAATTATTCCATTTCTCCTGCTGTTTCTCTCATTATCCTCAACAACAATGATCTTAGGTAGTGTAGTATTTAAGTAAAAATGGTAGCTCCTTCAGTAGTCATTGAGGAGAGTTGGGAGGACCCAAAATTCACAAGTAAAATAGATTCTGCAAGGATTGGGGCTCTTGAAATGTAAATCCTAATTCACATATTCCCTATAGGAACTGGTGTTCTAGAAGTAGTTCAGCTGTATGTATTTATTTATTTTATTTATTAAATTTTTATACCGCCCTTCTCCCGAAGGACTCAGGGCGGTGTACAGGGCAATAAATATCGAAATATAAATACAAAAGTTAAAAAATGCATTACTGCCTTGTCTTGCATATAGTTTCTGATGCTGCCAAAAGAAATCCCATCATTGTTATAGAAGACAATGCCACATGATTATTAATCCTAATGCATGGTCTGAAGATAAATAATACATTGCTGAAGTGTCAAGTCTGTGCATGGGTGACATACTGACTAAGTACCCTAAGAAAAAGATTGATAGGCTGTGTTTAAGTCTGCCATAGGAGAAAAGGGGGAAATAAATATCTATGCCAAATCTCACATAATAAACATAACGTGTAAGCAATTTGTTTGGGGCAAGTACCACCCATTCTGAAAATTTACAGTGGGTGTTAGCAATGTCTTTACATCAAAGATGGGGAATTCTTAGACTTTTAGATCCATGGTGGCAAGAATTGTTGGGAATGGGAATCAAACCCCATTTGTTGGGCATGGATTCCCAACCAACATGGTTGCTGCCATCTGCATATGAGAAGGTGCTCTCTCTGTTGGCTTGCTGTTTTCATGATCTTAGCATGGCACTAATAATTTCGCATGTTCTCTGAACTCTAAAGAACACTATGTGGAGCAAATTAAACACAGTATGATCCATTTCTACTGTTCTTTTATGGACAGCCACTTAATGCCCATTTGGCATACATAGAACTGAGTAAGGCTGCAGCTTCTATCATCCATTGTTTGAATAAAAGCATTCAAATGGTTTTGGAGTAGAATAAGATAACAAAGACAGAACAATAACCAACAATGAAAGATATGCTCCAAAAGGACTGGTATCTTCCATGCTGAGAATTTCTATTCTCTTACCAATGGTATCTCTAAAAAATTAGGCTATTAGTATTCATTAAAAGAAAAAAATGATTCTCTTTCTCACAATCCTCTTATTATAGCTTGCTTCTGAAAATAATTGTTACCAGGTATAAAATATTGTTGCAAGTTCAGATCTTGACTCAGGTTCAACTTATTGTATTTATCTGAATTCATGAACACTGAGTCGGTTTTCTTTATCCTCAGTCCTATAGCATCAATTTGATCTTAAGCACTCTCCGCACAAGACAATCAAGTCAACTAGAACAACAGTCTCTTTCAGATCTTGAAGTTCAACATGACAAGCTTAGGTACTGAGACCTTATGAACCACCCTGATTATTACTATGACCCAGGAGTTCAGCACATTTTGCTTTGTTCCTTAGAGAGTTGTTAAGCTGGAGGATGGGAACTGTAAACATGGTGATTGCTGCATGGTCACACATTCATGCACAGAACTCCCTCACATACCTGCACACAAACAGATACTTAGTGCAAGCTGCCCAGTTAGCTTGAAAATTCTTTGAATATTCCTTCTTTTTAAATAAGTCATGGGGCGCTACTTTCTACTCCTATTTTTATATCTAGCTTTTTCTTCTGCTTGGTCTATGACTTATTTAGTTTGGTTCACAGTCCTGGTTTCCTGTGAATTTTAGCCCACTTTCGTAATGGACATATGTGCACCAACTCTAAGATGTGACAAAACATTTAACTGGACAAGTGTAATACTGTATATTAGTTACAAGAAAAACAATATTTTTAAAAACTTTGGTGACCTCCAAAAATCAGCACCCATCAGCCTCAGCCAATATAGCCAATTTGTATTTATATACCTCCTCAATCAATATAGATTAAGTTGGACTTTACAAGAGAAAAAGTTTAAATTCCCATACCTCATTAAAAAGTTGAGGAAACTAATAATACTAACTACCAGTGATTGCCTCAAACTACTTATTATGAGTTAGGGTGATGGTTAAGCAGAATGGCTTTTGAGCATTCCAAAATAAGAGAAAAGTAAGGACCAAGCATATCCCCAGAAGTTGTGTTTTCCACATTGAGGGTGTTGTTATGCAGAAAACCTGCTGTATAGCCCATACCCATACTTCATATGGGGGCAGGGTCAGTGACAAGTGCTATATTTATAATCCATTTAATATGCAAAACACCTTATTGCTTACATCTGATTAATATTAATAAGGCCAAAATATCAGTGTCTGCATTATACATTATAGAACTAATGAAACTGAGGACTCTATATAAAATTATGGATGGAGAAAGCAAAATTGTAGTTCTCAAACAACTGAAATAATATTTCTCAGCATCTGAAGTGCCAAGAAACACACAGAGACTGTGGCACCTAGCACAGCAGACTACCAAGCTAATCTGCAGGAATATGCTGCATGGCAGAGTGATAAGATGCCCACATATCCTGCAGCCTAATACAATGGCAGAAAATCTACCCAGAAGCACCAAATCACTAATTATTTAACTTCATCTACTAAAATGGTTGATGAATATAGAAACTGGCACCAAAAGTTCCATGCCCCTAATGTTGGTCAGCATGCTTGCTACTTGAGATAACAATGGAAACTAAAAATGGGTCTAAAAATAAAATGTAGATTCTAGGTCAGTCTTCTCAAGCTTGATAGTTTGCAAATATATGGTCTGTGTGATATCTGGATGATGCAGTTCTAACAGGGTTGAAGGGTGCCAGACATGGGTGAGGTGGGTAGGATTTGCAGATGACACTAAGCTGACAGGAATAGCCAACACTCCAGAAGACAAACTCAGGATCCAAAAATATCTTGACAGACTTGAACAATTTATTTATTTATTATTTATTAATTTAATTTCTATGCCGCCCTTCTCCCGAAGGACTCAGGGCAGTGTACAGGGCAATAAATACAATAAAAATACAATTTACAAAAGTTAAGATAAGAATTAAATAAAAAGCCCAAATTACAATAAAAATTGATTAAAATTAATATTAAAATACCCCAAACCCATCAGACCAGGCCGGCTTGTTCAAATAAATAAGTTTTCAGGTCACGGTGGAAGGAGCGAAGGTCAGGAGCCGTCCGGAGCTCAACCGGTAAACGATTCCAAAGGTCTGGCGCGCCCACAGAGAACGCCCTCCCCCTGGGGGTCACCAGCTGACACTCTCTGACCGATGGCACCCTGAGAAGGCCCTCTCTGTGGGAGCGCACTGGACGAAGGGAAGTTGATGCCGGCAGCAGGTGCTCTCGTAAGTAATCCGGACCCATGCAATGGGCCCTATCCAACAACATAAAATTTAATTTGGAGAAAAGCAAGGTTTTACACTTTGGCAGGAAAAACCAAAGGTACAAATATAGATTAGGCAAAACCTGGCTCAAAAACAGTAACTATGAGAGAGACCATGGAGTCCTAGTGGACAATCACTTAAATATGAGCCAGCAGTATGTGTCAGCAGCCAAAAAAGCTAATACAATCCTTGGTTGTATAAACAGAGGCATAGAATCAAAATCACATGGTATTATTACTGCTTTATAAAGCCTTAGTAATACCACACCTGGAATACTGCATCCACATTACAAAAAAGATGTTGAGACTTTGGAAAAAGTGCAAAAAGAGCAACTGAGATGATTAAAGGCCTGGAGATTAAAACATATGAAGAATGGTTGCAGTATTTGAGTTTGGCTAGTCTGGAGAAAAGAAGGACTAGGGGGTACAAGATAGCAGTATTCCAGTATTTGAGAGGTTGCCACAAAGAGGAGGGGGTCAATTTATTCTCCAAAGCACCAGAGGGCAGAACAAGAAACAATGGATGAAAACTAATCAAGGAGAGAAGCAACCTGCAATTAAGGAGAAACTTCCTAACAATGAGGACAATTAACCAGTGGAACAGCTTGCCATCAGATGCTATGGATGTTTCATCACTGGAGGTTTTTAAGAAGAGACTGGCAGTCACTTGTCTGAAATAGTATAGGGACTCCTGCTTGAGTAGGGGCTGGAATAGAAGACCTCCAAGGTTGCTTCCAGCTCTATTCTGATTGAGTGGCTTATATGAAGGAAAATGTCAGAGTATACACTTTCTTAGGGATCGGTTACAAACAGTGAGGGTCGGCTCTGCTTTGTCCACCCCCCTGAAGCTTTGCACCGGCACGCCACAGGGCTGTGTGCTTAGCCCCTACCTGTACTCTTTATACACTTATGATTGTGTATCATCTGACCCATCCACTGCGATAATCAAGTTCGCAGATGATACAACTGTGGTGGGTCTTATTACAGGTGGGGATGAGACAGCATATAGGGCGGAACTATCCATATGGTGTAGTACAAAAACTATCCATATGGTGTAGTAACAACAACTTGCACCTAAACATCAGCAAGACAAAAGAGATGGTGTTAGACTTCGGGAGAAAAAAGGAGGAACCTGCCCCACTTTACATCGGAGAGAACTGTGTAGAGAGAGTTTCCTCCTTTAAATTTCTGGGAGTCTACTTCTGTGAAGATCTGACCTGGAAAGTTAACACAACTCAGGTGGCTAGAAAGGCCCAACAGAGGCTTCACTTTCTTAGGGTCTTGCAGAAGAACAGGGTAGAACAACAGCTAATGACCCTCTTTTACCGGTCTACTATAGAGAGCGTCCTCTCGTATGGTATTGTGGTTTGGTATGCTGGTCTGACAGTCGCGGATAGGAAAGTATTACAGAAGGTAGTGAGCACAGCACAAGACATTGTGGGCTGTTCCCTGACACCACTGGATGACATCACCAGGGCTCGTTGCCTTGGAAGAGTGAGGAAGATTCTCAGGGATGACTCACACCCTGGACGGTATCTCTTTACTCTCCTACCATCCGGTAGAAGATACAGGAATATAGCCAGCCGTACCAACAGGCTGAAAAATAGCTTTTATCCGTGGGCTGTTAGGCTTTTAAATGGGACATAATCTTATGCAGAATTGACTTGGGAGGCCGGTGTGTGGTGTAGTTGGTTCACATAGTGTGGTGGGATGGAGGGTTTGTTGTCACTGTGTGTTGGGGGTAGAGAGCACGGGAGGAGGCTCAGCTAATCTCAATGTATACATGTTGTACTTTGACAATAAAGGTTTATTTATTTATTTATTTATTTATTTATTTATTTATTTATTTATTTATTTATTTCAAAGCCTTTAAGAAATGCACATAAAATCATTGAAACTCTGACAATTACTGATGAATAGACTTTTAGACTGCTGTATCCACTCTGCAATTCAAATTTTCTAATTTCCTGCATTTCTTTTGTGAAAGTCATGACCATACAGGTAAATCCTCCAGGCACAAATACAAATACAAAGCATATATCATAACTATGTCCAGCAAATAAATAGTAAAGAAATAAACAGCAAAGTGATCCAATATTATAAATCTATTTGGAGAGACTCATTTGAACCAGGTCATTTATTGGTGATCTGGTGGTGTTGGAATAAAACCCCTTCTTCAATTTAAAATAAGATTAAAGGGTAACCAGAGATTAATTTTAGAGCATCCATAAGTACAGTTTCTTAAGACGATTTTTGAAGCAAAGGAATATGTGTATTAACCAAGCTTTTGGTACAGTATTAGGGAATTTTTAATGGTGTTTAGCGATTGAATGCATGATACAATAGATTTATGACAAAGAAGCTTATGATGACAGACCTCTGAAATAGCTTTTGTATTACTATAAATCATTATGCTTAAAGTTTGCTTTTTGTTGATGCCAATGAACTGCCAATGACATGAATTCTGACTATCAACAGGTCACTATAAAGAATTTCAGTACTGGAACAATTGTACTATTTTTCCTTTTCTTTTCACATAATACTCCCATAAGACCACAAGAGAAGAACCATTTTTAACTCAGATGAGTGGGTGTAGAGAATCCATTAAAAATGTTTCTTTTCATTTGATATGGATGCTATCACAACAGATGGGTAGGGACTGAAAGGATATGGTACAAACATTTCAGAAAAGGCAAACCATCACTACATAACACTTTTGCACTATACTTACAAAACTATTTCTGTAAGATTATGGAGAACATGGGTCTGGCTCCAGGAGTTGATTTTCTGTTTCTAAACCTTAACCAGATAATCATAGGACACAAATAACTGGGTTCACACAGAGAAATATTTCCATTGCTAAGTGGAAGTGTCATCCATCCATCCATCCATCCATCCATCCGTCCGTCCATCCATCCTCAGAAAACTATCATAAACTTTGCTGAACTCTTTGGTGATCTTTATTCTGCTTCTGCTATAGTTGTTCTGAGTCAGCATTAACTTGTGGTGTACTGAGAAGGGCGGGATATAAATGGGATTAAAAAAAAATAGGGCATGATAAGCAAAGTGATTGGTTGATATCTTTGGCTCTGCTGCCCTTAGTCTTCTGCATGCCACCAGCTGGTGGGAGAAACATTCCCTAATCACAGCACTGCTGAAGGAATGGGATAGGTCTAGCTCTAGGACTTTATATATCATCATTAGGCTCTTTTCTGTGTCTGTTTTTACAAACTTTTTGCCATGGTGAATCACTACAGTTATTAAGTAAATCATGGGGCTTCCTCCATTGACTATGCTTGTTGGAAGTTGGGAAGATTGCAAATGATGTTACATGACCCCAGGATGCTGCAACCATCATAAATACATGCCGATTGCCAGGTGTGCAATAGCAATAGCAATAGCACTTAGACTTATATACTGCTTCACAATGCTTTACAGCCCTCTCTAAGTGGTTTACAGAGTCAGCCTGTTGCCCCCAACAATCTGGGTCCTCATTTTACCAACCTTGGAAGTATGGAAGGCTGAGTCAACCTTGAGCCGGTGAGACTTGAACTGCTGGCAGCTGGCAGTCAGCAGAATTAGCCTGCAGTACTGCATTCTAACCACTGCACCACCATGGCTCATTTTGATTACATGGCTATGGGGATGCTGCAACAGTCAGAAGTGCAAGGACTGGTCATAAATCATTTTTCCAGTGTTGTTGTAACTTCAAATGGTTGTGAAGCAAATATTTGTAAGCCAAGGACTATCTGTAATGGATTTTTGAGGAGGGGACACTTTATATCTTCCTTCAAAGCAGATGGAACCACCCCCTCCCACAAAGTACCACCCCCTCCCAAGCCCATCCTCCTATTATTTCCCTAGAGGCTTTCGCTAAGCAGGAAATATAACTACAAATGACGAAGTTGATATCACACAGATTTCTGCCACTTCAATAGCAGGCTGACCTAACCAACTGGCTGAGTCATATTTCAGATACCTGTGCAGGATGTGACATCAGTCATCTTGCTACAATTTGCCCAGTTAATGTCCAGCTCAGAGGAAACCTGAGAGACGTGATCCTTTAGATCTACTGAAAACTCTTCACTGTAAATCAAGTAATTTTTTTTCCAGCCCATCATTCCACATAAGGTCACATGGCTCACTTTAAAAAGGGCCGCTGGCCAGGAGTATGTGATAATATTGCTGTTTCCCAGTTGTGTCATCATGCTATATGTTCAGACCCATATTTGATTGGACATATTCCTCAACTTTTGTGTGGTGCTCCAAAATGTTTTCTCTGTTCCTTCATCTCCTGGAGTTCCCCAGTGATTCTGTCAGTATCAGGAGTTTACCAATTGTATTAAATCATAACGTGACTTCTTTTATCTTGGTGTAGCATGCTTTGCAAATATTCAGGTATTATAATTCAGATATAGTGACACTGTGTAATGCAAACCCAGCCAATCATTGTTCCTTCAATTAATTATAATTAAGCTAATCATCAAATAGAGTGGTGCTTAGTCTAGGTGTTTTTCTTCCATTAGTAAAGCAGTCCAGGGATTAAGGTGCTTTTTTTAATGTTAATAGATGTCTCATTTTATAGAGATATTGTTATATACAGCTTCCAAAGTAATTTAAATATTGGCCCCTAGTATCCCTATATCACAGGTGCATCTTTGAATGAGAAAAGTTGCAAATTGTAACTTTTAGAATTTTTAGTCTTAAACTAGTTCATGTCCCTTAGAACTACAACTGACTGCTGATCTCACCAACAATATTCTTCATCCCACTGAAACCTGTTCAAAAAAGGTAACCTCTCAATATTCTTCAGAATCCTGACCTAGAGCACAACCAATAAGATTTTGATTTTCTCTTTAGCTGAAAATTTAGTAGTAGCATCCCATTTAGAGGCTAGTGTAAAGGTTCTATTACTTTGGAAGTTTACTTTGTAGCAGTTGTCCTGAAGCCCATAATGGTCCTCATGGGTCAAGAGTTTTAGGTTTCTAACCTTTATTATGCACTCAAAAACTGCTTAGAAGACCTGCTCTGAGTCTCTATCAGGAGTTAAACTTACATACTTCCCTATGTGGGCTTGGTGGAGCAGTGGGCTAATGCCTCCTTAAGTAACACCAGCTGCCTGCAATTAGTGCAGGTTCGAGTCCCACCAGGCTCAAGGTTGACTCAGCCTTCCATCCTTCCGAGGTAGGTAAAATGAGGACCCAGATTGTTGGGGGCAATTAAGCTGACTTTGTAATAATGCCGCTTGGGGTGTGTGTGTGAAAGCCCTAATAAGCAGGCATATACATAGAATGAAGGCTACTGCTAAGCACATTTGATTTGTGCTTAGATTGTAAGCCACCCTGAGTCTTCGGAGAAGGGCGGGATATAAATGGGATTAAAATAAAAAATAATAATACAAAAATATACCTCTATTCTACTCTGTGCCATGAGAGAAAGGGGCCACTTTGGAACTTCTTCAACTGTTCAGTCAGTCAGTTTATTTGGTTTTTATATCTCAACTGATAAAATTAAGATTCTCAAACCCATTTTAAATTATATGAATTTATTCAAATTCAAGAAAAAATAAGGCAGAAGAAGCTAAAAAATTATACCTTTTCAGTCCTTTGAGAAAGAAGGAAGAGCTTAATTGCAAAGGTAAACATTGTCCCATATTGCTTTTAAAAGCTTTGTTTTTCTAACTCAAGCTTAATTTAATATATGTATATTATATAAATTAGTTTAATTATGTTCACAAAGAAAAAGAGTAAAATCAAATGTTCCAAACTTTATGTTCCAAAATGTTTGACTACGTTCATTTATATTGTTCACATATATCAAACAATTTTTAGATGGTCCTAATTCCTTTTTGCTTTCATAAATTAACACAGCCTCCAAAGAAAAAAGATTATATTATCAGATGGTTTTGTTTCTTCATCTGTTTTTTGTTTAGAAGGACAAGGGGTTACTGAGACCAAGGAAGAAGACAAGCTAGGTCAAGGAGCTCCAGATAAGGTTCCATTCTTAGCAGATGTGCCAGCCATGATGCCACCCATAAAGCAGGCTTTTAGGTGGACCCATTTCCTTTTTCTTGGAGGATAAATTAATGTCCCAATTTCAGCAGCTGGCCAAACTTGACAGGGCTGAGAAATTAAACAGGATTCAATTTTGTTGGCATTTAGACAGATCTCCCAAAAATGCTGCAGTTGCAGACTAGTGTTGGAATTTGAAAAGAAGAAGAAGAAGAAGAAGAAGAAGAAGAAGAAGAAGAAGAAGAAGAAGAAGAAGAAGAAGAAGAAGAAGAAGAAGAAGAAGAAGAAGAAGAAGAAGAAGAAGAAGACAGAAAGCAAGCTTCTCTCAAAGGCTCTACTTTTAAAATCTGTGTTGCTGTGTTCCTGGCAATAACAGTGTCCTTGACCAGGATCATAAGTATAAAATCCAGAGAGAGCCATGCTTCCTGCAGGATGACAGCTGGTCTTTCTTGTTGACCAAATCCTTGGACATAGATAAAGAAACAGCAAAAATGGAACAATTAATTTTCCTGAGGCATACATATAATTCAGCCAGGAATAAAATAAGCATAGACACCTTTTTATTGGTTAAAGTCCCATTTCATGTTCTGTGGTGGGAATCATATTTCAGCTGGAACCTAGTGGGTTAAGTGATGATGCAAAGTGAATTGTTTCAGGATTTTTGGGGGGTGATGGTGGTGGTGGTTGCTTCCTTGTTCTAAGGGAGGAAATTCTTTTTGCTTTGTTAATAATTTTATTAATTGGTAAAAGTTTGCATTATATTTTGTGTCTTTTTTTTACTTCAAACTAGTAAGAAATTATCCCTTCAGTTCTTGATAAATGTGGTTAAGGATGGTTCTCTGGAACCCAGAAAAGGGCTTTGGGTAGTCCTAGAGCAGGGGTAGGCAACCTTGGCTCTTTTATGACTTGTGGACTTCACGGCATGGCTGGCTCAGGAATTCTGGGAGTTGAAGTCCACGAATCATAAAAGAGCGAAGGTTACCTAACCCTGTTCTAGGAAATATGTATTAAGGGGGGAATCCATAAAACCTTTAACTGTCCTTTTTATCTATTTCCCAGCTACATGGAAGTACCTAGATGTCAATGTCCCTTTGCTCACCACAAAATTATGGAATCCTTCTGGACAATCTGTAGAGATTGGGAGTAAGGGTAATTGTTTTGCAGTGGTTATTCTCATTTCTCTGAGTGCAGTTCCATTTGGTAATAGCAGAGGAAGAGCTTTTATCCTAAGGTCCTCTATTTTGCTTAAAATCCTACAAGCTAGACTCCAGCAGTATGTGGATTGAGAACTACCAGAAGTACAGGCAGGATTTCGAAGAGGCAGAGGAAATAGAGATCAAATTGCCAACATATGCTGGATCATGGAGAAAACTAGAGAGTTCCAGAAAAACATCTACTTCTGCTTCATTGACTATGCTAAAGCCTTTGATTGTGTGGATCATAACAAACTGTAGCAAGTTCTTAAAGCGATGGGCATACCAGACCATCTTATTTGTCTCTTGAGAAACCTATATGTGGGCCAAGAAGCAACAGTGAGAACTGGACACGGAACCACTGATTGGTTCAAAATTGGGAAAGGAGTCCGGCAGGGCTGTATACTGTTGTCCTTCCTATTTAACTTATATGCAGAGCACATCATGAGAAAGACAGGGCTAGATGAATCAAAAGTTGGAATTAAGATTGCCAGAAGAAACATCAACAACCTAAGATATGCAGATGATACCACTCTAATGGCAGAAAGTGAAGAAGAACTAAAGAGCCTCTTGTTGTGGGTGAAGAAGGAGAGTGCAAAACTTGGGTTGAAACTTAACATTAAAAAAACCAAGATCATGGCATCCGGCCCTCTCAATTCCTGGCAAATAGATGGGGAAGAAATGTAAGTAGTGACAGATTTTATTTTCCTGGGCTCCAAGATCACTGCAGATGGGGACTGTAGCCAAGAAATTAAAAGACGCTTGCTTCTTGGGAGGAAAGCCATGGCAAATCTAGACAGCACACCAAAAAGCAGAGACATCACCTTGTCAACAAAAGTGTGTATAGTCAAGGCTATGGTCTTTCCAGTTGCAATGTATAGCAGTGAAAGTTGGACCATAAAAAAGGCTGAGCGTCAATGAATTGAGGCCTTTGAACTATGGTGTTGGAGAAGACTCCTGAGAGTCCCTTGGACTGCAAGGTGATCAAACCGGTCAGTCCTAGAGGAGATCAACACTGACTGCTCTTTAGAAGGCCAGATCCTGAAGCTAAAACTCAAAGAGCCTAATGGTGGGAAAGATTGAGGGCAATAGAAGAAGGGGACGACAGAGAATGAGGTGGCTGGATGGAGTCACTGAAGCAGTAGGCGTGAGCTTAAATGGACTCCAGAAGATGGTAGAGGACAGGAAGGCCTGGAGAAACGTTGTCCATAGGGTCGTGATGGGTCGGACATGACTTCGCAGCTAACAACAACAACCTCTATTTTGATTGCTTCAGAACTGTACTCTTTCTCCTATATTAGTTAATATTTACATAAAGTCATGGGGGAAGCATTTCCAAGCTTTCTAGAATTTAGGAAGGCCTGTTGCCCAAGAATGCTGTAAGAACCAAAAGCAGGTATAGTTCCTCCTAGAAGTAATTTATTATTACTTATTAATAATCAAGTAATTGATTATTAGTTAAATAGTTGTGAATTTATTCTTCACACAGTGGGGTGATTATATTATTTTTCATATTGTTTTAAACCTTTGTAGTGATATGGAATGTACACTGCTTAAAATAACTGAAACAACATTGGAGCCTGAGTAATAAATGAAAAGTAAAAAAAAAGAAAAAGAAGGGATCTCTGAGGTCCCTTCCAGCCATATGATTCTATGGTATATGTTCTAGGCAGGGCTTTTTTTCTCATAGAATGGCTCAGAACGGAGTTCCGGCACCTTTTTGGGATGGAACCTTGTAGGGTAGGCAAGGCAGGTTGTATGACATGTGTGAGTTCCGGCACCTTTTTCTTTTACAAAAAAAGCACTGGTTCTAGGTCAGGGGTAGGCAACCTTGGCTCTTTTATGACTTGTGGGCTTCAACTCCCAGAATTGGAGTTGAAGTCTGGGAGTTGAAGTCCACAAGTCATAAAAGAGCCAAGGTTCCCCACCCCTGACCTAGGGTATCATGTTATATTCCTCTGGAAATAGGTGTTACCATACAAAGAAATATGCACAGAATGTTCCTACTTAGAAACAGTTTTTCTAGTATTATTTCTGTATGCCTACTGAAATATCCACAAAGGGGACAAAAATCCAGATGGTGGTTGTGACCACTCAGTGAAAGCTGCAGCTCTTTTCTAATATGTTGTAGGAGATGTAAAAAGAGGGTGGTGCTTAGATCACATGGTTGTGGCCACCATTTTGAGGTCTTTTTTATTACTCTGGTGATTGCTATAATACAGCCTCCCAGCCTTTTGGGTGCCAGGGACCGGTTCCATGTTTGGTGGGGGGGTTTTGTGGACTGAGTGTGTGTGAGATTTCATGCATGCATGGATGGGGTTTCCCTCACTTGCACGGCCCAGTTCCTGTAATGCATACCATGAAACATTTGCAAAAAAAACCATTCTTAATTCTTTATATTTATATTTCCTGTAAATCTTAAGCATACTGAAAAGAAAGCCATTGTGATTGCCTTGCACATGGGTTGATATTTTTAAAAAGTCAGCTATGTAATATTTAAAAAGCTACACTTTTTTTAGATTTCTGTGTTTATGACTATCCCATTTCACCTTCAAAACAATTCTGCAAGGCAAGTTAAACTGAAAGAGAGACCAGACATACTCACTAAACATTAAGGTTTAGAACACAGAAAATTGAATATAGATCATCAAAATGCTACATCCTCTCCATTATGCAGCACTGTCTTCTTAAATGTATGAATCTAGCTGCCAACATCAGGCACCCAGGATTACGTAGGTGAGATTAACTTCTTCAAGATCCACTAACTTCCTAGTCTCAAAAGAACATATATGGATAAATGTTAAGGTAAATGAAGCTGTGGATTCTGACAAGCTTGACAGTGACTCTCTTTTGATGTTTCTTTTTATGGCCCTCTTAATGGCCCCACTGGAACTTAATGCTCTTTGGTTCTTTGTGTATACATTAGAGCAACATGCACATACATTTGATTAATATTTTATGGCTACCTGGCTTGGCGAGGAGCCCTCATAAATTTCATGGAGGGATATTAATGTGAGAGATCCCTGTTCCTGTGGAATGTTATCAATCACTTCAGCATCCATACCTGCATGCCAAAAGATGTCTTGCTGAAGTACTTTTAAAGGGTCATTGACAATTAATGTCTTCCAAGAGTTTCATCGCTAACTTCTTGTTGAATGACTATTGAAGTGATCTCACTCTTGATAAAACTAACTTAACCCCAACCTAACCATTTCAACAGCTCAGAACTACTTAACCTAAGAAAAAAAAACAAGCAGTGATGCATATATTGTGACCTGCCAGATGTTTATCAGATATGGGCTCACACTCACAAAGACCTTTGCAGTTCTGAATAAGTGACAATTTCAAGTTTCCAAGTACACTTAGTTAAATGGATAATATGTGACTTACTAAAACTTGGCCATTGGATTCAAAGCCTGAATAGATGCTATTAATTCAACCAATGTATTAGGTAGCCCACAAAGAGCTTCCCCTGCTTTGTACATATAATTCTCAACTTACAATCATTTTAGCAACCATTTGAATTTATAGTGGCATTGAAAAAAGTAACTTATGACCAGTCCCCACATTTAAAACCCTCACAGAACTCCCACAGTTATGTGATCAAAATTTGATAATTTCGCAACTAGCAGGTATTTACCAAAGTTGCAGTGTCCTGGTGTCACATGATCTCCATCTGCATCCTTCTCAGTCAGCTTCTGATAAGCAGAGTCAATGGGGAAGGTGGATTCATTTAATGGCCATTTAATTCACTTAACAACTGCAGTGATTTACTTAACAACCATAACAAAAAGGTGCAACTCATTTAACAATTGCCTTGCTTGCGGAAGAGAAAAGTTTAGAGTAGTGCTTCTCAACCTCAGCTACTTGAAGCATGGCTAGCTCAGGAATTCTGGAAGTTGAAGTCCACACTATTTCAAGTAGTCAAGATTGAGAAACATTGGTTAAAGAGTATACTACACTTAAGGCAGTGGTGTGTAACTTTTGTAAGGACATAACTTGGCCTTAGAATTAGATGCTGGGAAAGCTAGAGCAAAAAAACCTTGAAATTACATTAAATCCAATTCAGTTCAATTAATAAAATTAAGAAGACCATTCCCCATGTATTCTATACTTCCCTCTTATCTTACATTACAATTTACTGACAACAGTTGCAAAAGGTCTGGGAGCCATATTCAAACTGTTTAGCAGGCAAAGAGATCCTAGGCCCATAGGTTGTTTATGTGATTTGGTGAATGGTAGTAGACAATTAAACTCTTGGGCATAAAAACAGTACATTTGCAAAGTTTAATCTTTGAAAATACGATTCATAAATGAAATAGACCAATCTGACCCCTCCAATATATCTAACAAGTTGTGCAGATCTATCAGGTGATGATGTTGATATTTTCATTGAAATTATCACTGAAGAACCAGAAGCTATAACAGGGGTCTTCAAACTTGGCCCTTTTATGACTTGTGGACTTCAACTCCCAGAATTCCTCAGCCAGCCTGCCTGGCTGAGGAATTCTGGGAGTTGAAGTCCATAAGTCATAAAAGGGCCAAGGTTGAAGACCCTTGAGCTATAATATCTCACTGCAAATCTCTTCAGCCACTCAGTTCCCTACAAACACCTATGGTAGTCTTTCCCCCCCCCAAAAAAAGACTCCAGGTAAAAGCCATTACACCCTCACTACCAGCAATTTGTTCACATCTAAGATTTGCATATGTTGTCATACATCTGCCTGGATACTGTATTTTGAAGTTTTAAAGTAGCTGAGAATTTGCAGTAAGACACTCAGCAATTTCCCAGAGTTCTTCTCTAAGGACAAGGTTACACCTGAGCCTATATCCAAGCTCTCTGTCTCTCTGTTTCCTTGTAAGAAAAAAGTCAGGTCTTTCTGCCTTGGACTGATCATGGGATAGATGGGATGCTGACATGCCTTACAGAAATTGGAGACATCTCAACCCATCCGAAACAAACAGAACCAAAATATGCATTTGCTATTCCTTGCTTCAAACTCTTTATGTAATATCCACATTAAGTAAATCACAGCCCATCTGCATGATAGCTCACTACCTTTTCTTCACAAGGCAGCTCAGTGAACACAAATGAATTCCGAGGTTTTCTGAATATTTTCCCAATGATTTCACTCAGTATTCATTTCATTTTAATGCAAGGGCACAAATCCTAGTTTATGTCATAATAGATGGACAACAATAGTGCAGTTTAATGAAAATAAAACACTAAACAGGGCTACATGTTGACAGAGTCATGATGGATATAATTTGGAGTGTTTTCGATGATGTGGATCTTTGAAAAATATCTGGCAAGCATGCAAAGTGACAAATGTATTTAAGGATCTATGCCATTCAAATGATATCACCACATGTCTGTTTTGGAATTTTCCCTATTAAATGTGGGGAATATGGGCAGAAAAGCACTTGCATATTGTGTTCTTTAAACAAAAAGTGTTTGCGTTGCACAGGGGGATGTCTGTCAATAACACCCAACAATTCAATGTTCCCAAAGATATGGCTACATAAAGTGCACAGATTGGAACTGGGGGGGAGGGGAGGGAGGCGAAAGCAAAATGCATTGCTAATTCATCTGTGAATTTTTATTCTTTTAAAAAAATGCTTTATTTTGCTCCCCAGCAAACGTCATATGTATTTACATAGATTAGAGCACAATTTCTGGTTATAGTTACAGTGATATAAAAGTGTATCACTTGAGCTTTATTCCAACTTGACAATTGCTCTCTAGCAAATCTGAATTTTGAGGACATACAGCTATTGCCTCTTTTCCTTTTCTCTGTCAGTATAAGCAACCCCCCCTCTCTATCTATCTATCTATCTATCTATCTAATCTGTCATCTATCAATCTGTTTATCATGTATCAATCAATCATCTCACATCCTTGTGCAAAAAGTACCTTACATTTGACTGACGATGGCATAATTAGTCTTGTTTTTTCATTATAGATGCAGTTTCCCTGTTTTTACCTAGTTCAGCTTACTGGAGTCCCTAATCTTGCTGAACACTTCAGTTTAGATGGTATATCAATGAGGCATTCAAACCTAGCAGTTTATACACAAAAAATTCTGTCTGCTTTGTAAAAGATTATCCTTTTATAAACACTCCGCAGAAAACATAAAAGCAAATAGAGGACAGCACATAGGACAGGAAAGATGTTAGCAGGGAGATTAATGCTGAATGGGTAGAAATGAATGGTGCTTACCCAAACAAGGTCTAGATACTTTGGCTGCAGTGAAACATAAATAATGGGAATGACACATCGTTTATTCGGGATAATGAGTTGATCCGAAGTAGGGGCCTAGAACAAGAGATTAAAGATTAAATATCCATCTCCTGATGAATATCAGTAGCAAACTTTAACCTTTTCCTTCCAAAAGCACAATTTCTTTGAACAAATCATGTTAGTGCAGCACAATGAAGAAATGTGCTGAAGCCAACTGAAATGGTATCTTGACTTGAGTCAGGAAGAAAAACACAACCAGCATTTTGTCCCTCTTTTAATAATGGGGGGAGGAGAGAAAAGTATAAACCATTGTAAACAATCTAAAGATTCACTGGTGCTTTCAAAATAATGTGGAAGAGTCAAGAAATATAGTTTTCTATTTTATTCAGTGTGAGAATGTGCATGTCCTGGGGAGTTAGGGAGATGGAAGGCCTGATTTCTTGGCTGTTTTTCTAATTTGTTATAATATAATTACTGAAAGAACATACATATTTGGAACATTTAGCTGTTGAGAAATAATAACCAAGGGCAGCCTGCTGTGAAAAGCAGACAGCAGACCACATGCTAAATTGGAGTCTTGCATTCAAGGAAGACTTGGAAGATGTCACAGACCTTGGACCAACAGAGGTGTGAAACAGAGTGAGAAAGGGACAGACACAGTACACTAGGGTTTGGGAACAGGCTGTATTGAAATCCTGGCAGTTTTTCCAGCCTGGTCAATTAGTGGTCCTTCCTGCTCAAGATGCTGTAATGCCACAGAGGCAGAAGACACAGGACTAGTGGGAATCTGGATAGCAGTGTGGCTTGCCCAGAACTTGGAATATAGCAGCTGCTGAATGCATTCAGCCAGCCAAGACTAGCCTTGTGGTTTTGTTGCTGATGGCTGCCTCTTGAAACAAGGATAAAAAGATGGGAAGGGGGTGGAGGTGGGGTGGGATGGGGGAAGGGAGCCCTTTCCAAAGCACATTGAGCAATGATACAAGGTAAACTATGGCAGGATGAATCACATTAGACAACTTCTCACCAGCTCATTGGAAGTGGGCTGAGGGGTGAAATGAATTTAGTGGCATCGTTATATTTTGGGTGGTGAATGTAGTGCAGATGCCAAACCCACATGCATGTGCAGTTGGCAGGAAAAGACAGGATTTGCTTAGTAAATATTAGCTTGCAGAAAGTCCTATTCCAGGGAGATTTTGGATTTTTAAGGCAGGAAAAAAGAAGTGATTGGGACTGCTTTATTTTTTTTCACTGGTCGCTTTATTGTTGCTGAGAATATGCCACAGATACTAAAAAATAAGAACAGCATTCTGTAAAAAATAATAATTTAGTGGGTTTGTTATCTGGCTTTTTTATTCAGTCATTGAACTGATTGGAATGACACAATGCTCCAAAAAACTGGCAACAGTTGTTATGTATAGTAGACCTAAAAGATTTTGGGCCTAGACCAGGAATATCTACAGGAAGATAAAAATAAAAATAAACAAAGTGCCCAAACTTCTTCCCTTTTTTATGTGGAATTTTATTTTATTTTATTTTTTATTTTATTATTTTTTATATTATTTCTCTCTTGACAGAGAGCTCTAGCCTAATTGTTCCTGTCAGGCAGGACTTACAAGTATTGAGAAGAAATTATTAATAATCCAAGGTTTCTCTTTAAAGAAATGGAATGAAATATGCCAAAATTCTGCAATGACACTAGATTTAGTATTTTTATTTAAAGAAACTCCATAGAGCTGAACTAGACTATACACATGAACTAGGCTGGGTTGCCTAAGATTTTCAGTTTTGAGTGATATTGTGTTCAAAAGGTAAGCAAAGCTTTTGAATTTGAAATTTCTGATTCAGAGTTTGAGTGGAAAAACTGATCAATTTTACAAATCTTCAATATTTTTAAATTGCCATCTCAACTAATATACATCTGAAATCAAAGGAAACAGGAAGAATATAAAACAGCCCAGCTGTAACAGAGTCCACCTGTGAACTGCTCTACCCTTCAAAAATATTTTACATTTGTTGGACTTCAACAAATTCCAAGGAACTGGTGACCAGTTCTTTGGGACTTTTCCAGATAAGAAAAGCACAGGTGATCATCCAGATGTGCTCTGGGTAGTTGCTCCTTGAAAGGAGATCCCAGGACAGATGTTTCCTGTGAATTTGAGTGCCAGGAAATGACGGGATTAGCCAGTTTACTTGCAGCCATGGAGGAGATGTTTAAAGAATATTAATTTGGCAAACCACGCTTTTAAATCACTTTTGAAAATTGCTCATAAACTACTTCAAGAGTATTAGGGACCTGGACTGACAATTCTGAAAATTCTGGGTAAGTCTGCCTTTAAACATGCATGAAAGAATTTTTTAATTGTAACTTAAAGAATGTAATAAATCTGAAATAATTAGCAAAAAGCTAAATAAGACTTGATCTTAGAAAGTTATAAATTTATTTATTTATTTATTTTTTATACCACCCTTCTCCCGAAGTACTCAGGGCGGTGTACAGGGTGTACAGGGCAATAAATGAACTAGGGTCCAGATAATTATAAAGAACAACAGCTTCTCCTAGGAAATAGATTTTGTTTTGTTTTTTATAAGACAAAACAAAGATAAGCAATTTCATGATTTCAAAAACTGGATACTAGAGGAGACTAAAATTTTTAGGAAGAGGAAAGATGTGCAAATGTGCAAAATGTTATAAAACCTTCTAATAATGAAAATACTGAAGTAGACTATTGAAGAATGGAATGAGAAAGTAGCAGCTACAGTATGTGTAATACCAGCAATGATATTTGTTTATGGACTATGCCCAGAATAGTTTATTGAAGAAACTAACAGAATAGATATCAAAAGTAGATTTACAATGGACAAACCAAGAGAATGACTTAAAAAAGAAACTTTCACTCTATCTACAAAAGAAACTGGATGGGTTTTTAAAATGTAAACTATAAATACAAATGACAAACCAAGATAGTGACCTGAAAAATGGTTTCCTACTGGATTTACAAAAGAGGTTTGTTAAAACAAAGAACTCTGTGATGGGACGAAAAAGAAATGAAGAGAAATCCTATAACAATATATTAATGAACTACAAATTGAGACTGCTAGAAGTAAGAGGGAAGAATATAAAGTTGGATTATGTGATCAAGGTTAAAACATGATATCTCTTGCAATGCTTTACAGCAGGGGTGTCAAACTCGCAATGTCACGTGACATGTCGCGACATATTGCGACTTTTTTTCCATTGCCGGCAATGGGGTGGGCGCAGTTTCACCATGATGCATCTGGCCCACGGGCCAGCACTTTAAACCCCCCTGCTTTACAGACTTTCTGCTGACACCAGGACTGAAAAAAATATTCTATGTATTTGTTTATAAATAAATGGTGGGATATGGGATGAAAAGATCTTAGTGTGAAGAATCACTAAATTTCTTTTGATGACAGTTGGAAGTCACTTCTTTAAATATTTCTTTCCTCTTTCATTATTATATTCTTATTTTTCTATTTTTTCTATTTTTAAAGTTTAGTTTGTAACAGTTTTTACAATAATAATAATTAATTATAAAAATAAATAATAAAAAATACTGGTTGTCATCTTCTTCTCTTTCCTTCCACTTTTTCCAGCATTATGGACTTCTCAAGAGAGCAAGGTCTTTTCTTAAAGTGTCCAAAATAGCATAATTTGAACCAGGGCACTTGTACTTTGATTGCGAACTCTAGACTGATTTATCTGATGTTTTCTTAGCTATCCATGGTATTCCTGAAAGTTTTTTCCCCACACCAAAAGTATTAATAATCTTTCTATTTTGCTTCTTCACAGCCCAAATTTTACAAAACCACACATGTACTATAAAGGCACGAGGTCTCTTCTGGGTCTATTCAACAGGTATAAATATCTCTTAGAGATCAAGCAGGTACAAATGCACCAGAATAACTCCTATTACTTTTCACTTAGCTCTGGAAACAAGATTTGGTGGATATACTGAATGAATGGCAGACCTAAAATGAACTCTACATCATTAGGAATATAAGCAGGTGGCAACTACTGTAGCTTTTAGCAATCCCTTAAAGGTTTGTTTTTTATTTAGTTCTTCTAAACGGCCATGATTGACATGACAGAAAAGGACATTGCAGAAAAGATACAGACACTGTGCTGTACAATGACAAGGACTAAAACTGTCTGCATTATAAGAGATTGCTTACAAACGAGACTATTGCCTTTTCTCTGTCTACTCTGCAAAGGAAAAGAAAGAGAGAAACTTATTTTTTTCTTTTGAAAATGTAATCAGTCTTCGAAGGAGATAAAGATATTATAAAGCCTAATGCAAATAGATATAACTGTATATATCTTTTACAGACAAGGTTCCAACTTCCATGGTAAGGTATAGACTGGGTATCTGTGGGGAGACAGAAATAAAAAAAAATAAAGCAACTGAACTTAAGAAGCCATGTTGCTCTTCTCCATACCATGAAGGCCATTTATGTTGAAATTTGAGCTATCAGGTCTGGACTGAGGGGTTTTAATGATTTTAAATTGGGATTTTAATTCTTGGGGCCATATTTAATTTTATTTTAACTTAATTTTATACTGTATTGTTTTTAAATTTTGCCCTGTAAACCGCCCTGAGTCCTTCGGGAATAGGGCAGTATACAAATTGAATAAATAAATAAAATAAAATAAATTTCACATCATTTCTAAATCCACCAGCATCTGAAAGGGCAGTCTGAATTTGGAAGTGAAACACAATGTGAAGCAAAAAACTGCAAAAAGATTTTAAAAAAAAGAAAAAAGAGAGAAAGGAATAAACATGTAAAGAAACCTAACAGTCTGATATATGTTTCATGAAGTGAACTGCTCTGTCCTTCAAGAGATGAATGAATGAAATGGACTTTAATCAACAAAAGTTGTATCCTAGTAAATGTATTTATTCTTCAAGGTATTATAAGACATTTTGTTGATGTTTTCTTCTCCAGCAAAATTTAAATGTATTTTATACCTATGGCTAGTCAAAAATGATCAAATATTAAATTAAAATTAAGAGATCAAGATGTTGATATAACACACCTAAAGTTGTAAAAATTATTCTGAAAAGACACTTGCTAACAAATTCCTTTCTCGGCTGCTCATTACTCATTGTAACCCCAATGTCATAGGATTTTCCTTTCCTTTTTTAAAATTATGATTCAAATCCCCTCCAGGGATGGAAGCCTTTGAAGTTCTAACACAGCGTGTTATAAGTATTTTGATACTTCCTCATTAGGCGTGGAACAGGAGCCAAAACAAGCCTTGGAGTGCCAAAATTGCCCCTGATAAATTAGGCACACGACTGGAAAAGGGTGGACACTTCCTTGAGCTGAATGTTCATTTCCTCCCCATTCCATTTGAATAGGAAGTCATTGGAATGGGGGGAAAGGGGAGATTTTCTTGAAGAACTTGAAGGGCTGGGATTGAAAATTCATGCAATCAAAAACTTGGAACCAGCTCCAGCCTTTGATTTTATATATATATATATATATATATATATATATATATATATATATATATATATATATATATATATATATATATATATATATATATATATATATACATATATATATATATATTTGTGTAAATTACTAACAAATATAGGAATTGTCCGGTGTGACTACTGCCTGTTCGATAGCCTTCAAGATAGGCTGAAAACAGGAAATAAAGATTTGCCCCATGTTTGGGGCCTAGCAAGGTAATCTAAAGAGTTAACATTTGAAACATATATATATATATATATACATATATATATATATATATACATATATACATATATATATATATATATATATATATATATATATATATATACATATATATATACATATATATATATATATATATATATATATATATATATATATATATATATATATATACATATATATACATATATATATTCACAGTTTTTTATATATATTTTCTTGCCTTCAGTGATGTTAGGATGAACAGGATGTTATGATTTATTGAACACTTAAGGCAAACAGAAGGACAAGGTGGATTGTTAGTTGTAGTTTTTGAATAATTGAAGTCTCTAAGCACTTAATTTTTCCTTGGGGAAATCTTTTGATGGCAGGTAGTTCTACAGCATGTTTAAGTGGTATAAATTAAGTTATGCCATTTGTAGATTTAAAACAAAAAGCAAACTAATATCTCAAACAAAAATATAATGTTGTTGTTTTCACCAATTGCTTACTGGAATAGGAGACATGTTTTGATACATGTAAAGATTCTTCCATCCATTAGCACCTGGAATCAGCTTGTTAAATGGAACAAGGGTGGAACCAGTGTTAAATTTAGTCCTATGCAGATACATCTAACAATCTACACATGCATTACAGACCCCCCCCAAAATTGGCCTGTAACACAAGCCTAACACAAAACACAGCATGGGCCTCTCAAAATCCAGTGCAAGGCAGCTTTCAAAGCTGAGGAGCAAGTTTAGCAATGAGTTCCTCAGGAATTAAGATAAGGCAGGTAAAGACACCAGACCTCTTATTTATTTATTTTATTTTATTATTTAAACTTATATACCGCCCTTCTCCCTTAGGACCCAGGGCGGTTCACAAGGCAATTAAAACAATATAACAATACAAAAGTTAATAACAAATTAAAATAAATTAAATTATCCTTAATTAAAATCTAAAACCCTTAACTCTAATTAAAAACCCAATTGCAATAAGTTAAAAATTAAAAGTTCTATTTTCAGCCCTGGCTGGAAAGCTCAAAGAGCCAGGTCTTCAGGTCCCGGCGGAACGAACGAAAATCTGGGGCAGTCCTGAGCTCTACGGGTAGCTGGTTCCAAAGAGCAGGCGCACCCACAGAGAAGGCCCTCCCCCTAGGTGTCACCCTCTGGCAATCCTTTGCCGGCGGCACCCTGAGAAGGCCCTCCCTGTGGGAGCGCATAGGACGAAGGGAACTTGATGCTGGCAGTAGGTGTTCCCTCAGATATCCCAGACCCAAGCCATTTAGGGCTTTATAGGTCATCACCAGCACCTTGAATCTCACCCGGAGGGCAACCGGAAGCCAATACAGCTCACGGAGCAGAGGTGTTACATGGGAGTATCGGGGAGCCCCCATCACAACTCGCGCGGCCGCATTCTGCACCAGTTGAAGCCTCCGAGTGGTCCTCAAGGGCAGCTTCCATGTGAAGCACAGGGGTTTCAGAATCTTCCCAAAATAGTTCTGAACTATGTGCTTTTTTTTTAATTGAGGGCTTATATGTCACTCCAAGCCAGAATTCTGAGCACTTACTTTACCTTCCATAGTAAACAGTGTAATAATAATAATTAAAAAACACTAGAAATCACCGAAGAAGCATGAAGGAGTAGAAAATAACAGTAAAATATACTTTATATTTTTCTGCTTCTGTACAATTAGGTCAGAAATGTGTCCCACTGGGCACATTTTATCCATATAGAGAAAGCAGAGATGGCTGTTGTAATGAATAGCAGAGGAATGACATTCCCAAAAACAGAGATCAAAGGAAATACAAAGAGATGAATGCAGGCATATCAAAACCAAAATTTGATTTTATTTAATTTAAAGTGAATCAAAGTTATAAATATAAGCAGCTGCCCACATTGTTCAGAATTTTCCTTTTCTACCACATTTAAAAATGCCATTTGCTAGCAGCTTTGGGAAGGATTCTGGAAGCCACAACTTAATCTTAAAGGGATTTTTTTAATTCTTTGGTGCTTCTTGCACCTTATGCACCTGTGCTCTACAATATAAGATATAGAAGTCACCCAAGGGTTCAATCACGTCTGCATGCAAAGGATGTGATCCGCCACTGAATAGATCCAAATGGGATCTTTCTTGCTCTACTCATCCAGACTTATCAAAAATTCAAATATTAATTTTCTTAAATCCATGCAACATTCATGTTTGTTGATCCAAAAGCTTGATCTTTAGCTCTTCTTAATCCCTTAGGAATTATCTGTATATCATCTCAATAATAATGCAAAATAAAAAAAATATTCCCAACTGTTAATAATGGAAGAAGTGTGGGTAACTTTCATGATTTATCTTTCAGAGGTGCTGCAGTTATAGACCCATCCTGGTCATCTATATGAATCTTTTGAAGCATGTCTTTGTTTCAGTGTGAAAAGACCATCTTCACATCATGCAGAGATTGGATGGAATCACCCATCTAATCTGGAGATGGGAATCTTGATTGGCAAGGGTTGTCATCTCCATACTGAAAACCATAAGTAAGTAAACTATAATAAAAGCAGATTTTTTTCAGCTTGCATTACCATGAAATAATTGATTCTGTATTCTGAGGGCAAACCCCACACTTTCCCACAGTTCATTCACATGTTCAGGCATGAATGACAAGAAGAGTATACCGGTGTGTGTTATCTATGCTAAATTTCAATGGAGGTGTTCAGGTAATCCATCACACATTTAAGAAATGAAATTATTTTATCTTTTCACAAACTACATATTATTTTCACGTACAATGTGTTAAATGTTGTAAAACTATCAATTCTGTCAAAACCTATCTGAAAAAAAACAAGAGACCCTACAATCTTAACATCCAAACTGACTGGTGATTATCAGAAATTAAATGTGCAGGAATTCTAAATCTGAGATGTCTAGATGACTTTTGTTTTTACATAATTGTTTGAGGTTTCTACATAGTATTTAAGAATCAATTATATTGCAATTGATGCAATTAACGCTAATAATCCAGTAAAAGTCAGTTGGAGGTCTATTCAAGATAGTAGAAAAGGGAGACTATGGGTGTTATTAACCTATGCTGAATTTTACTAGACATTTCCTTTCTTGCATAATAAATATACAGTAGTTAGCAAGGCTGTCATTACAATTTTACAGGAACAATGGCTCATCACTTTCTCTTCTAGACGCTCATATCTAATTCAACGGACAGCATGTAAGCAAAATGAATCTTTTTTTTAAAAAAAAAACACCCTGTAAACTAGATCGTGCATCATTTATCCATCAATCATCTGTTGCTCCCTGATTAGTAAAACTAATGTTTATGGAGCTGTTAAAATATATTTTTGAAAGGACAACAGTTGCCAATATACCTTCTCATTCATATAATTTTGTGCTCTTATATGCACCATTTGCAGTCTTGTTTGTTACATGTGCTCGTTAGCAAATCTTTACTCTCTGGGTAAAATTGTAGAATGCATTACCATCTTTAGTTAACTCCTGCTTCCTTGCTAACAGAAGATTAGGATGTGCTTGCTCTCTCACTTTGCGTGCCACACCAGACCTGATCCTGAATACTTACACAATTGAGAATGTGAATATTTTTTATGGGCAAAACTGTATATATTATATCTTTTCTTTTAAGAGTTGTAGGACACAAATGTCAGAGTTGGGACCAGGGGGCATCTCTCATTCCCTATGCACATTTTCAGTCAATGTACGCAGTCAATGTACTAGGTGCATTTGATTAGGCCATATTAAATATTTTGGAAAACAGTGTTCTGTACTGTGGAAGATATGTAATATTCACTTCTTCTCTCTTCCACAGAACTTCAGTTTCCTATTATTAGACTTTACTGTTATAAAGAATTGTAAATAATATACCACTCTGTATCTGTCTTCTTCCTGTCTCTTGTCTTTATAAGATGCATGTCTCTGTTTGAATTGTTCTGGTTCTATTGATAGATGTGTCTGTTTTAGTATAGAAGATATTTTCCATGGTAAAGGGGACAATAAGTAGGGGTGGGAATCTTAGTCAATTGCATGGACAGAAGATTAATGGGAACACTCAAAATTGGTTTGTGTAAGTGGCTGCCCTAACCAAAAGAATAAGTCTTGGGGGGGGAAAACCTGTTAATTTAAACAAAATCCAGCATCCATTGTCCCCTGACAATGCTATGTTTTTTTTCTAAATTTTATTATGTTTCTAATAAAAAAGTAAGATTTTACACTTTAAAAACAGATTATAAAAGAGTGTGTCTTAAAATTTTCTATACTTTCTCAAATATTTCATACCATTTTGTTTTCAGAAAGAGGAATAAATTCTGTTTGGCGCTCATGTTTCTTTTTCCACACTACAAAATAGGAAAGTAGGGTTCCAGTTTTCATAAATAATATTCCAGAGTCAGGAAAGTATTGGGATAAGCAACAATCCACTTTCTCTCCAATATACACACACAGAACATGGAAGCATGAACATGGAAACATGTTCAGCATTCTAGAACCTGAATCTAAAATATATATTTGTTTTTAAATGTAGGAACTATAATATTGTTCATGACACTATTTTAGAAACATCATTCTTAAACCATTGAATTTATAGCTTATGACTTCTCTAATAGGCTGCTTGCCTGTCCATATAATCCTGTCAAATAATGGTAATGAAGCCCTTGATCCTAGACTACATAGCTCAGTTTGATCAAAAGCTGTGTATTCTCAAGCTTCACACATCTCCCGCCCACATAGGTTGCCCAAACATAGAAACAACCCCTTGTCTGAATACCGCTCACTCCAATGCTCGAAATATGTCCATAAGTTATTCTAAGATAAATTTTTCTGAGTTACTTCTACAATAGAGTACCCTGGGACAGGAGCAATCTTCCTGAGGAATGTCTGTCCCATTCCAGTAATGGGAAACAAGCAGTTTTGATCTATGACTTATTCTGGAAAATAAGCATGAAGAAGACAGGCAATCACTAAATTGACGAAGTGTGCTGACGATGTCATTCAACAACAAAAGCAAAAGCCAAGTATCCTGAATAACAGCAGTTGCACAGAGCCTGACCCCTGAAACGTCAAATGGAAGGGCTTTAGCTATAGAATACAAAATGGACAACTCAGCAGATTTTGAATGAACAAATGCATTGCAACTTTGGAAAACTATTGCCGGTCATATTGTGGGTTCTCTTTTAGCTATTCCATTAGATCCCAGGCTTAGCAGAGTTTAGGATTCTAAAGGCTGAATATTTCAAAGTTTCAGTTTGATAAGCTATGATTAACGGCAATAGGTGCTTTGAACGTATTGGCATTATGTGAAACAAAGATAGCAGTAGCTGAAGAACAAATATTCACTACACCAAACATGACTGTCTATACCATGGAGGTAAACTGCATCTGTGCCATAGCTAATAAACTATACAGCCATACCAGTACTGTATATTTGGTAGGTCCATACTTATGCTGATTGCTCTTGGAAGAAATGTGATGCCTTATAATGTAAGTTCTACATATAACCCCTGGGTGGGGGTGGCTTTAAAAGTATCCATGAGGCAAAGATAGAGCTTGGAAGGTACTCAAAACTTTAGGAAAGGAATGTCTCTTTTCTATGGCCCCAGAGCCCATAGTCACCAGAAATCAGTGTAATGATATTCTGTCATTTTGAGATGGGAGACATTATAAAAACAGGACAGTAAACCCTGAGAGAGGTTTAATTAGCTTTCTTAAAAACAAAGAATATCACCAATATTTTTTTCTAAATAATAAAAAATCCACTTTGCATTCTTATCCTAACATGATGAACCCTCCATGTTCATGTGACACACATCAAAAGGGGCAGAGTTTCAATCACACAATCACAGCTGCCACCTTATTTTTTTTTTTACTTCTTTATGGTCACTCCCTGTCTCCCATGTTTCAAGGGTTATACCGATATCTATTTTCATAAGCTTAAACTACTATTTCTTAAAGTAGCTATAACACTGAAATGGAAGTGCCTATGGAGATTCTCAATCATCCAAGTCATGGTTGTCCCAAAGATGCTTTTTCTTCTTGTTGTTGTTTTCTTTAAAAATGTTCCACTTCTCATCCAAGAAGCTTCTTCAGTTCTGAACTGAACTGAAGAAGCTTCTTAGATGAGAAGCAAAACGTTTTCAAAGAAGAACAAGAAAGTCCAGTTGCCTTTTGAAAAGCACCTTTGGGACTGAAATGGAAGTTCTGTCTCTTTCTATTGGTGTCTGCATTTTGCTTTTTTTTTTAACAACTGTATCTTGCAGACACCCCTTACCATTATGGACCCTCTTCCCTCTTTTGTAAAACCCCTAACAACAATTTAGGGATGGAAACAAACAGGGAACAGATTTAAAACCTATTGCATGCAGTGCTCTCAGGCCAGAGTTAGGGTCTGTGTTCTTATTTCCAGCAAATAACAACAAGAGGACAGTCATATATACACCATAAATCTTTGAGAATGTCTTGCTGTTGAAAAGTCTTACTTCTCCCCAGAAATCTGTAAGCTCTGAAATTAAGGAATATGTGTTAAAGATCTTTAACAAATAGTTCTCATCTTTCTTACAGTCTTTAGGATTTAGGAGTGCAAGGGAAGCAAGGATGCAAGGATCATTTCAAAATAATTGTTAGTTATAAAATAGCAGTTCCTGTATCAGGCTTGAAAACCCTCTTATACAAGATTAATGAAATATAGAACAGTAGTACAGAATAAAAAGATCAGCAACTTCCATGCTCTTTGCAAAACTACAGTTCCCAAACCCTTTGCAGGAAACTACCATAGGTAAGCACTAGAAATTCAACTTATTAATAGATCTGAATGTGGAAAGCAGAATTATGTCAGTGAACTCTGTATCCTGACCTCTTTCAAATAGGTAAACACAACCTATCTGTTCATAATCTCAACCTTAGCCTTTCTTCTTTCTAACATGCAGAAGCTCACTTACAAAATACAGCTATCTACTTATCCCAAAACAGGAGGTAGGGGGAGAATTTCTTTTGCTGAGAAACAGTGCCAAAACTGAGAACATTATAGGAGCAATTTAGTAGTCAAAACCTCCTCTAGTAAATTTCCAAAATACTAATTTGCAAGTTCATCTTCCCAGTTTCATTGCAAATTACAAATAGGCTTTTTAGGAACTAATTAAGTTACACTCCAACAGCAGAATGCAAATTAAATAATAAATTGGCAGAGTAACCAGCCAAAGCATGTTTTTGGGTTTCACGGAAAATCCTTGTAGCCTTATCTCTATTATTTTACTTGCTGTTAAATCACATAAACATACAAAAACCCCTCAGATTGCTGCTTTTGGGTCCACTGTGGAAAACAACTAAATATAGCAATATTGCACAGTGGGTGGGAATGGAAAACTACAGAAGTAGAAGCCGAGTTCCTGCTGATGTAACGTTATTCATTATATTACTATTATGTACATTGCCCTCTTCAACTATTTCTGGATAATACCACTTGAAAATGACAAAGATCATTTATCTAATGAGATAAATTCTGTTTCTTTTCATGTCCCTATAGACAGTCAATGATTCTTTGAAGGATAATCTTATGTGGAAGGGATGTTTCACATTTCTTAGCTGGAGGATTTAAAACAGTTAACCTGCCTTCTTCCACAAATGTCTATTCCATCCCATAGATCAATTTTATGTCCCCTTTCCTGTCCAATATCCCAACAAGGAATCCCTCTCACCTAAATACATTCTCTACTTTTGAAAAATGTTGTGTTCTTACAACTTTCATCTGTGCAAGAATTGTGCCTTAGCAGTAAGAATGACCAATTGACTTCAGGCCCAAAATATTCTTGGGTCAGGGTTACTCTGCTTTATAAATAAACGAATCAGGCAGTTGTTTGTTGGTATCACCACTGGTTTTAGTGATTTCAGCCATACCTGAGCACAGGCCCACCTAAGCTCAAATATATAGGAATATATAAAAGGAAGAATAGGAACAGCTATGTCAGGCATGAAATATTAGCTTCACACATGAAGGTCCAATTTATTGCTTAAAAAATGTGTGCACAGGAATCTTCTCAACTAACAGTTATCACTTGCTTGGAATTAGATAAGGGTGAACTGAATTGGGAGGGACAGTTGGACTTTGTGTGTGGCTATGTAGGGATTTGAGGACTTAACTATGCCCCAGGTTAACTATGCCCCAGGTTCTGCTACTCCTCCTATAAACAATTATTTTTTAAAAGCAAATAGTAACAAAAAAAATCTGCTATTCTCTGAATGTTATAGTGTGACCAACTTAACATGTCAGAGTGAGTCAATAGAAACCTTAGCTTCCCTGCCTCCCTCTCTCTCTCAAATTCTCTTTAATTGCTCTAATGGGAATCCCTTGCAACACAGGCCTGCTTTTTGACTTCCTGTCTGGCCTACAGCTCTGGATTTCCTGGTGGCCTATCATCCATGTCCTAGCTATCTGTGACCCCTCTTATCTTCTTCAGGACCACCCAAGGTCAGCTGGATGCTGCCATCAGCAACTAGTGGGCAACCCAAACAACCAAAGAGCACTTTGCAAATTAAAAGGGCTTTGGAAATGATTGAAGACAACAATGCAAAGCGGGTGACTGATGTGCTTAGGTTTCTACACATCAACAAATGACTTACAGTGAAATATTGCCAACTGTTATGGGTAACAGGACAGTTCAAGATTAAATCAAGGATTCAGGGCATGTCATGAAGTTGACATACAGAAACTGCACAGCTTGTGGGGCTGTTGCTCTTACTGAACCGGCTGCTGGCCAATCCTTCGAGTGTCACTTACATCAGCTCCAAAGTAATCTGTTTGTCTGCCCTTCAAGCAAGAGATAAGATGTCACCATCAGTTAATATAAAGTGGCAAGAAGGAATAATAGTAGATGGGCAAGCGGGAGGATGGGAGAGGGCACTTAGCATTTCCCCCCTCCCCCTTAACAGCCATGCCACCAGGGCCTTTCAGCAAGCGTCATTCATTGTTCTCCAAACCATGGTTGATTAATTAAAAAATAACTACTCTTGAACTAAATAGGACATCTGGATTTTAGAGAAGAACTCCGTAGAATCACTTTCTCTGTTGTTAAGTGAGGCATCCATAGGGGCTGGTCAAAGAAAGTCAAGGGGGACACTGTGGCTGTGTGACAGAACTCTACCCCCTTTTTTTACACATGTCATGCCTACAATACACATCAAAAGAGGTGGGGCTTCAATTGTGCAGTCATGGCTGCCCTCCTGACCTTTTGGCCCCCTCTCTTGTTAACTAGTTCTGATAATTTTGAGATTTAACCTAAGAAAAAAATATTGGACAATGTGTCCTTCCAAATGTATCTCATGATGTTCTTAAGTTAGCCTTTTGTGATGATGTACAGTAGTGGCCAAAACTGTGGAAACTTTTTGGAAAAAGTATATTTTTGAGGTTTGATGGCTAATAACACTACTTTTTGGGAGTAGTACCATAAAATTATATATCAATGGTAAGATAGTTTAATCAAGAATGTAATACAACAAAGTTTGTTCAATTATCTGTACTGTATTCTATGAAAGGTTATAGCCAAATAACCAGAAAAATGAAGCACAACTTGCTTAGGGTGATATTAGGTAGCTTTCCTTCATCTGATTGTAGCCAATGAGCATGACTGTTTAGAGAGCCAATCAGGTGTCATCTTGTTTTGGCAATGAGCCAATCAGATCACAGTAAGATTCAGTTATTGATATCATGTACTGAAGCTGAGAGGAGGACATTTGTCAGTGTGTTATGTAATTGCTATCAAGTTCGTTGGGTTTTTTTGTGTTCTTTCATTTAGTGAGCTTGTAAAACGTAATAAAATTAAAGTAATGGTGCAAAGAGCTGACTGGTTGCCCAGAAAGCAATGAAAAATAGTATTATTAAGTGAACAAGGATACAGTTATAAAGAAATTAGAAGAAAAATTGGTGGAAACTAAACCAAAGGTGGCATTTGGTTTAGTTTCCACCAATTTCCACCACACTTTTCCCAAAAGATTTCCACAATTTTCCCAAAAGGTTTCCACAATTTTGGCCACTACTGTAGTACCTAAAATAAAGATCTAGCTTCTCACAGACCCAGGTGTGGTCTTACTCTACACTCTAGTTTTTAATTTATATTATTTTTAGCTCAAAAGAATGTAACAAAGACATTATGTACAGGATTTCAGATTCTGTTTGGTTATAATCAGACATGTTGCTCTCTGAAAACTGAATAGAATAGAGCAGGTGTCAAACTGCCTGCCCGAGGGCCAGATGCATCACCTGGAAGCTGCACCCACCCCATTGCCGGCATTGGCAAAAACTGTCCCGATACGTCACGCGACGTCACGTGACATCGCAAGTTTGACATTTCTGGAATAGAGTTAAATTTGGTGTGAGGGGGGAGTAAGCAAAATAAAAATTGAGGGGGGGGAAATGGGTGGACCCCCAAAAATGGGAGCAGGATCCCCCTATGCATCCTTTTGGAAGAGGTAATTGGAGAATAGTTTGGAATGTTGTCAAATGCTCCATTCCAAGTCCCCTCATTCCTCCTTCCTTGTCATATAACTCTGAACAGATAATTATAGCAGTATTTCTGAATCTCAGCAATTTAAGAAGTATGGACTTCAACTTCCAGAATTTCCAAGCCATACGTCTTAAAGTTGCTGAGATTGAGCGGCAGCCCACCCTGTGCTTCCCAGTATATGAATACACACAAATACACACAAATACAGCATAAGAGGAGAACAGAAATCCAGACACACACTGCAATTGTCACACATTATTTATTACACAGAAGAAAATACATATACATCCTTTGTTCACTGCTAATAAAGCGGCCTATTGAAGAGTAGGGTTTTTTTGGGGGGACACTGTTTTCCAGTACTTGAGGGGCTGTTACAGAGAAGAGGGGATTCAATTATTCTCCAAAGCACCTGAGGGCAGGACAAGAAATAATGGGTGAAAACTTGTTAAAGAGAGATCCAACGTAGAAGTAAGGAGAAATTTTCTGACAGGGAGAACAATTAATCGACGGAATAGCTTGCCTCCCAGAGTTGTGGGTACTCCATCACTGGAGGTTTTCTAAAATAGACTGGACAATCATTTGACCAGGATGGTATAAAATCTCCTGTCTTGAACAGCGGGTTGGACTAGAAGACCTCTGAGGTCCCTTCCAGCCCTATGATTCTATGGTATATGTTCTAGGCTGAAAAGAATTCTGGCAGGCATTTTTCTCCCCTGAAATTTAAAAAACAAAACCTGGCATGCTGGCAAACAAAATATGAACCTCTGGAAATATGTATTAAGGGGGGGATCCATAAAACCTTTAACTTAAAATTATGGAATCCTTCTGGACCATCTGTAGAGATTGGGAGAAAGGGGAATTGTTTTGCAGTGGTTATTCTCATTTCTCTGAGTGCAGTTCCATTTGGTAATAGCAGAGGAAGAGCTTTTATCCTAAGGTCCTCTATTTTGGTTGCTTCAGAACTGTACTCTTTCTCCTATACTAGTTAATATTTACATAAAGTCATGGGAGAAGCATTTCCAAGCTTTCTAGAATTTAAGAAGGCCACTAAGACCTGTTGCTCAAGAATTCTGTAGGAACCAAAAGCAGTATAGTTCCTCCTAGAAGTAATTTATTGTTACTTATTAATAATCAAGTAATTGATTATTAGTTAAATAGTTGTGAATGTATTCTTCACACAGTGGGCTGATTATATTATTATTCATATTGTTTTAAACTTTGTAGTGATATGGAATGTACACTGCTTAAAATAACTGAAGCAACATGGGAGCCTAATAAATGAAAAGAAAAAGAAAAAGAAAAAGAAAAATATAGAGTAACATCATAGGAAATTCTAAATAGACAGAATAACCCATGCCAAACTTGTGGCTGGGCCATTCTGTTTCCTAAAACAACTACCATGTTACTTGGTTTATGTTAGCATATTTATTTTATTTTATTTTATTTTATTTTATTTTATTTTATTTTATTTTATTTATTTTATTTTATTTTATTTTATTTTATTTTATTTTATTTTATTTTATTTTATTTTTATTTTATTTTTTTATTTTATTTTATTTTATTATTTTATTTTATTTTATTTTATTATTTTATTTATTTTATTTATTTAATTTATTTTTATTTATTTATTTATTAAAAAAAACCTTTCTTTTTTAACCAAGAAAGTACAAAAGGGACCTGCTACTATGAAAAGTCATCTGGTTTTTAGCAGTCAGGCAACCCTTCTTTGGGGTCGTTCATTCTGGGAGCAGCTCTACTGATTAAGCTTAATGAGGCAACTGACACTTGTGGTAGATTCAGGGGGAGCAGCAACATAAAATGCTTCCCATTTCTCTTAGTCATTCCAAACAGAGGGACAAAGATATCACAAGACTTTCCCTTGCATTTCTATATTATTATGTTTATAAGCGCTCCAACCAAAGGGGTGAGTGTCCCATCATTTTACTTTCTCTTCATTCTCACAGGTACAACCCTGTGCGGTAGAGTGGTAGATAATGACAACATCATGTGAACATTGTGACTGAATGGGGGAGTTGAATGTGATCCCTCAAATCCCAACCCCAGTCCCTGATTATCATTCATAGTTTTACTTTCACAGGAAATCTCTAGGAAATAATCAAGATATAGGTTTGAAAAGCATCCATCAAGGCCAGGATGGCAAACTTCTTTCCAGTTTGTAAAAATGCATGGTTGTGACTATATAGTCATTAGGAGACAACCTGAGTGAGGGCACCTTCGTTTTTAAGACATAGTTCACTACGTAGCATCGGATATAACCTTGTTTAATTATTTATCAAATTTAGAGACCGCAACTCTGGTCCTTCACTTCAGGATCCATTTTATTACAATCCTCTAAACTTCCCCAAATAGATTTTCAGTCTTCTGTGGCCAATGAGCACCTGTGATACTTACTGGACTATTTGCAGGGGATAAAGCTTCTGATAGCTGTTTTCTGTACAATATTTGTCATACCTCTGTAAATCTCTGGGTTCTCCCAATCACATTACTACCTTCCTCTTGTTTCTCGTTGGGCACTGTTTTGACATCAGTCCTGTAGCTGACAGCTTGTTGGTTAAGTTTGCTATACTATTTATTTATTTATTTGTGTATTTTTCATTTATCATATTTAGAAACATGGAATAAAATGGATTGAAAATATTTAAACTTCTACTGGGATGTTGATGAGGATAGAAACAAATGAGGTAAATGTCTAATATTTGCCTTATCTTAAAAAAAGACATTTTGTTTAATTAGTTTGCTTCTTAATAATATTCCCTCTTTATCTTTTTTGTGTCCTTTCCCATGAACTTTGTATGGGGTGTTATTTTTTTATTTTTATTTTATTTTCTGTATTGTATTCTTATTGCCTGTAAGCTGCATAGATTATCTGTGACCAAGTAGGCAGCCATATAAATTTCCTAAATAAATATACTTCTTTGCTTTATGTTCTCATAGTGGATGTTTTGGTTTTTCTTTGTCAGGACTGAAGAAAAGTAATTCCCAAGGAAGAATAGCAGTACTCATAATGCACTGGATAATCAATTGCTTTTTTCAACAAAAATGATGTCTCTTTTCCTTTCCTTTACTGCCCTCCTTTTTTGCCCATATTGATCTAATGGGCCATAAATTATAGAGGCCTGCCACATAGCTTCATGTCTTCTATCTAAGAACTGTAATCTGTGCATTTTAAAATATATTTCTTCAAGATTAAAAAAAAAGACAGCCTGAATTCCCAGTTCCTGGAAGGAAATGTTTCCATTGAGACTGTGTGTGAGTGAAAAGAAAACCATTCTGAAGCCACTTTTGAAAGGTAGCAGAGCCAAATATCCAATCTACCCAGCCATTATTTTCCCACGGAGAGCTTGAACCTTCAGGAAAGGAACTTGATTTGTGAAGGAACTATTAATTGGCTGACAGTTAATTATTGACAGATTTGGACAACTTTATCTTTCTATCAAAAGCTGGACCAAGACCAAATAGTATGCAATTTATAGCCAGAAAAGTCAATGTATCCACGTGCCTTTTAGTGTGACTTATTCCTTTCCTAATGCTTCACATAATTTGCCCCTGTTGCTATAGCCAAATCCTTCTCCCGTGTGGTGTATTCCTCTCAGGCTGCCAACCCTTTTGGCAACAGCTGATCTGCAAAAGACTCTGCGAAAGGCAATCCCTTGGGTGAAAGGGGGAAAAACCCAGAAGAAATACCAAGCAAACTGAAAGGTCTCTCTAAAAGACTTTTACCCATGTCAAGGTGTCCACCCGCCTTAACCCCATTTGGCACACCAGGAATTACTGGAGGGGCGGGAGTGTGTGTGTGGAATCCATCTGGAGCTGCCTGAGATAAGAGGCGTCCAGTGTTAAAAAACAGGCTTCCTCTATACCTCAGCATGGCCTTCCTTTTGTAAACAGTCTTCTTTTAATGTTGTAAAATGTTTTTTTCCATTTATCCAACAATAACGCCTATGGTAGTAGAAGAGGGAGAATGGAGGACAAGCAGGGGAAATGGACAGCAGAGAAGAGGAGGGGGGGGAGGGAGTAATTAATATTTCCAAAGAAGTTCCTCATTTGCTTTGAAAAGAAAGAACTCACCTGCTTCAGAAGTACGAGGAAGAAGATAGATGAAAAAAAGAAAGAAAGAAAGAAAGAAAGAAAGAAAGAAAGAAAGAAAGAAAGAAAGAAAGAAAGAAAGAAACATCCAGCTTTTCCAGTGTTAGTGATTTATGTTCTTTTCTTATCTAAATTATTGCTGCCATTCTTTCATTAAGAGAACAGAATAACAGAGTTGGAAGGGACCTTGGAGGTCTTCTACTCCAACCCCCTGCTCAAGCCAACATACATCAGGATAATGAATGAAATAAACATTGTTGATTCTTTCTGCAGCATTTAGGGAAATGAACATTTCATGTCTTACCAAGACCACATGAAAGAAATGCAGCATCTAACTTAGGTTAATGAATGAATGAGATGCCCTTGAAGGTTACCTTTGTCCAAACAAAGGTCAGAGGACATCTTCAAAACAAAATATTGATTAAAGCAAGTTAAATGTTTTGACTGAAGGAAACATAAAGGATTTTTTTTTAAAAAAGAGCCAAAATGAAGCTGCCGGTACAAGAAAGGGACAGGAAAAGTGGGGGGAGGTGGGAGGTGGCATTCATACCCAGACACAAAGGAAATGGTAGAAAACATATCTGAATCAGCTAGTCATTTACTAACAAGCTGTAAAGATTTCCAATGACAAGTTGTCACATTAGTTTAGTGAAACTGAAGCAACACTTATCCCTTTTCCTGTGCTTAATCTCTCCCTGCGGTCCACAGAAACATGCTACTGCGTTTAATAGGATTAGGAGAGTTCACTTTCCCTTCTCATGAGCTCTTTCCTCTTTCCCACCCACTTTCCTTTGACAAATCTATTTTCACCAGTGCAAGAGTCTGCTTTTTTCTAGACATTTCTCCCTTGAATCATCATTCTCAAGAAAAAACCCTCCCACACACTCACACACCAGTAAGTTTCCTGAAGGAGATGGTAAAACATGTGGAGGGAATTTTCCTTGTTATTAACAGCTACAGGCCAGTTTACGCTGGTTGGTTTTTGCTCAGGCAGTGGAAGTCTCTCTTCCTCAGTTCCATCCTGCATTTCATGAATATCCCCAGATCTGCTTTGGACCTTCTTCAGAAATCTGGCGTGTTTTGGGGAAATGGAAAGTCTGATTTGGATCTATTCTGCTGGCTAACAATAGGGTATCGATATATTTTTAACCTGGATGTTTTGTAATATGAATACTAAGGCTATTTATTATTTGTGCCAAACAATCCTTAAAATGTATTTTTGTGATTTCTGTCAAAATAATGTTGTCAATAAAAACCTTCCTCGTATATTTTTAGTTATTAGTTGTTTACATTTCCGTGAGTTTATATATGACCAAAGTTTTACTTTATTGACTATTTTGAAGGTAAGGCAGCTTTCACCTTTCACCTTATAAACAAAAAGGCACTGCTCATCTTTAAAGAAAACTCCTGTTTAAGCGATAGGATTAAATGAGTTGATGGCTAACTATTCATTTTTTAACTGGTTTCATTTGCTGTTTGTAATGCAGTTCTTTCAGCTGAAATGTCCAGACCCCTGTTCAAGAACTGAAATTCGGTACAAATTAAATTCTGGTTTTGACCAAATCTGAAGACAATATCTTCACAATCCTACCTATTCCCTCCTTCTCCTAGAAGTTCTTCCAAAAGCAGGAATTTGTCTCTAGCTGTATTAATTCCCTCAAGATCAAAGACCCTGGAAATGAGACATCTATATCTCTAGAGAGCCAACTCATGGAACCTGATGGGAGTGAGGATAGAGGTGAGGGTAGAAATAGAATGAGCATATTTGTTTTCACTCTCTTCCCTTCTTTAATGAATGTTGCAACTAAATGTTTGGAAAGGGCTAAGAAATATGCCAACATATTATAAATGAAAGGAAGTTAATACAACAGAACTTTCTTTTTGCAGATTCTCTTCTCTACATTCTCTTCTATTCTCCTTCCCAAAATTCCCTCTAAGAGGGTTAAGGAGATTTACTGAAGTGAAAACTATATTCTGCTAATCAGGAGACAGCAATTGCTCAAAACTGGATAGAAGAATTTTAACCAAATACACTTGGCAGTACAGCAAAAGTAAACTCAGACTTATAAACTGAAAGTTGGAGTAAAATGGTTATGGAATTAGTTTTAGAAATTATCTTGATTTAAACTATTGTTGCTGCTCAAACTCACAATTGGCTTTTAAGCTGAATCTTAGAAGGCTTATCATCCCCGAATGAATAATGAGCTCTAACATGGTTGCAGACTTTAATATTTTCACAATTCAAAGTAAAACTCATTATCACTTGCATATCTATGCCTTGAAATGCCACCATTTGGCATATGCCCAAAAGTCATGAAAAAATACCATTGAATAATTTCATTGAACCCATTTTTCCTTGATACCTCACCACCATTGAGAACATGCAAACATACATAGTGATGCCAAGTATGCTCTCTTAATACAGACTCAAGTTCCACCATAACTTCTGCAGTTGTATTTTATTTCTATGTCAGTCCTGTGCTGTAAACAAAGCATATGAGAGCTAGATAAAAGATGAAAAAAGATGAAAAAAGTCAATGTATTGCTAATATCCCATTCCCATGTGCACCATGCAAAAATGTATAACAAAGGACAATGGATTTCTCTTGGTGTACAAATCTCTCTCCCTCTCCCTTGTCTAAAACTGAAGTGATTTTCTAGGTTCTGCCATTATTTGCTTTTATATTTCACATCCACATCTACAATAATGATTCAAAAATAGCTTCAAAAATATCTCCTTCTTTCTCAGTAATAACATGGAGGTGATATCCCATTGCTTTCTTCCAGAATGTTCTTTTGTCTTCCAAGTGCAGCCTTCAGCTCTGAGATTCCCTAGTGGTTTCACATGCAAATACTCACCACATGTGTGTAACTTTTGGATTCAGCAAAGATCTACTAATGGTACAAACCAATAATAGAGAATTCATTTTTCACTTTTTTTTCTTTATTTCCACATCTTGTCGTTGTACACATAGCTTTACATACGCACAATAACAGAAGTGCTCCCCAGAATGGGCAAGGCCAAATCAGGTCAGGCATTAGTGAATAAGTGTTGGGAAGGAAGTAACCAAAATAGCATTTTTTTCCATATTTAAAGCTGATATTTATTTATTAAATTTATATGACACCTAGAGTTGCCTTTTAGAGTGAGATGGGTAGCACATAAATTTAATAAATAAATATTTATCTCCATATTTCTTCCATTTTTTTTCTCTGCTCATTATTCTCTCCCTAATTATTTTTCCACCTAGTTGTTTCACTTTCTCCTATTCTTGAATAGTTAAATGGGCAATACTTCTTTTTATTCCCCCCCCCCTTTTAAAAGCTACTATAAATGGCTTCCACAACATTATAAGAAACTTACTCAGCAGTTCATGGAAATCGCAATACCCCCAAAGAACTATCACATAGTGTAGTAGCTTCTCTATTTTAAACATCCCTTTGTGTATTATTCTTTCTTTTGGTTTGATTTTTGTTTAGGCTTCTTAATGTTTTTATTCATTGTTTCTAGTTCTGTTGTATGCTTCCCAGATTTGCTTGTTTGTGAGATGTGCAACTATATGAATTGATTTAATAATTACATAAATAAATAATATTAAATCTGTTCCCTGGAATATATAGAGTACTGAAGGAAAAAAAGCATTAGGAGGAATGGTAAGGGAGCGTGTCATATGAATTAGTCAGATGTCAAAATAACGGAACATAATATCAAAATGGTTTATCTGTGTGATATAATGATTCATTAGATTGTAATGGTCCACTGTTTCCAAAGTGCTTCAGAAGTCCAGTGCATTTTGCATGATTGTGCAACTCGATGCTGTTTGGATTCCAAGTTCTTTATCCAAGGTTATTGAAGACTCCTCCAGTCTGTGTGGCTGTACACCGTACATTTTTGTGCGCCTGGTACCTTATTTCCTACTTGTTTGAAAGAAGCAATTGGGGACAATAAGTCTGTAAAAAGTAGACATAGGCAGCTTATAGAAAAACATATTTATTATCCCATAAGCTTTTGTAAATCATAACCCATTTCATGCAATAGATTCATGAGAGTAGTAGCTTATAAACACATAGAGCTTTCCTTGGGAAGTATAGAGGGAAAGATGGAAGGTAAATGAAGAGGTGTGAAGCAGAGAAAATTTCCTATAGTGTCCATAACAAAGCAGCAGATAGGCGTGACAAACACATTCCTGAATTAAATAGCTAATTATTACAGTTGTTTTCTGCTTGAAAATGAAGTGCCTAAGACCCAGTCTCTCTGCTATTCATTAATGCAGCCTGACTTTTTGTTCAGGCTTTAGTATAAACTAGAGAAAAAGATGAAAACTACAGAGTCACATTGAATTTAAGGGAGCAACAACTTCTTCTTTAGGTTCCTGCTAAAGCCTGAAAAAGTAAATCTTTTTTGGAAGCAGGCACAATTGGGGATAGCCACAATCATGCAGAAGAAACCCTGTCCTTCTTTACATGCACCATGATGGGGATGGGCTTTTAATCACATGGATACAGACACCATCTTGAGTTATTTTAACTCCCATGTGCAAAGGCATGTGATAAGAAAATGTGACTTCACATGCCATGTTGAGAATCCTGGTCCAAAACAATCCAGAATTAAAGGAATTGTTTAATTTACTTACCCTGAAAATAATCTAGAAGAATTCAGTAGGTCAACTAAAGGCTTATTCCACTCTGAATAATACTATATAAAGTTTACATGTTTTTAAGACTTTTCTGAAAACTTGAAAGACACTTGACTTTAATGTCTAAAGTAGTTATACCTGGAATAGGTATATATCATGGAATAGGCTATGTAAAAATCATATTGGTACTCCTGTGTTCTTGAGCTGCTTCTTAGCTGCCCATTTGGAAAGGTTTACTTACCTTTTATTAATGTACTGATAGTGTTGTGTAGTGAGTTCTTTGGAGGCAGGAAGCAAGACGAGAGGTTTCAAACAGGAGCATTGCTTTATTGAGGCAAACAGGAACAGAACTGAATCAGAGGCTTCTGCACAGCACATATATGGTTGGCCACTAGGTGGCGGCCAATAGGTTTAAAGGAACCCATTCCCACCCCAAATCATCCAATGATCTTCTTGGAGACTGCATGTCTGGCTAGTAAGCAACCGTTACACAGACACCCTAACTGAGCAACCTTAAGCCACATTCAAAAGACACGTGAAAACAGTTCAAGTAAAATCCCAATACATTACACCCCTCCCCCCTAGAATGTACACAAATTCTTATATTATTTGAGAATAAAGTCTTGCAAACATGGTGGTGGTCTGCGCGACCTTGCAGACCGCCTGGGGGATCCAGGCAACTCCCGGTCCACCAGCTTGGCCGCCGGGCTGGGTAGACCAGGATTCATGAATTCACGAGAGTCAGATTGACTCGAGTCCATTTGGCTGGCCATTCCAGGTCGACCCAGACCAAAGTCCAATGAAGAAGCAGAGTTAGCACAGTGGCTATCTTGTTTGGGTTGACTTTCCCCATCAGGGGACCCATGTTGCACTCCCGGGCTTTGCCCATCTATGACTACCTCCTGTTGTACTGACTGGTTGAGTCCTCAGAGTGTGTGAACTGCCCTGCTTGGCTGCTGGTTTCTAGCTCTATTTGCGGACCTGCCATGAGGTCCTTGCTTAGTGGCCGTTCTCCAAAACGCTTCCACAGCTGATCAATATGGCGGTGAACGACTTGCCCCCCCCATCCAGAGCCAGCTCATAGGAAAGACGTCCCAAAATTTTGACAATTTTACCAGGCACCCACAAGTCTCCATGCCCATAGTTTCAGGCCCACACCCCATCACCCACTTGCAACCCCCTTGGAGCCTTTGGGCATGAGGTGTTTGCTGCCACCCGGTCAGGGTGCAACCTGTCCAGCTTTGTGATCAGCCTTCTTCCCCAGAGAAGCTTTGCTGGGCTCTTGCCTGTTGCTGTACAAGGTGTAGTGTGCTGGCAAAGCAAGAAATCAGCCAGCCTATGGTGCCAATCTCCGGTCACTATGCGCTTGAGTGACTCCTTTGTTGTGCACACCATGCGTTCAGCCTGCCCATTAGTTGAGGGGTGAAAGGGAGCCAATGTTGCATGCCTTATGAGATTAGTCCTCAAGAACTCTGCCGCTGTGAACTATGCCCCATTGTCCGAGACTACGACGTCCGGTAGCCCATGTGGGGCAAAAAGCTTTCTAAGCACCTGGATGGTCCTAGCAGTAGTCATAGTTGCAATAGGAATTACTTCCAACCATTTAGAGTGGCTGTCGACCACTATCAAAAATAGCTGTCCCTGAAAGGGCCCAGCAAAGTCAATGTGAATTCTTGACCATGGTGTACTGGCCCATGTCTTTGCCAGGTTTGTGAATCAGCCTGTAGCTGTAGGCTGACATAAAAATGGACCATCGTAACATCCTAGGGGACAGTATTTGAGGTGTCTGCCTATCTGTAGTAAATAACCCCAACAGTGGCTTATGGTCAGTGAAGACTGTGAATTCCCTGCCATACAAGTAATCATGGAATTTCTTCACCCCAGCCACAATGACTAAGGCCTCTTTGTCAATTTGAGCATAATTGTGCTCAGCTGAGGACAATGTCCTTGAATAATAGGCAATTGGGACTTGAGTCCCATCACTTGCCAAATGGGTTAAAACAGCCCCCACCCCATAAGGGGATGTGTTACACGCAATGCATACAGGCAATGATTCTTTAAAATGCGTAAGCACTGAATTGGAGGAGAGTAGCGGTTTTACTGCCTTAAAGCTGTTTTTGTGAACTTTGGTCCACTTCCATGGGGTGTTTTTGTCTAAGAGCCGGGGTAACGGCTCTGCCACTTTGGCCTTGTTATGAAGGAATGCATGGTAAAAATTAAGGAGACACAGGAATGCCTAAAGCTCTCCTTTTGACCTGGGGCTAGGTGCCAGCTGAATGGCCTTCAGCTTGGACTCAGAAGGGTGGATGCCTTCAGCATCAATATGGAATCCTAGGAACTCAGTAGAAGAGACCCCAATGTTATACTTATTCCTTTTCAATGTAAGGCCCGCTTTGTGGAACCGTTGAAGGACGGCTTTGAGCCTCCTTGCAAGCACTTCAGTGGACTCACCAGTGATGAGCACATTGTCGAAGTAGGGGCAAATCCCTGGAATGCCCTTGAGCATATGCTTCATGACACCTTGGAAAATTTTAATGCAAATGTGATTCGTTCATGAAAGGTACCCCCTACCCCCCATCCCAATCCTTCTATTTTAACTCAGATTGAATCAGAGGTTTGGGACTTAAGCCTGGAGTGAGATATAGGTATTGACTAGTATAAGAAAGCCACAATAATTATAAGCTTTTGGGGTACTTTTTAAAAGATTGGAATGGAATTTGCAGGCAGATGAAGCCTGCTGAGTCTCAGATAAATACTGTAGGTACAAAGGTGGGGCCACGGTAACCCCGAATTGAAGGTGTTTGACTTTAAAAGCCCCCTCTCTGTGTTACAGTAGTTTGTGCAGCTGCTGTGGCCTCGTCCACAGGTAACTGCTGATAGGCCTGTGCCAAATCTAATTTAGCAAGCACAGTGCCCTCTTGCAGCAATGCCAAGATGTGGCTGACGACTAGCACCGGGTATGCATACTGCTTAAGTGCCCTATTTATGATGCACTTGTAATCAGCACAAATTCTGACCTCCCTGTTGGCCTTAAGTGGCATTACAATTGGAGTTTCCCATTCACCCCCATCTACGGGCTGTAGTACCTCTTGGCTGACTAGCTTGTCCAGTTCTGCATCAATTTTATGTTTAAGCGCAAATGGCACTCTATGAGGTTTGATCCTAATAGGCATTATGGCAGGATCAAGTTTAAAGGCTATCGGAGGGCCCTTGTACTCTCCCAGGCTTGTGTCAAAAACATCTGCGAACTCCTCACATACTGACACCAAGTTTTCCACTTGTGTCCAGTGGATTCTGGTGTCTTGGATGCCCAGAGCATCAAACCAATCAAGCCCTATTAAGCTCGTTCTCTGACCCTCCACCACAATCACATCCAGGGCCCCCGAAAATCCCTTGAACTTAACGGCCAAGGTGGCCTCGCCTTTGACGGCAACTCAGGAGTTTTGGAAGTTGGTCAGAATGATGTTGGATGGTCTAAGCTTGACCCACCTCTTGCTATGGTTGCAGATGAACCGGAAAGTCTCCATGGAAATGATGGACACCACTGAACCCGTGTCCAGTTTCTTCCTGCAAGGGATGCCTTGCAGCTCGACTTGAAACCAAAATTTGGGCTTAAGAGGATGGCGAGCTCCTGTGCAGCATATGCTCCAACAGCTGGAGCAAAATCCTACACTATGCTGCCCTGGGGACCCGGTACCTCTCCTGATCAGAACGTCCGATTGGCGGTCCTTCTGGCAACCTCTGCAAACTGATGCAATGTGGCCGGTTTTCCTGTAGGCCTGACACATGGCTGTCCAGAACCTGCAGTCTGCTCATTGGGGTGGCTGCCACAGCCCAAACACTGAGGGAAGGGAACTGCCTTGTGAGGAGTCTTCAGTTCCTTATCATGGTGCCGTTGGATCTTGTCATCTTCATGGTAGGAGTCGACATCTTCTGGAAGTTCGGCATCCTCATGGTGGACAGTTTCCTCGTACTGAGTGCTTTTGGTGGGCTGCATGGCCTTCACGGCTCTGCCGGCAGCTTCATCTACCATGACTTCTTTGAAGGCTTCCTGGAGCGAGAGAGTCTCTTTTGCAAAAAGTTTCTGTTGCAGCTCTCTGCCCTATAGTCCACAGATGAGTCAGTCTCGAAGCCTTTCTTCCAAGTCTGAAAATTGGCACAGGTGTGAAGCTTGTCTCAATGCCACGATGAATTCCGTGGCTGTTTCTCCGGGTTGTTGAACTCATTGTTTGAAGGCGTGCCTCCATGCGATCACTGACAGCTTGGGCTGGAAATGGTCGTTGAGCCGTTTCTTCAGGTCCGTGAAAGTAACGGACTCCAGCTGCGCCAGTGCAACTAAGTTCTCCACGATGTCGAATGTAGCAGGCAGGCCCGCAGACACAGAGGAGTGTTGCAGCCTTCAGGCTGTCTTTGGTGACTTGGTTGGCACGGAGGTAGTTTTCTACTCTTGAGATGTAGGATGACCATCTCTCTGGGTGAGTAACATCAAATTCCTCAAACTTTCCGACTTTCACCATCTTTGGGAAGTCTTCATGGCTCGGGTCTCTCGTTGCCTCGTCCTGTTTCTTCTGTAGGCCCTGGGACTGGTCCGCAGGGTGGAGTGGCCACTAGAGTGGCTTGCTGGGTTGACTGAGGGGGGGGGAGGAACGCATTCCCTGCCAGGTGCTTTGCTGGCCTCACCCCCTAGTGACTTTCAGCTCTTCTGAAGAAGCAAGATCCCACCTTCATCACCAGTGTTGTGTAGTGAGTTCTTTGGAGGCAGGAAGCAAGACAAGAGGTTTCAAACAGAAACATTGCTTTATTGAGGCAAACAGGAACAGAACTGAATCAGAGGCTTCTGCACAGCTACTTATATGGTTGGACACTAGGCGGCGGCCAACAGTTTAAAGGAACCCATTCCCACCCCAAATCATCCAATGATCTTCTTGGAGACTGCATGTCTGGCTAGTAAGCAACCCTTACACAGACACCCTAATTGAGCAACCTTAAGCAGCATTCAAAAGACACGTGAAAACAGTTCAAGTAAAATCCCAATACATTACAGATAGCATGCCATTTCTGAATATCCTCTTTCAAAAACAACTCATAAACTCCAACTGGCAAGAAAACTCAGAGGCTTGGATTTGGGAAATTTGCATTGGATTCATTCACATTTAAATCTTGAGTTGCTTCCTTATCTCCACTGTTGAAGCTGGATCCCTATAAAGACATCCAGGCTGTAATAGGACTACCGGGAGGCTTTGTGAACAACCATTTGGCAATTCTGGGAACTACAAAGAGAGAGGGGAATGGTGTGATTGACAGACCTACCTTCTAATCAAAAAGAATGAGTCATCAGAAGCTCTTCAATCACAGTGCTTTGTGGGAAGGATGTTACAATATCCTTTTTTCTGAAAATATCATTTAATTCTATTCAAAAACAGCAAAAGTTTCTGGCAGGTTACTTTCTAGGTAGAATTAAAGAGCCTAGCTTGAAAACCTTTGTACCTACAGTATTTATCTGAGACTCAGCAGGCTTCATCTGCCTGCAAATTCCATTCCAATCTTTTAAAAAGTACCCCAAAAGCTTATAATTATTGTGGCTTTCTTATACTAGTCAATACCTATATCTCACTCCAGGCTTAAGTCCCAAACCTCTGATTCAATCTGAGTTAAAATAGAAGGATTGGGATGGGGGGGTAGGGGGTACCTTTCGTGAACGAATCACATTTGCATTAAAATTTGTGGTTTGTGAACCTATCTTCTAGTTAACTCCTAGAGATTACAGTGAATGAACGTAACATGCAGGTGTCAAAAGTGCAGAAGTGGCCACTGCATTCATCTGGAATGTTTTTCAGCCCTGCTGTAACCTGATGGTCTCCCATACAAATACTAAGCTGATCTGACCCTTAGCTTAGCTTCCACAGCCAGAGAAAGTAATCTCACCTGGTGAGACTATTAGCTCATTTAAACCTAATTAATTAGCCTCTTCCTCTGTTTGAGAGGTTTGCTTTAATAAGGCAAAGAAAGAGTGGATTCATCTTTCCCAAAACATCCCATTGCACCAAAGAATTCTCATTGCACCAAGACTAGATTTTACCTTATGCCTATCCAAAACCAGACCAAACCAAGCCAAAATCTTTTGAAATGCTGTATTTGAAATTGCCTTAATATGTATGACAGGATTCAGAATGCCAAAGCCTTACTCTCCCTATTCCGCAGCAATAACTCTAATGTGGAAAATCCCTGTTCCTATTTCAGAATTTTCATCTCTATCCCACATTGGTATTTATATAGATAATTATCAATGTAAATGTTCATCTATCTAATTATTTAAGTTTAGAAGACTTAAATTAAATTATCACCTAAATTATGTATTGAGGAAAGATGGATAGATTCCAATAGGGGATCAATATTTTAACTTGCTCCCCCAAATTATTGTAATAATTAATTGAATAAAATATCTGCCACTGCAGCAATATCTATATGCCTCTATTTAGCAAAACCAGGGCCACGTTGGTTTAGTTATTAAGGCATCAGGCTAGAAACCAATTGTCAGGCACAATAGACCAGGACCACAAGTGAAGTTACAATTACTGTACACTGATTTATTACAATTCACGTCTATGCACAGGAATCTATTCAACTAATGGTTAGCAGTATTTTTGCGCTAGATAAGGGTCAATGGAATTCAAGAGGGCTTGGACTTTCTTTGTGGCTACATAGAGACCGTAAGCTGATTCCTCTTTTGTTTCCACCCCCAGGTTCTGCCAGTCCTTCTCTTACATCATGAGACCACAAATTCTAGTCCTGCCTTAGGCACAAAGCCAGCTGGATGACTTTGGGCCAGTCACTTTTTCTCAGCCCTAGAGTAGAGGCATTGGCAAACCCCTGAAAAATATTGCCAAGAAAACGGCAGGGACCTTTCCAGGTAGTTTCCAAGAATCAGATATGATTGAATGGAAGAAGAAATATCTAACATGATACAGAAAAAATATTTGTCCAAAATGTAGAAAACAGTGCCAGTCAGTGAGAATAAATATTGAAGACCTTTTCTCTGGAAACCTCCCTACAAATAGTAACTTAATAGCTTGCTTTACAATATTTAAGTCAGTCCTGTTTCAGGAAACAACATATTCTTTCAAACTCTAATAGCAAATCAACTCTATCTTCCATGCTTGGTAACCTCAGGTAGACAAAGAAGAGAAGAAAAGAGGATCAAACCCGATTAAAAAAGGTTTCATGTTACCTATGCTATTAAAGGCTACAAATCAAATAAAAAATATTTCCACAGAGAACTTTCTTCCTTCAGTTAGAATTTGGTGGTCATCCAAATCCCTGCTCTTTGAGCCCAGATTGACAATTATATTAAAGGCCAAGTCAGAAATAAAGTTTAAATGTGTTTTATGCAGATACCTGGGGAAAAAAGATCCAGTATCTATATTACTGTGTCTTCTTTCTTTTCTTTTTCAAGACAGAAGTGAGATTTATACAGGGAGATCTCGATTTACAACCATAGTTGAACCCAAAGTTTCTGTTGCTAAGTGAGACATTGTTAAATTAATTTTGCCCCATTTTAAGACCTTTCTTACCAGAGTTGTTCAGTGAATTACTGCAGTTGTTAAGTTAGTAACACGGTTGTTAAGTGAATCTGACTTCCACATTGATTTTTGCTTATCAGAAGGTCGCAAAAGGGGATTGCATGACCCTGGCACCCTGCAGCCATCATAAATATGAACCACTTGCCCAACATCCAAATTTTGATCACGTGACCACAGGGATGCTGCAATGTTAGTGTGAAAAACGGTCATAAGTCACTTTTTACAGTGACGTTGTAACTTTGAATAGTCACTAAATGAACTGTTGTAAGTCGAGGACTACCTGTATCAGTAATACTGAAGACGAATAGCAAGTAGAAAGAAAAAAAAGGAAAATCATGTATATACTGGAGAAGTGAATAAGCCTAGTTGCTGCTGGATAGAGCAATTAATAGCTAGGAGAACTTTTCCCAACTTTGCACCATCCAGAAGGCCCCAGACTGAAAACACAAGGAGTTTATTATACTGGGTCTCCAGAAATTTTTGCATGAAAATTTGCTTTGCTGTTTAAGGAAATAGAAATCAAGGTAGTGGTCTGTTTTCATCAGATAGAGATAAAATATAGAAGGTGGTGGGAAAAGACAGAAGAGCAATATTTTCAAATTAAATGTACCTTTTAGCCAATGTGACTTTTAGATTTCTGGGCAAGAAAAACATACAGCCCTTTTTCTATTAAGGAATGGAAATTATTTTTGACTTTTCACATTTGCTGGGCTTCCCAACCCATTCTTCTCACTGCGCCTTATCAGTTGCTGATCAGCCAGCTATAGCATATAATCATATACAGTTCATATGAATATGAACAGCAGGAACAAAAATTATGAATCCAAGACGTGTTTGATTACAGAGAAACTTAGTGATAATAGGCACATGTAATACAATGGAAATGCCATAAGCATGTCTCCCATTCTTTCAGGCATAGGAGTGAACTGTGGTTGACATAGAACTTAATAATACTCCTAATACAGTATATCTGGAGGGAAAGCAGATTGGGTAAAATGGGATAAAGGAAAGGATCTTCCTTTTAATGTCAATTTCCAGCCCAGACCATGCTCTTGGATGAATTGCTAGGGATCTTTCAGTTAAAAGATTGGACAGCAGGTGGTGAAAATGAGTCCAGGAAACCATTCTGGACTAGATGGCAAACAGACTGGCCTGTGATAAAGGGCATCTGCTTATTTTCCTCAAGATCTCCCCTCCCATGTGAGAATAATCTGTGATGAATTTACCAAAGCCCTCAGATTTTTTTATATCACAATAACCGAACCAAAATGGCAGAGAGAGAGAGAGAGAGAGAGAGAGAGAAAGAAAGAAAGAAAGAAAGAAAGAAAGAAAGAAAGAAGGAAGGAAGGAAGGAAGGAAGGAAGGAAGGAAGGAAGGAAGGAAGGAAGGAAGGAAGGATCATGAGGGAACATTAAACCAAAAGAAAAGGGGTGGGGATTTATACCTGAGAGCCTATTTGATTTAGTGGTTAAGGAACCAGACTAGAAAGAGGGAGACTTTGAGTTCTAGTCCAGCCTTAGCTCTGAAAGTAAGCTTGGTGACTTTGGGTCAGTCACTCTCTCTCAGCTTACCTCACCAGGTTGTTGTTGTGGGGAAAATAAGAGGAGGGAGATACGTTGAAGATGTTTGCCATCTTGACTTATTTTCAAACATAATAAAGGCAAACAAACAAACAAATAAATCTCATAGGATGCACAGTTCCTGGAGGAGGAATGTGGAAGACTAAGAGCTTTTTACTCAATGCTGAACCAAAGCCAAAGTCACTCAGTTGCCAATCATTAAGCAACAGAAATTAGTTTCAAGTCCGAAGTGAAACTGAGGTGTTTGTACTCTTATCTCTGTACAACACAGCATTACACCAACTTAGAAGTTATTCATTTTGTATCGCAGTAGATCTATGTAAATAGGGCTCACTATTTCCAGTTGAAAATAAAATGGATCCAGATATAAATGGGAGTGATATGAAAGGTTTATATTTCAGAAGTTTAAAATTTTTAGTAGGCTATATATAGTGAAAATTACTTCTACCCAATATTATATCCTTAAGGTTTATTGAGAGTACAATCCCCAGAATATATGCTGGTCATGCTGGCTTGGAATTCTGGGATTCATAGTCTTAGCATTTTTAAAGGATGTTGGGTTAAAAAAAACTGCTGTAGGCAATAATAGTTGAATATACCCATGAAATACTTTTCCCAAATATCTTTCCAAATTGCTGCCCTTTGCATTCAGTAAGTTTCTTGTAGTTTTTTTTTTTCTGTGTTAACTCGCTTAGTCCAGGGAGTTAGTTACTGCCCTAGACTCCATTTCAGGAAGCCATTTTGGGTCTTCTCATTATAAGTAATGAAGAGAGGTGGAAAATATTATTTAAAATATTGGATTAGGAGTGGGAATATTCAGATTCATAACCATGAAAAGTCAGAAGATAACCATGAAAAGTCAGAAGATAACTTTGATCCAATCAGCCCAACCCACTTCACAGCTTTGTTGTAGTTGTGGGGATGAAACCCCAAAACTCCCCTCCCCCCCCATTATAAGTCTCCCTGGACAATCCCAAAGCATTCAAGATTTGTAATCATTTTCAAAACTATAACACAAGTCCTTCCTCCATGAATCAGACTGAATGATGTACAAGACATGGATCCTATTGAGAAGATTTCAGGGAATTCAAATTCATAGTCCCTAACAAACCAAAGGTTTGAGGACTGTTGTTTTTATTTTTCCTTTGGGTTGAAAGATTGTATTCCAGTTTACAAGCCATTATTGCTTGCTATTCATTTCCTGGTGTTGTCTTTGGATTGTCTTTCCTCATTTTATATATTCATCAGTTTATTAGTATTTAGACAGCCCTCTGAAGCAGCACAAATAAAGATCACTGAGCACCCTTCGTGTCATATAAACAGTTGGCAACCCATCGTCCCTTTTAGGAAGCACGCTAAAATTACTATTGTTGTTGTTATTTCAATTTCTCAAAAAACTGAAGCTGCTGAAACAGGAGCAGAAGGGAGAGGAATAAGGATGGGCCAAGTGCAGAACTCTTCAGAATACACGGTGTCCTTCTGGGATTCACTCTTTTCTCGGCTTGAGTGAAATGACTAGATTCTCTCTAAGCAACACCATCTCTCCATGTGGTTGCCACCATCTGTTAATGTCTTGATTTTTGGAAAGTTTGGTTGCTTGAGGCGAAGCCAGCCTTGGCTAGATCTCTGCTAGGAGCCAATTGCAAGTGGCTCTTTTATTGTCATGCTAAAAAATGTTCTATTTCCCCTGTCCCCTCTCCCCATGCAGTGAGCACAGAGATGGGAACTGGGTTCAAGTCCCTTTGCCTATCAGAGAGTGTCTGGCTAATCTGGAATTTCACCCACCTCTTAAAATTCAACAGGTGCAGTTCTTCTAAATGCCACTCAGAACTGTCTTTGCAGCCAGTCTCCCTGCCCAGCTTGCATTATGGGCCTCTAAAGGCAAGGAAACTGGCTTCAAATATAATCCAGAGGGAAGCATTTCCTAGTACAGGGCTGCCTTTCTCCAGGCTCCAAGAGCTGTGCTGCCATGGGGACAAGAGGGAAGTTATTTTACTCCGTCTCATATTTCCCCCTTTAGTCTTAAATCTTAATCTATAATGTGGGATCAATGGATCGGAAACTACATTCGTTTAGGCGGGAGGAGAGCTGTCCAGAACGGAAGCTGTCCTTGAAGCTGTCCAGAACGAAAGAGAGAAAAGGACTGAGGGTAGCTTTTCCTGTGAAGGAATTAAGATGGGTGAAACTAAAGCCGGGTCGGCGCCATGGGGAGATGGGAAGGGGGTCCCGAGGAAAATAGTGGCGCGGAGCTGGACAATTGCTCGAAGCGCCGTTAAGAAGACGCAAGGACCTTATAGACCAGCGGGCTTTTAATTCTCCAGTACCTCTTAGGTTAGGCTGGTGATGGGGAGGAATCCGTCGTTTCCAGAGCGAGAAAGTTTTGAGCGCTCAATTTCAAACGCCGCGGGCAACCCGGCTTTGTCTAGTTTCCCCTGGCATTTCTGACAACGCCGAAGCCGTCGGTTAAACAAACCGCGCTCCTCGGCGGGGTCAGGAGGCAGCCCGGGGGACTCCCGCGAGGGAATTCCTCTCGGCAGCTGCTGATCGCTCTGCGGAGCCCGGACTAGGGGCAGCGCGGAAAGCGGCCCAGCTCCTCCTCCGCCGTGGAGCTACTTTGGGGGAGGGAGGGGAGGGGAGGGGAGGGAGGCAGTTCCTGACAGGTCGCGCTTTGCCGGGCTGAAGCTTTCTCGGGGCTACCCGAAGGCCACCAAAGGACAGTGGGAGTTGCCCCAGGAGTTTTTTAGTTTTGCCACTTGGCTAACCCTACTCGGAGTCGGTCCCCTCACCTAATACACCAGAGAGGTGGAGATTTTGCGAGTGATAAATTTTTAGCGGGATGCCACATTGGGAAGGGCGGGCGGCGTAAGGGCGGCAACTCTGTCGGCAAAGGGAAGGGGTGAAAGAGAAAGCACGGGGGAAAAAGCAGAAGTTGTACCGAAGAAGAACTTCCAAAGTCCGACGCCTGCCCGCCTCCCTTTGCCTCTCCCCTCCCTTTCCTTCTTTTAAAATCGCCCTCTCAAGAGGTCCTAATCTTTGGTTTCCTCTTTTATGAAAAGATAAGAAGGGGATCGTTCCCAAGGGGACGAGGGGGCTGCCCCGACACCGAGGACTTCACGCCGCCTGACTCTTCTGCCTCACCTAACAGATTAGGAGACAGATGGGAGAAGCGCATCAGATATTCAGGAGGTTTTCTCCAGGGAAAAGGAAGCGGCGAAGAAAGGCCGGGGAGAGAGAGAGAGAAAGAAAGAGAGAGAGAAAGGGAGAGAGAGAGAGAGAGAGAGAGAGAGAGAGAGCTGGACCTTCTTCATATTACCCCGCATAGGGCTCCTAAGGGCCGGTGAAATCCAGGCGTCGACTGTCGTCTAGGGCAGCAAACCATGAAAAGGGGGTGATGGTGGGGAAAATATTCTTTGGAAGGGGGGGGGGTCCGCAGCTTATCAGCCCCAAGGATGAAACCCAGCCCTAGAGTCCACGGCAGGAAGGAAGGGGCGTGGCCCCCTTCTCAGGGACAGTCTGTCCCTTCCCCTCCCCTCCCCGTTTCCCTCTGCTCGGAAGTCACTGGAAGCCGAGCGAAAGGGCCAGATCGCCTCCGTCCTTCTCCCTCGAGGACGGGGCCTCCAAAAAGCTTAGACGTACTTTTCCTTCTTCCCCGCGTTTCCACGCGCGCGAAAGGGGCTGGCGCTTTCCACCAGACGGCCATGGTTTCCCCCCCCCTCCCCGAATGGAGGTCACTCTTGGCTAGCGTTCTCATGGATTTGTTTGTTTGTTTTGAAGGTGTTCGAAGAAGCTTTTTAGACGTTTCTTTTTTAACATCGCCTTTCAATTCTTCTAATAAAATAAAATAAAGCGTGCTATCCGCTTCGGCATTTGGCTAGCTTTCTTAAAGTTGGGGGGGGGGGCATCTGGGGTGGGAGGAAAAGAAGAGAAGAAAGGGAGTGAAGTTACAGTGGGGGCTTGTGCAGAATTAATAATAATAGCGCAAGAAATACGGGGTGTCGAGATATTAAAACATGAAGTTACATTTCAGACATTGCAGACTGTTGAATGCACCCTTCTGCTTTAAATGTGCCTTATTAAAGATATCTAAACAATCTTCTGCCTCGACATGATTATATTTTATTTTTTAATGGAGGCCCCAACTCACGCGGATGAAGTCAGAATTTTAAAGTCTATACATTTGTAAATGTTTTGCATAGGCATATCTATATGGAGAAAAAAGGAGTGTTTTTCTTGAATGAGTACTCAAATCCAGTGAAGCATCGCGGTGCCCTTTACCTTTCCCCCAACGATTAAACCCCCTCTACTCTAATCTGGCACCTTCTGGACAGTCGATCTTCTCCAGTGCTTGAGGTGCCTGTTCTTTAATATATCTTCTTTCTTTCTTTCTTTCTTTCTTTCTTTCTTTCTTTCTTTCTTTCTTTCTTTCTTTCTTTCTTTCTTTCTTCTTTTAAAGACAAATTGTAAGATTCTTTTTTAAGAAGGAAGTGACGAGTTAGTTGAAGAACACGCTTCTAATAAAAGAGTGTGGTATGACCAAACTTCATAAATTTGAACGCGTTGTAGGATATATATATATATTTAAGAAAAGAATTGACTCCTCCATATTCCTGATATATTGGGGAAAGGTGCTGCTAATTTCCACCTTCTAATAATTTAAAACAGAAATTAAGGTTTTTGTTTGATGACCTGCGGAAACCCACTGCTCTAAACTTTAGGTGGACGGATTTGTTATTTCTGTACATTAAAGAACGTGCTTATAATAAACAGGAATAAAGCTGTAAGCAGGAGGAATTTAAAAGTGAACATGCCTTAAAAAGTAGAATTTGTTATGTGTGGGAACAACGCCGAATTTAGGTGGAGAAGATAGCGAATTTCTCTTTAAAGTTTTGAAGGGAGTTGTTAGTAAGGGCGACCAGCGTAAGATATAATAAGGTGTCTACACCCTCCAGAGTGTCCCGAATCTGAAACTACGGGATCCAGGGCTACAAATAGGTGAGATAGACACACGCAGGAAGAAAGGACCTCTTTACGCGCCCAGGATTTCAAGGGATCTTTTAAGCATGATTAAGGGGACAGTTTTCTTATAAGGCGAGGGCTACTGGCTGATCAGCCCCACTAACGGCTGCCTGCGCGACCCCCGAATATCTTGACTTCGCGCAGCGCCACCCTTCCTCTCAGCAGCCCTACCAAGACCGCGCCGTCCGATCCACCAGATTAACGACACTCAAAAGGGGGAAAAAAAATTACTCAAGGGAGAAGACATTCCTGCCATCTTAAAACCTGAGTCCCGGTGTGGGGCAGTTCAGAGAAACCTTGAACACACCCTCGCATAATTCAGCGGACAATTTTCTGCCAGGCGAACGGGTTGCGCTCCGGAGCCGATCCTTTCACTCTTAACCGGCGGCGGCAGCCTGGAGCGCAAATTGTTGAAGATAGTGGCCAAGCGCTCATCTAAGACTTAAGAGATAAAGCTTCTTTGGAGTCAAGTTCGACTCCTGTTTATTTCTGCGTAGGCAGGAGTTATGTGCATACACAAGAGAGAGAAAATCAGACGGACGGGGACACACACACACACACACACGATGCCTAGAAAGATCACGCGGGGAGATGCTTCTCCCGTGTTTTCAACCAGTTGGTTGTTTTTTTTTGGGGGGGGGTGGTGGTGCTGGGTCGGGCTTTCACATCCCCACCCCCACCAGGTATTGGTGTACAGCAACTGAACCATCCGGCAAAGTTGAACTCCGAACTGGGCACAGATAGCTGCCCAGGACATCTTTCCCCAAATTTGGTGATAAAGTTTCCTTCTCATCAGCAAATTGGGGGGGGGGAGGCTGTGAGGGGTGGAGAAAGGGTATAGGGGAAATGCAAAGGGGGGGGAGAGATTCAGTTTCTCCTCCTCCTCCTCCTCCTCCTCCTCCTCCTCCTCCTCCTCTTCTCTCTCTCTCTCTCTCTCTCTCCCTCCCCCCCCTACTCCTCCCAAGTTCTGCGCTCGCTAGCCCCCTTGAATCCAAGGAGCTTCCCGATTGGGCGCTGGGCCTAGGCACGTCACTCAGACCGTGACGTGTAGTCTTCCTGTTTCCTTCAGCTGTGTCTTAAAGTAAATCTTGTTGTGGTGCGGAGCCCTCAGCTCAGCGAGGCTGCTCTGCTGCTGGCAGAAAGGAAAGACAATTACAGCCGGGGAGAGAAGAGCGCCGCAGAAGAGCTGGTTCTCCTCCCCTCTCCTCTTTCTCACTCTCTCTGTCTCTCTCGTACCCTTTCTCTCCCACTCATTACCCCCCCCCACCCGCACGCGGGCACTCTTGCTTTCACCCTCCCTTGTCCAGTTGCAATATTCATCAGCAGCCAGATTATCAAGGCGATCTGAGCATTTGTATGAGCGCGTTTTGCTCTCTTTCTTTTTTTTTCCTCTCTCTCTCTCTAACCAGCAGGGGTGGGGGGGAAAGAGAGAGAGGGGGGGACTCAGTTTCTTCGCCTTTGGAACTGAGTAAGTACCTTTTCTCCCTTCCCTTCTCTTGCTTTCTTTTTTTGGGGGGGAGGGAGAAGGGGAGGGGGAAGGGGTATTCTTGACACGGAGACGGGCTTGTTTGAAATGCTGCTTGGGGGGATCAGGTTTTTTTTCCCCTTTTCGTCTTCGGGTACCCCCCCCCCTCCGCTTCTCTCTCCTTGTTTCTTTCCCCCGGTTTCTCCCTTCTGCTGAGTTTGTGACCGGAGTAAGATTGTTAGACTAAAAAAAATAAGCCGGCAGATGGTCCATATTCCGAGGCTTCATGGGAACCATCACAATAGTTTGTTCGGTGTGAAAGGACGAGGTTGGTGCGAAAAATGTCTTTCGACCCTCCCCTGAACACTGCCTTTCTTCTTTCTTTTCTCTGCTCCTCAGTCTTTATCGAACCTTTGTATTATTATAGTTTAAAAGGTGAGAAAATGGCTTAGTTGTATGTGAAGTTCTGAGGTTTCTTTCCTGTTTTTCCTACCTCTCCTCTCCTCCACCCCACCCCACCCCCCAAAAAAATATCGGTCCTTTCTTAACTCCCCAAGTCCGGCCTGCCTTCTTCGTATTGTGTCGCTGCCTTTCTTTTTCTTTTTGTCTTCTCCGATTTGCTTATTATTTGCATGCCCCTGACTACTCCTACTCCTTCTCTCTCTCTCTCTCTCTCTCTCTCTCTCTCTCTCTCTCTCTCTCTCTCTCTCTCTCTCTCTCTCCCTCTCTCTCTCCCCGGTGGAGAGCAGTTTAGAAAGCACGCGCAGGAGATAAAGCAGGCATATTTGAACATTCTCTCTTTTTGATCTACCCAAGGGCTAGGAGAAGAGTTGCGGAAAGAAGCTGTTTAGGAGGAATGGGTGGCGGGACGCATAGGAAGTTTTGAGGCCAGGTTGTTAGGTTTGGTTACACCCCGTCACTTTTCTACGAAAGCGCCTTTTCCCTGAACCCATAGAGATTTTATTTTGGATCCGATAAATATGTATGTGGTGGGCGGGGGTGTGTGCAGTGGGGAACACGGGGAGAGATTGGAGCTGCTTTTATCCCGACGAAGACTGCTGAGGGGTGTGCTGCATCCCCACTAAGAGAACTGTTTGCGGTTTGTGGAGCTGCTTATCCGGCTTGCCCCACTTTGCCCTGTCTGCTGGTGATGGATCCAGAGTGAGGCTAGGCTTAAAAATGAGTCGCGCAGTCTTCGGTGGGGTGTACCTGAGTCCCGATTCCCTATTGACGCCAATGAGCCTACTCATCGGGATTCTTCTGATTTTTTATTTTATTTTTTTTTTTAAAAAAAGGCTTAATACCGAACGGGAGGGGTCACCTCGGAGTCTCTCGATTTATAGCCAGTTCCTTCCAGAGTTATGCCATTGACCTGAAGCGAGGTGCTGCAGACTTAGCAGGAGAGAGAGAGAGAGAGAGAGAGAGAGAGAGAGAGAGAGAGAGAGAGAGAGAGAGAGAGAGAGAGAGAGAGAGAGAGAGAGAGAGAGAGAGAGACGACGTCTGCGCGCATTCTAATGTTGCATTTAGATGAAAAAGGGTCCTTGCCACGAGAAGCCTAGGTTCCACCTCTCTTCCCCCCCCCCTCCAAAAGCTTTAGATTAACTTGTGGGATTATGTCCACATCGTGCACAAACTCAATACGACAAAGATAGACCCTCCCTCCCCCTCTCTCTCTCCACAAACCCTCCCGCCTTTCCAGAGACGACCTTTCTTCCCAGCTCGGGTGCCCACGGGAGAGCTGCCCTCCGTCTCTCTCTTGTGCGCGCACTAACTTTCAGCGCGCAGTGCAAAAGTTGCTAGCCAAAGTACCGGCTAGAATGGAAAGCTTGTCTCTTCTAAGGAACTTCGGCGGGCGGGCGAAGCGTGTTTCAGGAGAAGGGAGAGGGAAAGAGGCGAGAGAGAACCGGTTGTAAAACGGCGGGCGAGCATCGGTTTGGGGCTATCAAGCTGTTGTAACAGCCCCCGGTGGCCTCCTCTAACAAGGGCGGACGGGAGAAGCGAGGGAACTGTTCGTGCGCTTCTCTCTGGCTCCGCCTGACAAAGCTCCAGCATTGATATTGTACAAGGGGCGCTCAGCTCTAAGTGCGCATGGGCAGTGTCGGACAGGTGTGTTGTGTCAAGAAAGACAGGTGCAAGTTTCCCTCTGTTGAGCCTGAGTGCAACGTCTATTTATGAATTTATGGCGCTTTGTTTGGAGATGGTTCGGGCTAAGGAAGGACGGAAATCCAGAGCTCTTTTGTGAGCTGGATTCTTGAGGGCTGCAAAGTAGGTTGTTTTCACTGTGAATTTCCAAAAGAGCACAGAAAAAGAACTTTTTTAAAAAAATAAAAAAAAACTGGCTCCTTTTGCTCTGGGTGGTGTATAAGGCAGTTAGTGTGGGGGAGGTAAACACGTGAGTTGCTGTTCTGCCTCTTATCTGCCTATTCTATTGGCAGTTTCCTAAAATCATTTGCTGTGGTAATTGGAGCGTTGTTCTTGTACATTCATTTGGAGCAAACAGCACAATTTCATTTGTAAGTTGGTGTACCCCTTGTTTTAAAGGAAACATTTTTCCAGGTTAAGTAGGATTTACTTTGCAGAGTAAGGCACCCACCTAGCTCCAATTGAAATTATTTAGCATCCCAAACCCTGTTCACCTTTACTCAGAAATTAAGCCCTTCGAAATTCTATGGGGCCTATTCCAAGAATGAATAATGTTTGTGCTTCTTTGGGGGAAGAATTTCCACTGAATGGGCTGGAGGTTATTTCTGTATATATTTAAGACTGGGCCTTATGTCTTAATCCAGATGAAAAACAGTAAGTATGATACAAGGAACCTAGGCAAGTTTTGACACATTTGACACAAGAATATGTCAAAGCACTGTCGCGGCACAAACAGAACGTTGTGATATATTTTTGTGTAATGGATGAGAAATTGTGAACAAGCACTATTAAAGGTGACATTCTCATCTATCAAAGATAAAATGCTGTTTTTCTTTTTCTGACTTTTTTTTTAAATCCTCTCCTTTCTCTCCAATGCATGCTTCTGAATTTCCAAGTCTCTAGTCTGCAGTGGAATCTGCATGCTCAGAGGTGACAGTCTATATGCAGACATATGTGAACCTGTCATTTCTTTAATTTAATGCCATCTGCTAGGTTAGTGCAGATATGAGAAATACACATATCTACTAACAGATATTTGTTTTGTTTTGTTTTTTTAAAAAATGGAAAGCATGATTTTTAATAGGTGTTTCCATTGTTTTAGCAGGCTTAGTAAGTTTTAATATTCATCTAGACTGTAAGTGAACTTGCATGTGGCCTTATGTTCTTTGTTTCTTGGCTTGTTTTTTTGCTAACTCTGCCCATCGAGCATTTTGTGAGTGGCTCCAGTAAGGCCTCTTCTATCACTCATTTCATTACTTTCCCTTCTGAAACTTAGTTTTTCCGGATAAAAAGCATTAAGTGTGTGACATCTCATATTTAAAAGAGATAATCTTTTTTAAAGCCATACAATTGATATTAACATTAGATATTACCTTATACAACCTATTTAACATTATTGTTTAATAGGTAACTTTCTGCACTTTAATATGGGAAAGAGAATGCTCTGTTGCCGTTGCAAATTGCTTTAATGATCAGTTCACAATTAAATCAGCATCTTTCAGGTGGCTGGGTCTTGATACTGAGGATTTCTGTAGCACATTTCAGTGTTCAAAATGTTTGGTCATGGATTACTTGACTGTGTTCCATTGCATGCTAGAGTAATTTCTCAAGTATGTGCTATGGATGTGTTGATTCAGTCTTCTGATTGGATGTCCCATAACCTTAGGGAGGAGGGGAAAAGTGTAGGATGACCTTAGGGTAGGAATAATGTATTAGCAGTTTTATATAGTTGTTGACTTTGGTAGTAAATGTTTTTTTAATGTTACATTATAACATTGGATTGCTAGAAAAATATTATTTTATATATTTCTAGTACCTATTCGGTAAACAGTGGATGCATTTATCCAGGAAATTTCTTTTTCCCCAATGCATTCCAAAGCCAATAAGATAGAACTCATTGTATCCATCAAGGCACCACATACCTATGTAGGAGGGACAGAATGCAAAATATCTCATAGCAGCTTTTCAATACCTTGCCATATTGGTCTCATGTGCCAATGATGCTAAACAGTTGTCTAATTTCTTTGCTTTTTAAAAAAAATTATAAAGTTTTTCGTGTTACAAGATTTACATTTTTATATAATGACATAATTTAATTTTTTAAAAAAAATCAGTGGTAGAAAAATGAACTTTACTTCTAAATTCCTTTACAATGCTTCAGAAGGCTATTTAATTCGATGGGTAGTGAAGCTATGCAAATTTTACATATCCATGCTTTGTACTTCTCTGAAGTGCAGCAAAAATATTTCATACTTCCAAGTAAGTCAGTGCAATGTAAAGGACTTAAGTTTTATAATTGATATGGATTGTTGACATCATTTAATGTGTTTCATCCAATCTCGCTGGATGAAAAATCTTGTTTAATTAAAAAATCAAATCTTATATCTATATATTTTTTAAGAATTTGAGGGTATCATTGAATTTCTTTACTTGTGTGCAGTTCTGTGTACAATGAAGGAGAAAGAATAGCTGCATTCTATGAGAACTAATAATTTTAAAATTTGCAGTTTTGCTTTGAAAAGTTCATTGGTGTTTTTCACAATCAGCAGTTTATATCAATTTGGACTTAGAAATGTATTAGAAATTCTAATCTTCCTATAAAAAGCACTTTTTCCCCAGAGATTTTTTCCCCCAATTTCCATTCTGCCTGTTTAGGTTATCTTTTATTTTAAATCAATCTACATTGTACCAGTGGGAAAGCAGTTTAGCAAAAATTCATAATATACAGTATAATTGCTTTGCAGTAGTATCACCTAAAACATTATAACCCATGTGTGCTATGTATTTAAGATATGGAGGATTAATGACTCAAATGCTTTCTTAAACAGAATGTTTGTACTTGTGAGCAATGGATGTTTTTGTATTATCACAAATATGTGATAATATTTGCTACTCATATCTTTTGCAATGTGTATGTGTGGTGGGGTGGGGTGGACCGTGAGTTCAGGGGAATAGAGAAGAAGGTTGATTTCAGAAGTGCAAGGCATGATCCAAGTTTAGAGGATTTTTTCCCCCATTCAATTGTGTAGTTATCAGAAGCTGTAAAAACAGGCTATTTCTCTCACACCACTCAGCACCTTTGAAAAACCTGAGTCCTTGTGAAGTCCTATATAAGTTGAAGCCTCAAATAATGAATACTTGGCAAAGAGGGACTTGTCAAGAATAACTTAAAATGTACAAACTCAAACCAGTAAACTAATCAATGATATTTATGTGAACCATAATGAAAGCTAAAATTTAAATGACTTCTGAATTACCTCTGAACAAGAAATAAATCAAGCTGAGCAGCTTTGCTTTCCTCTAAATTGGACAGGAGCACACTCTCTAATTCAATGACCAGTTTACCCTTCCTCATATGTATTTTTTTCACATATCTAGTGGGAAAATTGTACCATGATCCTATCCAAAAATCTGATTCTTGATGACTCAGAATTTTAGATTTTTTTCTGCAGCATTGTTTCCCTCAGAATGGTTATGCATGCTATCACTTTTCAAATCCAGAGGCTGGTCCAGAGGGCATTTTTCAGCCCCAGTATAAACATAACGTAAAATCATTATTTACGTTCAGAAGGCAAAATATAAAGTTGGTCTTATAAGGAGATAGCATGAGCGTCTGCGGGAATAAAGGAAACATGAGGAAAGTAGAGGACCAACTATAACTCGTATCATTTATTAGCAATACTACTTGTTGTCTCCAGTGATAGTCTGGCCTTCTCTTCTGGTAGCTCTACTGTAAGCAAAGATGTAGAAGAAAAATGAATTCTTTGGATAATAGATCCATAGCACTGACCTTATGACTTTTCTCAATTCAATGTTTTATGAGCTTTGCAGACATTTTACCCTTAAATGAAATACAATAAAAGGAGAAAGAAATTAGGAACGAACAATTTTTAAAACATATTGGGAATACTGTGTTATATACCAGAGGTCAGTTGAAATCTAAAGTTAAAATTTGCATTGCTCTTGCTTTTCCTTTCTGCAAATGTCTTTACGTCTCTTCTAAAATGATGCACTTTCATTAATGCAGCCCAACAACAAGCAACCTCTTGGAGATTTAGAGTGATGAAGGATTTTGAAAGTAGAGGCAGACCTCAGAAGGTATTTACATCAGCATATAATGACAGGCTACAAATCTTGTCCAAGTACGGGACTTTCACCCCTGCGTATTTTTTTTTTGCCTTTTATTTATAGGCAAGCTTATTTAGTTGTAATTAACCTGGAAGCCAAAAAATGACTTTCTGTTGTGAAGTGGAATGTTTCCATTAAATTAAATGAAACAGCGCATATCTGAAAATACACCGATACTTGTTTATACACAAAGGATCTGAACTAGATCCATAATCATACGAAAGAAACAGCGAGAAAAAAAGGCCACTGCCACCTAGTACTGAAATTCCTTTTATCTCACAAAGAATTGGAATCATTAATTTCTCACATAATTCCATGTAAAACAGGACGCAATCAGGTATCTTTTTAATTATTCTAATTATTAAATATTTGATTCTTAGGTCTTTATGTAAATTCATTTCTATTATATAATCTGAGACTGAATATTTTTATCTCAGTGGAGGCAATATATGAGGAAAGACAGTTGCTTTGAAAAGTGTGCTGCATAAGATTGCTGTGGTGAAACTGAATTTAAACTAAGATGCCAATCAGATATATTTGCCCCAAAGTTACATTTGCTATTGCAAAATTCTGTATGTGTGTTTGTGTTTCTTAGTACCAGTTCTGAGTAAAACTATGAACAACTGTATGGTCTCCTTAGGAATACAATGCAAAAAAATTATAAAAATGTAGTTGAATATTCCCAAATTTGCATAGCATTTCTTAAGAATTATTTTATAACTTCCAAAGTAAATTGAAGGAATGCATAGCCTTTGAATGATAAACAAACAAACATAGGTTTCATTCTAAAAGTTTTTGTAGGGCTTTATTTTATTTTACCTTTTTACTATTACACGTACAAGCCTTGGCTATACACGCTGATAGTGTAGATTATTTCAAGCTGAAATTATGCTTTATTTGCATGGGTAGTCATTCTTTAAAAGCTAGCTACAGATGCAGTCCTAGGGAGCACGTAGATGTTTTTACAGGTGAACCGAAACAGATGGGAACAGATCCAAAAGTCTGAATGCTGCCTTTGGCAAGATACCCTATTATTGTGGAAACTGTGCACTGTTCAGCTCATGCGGAGTTTAATATTAGATCAACATAGTATGGGAAAAATTAATATGACATTGGTATAGTTTTCAACATGAAGGTACCGGAAGACGTCTGTAATGCTTCATGTGCCATGTGAGTTTCGCATCATGGTTAATAAGTCATGAATGATGTCAAGAGCCTGTTATAAAATGCAAGGAAATGTGTTATCAGTCTTCTTTTTAACTTCTTTATTCCTGGGAAACAATGATGGTTCCTATGAAAGAAAAGATATCTGCCTTTCTCACGCTGTTGCTCGATGTTGCTTTCTTTCATCTCTCCATTTCTTTCCTTCAGAATTTCTCTCTCTCTCTCTCTCTCTCTCTCTCTCTGTGTGTGTACGTGTGTGTGTGTGTGTGTGTGTGTGTTGCAGAAAACAGGGTTTTATGCAAGTACAATATTAGATGAAATAATTATTTCAAAAATTATTTCAATAATCACCTGAGATATTATCTCTGGAAGCTGATATAACCCAGTGCTGAGAATGCCTTGTTTCTACTTCATGCAAAGAACTTGACGCCACATATCATAGTTTATGAAATGGGGAAATATCTCAAGGATGATCGATTGTGTCCTCCCCATCTTATCCCTTTCTGAAATGTTTAAAATGACACTATGGGAATGATACGTTTTCGAAACTCATTTTTTACTGCAAAATGCAGCATCACATGTATTTTATAACCAAGATGTAATTTCTTCCTTAAATAGTTCCCACAATGATTTCTAAGGTTTGTATCAACCTATTTAAAAATAAGTATGTACACTGCACCTGCTCTTACTTACATATATATTGGAACAACCTTTAAAAAAATTAAAGAAAGTTTCTAGTTTTAATCTCAAATCTGTTTTGCAACTGAATTTGATTTTTTAGCCCAAATTATATATGATTGCCTTGTCTAAGAACAAGACTTACTTTCATTTTCTTTTGGGACATTATTTCAAACCCTAAATTTAATCAATTGGTTGTCAGTGTCTGTGTTCTTCTAATCTATTCTTTAGTTTTTTTCTAAAGATAAACAGTATTATTTTAGGCATTTGTGCAAGAACCATATATTACTGGTGCTTAAGCAGTTTTTCCTCTTTCCTCTATTTTTTTAAAATCTTAATCCATCTTAAACCAGTGGAGCAGAAATATTTAAAGTGTTTCATTTCAAGCAGAGTGCATAATAAATTGCAATAATTGTAATGTGCCATAAATCCCAGAGCCTATGCATTTTGCATTTGATTCAGGATTGAGGTCAGGAAATTTGGAGAAATTTAAAGAAAATGATTCATCAGTCCTTTTGTTCTGTTGGCCAGGGTCCCAGGATTCTTGAGCTGTGCCCAGCTGACAAGCTTTTGAAGATGGCACAATAACTGTTCAGTGATGCCTGACCATGACAGCACAGCCCTCTTAAGTAGGCAGACCAAGAGAAGAAGAGTTGACATTGGAGTGAAACGGACGGTAGGGACAGCATCTGCCTTTTTTGCAAAGGCGAGAGCATCATTTTTTAGTGCCATGAATCCCCAAGGTTCTGAGCAGGATGTTGAGTATTCAGTGGTGCAGCATGCAGATGGGGAGAAGTCAAATGTGCTTCGCAAGCTGCTGAAGAGGGCAAACTCCTATGAAGATGCCATGATGCCTTTTCCAGGAGCAACTATAATTTCCCAGCTGTTGAAAAATAACATGAACAAAAATGGTGGCACTGAGCCAAGCTTTCAAGTGAGTGGCCTCTCCAGCACAGGCTCAGAAGTACATCAGGAGGATGTGTGCAGCAACTCTTCAAGAGACAGCCCCCAAGAGTGTCTTTCTCCATTTGGCAGACCCACGATGAGCCAGTTTGATATGGATCGGTTATGCGACGAGCACCTGAGAGCTAAGCGTGCCCGGGTTGAGAATATCATTCGAGGGATGAGCCATTCCCCAAGTGTGGCATTAAGGGGCAATGAAAATGAAAGAGAGATGGCTCCGCAGTCTGTGAGTCCCCGAGAAAGTTACCGAGAAAATAATCTGTGAGTCCCCGAGAAAGTTACCGAGAAAATAAGCGCAAGCAAAAGCTGCCTCAACAGCAGCAACAGAGTTTCCAGCAGCTGGTTTCAGCTAGGAAAGAACAGAAGCGAGAGGAGCGCAGACAGCTGAAACAGCAGCTGGAGGACATGCAGAAACAGCTGCGCCAGCTTCAGGAAAAGTTCTACCAAATCTATGACAGCACAGATTCTGAAAATGACGAAGATGCTGGTAACCTCTCTGAAGACAGCCTGCGTTCAGAAACACTGGATGCTAGGGCGAGAGATTCTGTGGGGAGGTCAGATAATGAAATGTGTGAATTGGACCCGGGGCAATTTATTGATCGTGCAAGAGCTCTGATTAGAGAACAGGAGATAGTGGAAAACAAACCTAGAAAAGATGGTCCCAAAGAAAAAGATCATGGGCCCAACTCTTTTCAGCCAGAAGGCAAGCACTTAGCTGAGACGCTTAAGCAGGAACTGAACACTGCCATGTCTCAGGTTGTGGACACTGTGGTCAAGATTTTCTCTTCAAAGCCTGTACGTCAACTTCCTCAGGTCTTCCCACCTCTTCAGATCCCCCAAGCAAGATTTGCTGTCAATGGAGAGAACCACAACTTCCACACAGCAAACCAGCGCCTCCAGTGCTTTGGGGACATCATCATTCCAAACCCACTAGATACCTTTGGGAATGTGCCACTGTCCAATTCCACAGACCAAACAGAAGCACTGCCCTTAGTTGTCCGCAAAAATTCATCAGACCAGCCTGCCTCTGTCCCACCTCCTGGCAGCCACCATGCTACTCTCCATCAGTCTCCACTGTCTGCCACCACAGGGTTCACCTCATCTTCGTTTCGCCATCCCTTTCCTCTGCCCCTTATGGCGTACCCATTTCAGAACCCCTTAGGGGCTCCTTCTGCCTCCTTCCCTGGGAAAGACAGAGCCTCCCCAGAATCCTTAGATTTAACAAGAGAGACCACAAGTCTGAGGACCAAGATGTCATCACATCATATGAACCATCACCCTTGTTCACCAGCACATCCTCCTAGCACTGCTGAAAGCCTCTCAATATCTCTCATCAAGTCTGAGTGTGGCGACCTTCAAGATATTTCCGAAATCTCACCTTATTCTGGGAGTGCCATATCCTTTACAGTACATAGCCCATATTCTGCATGTTGATATGTGTTTATTTGGTAATGAGTACTAATAACTACTAATGTTGGGAGTGGGCATAACATCCACTGTTCTTAACCTGTTATTTTTTATTAGAATTCCCGTTTTGTAGCAAATGAAGATGCTTACTGCTGAATCCCATCCATTTGTCTTCTGATACAGTTTCTGAAGATTTCCTATGATGCTTGACTTTAATCTTGATAAAGTGGTTGACAAAATTCCAATGTGAGGCAGAATAACTTTGGCTTTTAAGAAGCAGGAACAATAACATATTAAACAAAACCATAGCCATAAAACAGGAGAAATTTATGGAAAGGAAATACCTATCCCCATAAAATTTTGTTCTATTAACATGTATGTTTCATACGATTTGTTAAGAAAGCAAATTTGGGAGCTGCCTAAGAGACATTTTGGCCCTGAGTTTTGAGTTGCAATATCCCTCATTCCTTTTGTTCTAATTACATCCTAATCTATTGAATCTATTGGCTACCAAAGATCAATTAACCTGTGCAGAACATCATGCAAACTCAACCTGCCTGAAGGCAAAATATCAATCCAAATAAACTGAATCTCTTGGTACTCTTGGTAAGTGCTTCAGCTACTTGTACAAATTGTCCCATAGTGTAAAACTTGTATTTGCAAACATTGCCATATAAGTTTAAATAACCCCTGTGCTAATTTAGTGGTTTGCAAAATCCTACAGATAATTTTCTATAATATTATATTAAGGGGTCAAGGCTTCCTAATACTGTATTGTAACTTTTTCTTTTTCTTTTTTTAAAAAAGCAACACTGCTTTCCATTAATGCAGCTTTGTAAACTCTTCTTTTTTCCATCACTACCATTAATATAGTAGTGGCAAAATTAGTTGTAGTGCTCTCAAATAATTTCCCAAATTCTGGTGGCCCTCTGCAGATATGATATTTACCAGATTTTCCCTTACAGTATTTCGATTGTTCCCCTTGAAATCTAGAAGTCTTACTTCAGAGTAGACATTCACCTAATTTCATGGGTAAATAAAGATTTTTTGAAAAGGAAATCTTTCAAGCTGAAAGAAACAATGTATTGATCGCTATGCCCCACACAAATGCTTCAAAACCTGCAAATATTTTTGGCAGTTTGGATGGTAATGGTGAATAGAAGGCAAACTTATTTCAGGTGATATTCAAAATCCAATATGTAATCTTCATTATATTTTTTTAAAAACAATCTCACTGTGTCTGAATATAAGCCCAGTATTTCCTGTCTCCAAATAAATGAGTGAAGCATTTGAAAATCTTGTATACATTTTTCAGGTGGATATAAAAAAGTGACACCAAACAAAATAAAGATATTAAGTATTGATGCATTTAAGCTATATCAAATCCTTTTCCCTGCCCACCCCCCCTTCCCACCACCAAGTCCTGTTCTCAGCTCTTGTGCAGCTGCTGGGTATGCATGGTTAACCTCTGCTCAGCCATACACAGAAAATCTTTTGTCCTAATATACAAAAAGCAAATCATTTGGCAAAGCTTGAGAGCACAATTAGATATAGAACTTCAGCTGGATTAATCTTATAAGGCACATCTTTTTCTTTTCCCCATCCTTAAAATTGTCCTCAATTGTGAAAGCTTTAAATAATATTTTATAAAAAGAACCCTGTGCGTGCTATAATTCTTTTATCACAAGGATGCTAAAAGAAGACACATATGTGATACTGTATCATTGGCATTTCTTCATGTTCAATTGGAAGGAATTCTCTGCCATTGAAAGGGACATACTTCTAAGAAATATGTTCAGGATTGGGAAACACCCCCCCCCCATTTTTTAGCTTACTCCTATCTATGCATCCAACTCACTTTCCAATATAGTTAAATATGTTAGTTACATCTGAACATTCTATAGAAAGTCATAATATAGACTCATGAAGTCTTGACATAAAAGCAAACTTCATCAACCTGAGATTGCAACTGAGAGAGAATTAAATACAGTGGCTGGTTTCAATCAACTAGAAAGGAAGCCATTATTAAATGAAGATGTAGCTTCATTATAAAGGAATATTAACAGTACTGATACACTACTTAAGAACATAGTGACATCTGATGAATCAAGAGTTTAGGCACTTTTCTCATAATAAAAAGAATATTTAACAAAGCATGGATTGATTCACAGAATGTATTTTATTTCATAAAGTAGCACTACACTGATCTGGACTTCAAAGATAACTATCCTTGACTCTAATTAACAGGGAATACCAAAAGTATATAATAGATAGACTAAGAAGGCAAAAAATCATCCTGATTTAAAATAAAACAAAACAAAAATTATCCTATGCAATTCAAAATGTTTTCCTTTATACATTATTTTAAGGTGTTCTTATAATTCCCACTGGAAAATGTGGTCTATGGCACCTTTAATCATTAACACATTGATCAAGATTTAACTTGGAATGACAAGAAATATTATCCTTTAATACCACTTCTACAGGCTGTTCTTTGGAGATTCAAAAATTTAATAGATGTCTTATGCTGACATTGGCACTGCAAAAGTTAGATTAGCAATCTTAATGGTAGTGAAGAAAATTAAACAAGAAAACCAACCCACTTTCTTATATAGAAGAGTTGGATTCTGAAATGTAATCCTCAGACATATTAACAGAGCAAAAGTAACTACATATTTAACCCAAGACCTATAGTTTAGAGTGCTTACAGCAGTAATGGGCAGTAATGGACTTAATCACTTGTCAGATCTGCTTTATTTTTACTAACATTTGAGATCTAAATAAAGGTACCAAAAATGTACATTAAGAATAAAAGAGCAGAGTATTCCCTGAACATGTTTGAAATCTAAGACATTTGTTTTCATAACTTGTATAACTAGTACTAAAAACACAGACATCATAAAAGTCTTTTCTTGGTTATCCTGCTTTCTTCATTTGACTTCAGGTGGGAAGATATTTCATTAGCTGTTGTTAAAAGAACTGGGATACAGAGCCTTATGCATATCTACTATTAATCAGAAGCCTTCCTATAGATCATGATCTACAGTTCTGTGAGGAAGCATTCTCACTCATTGGATTTTCTGAATTACTATATATCTTTGCAACTGAATGTTTTCTGGGATTTATATGGGCCTTCCTGGTATATAAATGGTGTTTGAGTGAACAAATAACAAAAAGAGTCATTTAATAAACAAAGTCATCCAACATGTGATTGTGTTAGGGTGAGAAAAAAAATCATTCCCTATTTCATTTAAGCCATTTCATTTAAGGGATAATTAGGACTAGTTATAGAATTAATTCACTAAACAACCAGAGCTGATTTGGGCCAGCCCCATCTTGCATAAAATTGTCAAACTTTGGCTGTTTGTCACAGTGAAGTTCTCAAGAAACAGATTTTAAGATCTACAGTGCTTGCTCAAAATGAATTCTGAAGACCTTGTTAAAAAATCATTAACATCTAACTGTCTGTAAAAAATTATGAAATCATATCTCAGTTTTGGGTCCACACCAATCCACAGGCAGATTTGTAATTTGAAAATTGAGATTTTTCAAAATTGTGGCTTTTCTGTCAAAAATTACACAAAGACCCCAGCATAAAATTATCCAGGTAATCACAAAGACAACAGAGCAACTTCTAAGAAACTGCAGGCCTCCTTTACCTTGGCCCAAGTCAAGTGTTCATGATTTCAACCATAGCAGGCGCTGGGTAGGAAAATAGGATTCATAACAACCTAGAAGCCATCACTCACTGAAAAGAACAATGATGTTCATTTGAACATTGCCAAACCTTCTGGATAACTGTCCATGTGCAATGGAGAGCTGTCTTAAAAATGGAATTTTGAAGCCATGTAGCTATCATTAAGTTTGGGAGAAATCAAAAACAACATTCTACAATAATCCCATACCAGATGTCAAGTGTGGAAGGGATAGTGTATAGTTTGGGGATGGTTGTTGCCTCAGGATCTGAAAATGTTGCCATCATTGACAAAGTGTGACTTGTGCTTGCTCTCAGATATTTTATAAGAAAATATCAACCTATCTCTGTTGGTTAAAGCTGTAGCACTAGTGGTTGGGTAACAAGACAGTCTCCCAACATACTACTATTTTACTTTTGTAACTGCTCTATCGGAGAATCAATAAAAAAGAACAAATTCGATATTCGGAATGGCCAAGAAAGACTTCAGACCTAAATTCCACAGTCATGTTTGGGTAGGACCCAAAATGAGAAATACATCCTAGAATATCTTTTCAATATTACTAAGTTAGTACAGTTTGTGGTGAGGGAATGAATCAGTATTCTTACACTGTAATGTGAACAATTGATTGCCAATTATTGGAAGTATTTGCTTGCAGCTATTGCAGTTAAAGATCCACTACTTAATATGATTCTATTTTTTTATACTATAATTGCAGGATGGATGACTTTGTCTATGAAATAAATGAAACAAGCACCAACGTTTGGCATTATCTGTTTTCTCAGATTTCCTTATTAGATAAAAAGGACTCATAAGAATCTATGTTAAACAATGAGTGGCAGATACGCAAAACCCCAGTAAATCCAAAATGGAGCAAGGAATATTTTTCCACAGATATGTATATGTATGAGATGTTCACATAAATTGGTTATTATATGGGCCTAATTATAAAAGTCATTCTTAACTGTTATTAGTTATTCCAAATAAATACAACCTTGTAGTATTTATTATCAAAAATGCAAGGATCCAGGGGTGATGATAATCTCAGTTCCAACTTCTGTCAGTTGACAGGAAAAACTTGCAAATCTGATTGTGAATTTATTTTTATATATATTGAATGGCTTTCCAGTAAAATGCAGCCAATATACAAAATGTTAAGTTTACCTGTTTGCATTCTTATAGATGGGTCTGCATTGATTAGTAAAGAATTTCCTTAATTTCATCAGGTTTGATTGCATTCTGTAATGTGGTATTAATATAAATAGGTCCTAAATTTTCTCCATGGTATACCTGGATTTATTACTTTGCATAGCTTATCTTTTGTTATAATAATACTTAAAAAAAGAAAATGTTTGCTTAGTGCTTTCATGTGTCCAAAGCACTTCACATGCACTATATAAGTAGAAATAATCCTTATATCAACTTAGTAAAATGCATCAGTATTATAACTCTCTGCATTGTATTTGGGGGTGGGGGGGCAGTAGAGGAGATTAGACCAAGAGAGAATGGCATGCTTTAAGGCTACTTAGTATTGTAAGCTCATGGTAAAGGTGAGTTTTGAATTAAGGATTTTCTGATTCATTGCTCAACCATCTACATATTTTCTGTTCTTTGTATTTCTCAAATTCAACTATTACTTCAGTATGACACTTTTGGAGAATAGCCATTCTACAGTCTCATTGTCATTTCGTCTGTGAGATTATCATTTATGAAATCCAAATTTAATTTTCCATCATGGAGCTCAGAACAAAGCTGTTATTTGTACAAAATTCTGTCTTATGATCTATGACAGTTTGTTCCAACCTTGGCCCTTTCCAGATGTATGGACTTCAACTCCATAATTCTCAGTAGCAGGCGCAATGATCAGGGAATAATGGAAGATGAAGTTTCCAAACTAGCAGGATATCCACCTTGGGGAAATTTGATCTATACCACGTTCAGAGTTCTATATTGTATGAAGGATGCAGTGTTAGAGACACAGTCATATTCTTTACCACTCATGAATTCATATCCCCAGATGTATCACACAGAGGGGGATACCAATTGTCCCAGAAGGCTATAATTAAAGGCACTTTGACAATTTGGTATTAAAATTAATACCCCATATTTCTGCAAATAAACATGCAACATAAGGACATTAATAATCACCTGTCTATATTATTCATCTGGAATTGCCAAAACATGATGTTATGAAATACCAAGCAGATCCAACTACTTAGTGAAGGACTGGTTTGATTTTGAATTCTGCTGGCTTGAATATTTTTTTTTATTTTTATTTTTTTTATTTTAATTCCATTTATATCCCGCCTTTCTCCGAAGACTCAGGGCGGCTTACAAGCTTAGCAGTAGCCTTCAATCTATGTATATGCCTGCTTATTAGGGCTTTCACACACACCCCAAGCGGCATTATTACAAAGTCAGCTTAATTGCCCCCAACAATCTGGGTCCTCATTTTTAAATACATTTTTAAAAAAGCTTTCTTTAGTTATCTCTGAAATTTGACAAGAGTAAATGCATAGGACTCTCATGTATTTCTCATCCGGGCCCTTAGCATAAATTTAAATCTTCCATATATCTACCAAAAGTTGTAGGAACGTCCTAGAACTTTTGGTAAAAGTGTTATAGCAATTTTTTTAAAAAAAAATATGATGCAGCTCACAATCTTATTCCTCAGGTAATCTTGCAGATTTCTCTTGTAGTAAGGGCTGCAAACGTATATTTAAAAGCACTCTATTTCCAACGACGTTGAAATTATTTCTAAAATATGAAACTATTTTATTTTATGACAACTGCCCATTTGTTTGGCTTATTTAGACTTCATGGGGGGTGGGGGGTGAAGCAGATAGGACAGATGTGAGGCTTTTTGCTTTGTTCCTCTCTGCTTTACATGGTACGTGTGTGTGTTCATGCATACTTATTTGTATATGCATGCATTTATATATCAAGAGTTTTTCTTAAGAATAGCAGTTCTTCCCTTTGGAACAGAAAACCACACATGTCCTTGGAGAAGGTACCCAGGATAAGAATGGAAGCCAAGCATGCAAAGCAAAGTTTGGGGAGCAAGAGCCCTTCCTGGTATACCTTGCTTTTACTGTAATTTTTTTAACCATTATCTTATTTTTTTTTAAGTGAAGGAAGAGAGTTAGCTTTATGTATGCCACATTAAACAAGACAGAGAGATGAACCTGCACCTGCACCACAGTTCCTGCCCGCTTCATGAATGCATTGTGCATCTTTGCAAGCTAAATATGTTTAATCAAATACTGAAGTTTTTATTCAAATTGCCAAAGAAACAGACAGCTAGTTGTTTTACAACATGATCTTCCTTGTCAGGCACCCTCTTTGCATCTCAAGAAAAGTAGCCTTGTTCAGCCTCAGGGCATTTGCATACAGAATATTAAGCCACAACAGTAGATTGTGGGTGTAGTTTTGTTGCTGTAATACATCTATTTTTCTCCCCATGTAAAGACTGTAATCTTTTCCTTTCTAGAAAGTAGTTTTATAACATTGAAAAACTTTGAAAGTCAGGCAGATAATTCCTCAGCAAGATGAGACTGCATTAAGAAGCACTATGAAAAAACAAAGTTTAACAAATGGCAATGCTTTGATCAGAACTTTTTCAGAGGAAAATAAAATCACTTTCAGTAAATGCATGGCTACTATACAGATAGTCCTCAACTTGCAACTACAATTGAGCCCAAAATGTATGTTGTTAAGTAAGAAAATTTTAAATGAGTTTTGCCCCATTTTATGACTTTTCTCATCACATTTCTTAAGTGAATCACTGCAGTTGTTAAATTAGTAACACGGTTGTTAAATTAATCTGTCTTCCCCATTGACTTTGCTTGTCAGAAGGTCGCAAAAGGGGATCACATGACTCCGGGATATTGCAATCGTCATAAATGTGGGCCAGTTGTCAAGCATCTGAATGTAAATCACGTAACCGTGGGGATGCTGCAATGGTCAGAAATGTGAAAAATAGTCATCAGTCATTTTTTTCATTGCCCTTGTAACTTTGAACAGTCACTAATTGAACTGCTGTAAGTCGAGGACTACCTGTACATCATCCAATGCACTTTGATTAAATGAACAGAAGCTTTTTTCAGTATATTATTAATTCTAATCCTAAATACAAACACAATGTCTATAAATTTGGACATGCATTGATTAAAGCAGATAATACATATTGGAATGCACCTATCTGCTCCTAATATATATATGTATATGTATATGTATATGTATATGTATATGTATATGTATATGTATATATGTATATATATACATGTATATGTGTATGTGTATATATATATATATATATATATATATATATATATATATATATATATATATATATATATATATATGTTTCAAATGTTAACTATTTAGATTACGGGGCAAATCTTTATTTCCTGTTTTCAGCCTATCTTGAAGGCCATCAAACAGGCAGTAGTCACACCGGACAATTCATATATTTGTGTAAATTACTAACAAAGAATTAAAGGGAAACTGAGATGCATTTCTGACTCCTTAGTCGTCCTCAGTCAGCTATACCCTTCTGAGATTCGAACCTGGGCTGATTGCAAATAACACTGCCTTGTATGCAATCAGCCCAGGTTCGAATCTCAGAAGGGTATAGCTGACTGAGGACGACTAAGGAGTCAGAAATGCATCTCAGTTTCCCTTTAATTCTTTGTTAGTAATTTACACACACACACACACACACACACACACACACACACACACACACACACATATATATATATATATATATATATATATATATATATATATATATATATATATATATATATATATTAACAAGCATTTAACACACACACACACACAATAGATAGATAGATAGATAGATAGATAGATAGATAGATAGATAGATAGATAGATAGATAGATATAGAGAGAGAATTTGTTAAGTATTTTAGAATACCTTGCAAGGCCCAAATACGGGCTAAATCTTATTGCCTGTATCAGTCTAACCTAAGGCCATCCACAGGCTGTAGTCACAACTGTGGCAACTCATTATTTGTGTAAATTTTTTGGATTGCTAACAATTTAATTCTTTGTTAGCAATCCAAAAAATTTACACACACACACACACACACACACACACACACATATATAGTGTGTGTGTTTGTGTGTGTGTGTGTGTATTTTACAGGTAACCTTTGAGAGGATTTTAAAGAGAATAAAATTTTAAAGGGGATAAAAATAAAGATCTGTTCTTGTAACAGTTCTGACAAGGAAGCTTCCAGCCAGAGAAAAAAATATTGCCTCTCATATATATATACATACATACATACATACATACATACATATATATATATATATATATATATATATTTCTTTTAATTTTTCTTTTTGCTTGTTCCTCACATCTCGCTTTCTGCTGCTGTTGCTGCTGCTGTTCTACACAGAAATACATGATGCTTTGTAAATATATAACAATCAGATTCTCAGGTTGTTTGAACACTGTTTTAGTTCAGCTGCAGTACACGGCTCCTCTGATCTTTTATGTTCCTGAGCAGATGTCTTTCATTAATTTATGGATTTATCATCTTTTCTTTTCTTTACCCCTCCCCCCCTTTTTTTTACACCTGGCAGCTGGTTCAGGTTTCAGCAGTTACTGTCTTTTGCATTAGACATACAATTGAATGTCATCTGTCTTCACAAAGCTATGGCAGAGTACGGAGGCAAGCAACATCAGCTGTTGGGGCAAAGCGTGTTTGCCTTCTCTTGGCTTTTTTGTCCTCCCTGCCTTCCCACCTCTTTTCTCTCTCTCCTCCCCTCCCCTTACCTCCTTAATATTTATTTGTGCTCATTTTCTTTCCTGGCCTTGAATGGAGCTTAGCTCGTGTTCGGTACAGCTGTATGTTTACTGAATCTATTCCATCATGACTCATTGTGCGTGTGTAAGTATCCTGGAAACAGGCAGTGCTTTCTTGGAAGAACGGTTGCTTTTCAGCACAAGCACTTAAAAGGAAAATTAACCAATTGGTCAACTCAGTTTTAGTAAAGGGTCATCTCACTATTGGCCTTTAAATGTTTTGCTATCTATTTTTAATAGTTGCTATTAGTGAGGCTTTTTAGCAATAATGTCATCTCTGAAACGAAGTATTTTGAAAAACAAAGAAAAGCAAAATAAGATTGCATTAAAAGTGCTGGGCAAGCTTTGAAAGAGCAAAAAACGCTGAAAAATTTGGAATTTGCTCATAACATCTATTTTGCAGAATCTTAATTCCATAGCATTAAAAGAACTTAGATATGTTTATGACTCGAATATTGAAATATCTGGGTTCCGATACCCATGTGGTCAATAAAATGCATAACTGATTTTGAACCAAACTACCATCCTTCTGTTTAATCTGTTCTATTAGGCTGTTTTGAGGATATATGGAAAGTAACCTACAGATCAAGCTGAGTTCTTTTCAGGAGAAACAAGATACAAACAAAATAATGAAACAATAACAACAGCCATTACTTAGCTAGGAACCTCTACTAGCAAAGATTATTAAAATGAATGAGACCCATGTGAGAAAGCATTCGTTTTCTTGTGTGCTTGTCATTTACTAAAATGGATCTGCTTCGGAAGATCAAACAAATGATTTCCAAGGTTAACTGCCTCACAATTAACTGTTATTTAAGGGTACAAATATACCCATCCCGTGAATATTTGCATGTGTGTGAATAAATTCCCCTTCCCGTCAGTGCAGTTGTGTAATAAAATGAATTCTATTGGAAAACTTTTTATTTGTTCATAACTTGTATTGCTATGCAGGTGGTGATAGCTTGCCACTGTTATTTTATATGTACATTTTGAGAGTTGGCATGAAGGCATTAACACTCCTTTAATTTTCCCCATCAAGCTAATTGAAGTCCTTTAAACTTTTCTTCTGGCACAAAATGTATGTCCATCATAAGTTATATATTTTTTTTGCAATTTTTGAGCATGCTCTGCAGTGTGCTTATGCAAACCAGCAACCTTAAATGATTGTTTTGGAGTTTATTTTTTTTGTATCATTGGAAAATTAAAATTAAGCCATATGCAGACAGAACAAACAAATACAATTTGCATCTACTCCATGTTTCAAAAATTCTACAAGCTACTGCTTTGTTTGAAAAAAGATTGATCCAAACTAACAACCTAAAAACAATAAAAAGTTAACTGCGGCGCACTGTAAATTGTATCAGGGAACGTGACAAATATTGCCTTTTAATATTTTTTCACCATGTTGTTAGTGAAAGTGCTTCAATTTCTGGATCACTTTGAATTTATTTGGCCTTTCCCTGCCTTGCAGTGTGCTATTTAATAAATGACATATTTATATGTGCATACTGACTGTCTTTAAGGAGACAGTCTTCCAAGAAGCTACTGGGAGCTATCTTAATTGACCTTGTGGGGCCATGTTGACTTTTGTCATGTGCTTCTTCATTTCTGATACATTATAAAGCCATTAATTTACAGAGGAAATGGCAGGGCCAGCCTGCTTCACAGATGTGACCAAAACTGCCCTAGCACAGGGTACACAAAAGAGTGCCAAGAAGCAATAAGGTGTGGGGGGAGGAGCACCAGAATGTCTGGATTGTTATAGTTAGCTCCATATTCCTCTGGGAACACTTTTGGTTGTTCAGTTTGCAAACCTGAAAGGTAACAATGTTCAGAAAATAGGTTAAGTGACCCCATATACTTTGGTGTATCGCTAGAAGAAAGTGCATAAGGAAAGAAAAAAAAAATACATGCACATATTTACATATTTGTTTTCCTAGCAGCAAATGAACATACATGTTTGCAAATTGCACACTTGAAATAATTCTTCCACCATTTCTTCTTCCCAACAAGAAGGAGAAATCTTATCCATATTTTACTGTGTTGAATAGGAACTACCAATATGCTCAAGGAATTGTGCCACTTGAGATCTCTAAGTTATATTGTAGACTCAGATTCATAATTTTCCCTTTCCTAAGTAATTGCATATTATATTAACTGAATACTAATTATTAGAAATAAAATTATTCCAAGAGAATTTTGTTAGCCCTTAATATTGAGAGCTGTCATTCAAACCAAATATTTTTCCTTAACTCATTTTGTCCTACATGCAGGAAGGTCTGTCACCAAATCACTTAAAAAAGGCCAAGCTTATGTTCTTTTATACTCGGTACCCAAGTTCCAATATGCTGAAAACCTACTTCTCAGATGTAAAGGTAGGAAATGCTATTTTAATGTTTATTCTCTTCCCTGGTCTTGATCACATCTTTGAAATTCTTGAATGCCTATTAATTTTCATTTAATTCTGCTAATAAAATATGCTGACAAAGTTTTATATCCTTCCTTCCTTCCTTCCTTCCTTTCTTTCTTCCTTCCTTCCTTCCTTCCTTCCTTCCTTCCTTCCTTCCTTCCTTCCTTCCTTCCTTCCTTCCTTCCTTGCTTTGAGTTACATATGACTTTATTAATTGTACTTTCTAATGTTTCTCTCTGTCTTCATCTGTGACATGGAGATAAAAAAATCAAATGCTGAATGGCACAGTTTTGTATCTGTAAATTTCTGCTGGTGGCATTAGCTTACTATCTAAGGGCATTTTGGAGAACAGATTTAAAATTCTCCTTTAATTGTTCTGTTGCAGGCATGTTTCTAATATTCTGCTTACATTAGTGCCCACTATGGAGATCCCTTTTTCTTCCATCAAAAAAAGGAACGCAACATTGAAATTCTCCATGCAGTAGTTGCTTAAAAACAAAAGTGATGATTGTCTCTTATTTACAACTTAATTTGTTGTTGATGCAGAGTACACTGAACATAAGGAGGATGAATAAACTGACAGATTCAGGCCACATTATTCAAATGAGAATATGAAAGCTGTCGACGTACAGCTGCATCCTCCCCTCATTCTAAGAATATTAGGACCTCCTGATTTTTTTTTCTAAAGTAATTGTTTCTTCACATCAACTTGATTTTTTTGTGTGTTAATCATCTTTAAAAAAAACTAGTTTGGGTTCCAATTATTATAATGACATACGTGGTATCATTTTGAAAACCTTTAAAAATAAACATCATATTAGTTTAAATTTGCTGTGTTCAATTTCCTCTTATCCTGTCCCTTTCTCTCCGAAATGCTCTGCATATTTAACTCTCTTCCCAACTCCAGAGGCTAGCAAATCTGGATTTGTACTTTTGATTAAGAATGGCCTGCTTCTATCTATAATAGAGCAGGTTTATGGTTTTCTCTTTATGTGCCACTCTAAAATAAAACAGGTGTTTTAGTATGTTTTCCCCACTTTTTATTAGCCTTCATATTTTATTAATTGGTTTAAAAAAACTAAACTTCAGTGCTGTATTTAATGTAACTAAAATTGTGCTTAATTTAACCATTACTGTCCTGGTCTTGTTAATATCATTCTTTGTGCTAGATTAATGTATGGTTTGTTTTTTTTGTTTGTTTGTTTGTTTGCATGGTACATAGAGTTAATCTATTCTGTCCGATGAGAGTTTCTGGAGAAACTGATTTAGCAGACTGTGATAATACTTTGAAAAGCTGTTTGATCAGAAAATGAAACCTAACAGTGAAGGTGTAAAGGATGAATGTGTCTAGGGTGGTCAGTGACCACTCCACATTTGGCCATTCAAGCCTCTTAAAAATGTTTTGTTCTATATACTTAACCCAGCGTTTCCCAACCTTAGGAACTTGAAGATGCGTGGACTTCAACTCCCAGAATTCCCCAGCCAGCTATGCTGGCTGGGGAATTCTGGGAGTTGAAGTCCACGCATCTTCAAGTTCCTAAGGTTGGAAAACGCTGACTTAACCCACACCTGATGATTGTCTCTGAACTGTGCAACAAACTGAAGAAAAGCAATGCTTCTGTGGAAATATTATCTGCAATGTAACAATGCAAAGGATCTCTGTGGAGATTTCAAGCCATCGCTACAGCTTGATCTCAATATGGCTTGAGAGAACCTCATGAGGACTCTCTTAACGTTGTTTTGTGGCGGATGTTAACTCCAGCAGTTGCACAGAAGCATTTCACTAGTGTTTAGTGCCTGTTTTTTTTTCAGCATGTGACAAGCGAACTCAGTCTTCTTACAATGTTGCCAAGTTTATATGAAACATTTTGATGTTATGCCACCTTATATTTATATAGCATCATTCATCCAGAAGAAGCCCAAAGTGCTTTACAAACAGCCAATATAGGGACCATTCACCCACCACAGAAAGGCAACCGCTTCCGTGGTGGAAGGCAACAGCCATTCGGGGTCAGCAACATCACACACCAGTAGATGTAAATATTAGATACATTCCTCTTTTCTTGGGGAGTGGGGTTGGAGGGTGGGTTTCCAGGTTGATACATTTGGGATGTTTATTTTATGTAACAGTTCATGAGTGAAATCAGCTTCTCTTTTGATTTGCTCTGCAGATTTGTTCAGACTGACCTGGGTTTAGCTCTTGGTTCATACAGGCAATCTACAGAGTAGAATCTTGTGCCCATCATTTCCTTTTTTTTTCTTCTTCTCTGTCTCAATCTCTCATTGTTTGTGTGAATGTTTCTGTGTTTAGATAGGCAAGATAGAAAGATAGGTGGTATGTATATGTGTGTGTGTGTGTGTGTGTATGTATATGTATAATTTCCTACCTCAACAGCAGTGATTTTTGTTAGTTTTACTAGATCTCATTAGGAATTATTCCAGATTATTTACTTCCATGTATAAATAAATAAATCCAGCCATAATTGCCCAAGCTAGCTGGGATATCATACGGAAGCTGGAATCCAACAAAATCAGGCTTTATCTTTATAATGTGGTCTTGAATCCTGTTCATTCAAAGCTCTGAGATTCAAATGAACCTTCCAAGGATTGGACATACCACTCAATACATAGAACTAAGCTAGGTAATGCTGAAGGACTGACATTGCTTTTGAATCGGCTTTCCCATGTGTATGAGGGCAAAAAAAGTCATATGATCTAAAAATAGATTGGGGCTCCATGATGAGCTTCTCTCCATGTTATTTTGTTTGGAAATAAAATGCTATGATGCCATTCGTATACAGATGATACAACTTAATGCAGTGTTGTCCATTCACTACAGACAATTCCTGTCAAACCCAAAATGGATACCATGCCCCAATAATTTTAACATCAGTTCATTATCCAAACTATATGTAACAATGTTAATTTAAAAACTAATGGCAAATTGACAGTACAAAAGAGTATAATTTATTACTTATGTCTAATGATAAGGAAATAAATCATAATTTCCACACAAAGTGTTTGGGAGATAATTATTTGGGGTAGCATATGTTACTTCTCTACAATCTGATAATTCCAAGTGTGATTCTGGAAATGTTTAACCTTAACACATCTGGAAGGCACCATATTGAGAAATATATATGATGCACTAATCATTATTTCAGCAAACTGTCACTATCTGTTCTAGGATATGTGATGTGGTTGTGAACATTGCCTTCATGCAAGAATAACCAACTAAAAGACATAAGATCACATTTTGTTAATCTTATATAGTAAAATTTTCTGTAGCAAGATTTTGCAGCTGAGTTTTAGAACTACTGAGCTCCTTGCTAGTACAGCAATATAAGTACAATTTGTCAGATACATGGATAGTTAGTTGTGAGAGCAGAAGCTCAATATAAATTTAACCATCAATGTAAGTATCACATGTAAAGAAAAAGAGGACAAAAATTAGGTTACATTAGAGAAGTCCCTTTAACCATATAAGGTCTGATCTTACTATTAGCCAGAATTATATAACCATTTTGAGGAGATGATCTGAAGTTATTTTGAAATGACAGAAAAGTGTTAAGCATTTAATTCATTATTTATTATTACATTTTTATATTCAGAGAGGGAAATAAATGCCTAAGGTGAAAAACTAGCTTTGGGTTACATATATCTTATGTTGTGTCATTTGCTTCTCTGCCTGAGGAAGCAGCATATCTTGGGCTATAAAACCAAGTTTTTATGTCAGACAAAATATTTGCATTAATGTGGTGCAATTAGTCCTTGAATTATTGGGAATTATTGATTTATTGGGATCCCTTTAAAAGTTAATAGGAAAGGAGTTAAAAATTGCTAACAATATATTGCAGCAGAACATGAAAATGATTTATCATCAATTGTGGCTAGGAGTTGGGGTGTTGGGTAGATGGGTCGGTTGGTTTTTGCAGTTCGTGGGTAGAGTTCCAGGAAGTCATGGACTGGCTTTCCATATGTAGGAACTCACCATCAAACATTGCTGTCAAAACCCATTAAAAATTCATTCCAAAAAATCAGAGAATTTTTTCAGGTCATTTCTCATACAACATGAGCTTGAGTTGGAACCAAATGCTTGGAAAATATACAAGGGCTCTTTGGAGCACAGCCCACACACTGCAATTTATCCTAATATGTTGCACAATAAATGTACGAAGTCCAGTTCAATGCCATGTGCTGGTCTATGTAGGTCCTATGCTTAAAGCGACTTACTTTAAATCAAAGCTAATTTAACAAACGTTATGAAATAATGGAGTATTTCCCGTAAAAATAAGCCCAACACATTTATTTGAAAATAAATTCAAATTGTTTCAGGTAATCAATTGCACTTAGAATTCTGAGAAATATTTTTTGAGTCATGATGCACTGTGACTTTTTTCTTATTTTAAATTAAAGAGCTAAATTAAATAGGGCTGAATAAGATGCAACCACCGTTTTTAACTTGAGGCGAAAACGTCCTTCTTAATTGGTATTGTAAAAAGAAATACCAGCTGTATCCAGTTCTTTCGCTCCACTTGGTGCCGATTTTAACGTGTAAACTAATAATTCTTAGACTGCTAAATACAACAGATTCAGTGTCATTTTAGCTTTGAAGAACGGGAGCTTCCAGGCTTTCCAACTCAGCATGTTAAATGATGTATCTCATTCCTTCCACCCCTTGAGTCAACTGCTGCCTAGCCAGCTTAAGGTGTCAGATTGATTTGTTTTATACATCTTTTGACCATGCTCATTGAATATTTAGGAAGTTTCTTCAGCCCATATTGAGGCTGAGGTATCCCGTGGGAAGCATTAATCAAAGTCACAGAGACTCTTACACTGTGGAAGCACAGACTCTTTATTGTAGCGATTAGTTTTTGCAGTAACACATTAACGCACTACAGAGCTTTTCTTTTATAGAACAATTGATCCCTTTCTTGTACTCTGCTGCAGAAGGGGGGGGGATTGTCATGAAATAATTAACTCTTTAAAGTTGGGCAATTTAAAGAAGCCTAATGTATCTTTATTAAAATTTTGAGGCAAGGCCAGAGGTGTATGTATGTGTGCATGTTTGTCTACGTATGTGTGTGTCTGTCTGTCTATCTTCCACATGCATTTGTGTTAACTTATCTTTCAGATGTTTTTATATTATTTTCTTTGTTTCTTCAGTAGTTATATATGTAATTGCTCCATGTGTTATGTTTCTATTGTTTTTAGTTCTTCCCCCTCCCCATTTTCATGTCTCAACGCTAAATATTAAATCTCCCTTTGTATCCTGTTGCTAAATAATGACATGTGTGTACCTACTTTTTTTTTTTTTTTGCTATCCACATTCACAACCATTCGGGGAGGGGGGGAGAGACCTCTTTCTATTTTTCTTCTCTCCAGAACTCTTGTCCATATGAGACAATGTCTTGTAACAATGCAAGAGTCTAATCTCCATGTCAAAGCAATTTTCATTCCCCAGTGCACACTCTGCTATCATTTTGTAATGTTTTGTTTCTTATTCTAAAAGAATTAAAAAGGAACAGTAAGCTGTCACAGGGGCCTGTAGTCCTTATCTCAGTGTCTGGAAATTTGGACAATGTATTTTACTACTGAGATAAAATGGAAAGAACTCCAAGTTCAGCAAATCGTAATGGGTTTAAGTTCTATTGAAATCGGTAACCAGAAGATCAGATAACAGGGGTCCTTCAGTTGTCTTTTTAATCAGGTTCCCCGCAAGGGCTGAATAGAGACAGAGCAGACACACAGTGAAAATATAATTCTTGGATAGGTTAAGTACATGTTTGAACTCTTGCAAGCAGAAGCGATTTGATGATGACTTAATCATTTTCTGGTCAATTATCTGTAAGGACCCTTGCAACTGCATGGCAATTATGATGCAAGTTGGCCTTTTGGGAGAAACACCAGTCTCCCTGCTTCTGTTTCCTTGTTGCTTAGATTCTCTGCCATAAATTTTCATTCGTTTATTATCTTTGCTAGCATGGAAACAACTTTCTGTGTAGTAATTACAGCCCCAATGCACACTTTAGCTGTCATCTTGTTGGAGGCCTGGATGTCCTCATGGCCAGCATTTGATAAGTGTTCTTTGTTGATTTTTGATTAATGCACATCTCTTTCTGGGGGCCAGGGGAAGTGAATGCCTGTGATGACAAAAGGCAGGGGATAGTATATCAGCTTGCCTGATATATAGCTATGGATTTATTGGCTTTAACTTGGCAGGTTGAGTTGCATCTGTCCTTTACACATAGAAGAGGCTGTCAATAAGAGGGTATCAGCTGCAGCATAGCCTAAATGACATCTTCAGTTCAAAGGTCATAGGAAATAGTAAGAAAACTCATCCTGAAAGATACCAACATTTTTCATGTTACTTTTATTCCCTATGAGTTAAGGTGATGCATTACTGAGCTAAAAAAATTTAAATTTTATATGCAGAAGGACATGTTCCCCAAATTACTTTAATCAGAAAAATATGTTCTCTGTTCTGCCTTACATATACATCATTTAACTTTCAAAATCAGAATCTATAATCTTGTACAATGTTCAACTCTTATTAATTGGGGATCCATAAAAATATGACATAATAGACAACTCATGCTTTCCACTTTTCCCTGTACATCATTCCATAAATGTCCTCAATAGGATCTTGTATTAATTTACTATTGATAGTGATGCTTTGGCTATTGTACAAAGCTTGAAAATCCAAGGCACCTGCTAGGTTAAGTGCCAGAATCTTGATAGTGGTGCCTAGAAATCTTGAAATATTTTCCATGCCTGATGCTGTGTCTAGTAGGACAGTAGTGCATTGGATAGCAACTTCAGGAATGAGACTCAAAGAGTATTTTGCTATTTAAAAGTTTGGTGCAATATTTTTATATCATCTGACTCAACCTCTTGTATCTCCTTATCCCTCAGGTTTAAAAGCTTTTGAAGATGAGCTTTGTGAGGGTAGGGAAGAGGAAGGGATGTAAGAATGCTGTGGGGAGGAAAAGGAGGAAATGTCAATGATCTAATCCTTTGTACTCTTTACACTTTAACAGTTCAACAGATGTATTACTTCTCAGCTCATCAAGTGGTTTAGCAATTTCCGTGAGTTCTACTACATTCAGATGGAGAAGTATGCACGTCAAGCCATCAATGATGGTGTAACAAGCACTGAAGAGCTGTCTATAACCAGAGACTGTGAGCTGTACAGAGCCCTCAACATGCACTACAATAAAGCAAATGACTTTGAGGTACGCACTGATCTTTTTATTCCAACCCCTCCCCTGGGTTTATGGATAATTGGGGGGCGGGAAACAACTACAGCATTTCACAGTATTTTCATTTGTCTCTTCATTGGATATAGCTCATCTCGGGTATTGATGAAATGGATCCATAAAGACAAATCTAATTAGTCTGCCTTGTCAGAATGGGGGAAAGTTCTCTCTTGTAATAGGTACAGTTTTGGTGACTCCAAAATAATGTACTTACATTATTATCAAAAAAGCCAGGCCTCATGAGGTTGTCTTGGAAATGAATATTTTGAGTAGGGAAAATGCACCCCATTTGCAAAACAAATAAAGAAACCTAAGGCAGAAAAGGTTGGTTGTGCTTCAGTTCCATCAAAATCATTGGAGAATTTCATTGAAATTTCTGTAATGCATTCTGCTGCTTGAGGCCTTTCAATGTAAAAGTTCCTTATAGGCTAATCATCCACTAGCATGAGTTAGCCACTGAGGGAACAGCTCAGCAGGTTTTGTTGCTAACGTGCTGACTTTCTTTAAACCTAGAGTAGCAAATTCCTCAATGCTGACAATGCCATTTTGCTACATCCAGATAGATTCATGCAGAGGTAAGGCAAGAGAGTTGTAAGGGTATGGCCATGAGGTCTTCTGGCAATATTTGAACATGAACTAAACAAACATGTTAAATATTGTATTTATTATACAATATTGTACATACATACAATGTTATATTGGTCAGAAGGTGATATTGATTCTGTTCTGTTCCTAATGGAAGTAAGATATGTGTTAGGCATTAAACAGAATTCTTTTCAAATTGGTGGCCATCATCAACATATCTGAAACTTTATATGTATGTTTGTTATGTTTATATGTAATTATTTTTTGCTACTGAGATTGAAATTGTTAATATTAAAATTGACATCTTTGTAAGCCGAATTCAAAATTTTGTTTTGAAAAGCAGTCAATACATTTCATATTTTCTATCGATATGGTTTTCTTGATAAAAATATAGGAAAGGTTTAGCAGTGCCTTCTTTTACATAATATTAATTGATGTCCGTGCCAGTGTCACTAAAGTGATCACCTGGTTCCAGGGTCTTTTTATATTGCTGCTATTTAATAAAGGTGCCTGGATCAACAACTTGATGACACTTGATCAATCCTTATATTTATAAAAGAAAAAGAATAAAGCTATTAATTGAAAGGAAAGGGTTAGAAGAAGTTATAGTGCAAATTTCATTTGCAATTTTTCTCATTTAAAATGGTCTCAGCGCACGTAGCATTTAAGTTAGAACAGTGCATGTTTATACATAATTTCTCCTACTTTATGATCTTGCAATTATCAACTGTGCTTCTCTTGAGGATAAAATTTGAAAAGTGAAATAAAATGTGGTGGTTTTTTTGTTTTTAAAGAGAGGATACTTGTAATTTTTAATAATAATGTAAACTTTGGATGAATGATTTTTTGTTTCGCAATTTGCAAGACCATCTATTGCTATATGTTCTTAACTTTTCAACAGGATGTTTTTTTTTATACCAGTGCTAGCATAAATAGCTAAATGTTGCTTCCTCGTGGCACAGCCTAAAGCAAAAATGCTGAAGTTATATCAGTATAAAGGTCACACAAAGTAAGTAGGTCCTTTAGGACCTGTTTTGAGGGGATCATAAACAGTCCTTTAACCCATAAAACTCAAAAACATTGAAATAATTTGCTCCTACTCACTTAAGGGAGTTCTGAAAACCCTAACTGAGGCAGCACTGTTGTTCTAGTCATATTTTTTTGCCTCAGTGATCTAAACCCGAAGTCCCCAACCTTTTGGGCACTAGGGACTGGTTCCATGGAGAGAGGTTTTTCCACGGACTGGAGGGTGCATGGTTTTGTATTGGGGACCCCTGATCTAAACCATGGAACTTGTCATTGAAGATAGGACTGGCCACTTTGTCTCATAGTTTTACAGATGGGTTTTTTTTTAACGAAGACTCAATTTTTTATTGCTTGCTTTGTGCTAGATAAGTCCAAAAATTGGTGGGCAATTACTATGATTTTATATGACTACAAACCATTAGGAGAAAAGGCCAAAATCAAAAGTAAAACCACTCCTTTCCCTCCCATTCCCTTCCCTTCCGTTGCCATCCCATGTCATCCCATCTCACCCTATCAAACAGAAAAAGGACAGCTCAGGGGATAGCAATGATAGCATTTTTTAAGATCAAATACATTTTCTCAGGAGTTTGGGTATAACTATCTATAGCTATGTCCAAACACTTTTTGAAAAAAAAAATATCTATGGCTTCTTTTTCAATAACTAAATGGATACTAACTAGTTTTTATCTGTTGAAACAAAGCTTTACTTGGCTAATGAGTTTAACTTGCATTGTAAAAGTCAAGCTGCCAGGTACACTCAGCTTCCAGCTGTTCATAGAATATAGTTGAAAAAAAATAAGTGTTCTTCATGTGTTCACAAGTCTCCCTTTTTCCACCTACCTTTTTAATCTTTATCTGTCAATATTCCACTTGGGTTTTCTGCAAGGAGAAACAATCATAGAGTTTTTCAGTGCAAATCCAAAATATCTAATACTATGGGCTTTGTATATAGCAGTCATTGTTGTTGCTGGACATCGCAATAATCAAAAGCTTTAACAAAGATGACTTTTTCCAGAAGGAATTTCTGAGTACTGCTAGAATAGCTACCTTGAAAAAATCTGGTTGACCACCTACTTCCTTGCTGCTATTTGGTGCTTGTTCAGAATTTTGCAATTAAGATATAATAGTTCTGATGAGAATGGACCTACAATATCCATGAGTCAGAAAATATACAGAGAGGAACTGAGAGGAGAACGGTGATGCTAGCTTTCCTTCCAGTAATCTCACTTATATCAAAGTAACTAGATAGAAGGGGAACACTTTTTATGTATACAAAGTGCATGTGTACATGATTTATGTCCATATGCATACAGATGACTATGTGGGGAATGACCCACTACCCATTATGTGCAACCTTCAGAGATGAAATGATTGTGGAAAATAAAAGCTGTATTCATTACTTGGCAGGATTTATTCTAAAAATAACTCTTCAGTGTGAAAATGATACAAGATTATATTTAACTAAATACTGAAATGCTTTTTTTTGTCTTTGACTTATTCATATAATACTTCCTATCCTTCAGTTTCAGGCAAATAAATTTCCCAATTTCATTGTTTGTTTGTTTTTAATAAAACAAATCCTAGACTTTAATACAGAATTCACTATATTAAATAGCATTTATTCTCTTTTTATGTATGCTACCTGCCTTAAACTATCATAAGGTAGCATGCATTTTTCTTCCTCCTCCCTCATTTTATTTTTATAACCCTGTGAAATACAAAAAAAAGGACTGATTTAAAATCATCTAAAGAATTTCATGAATGAGAGATTTGAATTCTGTCCCATGAAAATATAATTCCAGTAACCCACAATGCAAGTATTTTTACTGGAACTGAGATCCTTAAATATATGGCAAAGATTTGCCATTAGTGTTTTCAAATATGCACTATTCTTTTACATGGCAATTTATTTATTTATTTGTTTTTTTAAAAAGGATACCTGCAATTGTTCTGAAGAGACATTAATGCATATCACTGAATCTGGAAGTATGCGTTCTTGCCACACTAGCAGAAATTGGATCTGAATACTCTGAGCAAAGGGAGCATTTCCTATATTTAGCATCATCAAAGTTTCTCCCCCTTATTCTTTTATTGCTTTATCTTTTAACACAATTCAGGCCTGATGTATGGATTCTATTTTAAATAGCATAAATGTTTTTTATTTCTTCTTGTATTACCAAGTTAATGTTTATAATAGATATTTTCAGAGCTTTTTTTGTCATAGAATGCTCAGAATGGAGTTCCGGCACCTTTTTTGGATGGAACCTTGTAGGGTAGGCAAGGTGGGTTGTATGACACGTGTGAGTTCCAGCACCTTTTTCTTTTACAAAAAAAGCACTGGATATTTTTAATGCAATGTTAAAGAAATAAGGATAAAGTATGTAGGTGTATCTCAGAATCACAAAAAGCTTTCATAAAGTCAGGTCTTGGCCCTCTGCAAAGGAGCCACAATATGTGTCATGACTTACATGAATTACATAATCCACATGAGAGGAGTGATGCAGATTTGTGTCAATTGCATGATGATACTATGACATACAAAAGCTTACTTACTGCAGATATCAATAACTTAAGTAAGTTACTATATTAACAAATCAAGTGCTCATTTCTTTCTTTTTTTTCTTTTTTCTTTTGGCTCCATCAACATAGACTCAGCCTTATAGTTGCAAGAAGATAAGGACACAGTAGCTTTAATAAGTGACCACTTTGTGACCGCTCATTATAGTCAGCTGAGGCATTTGCAAAACTGCAAAATAACAGAAACTCCATGACATTTAAGGAAACATTTCCTCCTTTCTGACTTTGATTCAGGAATTGAGTTTCTGTGTTTGAGAAGAAGAACTACATTTTTGTCAATAATAATAATAATAATAATAATAATAATAATAATAATAATAATAATAATAATAATAATAATAATAATAATAATAATAATTTTATTTGTATACCACCCTTCTCCCAAAGGACTCAGGGCGGTGAACAGGGCAAACATATAAAAAACAGGGCAAAAATACAAAAGTTAAAAAAGAATTAAACAAAATGCCCAAGCTAAAACAATAGGTAAATATATTTACAACAACAATAAAATCCCAACCCATCCCCCATCAGGCCAGGCCGGAATTGTTTATCAAAAAATAATAAAGCTTCTAGTGATCTCCAGACCAATTCGTACATATTGTATCATAAATAGAATACAAATATAAAAACATATAGCATATCTGAACTACAAAAAAATAGAGATTTATTATTCAATCACAAGTGTGACCCTAGGCAGTTTACACAGTATAAATAATTTTTAAAAAAAATGTATACTGAAGTGTCATAATTTTCACAGTTGTGAAGGCAATGAAGCTTCCTTTACAAAGACAGTTCTTGTTGATCCAGTGACTTGTTGGTGCTTTTCACAATCTGTTGAGAGGCTTTTCCCACTCCTGCCTTCTAATCTATTTAACAATTGGAGGTGCTACAGACGGAATCTAACTTCGTATACAAAAGTGCTTACTCAGTCTATGGCTCCAGAGATACTGGCAGCTTCTGAAAGCTTTACATGCAAACCTCCAGTGCCCCTGCCAAAAATGAGATGGCTAATAGTACTAATATATTTTATTTAAATTAAATCAAATTTAACTTTTGTCTGCCCCTGACCATTTCTTTTCCCTCTCATTTATTAAGCACACAAACAACATTGCCATTACTTTAACACTTTTAAAATATGCAGATTTTATTACAGCAATTTAGTAACCTAGTAATATATGTACTGTATATACTATATATAAAATATTGTGCTGCAAGATTTGATTTTTTTATTTATGTTATTATTAAGGAGAGGTTGGAAATTTCTTTAAAAAATGAAGACAAAATGTAAAAACTGTGAATTAATTTTTAAAATTGAAAAGAAAGAAACACAGGTTGAATATGTAGCTAAAACAAATGTTAAAATTTCATTAGAACTCCCTTACTTTTTCCACCATTGTACATGTCTTAAAAGTGATAATTCTACTGGTGCATAAGAAGATTTGAAATGCAACAAAAATAACTACATATATTTAAACATCTTTGAACATGTTTAGACCAAAAATCTTCATTTTCATAGGCATTTATGTTCTCCAATAAAAGGTTAGTTTCTGAATTTTAGCTATGATGTGTTTTGGAGACCTTTAAGTACTCTGAACATAGTCTAACCATCTGCAATAGCTGTTATTATTTTAAAAAGTAGAAATAGGAAATATTTAACAGAAGTCATTTATTTCCTAAGTATTATTGTTACTATTCTTCATAAAAATCCTATTATCTGCACCAGAAAATTGTAAATCTCATATATTGAAGTCTGTGAATATATTTTTCTTGATAGATTAATAATGGATAACACTGAGGTATAGAAAAATTATGGACTAATTTTTTTTCAGCTGTTTGTTCCCCTTCTTTTCCATTAAAACACATGCATGTTGATACAGACTGTAACTGTATCAAGGAATTTTAGGCAATATTATTTTTTTAGTACGAAATACTCTTCTGTCAGCTAATTAATTGCATCCCCAAACTCTAAGATATAAAAATTATGCAAGGATATGAAGTGGTGGTATAAAGCATAAATTTAATCGGAGTCCTAAACTGAACTAGACTCGGCATATGAAAGAAAAACACACACAACAGTTACATACATATATCTACATATATGCAGAGTTATTTGTGGACTACCAAATCTGATAAAGTTTTGAGTCAAAATGCTGTCTTATTTTGATGTTTGTTCCCCTTGAAATCAAGGTGTTTGTTACTATATAGAAAGAGATCCCAAAATCATTGGTCTGTTCGATTTGACGTGGTTAGATTTTATAACTCCCTACAATTCTCTCTCCCCCACCCCCTTTGGTCATTGAGTTACATTTAAGCACAGCAAGATCAAGTTTTAAATCTCCTTACTCAACATCTCTATTACTTATAATGCTCCGTGACCTCTCTCAACATTCTTAAAGAAAAAGATACAGTGTAATGTCACTTTACTTGGCTTATTGTTCTTTGTTGAGGTGAACAAAGCATTTTCTACAGTGGTTATAGCACATAATTATACAGCTTTCAATGGTGGTGTCTTGGCACATATCAAAGTTCAGAAGAGCCTTTCGGAAGGAAAAAAAAGATGTTTGTGGCAGCCTAGTGAGGGTCTCATCTTTCCTTCAGAAAAGAGTTCAAGGCTCTTCTGTCAGGCTTCCCTACTTAGAGCTTTTTCTCCTCCTGCTTCATAAAGTTTAAAGGGGATTCAGTGGAGTTCTGTGATCTGTTTCCTTTGAAAGATTGTTCCTTTGCACAGAGAAGTCCTTTGACTTCAAGAGTTCACAGATTCATGTCTTTAGGTATCATATGTCTGACCTTATCAGTTACTCTATTTAATGTAGGAGAAAAAGTCTCAAACTCCTTTTGTGTTTGTCTGTTTTTCTGACTCTGTGAAGTGATTTGGTGGAGAGAGGGGAAGGGGAGGGGGAAGCAGAGAAAAAGACCATCCTTTTTAAAATGCCACTCTGAGGCTGTTTCCAGCTGTAACCTACCCTGTGGCTTTTTTGGAAGGGGGCTGGGTGGGGAAGGCAGAATAGGCGTGTTCTGCATTTGGAGAGTTTTACACTGATAATAAAAGGATATATGGCCTGGCAGGCATTAAAGCCCCTTATTCTTTGTCTCCTCACTTTTGTGCCCAAAGTCCTGCTCACCCACAGGTTCTCTGGGTTGTTTTGGGTGACGTTGAACAAACAGGGCAAGCCAGATCTGGACTGCTGCGAGTTTTCTCTTGTGTAGACCTCCCCCTAAGGCTTTCATAATTAATGGTTCCTCCAAGCTGAGGAGAGTTCAGAGACGAGGGCTATTGTCTGACCTTCAGTTCTCCTTCCTTCAGCTCTTTTTCTTCACACCAAAAGGGTTATCAATAGGAGCTGAGAGCAAGGGTGCCTTTTCATAACTGCAGGTGGCAGGTGTTGCATTCGGTAGGAAACTTATCATTGTCTTGCCTCAGTCTGCGGATTAAATGGCCTTGCAAAGTTCTGAGAACCCTTTTCAGAACTGCCTTGCATTTCACAGGCACTCCAGCAGAGCCATTTTATGTGCTCTTCAGCAACTTTGATCGTTAGAACTTTTTCCTCATGTTTTCCCACTTGGGCACTGAGGCAAAACATTGTGGTGCCTCTCCCGTCCCATCTGCATTTTCTCAGGAGTAAAGCAATACAGGGGGATTTACTGCTGTGTAAGCACTATTTCACTCTTATTTTTAGCATCCTTTCAAGATAGACTTGTGGTGGAAGGTGGCAGAGAAAAAAATAATGGCTTGTTAATGGAAGCATTGGCCTGAGATAGATAGGCAGGCAGGCAGACTCTCTGATAGGCTGCTCTCATAAATACTAGGATTTTTTTAAGGTTTAAATTCATTGTTATTGCCAAACTGCTGTTGAAATATCACAGGGAATATGGAGTTTCTTTATTATAGCTGTGCACTGAAATAGTTGGCCTGATTCCATGTTCAAAGATAGAGTGGCAGTACTGTCCACTGTGGAATCTTCAGTTTATATATAAAAACTGCCATTAGTAAATATTTTCTCTGTCTGAAGTAAGACGCTATTGTCCAGTATGCAAAGGATTATACACATTGTACACACACGTTTTCTTTCTTTATTTCTCTCTTTTTTTTGGCTAGCTTTTTCAAAATTCAACATTCCACAAAATTCTTCAGAGATCTCACAGTCCAAATCAGAAGAGTCCACTAGTGGTTCAGTCCAGGCAAGATGGCGATTATTGCAGCACAATCAAAGTCCTGTTCTGTGTACTTTCAAGTGATATTAACACACATAGAAAATGAATGTGCTTGAATCACACTGCAGCAATTATTATCTTGCCAGTTTTGACTGCCCTCCCACCCCCCATGGACACTCTTGATCCAAATATTGTTTGTAGTGAATCAGCAACAGCCCAAATGACCAAGATGTTTGGTTGCAGCTGAGCTACGTCACTGAATTTGCCTCTATAACTTACATGGAAATAGACCAATGTGCATTAAAACAGAAGTATTTTCTTCAGTACATGGTTTCTTGTGAATGACTAGTAAAATACAGGGAAATACTACCAAAATGCAATAAATCACTAAACTATATGGACATAATTTAATTCAAAGAATGGAGGAAATGAGTGAAGGAACATAGCTGTCTTTCCTGTAGTTATCATAGTTAATGAAACTATCAGCGATAAATACTTTGCTATTTATCAGGTTTCATGAGAAAAGTGTTCCTAATTAAAATTATAATAGCCTAATAATATCTATCAAACAGCAAATAAACCAGAGTTTGCTAACCAGATTATTAATACTGTTTTACCTTCTGTGATTAATTTGGAATCCTCTGTGGCTTAATTATTTCAATGAACAACAACATAACAGAATGATATACATATTTAATTGTATTCCCTGATGGATTTAGTAAGCTAAGATTTGGTCAGAAGAGAAGATGTAAAAGTATATTAAACAATACTGAAGTGCAGTAGTGCTGTTCATATAACAGTGAAGATTACATCAAGAAAACAGATTGGGGACAGGTATATCATTAAATAATATATCAAATCAGCTATCCATTCAATATATATATATTCAAGTGGAGCTTTAGACATTTTGTTAAATTCTCATAATTACAATAGGGAAATGGTTGCGAACTAGCCGGCTTAATGCTAAGGCCACAATCATATGCTCACTTACCTGCAAAATTGCTCCCATCCCAGTTGAATTCAGTAGGATTTATTCCTGATTACACATGTATAAGTGCACACAGTCTGTACCTCTGAGCTCACTATGAATTGTAATTATATAAAGCATCCTGCAACAGGTTTATTCTAGGTTTTTTTTACTGTATGCAAAGCAAGCGCGGCTAGCAGAGTGAAGCAAAATGGATCATAAAAATTTAAAATTTAAATTTAAAGTTTCATGAATCAGACGTCAAAAAAGACAGTAGTAAAGCAAAGAGCTTTGCTTGGAATCTCCCTTGCAACTTAAATGCTGTGTCACAGTAGTTACCTACATGAGCAGATATTTTTGAATCCAGAGTTGTATAGACAAATAATGCCCAATCAATCTGTGGGAGAGATAAGGCTAGAGCACAGGTCTGCAACCCGTGGCTCCGGAGCCACATGCAGCTCTTTCAGCCGTCTCCTGTGGCTCCCAGTCCTCTGCTATGTGTAGTCCAAAAAAAAAAAGTGGGACTAAAAAGGTTCAACCAATCAATTCAAATATGCAGGGTAGGTGCATATCTCGCCTTGGCTCCACTCTTCAGTCAAACCTTGTTCTGCGCATGCACGCATGTATGTGCATGCACACACATTTTTTGCGGCTCCCAGTTTTTCCTTTTGTGAGGGAACCAGTTCTGAGTGGCTCTTTTACTGTTTCAGGTTGCTGACCCCTGGGCTAGGGAAACCAAACATCAGCCTTTCACTTTCCAAAAGGACTTCAAAATTTTACAGAGCATGGCAATAAAGCATTAGGATTTCATTTTTTGCTATAAAAGCCACACACTATTATTCAACAATGTAATTATGATAACATTTAGGCAAAACTTGTACAAATAACAAAGATATTACTTATGTAAGTCTTTATCAGGAACTTAGCTTGAAATAACAATTTGCCTTTGCCTGTTCAATAAGTTAGTGGGATCAAGAACCATGAATTTAGTGGAATTAACTTGTCTAACACAGGTGGGCATCCTGCAGTTCTCCAAGGGGAAGGAAAAGGGAAGGGTGAAAAAAATAAATTTGGGAGGATCTGAAATGGAAAATGGGCTGAGAATACTTGGCATGCAATTAGCTCAGATCCTGAGCCAAGAATAGAATCCTTCCATATTATCCTGCTGGAAAGCATGGGGAAAAATAAAATGGGATAACAACAAGAGAAGGAGTAAAGAGATGGTCCCATCTACTCTTGGAACCTCCTTAATATTAGTTCCGGCTTTGATCACTCTGATTAGCTACCCCATCTTGAAGGTGCTGGCTGGGAAATTCTGGGAACTGGATGGCAACCTCTCTTTAAACTGCCAAGGTTGAGAAACACTGCTCTATAGAAATAAGGTTCTTTGCTATGAACATAATCACTAATTTATATAGTATGTTTTCCTTCTTAAAGTTTATTACACATTTGAATTGGTATCCCATTAACTCTTGTAGTCACTGGTTAAATATAATATAAAGCATTTCCTGTAACTCTTTTTAAGTGCCATTTCTTTCAGTTGAACATGTTTCAATATTTTCAACTGAATTTCTATTATATTTTACTGAAAATAAACTTCCTTTGATAATTGCTGACTTTGTAAGTCCAATGATCCTATTAAATTTATTGAAGTCAGGATTGCCCAGAATATACTGGCTTGTAACCATAATTAAGATGTAGTTGGAAAAATCATATTTTTAAAAAATAATGATTAATTTTCAAAATTGATTTGGGGGATTATTTTACTTGGAGTAGCATATAAGCCTTTGATATATATTAGACATAAAAGTTATTTTCAATACTTCATTCCCTTCCTTCTCTTCTCTCCTTGCCATCATTCTTACAAAGAAGAACTTGGCAAATATTGAACTCTGCTGACATTTCATTTTGTGTGCAATGAGGGGCAAGGAAAATTAAGAAATCAGGAAGAGTCTAAGGACAAGCCACACTTTCAAGGGTTAGCTTGGTTGAAATTTTCTTTTGCTAGCATTTCATATTACAATTTCAACTTTTATAAGATGTTATCTCTGTGTTGGCAGCACTGATGGCTGTAGCTATTTCTTCCTCTCTGTGTGCTGTATGCCTCTAAAGACTCTTATTTATTCCCTCCCATGTCACCTTGTGTACAGTCTGGCCTGTGACACTGATGGTGATTATGTCATTATTTTGCTCTGGGGGCTTTGGCACATCTGCAGAGCTGATGCACATCTTCTTTGTTACGCTGGCATACATCCCATATTGCAAATGCTTCATTAGCCTTACTGCCTGCCTGCCTTGCCAGACAAGAATGCCCAAACCCAGGCTTCTTTTTGCTCTGTTCTTTTGTGCTGTATGATGAGCCTTTATTCATCTTCCCAGTTCCTCCCTGTTTTCCTGAACTCCAGATGTCCTGAGCTTACAATTCTCCCTTAAAAGGATTGTGAGAAAAAATGGAGGCGACAGAAAGTTAACCTTTTGTACCTCAGCCTGAGCTCCCTAATATCTTTCCCTCTACTCACTTAATAAAGAAAGACTTCCATTTTATAATCATGCTCAGCACACATTTGAAAATGCTCATGGCTACAGAGTGGAACATAGTCTCTAGGTGCTCCCTCTTGTAGCTTCTTCATACTCCTCCCCAGAAAACTTCTGAATATCTTGTTCTCATGGTTGCAATATGGGACCTGATGTGAACACTTCTGCTAAGTGTTTTGAAAATGAATCGTGTTTGATTAGGGGTTACAATAGATAGCACATGGGCTGCTTTCCTCCTGAGTGTTGGAGCTGCAGGAGCAAGATTTGAAGAACATTAGGCCTTAATGATATGCGTGAGTATAAGTAATGTAGCTGTCTTGTGCTTCATGTGATCACTCATACTGTTACCGTTCAAAGATGATCTGAGCATAATGCTTTAAAGGTGAGCAGGACATTCCTAGGTACAGGGGATGGATGGGGGAAGAGAATGGCAACAGATAACATACTGCTGATTCACAGTAGGTCATATAAGAGATGGGATGATGTCTTGCTATTTTTTGAGTTGGAATGTAAGGCTTTACTTGCCCATTGGAATCATTATCTCAGTGATGACAAAATTTAAGATCTTTTTTTTTGAGGAACCGGTAGGCTTTAGAAACTTCTTTTGACCAATCCTGACATGCCCCTCTTCAATGAACAGCAACTGCTGGAGGGTTGTTGTTGTTGGTTTTTTGCCTCTATAAAAGAGGCTGCAATGCCATGAAGCAAGAGGTCTACACTTCTTTGGTGTCAGGGGTGTCCTTCAAAGTATACTGCTCAAAAAAAAAATAAAGGGAATACTTAAACAACACAATGTACTGTATTTAATAGTAGGATGTCTTATCTTGTGTTCCCTTTATTTTTTTGAGCAGTATACTATGAGTGTGTCATCAAAGATCAAAAGTGTTTTTCTCAGTCTTGTTTTCTAGTGCAGTTTGAAATGAATGCAAGACTACTGGCCAATAATTGGAAGTCAACTCAAGAGAATGGAGCCATCCATCTACTTAAAATGGCACGTTCCCGCTTGGAACTTCTCTAATGCAACACATATTGCCTTCTGCTTATAAATGATTTAAATCAGGAGTTTTCAAACTTCTTCAGAATGCAGAGCCTATAACAGGTAATCCTTATTTAGCAACCAGATTGTGGTTTCACATAGTGATCATAGATCAGATAACTTTATTGAGATCAATGACCAGCGAAATAGAAATGCTATTCAAATTTCCAAAATATCCAAAAGTAAATTGACTATGTCAGGAGAGTTAGGAAAAGTACATACAGTTTAGGGAAAAAATGGATAAAAGATCATATTAAATTAAACTATGATAAAGGAATTGCTCAGATTACACATATGGTATAAGGAGAGATTAAAATTAGCAATCTCTATAATGTAAACTTTGAAATAGGAATATTATCACTCAGTGACCAAGTTGCTTCTCTCAGTTGTGATTGCTAATCAAGAACTACCTATAGTTTTTTTAAACAAAGCAAAACAAAATCCATGCAAAATGAGGCCATAGCTTTTTTTTCTGGAATAGCAAACCTGTCTTTTTTATTAAAGTGACCCTTCCTTCCTTCCTTCCTTCCTTCCTTCCTTCCTTCCTTCCTTCCTTCCTTCCTTCCTTCCTTCCTTCCTTCCTTCCTTCCTGACATAGAGCTCAATCAAGTTCTCACTTTTCACTTCAGGCATAATTTCCAATACCTATTAATATATTATATAAAATTATACTATGCTTTATATAGAACATGCAGTGCATGCACATATGCGTACAGAAAGGGTCATATTTTGTTGAGCATTGCTGAGTTGTTAGCAGGAAAAATGCCATACAAGCAATTGCTGATTTGTAAACCTGCATTCTGCTTCTGCTTCATTAACAATTTTAGATATGTGTATTGGTCCGTTGTCTGTTTTTTTTTTTTTAAAAAAAAATTTTTTCAAGACCTGTTAGTACTAAAAAAGTTTTTGTGGAACATGTTCCTCCTCAGGTACAATAATTTTTCTCCAGAGTGCTCTTTGATATCATTTGCTAGCCATTACAAGGGCTGGGTGCCACTATTCTTATATTACTACCCTTGAGGTAGTGAACATCTTAATCCAAAATCTATTCTGGTAGTTGATTTATTTACAATAAAATTGTGACCTCTGTTGTCCCTAGCTACTCTGCATTTCTTTGACTCTCCCTTCTACTCTTATAGGTAATGCTATATGCATGAATCTAATACAATTATTTTACACTTAATAGTCTTTTTCCTATTTGCCTGTTACAGAACTATACTTTTGTTTTAAAATGGTAAATTAGTCAAATGAGTTTTAACAAATTAAATTTTCATGTAATGTTGAAAAAAGACTATTCTTTTCTTTGTATACTACTTTTGAAGAGTTGTATCCCCTGTCATGTGAAGAAAATAGGAGTTCTATTCTAAAATTATGTTTGATGTCTACAATATTTAAAAGTATTTGTTATGTTTAAATCAATCAAACCTAATCAATTAATCTATTAAACATTGAAACTTTAATCCCTTAAAATATTCTGGCCTTTGATGCATTAGTATGTTTTCAATCAGGGTAAGAAAATTAAAACAGGCATTTTAAACTTTTTAAAAATTAATTTACCCAAATAAAAATGAAGCATTTAAATTTGGGACTCTTTATTTTAATTTTTGAAAGCAGAGATCCAGTACTGATTTTTTTTCTGATCAAAACATTGAAGATTATTAGAAAATGCCTGAGACTTGCATTCTAATTTTGCCATTTGCAGCAGTAACTATTTCTTCCCAACACATTGAGATTTAAATTCTGGGAGTGTAGAATTAGGTCTGTGGGATCTAGGCTGCAAAAATCCAAAAATCCACTTGATGACAACAAATAAATATAGAAAAACTTTGTTACTATCTTGTAGATATTCAGATTTTGACTACTCAATCTGTTATCCCTAATAGACTGCCTCTATCAATGGGATAGAGATCAAAACCCTATTTTCTAAGTAGATCTAATTTAGATTTAAAATTTTAAGATGTTTCAGGAAATAGAGATTTATGAAGGATAATTCACATTTATCCCCATTAATTGCAATGTCCAATGCCAGTCAGAGTTCACAAGAGTAATCTGATGAGTCTTTGGGGTATTAGACTTAAGTCTAGTAGCCACAAAAGTTATGTCTCTCTCAGACTGTATAATTGTCCTATGCTTTTTATAGAATTAAACAAAGTCTTCATTTGTCACCAAGTCTAAAAATCAAATGTAACATGATTGAAATTCAGTAATCTTAAATAATTAAATCTTTTAAAAATAGCAAGATTTGTTTCATAATATTTAACTAACTTTCACATTTAAAAAGAAAATAAAGGTGCTGATATGTTTATAGGACATTAAAGCTAAGATATGCCTTTATAGTTGGTATATTGTTATATTGTGCCTTTTCTCTAATCCTATTATTTTAAATAACAGCTTTGGTAAATGAATATTTTATGCATGAGAGAGAGAAACTAAATTTGGGTAATTGTTAATTTTAGGATTGATTATTGCTTTTTAAATGTATCCTTTCAAAGACTTTTGAAATTAGAAGTGAGACTGAAAAAAAATGAGACGTTACTTCAGGGCACTATGAAGATAGTTGGTACTGTAGATCTATTGTCATGAATTACAAAATAACCTTAGATAGGTCATTGTCTTTCACCTCATTCTATCTGTAGCAATAAGTGCATCCTATATTTATTCCAATATTTCCAAAAATGCAAGATCCTATACTTAACCAGGTGTTTCTGGGAAGTTCAAACATGGGACTTGGGAGCAAACATTCCTTCTACCTACTCCTTATGTCTGCTGGATATAGTATAGGAAGCATTTTAGAAAGCTATTTAAATATGGCTGTTCTTTGAGGCCTAGGTCTTAATAAGTTGGGAAACCTAGAGCTCATAAACTCATAAACTATTTAAGTTCATTTATTTTCATTCATTTATTTTCAAGTACAAGTTAAATCCTATCAACCAGAACAATATTTGTTTGTGCCTCAATCCTATTTGAATCTCTTTGCTTGCCCTAAGTACAGTTTATCTTTTGTCTTGGGCATCTTCAGTCTAGGGATATATTAATAGAAGATCATCAGAGAAAACAGAATGGTTTTTTTTCCCCTGAATCATGACAATAGAATGAGTGTCAGCACTATGGTAGTAATATAATATTTCTGCCAGCACTCTATGTACTTTTAATATGATAGGCAACTGTAATCTGCCATATTGCCGTTTGGGATATGTAAAAATTCCTGCTGCATAAATTTATAAATATAATGCATTTTAATGTACTGGATCTACTTGACAAGATAGAATTTGCCTCTTTTTAGTGGATAGGTATGAGTGTTTCATGATATAAAAGAAAATCTAGCACCTATCTTAGCCTTTATTTCATTTTTAAAAAAAATCCAAAAATAGTGCTGAAGGAGTGTTCCAAGGCTCACAAAACTAGGAGGAATATAGGCTGCAGATTGCCCAGCCTGCTCTAAAGCTTGGAATAAGAAGACCATGAGAGGCCCATAACCCATCTTTTCTTAAAAAATAGGCGAGCAAATCAGGCATTTTTTTCACATGAGGGGGAGCTATTATAGATAGGGGGAGGTGAGAGATGAATGAGAATTTTAATCAGAATGTAATAAATTTATAATTTCTTTAAATGTATGAGAAAGTATACTTCAGATTTCCCTTTTAAACATGGATTATGGGGAAAAAGTAAAACTGACAGAAGAAGCAGAGAGCTTTGTGCACTCAGATTTTTTTTTTAAAAAAAAAAAGAAGTCTGCCTTTGAATTGCTACATATTCATCCATACGCACAAAGCTAAATTGGACTGGATTCCTCTTTTTTTTCCTCCTTGAAATGCTCTTTAGGGCTATATGTATCCACTGAATTCAGCCTGTGCAAGTAGAAAAGAACTCATTTGTTAGGGTAGGGGATCCCAACTGAGGGTGTGAGACGATATTCCAGGGGGTGCAAAAACTTGGATTTAGAAGTTTCAGAATTATGGTGTATATGCATAACCAGGTATTACTTTTGTAAGGGGTGCGAGAATATATCAGAAGCGTTCTAGGGTGCAGGATATAGAAAAGGTTGGGAACCGCTGTGTAACAGAATGGAATTTAAGATCTTTTAAAGAATCAAATACAGTGTATGGCATGATAATGACATCCATCCATTTCTAATTCCAGTGAAGCAGATAAAGAGGATGAAAAGAAAAGGATCATAATTTTAACCAGATAACAGTGTAGCAAACCCTTTAGATCAAAACATTGAAGAGGGCTTAGGAAAATATCAGGGAGTTTGTATAGTTCTCATCCAGCTGCTGCTATCTATTTTCAAAGCCATTTTCCCCTCACAAATATTATCTTGGGAGTGCTGAGTTGATGGCTAATGTTCTCATCCCCATATTGCAAATGGCTGAGAAATAATGACTTGCCTAAGGCCACCCAGTGAGTTACTAGCTGAGTTGAGATTTAAACTGGAGACTCCCCAGTCATACTGTGTCCTCTCTTAACTGATCTGCTCCATAACATGGTGGATTCAGATGGGTTTTACTAAAATCAGTGTTCTCCCATAACTGGGGCCTTTTGCTGCTTTCTTCAATTCTAATCCTTCCATTTTCAAACTGTTCGCTTCTAAACCAATATTCTCATTTCATCTCTCCTTTACTGAAGCACGCTCTAGTTCTCCTGCAAAGCATTTCCTGTATGCTTAAGCTAACATTCTTATCTGTACCAAATCCAAGCTTTATCTTTCCTGTTTTTCTTTTAAAAAAGAGCTTTTCCTTCTTAGCTACTTTGCCTTTGCTATCTTAATTAAAGTGTAAGATTTCTGAGCAGGGGATCTGTTTTCCTCTGCAATATAAATAATATTTTAACACACTTTAATGTTTAACGATAGTAAATAGGGCTCCTCTTTCTTTTTAATAAAGGATGAAAAATGGGCCAAGGCCAATTTGATTCTTCTCACAACACAAGCAGATAGAGACTTCATTGGGCACTAGCAGCTATTCCTTTGAATTTTGTAGAAATTTTAACAGCCACTGGTTCCAGACAGGATCTTTGTTTGTCTGAGAGTAGAGGAAGGAATTACTAAAGATCAGTCAGTCAGACTTGCAGTTTAGGAACATCAATATTCCAAAGCCAGAAGCACTGATTCTTAAGTGGCTTAATCCACAGATCTTGTCAGTACCTCTTAAAAGCTTACAAGCAATAAAAGGAGATGCAATAATTACAGTGTTTTTCTCATCTGCTACAGCAACGAATCTCTTTTGGTAAAGAAATCATTAGAGGCTTTTATTTGTTAGATTTATTTCCTACCTTTCCTTCAGGAGCTTATGGTGGCAAGCATAGAACTCCTTCTTCCCATTTTACCTCACAATAACCCTTTGAGGTAGATTGGGCCCAAAGCCACCAGGGTGCTTGGCTTAGGGCAGACTTCAACGTGGCTTTGGGGGTTAGTCATCCGTTTACTCACCTTTTTTATCCACTACATTGCATTGGCTCCAGTTAAATGCATGGCAGAAGGCTCACCTAGTGGATAAGCAAATCCCTTTTTATTATTTCTTTTAGGCATTTTTATTGGTTTGGTTTTTTAATTTGTGTTATTGTTCATTCCTGTATTAGTCAGCCAAATGGTTTGCAGATTCACAACAGCATCAATAAGGTAATGTCAAATTACAACATAAGCCAGCACATCAGATAAAAGGAGCAAGGAGTTAAAGATTAGGGGATTTTTTTTGAGGCTGAAGCAAAGCTGTGGCTAAAATCATCCCTGCCACAGGCCTAATGAGCTGATGATAGAGTCTAACTCACACAGTGACCTGCCAGATTTCACTATTTGAAAGTGCACAGGTAAAAGCTGTTGGGGATACAGTTATTTCTTGAGGTTTCTCTGGGCAAATGAAAATATACTACAACTGATTAAGGACACTCTATTTCTAGTTGTCATGATTAATAGTCATGGATAAAGCTAAATGTTCTTATTGAATGTGAAGCCAACAAAGGCAGAAGCCCTTACTAATATTTAATTGTTTACATCTGCTTCATGCAATGGACTCTTTCAAAATCATAGTATCTCAAGGCAGGAGGACTTTTTCATCAACATGTGAGGATGATGATGATGATGATGATGAAGTTGGAAGGGACCTTGGAGGTCATCTAGTCCAACCTTATATCATTTCAGACAGGGCTATTTTAAAAATACAGGTAAGCTTGTATTTGATGTATCGATACTAATGGATTATAGCACCAGTAGAAACAGAAATAAAGTCCTATGGTATGAAATTAGCTTGCCAAGAAACAGGTACCAGAAGGGATGTATAACTTAGTTGATGCAGGGGGAAAAAGAAGCATTGCAAAAGAATCAGAATTCCATTATTCAGATGAGTTAGGTACAATATAATTCAGGAACAAATTTTACAGCATGCTTTCTTCTTTTTTCCCTTGTAAATTATTTCACATTTTTTTTCTTAATGGGAGTAAAAATGTACTAAATTCAGTACATCAAGTATCACCAAAATAATGGGGGTGGGGTGGGGGTTTACAAATTACAGCATAAATTGCTGTAAAGCTTAGAATAATGTTGAATCTGAGTATCAGCATAATTTCCCCACTGAAATCAGCAATCTAGAATTATGTTTGGTCTTTTTTAAAATGGAAGGAAATACTTGTGCTGCAGTATATGCATATTTGGCTCTTGAAGCCTAAACTAGGTTATGGAGGATTGACATATTCTCTCACAGGATTTTCTGAAAGTAATTTTTAAAATTTATAAAGATTCTAATATTTCCCCTTTTTTATGACCTTCAGTGTTTTGTTTTATGTAAAGGAAATGTAAATTGTTTTAGATCTGTTCTATTTTTATTTGTGTTTGAATATCCTTAAGTAGACTTTATCTTTGCAATTACTAGGACACTGTACAAAGATATGACCCAAAAAAAACTTCAACAGAAATGGACATGCAATATAATAAACAGAACACGTCAGCTAGTTAGATGCATGGATGAACAGAAAGATTATGAAAGGGCACTAAAAAGATTGCATTTAAATCTTCATAGGGTAGGTATTCCACAATGGGAGTGTTTCTTGCTTTGTCACATCATATACACAAGGTAATTTTTTACCTTGACAAGACAAGAACCTTTTTGCATCATCTGCACTCCAGAATTAGGCCAGAGTATTAGGTGTGCTAATCGGAACCTCTCCGATTAGAAATCCTTCAGAAATCCTTCAGATTACAAACATCTCCTAATGCAGATCATCTTAAATTAGTCTACATTTGTAAAAGAGGATGATTAATACCAATCAAAACTCTACTATGCTTTGAACTAACAATTTCAAAATTGGATGAAAACAAAAAAATATATCCTCTGGCATGTAAACATGATGGTGTAAATCCATTATTGTCTCTCTCTCTAAGACACTTCCAATGCAAATGTTGAGATCCACTAAGGCAGCTCCTATTCCACCCTAAGTCGATATCTGCATGTGTGTGTGAGTGTGTGTGTAAGAGAGACAGGCAGACAGACAGACAAAGAGAGAGAGAGAGACAGAGTGAGACAATATCAGGAATAGGCGGTCAAAGTAGCAAAAGAATTCCTAATCTAAATCAATAATATCCTGGTGAGGAGGAAGATTGCTCCTCCAGTCTTTGTCATGTTCCAGTATATACTCAGAAAAAGAATTGAATAAGACACATCTATCATGATCAGTATGTTGACTAGGTGAGCGCTACCTTATTATGAGCTGATGTGGCATTTATAAGTAGCATTTCTTGACTTGAAGACAAATTAGCAAAGCAACTCAATTCCAATTGATTTGGAGAAGGAGTAGAAAAGAGATAGTCTTACTGATTTTTCCTCAACTGGCTAGATGCCCTATTTTCTCCCTGTAATACTACATTGTAATAAGGCTACTCCTTGAAATGTCACATAATAAAAATTATCTTTTATGTTTCGTATTCCTAATACTGTAAATGTTCTAAATCATCTACCCTGATGTACTGTTATCTATGTTAAGGGTAATTCCTATTGCAGTACACAAGAAGGAAATTAGCAACTACCCTCCCCAACCTTTTTACCAACTATTGATATGAACTTGTACAATTTAATCCTGCAGTTTAAGCAGTTTTTACCAACCAGAGATCTCTGGTCTCAAATCTTCAGGAGACAGGAACTAGTCTTTCTGGCAAGATAGGCCACTGACTGAATAAAAGTAGAATTTGGAAAGGCTTTGCTATGGTCATAAATAAAACTGGAATTTGTAAAGGCTTTGCTATTAAAAATAAAGATGCTGCCTTGTTAAAATTATAATTTCTCAAGGCCTGGGAGAAAACTTTGATTGCCAGGGAAAGCATGAGAAGCCTGCCTTTCTAGAAATTTTACTTTTATGTAAAATTGCTAAGCAAAACCGTCCTGGCTTAGCCTTATCATATTTAAAGTATGTTTGTCCAGCTTTATAATAGGAACAAGCAGACTGTTTGAAGGCCACATAGCTTTCAAACCTTGGTTGTGACACGCTAGCCCCATTTTGAAACCATCTTTATCTGGACGAGAAAACTAAAAACTGTTTGACCAACTAGCTCTCTGGCCAGTTTATCTTGTAATATGCCTTTAGCTCACAGAGCTTATTGATTTCCTTAAATTAATGTTTACAGAATGCTGCTGAATTTTTACTCAATGGGACATTGTTCTTTTGAAGCTTAGTAAAATACGAGACAGAATGTTTTTGCTCTTAGTTCTTGTGCTAGGACTGATGAAACATTCTGATTTTTTTTAAGGCCAGCCTTGAACTATAGCTGTTTCCTACAAGTATGTTTACTCTGGGTACATTAGTAATGTAACACAGCATTAGACTCGAGCATTCTATTTTGTTTAGACATCTCTAGATGCAACAGAGCTATAAGACTTCCAGAAATGAATATCTATTTCACTTTTAACAAAATATTCAGGCAAAATACAGGCTCACACATTAGCATTATGAAGGATAATGTGTAACCTAAGTAGTAAAGTCTGGCTTTGCATCTCCTTCTTCCTGTACATGTAAGGAGGTGGTTAACCTATTTTTGAATAAACTACACTTTCTTGTTAAGTCTGTGGTTTATTCTGATACTTAAAAAGTCCATAGTTTGATATTCATTTATTCAAGTTCATATTGATTAGAATGAGCCACAGCATCAGACATTTATTTCTGATAACTAGAAATGTTAAAAGTAGAAATTTTTAGTCAATTCTACTTGCATGAGGAAATTCAGCTTCGCTGGAGCTTATTCTCATAATACTATGTTGTGGTTTCACAGTAAGTCTGAATCATGGTAAGCCCTGTCCTAAAGGAAATTGTCAGCCCCATCAGACCAGAAAACACTAAAACTATTTTTTACAGTATTTATACCAAAGAATCTTACAAGTCTTGCCCTCCTGTTCTTCACATACCCCAGTGCAAGGGCGTCAAATGAGGTAAAATGAGGTAAAATGAGGACCCAGATTGTTGGGGGCAATTAAGCTGACTTTGTAATAATGCCGCTTGGGTGTGTGTGTGAAAGCCCTAACAAGCAGGCATATATATAGAATGAAGGCTACTGCTAAGCTTGTAAGCCGCCCTGAGTCTTCGGAGAAGGGCGGGATATAAATGTAATAAAAATTTAAAAAAATAAACTGCCAGCCCGCAGGCCGGATGCAACATGCTGAAACCGTGCCCACCCCATTGCTGGCAATGGGGAAAAAGTCACGATTGCGACATGTCACGTGACATTGCGAGTTGGACACCCCTGCCCTAGTGAATCAGAGAGCAGTCACTTTTAAACACAATGTTGCTTTTAGGGAATTAAAAAAATATTTCAGCCTTCTTTGCTTATGTAACAGTTCTTGCATATTTCTGTCAAGGTCCCTGATTCTCTAAATAAATGCTATAAAACACCATAGTTGTTTTTTAGAAAATCTTCAGGTTTCCTTGATGTGTCACATCATTTGTCACATGCCCCACAAATGTTCTCACAGTTTCTTGATAGGTATAAATAATAAACATCAAGACCTGATTCAGAATTAGTAAACATGACAGTGTAGATCAGAGGAAGAGATTTAAAGAATGTATGCTTGGTTTATTGTAAATTATAGTTTCCAATTTCATCTGCTTGGGAGCCTTGTCACAAGTCCCTAGTCAAAAGATAGGCTTGAGCTTCAAAAGGATCTTGGTAGACTTGGAAAATGGGCCTTTTCCATTAAAATGAAGTTTAATGATGAGAAATGTAGGCTTCTACACTTAGGTTGGGGGGAAAAACACAGGTAGTTGGTACTGACCCCTTGGTTGTATTTGTGAGAGGAACCTGGGTATCATGGTATACCACAGATTAAGCATTAGGTAGAGGTGTGCTGCTACTGTCAAAAGAACCAATATAATCTTGAACTACATCCATAGCATTTCAGATCACAGGAGGTTATACAAACTGTCCTTTGCAATATTGTATCCAGGATAAGAAAGATGCTGATAAACTGGAAAGATTGCAGAGAAGAGTTACAAAAATGATGAGGGACTTGGTGGTCAAATCCTCTGGTAAAAAGAACCAGTTATATTTACCCTAAACATTAGAAAGTGAAGGGAAGATTTGATAGTGGTTTTCCAGTACTCGAACTACTGCCATGGGGGAAAGGGTGCAGATTTTTTTCTCCATAGTGCCCAAAGGCCTAAAAATCAAAGGATGGAAGATCTTACAAAGAAAGATTTAAACTTTAAGTAAAGAGTAAGTTTCAAGCAGTGAAACAACCTGATTCCTGGAGTCATGGGTGATACATTGTCAGGCAAGAACAGCAACACCCACATGCGTACAGATCAATTTAATTTAATAATTTAATAATTTGATTTCTATACCGCCCTTCTCCCGAAGGACTCAGGGCGGTGAACAGGGCAATACACAATAAAAATCAAATACAAAAATTAAAAAACCATTAAAAAACCATTAAACATCATGCCCATAAAATCAATACATATTAAGTTAAAAACTAATTTTAAAAACCCAACCCCATCCCGTCAGACCAGGCCAGCTTGTTCGAAAAAGAATGTTTTAAGATTGCGCCGGAAGGAGCGAAGGTCGGGGGCCGTCCGGAGCTCAACCGGTAAGCGGTTCCAGAGGTCTGGCGCGCCCACAGAGAACGCTCTCCCCCTGGGGGTCACCAATCGGCATTCTTTGATCGGCGGCACCCTGAGGAGGCCCTCTCTGTGGGAGCGCACTGGACGGAGGGAAGTTGACGCCGGTCGCAGGTGTTGCCGTAGGTAATCCAGACCCATGCCATGAAGGGCTTTGTACGTCATAACTAACACCTTGAACCTAGATCAAACTATTATGTTCTGCTTATAATATAGGAATTTCTACAGTATGGCAGCCTACTCCTTGGAAAATTAGATAAGACTCCAAGGAGTTATGAGGAGTTAGCCCTAGCTATTTTGCAATTGCATGCTAGCTCCATCCATGATCCTCCATGCCAGGCTGAGTGCTTCCCAATATACACCATTGAAGGTTTTCAAACAAATTTTGGATTGTGATTTATCTGGGATGCTTTGAGCATTCTTGTCTGAGCAGGGGCTTGGACTTGAAGACCTCCAAGTCACCATGGTCAACATATACTCCCTGCAAATAAGATCCTTTTGGATCTTTGCTCCCTTTGATATTTTCATATTGGAATCAAACTGCGGAAGTAATGTGATCCTGTCAATTTGTCCTTTGATTCACTTCTTAGTGGACTTACCTGGTTGGCCTATTTCAATGAGGAGAATGAATTACAATTTACATTGCAGACAAAGAAAACCAAATTGGCTGTGAAAGGACAGTTTAGGAAACTGTGGATATAGTTTTTTAGTTAGAGCTGTTCTCCCATTATTCACATGTAGGACAATACATTAGAGGAAACCTCATATTATTTAAACTGTCTCATTGAAATTAATATAGTTCTTAAGTTCTTAACAATTGTATTAATTTAGTCAAAAGTAATTGAACTGCCTTTCTGAGAGATTGTCAAAATAAAGCTCATCAAGTCTCTGTTTAGGTTGCATTCTGTCTCTACTTCTTTTCCAGTTGTGTTTATACAGTATAGGTAAATAAATATTTCTCCAATTCTCAGTAATCCATACCCTTTTAAAGTAGAAGAATTTTACTTTTTATTTTAAGAAATAGATTTCACTTTGAATAACCATTTTTTGAATGTTTCCTTAATAGTGAAAGGATCAATGAAGGTTAGGATGATAAAGCAATTAAACTATCTTGTGTAAATTGCATGAATGCCTTAAATGAAGTTTGCTTTATTTTATATTTGCAGCAATGTTGCAAGGTAATGTTATTAGACTGAGAGATATATCATACATCCATATTCAGGCTCATCAAGTCCATACCAAGAACATCTTTGTTCAAATCTACTGTGGGAAAATGTAGCATCCCCAAGCTTCATAACTATTGTTAGCTGGGTATTATAGAATTTAAAACCTGGCTTATACTAGGCTGATGAAAACTGAAGTCTAGATTTTCTGGGTCAAAAATATTGTGCTCATGACCACTCCAAAATTCAATTAAAATAAATTTCAATTAATTTCTTTTAAACAAATCATTTCCCAGTCTCACTTAAGAATGCTAAATAAGTACCCAAGAGTGTGTGAATGGGGGGAACTAAAATTTCATAAAAGTTTCACAAATGTCATCATTATGTTTGTTTTTCAGTGCCTGGGGTCTGAAAATGTTGCTGGTTCCTAATTTAATAAAAGGCCAGGAATATAATGAAATGATCTGACCATGTTCTTTTTGCATAGCATTCTACAGGTGAAACTCGGAAAATTAGAATATCGTGCAAAAGTTCATTTATTTCAGTAATGCAACTTAAAAGGGGAAACTAATATATGAGATAGACTCATTACATGCAAAGCAAGATAGTTCAAGCTGTGATTTGTCATAATTGTGATGATTATGGCATACAGCTCATGAAAACCCCAAATCCACAATCTCAGAAAATTAGAATATTGTGAAAAGGTGCAATATTCTAGGCTCAAAGTGTCCCACTCTAATCAGCTAATTAAGCCATAACATCTGCAAAGGGTTCCTGAGCCTTTAAATGGTCTCTCAGTCTGGTTCAGTAGGAATCACAATCATGGGGAAGACTGCTGACCTGACAGTTGTGCAGAAAACCATCATTGACACCCTCCATAAGGAGGGAAAGCCTCAAAAGGTAATTGCAAAAGAAGTAGGATGTTCCCAAAGTGCTGCATCAAAGCACATTAATAGAAAGTTATGTGGAAGGGAAAATTGTGGAAGAAAAAGGTGCACAAGCAGCAGGGATGACCGCAACCTGGAGAGGATTGTCAGGAAAAGGCCATTCAAAAGTGTTGGGGACTTTCACAAGGAGTGGACTGAGGCTGGAGTCAGTGCATCAAGAGCCACCACACACAGACGGATCCTGGACATGGGCTTCAAATGTCGTATTCCTCTTGTCAAGCCGCTCCTGCACAACAAACAACGTCAGAAGCGTCTTACCTGGGCTAAAGAAAAACAGACCTGGTCTGTTGCTCAGTGGTCCAAAGTCCTCTTTTCTGATGAGAGCAACTTTTGCATCTCATTTGGAACCCAAGGACCCAGAGTCTGGAGGAAGAATGGAGAAGCACACACTGCAAGATGCTTGAAGTCCAGTGTGAAGTTTCCACAGTCTGTGTTGATTTGGGGAGCCATGTCATCTGCTGGTGTTTGTCCACTGTGCTTCATTAAGTCCAGGGTCAACGCAGCCATCTACCAGGAGATTTTGGAGCACTTCATGCTTCCTTCTGCAGACGAGCTTTATGGGGATGCTGACTTCATTTTCCAGCAGGACTTGGCACCTGCCCACACTGCCAAAAGCACCAAAACCTGGTTCAATGACCATGGCATTACTGCACTTGATTGGCCAGCAAACTCGCCTGACCTGAACCCCATAGAGAATCTACTGTATAGGGCATTGCCAAGAGAAAGATGAGAGACATGAGACCGAACAATGCTGAAGGCCGCTATTGAAGCATCCTGGTCTTCCATAACACCTGAGCAAGTGCCACAGGCTGATAGCTTCCATGCCACGCTGCATTGAGGCAGTTATTGCTGCAAAAGGGGCCCAAACCAAGTACTGAGTACATATGCATGCTTATACTTTCAGAGTTCCGATATTGTTCTATGTACACTCCTTGTTTTATTGATTGCATGTAATATTCTAATTTTCTGAGATTGTGGATTTGGGGTTTCCATGAGCTGTACACCATAAGCATCACAATTATGACAAATCGCTTGAACTATCTTGCTTTGCATGTAATGAGTCTATCTCATATATTAGTTTCCCCTTTTAAGTTGCATTACTGAAATAAATGAACTTTTGCACGGCATTCTAGTTTTTCTAGTTTCACCTGTAGCTGGCAATACCATAGGTCTCCAGGCATCTGACCAGCAGTATGACATTTTACAGTAGAAATATCAAGATTTGGACCTGCAGGGTTCTGCATGCACAGGAGGGACTCTATTGCTCAGCGGAAACTGTTATGGCTTTCTCTTCCATTGATACCAGTAGTACATTTTGTGCAGTCTCTCTAATTTATAAAATTCATTATGCAGGAAGATTAGAGAACTCAATTTGTAGATTGAGTTGCATTTTTTGCATTATCTTCTATATACAACCTCAAAAGAATTATGCTGATTCACAATATATGTTAGCAAGACATCATTAAAGGACCGTGAATGAACATAGCAAATAAAAGTAGATGAATGTTTTTAAAAGGTTATTGTGTACAAGTGGGAATTTGACTGAATTTTGAGAAAGCAAAAATGAAAGGGTAAAAAGGGATTTGATTCATTCATTATGAAAATTGAGGTCCAAATTTAATCATCTCATTTTCTTACATGGCAGATAATGGATGGAATTCCCTTTTGATGTTGTATACTTCTTGAACAGTTTCATACTATTTTTTGGCAGGTTTCATTTTTTATAACTTGCTAGATTATGGCTGCAAAGCTGGACACACATTAATAGGTCCTTTTAGAATAACTCCTTCCAAGAAGATCCTTCTCTGCACTGTGAACGAAAAATTTGCTCTAATTTGGAAAAATCCAGAAGGCTTCCTTGAAACTCCTGTAAATGGGAGTTTCTTTTAAATAAGAATGCATTGGCATTCAGTCTTTTGAAAGTCAGAGAGTTCTGTTGGGTAATGAAGAAATTATCACATAATTGAAATTCAAGCATTTTATTTCATGTCTTCCTGTCATTCAGATTTTATGGTGGCTTCACGTCCATTCAGGAAAGACCATCCATAGTTTTTCTCTAGTCATCACTTCACTGTTTAGAAAGAAAAATAACAAAGACAACCACAAAATGTAACTTTTACATTTAATCAGTGCACAAACAGTGAGCCTTGGTGTAGCAGTGGGCTAATGCCTCCTTAAGTAACACCAGCTGCGTGCAATTAGTGCAGGTTCGCATCCCACCAGGCTCAAGGTTGAGTCAGCCTTCCATTCTTCTGAGGTAGGTAAAATGAGGACCCAGATTGTTGGGGGCAATAAGCTGACTTTGTAATAATGCCGCTTGGCGGGGGCCGAAAGCCCTAATAAGCAGGCATATACATAGAATGAAGGCTATTGCTAAGCACATTGGTTTGTGCTTAAATTGTAAGCCGCCCTGAGTCTTCGGAGAAGGGCGGGATATAAATGGGATTTTAAAAAAAAACTGATTAAACCAGAAAGGTTGATTTTAAGATGACTTAATTCTTCAAATCAGTTTAAATCAGGACATTTTGACTTAGCAGGTGGTTACTCAAGACTGTTGGGATACTCTGCTGTGCTGTTTCCCTGGGAGTTCATATGCTAAGTATATATACTTTTTTTTACTTCAGTTGTTTATTTATTTACAGATATTTACAGACAAAATATAACCATGTCTGATATCCTCAGTAGAGGAAAAACAGGTCTCATTTCATCTTGCCCCTTTACCTAAGAGATGATGCGAGGAGTTACTAAAACTGCCAAGTTTATCTGTTTTAAGTCCACTTTATCTGTAGCGCAAGTCCCCCAGCTTGTGTCACTTGTGTCAGGAGATAGATCTCTCCTTAATCAATATTTACTTAACAAACAGCAAGGGATAGGAGAGTTTGTTCAGAAGAATCATGTGCACATAAGGGTGAATGAATGCTCGGTAAAGTACTGCCCTTGTTTGTCACTGTTTCTTTTTTCCTCTCTTCTTTCAAGCAGTCCAGACTTCAA